>NC_059140.1:39733876-40972090 GCF_020740605.2 Lemur catta | reverse complement strand
AGCCAGCATTCTAGGACCCAACAAGAAGACTGGATTAAAATGAAGGAACAGAATAGAAAGTGTGACTTATTGCATTAGTCAAGGTTCTCTAGAAAAACAGAACCAATGTGTGTGTATATATAAATAATAAGGTATTGGCTCACACTATTATGGGAACTGAGAACTTCCACCATCTGCCATCTGCAAGTTGGACCCCCAGGAAAGCTGGTGGTGAAGCTTAAAGGCCCAAAAGTTGGAGAGTCAATGGTATAGATTCAAGTCTAAGTCTGAAGGCCTGAGAACCAGGAGCATCAAGGGCAGGGATTGATATCCTAGCTTAAGTAGACAGGCAGATAGAAAATTCAACCTTCTCCCATCTTTTCGTTCTATTCAGGCCCTCAAAAGACTGGGTCACATACATTGGGGAGGGCCAGCTGCTTTACACAGTGCACCAATGCAAATGCTAATCTCTTCCAGAAACACTTTCATAGATGCATCCAGAAATAATGTTTAAGCAGCTGTCTGGGCATCTTGTGGCTCAGTCAAGTTGACACATAAAATTAACCATCATAGTTAGGGACATCAATTTATATATCTGGGTAACCTTTGGTGAGAATGGGGAAAGAACTAGGTAAGATAGAGATGAAGTTAAGGGCATTTTCTTTCCAGTTAGAGCAGCAATGGTTATGACCACATCTTATTCTGAAGAACGTTCACAATCTTGTCTCAAAGTATTTCTCAAGCCTCATCTCTACATATCGTTCATGATCCCTGTTTCCTTCTGCAATCTTGGTTTCAGTTAGACTGACTGGCCATCCCTGGATGTCCCATGCTTCTTATTTATTTTTAATGTCTTCATGCCATTAAATACAGACAGTTCTTGAGTTTCATCATTCCGCTATGTATGAATTTGTTTACCATGATTTAATTAAAATGACCCCAGTTCCACAACAACTCCATTCAAATTTTAGTTATCAGGGCATATTACCTATGAGTAATTGCATAAAACACAAGAAAGGAGGACTCTTTTTAGGTGAGTAGTATGGGCAAGAAACTGGTGAGTGCAGCCTACTCATGTCTCAATCTCACACAGGCCCATAGGAAGGTGTTAAGAATTGTCCCAGCTGTGTGCAGTAAATCTTGGACTCCCCTATCCTTCCTCAGCTGGTGGGGCTTAGCTTGAATTCAGGCTGAGGGTGGGGTGCTGTCTGGCTTTAAACTCCTACAATGGTAGCTTGGGCCTGTGACTGGAGAGGGTGGGGCCCTTCTCAGGCAGGCTGCCTTGGCAGGGAACTAAGGAGTGAAGTTTGCTTGATGCTTGGTCTCACACCAGCCTATTGTAGGATGGTGAGTATTGTTCCAGATGTGTATTGGAAAGCTTGGTTTCCCTGCCTCTCCCTAGTGGGGTGGGAGCTGCAGCCACATTAATCCAAACTCAGCCTGAGGGAAGAGCTTGGGCCAGTGTTAAACTTTCAAAATGGTGCCTTGGGCCTTCTCCCCTTAACTATGGTTTCACTTTCCAAGGTTTTAGCTATACCAGGTCTCAGCTACCTGTGGTTAACCAAGGCCCAAAAATATTAAATGGAAAATTCCAGAAATAAGTAATTCATAAGTTTTAAATTGTGTGCCAGTCTGGGTAGCATGATGAAATCTCCAGCCATCCTGCTCCCTCTCGCCTGTCCAGCATATCCATGCTGTCCAGCCTTCCTGCCTGTTAGTCACTTAGTAGCCATCTCGGTTATCAGATCAACAGATCACAAGAAGGGCGAGTACAGTACAATAAGATATTGTGAGAGAGAGCAACAGGAGAGAGACAGAGAGAGAGAGACCACATACATATAACTTTTATACAGTATATTGTAAGAACGGTTTTATTTTATTATTGTTGCCAATCTTTTACTGTGCCTAATGTATAAATTAAATTTTATCATAAGTATGTATGTATAGAAAAAACATAATATATATAAGTTTCAGTACTATCTGTGATTTCAGGCATCCACTGAATGTACATCTTGGAATGTATCTCCTGCAGGTAAGGGGGGACTACTGTATGTATCTATATTTTATGTATATCTATATCTACATGAAAAGTGGAGGAGAATTAAACTGACAACAGATAAAGAAGTAAATATTTTAACCAGTATCAGTAATTTGCACATACAATTAGGATAATGCATTATAGGATAATGAGCAAAGGAAACATAAAAGTTGTAATGGCCCTGGTAGTCATGCTGTAACAACCTACTCTGAGTCATGCTGAATTGAAACATAGGTTTTCCAACAGTTTGCGCATTGTTTTAAACAGTTTACCTGACTTTTGGCCTAGGCAAAAAATTTATGAAGGAGATCCCAAAGGCAATCACAGCAACAACAAAAATAAATAAATGGGACCTGATCAAATTAAAAAGCTTCTGCACAGCCAAGGAAACTATCACAAGAGCAAACAGACAACCTACAAAATGGGAGAAAATATTCGCATGTTACACATCCGATAAAGGGTTGGTAACTAAAATCTATATAGAAGTCAGGAAAATCAGCAAGAAAAAATCAAACAACCTTATCAAAAAATGGACAAAGGACATGAACAGAAACTTTTCACGGGAAGACAGATTACTGGCCAAGAAACATGCAAAAATGCTCAACATCTCTAATCATCAGGGAAATGCAAATCAAAACCACAATGAGATATCACTTATCTCCAGTGAGACTGGCCTTTATCAAAAAGTCCCAAAACAGTAAATGTTGGCATGGATGCCGAGAGATAGGAACACTCATACACTGCTGGTGGGACTGCAAACTAGTGTAACCTCTGTGGAAAGCAATATGGAAATACCTCAAAGAGCTACAAGTGGATCTACCATTTGATCCAGCAATCCCATTACTGGGCATCTACCCAAAAGAACAAAAGACATTCTATAAAAAAGATATCTGACTAGAATGTTCATAGCAGCACAATTCACAATTGCAAAGATGTGGAAACAACCCAAGTGCCCATCAATACATAAGTGGATTGATAAAATATGGTATATGTATGGAGTTCTACTCAGCCACAAAAAACAATGGTGATCTAGCACCTGTTGTATTATCCTGGATAGATCTGGAGCCCATTCTACTAAGTGAAATATCACAAGAATGGACACACGAGCACCACATGTACTCATCATCAAATTGGTATTAACTTATCAACATTTACCAGGTGTCAGGCAAATGGGAGGTAGGAGGAGGGGATGGGAATATTCACACCTAATGGGTACAGTGCACACCATCTGGGGGATGGGCATGCTTGAAGCTCTGACTCAGGTGGGGCAAAAGAAATATATGTAACCTAAACATTTGTACTTCCGTAATATGCTGAAATAAAAAAAAAAAACTTTTTTTTTAATTTACCTTATTTTTTTTTTTACCTAAAGAAAAGAAGGATCAAGATATATACAATACATGTATAGAAAGGCTTTTAAATGTAAAAATGTTAAATGTTAAATGCAAAGTAAATGGTCAAAATTGGCATTTTCTGAAGAATTTTGTAATGATCTTGCATTAAAAGAATACATTGTTGGTAACATGTCTGCCAAAACTCTATTTTTAGTATTGAAATCATATTTATATTACTCTTGCTAGTCTTCCATCCCCTCCAAGAGAAGTTGAAAAGCAGATCAGGCCTCCATTGATGGGCTGGTTTACATCATGGTGACATCATTTCCAGAGTGTTCCTGCTTTAAATGAACATGAATCAAGTTACAGTTGAGGATGAAAGGGGTAAGAAAAAACAATTTTACCCTTTCAGAGGAATAAATTCTGATAAAGTGGGCCATCCAATTGATTTTAGAGTTGGCAGCAACTTTGAAATTAAGATGCCGCAGTATGGAATCAGTTTTCACAAAATGAAAAGATTCAGTGTGGAAATAAAAATAGAAAAAAAAAAACCCATATCAGTTAATTATAACATCCTAATTATAACATCTTAAGCACCAAAGCTACCAGTATCCTCGGTCTCATATGTTGGAGTGTCCTGGAAAAGTTGGATGTAAATGGAAAGTAACTGGAATCATACTTTAAGGGAAATAAGATTAAAAATCCTTTGATCCCTAAAGGATTCTTGCTTTAAAGGAATTCTTTTGGAAACTGAATAACAATGCCCAAATTCATCCATTGTACACTATAATTTAGGCTAATTTCCACTAACTTATATGACAGCATTTCTTAGATATAGTTAAAATAATTTCGATTTTATGACAACAAATATATATTACATGCTACAAAACAAAAATAACAACAAAGTATAGCACAAATGAGAAAAAAGTCTATAAACAAAACGCCTGAAAAAGTATTCTACCATATAAATCTTTTTCTATGAAAAAGGAAAAATTCTTTTTGTTTTCCTCATGGAACTATAGCAAAAAAGTTAATTTGATAGGTAGTTGTAGCTACTTGATAGCTACAACAAAGTTTTAAAGTCTTTGTACCTTTGAAAAGTAATTAAGGATTTATAGTATAATTTTATGACTACAGTTAATACATTTTTAAAACTTAATACAGTTTAAAATACTCCTTTAGATGCTATCAGCTAACGTTTCTCTTCCCATTTCATCTGATTATGTACAACATTGGTGATTTAAATCTGACTTTGCCCAAGTAAAGTATTTAGTGGTCATATAATGAAGAGCTATTAATATTTTGAACCCATAAATGCTATTTTAGGTTGGCAAAGTAATGTCTCTTTGAAACACAAAGATAATTGAATCCAGTTATAATATGCCAATAAATGTGTACAGCATGGACAACCTCTGAATAGTATCTAAATATTTTTAGAATAACAAAGGATGAGGCTAATGTCAAGGATTCCTATATCTAATTAATCACTCAGTTTAGCAGAGAGATATTAGTCCTAGACTAGATCAGAACCACTGGCTATAATGAGAAAACAGACTTAGGGAATTTTAAAAGAGATAAAATACATAATAAGAAGTATAGAATTATTTCTAAATCTCAAAGTGCAATTAGTTCCAGGGACACTTTTTCCTATGTTTGTGCCATAAGTTTCATTTACAACATTCCTGAAAACCTATCCAGCCTCTGCTCACATTCCTCCATGAAAGGGAACTCACTGTCCCTTAAGAGAGACCAATTCTGAGGCAACCAAGTGGTTCATTTCTCTTATTGATTTGAAATCCCTTTCTAAACTTCCCCCCAATGGGTCAGCACGTCCAAGTAATTGAATATGACTCATTCTCTAAACTCCTCTACCCATCTTAACCTCTATCCTGCCTCTGTTTGCATGAGCTCTTTCCTTTCAAATTTTCCTCCTTTCTTTTTAAAGTTTGGAAAAAGTGAATATAAATTATTCTGGGAGATTTTTGTTTTTTAAGCCAGTAGAACAAACATTAAAAGAAAAGATACCTGTTTACTTCTTCCCTGGAGAAGTTTATCCACTGAATACATTTTTTTTGTAAAGGAAAGAACCAGCTGGCAAAATTAACTTACACTAGACAGCATAGCATAATGTCAAGTGCAGACACTCTGAGCAGAGGACCTGGTTTCAAATTCTGGTTTTGCCATTTACTAGTTATGCGACCTTGGACAAGTGACTTTTCTCTGCTCTTGATACCCTTATCTCCGAAGTGAGGATCATAATGATAGTACTTTTTTCCTAGGGTTACTTTACTGAGGTTTAAATTATTTCACACAAAGCATTTGGAATGGGGTCTGGGACATAATAAGCATCCAACAAGCATGAACAATTAGTTTTATAAATATATGGAGATGAGAAGAGAGAATTAGAGGAGGAGAGAAGAGTGAGAAAGGAGCGATAGCACAATAAAGAAAGCACTGATATTCCGCAGACCGTGGGCCTCACACTCTTACCCAGCTTCCTTCCTGGAACTGCTCATTGAAGAAGGTCTTGGCCAGGAGGACTATGCCAAGTGTGGAATGCACTAAAAAGTCCAGGGGATTATATATGATGCTGTGCAATTCTCAATGCCCTGCTCAAGAACATCAAACAAGTTTTAGTTGGTTTTTATTTCATTTATTTTTTTAAAAATTATTTTTATGTTAATTTTTGTTTGGATAATATATTTACATAATACAAAAATCTAAAGATAAAACAAGTAGAGAAAAAGTTACCCACTCACTCTGTTTCCTATTCACCCAGTTCCCCACTCTTGTAGCTACCAATTTTATCTTTCACATGAGAAGCTGACCTAATTAAAGACTTAGAGTTTTTTAATCCAAACTTTCTGATCTTAAAACTCAGGGACAGCAAAAAGGTGGTTTTGAGATATGCTTTCCAAATATGTCTTTGTTACCTGTTTTTTCTCTTCTTAATAGTGGGATAGTTATTTCCCATGAGTAAATTTTGGAAACTGGATAAATCTTTCAAGGATGCTGCTTTGTTGAGTTGACTTGCCAAGGTTTTTTTGTATCTTATGCTTACTATATACATTATCTATACCATAACAGAAAGCCTTTTATGAAGAAAAAACAGATATTATATTTCATGTAGCCTTTGATCTATGAATTTGTCTTAGACTTGTGTTTTATAAAGGAAAAAAAAGTGCAGCCTGATACAGTTTTATCTATCAAACTTAGCTTCTTTAACAAAGTCTGCAGAAACCAAATCATATTATGTTGGTTTGATTTGACTTTTCCAGGCAGTATATAGAAAGGTGAAAGGTCTCTGATTCTATCAAATATGCCCTGAAAAATAAATCTTGTGATTTGTTCATCTTCTCTCCATCTATCAAAATGAAACTAATAAACAGTCCCAGATGCAGCAGTAGAAAAATGAAAAAAGATTTTTTCCACACCAACACAGTAGAAACTAATATCTACCAGAAAGGGGGCTGATTGTCAGTTTCCCCTTATATCCAAGTCCACAGACCTGAGAGAGGACACAGGTGAAAGAGTAGAAGTACTAAAGTTTCTATTAGCAGAGCTTTGCTAGTAAATATTGGATTTAACCTAAAAGTTAAAATGTGGACATATACTGGACTGGTGAATGGTGGCATGCACCATGAATTTCCTCTTCTTGTTACTTTATGGGAAAAATTTATTCTGTAAGCTTTGGCTTTATAATCATACATCTCACATTATTGGCTTAAAATGAAAATGATTCAGGAATGAGTTGTATAGGCAAGGCCATAGTCCCTATTTTTACACAATGGGCATGCAAAACAATTAGTATCATGGCATGAGGGCACTGTGGCATGTTTTTTAATGGATGTGTGTGTGGCCCTTAGGTAACAAATTGCGCTCTTTCTTTGTTTCAGTGATATGCTAGTTTTTATCAGCTCTCTCTCCTTCATGGCATTGTTATGGTGTGAATAGCCAAAATGATTCTCAGATTATCAAAGATTTTTACTCCACAATGAAGGTGGAAATGTATATTAGTCAGGATATTACTTTTGCTATATGTCTATGGTAGGTTGGCAGGGGCCAATGTGAGGAAGGTCTCTGCTCCATCCAGTCACTCAGGGATCCAGACTTTTAGAGGATCCACCATCTTGTGGTTGCACCCCCTGGAAAACACAGCCCCCTTAGTCACCACAGCAGGAGAAAAGACTACATGAATATCTCGCACCTATTCCTATGTGTTTTAGCCAGAGTCATATGTTTACTAGATTCTGTCTTTTAGTAACCAAATACTAAGTTGACTTCCCCTATAACATGCGGAACATACCTCTTTCTCAAGACCTTCTTCAGGAGACCTTCTGTCTCCTTTGTGATGACTCAGGCCCATTCAGTCGTAGCGTTGAACTCAATACCTCAAATTTCTGGGTAATTCACAATAGTCCTTACATTAGGTATGAATGTGGTCGTCTTGGTCTGGAGCCTTTGAAATAAAACTATAACTTAGTTGCTCTCTTTCTGAATGTGTGTACAAGTGGGTACACACACACACACACACACACACACAAATACAGTGGCAGAACAGGGAAAAAGTAACCACAGTAAACACTCCTCCCTGAGAAGGAAGAAAGGAAAGACATAGCAATCACAGCTCTGTACGATTCTGAAATCCTACTGGGCAGGCACCATGGGGGTGAGGAAATGTCAGCATTTTCTATAAGAATGATGCATTTAAAAGAAACCCTCAAAATCTGAGTTGTTCAGAACAATAAATACTTATTTAAATACCCGAGGATATACCCAGGAATAGGAATGTTCCAGGATTTGGTACTGATTCTACTCTCTGGGAAGAGCTCCTTTATTCACTGAACTCTATACTGTCTGACTTTGCAATCCTGGCAGTTTCTTTGGCTTTATTCTGCCTGGACACTTCACAAGTTGGCATTGGGGGCTGTGCAACTTTTTCAGTCGACTTCTTGCTCAAGGAAGTTTTGAGAGCCCAAGAGTTGTTTTAAATATTCAGTAGGTCATCAGATGTTTTTTCAGGGAATGTGCAGGCCTTAACTTCTCTGGTGCTACAAATCTCACAAAATTTATTACATAATCTATTTTTATCCAAGTCTTTCCAAATTTCAGAAATTACAACCACCATTCTTTTTGAGATATATTTCACAGATTTGTTATATATTTTTGCTTTTTCTCATTTAAAAATACATAGTAACCTTCCAGGGAAAAGTTATGCCCTTAATTTTATCTTTTTCATGAGCCTCTTTACTCACTGTCAGGTTCTACTTGGGGCTATATCCACAGTCTACCTTTTGCCTGTGGCTTATTTATGCATTGAGAGGTCTCAGTTTTAATGGGTTTTTTTTCAATTTTGTCTCTTTGTGTTTGGAATTTCAAAGCAGTTGGCCTTCCAATATTGCCAAATTCTGATTGCTGGAATCTTTCTTCCTGGTCATCTTTGTTTGCAAATTAGTCAAGTTTTTCCTCTTTATTTTGCACTATCTTAACAAACACAGCCAGTAGCAGCCAGCCTTTTTCTAATCTCTTTAAGACCAGAGTCTCAACCACAGCACCACTGACATTCTGGCTGGAAAATTCTTTGTTGTGGAGGGTTGTCTGGTGCAGTATAGGAAATATGGTAGCATCCTGGTCTCTACCCACTAGCACCCTCCCGGTGGTAACAATCAAAAAGGTTTACAGATATTGCCCATGTTCCCTAAGGGGCAAGAATTGCCCAGTCGAAAACCACTGTTTTAGAGGCACAAGCACATTGAGTATCTTGTCTCTTCTATGAGTTATATGTAACAGGTATCATTTTAATTTAAGATTTTGTCATTGCTGTCTCTGATGTCATTTTCTTTGCTACTGACTGCCAAGCCAATGTGACAGGTTTTAGATTTTTGTAACAGAAGCATTCACTTTTCATAACTAATTTCTATATTAAGCAGGACAACTCAGTGGCTTAACATAAAAAGAGTTTTTTCTACTCTCATTTTAAATGTACAATGGGTTGGCAGGGTGGGAGGGAGATGTCTCAAGTCACTCAGGTACCTTGGCTAATGGAGGCTCCACTATTTTAAAATTGTACTCTCTGGAACATGCAGACTATCAAAGTGTAGGCAGCAGAACATCTGGAGATATTACTCCAAATCTTTTATGTTTTGTCCTGGCAATAATACATGTCACTACAACTCCCAGCCTCTTGGCCACATAGCACTGGCTGACCGCAAGGGAAGTATTATATTCATGACCAAAGGAAGAGAATATGATACTGCTAAGTACTAGTAATACTTACCATAACTTGTTAACAACAGAATAATTATTTTTTTATAGTTAACCTAAAGTTAACTATAAAGTAGGAGGTGGGGCCTTTGGGAGGTAATTAGATTTAGATGAGGTTATGAGGGTAGAGCCCCTTGATGAGATTAATGTTCTTATAAGAAGAGGAAGAAAGACCAGAACTTTCTCTCTCTTTTTATCATGTGAAGACATAGCAAGAAAGTAGACTTCTGTAAGCCAAGAGGAGGGGTCTCACTAGGAACCAAACCTGCTAATACTATGATGTTGGACATTCCAGGCTCCAGAACTGCAAGAAATGAATATCTGCTGTTTAAAACATCCAGTCTGTGGAATTTTGTTATAGCAGCCAGAGCCGACTAAGACATGAATATACACTTCTTCCATCACCACATGTTGGAAAGAGTATTTTTTCTCCATTGCATTGGCTATGGACTTTTGACAAAAAGTGTGTGTCTATTTCTAGATCAGCCTGAATGATTTATGGGCTTATCGTTTAGCCAATACCACACTGCTTTGATTACTGTAGCTTTATAGAAAGTCTTAAAATTAGATGATGTGAGTTCTCCAGACTTACTCTTTTTTCAAAATGTTTTGGGTTTCCCTTTGCCTTTCCATAAAATTTTAAAATCAGTTTGTCTATATCAAAAAAACTCTTGCTGGGATTATGACTTTCCAAAATTAATGCAATATTGCATTAAATCTGCAGATCAATTTGGAAAAAATTGGCATCTTAACTATATTGAATCTTTCATTCATTCCATTAACAGGGTATGTCTCTCCATTTACTTTGCTCTTCTTTTGTACTTTTATCAGTGTTTTGAAGTCATCTGAATACAAATTCTGTTCATGTTTTGTTAGATTTACACCTACATACTTAAAAAATGTTTAAGGTATTGTAACTGTTATATATTTTTAAAATTTTGGTTTTTACTTATTCGTTATCATAGAAAGAGAGTTGATTTTTGCGTGTTGACTTTATATTTTGCAAACTTGTTAAACTTGCTTATTAGTTCTAGGAGTTTTCTTGTAGACTCCTTAAGATTTTCTTAAAATTTTCTACATAGATGAACATGTCATCTGCAAACAGGAACATTTTTATTTTTTCTATTCACATGTGTATGTCTTTTACTTCTTTTTCTTGCCTTATTGTACCAACTTGATCTTTACCTACTATGTTGACAGTAATTATATTAGGTTCCTTTTGCAGCTATAACAAATTCCCACAATCTTGGTGGCTAAAAGCAACAAATTTATTATCTTACAGTTTTAGAGGTCAGACATCTACAATAGGTCCTACTTGGCTAAAATTAAGTTATTAGCAGGGCTGCTTTCCTTTTTGGAGGCTGTCGGGGCAAATCAGTTTACTTTCCTTTTCCAGCTTCTAAACACTGCCCGAATTCCTCAGTTCATGGACTCCTTTCATCTGTGAAGCTGACAATGTAGCATCTTCAAATCTCTGACTCTGACTTATTTGCTTCCCTCTTCCACTTAAAAGGACCCGTGTGATTCCATTAGGCCTGCTGGGATAATAGAGGATAATCTTCCCATCTCATGGTTAGCTGATTAGCAACGTTAATTCCATCTGCAACCTTATTCCCCCTTGCCATATTACTTAACAAAGCATAATTTTGCGGGATTGGGGCATAAACATCTTTGTGGGGGTGTTCTTATTTTGCACACTACTGTAGTATTGAGAGTGCACAGGCTTTCTTTGTTGTTTCTGATCTCAAGGGGAAAACATTCAGTTCTTCACCAAAGGTATGATGTTAGCTGTTGAGTTTTTCTAGATGTTTTTTTATCAGGTTAAGATTCCATTCTATTCCTAGTTTACTGTGAGTTCTTAATCAAGAATGAATGTTATATTTTGTCAAATGATTTTTCTGCATTGACATAATTATGTTTGTTTCTTTTTTTTGTCTGTAATATGTTGCATTATACTGATTGATTTCATACATTCAATCAGCCTTGTGTTCCTGGAATATCCCCCTTCTCATTATGTATTATTCTTTTTGTATATTTCTAGATTCAATGTGATAGTATTTTGTTGAATCTATTTTTCATCTATTTTCACGAGGGACATTGGTTTTGATACCAGAATATTGCTGACCTTATAAAATGAGCAAGGAGGCTATTATTCTGCTTCTATTTTTTGAAAGTAATTGCACAGAATTGACATTGTTTCTTCTTTAAATGTTCAGTGGAATCCATCAGTAAAACCACCTGAGCCTGTGTATTTATGCTTTTTATTGTTTTAACTATGAATTCAATTTCTATAATGGATGAGGAACTATTCAGGTTATCTATTTCTTCTTGTGTGAGTTTTGGATATTTTTTATCATTAAGGAATGGGTTCATTTTATCCAAGTTGCCCAATTTGTGTACACAATGTTGTTTTTAGAATTCCATTATTTTCATTTTAATGTCTGTGGGGTTTGCACTGAGATCTCCTCTTTCATTCTGGTATTGGTTGTCTTGTGTTTTATCTTTTTTGTTTCTTTGTAAGTAAGTCTTGTTAAATTTTATCCATTCTATTCATCTGTTCAAATAACCAGCTTTCAATTTGCTTTATTTTCTCAATTATTTTTAATTTTATTGATTTCTGCTGTTTATTCTTTTCTTTTTTCTTCCCATGTTGGGTTTATTTTGCTTTTTTTCCTTTTTTTGTAAAGCAAAGCTTAGATCATTGATTTGTAATATTTCTTCTTTTTATTACAAGCATGTAATGCCATAAATTTCCCTTGAAGTGCTCCCTTGAAGCATCTCACATATTGTGATATGTTGTGTTTTCAATTTTGTTTATTTTAAGATATTTTATTTGTTTCTCTTGAGAATTCCTGTTTCACCCATGGATTATTGATAAATGTGCTGTTTAATTCCTGAATGTTTGGACATTTACCACTATCTTTCTGCTATTGACTTTTAGTTTAATTTCACTATATTCAAAGACTATATTTTGTATAATATGAATTCTTTAAAAATTTTTCAGGTTTGTTTTATGACCTTGATATGGTCTGTCTTGGTGAATGTTTCATGTGCACCTAAAAATAATGTGTATTCAGTGTTGGTTGGGATGTTCTATAAATGTCAATTAGTTACAGTCGGTTGCTAGTGTTTTCTAGTTTTTCTATATCCTTGTTGATTTTCTGTTTATTTGCTTTGTCTCTTATGGAAAGAGGAGTGTTGAAATCACCAATTATAATTGTGATTTAGTTTATTCTCCTTTCTATTCAGACAGGTTTTTTTTTTTTCGTGTATTTCGAGTCTCTATTTTAGATGCAGACATATTTAGGATTTATTTATTTTTGTCTTCCAGTTGAATTAACTCTTTTATCATTATGTAATGTTCTTCTTTATCACTAGAAATTTTTCTTGCTCCAACATCTACTTTTTTTGATATTGATACAGCTACTCCAGCTTTCTTTTGATCAATGTTAGCGTGGTATATCACTTTCCATCCTTTTACTTTCAATCTATTTTTTCTGTCTTTAAAGTGGGTTTCCTTATGGGCAGTGAATTGTGTCATGCTTTGTATTTGAATCCAATAATCTATTCTTTTTTAACTGGGAGTTTAGTTCATTTACAGTTGATGTAATTACTAATATGGTTAGAATTAGATCTACCAGCTTGCTATTTGTTTTCTATTTGTCCCATATGTCCTTTGTTTGCTTTTTCTCTTTTTCGATTAATTCAATACTCTTTTACTCTCCATTGATATCCCTTTTTGGATTACTTGGTGTAACTCTTTTTTTTTCTTATTCCAGTAGTTGCCTTCTGTTTCTATAGTTTCAATATGAGTTCACTTTTCAGCCTTGTTATTTGGACCATGTGTGGTCCCGTATCTGGGTCTGTGGAAGTGCTCTAGTCCATATTTCTATTCTTAAAGCATTTGCTATCCTATTTAGTGTCTGATCCATGCAGAGGTGAGCCCAGAAATGCACAAACCACTTTATGGGATAGCTCTCTTGAGCTCCCTCCTCATCAGAATCTTTTTGACAATTTCTGATTCCCTGGGATCCCCATTTTACCTCTTATGGCCAAAACTCTGAGGCTTCAGTTTCTCCACTCTGCCACTCACTTCCTGTGACTGTGTCTGTGAATTTGGGACCAGGTGGTGGGAGGACAGAGACAGCAAAAACCAACAGGCTTTTTCTCCATGGTCCTGGGACCACGGGTGCTCTGGTCAAACATAAAGATTCTCTTCTCTCAGAGTTTTACACTCACCCCTAGCCTTTCTTGCTGCCCCACTGAAGCTTGATTGTCTGGGGACTGAGGGACAAGAGAACAATAAAAGAAAAGAAAAATCCAGGGAATTGTCTTCATGCTCCCTGACCTCTTTCTTGCTCCTCAGACCAGAAAATGAGAATGCCTCTTAAAGCTTTTTCTGTCCACACCTGGCTGCCTTTGATTTCAACCCAGGTGACAAAAGAGGAGGGAAATGGAAACACATTGCTAGTTTGAAGGTACTTTGAATTCTGAACTTCTTTCCAAATTTGTCTGCTACCGTTTACTTTGCAGAATCCTCAGATAGCTGCTCCATGAATTCATTCAAGTGTTTGTATTTATATTTAGTGGAAGAAGAAGGATAGAGACTTAATCTTGCCTGGAACCAGAATTGCACTAAAGTATTTTGAATAATGGACTTTTAAGCATAGCAGCTGGAGTGCAGCATAGGAAATGAAAGTTGGGGGAGAGGATTTGGGCCATTTCTTGGTTGAATTTCCAATTAGGAAGACTAAGCAAGTTACTACCCACCAGCAAAGCAAAAGAAATTTTTTCAAAAGAATTTGGTGTTTAATATTGTGAGGAAGATGCTCTGTGGCTAGTGAACGCTTGGGTGCAGGCTTCGGAAATTGGAAGGTGAGTGGCAGCAGGCAGGTGAAATGCTCTTTATTGTGGGGGGGATACAACAGCGGTGAAAAGCATGGCAGAGAACATGGTGAGCACTTATATATGGCTCTGAACAATAGTGGCAACATGCCATGGGAAAGCGCGATCACATGGGTTCACACAGGCGATAACACCTTGGTTACGTGAGAGTGCTAACTCATGCCTCCCCGGAAGGCCAGCTAACCAGGGGGGCTGGGCCGGAAAAAACACTGCAGCAGTCATCTTAGTTAAGCCTAAGAAATCTGTTGCCTATACAAATGCAATTTCCCTTACAAATATTATTTTTTAAAAAAACATCAAAGTAGTCAGTGTAAAAAAATATTCAATGTCACTCTGTTTATCTTGCAGGTTAGTGTATTTTTATTTTTATTTATACATATAGGTATTGCTATACCCTGTGTTTAGAGCTTCTAAAGCCAGGTAACTAGTAGTAATGTCAGGCATTCCTAGCTAATGCAGTCTCTAACCAAAGTTTCACATTGAAATTCAATTGAAAATCAATTCTTTAATTTTTGTATACTTTTTAGAGACAGGGCCTCACTCTGTCACCCAAACTAGAGTGCAGTGGCATGAACATAGCTCACTGTAGCCTCAAACTCCTGGACTAGAGGGGTCCTCCTGCTTCAGCCACCCAAGTGAGTAGCTAGGACTAGGGGCGTGCACCACCATGCCCAGCTAATTAAAAAAATGTTTGTTTGTTTGTTTTTTGTAGAGATGGGGTCTCAACTAATTTGCCCAGGCTAGTCTCAAATTCCTGGCTTCAGGCCATCCTCCCATCTTGACTTCCCAAAGCATTGAGAATATTACAGGTATGAGCTGCCACACCCAGCCTGCCAATAGTTCTTTAAGCTTGGATCAAATATAGCTTTACCCTCTCCTCTCCTATCTCTTTCTTGCCATGTACACTCATAATATATGGCTAGAAACTTTCCACATAGCAATTTACTTGGTATTTTGGGAACTAAAGGGTTATTATTAAAAGGAAGGGCAAAACCTATTTTAAAAAAAACCTTAAATAATGAAGTACAATGTGAAAGATACATTCATTGTCTCCTTTACTCTTCACTGCAAGGTAGGTATGGTGAAGTAGTTTCACTGAGCACTGGTTACCAACTTGTCTGAGGCCCGTGAGTTAGAACACACTCATTTGCAACAAGTTATATGAAGTGGGTTTATTACTTACCGATAGGCAGCAGGGACAAAAGAAGCCTAGGATCCACCATGAGCCAGTCCCCCAAGGCTCAACAAGGCTGCCCAGGGCAGATGAAGTCTCGACTGCATGTGCTCCAGTTGTACTGCAGCTGAGGAAGCCACAAACACAGCTCGCCCTGTGCTATCCTCCTCAGGGGCAACATAACCCACTGGGAAAAGCTTTGAAGGATGTCCTGCATCTAGGGGAGACAGGAACAAAGCCTGGGCTGGCCTGAGCATTTCCTCTCTAACTCAAGATTCTGTACTCCCCAGGAGGGACAGGAACAAGGCTTAAGGTGTTTTAAGCAGTTCCTCCCTATCTCATATTATTGTGTTCCCAGCACATACTACAGTTATTCTTGAGAAATATAAGCAAGAAAGGGGACAAAACTGGGTCAGTGCAAGTCTACCCAAAGAACTGTCCTGTAGGTATCAGTTCAGTGTTAGTGTCATCATTGTACAGGTGAGGGAAGTGAAACTCGAAGAGATTCAATTACTTGTCCAAGCTGGCAGCACTAACTCCAAAATCTACCTTCTCTCATAATGTCACACATTTCTATCCATTCGTGTCACCCATCTTTGAGAAGACAAAATCAAATAGGCTAGGCACAGTGGCTCATGCCTGTAATTTTAGCACTCTGGGAGGCTGAGGTGGGAGGATCAGTTGAGCTCGGTAGTTCAAGGCGAGCAAGGCACTCTAGCCCAGGTGACAGAGTGAGAGAGACTCTGTCTCAAAAAAAAAAAAAAAAAATCGAACAGATAACTTAGAGTTGGATATAGCTCAAGACATTGGGATCTGCTGGGGGTAGAATATGGTAGGAAGGAAGGAAGAACTTCTAATGAGAGACTGAAATCCTTCACATTTATGTCTGTTTTATGTTTTTCCTTTGGACACTTGAATTGTAGTGAAAGAAATCTACCTGATAATTTTTTATCACTTGGCCTTTTGGCTAAGATCAAGTGTAACTTTTTTTTTTTAGAATATCTTCATGAAGACTGTGGTATTGGGGTAGGGATGCTATACCTCCTCCATTCCTCACACCCACTGGCACTATTCTTTTCTGTCTACGTGTTCTGGGACTTCCTCAAATATATTCACTAATTTTGCTTCTGTTGTTCTTTTTCTACATTCTCAGCCACAAGTGGAAAATAAGGGGGAGGATTCCAGCTCCTGGTTAAAAACCTGTGTGTGAGTTTTCATACCTGGCCACAGGCAATTGCAAAGGCTGTACCTGGCAGGCCTCACAGGGAAAACCTGCCCTCCTCACACCCTGGGTAGTACAAAGCCTGACCGGCTCTGAAGGGAGCTGTAGTCAAGGACTCTTGTCCTTGGGTAGGGCATGCTCTTTTACATATTGACAGTCCTGGCCACCCCCTTTCATTCCTAGATCTCTTCACATGCGGCCTTCATCAGGGATCTGCTGAGACCCCCTTAATAGAGGAAGAAGGAGAAACCTTGTAGACACTTTTCCGTACTCTAACTCAGCCCATAAAACTGTCTGAGCCTTTTGTTCAGGCTCTGTCAACAATGACATGGCCCCTGTGTCTGTGTGGACCCACTTGACCCTCCATTCATGCACTTGTTCCATGGAGGAAAATGGAACACAAAGAATTGATGCTTCCTCTGGTTTTAGACTCTGGCTTATGCCACCACAGTAAGTGAGTAAACGTTTAACTCCTTCATTTTTTGGCTTGTTGCTTTAATTGGCTACTCAGACACCTGCCAGCTCAGCTAGCTCTTTCTCTCCCAGCTCAGCTGAGTTCCTGATGAAGGAAGACATGAATCTGGAAACTGTAGACCGACTGAATTTTCTTAAGGCAAAGTTGCAGACCAGCTTTCAGAAGAAGAAGACAACTTAACCCTGCGAATAATATTCTCACTCTTTTATTTCCCAAACTCCACTGAATTTCTCTTAAATTTTAGCTTTCCTAGTTGCCATCTTTGGCAAGCTTCACATGGGAGGAAATGGTTTTATAGTGATATCTGCTATATGACTACAATGTCATAAAATAGTTGTGCTTTTATTTCATAAAATTATACAAATAGCGTAAATACTAATATGATATGAACACCCCACAGAACACATGCTCATCTGTCTGATAAGCAAATGGCCAGCAATCACAGGGACCTCAGTACTGGATCCTAGAATGAGAAAAGACAGTTTCAGTAAGCAGAGTGTGCAATGGTGCCATGGAATCTGCAGAGGAAGGAACAGAACAGCAGGTAGTGGGTAGGAGAGGAAAGAACACGGGAAGTAGAAAGGGCAATACTGTACCTTTTGTTCTTACCTCAAAGGCTGAAAAATCAATTTTCTGTCTCCTGATTGATGTTTCCAAAAGCTTAATATGCTTCTGTAGAACAAGACCAGGAAATTGGAGAATGTCCCTAGCACTGTCCTGCTGAGTTCTACCAAGTCTAGTTTGAATGAAATAAAAAATCAAAGTATAAATATGTTCCATTTCCATTGGAAGCTATTATAAAAGGTTTCCTTCCTTCATTTTTTTTTCCCTCCAGAAAAATCTTACCCTTTGAAAAAAACTAATACTCTACTGGGGTCCACATTAGTCCTCTTCCTTTAGTTAATATAATTTTGACCAACGTTATCCAGGATATTTCATTGTCTTGTCAACAACAACATGGTAATTGGTATTAATGCCTGAAAATCAAAGCCTTTCAGAAATGATAAGCTTGATTTAGTACCACTGGCATGGCTCTCATTAAATCAGCGAGGACTGTGTAGTACAAATTTACGGATTCCTTTATTCATCACTGTAACAGCCTCGGGGAGCCTCATTGAAAATGCACATGACAGATCAGGTAGGTAATGCTGTTGCCCAAATAAAGAGAAAATAGAAAATGAGAGCAAGATAATACAAAATTTACCTTATAGAAACTATTAAGTAATCATTACTTGATTAAATTATACTTTTTTTTTTACATCATCGGAAATATTGTGTACCTAAGAGCCTTGGAGGGGCAAATACATGTTACACTAAATGCTTGAAGATTCTAAGTTAAAGCTGAAAGGGATTCCTCTTCATTATTGGCTGTGAAAATAGGTTCATTTGATTACTTTAGGCAAGAATACTCCCATACTGTCACTTACGAGACTAGGAGGTAGAATTCTGCCTCAGTGTCTGCCACCCTCACCCTCTCTTCTCCCTGCTGTGCTCATTCCCCACACACTCTCGCACCTGCACCTACACACGTGCACACACACAGACTCACACACGGAAAGGGTGGATATACTGTATGGGAATCTCTATAGAGAAGAAACCAGAATCAGTAGAGGGAGGTGAGGAGTAGGAAACAAAATGGAGAGGAGGAAGAAAAGAAAAACACAAAGTGATGGTGAGAAAGTGGAAAGAGGAGAATGTATGGGAAAGAGGATGATGAACACAGGAGGGAGGGCAGAGCAGAATCTAGAGATGGGGTCCAGGGAAACACGGACATAGGACCCCAAGGGTCTCTTATATTGCTACAAAACAAGGAGTCCATTTTAAATCCCATCCAGTGGAATATATTATAATTACAAAAGGAGCAAAAGGCATTTTAATCTATAAGACTGTCTTAGAGATGAATGACTGAGAAAAGTGAGTAAGGCATCAGCTGGACCCTTGGAGGTAGAGCAGGATTGAAGGCAGGAGAAGCTAATCTGCATGATAATGTCAGGAAGTAAGGAACAGCCATCCTCAGCTATAAGACTCCTATTAACCTGGAGATCAGTGGCTCTCTTAGAATAAATGATACTGAGGATTTTGAAAGTTTTGGTTGTATGGTACCCAGGAAAGGAATTAAGCCTGAAAGGGGCTATTTATAATAGAAAGAATGAAAGAAAGAAAGAAAGAGGGAGAGAAAGAAAGAAAGAAAGAAAGAGAAAGAAAGAAAGAAAAAGAAAGAAAGATTAAAAAAAGAAAAAAGAAATGCAGATCAAAGTTAACCTGTTGGAGAGTAACCCAAATTAATTATTAAATAAAATACCCTTGGGGAAAATGAACGGCATATCTCCCTTCTTGGTGGAAGCAGCCATGGATCATGAAGGCACATGACTATTCCATAGTGAAGGTGAAGTCAAATATCTTCCATCCATGACAGGCCAGGTGCAACACTTAAGACCACACACAATAAGGTTGAGGGAGCTCAGCTCTTGTAACTGAAGCAATAATGTTTGGCTTGCCTTGATAATTTTCATGATGGTGTATAAACCCAAGACTGTTTTCCCTTTTTATGTTATTGTGGCCTGTCCCTCTTGACTGACCTCTTATGATTCAAAGCAGCTGAATGACTCCCAGACCAGGCAATGGTTGCAACAGTACAAAACAGGAGTCAAATCAACTCATGTAACAGAGGAAGCTTGGGTCATGCTCAGAGTAAAGTGCTTCAACATTTAAAATAAACCCACACAAAAGGGAAAATCATCCCTGTTTCAGAGACTAGAAATAAGGCAACAACATTCCAGAAAGAAGCTGTTTTTTTACTTAAGACCATGTTTGCCTATTGAACTCTGAGAAATGACATCATGCCCAGAAAGCTGGTAATCTTATTTTTTGAATTGTCCCTGAAATTTGTATGTCACTGTGTCCCTGAGGAGACAGGAACAGTTGTTCTTAGTCCAGAAATTGATGCTTTATAGTTTTTCACTTGTATCATGTGGGAAATGTCCACTCTTATTTATGTGACTGGAACACTTAGAAATGCCTCATTTAGCTATTTGGTTAATTCTATTCTCACCTCTTATAAATTGCTCCTTATAACATTTGGTTGGCAAAGCTTTTAACAGGCAGGTTCTCAAATTTTGAAAATTCGTCCTTGCTGGGCTCAGCCATGCTATGATTATGAGTGATGGAAGAATAAAGTACACTGAAAAGTAGCTTAGATTAAGCCACTGGACGTTGGTTGAGCATAAGCGCCCGAAGATGCATTTGAAGAATTCACTGAACCATACCCTGAAGCAATGTAACATCACAGTAGAGAGCTGAGGAACAACTGTAGCCTAGAGAATGTGCTAGTGTGTGGCAATCAAGGACAGGTGATTTAGATTGAGCAAAATTGCTGTCTATAGCATGAAAGCACCATTCTTCAAATAGTAACAAGGCCCACAGCATAGTCACAAGCAACAGATGTTAGGGAAATGCTTTAAGTCTTATCAATGCTTCAAAGTCAGATATTATATATTTACCAATTTCCTTATTCAGGTATAAAAATTATTAGCACATTGTGTTCATTTTCAAGAGAAATGAGTTGTAGCTATATAGAAGGACACACACAAATATTACCACCACAGAAGGATATTACTTAATGGAAAACAGCATTGAGAAATGAGACATATTCATGCCAAATGAAATAGATTAAATAAACCAGGTGTTAAATTACGAGGCAGCCTTACAGATTGGTTTTGTGCCATGGGTTCCAAGGAAAGTTGATGTCCTCTGTCCATGTCTTTGGTAGTGCTTTCCCACACTGACTCAACCTTTGGGATCCACCTGGCGATTTGCTCTGGCTGATGTGATACTAGCAAACATGAGGTGAACAGGGGCTTGGAAAGTGTTTACATATTGGGGTTTGCTCTCTTGCTCCTATCTGGAGCCCTAAGACTGTCATGTGAAGAACCTTAGACTAGCCTGCTAGAGCATGAGAAACCACATGGAGCAGAAATGAATGGGGATGTTTTATTATGCAGCAAAAGCTTACCATTACATGCTTACTATAACACCAATAATAACACTAATAACAACATCTACTAGTGATGGAGGGCCTACTGTGTGATGTGTTAGACTCTATACGAGATGCTTCATATATATTATTTCTAACCTTTAAATAAAGTAGGTGTTTATAACACCAACTTACAAAAGATATATATTGCAAAGTAAAAATCTAGTCATGCAAATAGTACGTAACAATGCCAAGATTCATCTCCAGGGCTGCCAGGCCGTAAGTTCCATGCTCCATCCGTTGGGCGGGGATGTTGATAGGAACTTCCCCAGTGTTAGGGAATGACGCATGGACTTAGACAGGCTGCTCAGATTTGCTCCAAGTGGTGTAATATTCCACACTAAACTGTAATGTACTCAGTAACATTTTTAATTTGCCTAGGGCCTAGCTTAGCAAAATACTTTCAATAAATATTTCTTGAACTGATGTGCAAAGAACGGAAGTGCATTTCAGAACAAGCTGGTCTGCTTAATTCATATGAAAATAAGAAGAGTGGTAATGGAAATGACTTTCACATCAGAAAATAAAAATTTAAATCGTAATTTGAACTTCTCATTAGAATATGTGACCTTGTATAAGTTACTTACAATCTTAATTATCTCAGTAGAAAATGGAGGTGATAATATTTTCCTTACAGAATTATAATATACATTAATAGGATAAGGTTTAAAAAAAGAACTTATTAATATGGCCCATAAAAGTATTCTATAAATAGTTGATACTATTAACTTATTGACTAAAAAATTGAAAGTTTTTTTAATGTAAAATATGTAATTCATTATTGACTATATTAGCACATTTCATATTGTATATACCATTCTTTTGTAATCAGACATAACTGTCATGTAAAACAAAACATTCATAAGGTATTTTTTCTAAGTTAGTGTATATAATGACATATTTTTCCAATATTTGATAATAACATAAATATTAAATTTCTATATATAAAACTTGTATGAATTATAATTTCTGAATTTATTAGTAATTATAGGAAATATTTTAAAATATTGCATTTTTCTAGTTTAGCACTTTGAAATAACTTTTAAAAAATTTAAAAATAATTTAAAAGGAAATAAAAATGTCTTAGTATTGTAACTTTGAGATTTTTACCTCAAATGTAAATTTTGTTTCACCACTTAGTAGTGGCTGGGATCCACTACGAAAATTCCTATTTGCTAAATCCACTTCCAGTTTGGTCATGGGGAAGGGACTCCCCTCATACCTCCATTCTCCATCCAGTCTGTCTGGCTACTCTGTCGTCTATTCGATGGGGTTTACTATGTCCAGGACTGTCAGGCACCATGGAAACCCAAAAGCGATGAATTGAGAGCTTCATGGCCCAGGTACATCTCCCATGTTAGAAAACTCACAAGGCTTTTACAAAAAAAAATTGAGAGTTTTCCAAAAACTGTCATAAATGGGCTATAACGGGACATTTGATGTAATCCAGAGAAAGGAGAGCAACCTAATAGAATTCACATTTAAAGGAAAAAGACTTCTTGCTTTCTCCCCATGATTTTCTTTACGGCCAATATGGAGGAGCTAGGACCGTGAGAAAAGTCTATACCCCTCTCTTCAAGGAAGGTTTTCTCTAGAATGAGCACAGTGTGAGTTAGGGAGTTAAGAGCAGATGAGACGGGGGTGGTTGCATTAGATTAGTTCTTAATACTAGACCTGATTTGAGAGCTATCTTCACAGCCTGGTTGGTGAAAGGGGTAGTCATTACAGAAAAATAAAACTACTTGTCTGTCTATCATGAATTCAGACCTTTCACTCCACTGGTAATACTTGGTTAATTAGAAATTAGAGTCTTTTGAGTGATAAGATCATATTTCTCTTTTTTTATAAAATGGGTTAGCAAAAATTTATGGCTTATGTACTTTACAGAATAGTGAGGGTTAAAGTAAACTTTTATTTGGAGAAAGGTTTTTACAGATTCTAAAATAACTTTTTTTTTTAAACAAAAGGTCCAGGGTATTGGATTATTTTGAAGGGGAGATAATATGTAGGGATAGAAACTATTATTCAATGTACTTGAAAAATAAAACAATTTATAAAACTTTACAAAAGGAAATTGCCACATCAACAAACTGGTTCATTCCTCTGCTTTTAACATAAACTTTTAAGACTATTTTGGAAAGCCTCCATTTTTTAGTATAAGTCTTTTCAGGTAAATGTGTAAGAAAATTCCCTCTTCCCTGTTAGTAATGATGAAATAAAAAGTCCATTTTAAGATGGATATTTGCTCTTATTTTAGGTATAAGAGATTTCCTTTTTTCACTTTATTATGTTAACAACATATTTTGATCTGCATCTTTCTCTATGTAGTAGTGATTTGAAAAGCTAACTCTGAAAATAAATTTATTAAAATGTTTTATAAAGTCCCAATTCTCACAAGCACTAAATGAATAAAATATGGTGTCCCAGAATTACATGGCATAAGCAACCTAGAATTTGTAAACTCCTTACACTGATTTATTTACACATGTGCATAGACATAACACTCATCAAATGAAAGAAATTTATTATTGTTGTATTAATTATGATAACCTTACTGCTGTTACAGAAAATCCTTGAAATCTCAGTAGTTTGACAAAATAGAGTTTTATTCTTACTCACATAAATTCCAGACTGCTGTTCTACCCATTCAAGGTCTTAAATTTCTGGGCTCTTTCTATTTTTTTTTTTTTTTTGGTTTTGCTTGTAAAACAGCCAACTCTTTCCTGAGTTTAAATGTTTTTTGTAGTACTATGCTAAAAGACTACCAAGGGTAGGTACACACTATTACTCTCTTTCCTAGCACTTCTCCTACATCTTAGGCTCACTGTGCATGTAGCCTGCCTTCCACTTAATCACAGGTAACAGTTTTACTGGATGTTTTTTCTTAGTTTGCTTTTACATAAAAATATCTTTATTTTGCCTTCATTCTTGAAGGCTTCACTGTATTCTAGGTTGACAAGTTTCCTGCCCAACTTTTTTAGCATTTTGAAGATGTTAGTGCATTGTCTTCTGGCCTCCATTGTTTCTGATGAAAAGTCTGAAGTCATTTGAATTGTTCCCCTGTATATAATGTGTCAGTTTTCCTTGACTGCTTTCAAGGTTTTCTCTGTATCTTTAGTTAGCAATTTAACTACGGGAAACCTAAGTGTGGTTATATATGCATTTATCTTTCTTAGGCTTCACCAAGCCTGACCACATTCTTGTACTTGAATTTCAATCATGTGTAAAATTTAACTGTAAGGAAAGGTGGGAAATTCATTCTACATGTGTTACCAGGAGGAAAGGGGAATGAATTTAGAGAACAAATAGCCAGTCTTTTCTAAACCAAATACTTTTCTATTGCCTACTGTATCTTGGTTTGTGTGCTTAGCTTTCAGTGGAGTTTCCTCCACGCCTTTTCATTTTATCTAACCTTCACCGGCGGAGGCGTTTGTGCCCAGTGGAGGGAGATCTCAGGAGAATCTATGAAGAAAAGGCTGAAGTGAGGGCTGCTCTGTGGAGAACGGGCTGTTCCTGAGCACACCTGTTTGAGTTGTGTGACGTTGAATAGATGATTAATGAGGCCACAGCTAACTACTGAGAATTACATTGCTTGAGGAAAGAGCAGATAGAGGGAGGAAAGTGTGTATGAGAAACCCCAAATTTGTGGTTTTGGTAAGTATCTGGATTTGGGTGGATGAATCAGTGATTTTTTTGAAAAACAAAACAAACCTCTAGGGAAGAAAATGGGAATCCTGGGAATGTGCATCCAGACTATGGACGTCTGTGCCTTTTTGGCAGCAGTTTTGTTCTTGGCAAATGATCAAAGCACTGGTTTAAGCTTAGATCAAGTAGTTCATAATGTTAGCAATTCATATCATTCCTGCAACTTCGGTAGGTTGCTTCTAGGAAACTGGCTAAAAACGTCTCAACTTTCTGCAATTTGCTTCTACCTTGCAACTAAGTTATAAAATTACAAAGTGAGAAAGTGGACTCAGCTCACTTTACATGAACAAAAGGAGGAAATGTTAACCCCTGTAGTATTTGTGATAACATCTGGAAAATTATGTCAAATTTTACTGAGTATCTTTTATAACATCAAAATAGTGACAATAGAGAGGGAAATACAGACACTGAGAAATTTATCTTTTTTTGTAATTTGTAAAATAACAAACATCCTTCTGTTCCTCAAGTTGGATATTATATTCACATAAAATGCATGCTAAATATTTAAAGAAAAATATATCCAATGATTGTACATTTTTAATATTATATTATATATTATAATTATATATTATATACAATATAAAATATATATATAAATAAAATATATATAATATAAAAATATAAAATATATACTATATAAATATATATAAAATATATATGTTATAATTATATAAATATAATATTACATATTATGTTATATAATATAATATTTGGAAAATTTTGATGTATCTATATCTTGTTAATTTGAATGCTACTTGTATTAGAAATAAAACTTATGATTTTATGCTGAGTTGCTCTATTATCATCAACATTGATTGATGCACTTTTTAAGGGCAAATAAATGTTTTAGAAATTGTGGGAAGTTGAAGAAATAGCAGCTTTTGCTGTTTGAAAAGTTCACAGTTAAAAGAAGAAATGAGAGAGATAAAAAATATAAAAATATTGTAAAATCACTGAACTATTAACTAATGATTGTACTTGAATAGAGTTGTAGGAAGTCCTGAAGCAACTGTGTGACTGAGGGCAAAGTGGTTGCTATGGTTTGAATGTTTATGTCCCTGCCAAATTCATACAGTGAAATTCTCACCCTCAGGGTGATGGTATTAGGATGGTATTAGCCCTTTGGGAGGTGACTAGGTCACGAGGGCCGAGCCCTCGTGAATAGGATTGGTGTCCTTATGAAAGAGGCTGAGGAGAGAGCCCTCCCTCCTTCCACTATGTGAGGATGCAGGGAGGAGGTGCCATCTATGAGGGATGGACTCTCACCAGACACTGAATCTGCCAGCTCCTTAATCTGGCACTTCCCAGCCTCCAGGACTGTAAGAAATAAATCTCTGTTATTTATCAATATAGGCTAACCAGTTTATGGCATGTTGTTATAGTAGCCTGAAAAAATTTAGACAGGAGTGACAAGATTCAAGAATTATCAGTTTATAAGGAAGGAGAATTTTCAAAGTCTGTATATACCAGGGCAAGCCTAATCAACAGAAAAATAAAAGAGGTTTTATAAAGAGGAATGGGGAACGCTGGTGTAAGTAGAAGGAGTCCTTCAGGGTGAGTGAGTTGCAAGCAAAATCCCCATAGTAGGTCTGGAACTGCCCTCATGGAGGGGCAGGGACAGGGGAAGGAGAGGGCACGAGTCCTCATGTAAAGTGAATTGTGAGGAAATAGGGAGTTCAACAGATTGTACTAGGGGGAGTGATATAACCAAAATGAAGGATGGAAAGAGGAAAACTTTGGAAACTATTACACATTAGTAGGTTATAGAGAGAATTAGAGCAAATGGTCCTCTCTGTACAGCATTAAGAGGATTATAATATTGCTTTATGCTCATAAGCACATCAGAGTTTAAATTTAGTAAATCATGTCACAACAAGCAAACAAATAAACAAACTCTCCTAGTGTGATGTCATGGTTTTGGTGTCAGCCAGCATTAAGTTTGAATCGTGCCCCTGTTCATTACCAGGTGCATGATTTGGTGCAAATCACCACAGTTTTACTCCTCTATATATTCTCTGTATATCTGCTATATAAATCTACATAATCTCTATATAACCTCTCTATATATCACCTCTGTTATATATCACTCATCTATAATAGTTCCTCCTATATATGTATACAATCCCCTATATATATCCTATATATAGTTCCTCCTATATATATCCTATATATATATATATATATATATATATATATATATATAGTTCCTCCTGTATATAATGGGGATAATAAAATTTCCTTTGCAGGGTTGAGTTTTATCTGAGGCAATTAAGCAAATAACCTAGTATGATATTTGACATGTAAAAAAAAAGCCTCAATTAGTGGTAGACATTCTTTTTATCAAAACCATAGAGATTCTGTGCCCAGGGATAGAGCAACTGAATTAGTTTAATGCAGGAGTTAGTTCTGTGCAGTGGTGCCTTTCTGAGCTCTCTATCATGCATATAATTTGAATAATGAAACATGCACATACAAATAATTTAACCTCTTAGGGACCCTAACTCTTTATGGTAAAAAAAAAATTGAGTATAAATAAATAAATAGCCTAACCACTTCTTTAGATTTTGGAGCTGGAGAATATGCTAGAGGGACAGCCTAATTAAAGTCACTGGAGCCTTAACAATCAATCAGTTGCTGACAGAGAAGGAAGCCAGGGAAGAAAAAGAGGTATGGGAGAGAAGGGAGAGGGAGCATGCAGCTTCCAAGAGTAATGTGTGAACTCCAAGATCACGGTTCAGTGGGCTGTAGAGCAGCTTGTAATTTCTACCTTTGTTTCTTACAAGAGCAATAGTTTCCCTGTGTCTTACCTCTATCTCTGTAACTGAGAATTATTATAACATTGTAATGGATTATTTCAACCAAGTTATGATAATTAAAACAATTTACCTTTTTATGATGTGCTACGGTTTGCAAAATACCTTCAGAAACATTATCTCCTTTTATTCCTACTGCAGCCAGATAAGGGGTGTAGAATTGGTGTCCTTATAATTATGAAATTATCCTTCATGGAGAAAAAGGCAAATGAGAATGTTTAGAAACAGCAGTGCTATACTAGTCTGAATATTTAACACATCTTGGCTTATCTGTATTGTATATAAGAACTATCAAATCCAATTTGCAATTCTTGAAAGAAATTGTACCGATGTTGAGGCTTCTATTTTTAAAAAATACTTCAGAGCATATTTCTCTCTTGTCCTCACCTTACTTTGTTTAAAAGATCAAGAGCTCAGTGCAATTTCCTGAAGTTATCAATAGCAGGGCTAGCATTGACTCTAAATCCTTGACTGCCGTCCTCTACAGTCTTGCCTCACTTAAAGATGGGGATACATTCTGAGAAATACGTCCTTACATGATTCCATCCTTGCGAGCACATCCTAGAGTGTACGTACACAAACCTAGATGGAGCAGTCCACTACACACCTAGGTTATAAGGTACAGCCTCTTGCTGCTAAGGCTACAAACCTGTACAGCATGTGACTGCACTGAAGTAAGCCACGTAGGTAATTGAAACACAATGGTAAGAATTTGTGTATCTAAGCAAATCTAAACATAAAAAAGGTATAGTAAAAATATGATATTATAATCTTATTGGACCACTGTGGTATATGCGATCTGTCATTGACCAAAACTTCTTTATGCAGTTTATGACTGTATTTATAAGAGCGAGCTTTCTCCTTACGTTTAAAAGTAGGATTCTCAACATGATTTGGTTCTGGGACCTAACTGAGATCTGCAAGTGAAGGTAAAAAAATGTGAAGTAAGTGAAAAATAACGAAGGTACGGCTTACACTTGGGATTGGGGAAGAAGAAGAGATATGCATCCCACTGACTTATTGGTTCATCTAAATCAATTTCCCCATACATCTTTTTTTCAGAACATTAAGAGATAGACTATGAGATAGAGAAGTGTAGGAACTATAATAAGGAAACCTAAACAAATTTTCAAAATTTGGGGAAATTTGCTTAATCCCTTGGGCCTCATTTTCCTAACCTATAAAATAGTAATAATTATAGTTTCTTTTGAATGATGATTATGGTATTTATTTCAGAGGGCTATAGTGAAGATTAATAAAGATTACATCACAAACATCTAGAATACTTGCATGAAATATGAGCTTAATAAATGTTCCTCCTCCTCCTTCTTCTTCCTTCATCACCATAATCTTTCTTCACCACCATTGTCACTCTGTAATTAAAGCTACAATTATACACATGATAATCTGACCATTTGCTGCCTAATAATCTAAGTATTGGTATGCTCCACTGGATTTGTCATTTCTTGTCAACTAGCCTCTCTCTCAGGGTTGGTTTTTCTGAAAAGAACAAAACAGTAACAAAGCATTCAGTAGCCATTTCTTAGGCTGCTTTATGAAAAGAAATCAAGACTTCTATACATTGTTTAGACATCCTGTGAAATTTTTAGGAATCTCATTTTAAGGCACTCATTATAAATTGACATGTTCATAGTCATTTCAATTCAATAATAATTGAAGATGAGATGTTAATTGACCACACAGCCTACTTGTTATTTTAACTGATAATATAACTGTGTTTATATTTAATTGCTTCATGTTCATGTTAAGACCTAAAATAAACAGTGCCTTTTTATTTGATGCTACAAGCATAGGTTTGTTCTGTAAGCACTTATTTTGTTGAGTTGTCTTCCACCATTGACCTATTTGTTTGGCTTTTTAAAACGGGTAAAGGAATACTTTTTAAAAATTTAAATTGTAGATGGTAAATTCAAATTCATAATGTTAGCATGCAAGTAATTTCCAAACATTATATGAAGACAGTTCTAAGTACTATGTACACAGCAGAGGGACTGATTATAGTAATTGTAAATTTAGGGGTCATTTGGTGAAATGGAAAGAGAAATCCATTTAGTGGTTGCAGGTCACTAATTGGTACCTTTGTAGAAAACTTATTGCCAGAGAGGAGCTTACAGCACAGGAAATGTCCCATTGCAAATACTATTCACTGTCCATTAATTAAGCACTTGGGAAGCTTTGTTAACTAGGACGGGCCTCAGGATCATAATTTTGGTCAGTAGAGCAGCACTTACTTGAAAGTGTTAATTTAATTTCCTAACATGCTCATAAGCTAGCTGAATGACTAAACATGCATTATATTTTATTCTTCAGATGGGGAACTAGAGGGCAAAGCTGATTTAGATAAAGTGTTTCTAAGGTGCTGGTGTAATATTATCATTAAAAGAACAACTCAAAGAACATCTGGCATTGCTGAGATTTAAAGAGCATTTAGCAATATCATCAGTGACCTATTAGTGGCCACATGGTGTGGCCTTTTCTAGTCTTTCTCATATTTGCCATTTCTGCAATATTTGGACCAATTGACTATCTCCTCTTACTCAACGCTCTTTTTACCTTTGATATTTTTTGCACTTCACTTTTGTGCTCCTAGGTCGTTGCTCCTTCCGTAACTTTTTTTTCCTAGCTTCTCACCCTCTCTCCTTCCCCCCTGCACCTATATCCTACAGGTTTGTTTGTATGAATATTTTCTTTTTCTTTTTTCTTTTCCCTCTGTACTTTATTCCAGGGAAAGTAAATTTTATGCTCTTTCAGCTTCAGTTGTGAATTTGATGGGATGACTCCCCCATGGAGACCACCAGCCAGAACCCTGCTGGGCCACATGGGTGTTAGGTTGGTATTTTAGAGTCAACAAGCCCTAACCAGATTCTGTCATCTTTCCACTTCTCTAACTTGTTCCCTAACTTGATGGCGGGTGTTCGTTACGCTCCCTCTTCCCCAAGTTCAAAAGTCTGGCTGCTGCAGCAACTTTTATTCTTCTGGCTCATTACCTTTCCTCCCACCCAATCTAATTAGTTAGCACATGCTGTTGATTGTGTAGGGGATTGATAATGTGCAATGAACAGGGGCACATTATTTGCTATATAGTTCTAGTATCACTTTTGAGCTCACAACTTACTAATTTCAGTGATGGTGGTGGATAAGAGAGGGGTGTTGGGAGTACTTAAAATTGCCAATTAAAGGTATTTATACTTTTCCTGATTAAAACAGTTTCTTCAAGTTTACAACAGTCTCTTGCAGAAGTGATCAGTCTCTCTGGGTTTCATGCCTTTTATTTTTCATAAGAATTAGTCTTGGTGTACCAGAGCCAGTCTGTGAAAATATTGTCAAAATTCTCTTCTAATGGTTAAGGTCTCAACATTACCTTTTTCTTTCTCTACTCACTCCCACTATTACAAACCTAATTATTCTTAAGTCAAATATTTGCCTTTGGCTGAGTAGAGGAAAACCATGTAAAAGCAATCTTAAGAGAAAGAAAATATTTTAACATATCTCATAATATAATTCTATTAAATGATGTATCTGTGATGACTCTTGAAGGTGATTCTTCCTTTCCATTTCCTCTGCTCTTAAACTTCTGCAAAGTTTCTAGCCAGTTATCATGGATCTATTCTCTTTCACAAAATTCATCCTTCACAATCTTACCCAAATTAATAGTCACTACCCTGCTCAAGTAAGTTTGGAAGCCTGGACATTGTCCGCAGAGTTGACTTAAGCTGCCTTGTTTCAAAGCCAAGCCTTCCACAATCACGCTTCATAAAAATATGCTTGCTCCATATTTGCAATAAAAAACCATTCACTATTTCACAGATGTGCAATCTATATTCCTTACCCTGTATATACTGGTATTGTTGCCCAGATCAACTCTGCGCTCACATATCAGCCTACTGAAATTCCGTATATCCTTAAATGCCCTGCTCAGATGTCATTTTCTCCATGGAGTATTTTCAGATTCCCTGTCAGAAATAAACTCTTCTCTCCTCTATTCTGCCCGTGTTACTTTCTCTAGATTTCTATTGTTATTTTCCACATTATACATGGCATTATAATTAGTAGTGTATATACATATCTTCTTTAAGGTTTGATGTTGGCATTCCTAAAGAGCAGGAGTAAAACATATTTATATTTTGTATCACACAGAGTACCTAGAAATATTAGATCCTCAATGACTATGATTTAAATTAAACTATAAAAATGTTGAAGGGTAAAAAAAGTCAAATAGTTGCATTTTATTATTAAACATTGAATCTATGCCCTGGAGAATACATTGCTGGCACACTTTGTATTCCTTAGCATTATGTTTTGATTCCCAGGAGGTTCTTAAATAAATAGAGAAATATTCATTATTTTCTAATGGCATGAATATAATGTCTTTATCAGTGAGATTAATAATATCATTTCAAATGCCCAAAGAAGTAAGTTTGAAAACCTTGCTCAAATCTATAGATCATGCTTTCTTTTTTCCGATTAAGCCTAAATATTGGGTTCTTACTAAAGAAGTTAAAAGCATATAATTTTTTCCCAAGGTAGAGTTTAAGAATAAAACATAATTCATTTACCCAGCCAATACACACTAACTGGAAGCGGTTGAAGAAGTCCCGGACAGAGAGCTTATTTCCATTTGGAGTTCAAGTGGCAAAGTGGTTATTGTATCATGCGAATCCTAAATTGGCATTTTGGCAGCAAACAAGAATTGTCTGCTGGAGATAATATGCTTCATTTCCCTAGATGCCAGTCACCTCTGGAATTCAGACTAAAGTGCCTACTTTTATCTCTCCATGGGCAAGCCCCATCCCCTAGCTTTTTCTGGGGCATAATAATGATGCCATGTATTTTTCATTATGCCTTAAGAAAACTCAGACTAGTCACACAGGCTGTCATTGGCTCTCCTCATTTCAGGATTGTCCCCAGTAAAGTCTTCATTCACCTGTGTTGCCCATGAACCAGGCAAGGTAGCAAATAGGACTACGATAAAGCAAAAAATTATGCTCTTTGAGGAAACATGTAAAGAACCCACTTACTTTATCAACTTATTTTTCAAAGCCTCTCTTTAGGCGTTCAGTGACTTTCTTAAAAGAGTGATTTGCTCCCATAAAAAAAAAAGTTTCTAACCCTTCTGGCTGCAAAGATAGGCCCTTTTACTGTAAATCGATGTGTTGCTGTCTTGTGTGCTCTGCTGCGAGAAAGACGGACACAGTGCAGAACCAATGGTGCTGTGGCCTCGCCTCATTTATCCTGTGGGTCTGTTGGCAGCGCAGCCCAGCCCTAACATTTCACCTCCCCTTTGCTGCCGCTGTTACAGGGGCTCTGGATACAGCTGTTTAAGGAGATAGAATCAAGTTACCTTTATTTTACTTATTTTTCTGGACAGCAGGTACCAAGGATTGGATGTTACTGTTCTGAGTTTGTGGCACTGTACCTTTATTTGTCCATGCCGTCCTTCTTTCTTGTAAATGAAGTCATGTGTCGCTTAGTGACAGGATATGTTGAGAAATGCATCATTAGGCAACTTTGTCTTTGTGTGAACATCATGAATGTACGTACGCAAACCTAGACGGCACGCCTGCTGCACACCTAGGCTATGTGGTTCTAGTCTACACACCTGTATGGCATGTTACTGTATTGAACACCATAGGCAACTGTAACACAACAGCAAGTATTTGTGCATCTAAGCATATCTAAACATAGAAAAAGTACAGTGACAATAAGGTATTATAATCTTATGGGACCACCATTGTACATGTGGTCTGTTATTGACCAAAACGTTGTGCTGTGTATGACTGTATTTTATTTATGTTTTTATTTCCTTTTGGCCCCATTCCTCACACTCACCCCTTCCCCACACCTAGGCACAACAGAGTATGCAAAACAAAACAATACATGAAATTTAAGTTTACATAGATGATATTGTAGTAAAGATCTCATTCTGTTCCTTATTTCCTCAATCAGCATTATGCTTTTAATCTTTCCATATTGCTGGGTGCACACACACTTGTTGCTTCTAATGCTGCTTTGAATTCTACTGATGGCATTTAATACCCATTGAAAAATGCTTTAATGGACTCCAGCTTCCTATCAACATAAGATATGCTGATAAACATACTATAAAAGCTTGTTATGCTTGAAGTTATATTTAGGATAAATTCCCTAGTTATGCGATTACTGGATCATAAGGTATGCATATATGTCATTTATCAAATATTTTGTGCATTTTTATTAAGTTATTTATAGTTTTTGTTGCTATTGTGAATGTATTTTCACATCTATTTTCTATTTGTTATTGTGAATGATGTATTTTCGCATCTATTTTCTATTTGCTATATGTTCTTGGTTTTTATTAGTTGATCTTGTATTCAGTTATTTTGCTGTGCTCTTATTATTTATAATATTAGTTTTTATATATTAATATATATTTTTCATCAAAAAATGACATTTTTACCAGTTTATGTCATTCCTTACATATCATTTAATCTGAGGTCTTTTGTCTTTCTCAAATTTGGGAATTTCTTGAAATATTTCATTGTATATATTCTTTTACTCTCCTCTGAGACTACTATTTTCCAGATTGGCAATTTTATTTTTATCTTCCATACCTGTTTTTATTTTCTGTCTCATTTCCTTTCCTTTCCCTTCTCAATACAATACCCCAGCTCTCTAATTTGCCCTAGGTTGTGTTCTAAGCAAACGTGGATTTTGGATGGTGGGGAGGGTGGGTTGGGGGAGGATGGTGAATGTCTGAGGGTGGGTGGTGAATGTCTGAGGCAGTCTGCACCAGTTTTAATCAACTCCACATCCCAGTGGGGTTTCTCAGCTACCAGTGACTCTACCCAGGCCAGCAGGGCAGGTACAACAGCAGAAAAAGAAATAAAAGATATAATTTTATATGATGATATGAGACTCAAAGAAAGTAAACTATTAAAAGACTTTAGAAATGATGGTCAGGGAAAGCCTCTCTGAAAAGGTCACATTTGAACTGAGACCAGAATAGGAGAAAAAAAAACAAGTGAACAGTCCCTGAGAGGGGGAGCAACTTCTCATATTCAAGAGTAGCTGGAGCACAGGGGGTGAGCAGGAGATTTGTAGATGAATTTTCAAGCTACGCAGAAGCAGGGCCAGGTAGGGTTTTCAAGGTCAGGTCATGAAGTTTCAGTTTAATTCAAAGTGTGAATGAAGCCATTGAAGGGTTTTAGGAGGTCCTGGCAAGCCATGATTATGTCTGAAGTAAGGTGGTTACAGAGAATATTAAAAAAAAAAAAAGCAGCCATTTAAAATACAATTAATGCATATAGTTCTTAACATGAAACATTCATTGCCTCATCTTTCATGATCTGTTTTTAAATTTCATGTTGCTCTGGAAAATTAGATCAATGTCTTCAGCATTTCAGTATGCTGATGTTTGATCTAGATGTTCTTTTGTTATTGTCTGACTGTCAATCTTCATCCTTCTAAAATCTTTATATATCACATCTACCTGGTGATAAATTATTTACATTGAATTCTCAATTTTTCTCAACTTAATGTTTACATTCATGCAGGGACTGTAAATGTTTTAAGCAGGCAAAAGACTGAATTTCTTCAAGTTTAGGAGGCTTTTCCTTTCTTCATTGTAGAGTTCCTCATAGTTCTCATCCTCACGTAGTTCTCACTGTGGTTCTCAGTTCTATACCACTTTTCTCCAGTCTACCTCGCCTTAAAAAACAGACAAATACCTCTTTTCACCACCCAAGGCTTAAGGCAGATTTTATATCATAAGAGAATTATGATACCAATATGGATAACTAAGTGGGCATCAGACATCCTTGCTCCTAAAGTCAGTAACTGCAGCCTATAACAGAGAGTCCCCTAAGGCAACTTCTCAAGATCTGTGGACTAGTCAATGACGAGGGTCATTTTCCATAACGAGTAAAATCAAATGGCCATTCTGGTTTCCTTTCCAAAACAGCATCATGTTCCATAATGGTGGTGTGCTATTTCTACTATTACCTGGTAGCAACTTTTATATGCATTTTGCTAAAATAATTTGAAGTTCCTCACTGGGCACCTCAAAGTTTTTCAAAAATGAGACCATATTATCCATGTTCTTTTATCTCCTACTTTTTAAAACATAACAATGTGGTGTGAACCTTTTAAAAATTTCAATGAATATATTCTTAAAGCATGATTTTAAGTAATAATAATAAGAGCTTTTGGCCTTTTTGTCTAAGTACTTTACATTTATTTATTCATTTAATTCTCACAATTTAAAATGTAGGTATTATTACCATATACAAAGTTATATGGTTAAAATAGCCAAGTTTATAATTTCCAATGATAATAGCTAACATTTACAAAGAGCTTACAATGTGCTAGTCATTGTGATAATTGTTTAATATTAATTATTTTATTTATCTTTTTCATGATAATTTTATGAATTTTTCCCATTTGTTAAATGGGAAAACTGTTTATAGAAGTAAAGTAACTTGTGTTAATTTTTCTAGAAGCAAAGTAACTTTGTAATAAGCTAATAAGTATGAAACCATAATTCAAAGCCAGGCCAAAAAAATTAAGTCTTTAAAAAATATTACAGCAGATGTCACTGGATTTCTCCCATCATTGTAGTGCACAAGCTCTGGGAGACCTGATCCTAACCAGAAGCAAAGGTGTAATTTATTATCTGGCACTTGGAGCTTTCTGGGATGTTAAAAACCAATTTAAAAATAAATTGGTTTTATTTTTAATTGGTTTTAGTTCTATGGAAAACCAAACTAAAAAATTGCAAAGTGATTCCCTGGTTATTCTGAATTTGCCTGCCTCCCAACGGGGCCATTCTACCTGCTTCCCTGTTCTGTGCCTGGAAGCTGACTTCCTGGTTTCTTCTCACGGTTGGCCAATGGAAAGAACTAGGAAGATGGGAGAGGGAAGAGAAGAAACTCAAGGCATTTCTTCTCTTCCCTCCTTCCATTCATCATGCCACGACTTTGGCATTAGCTGCATCCTTCCACACTTAGAACTCCTGCTCTAGGGGCTTCTCCCTCCAAGTTGTATTTCTCATGGATGTCTTGGAAATGCCACTTCTTTCTCTTGTGCTTTCAACCTTATGTATAGCAATGGCTTCCCACTGTTGCTGGTTTCTGGAAGTCTCAGCATCCCTTATTTTTTTTTAATCCAGCTTACCCCTTCTGTAACTAGTCCCTTTATTACTCTTCTTATTGGAAACTTTAATGAGGAGTTCTATTTCTTGCCAGGGCCCTAACTGATTTAAAAAAAAAAAAAAAGACTATTACAGATTGATCAATAGATTACATTTTGTAGTAACAGAGATCATGAAGGCAGGATATTTTGACATGGTGCTCGGAAGTTGTAAGGGCAGCTAAAATAAGAAGGTTGTGGTTGTGGAGAAAGAACAAATGAGATACATTTACCTAGATAGATATTCCAGGGACTCACCTACCAGCAATGATATCCATATTGCACAGAAGTTGCCATAAAAATTTTACTGGGAACTGTCAATCAGGGTCAGCCACTAAAATAATCTGGGACCAAGAAAATGGAGTTGTTAAGTAATAAAGATGCTGTGAGATACTCCACAGAGACACTGCTGGCCTTTTAAGTCAGAGGAAGTGATGGATTTAGCAATATAGCTAGGAGAGATGAACTATGGAATTACAGACCCGACTTTAACCCCCAGGCTAGCAGTGTGGAAACCTCCTATTACATGCTAATGCAGTACTATTGCATTGCTGTGGTAGGAGAAAATAACATTGCCATTTTTATTTAAATTCTCGGGAGAACTCAATCTAAGATTTATTAGGGCTTTCATTCTAAGCAACAAGTTTGGGAATTAATACGATTTTGATCTTTAAAAAAGTTTCTTTTGATGATTGACTACTGTATATTACACAAGTGTTTTTTCTTTCCACTTAAGAGTTTTATTTTTATATTCCCTCATAAATTTGTGCAACAAAAGAAAATTGGTTGAGTCCTGTAGTACTGTGAATACTCTAAAGCTCTTTGATTCCTATGTGATTTTGCCAAATCACCCCAAGCAGATGCCTACTTCCTTTCAAGACCTTGCTCAATGACTGATTCAAGTATGAATTCATTCCTGACATTCCCCTTTCTAATCTCCCCAGAAATATTTCATCACTTTTTCTGTTGTTGCTACTGGCCACTGCACGTAGTCTTCTTCACTTTTTTTCTTTTTTCAAAATCTCTCTCACCTAACAGATTGTAAGCTCTTTGAGGGCAGGTTTGTGTCTCATTCTTATCCTTAACATCTAACATAGTACCTGGTCAGATAGGCATGTATTAATGCTTCTTGAGTGGATAAATAGATATCTTTTTAGTTTAACCTATAATGTGATGAGCATGTATGTTTTAGGTTCAACTTTTCTAGAATTTAAATAGTTATTCCTGTTCTAATATTATAAAGAAATCACTTAAGAATATTGAGGCAGATATTCCTAATTGCCTAATCAATGTCCATTTTCCCCTTACTTTTATTAACAGAATTCTAATTTTTGGAGGGAAACAATGTATTACATTTAAAATACTCTTCTTTTCAGACTGAAGCTAAGGAGGGGGAAGTTCATGTTTTCTAAATCTAGCCAATGTGATATAAGTAGAAATCTTCAAGGAAAAATGGAGCTTTTGGTATATGTATGATTGTGTGGTACGTATACACAAACAATAAATTGGTATAAATTTTTGCCACTCTATCTTCTTCCTTTGTTAAACATGGATGCAATGTCTAGAAGTGTCAGATTTCAGTTTGAAATGTTGGTTCTTGGCACACTCATGGTCTAAGAATGACCAGGCACCCTAAAGTAAGGCAAGCGTGAAAATAAGGTTTACTGAGGAGAGAAAGATAGGATTATAAAACAAGAGCAAGATATAGGTTAACAGGGCGAGATACATATGCCGCTGATCATGACCAGACCTCTTGTTACAGCAAAGGGAGAGCAAAGGGAACGGTGCCAAAAAAGGGCTTGGATATGGTGGGCAGCATCTTGTTTTATAGTACCCAGATTGGGACCTCCCTAGAAGCTCAGACATCACCATGGAACCATTTCGATTGGACAGTTGGGAGTTGAATGACCTGAGTCTTATTACACATGCAGGGTGTTCTAGGTCACTTCTGGACTCTGTAGTACCTATGCCACTTGGCCCATGGGCTAGAGAGTCCTCTGCATTCTTTTGCAACTGGCATGCTAAGTTATGATTGGCAGATTCACGGGGTAACCCCCCCTCCCCCAGGCATGGCAGTAGCTCAGGGCAGGATTAGGGTGGGGCAGGACCAAGATGGGAGCAACAGAACCCACTTTCAAGCCTAGGAGACCCGAAATCCCTTGCTGTCTACCTAACAGAAGTATAACAGCCTCTCTAGCTCCTGTGCAGAAATACCCTGGTTCCTTGTGCATCAGCCCTAAATGGCTTTCAACTTTACTCCTTGTTATGTGAGATTAAAAAAAAAAATTCTTTCTTGTCTGAGCCATTGTTTGTCAGATTTCTGTAACATGCAGCTGAATACAATCCTGAACAATTCAACAATGTAAGTCTCTTGGTAGCTTTCATTAACTTTTCACTTGTCATTGATTCTGTGGACAGGAAAATGGCTATGGGCCAAGATGCAGGAGGTTAACAAAGATTCTTAGTTATTCTAAAATAATTTCAAGTGTTGATTCCATTGCCCCCCCCTTCTTTTTAAAATTATAACTTAATGATCTGATTCCTTTTTTAGATAAGCTTTATGTATAGGCCCTTCTAGTAAGTGATGACAGCTTCAACAGCGTGAAACAAGTGTGGCCTTAAGAGACAAATGATTCTAGTATGTAACTGCTGTCAGAGAAGTGCTCAGTATAACTACAAGAAAACTAAAAGCACAGTCTCTGACAGACATTTCCTAATGTTGCATGGGTCACTTTTCAATAACTCCACATATTTAGAAAATTTATTTGGCTACCTAGATGGTAAAGATATCGGGCCAATAAAATATCCTGGCCTTTACTTTGGCCGTTACGATGTTTAACTTCAATTCTCCACAAAGACATTATTGAGATTACCTATGGCTGTGGTGCCATTATGGTATCACGTCCTCTGAAAATGATCCAAGAAAAAAACATACCGTGCTGTTTCCTAGTGTGGAAGTGTTTGGTCTCTGGCAGGCATTTCATCTAAAAGCCTATTCAAAAGGCATTCTTAGGTAAAAACCCGTTTTCCCTGTATGAACTCTAGCAATCTAGTTCTGTAAAGAGGTAAGGTGGTCTTCCCCTTGGTGAGAAAAGGTCACGATTGATTGACAGCCCTCCCCTATTTTTGCCTGATTTTCATGCTTATGGATCTACCTTTATGGAATCCTAGTATCCACATTCCTTATCACTACAGGTCACCTAAAATAATTTGCTATCTAGGACCTAGAGTAAGCGTTTATCAATACAATTAAAAAGTGCTATTAGGCAGGATTGTTTACCACATCACATGGAAGCCTGCCCTCTTTGTTGTTTTCTATTTTGATGGATCTTGCAGTGCAGTGGCTCCCTCTACCTCTCCCATTTTTGCTTCCCAATTTCTTGAATCTGTATTATAGAATTCCAACAGTTTACTGGTCTGCAGTTTAATTTGGGTTAGAAAACTGTAGTCAAAGGGAAGTGCTTTCAATTTATTCATGTGGGCATGCTCAGTTCCATCTTACTTGGGTAAAGTTACATAACGAGGCTACATATTTGGATCCCATTAACCGTGGCTGAGATGTCCTGTCACAGGAGCCCCTGACTTCTAACAAAGACAAATAAGAAATGGTTACATAGAATCCACTTTGTGATTGTAGTAAAGCCAAGGTTGAGTGTATTTTCCATTGCATCATTGTTAACAGTCATTGGGGTTTGGCCCAAGACAGTATTCATCTCGCCTTCCCCTTTTTTTAACAGAAATCTGTTTTGTTATAGTTTTCAGCCCTCCTCCACAGAGTACGCACATATTGGGGTAGCTGATTTTTCTTCTTCTTCTAGAGACTTACTGGTCTAAGGAGGAAGTATCCCAATTTGGCCTGAGACATGAAGAGAGTTTTGCTAGGCTTCTGGAAATGGTCTTAATCTTTTTTTAAGGGTAGCTTTATGGTTTAAATGAGTTGGTTTTCCATTCCTTGTAGCTGAAGGGAGTCTAAATGATAAAGTCACTGCTTATTATCCAATAAATTTCTTTTGGAATGTAGTATCAGAAAATACTTTGTATCTCTTGTTGCATTATTTGTCTTCTTCTTCTTCTTTTTTTTTTTTTTTTTTGAGACAGAGTCTCACTTTTGTTGCCCTGGCCAGAGTGCCGTGGCCTCATCATAGCTCACTGCAACTTCAAATACCTGGGCTCAAGTGATCTTCCTGCTTCAGCCTCCTGAGTAGCTGGGACTTTTAGTACTTAGTTGAGACGGGGTCTCGATCTTGCTCAGGTTGGTCTCAAACTCCTGACCTCAAGCGATGGTTGGTCTCAAACTCCTGACCTCAAGCAATGCTCCCAGTTTGGCCTCCCAGAGGGCTAGGATTACAGGCGTGAGCCACCACACCCAGCCTGTATTCTTTCTTTCAGCAAATAAGAGATATGCAACTTACTTGGTTTATTTTGACTTCTAGGAAGACCAGAGCCAATTTTATGTCTAGTGACATTTGTGTTGACCTTTGGTATAAGCATATATCTCCTTTTATTCTTCATCTGGGAATTCTTAAATTTTTTCTTTATTAAAACTTGACTTGTATTTGTATTTTATTGCAATCCACATTGAAATAATAATAAAAATACATAATCTTATGTAAATTTAATGTATGAGACATAATTCTAATTTCCTCTCTAACTCAATAGTTTTAAACTCTTTTATGAGCTTCAGATCCTGTTCTATAAAGAAAATCTTACATGGAATCCCCAAATATACATTGAAGTGGAAGTGTTCTGGTTGAAGCTTGGCAGCTAGGCCTAGAGTCCCACTCAGTTAGCCCCACACCGTACCTCCCTACTTACACAGAACTTCCTTAGTTCATCAGGAAAATCTTTAGGACTTTCAGAAAATCCTTTAAACTTCTGTTTCTTTCCTCAGTGCTGATGCACCATTTTCCAAAGTTATTAGACCATAATCAAACTCTATGAATGAGTTTTGAATGTTCTTCCTAAAATCATTACAAATGACCCTGATACAAGTACATCTTTAACTGGCCATACTGTTCATGTTACCACTTAAAGAGACTTGATCGACAAAAATGTTGTAATGTTAGTGAAACCTCGGCCACTTGTCCACAAGGCCGAATCAGAAGAACAATGACAAGTGGCTTGGGGAGGAAGCAAAGGGAGTTTACTTTGCAAAGGAGGAAAAATGGTAGACCTTCTCGTCTCAAAACCCAAATTTCCTGACCATAGGCAGAAATGCAGAGCTTTTAAAGGGAGTGTTCTCAGCTTCAGGCAATTACTGTGGTTAACTATTCTAAATGTCCCATCTCTGCCAAAGACAAAGTCTGTGGACTAAACCTGCTCAGGGATGCAGGCCAGGCTGCAGTTCCCAAAAAGAGTGGGGGAAGTTTTAAAGAGACAGAAAAAAATTTTTTTCCAGTCCATTCCCATTCCTATTACATATTTCCTACTCTCAATTTTATGCTTCCATGTCTATGGGAGGAGGGGTATCTACTCTGTTACAGTAGTTCAAATGGATACAAGGAGTCTCTACTGTCAAGGCGTTAAAACAACAGCTATAAACAGATTCAGATTGAGTATATATGTGGGCATGCTAGCAAAGATTATAAATAAAGGATATTCCCAGAAATCTAGCATTTTTCCTTATTTTCTTTTCTCTGTTCCATCACTCCATGCTAAAGATATCAACTTTTTTCGCAATTGAATTGTAGTTATTATTTAATTATTTGCTTTTATTAAAATATAACTATTTGACTATGAGCACACACACACATGGTTGTGTGTAAATGTGTTTTATATGTATCTTCCTTTGTTGGATAAACCTTTAATGCTTTTATCTACCTTCTCTTTCACTTAACAATATATCCTAGAGGTTACTTCATAAAAGTATATAACTATTCCTACAGCTTTTTCATAGCTACATGATTCTCCATTGTGTGGATGTACATGAGTTTATTCAATCATTCCTCTATTGATGGACGTTTAGTTTGTTTCAAGTCTTTAGCTGTTACCAATAGTTTCAAGATAACTCTATGTGTATATGGTGCATATATACCTTGCACATACCTCTTTTTGAAAATTTCCAGTGTATTTTTGAGACAAATTCCTAGAAGTAAAATTTCTGGATTGAAGGGTAAATGCATTTGCGATTTTCATAGATATTGCCAAATTTCCCTCTGTGTGTTACGTATCTTTTGCATTTCCCTCAGCAATATATGAGAGTGCCAGTTTCCTTACAGCCTTTCCAAGAGAATATGTTGTCAGAGTTTTGGCTATTTGCCCATATATTATGAAAATGGTATCAGTGTAGTGTTAATCCACATTTTTCTTTTTACAAGTGAGATTGAGCAGCTAAGAGCCAGTTGTATTTTTTTTACTGTGAAGTGTTAGTTCATTTTTCTACTGCAGTTTTCTGTAAGGTGGTTGGTGCTTTTCTTTATGTGTTTAGAAGCTGTTTGTGTAGTAAGAATACTAATGCTTCATATGTGATATAAGTTGCAAATATTTTCCTAAGAACATTACTTTTTGTTTTGCTTGGTTTTCCTTTGTCATGTATTTTCAAAAATTTTTATGTAATCAAGTACATTTTTTCTTATTATCTCTGGATTTTGTGTCAAATTATGAAATATTTGTTCAGAGCAGACATATAAAGAAATCTACCCAGATTTCTTTTTATTACTTGTATGGTTTCATTTCTACACTTGAATCTCTGATTCGGTTAAAATTTATAGAGGTATATACCTTCATCATGTTTTTAAAAAATATATTTTTCTCACTAATTTATCATGTTGCCTTTATTGTATACTAAATTTATATAAAATTTGGTCTAATTCTAAATTTTCTCTTCTGTTCCTTTGGATGTTTTCACTAATACTATTCTTTTAAAATGGCAGACTTAATAGTATTTTTTGACTTTTTTTTATAGTAACTCTATATGGGATTTAATTATGATGCTTTTATTTTACTGAATTTTCCATGAAATTATTTTTCTAATATTTTTAAGAGAAAGAGGTCACTCTGGCTTTTAAAAAAGCTTTATGGTACTCTTTGGTGATTTTCATGATATATTTAAAAGTATGGCCTCTTACTTTCTGAGATTTTTTTATTACGTTCCTTTCCCTCTTATTTATCTGGGCTGTTTCATTTATTTGCCCATATAATCCCAGTTCTGGTCACTTTGGATTTCACTCCCAACATCTTCTGATTGGGAAACTTTCCTAGAGGGAAGTTTGGCTGATTATTTTCAGAGTTCATAGAGCAGAATACTCCAGGCTCTTCTGAAAGTCTGGTGAACACTCTACTCAATCACAAATTGGATCCTTCAAAAACTTCTACCAGTTTCAGCTTCTATTCTCAAATTAGCTTGCCACACTTTCCAAAGTAGCTGTTGGCAATTTGGAGTGTCCTGTTAGGTTTATCAGGTATTCTGCTGCTGCTTCTTCATTTCTCCCTGCACAGATGCTAACACGAGATAGGTCCTTTAGCTGACTTGTCTCTATGCACTTACTGGAGGGCTCACGTGTACCATGTTGCCTTGTTTTGATGTAGCTAGTGACTGTGAAGTTTTTTTTTTTTTTTAATTATTTTTGTATTCTGTCTGTTTTTATGAGGGGTAGGGATTTGGAGAGATTAAAAACCATATTGTCACTGTATTCTCAGAATTCCCTAAGTACCTTTTTCAACCCCATAAGTAGTCACATTTCCAGAATCTCAGTCAACACAAATTTCTGGCCTGAAGCACAGAAACTTCCTTTATCAAAGCAAACTGGATGGATCTAGCTCAAATACATCTCTCTCATGTCAGACATGGCTGAAAGCCATAAGAGCAGCCAATGCATAGCAACATTTTAAAATCTTCTACCCATTTTCCCTAATGCTACATCCTTGATTAGTATATAATCTGTTTATAACAACTCACTAGTAGCGGATTTACAGAGTTTTTCACGCAATAGCTCTTGTTATCAGCTTTCCAGCCTGTAACATGTGTCCTTACTGCCTGTTAGCAGATTACAGGTCTGAAGCACTAAACTGTGGCTTTTCTTAGATGAAATCCCACTCTTGGCATGAAGTTAGTTTTTGTAAAAAAGTAGTTTTAATGTTGTAGCATTAGGGAAAGTAAGTAGGAAATGTCAAGATCCATCCACACATGACAGAAAAGATAAATTAGATCTGAAAACCAGTTGGAGTATTGACAAACTCTGTGAAACTAATTTTTTTAGTTAACAATAGAGATGATACTATAACTCACAGTATTACTGTGCTGAGCACATCAGCTAGTATATGTAACATCATTAGGATGAAGTCTTGCATCATTCTATGAAGCACACAATTAATAAAAATGACAATGATTACTATGTGCCATGTGACACCTGAAAATTCAGAATATGGTGGAAGGAGTATTTTGTGAGAGCTAATCAGGTAGCTAACTAAGTTTAAGTACAATATCTCTAATGATCTGTTTATTCACTAACTTACAAACTTCACGTTTTGTAATCTGACAAAGCTTACTTAAGTATTGTAAATAATTTTTAGAGTGTTTGCTTTTCAGATTCAGGCTATCCTATTTGCCAGAAGAACTATTGTCATATGTTGACCTTTTCTGCTTACTGGCATCTTTATTATTAATAACAATAATAATGTTAATATCATTAACAGGAATATCTCTGCAAACAATGAATGGCAATGAACATTCTATAGACCTTATATAAATGGCTAGATGAATACTTTCTGAATATAAGAAAATGTTTAGGGTTTTTCAAAGACAATTGAACTGTATTTTGGCAGAAAGATATCTAGTAATATAATGTTGATTTTCTACTTAAGATTAAGCAAAAAAATAAAGAATATGATTACCGTACTTTTTATAAAACTCATAGACAAAATTTTCTATTTCTTCTGCAAATTGAAATAAACAAATCAAGAATTATTGCTAAGTACTTAACATGTATTCAGATTTGGACTAAAATATACATTTTCCAAATAGTCAATCAAAATATTCCATAATAACTTTGTTGTTTTGATATAATCATTTATTTATTGATTACAAGTCATCTTTGTTTATCATAGCTCAAAATGTAAGCTTATCAGAAGCTTTAGCAATAATTCAATGTTTTGTGTCCATTGTTAGTGGGAAAAACTGTTAGAGCAAACAAATGATCACTACAGTAATCTACAAGTGTAATAGATTAGAGATATATATATACTGAGGGTACCTGTGGTGCTAATGACAGAGTTTGTAAAATGCCCAAACAGTGACATTTTCTGGCTGCTCTTCCCATGCTTTTGCTCAAGAAGAGTCAAAGAATCCATGTTTCACGGAATTGGGAGATATAATTTCAGCTTATAACTGCTCTAAGAACAGCAGTTATTCTTTCTGTCAAAACCTGGGAAGATATAAAATCCCCTCAGCTGCTAATGTGCCAGACAGACTGTATAGGTGACCATACTGAAAGCCAAGTGAAGAGAATGAAAAAGCACACTCAAGACAGAGTTAGCAATGAATCATCAGAGCCTCACAAATAATTTTTAAAAACCCCTTCCCAGAAGTAATGAAAATGGGAGGAACCAAAAGTTTTTAGTGCTGATTATTGGTAGATGTTGTATTTGACATTCATTAACTCATTTAATTCTCACAAGACCCCTCAAAGTAGATATTATTATTGTCCTCATTTTACTGCCAAGAAAACTAAGGGCTGAGAATTTAAGTGACTTGCTATCTTAGTCTCTTTTGTGTTGCTATAACAGATACCAGAAACTGGGTGATTTGGAATGAACAGAAATGTATTTACCCCATAGTTCTGGAGGCTGGGATGTCCAAGATTGAGGGGTTGCATCTGGCAAGGGCCTTCTTGCTATGTCATCCCAGGACAGAAGGGCAAAGGAGAGAGTGAGAGAGAGCAAGAGACTGAACTTGCAGCTGAAGCCCTTTTACAATCAGCATTAATTCATTCATGAAAGTGGAGCCCTCATGACCTAAGCACCTCCCATTAAGCCCCACCTCCCAACATTGCTGCTTTGGGGATTGTTTCCAACAAATGCTTTTTGAGGGACACATTCAAACCATAGCACTTGTCCAGGTTCACATGCTAGTGTATAAGTAGCAGAGCTGGGATTTGAACCAAGGTCTTTCTACGTTAGGTACAAATATCAAAAAACAGTGTGATGTCAATTTTGTTACTATTGAAAGTTCTTGGAAAGAGGTGCTTTTTCTGAGCCATGCCAGGGTACCAAATGATGATTTGATTTGCAAATTTAGTTTTTGTTTTAGTCAGAGATCTTTAGATAAGAATATACTTTTTAATAAAACATGTATTTTGACAAAATTTCCTTATGACCAAACATGGAGAATAAAGAAAAAAGTCATTAACTAGGCCACAAAAATCCCTTTGTCCCAAAACAAAAATTGAACAGATCACATTTGATAATCATAATAAAATTATTAATAACAAAATCTAAGAAATACAAAGAAAAAAATACAGAAAGTTAAGGCTCCTAAATAACTATTGAGTCAAAGGGAAATCTAAAATAATTTCAGATGTTGTAGAATATAAAGAAAATGATACCATGACCCATTAACTGTCCAATTTATTCCTTAATTCTTCTTAAACAAAAAACAGAGAATGAAAATATATTAATTAAACAAAAAATTAGAGAAGGAAAGTTTAAAAAAACAAAACAGAAATCAATAAAGATACCATAAGGCAGTGAATCAGAATACAGAATAGCAGAAAAAAATAATAAATTAAATTTTAATAGTTGAAAAAAATGTAGACAAAATTTTGAAAATTTTGATTCAGGAGCACTAGAACTCACCTCAAAATGACAAATGTTTGAGGTGATGGATATGTTAATTATGCTGATTTGATCATTACACATTGTTTACATGTATCATAATATCACACTGTAGCTGGATGTGGTGGCACTGCCTGTAGTCCCAGCTACTCAGGAGGCTGAAGCAGGAGGACACTTGAACCTAGGAGTTTGAGGCCAATCTGGGCAACATAGTGAGATGCTGTCTCTATTTTTAAAAAAAAACAAAAATATATCACATTTTACCCATAAATAATTATTGTGTCAATTTAATATAATAATAAAAGCCAAAAAAAGAAAAGAAAATAGAATTCTCAGTTCAAGTAAGTGAAGCAAACAAGAAAAGAATGCACAAACCACAAACCACAAAGTATAAATTCACTTACACAAAAATAAAAACTCTGTGAATCAAAATAATCCATAAACAATGTAGAAAGATAATCTACAGACTTGGAAAGATATTTGTAACTAGTATAACTGACAAAGGAGTAAAACCCCAAATATATAAAGCATTTCCATGTATCCATAAAAGAATTTTTTTAAAACACAAAAGGGAAAATATATGAAGAAATAAGTTTTTAAAAGACACTCTACTGCCCAGAATGTACATAAAAGATTCGCATCCTCACCAATAATCAGGAAAATGCAATAAAAATCCCAGGAGATACAATATCGTGCCTATCACATTGTCAGAAAAATTTTAAATAACAATTAAAATTATTGGCAAGGATGTGGAGCAAAGGGGCTTATACACAGTGGTAAGAATATAAATTGGTCAGATCATTTTTCAAAACAAACTGTCAATATTTTGAAAAGTTGTAGATATGTATGCTCCATGCCATAGTTGCTTCACTTCCAGCTTTACGGCATAGAGAAATTCTCACACAGGAGCACAAGAAAACATGTTCAAAAATGTTTATTGCAGCAATGTTTGTTAGCGCATCAAATTGAAAGCATTTAAATATTAATCAACAGGAGCATGGATAAATAAGCAAATTATAGCATATGGATACAATGAAATTCTATATCTTAATAAAGCGACTTACTTAGACATACTCATGGACTCCAGGATGAATCTTACACACATTGAACAAAAGCATTGTGATGCAGAAGGCCTAGGTATTAATGTAATATTATTTGCATAAAATTTAATAATATGCAAAAAAATGAAATAATTTAGCCCTCCCAAAATTACATGAGGGAATAGTGCAAACAAAATAGGTAAATACTCCCTAGTGGTTTGGTGGCTGGGGGAAAAAAAACAACCAAAAAACAAAAACCAAAATAGACAAACCAAAACCAAAATAATTTTTGAAGCTGGTTGATAACCACATACGTTCATTGATTATTCTGTCTATATTGCTGTTTGTTCAAAAATGTCTAACAATTTTTTAAATGCCAAATACATGAATACGTAGTAAAAGTCTGATATATATGGGAATGATTAAAGACAAGTTCTGGATAATAGATTGTTCAAGAGGAGTGGGTAGAGAAATAGATGCAGTTGGATGAGCTATGGGTGAATTTTATTTCTAGCTCTGGACAGTAGATATCCATAAATCAACAAGTTATTTGTTGATTTATTCCTTTTAACTCTGAGTATGTCTGAAATGTCTTATTTTAAAAATGACCAAAGGGAAAAGGGAGATATTATTCAATAAACTGGGAAAATTAGTCCTTTGGAGAAAACACAAGCTAGAGTTTTATTGGCATAGAGATTTCTAGATCTCTATTTCTAGACCAGTGTTTCCAGTATTCCTCTTCTCTGTGGATATACATATCTGTTTCTGGCCAACAAGCTCTGATACATCAATTGGGAGCCAATGAATGAATGTCCATGCTTGTTCCTCTGTTGCAGACATCTGTGTGTAGAAAGATGAAGCCCCAAGTTTTGTAGTAAGAACACACACATTTGGTAAGACTGTCACTTCTGATAATGTGAGAAGCAGAACGTGTACCTGATGAATGTGTACACATTCTCTAATGTGAGAATTTTCAAAGCAGATAGTAATGTGTGTGGTTACTATGGGCTGTATTTGGTAAGCAATTGTAAGAAAAACAGCTCTGGAAAGAATTGTCTGTTTGTAAGCAAGAATGGAAGGAAATAGGTCAGATATTTGGGGTCTTGAATGAGTTGAAACAGTAATTGCTGAGCCAATTACAAAAACAACCAAACAAAACAACAACACAAAAACAAATTAACGGACTGTACTTTTACTTGTTAAAAGCCTTTAATGGAATAAAATGCCTCGGGGCAAAGATTAAACTCAAGGTTCCAGGCCCAGTAACCTTTTCAATTGGAAATAGGGCTCAGGTGAAAGAGCTTAAGGGTTTAGCTTTCCCATCAAATCCAGAGAGATTCAAGATACCTACCACCTCCTTAAACTGGGAGAGGTGTAGGCACAAAAATGTAAAGAAATACAGTTGATTTTAGAAGTATGTTAGGGAAAAAATTGTAGCTGTAATTATTGCCACATGGAATTAACTAATTGGAATCCAACTGGTTAGAAACAAAGTTTTAAGAGCTATATTCCTAAAGAAATTGTGCCTGCACGGAAAGTGTTTAAGACTGTTAAAGCCCCAAAAGCACTTTTGGGCCCTGGGCAGTAAGTGGGTAAGAAAGCTGCGTGTTCCTTGAGACTCTTTTTAAATAATGAGACCAAGAAAAGATAATGGAAAGGAAAAAAAAAATCTCCCTGAGAAAGGAGCCAGAGACCACACAGAACAAGGACCAAGTCGGGTCCTCCAGGGCAGCAGAGGCAGGTTCTAATCAAGGCAGGGAGCTGACAACATGTCTGCCCAAAAGGAATTCAGAATTTCTCAGGGGCAGGGACTCCTGTTTTCTTTTTCAAGTATTGGATGTCTGAGTGTTGGATAACTTTTCATTTTAACTGATAGGTTTCCAAAGCTAGGGGAGCTACCTATAAACTTGATGTAGAAGGTACTATGTACAGTAACCCTTCCGTATCTGTGGATTCAACCATTTGTGAGTGGAAAATATTTTTAAAAATACAATAACAAATACAACAATAAAGATAATGCAAATTAAAAAAACACAGTACAACTATTTATATAATGTTTACATTGTATTAGTTATTATAAGTACTATAGAGATGATTTAAAGCATATGGATGGAAGGGTGTGCATGCATTATATGTAAATACTATGTTTTTTTTAAGACACAGGGTCTTTCTCTGTCCCCCAGGCTAGAATACAGTGGCATGATCATAGCTCATTGCAAACTCCAACACCTGGGCTCAAGCAATCCTTCTACCTCAGCCTCCCAAGTAGCTAGGACTATAGGCATGTACCACCATGCCCAGCTAGTTTACTTTACTTTATTTTATTTTTTTATAGAGATGAGGTCTTGCTATGTTGCCCAGGCAAGTCTCGATCTCCTGGCCTCAAGCAATCCTCCTGCTTCCCCTCCCATAGTGCTGGGATTATAGGTGTGAGCCACCACTCCAGGCCCTACTCCGTTTTCTATCAGGGATTTGAGCATTCTCAGAGTTTGGTATCCATGGGGTTCCTGGAACCAATCCCCTGCAGATACTGGGGGATGACTACATCACCCAGAGATTCTGAACTTTAAACTCAGTGCCATGGCTGGAGAAGACTTTGAGGTGTCCCTCTAAGAAAGGAGGTGGATATAATTGTAATACATATTTGTGCTGGAGGAAGAGTGAACTGAGCATTTGGAGAAACAAAAGGGTAGACCGTGGCAGATACCAATACTTCCAGTTTCCCTTTCTCAGTCCTCTGTTCCGTGGCCCGGGGCTGGATAGCTGGTCCTGTAGCCAGGTTGTGTTTGTTAGGAGGTGACACATGACTTCCAGGCCCAGAGCACATAAGAGCTGGTGCACTGTTCTCCACACTTCCCTCTCCTTCCACAGTGAACCCACAGCTTCAGGTTGAGATGGACGTGCCATAAGATTGCAGCACTCTCAAAAACTGAGCATAAAGGCTTTGAACAAGTAAAAGTGCAGTACACATTTTTAAGTTGTTTTGTGGTGGTGGTGGTGGAGGGCACCTGTCTGAGAGCTTCCATGGCTTACATGGACTTTAGTGAGCAAGAAAAAAATTGTGTGTTTAGCCACCTAAAAGGATTTGTTTTATGAAGTTTAGACTCGGTTGGGGGGGGAGCTGTACTCGGGGATCCAGAGGGTCACACGTGGCCCCAAGGCCACAGGTTCCCCACCCCTGAATGGATAGTTTATGTTGGACCATTCAGTGCTGAATACATACATTCATATGGAGAAACATATATCCATACATATCTGATGGATGAAATAGGAGAAAATAAATTCCAACTTTTAAAACAAGAAAAATATGAGTAACAATTTAATGTATCTCAATTGAAGCTTTCTAAATATAATGTAGTGAAAAATAACACAGGTGAAAAAATAGATCTGACTACCTGCAAATAACATTTTTGAATATCAAAAATATCATAAATTAAATGGAAATTAATGACATGCTGGGTAAAAACATTTTTTTTGCAACAAAGAGTTAATGCTCTAATATATAAGAAGCCCTTAAATTAGTAACTTAAAATACCAGCATCACACACATACACAAAAAAAGCACAAAGAATATACAAAGAATATAAACTTACAATTCTTACAATTCATGCAAACTGAAATGCAGACAGCTACCTTCCGGAGCCATCTGACCCTGAACCAGTGATGAGGGGTGTGTTTGCATTCCTGCTCAATTAGCAATCATAAAAGAAGATGGCAAATAAACACTCTGAAATATTTCACATACCAGAGTTTACTCATATACATATTTATAAGAAGTGGGAAAATGAATGATTCTAGATTTTAAATTTTTAATATTTTTCTGTATGTCCAATTTTCTTTAGTAAGCACTTATAATTTATAAAATATATAAAATATATGTTTTTGGATGTGGCAAGAGGAATGGTGTTGGATCTTCCAGTTACAAACCACAGGATCTGAAAGATAACCACGAATGTCTCCAACAAGCTTGGATTCGGGAAGTTGTTGGTTGAATGGCGTGATCTGTAAAGGGATCTGACCTCCAGAGAGAGTGACTCATAAATAATTATTACTTTTTATAATACAAATGTTTTTGGAAGAACAGCTAAAGTCTTTATTAAAAAAAAGCATTATGCCCCTATGAGATTTTTCTATCCCTGAGATTAATATCATACTTGGGAAGGCCTGAGGATTTTTCTACCTAATAATCGTACATGAAGAATTATTTTGTGCAGTGCCACAGGTTAAATGCATATCATGAAATCCACTTCCCTCCCTATTGCCATTTCTGTCACTTAATTCAATGAAAGTCCACAAAAATACAGTATGACTCAGAATATTAGAGCTGTGGCTAAGCAAGAAAAGTTCATTCAAAATTGATTTTCTTTCAGGAATCCTTGATATTCTTCATTCCAATTGTTCACCTTTACTGTAGGGCTCAGTAAACACTTAAGGAAGTTGCCATGCACTGCAGCCTGCCGGAGACATGAAGGAATGTACAGGAGGATAATCACAACATCATCAACCCAATTCTCCAAGGTAGCTGGCCAATAATGCTGTTCTAATTGAATAACTTATCCACAGCTATTTCCCCTGGGAGAGCCGAAGGCTCAGCCTCGGCAAAGAGGCAGATGGTGCCGCATATACAATGAAACCTGTAATTTTCTCTTGCCATTGGACATGTTAACAGTGGGCTGTTTCTGCTTATTCCTTAATATTTTATTTTAATAGTCCCTTCCCAAATTATAATGTACCATGAAGCAGCCAGAGATGGATTCAGTGATACATATCATATTTAATTTATCATACCTCTAGCTCAGCGAACAACTCGCTTGGTAATCAGCAGCCGTATGTGTCAGAGACAGGTGCAAACTAAAATGAAAGCTGCAGAAAAGGACCCAATTAAAACCCAAAGGGGAGATGAGTTTTCAGGGTGGTGTGGCATTAACTAGCAGCAAAGTGTGGAATATTAAAGGCATTCTAGTTCTGATTTTTTTTTTTTAAACAGTCATTTGCTGTGGAAGAGGCACACCCAATGTTTTGGGAAGACAATGGGAAGGTTCTGTTTTCTGCCAGGAGACTGATTGAACCACTGGGGTCTGGAAGGGGATGAAGGGCTGCGTAGCTGTGTGATTTTCATCATCTAGTGGCAGCCAAAGTTGGAAGAGAGGGAAGTGCAGGCTTAAAGGGCAAGCAGCGACAGCCCATCAGTGACAGATGACAGGCCCATAGGCAAACCCAGGGCCACCAGCCCATCAGCCTGCGCAGGCTGCCAAAGAGCAGCTAGCTGCAGCGATGGAGGAAGATCATCCAGGCTTGAGCGTTTGGGCCTTGCCGGGTCCAAAGTCTTTGTGCCCTAGAAACAGCCCTCTCCATAGAGAGACCCATTCCTAGAAACCAGTGAAAAGGAACCAAAGTAGAACAGACACAGGGAAAGGAGGACCACTCTATCATTCTTGTGCAATAATACTTCCTAGGCAGAAAGTATGCCATAAAAAATATTCCATTCTGCAAAGCTACGTCTCGGAGGAGGAGGGCTTTCACAGCTGTAGTGAGTAAGTGGACCATTGCTGACGTTTATCAGAAATGCCAAGTCACAGGAAGAAAGTGCTTGAGGTCACAGGGCAGCACAGATCTGCCTACGGTAATGAAAACAGGTGATAAGATTGGGCGGATTTTATTTTGGAAAGGTAAATCGGTGCTGCAGCACTCTGACGTGGATAATTCATGAAGCCTCTGGTTTGGATTAGACACCCAACATGCCTTTCAGAAAGAAATGACACAACAATTAACGTGTCAAATAATAATGTGCCACTGGAGATAGATAATTGTACCCAGCGTTAGGTAGTTATTAGGTCAGAACGAATGCTCATCTTTTCAAAGGCAGCGGCGTCTATTCACTCTGGCATCCCACTGTAAGTACAGTATTGTGTTCATAATCACAGAGGCTGAAGCTGAGAACGTTTGGTTTTATCTGATTTTTCTCCATTTGGAAAAATACTCTGATGACTCCCTAAACAGCAAACTCAGTCATGTGAAACACAAATGAGTATGAGGAAAGATTGTCATAGTCGGAGGAGAGGCTTTCTTTGCTTTTCACATAATATAAAGCAGGAGGACTGTCCCTAAGAAGCTTTGAGCATATGCAGCAAAGACTATCAGACCTGAGTTTGCTCATGTGTAAAAGATAGTCTTTCCTCCTGATGATTTAATGCACGAGGACATCAATCAGTCACATCATGGCCTCAGAAGTCCTTGTTCAATTTCTGGTGCCATAACTTACTCCATGTGGGATTTGGACAAGTCATTTAACCTCACTGAGATTCTGTTTCCTCATTTGAAAAATAGAAATAGAAGAACCTGCTATATATTCAGCTCCACATTTGTTGAGGTCAAAGAAAGGATATGAAAAGTTGTTTTGTAAATATGAAGGAGTATATAAATATAAGACATTATTTTATTAATGTTCTAGATCAATTAATGTTCAATTTATGATCAAATACGCTACCATTTGAGCAGAGACAGTTTTACCTTAGAAAAACTGGGTGATGGCTTCAGTCTTTACAAATCAAAGGAATTTTTCATGAATCTGGGGCCCGCAATACCACCTGCCCAAGACTGAATTAAATACTCGCTTTATCCAACCAGGAATGAGAAACAGAAATAAGTAATTATTATGTATGCATTTGCTTCTGCTTCATCTACTTAAGCATGTTTGTGGTGAGATATAAAAAAATATTTAGCCATTTTTGGAAGGAGAGAAATACTGTGTTTGGGGGTATTTCATCTGCATAGCCTATTGAACTGGGTATTGTCCAAAAGTATTTAAAGGAAATAAAATATGATTATGTGCTACACAAAGTGTTCAATAGCATTTTATGGGCAAGAATAGTTTCTATGTCTTGTTCTTCTATGAGGATGCATTCTCAAGTGACATCTTGACTACATGGACCACAAACGGCAAAAAACAAAAAATTTACAGTGTGGTCCTTGAACTTGAGTAGCTTATGATGGACATGCTTACCTGTAAAGTGATCTTGTTAGGGGAAATCAAGCTAATCTATAATAAACAGATAGTTAAATTAAGTAGTATTGAGACAGAGGAGAGATGGTGAATTAACCTGTTGAAGATATATACTTTATTAATTCAGATGAGAGACTATAGATATGTCTGTTCTAACATCACATGAATGTTGTCCCCAGACCCTTGTATTCCACAAAAAAGTACCTAAAAATGAATAGTGCTTACAGACAAAATAGGACTGGCAGTGTGAATCAGTGCCCCACTTGAAATCTTTTTATAATCCTATCTTGAAAGTGATATTCCATCACTCCTGCCTTTTGATATTCAACAGAAGTAAGTCACTAAGTCCAGCACACCTCAGGGGGAAGGAGATTAATAGTGGAGAATTTTTGGACTATCTTTGAAGCCATCACAGGATGTCTCTTAGAGGCAGAGGAGTGTTCAAAGAAGAGAGAACAACGTAAATGGAGAGGCCTAAAGGTTGAGGTGGAAACCCAGAAACCAATAAACCTTTGTTCCTTGGGATCATCCGATATTGGCAGCCACAGAGTGAGGCAGTGGCAACAAAAATGAGCAATCCAGCATGAGCCTTACCCCTTCTTCCTGGAAGACAGAGGCAGGTGTTGGTAATGGTCCTAGGTTTTAAGTAGCTTGGAGGAGGGGACTGCAAGGCAGATTCTCTCGAATTAGTTGGTAATTCCTGGCATAATTCCAAGGCATAAGTCAGCTGCTCTTCTTCTTTTAAGCTATTCCTTAGAAAATAATAATTTTATTTGTACCATTTTAAAACATGAACAACGATGTGAAGTATAACGATATGAAATATGGTTTTCTTAGACCTGATAATCTCTTTCAGGAAGTTAAACCCTTGGGTACAAGAGGCTTAAACATGATTTTTTACTTGCATTTTGTGACAATACTTATTTGGCCATTCTGTGGCTACTATGACCCTTCCAGACTTGGGAATCAACCATGGTTCCAAGGTTTTCACACAGCTTTGTGGTTCTGCTTACCACAAAACCACTAGCCTAGGGCATGACCCATTATCCTGAGGCCCCTATATCATCTCTTGCCCCATGAATTATCCCCTATCTCTGAAGTTTTCACATTCCTTCCTACTTCTGGAAGGATCCTTATATCTGATCTCTCATTTCACCTCTGTCAATATTTATTTCCTCTACTGTATCCATGCATGCTCATGGGCCCATGGCTATGTGTATCCTACATCAGTGATTCTCAGCTTGGGATAATACCAATTCCAGGGCCCTACCTCAGACAATTAATTCTGGTTATTCTAATGGGCCCTAGGGTTGAGAAGCTCTAATCTCTGCAATCTCAATTTTAAGCATCCCACTTACCAGCCATTACTTCCTATCTATCCTTGTTCAAACACCCCCATTTCAATTACTCTTTAACTTCATGGTTACCTCTAATCAGTTGACACTTTTTGAAAATTCTCTCTTCTCTTGTCCTCACCTTTTATGTACTACACTATAGTTCAGCACTACATAACCACTTCCATTCAAAGTTCATAATATTCTTGTCGTTCTCTTATTCATCATACCTGCCTGGCAAAATTCCAACCTTGGTTAACTATCCACCTAGTTCATGCTGGCATCCAAGCAGCAGAACATTTCCGAGAAAACTCGTACAATTGCGTAGACTGGTCTTGTTTCAATTTATTATCAAAAGTTCATATGGACCCTTGACATTGCCAGGTAGTCCCTCTGCACTTCCCTAGTTATTTTACTTTCATGATTCTTATAGATGAGTATTATATTAACATATCTTCTCTATATTGGGTTGCATTTTGGCCCCAAAAAGATATGTCCAAGTCCTGACTCCCAGTACCTATGAACATGACCCTTTTTTGGAAATAGGGTTGTTTTGCAAGTGTAATTAAGTTAAGGATCTCAAGATGAAGTGATCCTGGATTTAGGATCCAATGACAGGTATCCTTGTCAGAAAAAAGAAAGGACAATTTGAAACACAAAGGCTTAGGGAAGAATGCCTTGTTAGAACTATGCTGTTACAAACCAAGGAATGCCAGGAGCCCTGCAGACTGGAAGTAGCAAGGAAGGATTCTCCCCAAAGTCTTCAGGGGGAGAGTGGCCCTGAAAACACCTTAATTTTGGGCTCTACCTTCCAGAACTGAGAGAGAATAAATTTCTATTGTTTTTAGTTTTTAGCCTCCTGGTTTGTGGAAATTTGTTATGTCATTAGGAAACGAATACAATCTTCATATCAAAACTCCAATCCTTTCTCCCATTCCACACCTCCACTCCTGTCCAGTGAACCTCATGCTGTATTTAATAAAGTAGATGTGATCAGATGAAAACAATCTCATGTTTCCACCAATCCCATATGCCTGCCTGCATGTGTACACAACGTCTCGTCTTAGGGTCCCTCTTCCCATCAGAAGCCCCTGTCCACTACTCTTTCTTACTCAAGTATATGCTCAGTTATCCTCTTTTCTGTCCTATGCTATCATCAGTATCTACTAGATTATTCCATTTGGCTTAAATTCATGCCTTGATATTTCCTGCCTTAAAAGTGTGTGTGTGTGTGTGTGTGTGTTTGGATATGTGTGTGTATATGTGTGTATGTATATGTTTCTGACCTCATAACCCTCTCCAAATACTGTTTATTTTCTCCGCTTCCCAGGACAGTTACACTCCTAAAAAGAGCTGTCACATTTTCCCTGTTTCTACTTTCTCACTTCCTCTTTTCTGCCCAGTTTACTTTAATCGAGTTTTCCTTTCCACCACTCCACTGAAAGACCTCCTGTCAAGGTCTCTAACATCTTGCATTTTGCTAAACCTGATAGCTAATTCTCTGTTTTCATTTTACCCAAATTTGCAGCAGTTGACATAGTTCATTACTCCCTCTTATCTACCACTTCCTGCTTCAGGCATTTTGGGTGTGTCTTTTTAAAGCTTGATAGAGGGTTTGGGGTTAATTATTTGGTTTTACTTTTATCTCAGTCATGTACATGGGCCAAATGTTCTAGGAATCAAAGGACATTTAGAGATGGCTTGAAAAAGGCACAGTCTATGGCCAAATGACTCAGGGCCAAATGGAATTCCTATTAGCAGGGGCTCACTGATAAGACATGAACATAAATAAAGATTGCTAAGTACTGTAAGCAGGCAAACTCTAAATATTTTTCAAATCTTTTACGCTTGTTTGTTTTCTGTCTTAGTGGCAGATAAAGAATGTAGACGAGTTCTGTGCTAAGTTCCCAGAGTCAGACTGTAAATCGGGAACATACAGCCTGGTGTCCAGATGCGGCTGGACCTACAGATGACTTTGCGATGCCAGATGTGAGACTTAGGAGAGACTCTTGTTTAAGAGGAATATTTCCAAGCATTGTCCTGGGTAGGACAAATGAAGACTGGTAGGAATCCAGATTAGTACACAGAGGAAGCAGGAGTAGAAGTGGAGCATGAAGGTGATTTGTGTCTTTGCTCATGAATATGCATTCTCCAGGGGGATAATTTGCAAAGGGTAAAACAAATAATGAGAGAGAAAAAGAGAGAGAGAGAGAGAGAGGAGAGAGAGAGGAGAGAGAGAGCGCATGGAGACACAGCAGCCACCAACCACCAACAGACAAGGAAATTGGTGTTTAAATATCCCTGTTCCCTACCTCTCTGGAGGGCTAATGTTTCCCATATTTCCCCCATGGGATTAGTGGGATTTTTCCCAGTCACCATTGTGGAGGCTGACCTAATCCTGAGCGCTTTTCTATATTACTTCCCCATGCCTCTGCTTGTGTTCTTGTACTTCTCAAAGTACAAGAACTCAAAGTCTTGCCTCAGGACCTGCTTATGGAGAAATGAAAACTAAGATACTACCTGAACTGCTGGATGGCCTGATCCCAGGAAAGGGTACATACATGTTATGGGTCAAAATTCAAATGTTAAAGTCCTACCCTCCAGCACCTCAGAATGTGATGTTATTTGGAAATAATGTTGTTTGCAGATGTAATTAGTTAAGATTAAAGTAGGCCACTAATCCAGTATGACTGAGGTCCTTACAAAAAGGGAGTATTTGGACACAGAGACAGACATGCACACAGGGAGAATACTATGTGAACGTGAAGGGAGAGATTGGGGTTGATGTGGATTGAATTGTGTCCCCCCAAAATTGAAATGTTGAAGCCCTAACCTTTAATGTGACTGCATTTGGAGATAGGGCCTACATGGAGATAATTAGGGTTAAATGAAGACATAAGGTTGGGGCCCTAATTCAATAAGATTAGTGTCCTTATATGAAGAGATACCAAAGACAGTTTTCTCTCTCTCTCTCTCTCCCTTCCCCCTGCCACCACTGCACTCTCCAGTCACCACCCATCCCCCATGTGAGGACACGATGAGAACGTGGCCATCTACAAGCCAGGAAGAGAGTCCTCACCAGAAATCAAATTAACCTGCACCTTGATCTTGGACTTCCCAGATTCCAGATCTGTCAGAAATAAATTTCTGTTGTTTAATCCACCCAGTCTGTAGCATTTTGTTATGGCAGCTCGAGCTGACTAATACAAGAGTGATGTATCTGCAAGCCATGAAATGCCAAAGATTGCCAGAAAACCTCCAGAGGCCCAGTGAGAGCATAGCACAGAGGTGGCAGAAGGAACCCACCCTGCTGATGCCTCGATCTTGGACTTCTAGCCTCACGGCGGTGAGACGCTATGTGTCTGCTGTTTAAGCCATCCAGTTTGTAGTGCTTTGCTGTAGCAGCTCTAGCAAATTATTACAACACGTAACTGAAAGATCATGGCAGTGGACGCAAATTTAGGCACTCTTGGTGGCCCTCAGCCTGACTGGGCCTGTATTTTAGCACGTGTGTCTACAAGAAAGCCAGAAATGAGTCAGACCTTGAAATTATTCCCGAGGACGGGATGTGTATCTGTTGTGGCCTTGACTTTGGTTGTTGATTTTCTTGTAACATTACCCTTGGCCCTTTTATCATATGTGGGGCTTTGATATTATTGCTCATTTTTTTCCTCCTTATTCCCTTAGCAATGTGGTGTATACAAATAGGAGTATTTAGGAATTATAGCCAATTTCTACAGGTAAATCTTCTACTCTCTTTAAGAAGCATATCAATAAATTTGATGCTTACATTGAGTCTTGTTTCCTTGACCTTCAAGGAGAGTCACAAACTAAACTTTTAAAGAAAACCCCCTATATGCAGAAAAAATAAATAAGTTAATTAAAACTTAATGAAAACAAATGACTACATAACTAAATAAATAATCTAGTTCCTGGAGCAGAAAGAACCTTGAAATTGGGACCAGAATATTTGGATTCTAAGACTGACTTTGCTGCCGCTCGTTAGGTAAATTTCAAGTCAATCTTCCTTCCTCAGAGCCACGTGTGATGATGGGGTTGGACTCAGTTACCTCTAAAGCACATAGGCTTTTACGGTTCCAGTATTCCTCTGATTTCTGCGATTCATTCTTACCGGTGCCAGGCTCTGCTCCTGGCAGGGCTGGGGACCATGAAACTGATGAAGGCATGGAGTGGAACCAGGTGGGGAGGGAAGTCTCTGGCTCCCCTGTGTCATTCCAGTGCCAGGCTCAACCAACGTAAATGCATTTGCCGGCAATGACCTTGTGGAGAATTTTCAAATGCTGAACATTTATACCCATAGATTTTTCTCATTAATATTTTCAGCTTCACTGCACGTTTTGTTTCATTTTGTTTTTAAAATTGTTTTGGAACATTTTCTATACTGGAAACTTTGACAGTATTGGCAACCGTGGTAATGTTCTCCCTCGCACTGTGATTTAACGTGCAGTTAGCCTCTTTCCAGAATATGTACCTATTGCAGATGTGTGAGCTCTGTTTTCCTTTAATGACAAAATCAGTTTTCCTCCCCTTAGACATAATGGCTCAAAGAACAGACTGAGATTAGAATATTCTTTCTTCTAAGGTCTTTTGGCTCTATTATCATTAAAATGATAAATTGTGAAATGAAATTATATGTTCAGTGTAATGTCATAAGAGCATAGTCTTTCATCATCGTAAGATGTGTCAATGCTGGAATTCAGAGGAGGTAGAAGATCAAAACCAATGGCATTGTAGGGACTTCATGAATGAGGTGGAATTGGTTTGGACCTTAAATGAGTATTCTATTTAGAAGCAGTAATGGAGGAAGGCATTACTGAAGAAGAACCAATGTGAGCAAAAGTGCAAAGAGAAAGGTATTGGCCACATTCTGAGACACATCTAGCTCTCTAATTCGTGCCAGGTTAAGGACCTTAGATTAATTGTTTAATGGCAATTTTTTTGAGGTAATGAAAATTTTTTAGAATTAGATAGAGTGATGGTGTTTGCACAACATTGTGGATGTACTGAACTGTTCATTTTAAAATGGTTAATTTTATGTTCTGTGAATCTTATCTCTATTAAAAAAAAGAAAGAAAAATAAAAGAAAAAGCAAACTTCAACGGCAGGTCCTATAGAGTTTCTGCTTAATCTGACATGCAATGTGAAGCCTTTGCAGTCTGTGGAAGCTGAGAAGCCACATGATCAAAAAGCAAAGAACAGGGTGACATTTTGGGGGATGAATTGAATAGGGAGATATATGAGGTGGAGAGACCAGCTGCACGGTTACTAAAACAGTCTACCTGGTAGGTTCAAATCCACGGTTATCTTTGCACATACTTTGGTGGAAATCTCTAGAAATACACAAAGTTAGAGGAAACAGTTTAATAAATTGCAGGTACATGTTACTCAACTTCAATAATTTTTAACATTTTGCTGAGCTGATTCCGTTTTCAACCCCTCCCCCCCCCAACTCACCTCCACACACATTTTGTTTCACTTGGCTTTCCTGGAGTATTCTAAGGCAAACTCTAGACATCATATCATTTCACCAGAAACAAAGAAACAAACTTCAGAATACATCTGAAACTTATAAAGCCATTTTCCCTTCTTCCCTTCCTTCTCCCTTCTCTTTCTTCTTCCTACCAAACGACACACCTCAGAAAAATAAGGACCAATTCTTATTACCATCCAATGTTTTCCTGATTGTATCAAAGATAAGTTTATGATAGTTGGGTTGTTCTAATTTGATCTAGACAAGGAAAATATATTGCATTTAGTTATTGTGTCTTAAATGTCTTTTATTCTACAATAGCACACTGATCTTTTTTTTTTTTTTTTTGGTATGCCATTGATTTATTGGAGAAAATGTGTCATTTATCTTGCTGAATAATCCACATTCTGAGTTTGGCTACTTGCTGCCAAATGACCTCATCTTGGGCCAGTGGAAATCCTTTCAAGTTGGATCCTGTTTCCTATTGATATGAAGATGGTATTGAGAGACAATAATCAAAGAGCTGGAGTGTTCATTGTTACTGGTTGTCATTGCTCCTAGGCATTTTCAGAAGACAGCTAAATATGCGTATATTTACAAGAAAAAAATCACAAATTTATTTGATTTTTACAATCACAGAAACTGTGATATTTACAATCAAATTTAAGATAGCATGGTTTCACTTAATTGGTGGAATGTTTCATTTATTATCTTTCGTGCTGAATGTTCTCTCTTGTGCATTAATTAATGAATTCAGCACTCCTGTGTATCCACTGCAAATGTCCTAAATGTAGGAGAGACAGTAAAAGGGTCTTTACACGAGGCCTTCAGAAAATAACTTAAAAATATCTTGTTACATGTCTCTCTCTCTTCTTTTTACCATTAAGTCTCTCTTTGGCTTCTCCCCAACCAGTTTTTTTTTTTCTTCTTTTGACCCTCTTTCCAAATCTCCACACCTAATCTCCCTGACTCTTTGGGATCTTTTCCTTGGATTTTTTAAAAATGGAAATCTACATTTTTATCTACTCCCTTATGCAGAATAATTAATTCTCACCCAGCTCTTCACACTTGGACACTTGTATCTGCAAAACTATCCATATATGTAGTAAAACAATGATATCTCTTGATAATAGGGCTCACTATCCCTACAGGTTAGCAGACATGTTTTGTAACTTAAATATATCTTTTTGCCTTTCACTCAGTCTTCAATGGCTTGTCTATGTTATATACAACTTATCAAAGTGTCCTCTTTTTTTTTTTAACTCAAGGTTGACCCGCAACTTCCTTGACCATGTTTTGTTCTAAGATTACCCTGTACGCCAGTGAGACAAAACTCATTTACTTCTTTCTTTTTACTTCTGTGATATTAAAACTTCTCTAACTAGGTTGCATTTTTCCATCATTTCCATCAACTGAAATCCCAATTATCATTCAAAATTCTGCTTATATGTCATCTTCTTCAAGAATTTTTTTTTTTTTTTTTCCTGTTCTGATTTCAATCTACCATTCTCTTCTGAGAATTCTGGAAGAGTTAACCTATGCCCCACTGAAGTCATTTATGTCATTTTGCTTGGAATTATATTTGTCTATGTCCACATATGTCTCCATTATTAGGGTACATTTGCCCCAGGGAAAACTTTATTTTATTCACATTAAGGTTACCCAGCAACTTAATAAATTATATGTTGAAACACATAATGTAACTTACTATTACCCAGATTTAAATAACCTAATATCATTTGTATTCACATTTTGTCTTTGAAATTCAATAATGACCCACAGTAAAGAGTAATATAAAAGATAGGACAGTAGACTTTATTGCAAATCCAATGCATTTTGTAGATGTTCTTTCTAGAAAAACAGGCACATTTCTCAAATTTTACAATCAAAATTTTCTGTCTATTTAATTGTTCTTCTATTTGAAATTAGTGTGACTGGTGACAGTTCCTGAAGATAATTCCATAACAAAATAAGAGTTTATGTATTGTAAAAATGCATTCCACTCAACAAACTGCACATCTGCATTATGGACCTAAATCTTACTGAAATCTTCACTGAAGAGTGTGTGTGTGTGTCTGTCTGACTGTCTGTCTGTGTAGGTGTGTGTGGAGGTGGTTGGCTAGTATTATTATTCAAGTCAGGTACTCAGAGACAAATAAAACAGAACCATTTGGTACCTGAGAAAGTGTGGGTGATGTACAGATGTGCAAAAAAATGCATGCATAAAATAAACTGTTAATAAATGTAATTATTCCACTGCTTTCCCTTGTAAGTCCTTTCCTTAGGGAACTATGAAAAAGCCAGATGCTGATCTGGGAAATGTCCCAGAATCATTCTTTTGAAAAATATTAACACTCTATTACAAAAGGTCTTGCCTGGAATTGTACTGAAACTCAGGTCCTGATGACTGTAAATGTTTAGAAGCAGCAACATATTGGAGCAAAACTTACAATTTGAGGGTGAACATTTTACAATGGAATAGGAGTAATGTGAGCTTTGAAGTTGTTTTAAAGTATAATCTCATTTCCAATGGCACAGATAGACCTCTTCCTATGATTGGAGGTGTAATTACTTTCTGAAACTTCCCCCTCACCAATTAAACATAAGGGAGGTGTTGTTTGCATAGTTCTTGGCATAGAGTGGCTGTCTTAGCCGCATGGACTCTTCTGGAATATCTGGTGTTGTTGGTAATCAATGCCACCATTGCTGTGTGCCACAGATCTTACACAAATTGTGGCACCATTTTCTCTATCTGCTGGGTATTTGTGGATTTGATTTATATTGAAAGGTAGAGGTAGGAGGATACCATTTCTCCTTTTTGATAAATGTAGAAGAATCCCTCTGTGAACATAGTGCCATGGTGGGGAGGGTGGGGCAGGCGTAACACTGACACACATCCACCATTTTCTGGAAGCTCAGCACTCAGTGTGTTTTCCATGGCAATTATAGCATCATGTATAGTATCCTGACGTAGCAAGAATTTACAAACGTTTTTTGTGGCGTAGCAAATTTTTGAATTTTGAATGAATACCACAGGTTTACAAAATAGAATAAAATGGCAACATCAAGCTTTAAGCACCAGTGGAGTTTTGGAGTGGAACTTTTTAAGTAACAGGACATAAGACTTCTGGTGACAGTGGCCCTATGTACACTGGAACCAGATGTGTGCTTTGCAGTAAAGAAAATTATAGCATGGTTTAACTTTATAGTAAAGGATCAAAACACAAAGGGTAGGCATTATGATATGTCTATAATGTGGGATATGATGATATGTCTAACTCTTTTTTCCATTATGCAAAAGAAACATATTATGAAAGGCAAGACCCTTATGAAAACACTAAGAAAGCTTGAGTAATGTTCATACAAACTGAACCACCTGGTTCTTATTAAGAACTACCCACCCACTAAATTGCCTGGGGTTCTATGTAGTATAGTTGCTTTTCGGGACAAAAAGATTAACTTAAATATGTTCATAAAAGGTACTGTTTGGATGAAGAAAAAAAATTAAATGTTCAAATGTAATGAGTGATTTCAATCTGAAGAACACGGAGGCTATTTTGTCATGTGGTGATTTAAACTCTGACTCCTGAGCCCTTCTTAAAATTACGCAGTGAGCATTTTTAGTGAAGGAGGCCAATTCTGCTTAGTTAATTAGAGGATAACAACAAAGGAAAACTGTGCATACTCAAAAAAAGTTCAAGCTTAGAGGGAGAGATTTTTAACTACTGTACAACTACTTTTATTTAGCAGGTAAGAAGACGGGATCTCACTTTAGGAGGATGTGCACTAGATGCCACAGTGAACTGTGAGCAGTTTGCATGGTGCATAAATAAGGACCAAGAGGAAAGATAAGAAAATTGTGCTTCCTCTGAATCATTAGCTTAAATCTTTGTAATTTGCCCAAACTGAAAAAAATTATATGCTATTGAAATATTGTGCTAAGATTCCCCGAGTCTGCCCTTTTTATGCTTCCATAGAATTGGCCATTTTAGATTTGCCATGCTGTAGTGTACTGAATTTGCTTGCAGATCGTCATGCTCTAAGAAGCTGTCATGCGGTTAAAGGAAGGGTCTGTCTTGGGTTTCTTTGCAGCCCGGGACAACACTGAGTTCAGTGACTGGTGTTTGTAAGATACATAACAGATGGCAGAGGCCCCAATTCCTTGTAACACCAAGATCTTAAGTCTAAGAAGGGCAAACACCCACAAGCATTCAAGTTATGACTTATTTTTTTTCTTATTGGAATAAATTATTGAAACTGAGAACTGATTTTGGACAACTACTAAATATGATTTGTAAAATTCACATTTGAGATCATGCATTCTGCAAAAGTTCATGGGTCTCCAATGTGGATGAATTGAAGTATCTTAGCTATCTGAGGTAGGAAGGAAACTCAAATGCTTTCCCAAAGATTGCACAGGCAGTGGAAGATTGAGATTCCTGTGTCATTGTGAAGGCTCAGAGCAGGAAGAGCTGCTGTGGGAGGTGAAGAGTGTATAATGACATCAGAATCAGCTTATGCAGATTTCATTTGAGATTTCTGCGTTACATTTAGGAAATTAATAGCAGTTGGCTATATGGGACCTAATATTGAAGTAAAAGGCATATTTAGAAACATAAATGAGGAACTTTTCACAGAAGTGTGATATTTAAAAGCATGAGAGACTGAAATTACCCAAAGAAAGAATGTAAAGAATGAAGACAAGAAAAAAGTGTTTTTTAAAAAAAAAACAAATTTTCTTGATACAGGTTGCTGAGGAAACATACTGTGAGGATTAGATGAAGGGAGAGGAAGAGATGGAAATGATGAGGTGTGTACCATGCAGGTGGGAAGGTGTTGCTCATGAAGGGAGGATGTTGATGAGGGCAATGAGGAAGACAATGACTGCAAAAGAGTGAATCAGTTGGCAGGAACTGTTCTGGCATGCCCCCTGTATTGACTCATTGCATCCTCATAGCGACTTATAAAGTAAGCACCACTATTATCTACACTTTCCAGATGAGGGAACTGTGACTTGCCCAAAGTCACATGGCTAAATAGTGGGGAATGCAGAACATAAATTCAAGCAGCCTGACTTGTGAGAAAGAGAACTTGGGACAAAGCTGGCGGGAAATTGGCTTTTTCCATGAGACAGGAAGTCATCAGATACCTGGATCAGGGCCTGTCAGGGCATCTTCTTCAACATTCCAGCTACTCATGAGAATATTGTAAAGTTAACTCTATTATATTCTAATAGTTCGGATATATATGCACATTCCAGAGAAATACCAGCAAATAAAACAACAGATTTCAGAGTTAGGCCATATATGCAGTTTTAACCTGTAATACAGCTATGACCAATATAGCTAATTATTTGTTTCCACTTTTGATAGATCTACTTACTGAGAACTTACTGTTTACTCCTTCCTTTCCTTATGTACATCCCCTGTTTCTTGATCCACACTGTGTATGTGTGCGTGTGCGTGTGTGTGTGTGTGTGTGTGTACAGACACACATGCACACTCCCTGTTTAAGAGCATGGGTCAGCCCAGTGCTATAACTACTGTGTATACACAATTGCTTCTATAGAACATTCTGCCAAGAGCGGTGTGGTCAGTGGGACTCTGGCAGCTCACAAAAGACCCAACATTCCTTGCTACAGCCACATTAGACACTGTGGACTGACCCAAGGGAAGAAAAAAGAGTAATAGTGGTAACCTGACGCCCCCCTCAGCACTCACTGAGCAGGGGGTGTGGAGAAGACATCTCCTCCCCAGAAACTGTGGCTTAATCTGTCCTGGCACCAGCACGTTATGTCTTCAGAATTTAGGAATAGTTTTTTGTTCATGGTTTGTCTTACCCAGAAATATAAATTATACTTTTGAAAAATTGATCGTTGATTTCTTCCCGATTCTGAGTGCTGAAAAAATACTTAAGAACAGCTCCATTAGTGAAAGAAAAATTAGAAGAAGGGAAAAAACAGAACTAGCATTTTGCTCCTCCCTCCCCTCCCCTGCATCATTCAACTCAGCATGCTGGTTGCCACATGGATTCTACCAGTTCTTGGTAGTTAATATGCTAACATCATTGTGAATTGGGAAAACTCTGCAATTGGGCAAAGTGCTAGTTTTAAACTTCAGTTTTTCTACCTCAGTTGTATGGAGTTCACCAATTAAATAGGTCTTTCTCTTTCTGTCTCTAATTTCCATTGCACATATCCCCGTCTTCCCTGATAGGCATGATCATTTTATGCAACTCTTCCCAAGGCTAAAAGAATGAGAATTATGCTCTTTCCAAGGTAGGATACACTGTAAGGCTGGACTGCTATAGGGAAGAGTCTTTTCCATTATTCAAAGCCTTTCTCTATGGGAGTATCTATTTTACCACATAAATGATCTCACTAATGAGGCTGAACTATGTCTAACCTCTTGAAAGGAAGCAAAAATTATTTATCAAGCACCTACAATGTGCCTGCCACTGTAATTTATTCATATAGAAATCCTGTGGAACAAGGCCTCTAGAGGTTATATACTGCAGATGGAGAAATAAAGGCTCTACTACTTTTTAACTCTTTCATGACTACTAAATGTTTGTGATTTTTTTTTTTTGGTTGAGATGAATTAAAATGGTTGATGGCCAATAGTTAGAAAACATATTTATATTATGGAAACCACAACAATAATTACAAAATTATAACATGCATCATATTTTATATCCCTCTACAGAAAAATATTGCATACCAGTAACAAACATTTCTATTTGCACAAAGAGCCCACCTTAGGGCCATGATGTATGTGTAACATAAGTTCACCAATTTTGACAACTTACTCAGATTACGGATATTACCTTCCACATACTGATTACTATCTGTATAAGAGCCACTAGTGCTGAAGACACAACTTCAGGTGGGTTAGGTAGCTAGTTAGGATCTCCGACTCTTCTCAGGACAAGGGTTCCCTGTTTTGGTGCTATTTCGAGCAATTGTTCCACCTGGGAAGAAGGATAAGGGTGGGCACTCCATTTTGGTGTTGCCCCACCCTCAATCCTATCCCAAGCAACTGCTACAACTGGGGAAGGAGGGAATGCTTTATCAATCTAGGAATTCCCCAGCCCAGGCATAAGATTTAGAAAGTGACCTAGAGTAACCTAAGGGTAATTAATATGTCATTAGCTTGAATTTGCATTGTGGTTCACCCCCCCCCATGGGCTGTCTTAGAGGGAGCTTGTATAAGTAGATGGGATTTTGAAGATACCTGTTGATCATTTGATAAGAGCCCTCCTCCAGATTGGGCTAATAAAAGGAAACAATCTGAGGAGTGAGTGGGTCAGTGGGTGAGTGAGTTGGTCTGTCTCTCTCTACTCATGGAGATAGACCCGTATTATTCTACAATAAAGAGCTGCTCTTGTGAAACTGTTCCCTGCCTGAGGTTACTCTGTCATATTGGCCTTGCTGGTGTTTTTTCCAAGAAAAGAATCAGAGGACTGGGATAATAGTCTGGACTTGACACTTTGGTGTGTCTGGTCATTGGCCAAGGGCACACCAAAGACTGAGGGTTGATTTCCACCCTGACATCTTTGGTCCCCAAACCCAGGATTCTGACAGGTTGGGGTGTATTCTAACTCAAACAGGAATGTGGCTTCTCTGTATAAAAGACAGTGAAGCTGTTGCTAATTTTTGCTGTTTTGAAATGAAGGAATATACTTAGAAATCAAGAGGAAAGTTTGGTAACTCATTCCACCTCAATTTGGTCAAATGAACTACTCAAAAATCCACTTATTTACTTTTAAAAAGTTTTGAAATGTAGCCTCTGCAAATTTCTACATTTCAGGTAATTGGTCTGGCTCAAAGATTCAGCTATCCAGACAAAAGAATACTTTTTTCGTTTGTTTTTCTTTGACTTCCCCCAGGTCATTCCCATAGAATTCAAGCTCTCGCTAAACAATTTTCCCTGCCAAAAATAAGCAGTCCTCTTCCCAGACACACCCTGCCTTCATTTGGGGGCTTCCAAGAGCCCTGTTATTAAAAGCTTTGTAATACAGTCTTACCTGGCATTCTCTGCAGAAAATTTAAGAGAAGCAGAAAAATCCAGGCTGTGATGAATCACCTCACCCTAACTTTCAGCTTAGTGGAGCCAGATTTCTCTTACCCTGGGCAAGGTGGCCTCCCTTCCTAACTAAGTACACTTCAGACTGAGGAGCTACTGAGACTACAGGGAGGTGCACTGAGAAACAGCAGGAAAATGCTGAAGGCATAATTATGGAAAGCTTAAACGAACCTCAGTCTCTCTCTCTCTCTCTTCTTTCTTCTCACCCTCAATGCTATAAAAGGTTGCATTTAGACCTAAAACGTGCTTCCACCTCTTCAAACCACAGTATGCTAAAGAAGCATTTGTTTCATTCTCGTAGAACCTGGGCTCCGTAGAAAGGTTGCTCCTCTGACCACCCAACTTTTATGTAGAAAGAATCTTCAATGTCGAGAAACTCAGAAGTAGGCCTAGAGTAACGGGCTGCAATAAAAAAAAAGATCATTAAAAAAAATGCATTCAAAGCTCTCAGAAGAAGATGAATGTAGTTTTAAACTGTGGCTTTCTCATTTCTTAGCTAGTGTGGGCCAGCAAGGGATTAAGCCAGCAAGATCCTTAGAGTCACTGGAGGTGCTTTGGGGGAAAAGGCGTCTGCTCACCCCCACTCCTCAGGGGATTTAGTTTAAGCTTTAGAAGGCATTTGTTTCTCTTGCTTCAAATATTGTCTTCTTTATTTTTTATAAAACCTTTTAAAACAGTGGTCTTGATTTGACTTGTTTGAGAATGTTCTTTTTCCATTTACTTTGCTACTTAAAAGATTGGGAGAAGCAGCTGTTCTGACGAATATTAGAAGAAAACCTTTTCCCCAAATAGAAGCAGCCAAGAGGGAAAAAAATAGTTAGGACCTCTTGACATTCTATCTTGTAATTGTTACATGGTGCAAATGGAAGAAGAAACTGCCCTATAAATACCTGTACCTTATTTAAACCCAGAATACATCACAAAACTGTACAAAGGAGGTAATGACGTACACAGAATGAAGTGACCAGTAAAATCTGCTCCATTTATTGGGGTCTGGAAAGAAAGCAGGTTTAAAAGCAGGAGGGGGCAGGAGCTTAGGTCTGAAGCAATGTGTTTATATCAGTGACAAAAATCAAACTTTGCCTTTGCGCTGGGATTTGCACCTTACTAAATCCATATAAACCTTCTCTCCGAAGCCCAAACTCAGTTTATATTTCAAAGCCACAGCTAGACTGACGGCAGGGAAGCAGACAATATTCTGTCTGTGAATTTACTGTCTCTCACTAGGGAGCTGGAAAAAAATCTTTGTTTTTTTCCAAGAGAAACATGACAATTCCTGGGGACCTCGAATGGAGACTTTATTGCAGTCTGATGAATGTTCTTCACTTTTTCCTGATCTAGAATCAGAATATCCCATTTGCCTTTTCATGTGCGCTTTAAAAACCATACACCTGTCTCCAGAGGAGTTTACCCATGTGTACTGGGCACCAACCATGTGCTTTATACATCTCACATTGAATCCTCTCAACAGTCCCGATGAATATCTGTAATATTTCATAAATTTATAGATGAGAAAATTTAGAAGCTAATTAGCTTATCCAGGGCACTCAGCTAGAAAGCAGAGAATGAAAAGCCATCCCAGATTGGCTTGAGGTCCAGATCCATGCTTTTCTTCCCAAACACAGAGCTTAAAGTCAGCCATGAAGTATGATTTGAGGTTCTTTAAGTTTTTCTCTTCAGGAATACCCGCATTGTGCTTGGTTTTCAATAGTGTTCCAAGGCCGGCCCAGGCAGCTCTTAGCAGATTAGACCCCTCTCTCAGCTTTATTTTTCCCTCTGTGTTTGGATGAGACCTGCCTTCCCTTCCAGCAGGTGGAGGGCTGGGCTTCTGTGCATGGCCAACTGCAGGGGGCGCTGTCCACAGACCTGAAGGCGGCCCTGGTGGTCACAGCATATCCTCCCTGTGCTTTTAAATGGCTCCAATTTGTTGTTGTGATTGTGTCTTTCCTATGTCAGATTTGAAGCCACTTTGTCACTTGGCCTTTTGCCTTCTTTTCAGGGTTATCAGTGTCCAATACTGTAATTCAACTCCCGAAAGGGAAGGTAATATATATCAGGAGCATAAGGAAGTTGTTTCTCACAGCCAGGGGGTGTGTGTGTGTGTGTGTGTGTGTGTGTGTGTGTGTGTGTGTGTGTGTGTGTGTGTGTGTCTTTTCAGTCTGTCTCCCTAGTGACATTGGTGTGTGTGTGTGTGTGTGTGTGTGTGTCTTTTCAGTCTGTCTCCCTAGTGACATTGGGTCATTTAAACCCTTGAAAACTTGGTGCCTTACAGGCTTGTTTTGATAATTAAAAATGAAAACTAAAAGACACTCAAAACTAGCTTATACACAGCATTTATATTTACCTTTCACTTCCCTGCTCACGGACCTCACGGACCTTTGCGGATTCCTATTGCCTGCAAAATATATTTAATGTCTGAGCCTGCATCCTCTGGTCTTTTTATGTCCAACTGCTTGCTTTTATTCATCCACTGTTCTAGTCACTCCAAGCTATTAAGTGTTCCTTTTACTCATCCCGAGTTTTTCTACCTCAGTGCCCTTGCTCATACTGTTTTCTGCACTATTCAATAGAACTTTTTGCAATGATAAAAATGACACTCACTCTCCAGCACATTAGCCACTAGCCACATGTGGCTATTGAGTACTTGAGTAATGGCTATTTTGACTGACGAACTGCATTTTTTATTTTGTTTTAATTGATTTAAATTTAAACTTAAATAGCCACATGTCACTTGTGGCTACTGTGCTGTCCAGCACAGGCCTAGAATACTGTTCTCCCTGTTATTTGACTTCCAAACACTACCCACTTATCATTATCTGGTACACAGGTCATGTCATCCTGAAAGCCTCTGTTTGTGCCCTTACTTGGACTTCTTCCTCTTCACCTTCTATTTAACTCTACACTTTTGTTTCCTAAGTTGCATTTTGAATTTGTTCCTATTTCATCTTCTCTGTTAGGTGATAGATTCCTTCTGGTGGGATCCATCTGGTTTAGCATCCCTGGAACATTGACTAGGGATACCCACAAAACATTTGGGAAGTGGCAGACTGTCACTGCCTGCCCTGAGAGTCACATCACTCACTTCTACCTTCCCTGAGTGCTCACTGCTGGGCTCTGTGCTCAGCACAGGGTCCCTGTCAAGTCAGAATTCAATTAACCAAGGAGTTTCTGGGATACCTGATCCTCAGCTGCCTGACCCCTTCTTTTGTTTTCCTAACGGTACTTTGTACTTTTTTGGTGCTTAAAATAAGCCCCTGCTCAGTGATGTCATCGTAACAAACATTTCTGAGAGGCATTTCCCTATTTGCTAGGCACAGGGGATGCAGACATGAATAGAAAAGGAATAGAAGACTACCTGGCTTTGGAAGAGCTCCCAGCTTCTCAGGGACAGGGAAGAGAGAGGGAACTCCGAACATCACATGCCAACGCAAGGGTGGGTGGCAGATGCCACCCTGTCCCTTTGCTTCGCCAAACAAAGAAATCTCTCCCAGGCCTTTGCAGCAAACCACCCTCTCCAGGAGCTCCAGTACGGAGCCACATCGGCCCGGGAGAGAGGAGAGGGAAGATGAAAAGCCCAGCGTGTAAATGTCCTTTCTTCCTAGCAACAACATTTGAAAGCACAGACCTCAGTCAGATGGGGCACATTTGGCAAATGTTCAGGCGTGCAGCATTTCAGTTGATGAAATTTCTTTGTGGAACCCTGCTCCCAAGGGCAGGGAAAATTGGAGAGTGAGCAATTAGGCGCTGGCGCGGCCGGGGGAGGCTGGCTGCGGCCGGGCGGGACGTCAGCGCCCGCGGCCGCGGCTGCTCCGTCGCTCTCAGCACCGGGCAGGAGCGCCCGGCCCGGCCGGCCCGGCGGGGGGAAGCGGCGGCGCAGGAAGCTCCAGATCAGTCTCCAAATCGGGCTGGAGCCCGGAGTGGGGACAGCGAGGGGGAGGGCCGGGAAGCAGTGAAGCCAGAGGCACAGCAGCCACTGCAGCTGTATCAATTTGGAGCTAAAAATAGCGTCTTGCCGCCCCTGCCTCTGCAGTGATTTCAGAGAGGTCTCAGCTGCGCTGGGGAGAAAGCCAGCACGTGTCCTTACCCCCCTCCTCCAAACCGGTGAGCCGAGCAAAATAGCAGCCACAAGCAGAGCCAAAACCCTCGTGTTCCTCTTCTCCCTCTGTCTCTGTGTTTTCCTGCCTCCCACTCTCTCCCTGGGACCCCAGGAAGCGCCTCTTGCTTCACCTGTTCTCCTTCATGGAGAAAATGAAAGACTGGGACAGAGAGATGAGACCGTCAGAGGTAGGGATTCCAGACAGTCTTACTGAATCCAGCTGGCACTTTCCCCTGACTTTCAGCCCCTGAGACATCCGCTAGATAGAAGACTGACCACTCTGAAAACTGACAGTCACTGCAAGAATCGGTCCCCATAAGGATAAGTCCAACCCACCTACTGTTTCCATAGGTGGACGTTCTTCCTGAACCTTCACAGACAACAAAACCTGGGATTGCCGGTTAGTCCGGCCGTCCCAGGAGATGCAGATTTAGGGACCAGTTTCTGTGACTGATGCAAGAAACCCTGAACTGGATCTGAAAAGGACGTGGAGTGAATGGAGCGTTGGCGCTTCACAGAGTGATTATTCCTGCAGTGCTGGGAGGTAACCTTTCTGCTGCTACATCCTGACATTTGCATGGAGGCCAATGTATCACTGGTAATTGCACCTGCGTGTCAAAGCCACTTGATGTGTGTGTTCCAACCACGGTAGGAATGAGGACTTTAGCGCTAGGGAATGAGAGGCAAAGAAGAAGCGCAGACAAATTATAGGAGAAGAGATAATGGAATTGGCCATAAAAAGTAACGGCTTGGATTGATGTTTCCTTCGCACCCCTGCAAAAGGAATATGTTCAGATTAAATAACACACGGCTTGTGAAAGTGTTTAGAGTCTTACTCTTGAAAACACTACTTAGTAAATACTGTCCTGTATGTTTTCAATTTGAATATGCTTATACATCCCTCGTGAGGAAACATAAAATTAGGAATATTTCACGGAAGCCAAGAAAATCAAGGGTGTCGTGTATAGGCGAAATGTTCAAAATAGAACCCTAACATCTTCCTCTTTTCATCTCTGATTTTTTTTTTTTCTTACATCAGGAAAATTTTAGCCACAGACCTTCAACTCAGTGGGTATTAAATACAGGACGTAGAGGCGTTAGACAAAGGACCCAAAGGTGTCTTCAATTGTGAGGCCCAAAGTGAACATCTTGTTGTCGATTTTACATATGACTCTGAAATAATTTCATTATCTCAGAAGGAAGAAATAATTCCTGTCAGAGAGAGAAATAGAACATTGCCAAACTCTCCAATTTGGCAAATACAGCAAACTATTATCAACCACATTGGGAATCTGGCTTTCTCATGGGGACCTATTGTTTACAGAAATATCTCAGCTGAGAAATAAGCAAACATTCCCTCTGAACTACTGTGATACAATTCATATGTCTTTTCAAGGATATTTATAATCATTGAGGGGGAACTATGGAAAATTTAGAATCCCTACAAAGGCCCCTTTTGGTGCTTCTGAAAATTTTGATGCCTTTTGAATATCCTGATGACTATTTTCCCACTGCAAACAAAGAATTCTGAAGCTAAGCCAGTTTATGCTGTGCTGGGTTTCTAATACAAAATAATGAAAACAGCAAGATTAGGCGAGTGGCGTATACTTGATAAAAGTAAATCAAGATTTGAAATATAATTGAACTGTGTTTATTTTCTTATAAAAACATATTCTAAATTCTGAAATACTTTTTGAAATTCAACCAAACAACCTTAATCCTATGAGTGTCCAAAACATCACTGATAATTTTACAGACCGTGTTCCAAACACTCTGGGACTTCCTGCTTCTGGTTGTATTAGCACAAAGCTAAAGCTACTTGACTTGCAAAGTGCTGTCTGTTGCTAACTACAGCAGAGAAGGCTGGAACATGCCAAAGGATATAAGTGGTCAAGTTGTGTTGGTCTCTGTTATGATTTAGTCCAGTCTTAACTATGAGAAATAAAATGTAAGTATTTTTTTAACAGTCCCTGTCATAAGTTAGGACTTTTACCATACTGACTAAATAGTGATAAAAATGCCCAGTTTACCTGACAGAGGTTAGGAGTGAAAAGAGCTAGAGATGACATCGGAGGACAGAAGTACTCCAGGCATCTGGTTCCAGCAGTATGGGAGATGGGATAAAGTGGACTGCCCTGCCTCTGACACATGGATATGCTGTATAACATTCTTTCTATCTATCTATTTATCTATATCTATCATCTAATCTTAAAAAGAATAATAGAAATCTTCACAAACCAGCTGAGAAGTGAGCATGTGAGCCTGTACTGGGGCGGCTCCAGGGGGATATCAGTTTCGGTCACAGGCCCAAATGCCAAGGCCTGAGATTTAATTGCCTATGCAGGGTCAAAGGCATGGCAATGGGCCTGTGCAGGCAAAGGGGATGGAAATGATGTCCCTGCATAAGGTCGGGACTTTGAAAGGGCTGCCTTCTCCGTGAAAGGGGTTAGAGAAACCCTCCCCTCTGGACAAGGAAGACTTGTGTAGTTGGTAAGATGTTGAAACAACGAGGCTGCTCAACATAAGTGTCCAAAGTCAACTCTTACATTATCCACAACCCATTTGGGGTAGGAGTCCAGATTTATAAAATTAACATACAAAAAAGATTGGTAACACTCCTAATGTGGTACAAAACAAAATATCCATCTGTAGGGATGCTATGACAAATATTTTTCTGTGGGCCTTTCTTAGAAAACACAATTGCATGAATTGCTGACCATGGCAACAAGTCAGAAGACACAGAAAACAAGGTAGGAGTGCTAAGAGATAACAGAACAATCTGAAGGACATTATGAAAATAATGAATTTTTAAAACTTTAAGAAGAAAAAAAGAGTACATACCATAAACATAATGAACAGATCACTATGAAAAATGAATAGAATTTTTAAAAAAGAACTATTAATGAAAAATGACATTGAAATGACCTCAAGGAGTGCATTAAATAGCATATTTGACACAGCTGAATAAAAAATTAGCAAGTTGGAAAATAGACCTGAAAAGTTAACTAGAATTTAGTACGTAAGTAAAGAAATGGGACATATGCTATGTGAAAAGCCCTGAAGGATAGAATAAGAATAAACAAAATTGAAATTCTAAAAGGGGAATAGAGAAAATATGGTAAAAACAGTATTATTATCTGATATGATGGCAAGAAATTTTCTAGAATTAATGAAAAACATCAGCATCATATTGATAAAGCCCTCTTAATTCTGAGAAAGATAAATTAAAACAAATTTATATATAGATACAGTAAAGTTTCAAATAACAAAAAAAAGTGATAAGCATTCAAACCCCCCACCTACATTCAAAAGTATACATTACCAAACATGGGTAGGGCAGTATAAGAAAGGAAAATGTGGACCAATCCCATTTATGGTCAGAGATACAAACATAATAATATATTAGCACATCAAATATACTAAACCATTTACCTAATAAGTGAAAGAATAGTTTAATCTCAATCTATTAATATAATTCATATAAGAGATAATATTAACTGTTTTCAAAATCGCAAAATGATAAATTACATAAATGTAGCATAATTTGTGAAAAATTCAATTCCAATTCATCATACAAATTCTTGGCAGTCTGTAAGAAAAAGTATATTCCTTGATTTTACAAAGGGTATTTGCCAATACATTAAAAGGAACATCAAATTTACTGGTGAGAGATTAAAAGCACTGTCTTGAAAGTCAAGGCTTGGACAAGGATACTTGTTTTAACTCTACTATTCAATATTTTATTGGAAAGTGTAGACAGTACAATAGGACCAAAAAAAAAAAAAAGACAAAAAAGGTGGCAGTATAAGAATTTCAAAGAATAAAATGCAATTTACATTTGTTTCAGATATATAATTTTTTATAAATAAAATTAATCTAAGAAAATATTTGAGTTAGCACTGATAATAGCGTTCAGAAAGTTTTCTGAAGTCAATCTCAAAATAGAAATTTTGGTACATAGCATTCCTATGTACCAATAACAACCAATTAGAGAATGTAATGATTTTATCCTCAATAGCAACAAGAACATCTAAGGTATTTAGGAATAAATCTAACAAAACACATGCAAAACCCTTAAGGAAAAAGTTCTCAAATTTGAGAGGTAAATAAGGAACATATACATACATATATATACACACACATGAATGCGTGTGCACGCACAAACATATATACAAACACTACATTCATGAATGGATGGGAAGAGTCAAATTATAGAGAAGCCAGTTCCACTGGATTTAATCTAAAGATTGAATGCACTTCCAATAAACATTTAAAAAAATTTATGTTTGAGGAATTTAACAAGCTTATTCTAAAATTCATATGGAAAAATAAGTTGCCAAAACAATCAAAAACAAATTAAAAAGAATAAAATGGAAGGTTTCTCATTAGGAAATATCTATATAGAGTGACTCATACTCTGTGATACTGGTGTAGTGTCAGACAAATATAAAAGTAGAATGAAATATAGAACATGGAAAAAGACTAATGCATGTAAGAAACTTATTAAATAACAAGTGTGGCATTATAATTCAATCAGGAATATATATAAGCTATTCATTGAAAGATGTTGGGACAATTGGCTCTCATATGAAAGATAACATTAAATCAACATACTGTAAACAAATATAAACTCCAGATGCATAAAATACAAAAGAGGAAACTCTTTAATTTAGAAAAAAGTAGGAGAATAATTGAACGATATGGAACATGGAAATATTTCATAAGCAAGCTGAAAAACATGAAAACATAAGTATTGATAAATTGGACTTCATTTTAAAAATGCTACTCTACAAAAGGTACCATAATTAATTTTTTTAAAAAGCCACAAACTATGAAAAGATATTTACAACATCCATAATAGACATAGCATTAGTTCTGAGAACATATGCAATATTCCTACAAATCAATTAGAAAGAGATAAACAATTCATTAAGAAATGAGTAATGAAGATGAACTGAAAATTCTCTGAGGAAGAGTCTAAGTAGCCAATGTAAATGTGAAACGATTCTCTACTTCTATTAATCAGGGAGTTCAAATTAAGATTAACATGAATTTTCATTTCACACTCATCCGATTGTCAAAAATGAACAAATCTGTTAATATTAAGTATTGGCAAGGATGAATCAGGAATTCTCATTAGTGGATATGTAAATTGGAACACCACCATATTGGTCAGGGTCCCAGCAGGAAACAGATGGCATACTCAAGAGAAGTAACTGAAGAGAGTTTAATGAATGGACTATTTACAAAGCTGAGAGTAAGGGTTCAGAGAAATTGGCAAGGTATGTTGATGCACCATAGGGTTAGTAATGGCAGGAAGCTGTTACTACCTTTGGGCCTGAAGGATGACAAGAGTCTTATTGGAAATAGTCACCCAACTGAAACTGTGATGCTTTTAGAGGACTTCAGAGATTGATAAACCAGATCCTACCAAGGAGCTTACTTCCCTCCAACTTCTGCCCTCTAATCTCCTGCTGTTACTTCCCATTGGCCAAACCCAATGGAAGCCTAGGGTTATTGGAACCAAGTTAATAAAGGTTAATCTCCTGGGTCACAGAGCAATGTGGAAAAGGATGGACATTGTCAGGAAGGGCAGATGGGAAATATCTAGCACAATCACATTCCAGAGAAATGTGGTAATATTTAGTAGCTGTGAATATATGCATATCCTATAACCATTTCTAGGTATATGCTCAAGAGACTCACACATGTGCCAGAAAACATGAGCATTCTTTCATATCAAAGACTTGTTTGTAATAGCAAAGAATTTTGCAACAATCTAATTGCCCATTAATAGAAAACTGGGTACATATCAGATATTTATACCATGGATTACTATATAGCAATTGTATGAATGAACTAGAGTTACATTGTAAACATAGATAAAAATCTAAAAATAATGCTGTTATGCAAATAAAGCAAGTTATAAAAGGTTACATCCAAAATTATACGATTTAGATACCTTTTTCAAAAAAAAAAAGCCCATTTTTTCATGGTAACATGCATGTATAGTAACAGAATAAACTCCCATCAACTTCAGGATAGTGGTTACTTCTGGAAAGAGAATGGAAACAGAAACATATAGGGGAATTGCCTTCATTTGCATCTATAATGTGGTGGTTTTTGTTTTGTGTTTGTCTTTCTTAGAAAAAGGTTTGACAAACTGCTATGAATTTTGAAACACAAGTCTATGTGTGGGCAGTTTTTTTTTTTTTTGAGACAGGGTCTCACTCTGTTGCCTGGGCTAGAGTGCCATGGCGTTGTATGTGTAGGCAGTTTTTAGTTCTCCTCTCAGGAGTGGGATTGCTGGGTCTTATAAGTTTAACTCTAAAAATAATGAAACTTTTCAAAGTGACTGCACAATTCTACATTCCCACCAGCCTTGTTATAGTTGCTCTGTATTCATACAAACTTAGTATTGCCAGATTTTAAAATTTTAGCCATTCTCTCACTTAAGTAGAATGGATTTTGTGATATCTCATTGTGGTTTCAATAGGCATTTGCCTAACTACTAATGATGCTGAGTATATTTTCATTTGCTATTTGTATATCTTATTTGGGAAAGTGTTTATTAAAATATTTTGCCAACTTTTTTTCATGGATTACTCATCTCATTGAATTGTAAGAGTTCTTTATATAGTTTAGGTATAAATCAGATACATATTTTGTGAAAACTTTCTTCCAGTTTATGACTTGCCATTTCATTTAAAGCAGATTAGTGGCTGCTAGGAGCTAAGGAGTGAGGGGGACTTGATTGCAAAGGGAAATGAGGGGCCATTTTTTGAGGTGATAGAAATATTCTACATCATGATTGTGGCAGGCTTTATATGATAGCATATATTTGCGAAAACACATCTAAATCTACACTTAAATTAATTTAATTATATATAAATTATACCTTAATAAAGCCATTTAAAAAAGGTTTTCAGTATGGTAAATTTTAGTACCAGTTTTTTTAATCAGCAGATGCATTAGTGGGTTATTGACCTTTGCATTTTCTGTATGTTTGAATTATTTTGTAATTTAAAAATATGGAAAAATCATGCTATTCTAGTCCTAACTTTGTAAATCTGGCTTTTTAAAAATGAACCATTGTCTGGGTGCAGTGGCTCACGCCTGTAATTCTAGCACTCCAGGAGGCCGAGGCGTGAGGATCACTCGAGGTCAGGAGTTTGAGACCAGCCTGAGCAAGAGTGAAACCCCTATCTCTACTAAAAGTAGAAAGAAAATTATCTGGACAACTAAAAATATATACAGAAAAAAATTAGCTGGGCATGGTGGCACTAGCCTGTAGTCCCAGCTACTTGGGAGGCTGAGGTAGAAGGATTGCTTAAGCTCAGGAGTTTGAGGTTGCTGTGAGCTAGGCTGACGCCACGGCACTCACTCTAGCCCGGGCAACAGAAGCGAGACTCTGTCTCAAAAAAAAAAAAAAAAAAAACAGGAAAAAAATTTAAAAGGAAAGGAAAAGCAGATGCAGGCTCATTTCTTCTATGTCTGCAAAGCTTAATTGTTCTATTCAGATTTCAAAATCTATAAGCTTCTGGACATAAATTTATCAATCAATTGCACATGAACTAAGAGTGCAGTTCTTCTCTGTTGAGGGGATAGCAGCTACAAAGCATTGTACCTAAAGTGCTATACAGACCTTCACAGACATTTCCACGTGGTGAGAACATTTGGCCTCCCCAGCCACTTTGGTTAGAGAAATTTTTTGAAAACTATTAAACTGATCATCTGATTTGGAAAGAGGAAAGGTGCCATTCCAGCTGCTTTGCTGGAAATACAGTGTGAAATGGGGCGGGAGTGGGTGGGGAGTGGGAGAACAGCACAAAGGCCGGAGCTTCTCTTTCTGTTGCAGAAGCATCCCCACACATACAAAGTGTGGGTGTGAACACGTCCCCAGGGGGCCAGAATCACCTGTGGGCTTCTTACAACTCCACGCGTCTGGGAGGGTCTGCGTAGAACTTGGATGTCTGAATGTACAGTTATAAATTTATAGTTTCATCTTTGTTTCTTCTTAACAATCTCTGGAGCTAACTCTTTTGTGCGCCAAGCATCTTAGCTCATGCTGCCATAAGCAATACCATACACTGGGTGACTTAAACAATAGAAAGTTATTTTTGTACAGTTTCTGGGGAGGGCTCCAATTCTGGCTTGAGGACAGCTTCCTTCTCACTGTGTCCTTACAGGTGGAGAGAGAGTTCGGGAGCTCTCAGATGTCTCTTATTATAAGGGCACTAATTCAATCAGGGCTCTATCCTTATGACTTCGTTTAACCTTATTTACTTCCTTACTCCAAATACAGCCATATTGGGGATTAGAGTGTCAACGTAATAATGTTTTAGGCGGGGAGGCACAATTGAATCCATAACATTAAGCTTTTACAACAATTAAAGGGAAGCTATTTTTAAATTTCCCAACCTAACACAGAACACCATCTATTTGGAAAAATTTTCCCTATCAATAGCAATATACTTAAAAAGTGAGATAACCAAGTTAGTCACACTGGGTTGATATTACTTCAGTCAAAAGAGAAGTAACTTGGAATGACAGGTAGCCTGTGTGTAGTTTTGGGAAAATGATTTTCTTAGCCATCTTAGAATTTAAAATAATACAGTAGAATTCACTTAGAAAACTAAGTTGTCAATTATTGCATACATGTCTTATATATAGTGAGATTTTAACATCTTTTATCCCTTGGAGGGATAATTCGTGTGAAACACACAACACAGTAAACACACAGTAAAAACACACAGTAAAATTGCTGATTGATTTATTTTAAACAATGTTTAAAAAATCTTTATTATGGAAAATTATATTATACAAAAGAAGAGAATAATGAATAGTATGAATCTCTCATATACAACCATGACCCAGCTCCAATAATCGTTACCACATAGCCAATATTTCATTTATACTTCCACTGTTTCCTCCTCAACTCACTGGATTTTTAAAAAGAAAGTATCAGAAATCATAATTACTTCACCATAAATTTTGCAGTATATATCTCTAAAAAATAAGGACTCTTTTATAAAAACATACCCAGTAGTATTCCATGATCATGTCTAAAAGAATTAATTCCAGTCCCATAATGTCATCAAATGTTCTGTCAATCAATATTCTCATAATATCTTTCTAAAGTTTCAGTTAGTACCTAAACAAGGTCCATATATTGCAACTGGCTGATTAGTCTCTTTTAATATAAAAATTTCTTCTTCATCTCTTTTTTCTCTTGTGACATATTTGTTAAGGAAACTTTTGTTCTATAGAGCATCTCGCATTCTGCATTTTGCTGATTCCATCCTACTTATTATTTAACATGTACCTCTAATTTCTTACCTTTATTAATATTGGTAGGCATTTTCAAAGATTTGATCACAATCAGATTCAATTTTTGGCAAGAGTGCTTTAGAAGTTTTGTCTTTTTATTGGAAAGTAGTTAATATCTGGTTGTCTTTGTTTTCTGAGCAAAGCAACATTAATGATCCAAATTTCATTAGGGGCTGATTGCAATAATTTTGAAAATCAAAGGCCTAAGGTAATCTGCGTCTGTATAATTGTTGAGAAAAATCAGGATAAGAATGAGAGTGGAGAAAAAATTGTTTTAATCAAACATTCTTTAATTTGCTCTTCTCCCCAAGCCCAGAATATTCTGTATTCTTAGGTGAAGAATGGAAGTGTGGATATTGACAAGGAGTGCCTGGTAGGCGGCACAGAGTTAAATGTCCAGGCTCACGATGCCAGTGCTCGAGAGTGTTTGTCTCTCCACTTTCAAACATGTCATAGAAAAAAAAAATGCTTTCTTGCTCTCTCTTTGGAAACTTTATTCAGAATTCTGATCTTTTTTTATAGCACCTTTTCTGGTGCTTCTGAGATTATATATCTAGAGCTCCCCAAAACCGCCCAGAAAATGAGCTAAAATGATACCGTCTTGCCACTGACTCAAGGGGTCATTTAATCATTCTCCCCATTCATTCAAAGGACAAAAGATAACTCCTCACTGTCTATACCCAAGGCATGACTATGGAGCTGCTCAGCACAGTGGAATGCACATACATTTTAGAAACAAACGGAATAGAGTTCAAATCCTCTCAGTTACCAATGAGCTGTGTTGCCTTGGGCTGGTCACTTACCTTATCTATGCCTTAGTTCCCTGTCCTCTAAAAGAGAGATCATAATACCGACTCCACAAGTCTCCTGTGGGTTTTAATAAATATACTTTGCAACATTAGGCAACATTAGGCATGTAAGACTGTTCTTGCCACACAGTAGATAATGATAACTGGAAGTGTTATCATTATTAACATTATTATTTATTCCATGAATAGTTGTTCCATACATTTCTATACCACCTTAACTACCCATATATTCCATTATTATGTATAACTATAGTAAAAATGGATAGTAAGCTATTTTAAAATTAATATTTGGTTAAACCTATTAAGTAGAAAGTGTTGAACATGCAAAAGACATGAAGTGATAGTAACTGAGAACACTCAAAATATTTCAAATTAGAAAGTCAGGGATACTGAACTATTTCTGTTTTATTAATGCATTTTTAAAAGGGTAGTCTAGGCTAAATGATTTATGACAGCACTTTGAAGCGTATTAGTAAGTGCCCTGTAGTATATTTTGTAAATACAGTGACATTTTAGTGATAAGAGCTCTCATTACAAATTTCTGTTATTAAATCATTCCTCCAAAGACAGGCCAAACTGCCAAGTTTTGGGTAAGAATTATAGGGTTTATAGATTCATGAAGTGAAAATCAGTACGCTTGAGCTGTATAATGTATATTCACTCTGAAGGTGGGACACAGTAGAACAAGAAATGATTACAATATTAAGGACACAAAAAAGTGAGCAAAAGAATTTTTGTGTGTAAAAAGTCACCCTCCTAGAGGGACTTTTACTGTCACCTTTTTGCTTAAGTGAGAATAACATGTCATTACCAGCATTGTCATTTATATTTGACTTAATCAACATTATGACCATCTTGGCAGTACTTTCATTAAAGCTTTTTACTCAGGTTGAGATTAGGACATCCTGCTGTCCTGGCTGACAGAGAGAGGGCCAACCGCTGGACTTGAGCAGGAATTATGGCAGAAATAGAAAATAAAATCAATCAAAGATACATGTTGATGAAATATTACTGATTCCAACACAGCAACTGCTGCATTTTCATTTCTGCGAGAGTTGAACCAAAGAAGTCCATAGAATGACAATGTGACAATCTGTTCTGATTTGCTCCATCTTCTATTCAATGCAAGTCAGAACTGTACTCTTGCGGAGTGGTGTGGGTCAGTTGTACTTCCCAGAGGAGTCATTGATTTGGCCCCATTAAACAACTACTTGTTCATGAAATAAAGTTAATAAGCATGTAGATCTTTTATAACTAGATAAGTATTGATTATTGAGTTTTTTATTCAGAGCAACAAGAGAAGTCCTCATTCCATTCCATTCTCATCCTTATATAAACTTGCTGCAATGTACTAAATGTTTGTGTCCCTCCAAAATTCACATGTTGAAATCTTCCCATTCTGTAGGTTGTCTATTTAACTCTGTTGATTATTTCCTTTGCTGTGCAGAAGCTTTTTAATTTAAGGAAGTAATCAACAGAATTAATAGACAATCCACAGAATGGGAGAAAATATTTGCAAACTATACATCCTATAAAGGACTAATATCCAGAATCTACAAATAACTCAAACAAATCATCAGGAAGAAAATAAATAACCCCATTAAAAAGTGGGCAGAAGACACGAACAGAAGTATTTCAAAAGAAGATAGACAAATGGCCAACAAATATAGGAAAAAATGCTCAACATCATTAATCATCAGCAAAATGCAAATTAAAACTAGAATGAGATGCCACCTTACCCCTGTTAGAAAAATGACCATTATTAAAAAGTCAAAACACAATAGCTGCTGGTATGGATGCAAAGAGAAAGGGACACTAATACACTGTTGGTGGGACTGTAGGTTAGTGCAGCCTTTATGGAAAACAGTATGGAGATTCCTCAAAAAAATAAATATAGACCTACCATTCAATCCAGCAATCCCACTGCTGAGTATCTACCCAAAGGAAAAGAGGTCATTTTATCAGGAAGACACCTGTACTTGAGTGTTTTATCACAGCACAATTCACAATTGCAAAGATGTGGAATCAACCTAAGTGCCCACCAATTCATGAGTGGATTAAGAAAATTTGGTGTGTATGTATGTATGTATATATATATATATATATATACACACCATGGAGTACTACTCAGCTATAAAAAGGAATGAAATAATGGCTTTTGCAGCAACTTGGGTAGAATTGGAGACCATTATCTTCAGTGAAATATCTCAGGAATATAAAAACAAACACCACATGTACTCTTTAATTACTGGGAGCTAAACAATGGGCGCACATGGGCACAAAGAAATGTAAAGCTCATAGGAAATCAAGAAGGGGGGTGGGGAGCTGAGGGGTTAAATCTTACCTATTGAGTACAATGAACACTATTCTGGTGATTGGCACACTAACAGCCCCAACTTAAGCCTTATACAAGGCATCTATGTAACAAAAACATTTGTATCCCCTTAATATTTTGAAATAAAAAAAAGTAAAAACAACAATAGAAAAGAAATCCTAACCCCCATGTGATGGTATTACGTAGTGGTAGTGGGGCCTTTGGGAGGTAATTAATCTCTCAGGAATGGGATTAGTGCCCTTGTAAAATGGACCCCAGAGAGCTTTCTTGCCCTCTTTCCTCTGTGCGAGGATACCATAAGAAGCCAGAACTCTGAAATCAGAAAGAGGGACCCTCACTGGAAGCTGACCATACTGGCACACTGATTGATCTCAGACATCCAGCTTCAAGAATGTGAGAAATAAATTTCTGCTGTTTATAAACCACTTCATCTCTGGTACTTTGTTAGAGCTGCCCAAACTAAGATACTTGCTAACAGATTTGGGGCTACAGAACCCTAAGAGAGGATATAAAGCACAGTAAAAGGATGGAGGACACGTAGTCTCTTAGCAAAGACACAAATTATTTTTGTAATGGTACATATCAGCTAAAGTTCTCAAACTTTAGCTTGCATCAGAATGCCCTGGAAAGCTTGTTAAAGCACCAATTGCAACCCCAGAGTTTTTGATGCAGTAGGTCTGGGGTGGGTCTTATGAATTTGCTTCCCTAACCAGTTCCCAGTTCACACAGCTGCTGCTGGTCTGGCCACCACTCTTGAGACCCTCCAGTTTATAAGTTGTGGATGCCAGTAAGGCAGTTTCCCATTTCCTAGCAGCCGGGAGAATGTAAGAATCTGCCTGAGGAATCTCAGACGTTAGCTTTCATTTATTCAACAAATACTGGGTGCCCATACAGTCTCACTAGCTCCTAACTATATACCTGTGAATAAGACTTAGATAGATCATCATTGTCTTCAAGGTGACTAAAAGCTAAATATGGAATTGCAATCCAGTGTGTGATGATTGTGAGGATGCTATGAAACAATATAAAGGGACACTTCCCAGACTTATGGGGTGGTCAGGAAAATCTTAGAAGATAGGACATCTCCACTTACTTTTATGGCTTTCCCGCTAAGCTTTAAAAAAAAGGCTGTAACTTTTGGGCTGATGTCTTCTCCTCCTGAATGAACATGAGAGCTTCCTTGGAATATCCGACCTGCCACCCTTTCTCAGCTCCTCACCTAAACCCCACATCTCTGTACTCATAAAAATGCAAATTATGGTCACATCATCCTCATGTCTAAAACGTCCTCTACTTTCAGGATGAATGCCAAACTTCTTCATGATCTTTCCCAGTCTGCACTTTTAACCTCTTCACATGCCACTGTCCCCCCAAACTTATTCTCTAGTCTTGGGGCACTTCTTGCTCATGCTGAACATGACCTTCTCTTTTTTGTATTTTAGGACACTACATAATGTTCTTTTCTCTATTTGGATATTTTTGTCCTTGATTGTCTACCTTCATCTTATCTATTGCAGCCCACTGTTCTGGCCCTCTGTGAAGCCTTCCCAATCCTCCCTGGCAGATAAGCACTTCTTTCTCTTTGTCACAAACATTTGGTGGACACATCTTTGCTAGGGATGATGGGCTAATTAGCTGTTGACTTGTTTATCCGCTCCAGACTAGACTTGGATTCCTGGATGACAAAGATTATGAAGCATTCATTTTATAACCCTGGTACTTAGCATAAAATTAGTTTCATAGTAGATACTCAATGAATTGGTTGCTGAATGAATGAATGAAAAGGGGGGATGAATTAAAAAAAGAAGAAGTTATTTCTTCACTGCAGATTGTCATTTCCTGATATTTTTTTACTCAATAGCAATTTTAAATTGCTAGGAAAATCCAACAGACACAGCTTGCATCTAGCGTCTGTTAGTTGTCCTCTAAGCTGTGACTGGTGGGGTGTGGGGTTGAATTGTGAGATACATAAAGTTTTTTTGTTCTCTCTTTTCTTAAAGCACTTTATTGAAGTATGATTCACATGTAAAAATCTGTATATATTCAATGTATCCAGTCTGATGAGTTTGGAGATAAGTATATACCTGTGAAACTGTCACCACCATCAAGGCCATAGACATATCCATCGCCTCCTAAAGCTTCCTCCCCACCTCCTTTATCATCATCATTATTATTATTTTTATATTTTTAGAAGATTTTCTTCCATCAGCTGTGAATGGGAAAGTTAACCACCAAGGGCAAGGAAGGGCATGAGTAAAAATAACAGATTCACGTCTCTCTTTTATCTCCTTTCAGCCCCTCAAATCTCGCTGATATTAGTGTCAAGATATTAATCCACAAGATTAAAAAGAACCAAGAATCAGGGGATAGAGAATCAATGAAAGTAGCTACAATGACCACGTACACAGCTGTTGACAGTGTGGTAGTCTTGGTTACAACCTAGCTTGATAATTTATGTCCAAAATAATGGTTGTAAATGATAAAAATGGGCCAATAATGTCTGAAATTTAGTAAAGCAAAGTAGTGACTCACAAAGATGTGAAAGTTTTTTTAAACATCGAAAAAAGGAATAACGTGAGGTTTTGAATATTAAATTATTATTTTGGGTGTCCTTTAAAATTCAATTACATGGAATGTTGAAGTCCATAATAATGCTGAATAATAGAGGTATTATTTAATATATTGGATGCAAAATTGAGCCAAATTTTAATAATACAAAATAGTCCATTTCTTTTGGCAAATACAAAAAGCATATAATAAGAGGTTATAAGAGGGTATGTCCACAGGCATCTATTCAAATAGTCTTTCAGTTAAGTAATTCTGGCACATGAACCAGTACTAAGGGGCTATAAATTCCTTTCAACATTTATTTAAAACATCATAAAGTAAACACAGTATGAAACTGTGTAAAGAACATGTTCAGTTTGGTGTATTATCGAGCTGAATCTTCAAAGACTGTTACATGTAATGTGGTCTTGCAGTCAAGTAAAAGCAAGAGAATACGTAAAGGTCAGAGATTCAACTTGTAACTAGAGAATGGGGACTAAAAGGAGACCAATTAAAGATGAATTCCTTCCCTTGTTAGTAGTAGGAATTCTTGTCATTACAGGTATATTTATGAGTATTAAATGTAATTTAGTGTTAAAAATTCTACCCAATTCCATGCTAGGTGTTTAATTTCTTTTATATCACCTCTTCTTCCTGATTGAAAACTGCTTTCTGTAAGAATCTGGGCCTAATTCTTGCATCATTTTATAGTTCTCACACATAAAGGAAACTATCTCATCGTATTTTATCTGTGGAGTTGACTTCATGATTGTGCAATATATGTAGTTAAGGCCTCACACTCAGAGGGGCTCCAGGCTTGCTATAATGTTCTGCTGCTGCCTTCCTGAAATCTTAGTAATTTTTTCACAAGGGACCCTGAATTTTTATTTTGCACTGAACTCTCCAAATAATATAGCTAGTCCTGTTTATCTGTTTCACAGCTCTGCCCAATTAGTCTATGAAGTGGTGCTTTTGGTGTTAAAAAATAAATAGTCCCAATACTTATATTACAATCAACCATAAAATTAATTCTAAAATATGTATGTTTTTTTTCCTGTTCTTCCTGTGCTACTTCTCTCTTCTCCACTTAAATTATCATATTAGACAAGTAGACCAATGAAACTGAATTACCCCAAAAACAGACACATGCATATAAGTACACTTGTTACTTGACAGATTTGCTATTGGAAATTAAGTGGGGGAAGTCCAATGGTCATTGTGATAAATGATGCTGATACACTGAAAAAAAGAGAAAAATTGTATTTCAAACTCTTACCAAACCAAAAAATCAATTCTGGGTAGATTAAAAAACTAATTGCAAAAAGCAACATGTGGAGTGATAAATGTGGGTACATTAAAGATGCAATTTTCTGCTCATCAAGACACCCTAAAGGAAGTGAAAAGTCAAGCCACAAACTCTGGCAATATAGTTCTATCACATAAAGTGTAGAAAGGACTAATATATGAAAAAAATTCAAATAGTTCAATAGAAAATTAAGCAAAAGATTTGAATAGCCACTTCAAGAAAGAAGAAATGTACATGAATAATAAACATGTGAAAAGGTACTCAGATTCAGTAATAATCAGGAAATATAAATAAAAAGTACAAGAAGATACCATATTACACCCACCAGACTAGCAAAAATTTTAAGTCTGTATTATCAAACATTGGAGAGGATATAAATCAATGGGAAACTTTCATGTATTATTAAATGGATCATAAATTAGAAAATCTTTCTTTCTCTCTCTTTCTTTCTTTCCTTCTTTTTTTCTTTCTTCCTTTCTTTTCTCTTTGACAAATGGTTGTATATATTTATGAAATACAATGTGATGTTTTGATGTATGTATACATTGTAGAAAGATTAAATCAAGGTAATTAACATATCCATCACCTCACTCCTTATCATTTTTTTGTGGTGAAACATTTAAAATTTATTCTTTTAGCAATTTTGAAATATACAACATATTATTATTAACTATGATCACCATGCTGCACAAGAGATAACTAAAACTCATTCCTCCTGTCTAACTGAAACTTTGTACCTTTGACCAACATCTTCCCATTTCCCACCCCTCCCCCCAGTAGCCTCTGGTAACCACCATTGTCTGTTTCTATGAGATTCTCTTTTTTAGATTCCACATGTAACTTCTTTAGAAAGCAGTTTGATTTTACCTGAATATGAAACACACATATCCCATGCCCCACCAATTCTATCTTTAGGTTTTAATAAATCAAATAAACTCTCATTTATTCACACCAGAAGACATGTACCAGAAAATTCATAGCAACATAGATCCTAACAGACTAAATTCAATATGTAGTGCTATATCATCATTAATAACATAATACAACAATGAAAATGAATGTACTACAGCTACAAGCATCACCAGAGATTAATTTTCCAAACAGAATAGTGAATAAAAGATATACGACTCAAAATATTCATATGGTATAATTCCATTTATGTAAAGATCAAAAGCAAGCAAAACCAAACAATAGATTGGTGCAGGCACATACATAAGATGCTAAAATCATCGAGAAAAGCAAGATAATTATTCTCATATCAGTGAGGATAGTAGTTATTCTCAGGGATGGGAAGGGAAGGGTATGTAATCAAAGAGATCAGAGGCTTCTAAGTTACTGGTAATGTTTATTTCTTAATGAAGGTTTTAGCTACTTTGATGTTGTCTTTGTTATTCTTTAAAATATACAGTATTATTTATACACTCTGATAAGATATGAATGTGTTTCATAATTTTTTAAGAAAAGCCTTGTGTTTCAAGGCATTATGTACCTAATACCTGCTGTACTTAAAGGCAACATCTTTCAAGGAGATCTACATATTATTGACAAACCTTCAGTGAAAACAACAAATTAATTCCTAACTCTCATCCATAATATGTACCAACAGAAACAGAATTATATTCATTTACACATTAAAGACTTTTTAAAGAACATTATTTTCTGGATCCAGTCCTAATTGTTTTTGTAATAAACATGGATATCATACCCATCTGATTGTGAGAAGCACTACGTCTTGATGGAGGCAAAGGATACAAATAAATTGGTAGGCATATTGAGTTAGTTTTACAAAGAAAACTATGATCTACACCTTAAAATTCCCAGTAATATTTAAGTATTATGGGCCAAAACCAAAAACCACTTCCCAGGAAGAAAAGGTATTATTGAAGTTCTTAAATAGTGATTGGTGCTGGTTTTCTAGGTACTAAGATTTTGAAGGAGACAGCTGTCAGGGACATGTATGCAAGTGTGTCTCCTACCTCTCATGTCCCTGCTGCCCCGTGGTAAGGGTCAGGGTCTCATTTACAATGTGGGTAAGAAGAGGTGATGAGAATGATAGAAACTGAGGCAAAAGTAGTAGTTGAAGACTAAATAATGACAGGCCTTTTATACCATTCTATGGTATTTGAACTCTAATTAAGTGTTGTAGAATCATCAAAAGACTTTAAACTGGCAATGCCAGGGTGAATAGTCACATATTTTTTTTTCTTTTAGAAGTAAAGGAAAAGAAAAGGCAAGTGCAAACCTTTTCAAGAGGTGGAACAGGAGAACAGAAAACAAAGAGGTTATGAAAGTGACATTGATTCATTGGAAATGAAAAACTAAACCATCATCAAAATTTTCAACTTTGAAAAAAATTGAGTACACAATTTAGATATAGATAAGTAGAAGTTCTTTTTCTACCTTCTTTTTGATATTGGGATCTTTGAAGATTGCTTCAGACAGACTGGGGTACAGTACAAATTTCTGCCAAAGGCAGTATCTTCTTTTGTGAACCTAAAGCAAAGATTCTCTCTGCAGCTTGTACACCTTTGACTTCATGATTCCTTAAGCAACAGTCCATAATATTCACATTTAAGTCCATGGCACTGTGGCATTATGTGCTTTAGACTATCTACTCCACAAGAACATGAATTCAAATGGGAGACGACATTACTGGTATTAACCTATTGAACAAGCAGGATCGAAAATCATTACTGTTATTCTAGCTGGGAGATAGATGCAAAGGCTGAGTTGTTTATTTTGATGATCTTGCTTACATTTTAAATTTGAGCCACTAAAGATTTGGTTACAAAAAATAAGAATTCAAAGCGTTTAGCTAGATGCTACATTCTCAGCAAAGGAACCAGTGATTGACAGTCCCTCAAAACTTGTCTGTCAATTTCATTGTCTTCACATGGGCTTCTCCAGCTACACTAAGAAGCCCTTGATTCAAGATCTATGTTTCCTTGGAGAAAAGCTATTCAGCCTCCAAAAAACTGAAATCTTACCTGTACATTTCTACTTGTTTTGCAAAGGTGGTGTTATAAAATGTTTTTGTCTTTGTAGAAATAATACTTTACCAGCTTAGCACCAGAAGAATGCTTTTGGAGTCAGAAACTAACATTATTATTAATACTATGAATACCAGTATTCTATATTTAAATTCTGGGCCAGAAGAAAGAGAACTTCAAAGGAACTCCATATTTTTTGAATTATGAAATAAACATTTCCATTACTAGAGGTAGCAGAATCTATGCCTACGATGAATGTTAGCAGAATTTATATTGATGATAAATGCTGTTCTTAAATTTCTAAGAGGAAGATGTCATTGATTTGCCTTTTAAGTGCTAATGCCATGAAGAGTTACTACCATATAGTGTTTTCTACTTTGTCGCTTAACCTGCCTTATTCTCAGTTTCCAAATTGGTATGGTCATAAGTATCTTTGCTCTATTAACTTTGTCCAACTGAAAGAAGAAAAATGTAAAACTTTTTGTGTATGTCTCAACATCAAATAGAAAGTATTATTTAAAACATTTAAATCAATTAAAATGTCTAAAGAACAGAAGAGATTCTGTATCTCCTTGCTCCTCAAAATGTGATCTGAGGATTACTGCATTAGCATTATCTGGGAGCCTGTTAGAAATGCAGAATCCCAGGCCCCACCCCAGCTCTGTGAACCAGAATCTGCATTTGAACCAGGTCTCCAGATGATTAACATGCACATCAAAATTTGTGAAGCACCTGTATGACAGACCTTTACAAATGTACTACTGTAAAATTTAGCCATATAAATTATAACTTTACCCGGATAGAGAGTAGAATCTTAGAAATGTGACTTCTTTATAGGAAATACAATGGTAGCTTAAGAATGCTCAAATCTGGGATCTCTTAGTAAAAATAAGCTAGCTGAGTTAAATTGTACACAAGTGGGAAAGTAATTTCTATGGTAACCCAGGTTTCCTAGGTGTTTAGAATTAGGAAATTGAAAGGTAATCAGTATAGTTGCTAGGGTACAATCACAGTGGATGAAATCCTTTGCCAAATGGCAAATGAGTGAATGGCTACAATTTGGCATCAAACTGAGATTCCTGCTGTTTTTTCAATGGTAACACACAAAGTACTTGCTTCCAATTTTGAGATTGCTGTGACATGATGAAATATAAAATGTAATCTCAATGTCTGAGAGAAAAATGGTGTCCGAAATGTCCATATTTAAAGCACATTGGTAAGAGTATTCTGGAATACAGCTAATGTATAATGCTCAAGAACTCGCTATGATGGTATAATCTTGAACGTGCAGAAATAATGTTTTAGATAGAAAATATCTTTGGAAAAGCTAATGTATGATCATTAAGACAGCATTTTAATTTTAAAAATTAATTTAATTTAATTTAATTTGTTTAATTTTTTTTGTTTGTTTGTTTTTACTGCAAATCAGGATTTTAACCACAGTAAGGTCAAATCAAAGGAGTTTGTTGCTGCACTACTAACAATTTGACTTATGGCTAAAAGTCATAGACAAGTATAAAAAATCTCTACTCTTAGTTTAAAATGTTTAAACTAAGCAATTCCCTGAGTTGCTGCTCTGGACACTAAAAGAATTTGAAAGTTAAGGCAGCAGGGAAAAGGAACGATTTCTTTTCATCATATGGAAGAGGTTGTTCTCTAAAACATACATCTCTCCCAAAGATGCTCTGGCTCTACCGTTTTCAGTGGCTGAAAAAAAGACAGTTTTAAGCAACATTGAATTTTGTGCATCCTCACATGTTCTCTGATCTCTGACAAAATTTATTTGTCAAACTTTCTCGAGCTCCTAATGTGTGCTATGTTCTGGAGGGTACGTGATTCAGGAATAGAACACAGTCCTTCAAAGCCAGAACCTTGGCATTTGCCTTTGTTTCTTTCTCACTGTTCCCTATATGGGTTTAAAAATCAGCCATGCTGCCAATACTTTTAACTTTGGCAATAGCAGTTTTCCAAAATCTGGATCGTGTGTTTGAAATTTAGTTTAACAGGTCTGAGATCTCCATTCACCTTTTAAAATTTCTTATTTTGCCCCAAGCATGCCTATTAAAATCTTACCTCTTCTTCCAGACACTTATTTCACCTCTTTCATGAAGCATTTTGTAATAATTCCCTTTAACACCTCCAAGTCTTCAGTTTATCGCCCTCAAAGGAATTCCTAAAACACCCTTTTCTTCTGTCCCTCTGTTAGATTATCCCTTCCTCTGGGATAAGGCCTGTGCCTTACTCATGTTTGCATTGGTATTACAGTACCTAGTGGCTTGCACATAATAGTAATGCAACAAGTATTTATAGAATTTAGTTTTACTTGGTCTCGCAGTGTCCACCCTGTATCCCAATTGTGGAGTGGCTGCAATGTTTTCAGGCTCCTAGCACCCGGCTCCTGGTTCTGGGTCCTTTGGCTCTGGACATTGCTGTCTATAGTATCCTAATGTGATTACCTGAGACTGATACTTTTTAGGAAAACAATTGCTGCCCACCCTCCTGGTGAGATTTTTTTTTTTTTTTCAAGCACATAAGTTTTATAGGGTTTACATGCATTAGGGTTCACAAAAAATAGGTTGGTTAAAATTGAGGAAGTTAGACTCAGGGGTTTGGACTTGTTAAACAAAGTTTATGGGATGTCACTGTTTGAAATGACCAAACCAGAATGGAGTTTTTGGAGCTGGTTTCCAGGTAGTCTATCTTCCAAATGGGCCAGTTTTCAAAGTAAAAAAGAAAAAGGCAGGAGATTTGCAGCAACGAAGCACAAGGGGCACCTGAGCTAGCATAAGGACGTCCCCTCTGTGTTATCACTATAGGGACATTAACTTTGAAATGATTCAAGGAAAGGCCAATTAGATATTTATACTAAATTTTTGTAATGATTTTTTTAAAATCAGGCTTCCAGTGACCAGAAAGTATAGAAATATAGGGGTGAAGGAATGGAAAATCAGAGCTATTTTATTAAAATCTGTTTATGCATACTTAAACCTTGGTGTTGGTTCTGTCTTCAGTGAGTTCAGGAGCTCTTCTCTCCCTGGCATAAGGAAGATACCTTCCTCAGAGGGCAATCCATGCCTTATTTTGGGGCAGATAAAGCCTAAAAGGGTAGTGAACTCTTCCTGCATCTGTTGAATCTCAATTGCCTTTAGCTCAAAATAATTCTTATGCCAATGTGGCATAATTTTGGAGTGGGCATACTCTGATCCCTTTCTGAGCAAGCTCAGATAGGCAATAGAAACAATGAGTCTTAAACAAATGGCCAGCAATTTTACTAATATCAAACATGTTTGATGAATATTGTAAATATACTCTGGAAATTTATTGCCAATATCAGCATTGGCTTCAAGGGGGCTTTCTTCAAACAGTGACCTGGTGAGATTTTGATCTCACTTTGGCTTTCATCTCACTTTGACTTACACTTGAACTGAGTTCTGGCCTTGAAGCTACTTACTGCACATACATCCCCATATGACCTTTTCCTTGGCTAACTGTTCCTGGCTGTGCCTTTGTCTCTGCCAGTGTCCAAGACCTTCACTAACCTTAAGCTGACCAGTCTTCTTCCTGGTCCTTGTCATGATAGCACACCCAGGCCTAAGCTGCACTGAAGACAACAAAACTTCTATCTTAACCAGGTATTGGTCAGTCTCATAGGCTGCCTTGGCTGATTATTTTGAGGAGGAATTAAAAGTATATTATGGGAAGAAAAGAAACATAGCCTCATACATGTACATGTCACGTGCATGGTAGAATAGTTACAGTCCACTTTGCTAACCAAGTGAACTTTTTACAAAGTCCCTATTCTAGACCAGATGCTTTGCTAGAGGCTGGGGATGGGTGCAGTAGGAAGTAGAGGAGATTGAAAGAAGAGTAAGACACAGTCCCCACCTACCTCCAACAGACTCCTTAGCATCAACCAATCATGGAGCAACCTGGCTCTGCCACTTACTAGCAGTGTGATCTTGTCTAAGCCACTTATGCTGGTTAGGCATCCATTTCTACAGTCATCAAAAGGAAATTATTCCTACCTCCCAGACATGTTTTAGAGAGTCTCTAGCATAGTGCACACACATATTACAGGCTTAATAAGTGGAAGCCAAAAGTTTACCAAAATCTCTTCTTTAATTAACTTCCATTTTAACTAGCTTAACAAAGATTTTATATCTGACTTTTGTACATTACTCAAATCTTGGTTTTTCCACCCTGATTAGACATTAGAATCACCTGGGAAGATTTTCAGGTTTCCCCACCTTCAAAGATTCTCATTTAATTGGTCTAGGGTAGAAATGAAGGGGAAGATGTCAGAAATTTTCAAAAGCTCTGAAATGACTCAAATGTGCAAAGTGCTTGATAAGACAACTCAGTACAGCTTTATTCTCTCCCTCTTGTTCACAAAGACTGAACTCACCTGTGTACTCTGCAGTCACAGACCTTTTCTCAAAACCTTTTCCCCAAGTCAGAGAAACAATGCAATATGTATCTATCACAGCAAAGATGCCATGATCTAGGCTAGAAAATCTGGATAATTATCATCAGGCACAATTGGATGCTGCTTTCCTCCACAGAAACTTTTTGAATTTGCTTCAGAAATAAGGACTAAGAGTGACCTTGAAACTTGTAGTAGTTGGATGTTGGAACTTTTGATACAATAAAGTTGCCCATGAGATCTAGTTTTAACTCTGAGAACCATATTGTATGAGTTCCTGTCCCAGATATGTTACATGACAATATGAATACACTTACGAGAACAATGGAGTAGAATATTTGAAATTGGAATTGACCCTTAACACCTGGAATATGTGACAGCCATACATTTAGATCTTATAAAACCTACAGATGAGCCAATCAAGCTCACTTTTATCTGAGAGGCTTTGGTTCCCCAGGAAACTCATTTCTCACTTCTGACATGCCTGAATTTTCAGTACCCTAGAGATTTCCTGTGTGTTTCTTTGGCATTAAGTGTCTGTCCAAAAATTGTGAGACAAAATTCTTGAACTATTCCCTGAATCAGAGTCTCTGATTTCACTTAAACTGCTAAAGCCTGAAAGTGAAAATATGCAATCAGGATCTCAAGAGCTGTCAGTCATGAACCTGGTACTAAACCACAATGCAATGATCTCCAAAACCACAATGAAAGGAGTGATAAAGTTAGGTGTAATACAAGATCCTGTCAACCACTGTGATTCTAGGAATTTCTCTAGCTTTTAAGAAATTTTTTAGAATGTTTTTAGAAGTTCCCTTCTTTGGAAGCCATGATGCAGGAGATATCACTCAGTGGAGGTTCCACTCATATACATTTGGTTCTTGGGAACATTTAAGAAATTTAATGGAGAAAGGAGAGCTGAAGTGAGCAAGGGATAAAGAGCATTTAAAATGGAACACATCAAAAGTCTCCCTAGTGTAGTGAACATAAGCTTTCATAAAGTAAGAATCTCTTTGGATTAGTGTTCTGTTCTCATCTTTAGTTCCTGTGGTTCAGGTAAGGCTGATCCTTCTGTACTACAAGCAAGTCTAAACCAAGTCTTCATGTTTGCTGTTGTGGTCTTACTGTTAGTGTAACTGGGCTACTAAATTCACTGGACTCCATAGGATGCAAGCACAAAGAACTCCATTTTTTCCCAACATGACACCTTTAAATCTACTCTCCCAACATATACCACATCCACCACCTCTGGCTTTATACCATATGCCACCTCTGGCTCCAGGCAAGAGCACCACTTCACAAGCCACAGTCCTCTTCAGGACTTTTATGGGAATAATTGTGAAAGTTACACTCTCTTCTCTTGGATGGTTAGCTTCAGGATGATACAAGCCTAGAGTTACCCTAGCCTTATTTTCTATTATGTGAAAAATTATTGTCCAAGGAAAAGTCTATCTAGAAAGAAGCAGACCTCAGATGGCATAAAAACAAAAACAAAAACAAAAACACAGTGTCCTGATGCCAATCTCCTCTTGTTCTATGCTGCTTACAAGATATTGACATTCGTTACATCAAATAGTTTTGATTTGGATATCCTCATTAGATGGGAGATAAATGACCCTAATTATTCCTTTCAATTGTGAAAGTCTAGGTTTTCATTTGCAACATCTATTTAGTTATCTAGCCAATTAATGGTCAACTAAAGTAGCTATCCTTACTCCATTCCAAAGAGGATTTGAAAAAGTCGGTACTAAGTCTCCAAGATCCATCATGAAAGTGGTTTATGTAATTTTTTTTTGTGATTTATCAATAATTGGAATCAGCCCCAGTTTATCTCCAACTTAATTTCAGGTACAGATTGATAGATGGATAAAGAAATAGAAATCCTTCACACTTCCGGATACTATTTCACAAAAGCTATCTCAGTAATTTCTCCAAAATAAAAGACTGTATTTGCAGCAATAATTGGCAGAGAGAAGTATCAAGGGAAAGTATGTTGAATAATGAAATAACAGCCATCTGTTTAAAGAGGGCTTGGCAGTCTCATCCCATAAAGGGAGCACTTATTTTTTATGCCAAAAATTGGTCCCAGCAATAAACAGTAAACCCAGTAGTACTGTGACTTCATTTCACATGTTAGGAACAGAGGATCTTTCCATTCTTAGGGCTTCTGTGTACCTGCATCCTTCTATAACACAGTCAAGTTTAACCCAAGTCTTCACGTTTGCTGTTTGTGGTCTTACTGTAACTGGCTTATTGAATTAACTGGACTCCATAGGACGCAACCAGAAAGTAACTCCTTTCATTCCCAACAGGACACCTTTAAATCTACTCTCCCTTTAGGTGAAATCTCTGCTGTTTTCCATAGCTTTATTTGTCAGTTAGAGGTAATAAATGATTAAATCTGGTCTAACAATCACATGGTTCCAAACCATCTTTCTGTTAAATCTTCTCTCCTCTCTCAGCTATACTTGGGAACATAGGGCATGATGAAATTTCTTTATTTTCTCACCTAACACTCTACTCTTAATGTATATGTGCTCAAGAACAGAGAGTTAAAAAAAAGTGAGGCAAAAAACTTATAGAACTGCAAAGAGAAATAAATGAACCAACATACCCCTCTATTAGTAATTGACAGATATAGCAGGCAGAAAATCAGTAAGAACATTGTGAACTGAACAGCACCATCAATCAACTGTATCTAATTAATATCTAATGACAGCAGAATACATATTCTTCTCAAGCTCACATGAAACATTCAACAAAATGGACCAAATTTGGGGCCATAAAATACAGCTTATTATTATGTTTGGGATGCACCAAAAACAGTGCCTAGAGGGAAATGTATAGTATTGAATGTGTATGTTAGAAAAAAAAATCTAAGATCAATAATCTAAGCATCTACTTTAGGAAACTAGAAAAAGAAGAGCAATTAAATTCAAAGTGGGCAGAAGAAAAGAAACAGAATTTTGGCATATATTTCATTTGTAAGCATTGCCTTTATTGAGAAAATATAAATGGGAAAAAATTCAAATGAAATTTTTACTACATTTTAGAGAAAGAAGTTCAAATTGTGTATATACAAATTTGTATCTGGGTAGCATCAAAAATTTATCAAATCTCTCTGAGGTTCAATTTTCTCATCTGTAATAGAGACAATTAATACCTATTTCATATGTTCATTGTGAGGATTAAATGAAATAACTCATGAAAAACACTTAGCAACATTAAGCATTCCAAAATGGTAGGAGTTCACTAAGGGATACAAAAATATAAGTAGAAGAAATAAGTTTTAGTATTTGATAGTAGGGAAATTATAGTTAACAATAATTTATTGTATATTTTGAAATAGCTAGAAAAGGAGAATGGTGATATTCCCAACACAAAGAAAAGATATATGTTTGAGGTGATGGATATCCCAATTACCTTAATTTAATCATTACACATTGTATACATGTATCAAAATATCACATGTACCCCCAAAATATGTGTATCTATCATATATCCATAAAAATGGTAGGGGCTGTCTTCATTACCAATCTCATCATCACCATCACCACCACCACCACCATCATCATCATCACAACCAAACACATATTGTTGGACAATATTGAACATATAAAGATAAATGAAGCCTGGTGAGATGAAAAGAATAATTGTGGAACCCACAAAAGAAGTTTCCTCATTGCTAAGACTGTGCTTAAACACCACATTCTAAGGTGAATCTGTCCAGATATTGATGGCTTCCCTTCTCTTTGTCCCCTCTGTCTTTGTGTGGCTGCTGCCCCACAGTGACCCAGAGGTGAGCCACTTCATCTCTGTGAGTTCTGCTCTATGATTCCACTCGCACATGTTAGTTTGTGGAAGATTTTGCAGTAGAAAGGAAAGACTGCTATCATATGCCTCAGAGAAAATTCTTATTAGACATTTCCATTCTTCTTAGCAGCCCTGGCTGTCAAAAACAGTTTTGCTTTCTTACCTTTTTCCCCAAAATATGCCCATTTCCCTGCCTTCTCTGTCCCTCTCTCGAGTTTCCTTCTCTTCATAAACTTCCAAATCCTCTCTTGCTGTTATACAGAGATATTCAGTTCTCCTTGGCAAGGTCTCTCAAAACTTGTATGAGAGAGGTTATAAGGACACAAGGAGTTATCTTTTTCAGGACAGCTTATATCACCCTGCTTTGTAGGTTCTTTCTTGCCTAGCTTTTGATGAAATCCTAGGCTAGTTCCACAGCTTTCCAAGTACTTTGCATCTTGTTAACATTCTTTCTGTTCAGTCTAATCCAACATCAAAATTGTTCTCATCCAGATTAAAGCTTCACCCCTTTACCAACCTAAACCCAGCTCAGAATGGGAAACTAGCAGGAAGGAGGTTTGCCATGTGCGTCTTCATGATTTCCCACATAGCTCTTCTTGCTGTGCAGCCTCTTGTGTCTCCTCTGCCGGAGAGGTGGAGAGGGAGAAGAGGTAAGGTTCAGACAGGTCTTGAGTTTACAGTTACAATGGGACATGCATCTGCCCCCTAGGAGTGTTGGATTCTCCACTGGCTCCTTGTCTGGCTGGGTACAGGGCAAGCTCAGGGCACCTCAGTAATCGCAAATGGAATCTTCCACCTGCGGCTCCACGCTAGGTCCATGTCTCCTGTGCTGGCTGCCTACAACTCCCCATATGCTCCTGGTTTCCTTCAGTCCATCCCTGTAAGGTCCACGTCATTCCTCCAAGCAGTCCTCACGGTAAAGGTCCCTTGGAAGTGAGCCTTCTACTGGGTTCAGATCTGTCCCACAGGAAACATAAGCTTCCTTACTTTGGCCACACTCGGGAGGTGTAGACTATTCCCAGTGCAGCACCATCTCTAAGCTCTGCAGTCACAGGTCGTCCAGCCAGCTACTTGTAGATAGGTGTCACTATCTCCCAGTATTTAGGAGAGAGAGAACACAATACTTTGACACTAGTCTCTCTAAAGAAATCCCCTTTACCAATGCACCTTCACCAGTCATGTCCCTTTCTATATATCCCAGAGGCCACAATGGTCTGTGGCTTAGTCCCCACCCCCCAGGCTGTGGACTAGTACCAGGTCTGTGGCCTGTTAGGAACCAGGCTGCACAGCAGAATGTGAGCAGCAGGCAAGCAGGAGAAGCTTCGTCTGTATTTACAGCCGCTCCCCATCACTTGCATCACCGCCTGAGCTCCTTCTCTTGCCAGATCAGCTGCGGCATTAGACTCTGCATTATGGTGAGTTGTATAATCATTTCATTATATATTACAATGCAATAATAATAGAAATAAAATGCCCAGTAAATGTAATCATCCCCAAACCATCCCCTCCCTCACCCCACTCCCCATCCGTGGAAAAATTGTCTTCCATGAAACTGGTCCCTGGTGTCAAAAAGATTGAGGACAACTGGCCTGTGGTATATTGGACTGGATTTGGTGTCACCCCTTAGCAAATTGTGCATAGATGTTTACACACCACTCTTATTAATAAAAATGTGTAGGCACTTAACAAACACTATTTGTCTTAACTTTAGGACTTCATTTAAAAATAAGACAACAGAATAACTCCAATTTTAACATCCTGTTTCGTTTGCATATAAAACCCCAGGATTCCCAGCAAAATTTAGACAGGATTATAGATAACAATTTTGTTTTTTTCGTATATAGTAATTGAAGGCATTGAGTTTCTATTTTTAAAAACATTATTTTTGTGTTATTTTTTGTTTCTTGTACTCTGTTAAATTGTGAGTTCTTTGATGGCATGCTCAAGAGATAGAACCAAGGAAAGAGTTGGAGAAGGTAATTCAAGTGTGAAGAGCCTTTCCCTGCAGTAAATTCTCGATTCTAATCTGGCAGAGGGGCTAGGGTAGGGTCTCTCTCATGTTCTCAATTTTCCTTAGCTATATTTTCTAATGTCTAGAAATATAAAGAATACTTCTATGGGCATATCATATCTTTTTAAAAAATTGATATTCTTTAAAAGATTCATAGTAAAAAAAATCAATGTAAACTAAAGACTTCACAGGCTCCATTTAAAAACAAAAACCTCAAAGTTGAAATGTTAGCTTTTAAAAAAAAGCTTCAATCTCTTTTCATTTGCATTATAAAAGTTGAACTTAATAAACCACCAGTGGTATAAATACATTAGAAACTAGGTTGCCAATTAACATCTTTTTGGCTGTGCAGAGATAACCAAGCATAGAGAAAGTTAAACAAATTTGACTTTAATGTAATTATGTTTGAGACTAATTTAATCAGATATTTATCAAATTTCCCCACGGATCCTCTGAAGCAGCAGCGTTAATATTGTTTTCCTAAATATTCATCAGAATCAACCCTTCCATGGAAATTAGCAAAGGAGGCCTCTTGCAAAGCATTTGAACTTTGGTTCTCCTGCATATTCTCACCCTCTGCAAACATAAAACTCCTTTGCTGGCAATGGTGCTGGTCTAGTTAAGTTCTCAGGATGTTGATGCCATATTGACCAGCTAGCATTGAGACTACATTACAGTAATCGCCTGTCTGATCATGAGAGAATCCCCAATGAACTTAGTGAGATTAGAGAAACAGGACTGTAAAGGCAGGTGTCTCCAAGGATAACAGAGAAGTATGCTATCAAGTTAAGAAGAACCTTTAGCATTACAGGTGGAAAGCTTTGCTCCAATCCATTCTCCCACTTACACTGGATCTCCAGCCCATCAGAATGATTTGGAATGGTTTTCCTCACTTAGAAATGTGAACGAGAGTGCTTGAATCATAAAAAATTTGCGACCATTTTGTTTCTGAGAGTTTCACATGTGTTAGCATTCACATAAAGTAAACAAGTTTGCAATGACAGGGAGGGAAGTAGAAGCTTGACACTTGACACTTGGACTAAACAATTTATGTCCCGGTGCTGGTTTTCACCTATTATCAAGATCATGCAAGTCTCTGAAATTTAGAGCTTAATCATCATTTGAATATTTTCAAGTTCAATTCCAATTGCAGTGTATCCTAAGATGTATAGAATAGATTCTTCCCTCGAGCAAGATTTTATTCACTTTTGAAATGTTTCCTTAATATATTATAGACCATCTCATCCCCTTTTCATTCTGCATCAAGGTTTCAAATAAAAACATGACAAATGCTGCTTTTAGTTTAGTGTTACAGTCTGAAAATATCTTATGCTAAGTTGTTAAGGTGTATGGAGATGGATGGTGTTGCCTTCTCATTCGTTTTTTGTCCTGTAATACAAGAGACAAAACAAGAAGTTGCCTTGCCTTTGCCTTTCTAAAAAATCAACTGAGGGAAGGAATATGAGGAGGATGATGGTGAATCTGGTAATTTCCATTTGGAAGGAGGTAAAATTTGAATGTTAGGTTTTTGTTCACTTTTGCAGATTATTTTAAAACACTTGTTCAGTAAAGGAAACAGCTTTCTAAAATGTGCCTGAGTCTCTAATACAGATTGATGTGTGCTACTGAGTTGGAAGAAACAGGATAAGAGAGAATAAGAAACACTGATTTAGTAACTTCAAATAGCTTCTCACTTATCTCCCATGGTATCATTGGTCATCTCATGGCCTGTAGTCGTTGATTATTTCATACGCTATGTGTGCATGCCAGTTACTGTGGAAATGGTGTGCTATGTGGCCAATTTTCATGCTTTTAGGGGGAAAGAGAAACTGTAAATTATTACCCAAAGACATAAACATTTCTTTGAGGAACAGGGAAATAGATTTTAGTACAATTTTCTCTGGTTTACAAGATCCCTAAAATGTATTTTTTTCTAAATGGCTTTTTGAATCTATACTTACTACATCTGTCTGTCTACTACAAAATAGGAAGTCCAAGAAAATCCTAGGATACCCAAGTTAAGCAACAATAAAAAAAAAAAAAATTTCCTCTTTCCCTGGGCCACCTCCCTTAGAAAAAAATTACTTTCTCATTTTCTTTATTCCTTATTCCCACTTTCCTATGCAATGGCAGCTGGTTTAGCTTGATGAATTTCAATAAGATAGAACAGATGTTGGAGAGACCTATGTTACTAATAATATAAAAGAAATAACCAATCTAGGATTTCTGTTTTCTAGATACAGTTCCGATTTTTAACCATTTATAATTCAACGATCCCAAGTAAAAATTAAGGGTAAATTCCAAATACAGTGGGCTGCTTATGCCCTACCAAAGGTAATAGAAACACTTCAGGTTTCATACAGAGGGGGAGTAGATATGAAACATTAATATAAATTTATCCCGTATCCTTTCATAAAGCAAGTAATAGAGTCAGCAAATACGTAGATCCATGGATAAACAAGAGGTGTTTATATTTAAACCTAAGGCTGCTTTAAAAAGTCAGCTAAAGATTATGTTGTTGAGATTTGGGAAGTTGGCCTGCAAGCAACTTTCCTGATTGTTAATGAGCTGTAATTGTGTGCCTGGCTAATTCTCTGTCCATTGTCCTAAAAACAAAATCAAAGGCTCTTTTAGGACTAACTCAGCTCTCCCCATTTACGGCTGTGCTGCAGAAAGGAGGAAAAAACTAATATTTAATGAATTTCTACTATGTGCTAAGCATTAAATTAGCACAATATCTATGTTATTTCATTTCATTGTTGTTTAAATATGTGCCAGAATAAACTCACCCTGGGAGGACTGCTATAACACAATACGTTAGACTGTGTAGTTTGTAAATAATAGAAATTTATTTCTAACAGTTCTGAAGGCTGGGAAGTCCAAGAACAAGGTGCCAGCAGATTCCATGTCTGGTGAAGGCTTGCGCTGTGTTTCACATGTGGTGCCTTTGGCTGTGTCCTCGCATGGCAGAAGAGGCAAACACTCTGTACTCACACAGTGAAAGGAGCAAACAGTTCCCTTGCACCTCTTGTATAAGGTCATAATCCCACTCATGAGGGCCCCATCCTCATGACTTAATCATCTACTAAAGGTTCCCTCTTAATACTGTCACACTGGCAATTAAATTTCAATATATGAATTTTGGGCATACACATTTATACCATAGCAGAGGATTTCAGAAACTTGCCCAACTACCTGGCAAAAAGCCAGGCTGTCTAATTTCTAATCTTCCTCACTCCCTTTATTGGAGAGGTGTCTGTACTCTATTATCTTTCAAAGAATCACCATATAGGAGAGCTGCCATAGCATGTTATTTAATAGTTGTGTGTAGGCATGTCTGTGTTAAGCCAAGCCTGCATATTTCTTCATTATTTCAATGTTTATTTGAAGGGTTCAGACACTTATGGGAAATATTCCAATATTCTGTGTTAGCAATTTTCTTCCTTTTTAAAAGAAATAGTAATGATATTCATGCATTTTGCTGTTTTACTTCACTATTCATACAATTTTCTGAAAACTTTGAAATATACAAATTTATTCCAAAAATGTATTTTAAAGGATTTGTCATACATGGAAATTGTAAGAATTGGTCATATATGTGGTTATATTTAGGTATGACATAATTAAATTCTGAGAAATCTAAAGTGAATTCAAATGATCTCCCAAACCTGCATTTTTCTAAGATTTTACATTTTCCAAATATATAAAAGATGCTGCTACATAACTAGGAAAACTTATAGTACCAATATGTAGTAATGAATGCATGAGCTTACATTAAGAAAATTCTTATCTTACGTATAAATCAGAAGACTAAGAGTCAGACTGATTTCACACGCTCATAGCTGGAAAGTACATATGTTTTGGCTTATGAGCTGCTTATCAAACGTTTCTCAGTTCAGATGTTGAGTGACTGCAACATCTTTTTACACTCCACATCCATGGAGGACCATTTCCCCATAGGAGCAAAGAGGGCCTAGGCTGTCTCAGAATCCAGGTAGACCATGGGTACTATTGTGGTTCTTATTGGTACCAAATGTGTTACCCATCTAGTACTTCTTTATTAAAAAGTTCATTTTCAGTTGAAAAAAGAAAAATGTCTTCAATACTTCAGAAATTGATATCTTATAATTCAGTCTGAATTTTTATATAATGCATGGGGGCATATCAGCATATACTTTATATTCATATTAGAAGAATAGTATCTTATATAGTTGTAGGCTAACAAGTTCAATTCCCTCTAGAAAACAGAAATGATCTATGGATTTCATTTATCCTTTCTTCCTTACCTGTAGAGGTATAAGAGTTTAGAATCTCTGTTTTGCTTTGCTTTGTTTTTTCCACTGTGTCCCCCTAACTTAAAAACTGCTTCCAAATTTATACCCTCAAACCATCCTCCACTTTTTGAAATCTTACCAATTTTTTAGAACCTAGTTTAAATGCCAACTTCTCAGTAAAAATCTCCCCTAATCTTAGTCTTGTAAAAACCATATGAATACCATCCTTCTGTCCCTTAGCATTTTTATACTACTCTTAGAGTATTTACCATTTTGGTGCATTTTACAGTCATTTCTGTTCATATTTACCTCTTTCACCAGAATTAAGTTTCTTGGGGATGGGATTTTGACTTGTCTGTCATTCTATTCCCATGCATAGTATATTTGCATGAAGAATGCTTTACTCATAGCATTTGAGTTGTGTGTGTGTGTGTTTTTAAAACAGAATATAGACAACCATGCAAGAGGTTTTCACAAGCATTATCAGGAAATCTGAGCCTCTATTTCCCGAGCTGTTGCCACAGCTTTTCATTTCTTTTTCTAATCCTCCACCTACACAGAGAACAGGGTTCTCATCTCATCAAAACTAAGTGAGTCTTTGCTGGATTTCATGGTACAAATGGGCAGGACACCAATCCCGTGCAAAGCTGGGGCAGCTCATAATTTTACTTGATATGAGGCTAAGGACAGAGAGCTCACAGCAAATTTGTTAATAGAAACAGCCTCTACTGGCTCATGAGAAAGGCTTGTGTGAGGGAAGTGTCGAAAAGACCCTCCAGTAATAGCAGCAACTTTGACTTCTATAGTCCATCTTTTGTTTGAACCAATGCTGGAATTCAGTTGTAAATACTCTTTCCATTATTCCTTGATTTAATATACTGCATTCTATTGTCAGAATGTGGGAAATACAAAACATCCACCTCAGTAATAATACCTTTTTTGAGCAACATATGAAAAATGTAAGCATATTATGTGCTTGAGGCACATATTTAAAGGTTGGTGAAGTTGGAGTAAACTAGAGCCACATTTTAACATTCACCTAAGTTCTGGCCCTTTGGGGTTATCTAGTAAATCCATTGTGGATATTTAATGAATAGTTAAAGTAACCATACTTTCAGAAGGAAAACTTTAAAAATAAATCAGTCTATATATTTTTTCCAGGTCTAGAAACTACTCATGCCCATTTAAAACCTTACTACTGAATAAATATCCTGAGTTATGAAAGTTATATATATTCCTTACCACTAAACAAAAATAAATGTGGGATATCTTAACTTCTAAGTTAATACTATTGCAAGCAAGAAATTCATTTCAAGTGTTTTCCCACTCTATTAAAGTTTCTACTCCAAAATCAACCCAGATAAAAGAATTATTTTTACCAGGTTTAAACTAAAGTCCTGGTATCACTTGTGGAGTATGAATCATTTCTAGTCCACAAATTCTCTTGAGTTCTCTTTGGAATGAATGTCAGGGTAAGATGGAGTCATCCTAAACATAATGGCTATGAGTCAACTTTTTCCTTCTAAGTAAATAATGAGACTAAATATCTTCTCCCTATAAATCAAATGCCACTTCCTTGGCCTCTATGTTAATGATACCTACCTCATTTTGACTGGCTGATAGCTGTAGGGTGCCATTTAGGATATGCCACAAAGGCAAGAACTCCAAACATATGTGTACCCTTTGCTCTAGTTTTATGCAGTTATGGAGGCAGAATGGAGTAGGGAAGAATAGATAAGGCAGGCAGCTGTATTTAAACAAGGATAGATTTTTCTATAGGTACTCTCTCTGAACTTCTAGTATATTCAATTCAAGTTACATGTATTAAGCCCCTGTTATGTGCAAGGCTCTGTCTTAAGTGCCATGGGGGAAACATGGGAGTTATTAAAGATAGCAATAATCTAGTGATGAAGATGTACATAAATAAGTCTTCTACCGTTGAAGTGTGATCCATGCTCAGTAGAGGTATACACAAAGTTTTGGGTGGATAAGAGAAGCAGCTCAGATAACAACTTTAAGGAAGGGACACTCATATTTTACTTTGAAAGGTGGGGAAATTCATAGCAGATGGAGAAGTAGGGGCAGATGGTGAGAAACATAGTATATGCTGGGTTGTATATGGCAAGGGGTATGGTAGGCTTGGAAAATTGAATTTAATGATGTATGGCGAAGGTATAATTATAAAAACAGTATTGTCTGGATTTTGTTTTGTGGGCAGTGAGACTCCACTGAAACACTGGTGGACGGAAGTCATGTTCTTTTGTTTTTATTTTCCACGTAAGTCTTTTGTGAAATAAGATTAAGAATAAATAAAGAAGTGTTAGGAAGATTATTCTGACAGTAAGGCATCATATTTCATGGTGGAGACTTGATAATAGGGCAGCCAGTGAGGATGCCCTTTCAGTTATCTAAGTGAGAGCCTGAAGGTGGAGGCAATGAGGATTTAAAGGAGGAAATCTATGTTAAGGACAGTGTGAACACAGAATTAAGAATACTTAGCCACCAAGTGGGTGTGAAGACTGAGAGGGAGGTAGGAGACCCAGATGTTTCTCAAGAGAAAGTTTCTGAAGAGAATTCCAAGTTGGGGACATACGAGAATTGCACACATAGGGGCCATGATTGTCAGAATTTTCTAGCTCTCAGTTGGCACTTGGGACTGCAGTGGGAAAGGCAGATTGTCACTTGAGGCAATGGTGTATAAAAGGGGGAATTATACAGGAAGTCAGGTTACAACACTGAGATGTAGGGTGTCAAGGTACTGGCTGAAGGTGCCAAATCCAGAGTATAAAGTCAGAAATCTAGATCCTAGGAGAGAAAAAAGATATGTGTGACCAAGACCAAAAGGGCAGAGATTCTGGGGAAACACTGCCTTTGAGTCTGACCTGGCCTGGGAGAATACAGTCCAGCTTCAAGCACCAAAATAGGAAAAGCAACTTTTCATCTTATAAGGGAACTTGAGGTGCTTAAATAGACAAACTGCTGGAAATTGGATTTGGAATTCAGGGAAAGATGGAGGCTAAAAATGGAGAGAGTCTGGATTCATCTTCATAGAAGTGAGGTTCATACCATGGTAAAGATTATGTTACCCCAGTGAAAATGTGGAGAAGGAGAAAATGACATATGGTATGATATTGGTGGAATGGGTTCCAGTAAAAGTTGAGTAGAGAAAGAGTAAGAAGGCTAGAGGGTATACATTTTTCAGTTAAAAAAACACCTAAATTTGTAAAAACAAAAAAAAAAGTATTTACTTTTTCATAAACTTAATAAATATCTTAAACACCCATTTTTTTTCCTGATTGAAACCTTACTCTGGCTAATAAATTCCAGAGTTTTTCAGTTATGTCAGGTTCAATCTACAGTTAATTCAGGATTTCTCTGTATTTGTGCCTGACCCTTGGGAAGCACCTTAGTCCTTGAAGGCACACATGGCATCATGGCATTAGTGGGGAGGGAGTATCTAGTCCTTGGTGGTCAGAATGGATTTAGCTGTAACTGCTTCTATTTGATTCTTGTGCCTCTCAAGTAGGGTTCACCCATTCATCCATGTAGGAGATGACGAGACTTCTGTTCCTTATGGGATGCAGACTCCTTTACCTGACCACCAGATCGCTACCAGTTCTGCCAGCCCTCTCTCAGCTAACTTCTTACTTATTCTAGTAAACAGATGCCTCCAGTGTTGAGGGATTATCTCTGAGGTTGCCTTAGGCTCCCTCTGAGAAGTAGCACACATAGCAGTCATTTATATTCCCGCCATATTTGTATAGCAAACTTACTCGGAGTATAGCCAACCAGGTATCAGATAAGAAGTAGATATAAATCTCTTCTACTGAAGAATTGCTTCACATTTAAGTCCTATTTTCTTACCCAGTACTATAATAATTACTAATGTAAAATACTAACTGCAATCCAAGATAATAAAGAGGGTGAATAAATTTTGAAAGGCTTTCATTGGCCATAACTTTTAATTGAATGTTATTTAAAGTTGACATATATTTATAGAATCCTTAATTTTGAGCATTAGATTGTGAAGGACTATACAAATCTTCGATCAAATTCATCCATAAAAGGTGAATTTGGTGGGTCAGCTGATGAAAACCAGGAGTTTCACGATGTCTTATTTTGCTGTGTGTGTTTGGAGCTTTCGTGCAGAGAGTTCTTCAAGTCTGTCGTGGCAGCAGGAGTGTTGGGGTTGCCCAGCTGCATGGGGTCGAAGAAAGTGGGATTTTAGCTGTTCCTAAGATAAACTTTCAGAAAATCATCCTATTTCCAATCCCACCCCTTATCCCCCACAGGTAACTGGTGCTTCCAATTTCCACTCCATTCTAAGATCCTGTGATGAAAATTGGCTTTCACTGTAGGAAGTTAGGCTTCAATATTGCTGCTCTGCTAATAGTTAAGATTTAACTGTTTGCTTTCATCTTTCAAAATTGTGTTAACAATTTTTGTCTGTTTTTATCTCTTCTTGTATCATTGTCCTGTTTTAAAATGTTTATACTTTTAAATCTTCTTTATTCTTTTAATTTCATAATACTGGAGTTTCAAGATACAGCACAGAAAAACAACTATAGCTTACCTACCTTATTCCACTGAATTCCTCCCACAGCATTTTTAAGTCCCTGAGTACCTATGATACTGAGTTAGGTGTGATTCATTAAAGCAATGTAATGCTGTATCCAATGAGCAAAGTCTAAGATAGACGATGAGATTAATAAAGGCAAATAATCATTACAGCTATCATTTACTGAGTGCTTACTATATGCCAGACTCTGTTTTAATCTCTTTATAGATTTTAAATAATTCAATCCTCACATCTATATGAGATATGTTCTATTTTAAAGATGAGGAAATTGAGACAGAGAACCCCACAGCCTCTAAGTGGTAGAGCTGGAATTCAAACCCAAGCTGCTTTACACCCGAAATAGAAACAAACTGAGAGCTATTTTGGGGATAGGAGTTTTAGGGTTAGGAATTGGCCCAAGTAGAAGACAGATTGTTTTCTTTCCCTTCTCTATTTAAATTCCATACCTATTTTTAAGCTGTTAATATGCAAGGCCACTACATAGTCTATTAAGCCTAGACCACCAGATTGTAGAACTCCAGGAAAGACATTCAGAATAGTCTAGGCTTATCTCTCCTAATCATGGTTTAGTAGAAAGAGACTTGCCCTGTAAGTGACTATCTTGACTGGTGTAAATCACTATACCATTGGGAAACCTGGTGTTCTTACCTATGAAGTGAAGAGATTATATTAAATGATAATGTTAACAGCCAAGTGTTATACGGCTCTGTTGTATGCTAAAAACTTAATATGTACAAAAATGTATTTTTTTTCATTTAATTGTTTTTTAGCTTGGAGATGACATCAGTAAATGAATATGAAATTGTTTCATCACTCTTCCTTTCAGGACACTGAAATATATCCCAGTTTTCTAAGTATCAAGTTCAAACTGCTCTTTATACTTTCACATGCCTGTACATCTTCCATACCTGTATTCTAACAGTCGTTGAAGGTTAAATTCAGTTCTCTCACTTTCACAAAGTCTTCCCATTTTTATTCATCCAGACCATATCATATCTCTCCTCTCTGAATTAAAGCATACATACAAAAACTATGTCTCAGTGATTAAACACAGGCTTATATTCATCTTCTTTTGTATGTCTGCTTTGTTTCAATGAAGCAAGCATAAGCTTGTAGAGAGTAAATACACTATCTCACTATCTTGTTCTGACTTTTAAAGTCTCTGTGACAGTTAATTCTATGTGTCAACGGGACTGGGCCAAGGGGTGCCAAGATTAAACGTTATTTCTGGGTGTCTGTGAGAGTGTTTCTGCATGAGACTGGTATTTGAATTAGTGAACTCAGTAAAGTACATTGCCCTTGCCGATGCTTTTGGGCATCAACCAATCTGTTGAGAGCCTGAATACAACAGAAGTGAAGGAAGGGAAATCCTTCCCCTGCCCGCCTCTTTTTTTCCTGCTTCACTGAGCAGAACATCTCAGCTCATCTCAGCTCTCCTGCCCTCAAACTGCGATTTACACTATCAGCTCATATGGCTACCAGGCCTTCAGATTCAGACTGAATCATGCCACCAGATTTCCTGGGTCTCTAGCTGGCAAACAGCAGATTGCGGGACATCTCAGCCTACATAATCACGTGAGTCAACTTCTCACAATACATTAATTTCCTATTCATTCTGCTTTTCTGGAGAAAGCTGACTGATATCATCTCCTATGAAAACTCATATAATGTTTGACACACATTTTTAATGTTGGTTCAGAAATTAGGAAAGACCAAAATCTGAGTTTTGCATCCAGGCTTGATGATGCAGGTTGAGTATCCCTTATCCAAAATGCTTGGGACCAGAAGTGTTTCAGATCTTGGATTTTTTTTACATTTTGGAATATTTGCATATACATGAAATATCTTGGAAATGGGACCCAAGTCTAAAAATGAAATTCATTTATTTCTCATATATATGTACCACACACACAGTGCGAAGGTAACTTTCTACAATATTTTTAATAATTTTGTTCATGAAACAACATTTTAGCTGTGTTTGACTGTAACTTGTTACATGAATCAGGTGTGAAATTTTCTCCTTATGGCGTCACACTGGTGCTCAAAAAGTTTCAGATTTTGGAGCATTTCTGACTTCTAATTTTCAGATTAGGGATGTTCAACCTGTACAAAGCTTTTTTTCTGTGTTCCTTGTAAAACAGAAAATTCCAAATATTTTGCATGAATAAAGATTTATTTTTAATTTAAGGTCAATTTTCTGTTTTCTCATTTCATATTTAATATACATGGTTCCACTATAACATCTGAAATTTCAGTGCATTTACCAAATTTTCATCCTTTTTGATTCTAAATTTACTAGTTGGCAGAGAATGTAACATGAAATAGTAAAACAATTTGATAGTAATACAACTTCATATCCACCAGAAAAGGAACAAATCCCTACAATTACAATAGAATCTCTCCTTCCTTTTAACATCTTTCCCCTTCTTTGACAAAACTATAGTGACTAAAAACAACTTTTGGGAAGAATCTTCTAAAATAAGAACATTCCTTATAGTCTTTAGTATTAGCTTTTCTGTAAATTTGCATGTAGTATCAGCAGATATTTATTGAACATATACAATGTTGTTCGTTTAATTGACATTGGCTTCAGTGACGTGGTGACAATGCAGGATTGTCAACTTCCTTGTAGTAATTTATATCTTTATTTTCTTCACTGTATTCTCTTGGAATGTTTTTATATCTGTGTACTGATGCCCTGGTGATACTAAACACTCTCTATCACATGATTTAAAAAAAATTGGTATAATACTTGACTTATAGTCAGTGCTTAGTCATAACATTAGATTAGTAGAGTGATTATGAGAAACAAAAAGGTTGTGTGGGAAAACATCAGATATCTTTCGTATTCTTTCCAAAGTTCATAGCAGATAAAAAATTTCATTGGAGATTGTATTTCTATAATCACATCAGGAAAGAAATGTCACCAAGGACCGGGATTTGGAAGAGTCTTTCTTAAAGACCTCTTCAATTGCACTTCTCTTGACAGTCCTCTCAACCTGGTATGAAATTAGAGTATACTCCAGTGGAGCACAGGTGGTTAATATACTTTGAAAGTAAGTCCAAGGCAGGAAAAAAAAACCTCTTGTTTATAGCACTTTGAAGGAGAATATCTGTTACATTTACTTAGATTAGGAGACAGCAAACTTAAGAGGTAGCCAATCCACTACTGTCTATTTTTGTAAATAAGGTTTTATTTGAACACAGCCACACCCATTTGTTTACATATTATCTATGGCTACTTTTGTGCTAAAACAAAAGAGAAGAGTAGCCTGGCCCACAGAGCTGACAATATATTTGTCTCTTTACAGGATTTATAAGCCCTGATTTAGAATATCTTACCTATTCCTCTCTCAAGTGCCGATATGTACCCTGCACACAGTACTTGATTAACAAATACCTCTGATTAATTAATTCACTCATTTGTCTTGTGTTGGGTCTATCTGATTGGGACCACATAGCAGCTTCAAGAATTGGAAACACAAGATTGAAATCTTATAACAAAAGTCCTCTTCCCACTTTTTTCAAATTCCACGTGATCAGAGATGATGTGTTTGGTATTGGAGAAATCAAATCATGAATTTAAGAATAACAATTTCTAGGCTAGCCATGAAGAATGTGATTCAAAGGTAAATCTTATTCTTTCATTAACAAAACAGCTATTACTTGATTGACAGTATCCTACTAAGTGGTGGTGTACAGATTTACCTGGAACTAATGGCTATTTTAGTAAAAAAAAGAATGTTTGCATAATTATAATTTATTAAATCCTATAGGAATTATAAATCCTACAAACATATTCATCTGTTCTAATACAGAAAACAGTGTGGGAACAGACTATGCCCTGGGCAGTGTAATACTGAGAAAAAGTGGTCTCTCCTGATGAATTCGCCTGCTTTCTTTGATAGTTTCCTTTTGCTTTGGAAGTGCTTGATGATCAAATGGATTATTTATTTTAGCCCAGATTTTCAAATATGTCCCTTCCTTCGTTACTTAACTGTTATGTTTTGATCTTTGTTCTAAGGATTCTTCTTTACATTTTTTTTATTGTACACTACTTCAATTTTATTAAGGAAATTAGTTTTTGAGAAGTGCATGTGAGAAACTGAAAATACATAATTGGGTTGCCACAGCCAGCACATGTTTGAATCTATATTAAGGCATTTAAATCAGTTGATTTACATGGGGTCCGTTGCTGAAAGCCAAAAGTAGGTGTCCCTGATTAGTTATGAGCTACGGGGAAATCATGCGGCTATTCCAGTCAGGGTAGAGAAGATATTTAGCTTCCTCCTATAATTAGAGCGTTCAGAAGGACCATAATTACATATTACATTACATACTTCTCCAGCCCGTTGCACACAAAGGGATCTTTTTGTGAATTTAGAAATAACTGTAATAACATGAATTTTAATGATTGACAGTCATGGACTAAAATGTAATCATGAACCCAATCGATTTTTTTTAATAGGAAAAATTTTACTGACTTGCAAATATGTTACTTGGACTAAACATGTCTTAAACGCTAAGTGAAAATATAAACAATATGTCTCATAAGAAAATAAACAGAAACAAAACAAAAACAAAAAAGCAAAATGGGAAACACCAAAACTTTTTATTGGATGAATAGTCTTGCTGTTGCTAGTCATTTATCTTTTATAGTGCTTTAACTTATGAGTTCATGTCCACAAGCATAAATTGAAGAAATAATTATTTTCTTTTACCCCATCTTCAGGTAGTATACAATATGTAAATTGGAGATTTACATAAAAGAAATAAAAGAAACTAAGTTGACATACAAATATGCAAGACACTGTAATCAGGCTTTCAAAATACGGTGATCTAATTTACTTTGTATTTTAAAATGCACTGCTTATATGCAGAACAACAAAAGCTGGATACACATGATCTGTAATCCACAACCAGTTCCAGATATTAATCTAGAAGCATTAGTCTGTAGTGAGATGTACAAACCTGAAAAATAAGGCCATAAAGCCTCCTTACTCTATGTAATTCAAAATTATCAATGGTGTTTATGCAAAGTCTGAGCCACATGGCTTTAACACAAGGTCTGTTTCAACATCAAAGTTCAGCTCCTTTTGTACTATCTCGGAAGTTTGATTCATAATGTAGTTTATCATGTTTATTGAATATCTAAAGGAGCACATAAAACTCCCACCCTAGGTCTTGGCTGAGACCTTTTCCTCTTTGACTGTTATATTTCTCCTCCCAGTTTGGAGAGACACCTTCAATTGTTTTCGGAACTTAATTTGAGAACAAAATGAAAGCATTTTTCTGTTAACATATTCCCTTTCTAATAGGCTTAAAATGCTAAAATGCTGTGTGTGCAAGCAGCATTAGGTTTTACCTTCATACACCACCAAAAATTGGTATGATAGAAACTCCATGGAAAATCTTAAAGAAAAAAACTCCAGCAATTGTTGTATTTGTGGACAAAGTAGTTTTAAAATACATGAAAAAGGCTGCAACAACTCCGGTCACTACTCTAGAGCTGGTATTTATTTCATAAGCATGAAGGGCTTGGTATTGAGTAACATCCACCAAAACAAAATAAGAGCCCCATTGGGAGAATGCTGGCTTCAATGAGCATGTTTCAGTCTGATTCTCTTACTCCTATGACACTGAACATAGATAAGGCCCTACTGCCTCTAATTTGAACTGGTATTTTTGATGGACAAGAACTGTAAACTCAGGTAGATATAAGAATATTGCTGTAAACTTTGCAGCCGGGCCATTATATTTGCACTTAACTAAAATTTTTATTGTATGAATGCAGTTACCAACTTTTGTTTTAGTCCTTTTATAATTATATAAGCAGTTTGAAAAATATTATCAGCAAAGGAGAAATCAATCATAGTATGCAAAATATAATTTCTGTATATCTGCATATCTTTATTTTAAAATGAAAGATTATGAGAACTTAATATCACTATGAAAGATTCATACTTTTTAAATGGAAATAGTAGCAATAACAACATTTCAAAATATATGTGTTGATTTCATACAGAGATATTTATTGGGTGTTGGAAGAAGGAAATATTTGACTGGTTTCCTGCCCTTGAAAAAACAAAAATTATTATTACTTTTTGCATTGGAAAATTCAACAAAATCAAACCTTAAATATTTCCAACTTCAAGATTTAGTAGGAATTACTATGCTAACAATTCAGGGAACAGCAAGGGAATGTTATAGAAGAAACTAATTTGTCTTAAAAGGATATATTCCCCATTGTTAGGCAGTGATGGTTGAGCTTTTAGGCATCAAGATCTATGTATTATTACTGTAGGAAATAATGTTCTTACTATTCCCCTTTATGCCTAATAATAATAAATAACAATAATGATATAAAGCATATGTAAGTATTATGTGTACTTAAATCAATGTGGATCTTATATAATATAAAGCTGCTGTGAGAACTGTCCTTATTTTCAAGTGTCTTAAGGCACAGGCTTTTTTAAAATCTGAGCTCTGGTCCTCATATTTCAACAAATCATGTTGCTCACCTCCACATGATTAAAAATAATGAGCAGCAACAGATATTGAACTTTATATAACATTTATTAATGTAAACCAAGATCGTGAATGAAAGCAATAACTACAGCAGTGTCACTAATGAGGAAATATTTTTAAATGTTATGGATTTAATAGCACACAGACCTTGGCTGACACAATTTAAAATGATGGATAAAATTTAAAGACTAATATTTTACATTTATGATCAATAAATTATCAGGAGTCATGTCAGATAGAGTCTACTCATTAATACAATTTAAAAATATTTGGTCCTAACACAACACAGTTAACACTTTACTTCTAAAACTATCTTTTCATTTGAAATAGTTATTCTTGGCCAGGTACAGTGGCTCACACCTGTAATCCCAGTATTCTGGGAGGGTGAGGCAGGAGGATCACTTGAGACCAGGAATTTGAGACCAGCCTGAGAAACATATCAAGACCTGCCTCTACAAAAAATAAGAAAATTACGTGAGCATGGTGCCATATGCCTGTAGTCCCAGCTACTTGGGAGGCTGAGGCAGTAGGATCACTTGAGCCCGGGAGTTTGAGATTGCAGTGAGCTATGATGACACCACTGTACTCTAGCCCAGGCAACAATGAGACTTTGTCTCAAAAAAAGTAGTTATCCTATATTCAAAATGTATGTGAATATATGGTTGCATTTTGTTCAAAAAAGCCTTATCAGTATGTACATATTTATTTCATTATAACTCATTATGCACAAATATACATGAATATAGATGTATACCCATGTGTATTATCTCTACAATAAGAAAATTATAATAGTTATCATCTGTCAAATGCTTATTATGCAAATAATTATAAAATTATAATTATGACTTTATGTAAATGGTCATATATATACCTAAACTCTCTAAGTAGATTCTATTACTGTTATTGTTGCTGTTATTATTATTATTTTGTAGAAGATAAAACTGAACCTTGGCAATGTAAAGTAACTTGCATAAGGTTACACCACTAGTAGGCAGTTAGATTCCAAGTCTGTATTCTGTATTCTGCCTCTCCTCTGTCTTTAACCACCTGTACTATCCTTTTGCTAAAATCATACCTATAATCTCCATAACTGGGCTCTCAAGTTTTAAAAACGTAGCAAGTATAAGAAAAAGAAAAAAGTATTTAAATTTCCTGATATTATTCAGGTAGAGAGCAAGTGATCTTTAATCAGGGAAAAATTCCAGAATAAGTCCTGATGTTATCAATATAAAACATGTGTTTTGGGGAAAACTATAAAGTCACCATAAATCTGAATGCAAATGCAAATATTATTCTCTGACAAAGTAAGCTGCCCCCAGTATGACTGAGCTAGAAATATATCTCAGAAACCAAGATGCCATTTACTTAGCGAGTTGAGGTGGAGAGTAAGAAGTATGGGGGGTAAGAGGGTTTGAAGAAATGTTTTTCCCCAGTGGCAACATGCTGCTTGTTCTTGCATAGCTTGAGTGTGTAGAGGAACAAGTTTACATGTTAATGCAAATAGCAAAGAGGAGAACTTTATGGGAGGGAGAACTCTATCTATAGGATGAAAGCATGAGTGCCAACACTTTGTTTCATAGTAGATAAAACATCAATTTCATAAATGGTTTGTGTATATTAAATAATCTGTACTCACAGTCATTCAAGACGGGTATAAAACACTTTCAGAAGATGAAAGAATGCTGCATATGTTACTAAACATTGCGATTTTAAGATCCTTCTATGGTTTTGAAAGTGCTTTGAAACACCCTGCCGTATATACCCCTTATCCTTGGTTTCGCTTTCCACGGTTTCAGTTATCCACGGTCAACCTTGGTCTGAAAATATTACATACAATAATATATTTTGAGAGAGAGAGAGAGAGAGAGAGAGAGAGACCACAGTCCCACAACTTTTATTATAGTACATTGTTATAATTGTCCTATTTTATTATTAGTTATTATTGTTAATCTCTTACTCTCCCTAATTTATAAATTAAATTTTATTATTGGCATATATTTATATATAGGAAAAAACATAGTAAATATAGTGGTGGTACTATGCCCTGTTTCAGGGATCCACTGGGGGTCTTGGAACATATCCCCTATGCATAAGGAGGGACTACTGTATTAAAATCAGATTATTTGATTAATATTAGAAACAATAGAGCTAACCTCTATCTTCACTCCTTTCCTTGTGTGCATTTATGGGAGCAGACCAAATAACCCCTACGTTTCTTGCAGTCCTAATATTGTACAATTCTAACCAGTTTGTTCCCTGTGAATGAAGTTGTAGCCATTCATCCACCATTCCCTGTCATTCTGCCCTGTCTCCCTTTAATGCCTTTATCATTGTGTCAAAATTAACCTCATTTTTCTTTCATTTTTTTGTGAATTATTTTTTTATACTAGGATTTCACCATCACTGTCATTTTGCTTACATTGTTCTTCATATTTACTAACACATTGTATTTATTATATTATGGTAACCTGATTCTTTCTAGTTGAGCTGCCTGGGGCATGGAGACTTGTGCATCTAATCCAGCAAATAGTGAGGGATCCTCATGAGCTCTGAACACGATACAGATACTAATACCAAGACATACGAACAAACAAAAAAAAGATGCATTTTCCTGAATCAAATAAAGTCTCAGTGTGCAAAACAGAAAAATAGAATCAACAGAATGAGATTAAAAACAGAACCTATCAACAAAGATAATGAAAGCAAAATCTGACTAAACTCCAAATGGGAAATTATTCTATCTTTAGAACGTTTGTCAGTTCTGCCTATTCAAAAATAAAAGCTTGGAACAGTGGATGATACATGAATATATAATATAATATAAATATAATATAATAGGATAATATATAGATATACATACATGTCTTCTATTCTGGCTATAATATTAACATATTGATATTAAAGTTAATATATTAATAATATTAACATACTAATATTGTATATTATATAGAATCTCTTCTAGCTAATAAAAGTAGATACATACTAATTTTTTAAAACACTACAAAAATTATGCAGAGAAGGCCTCTAGAACACATTTATAGAGCTATTAGTATGTTTTTAAAAAAATTCTGAATAATGACTCCTTTAGAAGCAAATGTAGCCACAGTAAAAGAAACAATCCGGGCATCTAATAGCATTTTGTCCTATAAGCCCCCAAGTATATCAATCAATTCAGAAAATCAAGCCAAGTAAAACTGATGTGATGATAGAAATAGCAAATACATTTTCAGGTAACAAATAATCTTTCAATCACAATAGAGTGTCAGCTGGGGCTAGTTACAGCACTTTTTCTGGATTTGCCAGAAAGATCTTATATGGGATTACTATGACTGTACCTCTTCAATATATTGCTGCTAGCTTTTAGGCCTTTTGTCCTTCCTGGATATTGCTGGGTTTGTGGTAACTGTTTCAAGCTTTATCTGACTCAATGATGCACTAGTGGCTTACACCTTAAATTCTATGTTCATGAAGTTCTAATTAATATCCAGGGGCCAGTTTAGAAACTGAGAGCATTTTGTTTCACCCAGTCAAGTCCTATTTAGGAAAACACTGGAGACTGACACCTTGTTTGGATGCTACACGAAGAATGCAATTCAAATTCAAAAAGTGTGCTCTAAATCTTATTTGGAAAACTTCCACTTAGTAAAAGAATCTTTTGTTGCATGTGGGGATACTCTATCTACCAGTGACTGGAGGGATTCCAAAAGAGCTTTCCCTGTATCTGATTTTGTTCCTGGATCTTCCACCTCTCCTTTCTAACAGCTATTTATTTTCTTTTTCTTTTTTGCAAGCACATGAACATACTAGAAATATCTCCATGCTAATTATTCAAATAAGTCCCTTTAAATTCTGAGTTTCTGCAGGCTACAGCTGTATTGTCTTCAGTCCATCTCTACTAACCTTTTCAAAAGGTTTTCCCAGATGCACTTTATTTGCTTTCTGTTAATACTTCCCAGTGTTTCACATTTTTTTCCCCGTCATGGCATATGTAGAAGATGATAAATGGCTAAAGTTGTCAGTGGCTGTGGGGACTGTCCCAGAGGATCCAGCTGCCCCAGGCCTCTCCTGATTATTCCAAAGTGCTGGGAGGATCAATGACACGGTGTGCCTGGAACCCGCCGGGGCTTGCTGCTGCTCTAAGGTACAATCAAGGAAGCTCTGCTTGATTCAGCTCTTACCAACCTTTACTCTGCCTCCATCACAATCTCAACTTGTTTCCACTCAAGGTCATTTAATATTTCTTTGCTGTTCAACGTAACACACTCTTTTGCTGTCTTTATTTTGTGCAAAATAAGCATTTTAATTTACAGCAACATCGACATTATTGGCCACTCCTTCCTGCAAAGTCTTGTGTCCCTTTCTTTCTGTGATCCTATTCCTTCCTTCCCTTTCTGTGTCCTATTGAAGGCATTTTTGCACCTCCTCACATTGTCTTGGCTTGCTTTTACCCAGACAGTTGCTGAAGTAATCAGCTGAAGCCTCATGCCATGGGACCCAGAGAGTTTTATGGTGCTAGAGGCTCTCGTGGTGGGAAAAAATTCTGTGTGCCTCTTTGGTAAGCCCCAGTAGGAGAGTTTCAGAACAGATCCCTAGGTTCTAAAGCAGGGCATGCTTTCTGTTGCAGACAACTACTCACGTTGTGTTGAAAAGCAGCTCTTGGCATGCTCCTGGGGTTAGTAAGACTGAGTGCCTTACTATGGGACATTAAGTGACTTGAGATCAGAGATAATATCATGAGCCAGATGTTATCAGGTCCAACTTATAAGTTGGGGCTATTGCAGTAGTAGTCTGCCATACAGGGGAGACGATTCTTTTGGAAATGGGCTTGAACCAGCTTGGGGGCACAAGGAAGTTTCAGGAGCACGTGGCCCAGATTCTGATGGCAGCTCCTGCAGTTTCACGGATCCTTCTCTCTTGACTTGCACCTGTGGTTTCATGGTGGGGGTCCCTATGACCAACTAATAGAGAAGGAAAAACATGAGTCTGATTCACATCTGGGTCATTCCTGATATCTTGGCCCTGTTACCACATTATAACCTGACTCAGAGGTGACCCTGAAGGACAGTAGTAAAGGGAAAGCTCCCAGTGGTCAGAACTGCAAGCTGTGAAGTTGGTCGTTCATTCCCTTGTGTGGAGGTGGACATGGCATGAGGGACAGACATACACAGGGACGAATGGCTTAGCTGGTTGATCCAGGAATAGGAAGGAGCAATATTGGAAGACTGGAAACAGAAAGTTTGGGAAAAGGCGTGTGAATGGACAATGGGAATGGACCCAAAGTGTTTGTATGTTTGTATTTTGCATTAATGTCTACCTGTCCAAGACTGTACTCCATGGAGGACCATTCAAAAACTGGATAGACAGGTAGACTTGTCCTGTGAATGTCAGCCTGTCTCTTTCTGTTGAGACCCAGGGATTGTACAATGGGTCCATGAGCAGTGTGGCTATGTATGCTGGTTTTCTAGCTGTTGTCTCTCAGCTCCAAATTCACCCTTTTTGCCTACTTTGTAAAAATAGATATGGTTCCTTTAAATATTTTCTCTTTGCCAGATGACACAACATTGAGCTCATTACTAGAGGGGGTGGGAGAGATATTGCAGGAGGAAATAGCGTTCCTTCTTGGTCCCATTGTACTTGCTTGTCAGACTCCTGTAGCTTGCTGGCTTCTCCAGTAGCCTAGTGCCTACAGCATACATTTCTCCATGAACTACTTTCCCCAGAACCCTAGAGAGAAGATTTCTAGCAAGTTCTGCTAGTGTGATACCACAGCGACTTTACCAGTGAGCCACAGGCATGTTTTCCCTAATAGGTCTTGATCTCAGCCCTGGGGTTGGGAGGCCTCTTCTTGGGTTCTACATCTCAGCCTTAGGGGTAGTGGCTATTCCTTGTATCTGTTATTCCTGTATTCTTTATGGTTCTCTATTTCTTACTAGCCAATCCCCTGTTACTCAAATATTCATTTATAATTCTTTATATTAAACTTTCCCTGTTCAAATTATAGCATGTTTTTCTGCACTGATTGGGTTCAGCCTAACACACCATGGTAGCAGAGAAAGAAGACACACATGGCCCAAGTGAATAGGTTCCTTTTCGCTAACACCTATCAATGCTACTGCCATTGCTGAGTGCCTAACTTACAGCAGCAAAAGCCAAACCTAAGATACTGTTGTGACGCCATCCTTAAAGATCCTAGCCAGCCACTTGGTGGCAAGTTGACTGCCATCAGAGCCCAAGGAGCATACCTAAGCTCCTGCCAAGTGATAACTATAACTGAGCAATTTCAGCAATCACAATGCAACAGAAGTTCAACAGCTGTGAGCTCCATTTCTTTGTTGATGAAGTCAGCCCATCAGCAAGCAAGCAAGACAAACCCACTTAAGAGCTGTTTGAGGATGAGAGATCTAGAATGGGTGGTAGAAGAAAGATATGATGAATATTTATGAAGGCAGTAGGATGACATTAGCCAGGACTATAGCTTGTTCCACTTACCCTTGTATATCAAGTATTTTTTTAGCAATTGCAGACAGCTGCCAAATCAAAGTGTGTCTGATAGATGGGGTGTGAGCAAGGAATAGATCACATGAAATCTTTTTGTGCCCCACCTTTTATCTTCTTGGCACTTCTTTTTACTCCAGCTGTGACGATGGCACCCAGCTGCACACATTGCTAAGCTGAAAGCATCTCTTCTCACGTATCTCTATATCCAAGGCCTCCCTTCTACCAACACATGAGATATCCATGAGAACCCTTTCTTGTCATTCTGACACACTCACAAATTTGGAAGTGCAAAGGAGTTAGCAATCAAGGGGCATATCTTGAACACTGGGGACAGGAGCCTATGGACAAATGGCCTCCCTTTCTGTTCCAAGGCATGGGCACTTTTGAGGTGCATTCTACATGGCTCTGTAGAGGTCTACAGCAGGACTGAGTCCCTATTGCCCATAATGGTGATGAGCTAGTGAGACACCTTGGATTGGCTTTCTCTCCTTCCTTGTTTGACTCTTCTCAGTCCCCCATTTCCATTCTTTGGAACTGCTCACCAAAATAAACTACCTGCACCAGGGCATTGTCTCAGGATCTGGTGTTGGGGGAAGCTAGACTACAATGGATCTCTCTTGCCTTTCATTCTCAGCTTCCTATATGTGTTCCTCTTCTGTTGGCTGTCCTGTAAGTGCTGGTATGCCCCAGGGTTCCAACCTTGGCCTACTTCTCCATTCACTTTCCTGCTTCATCTTATATGCTCTCATTATTACCCACGATCTCATTGAAAACTCCCAATTTGTTCCTCCTGTCCACTTCCGTCTTCTGACCCGTACAACTACATCCCACACTTGATCAGACATTTTGATGTAAATGTTCTAATACAGGTTAAACGTAACATTAGAGGAACCAAGCTAATATTTGCCAACCTTGTGCCCCCTAAGTGCTCCTCCTCTGAGTCCTTGTAGTGCATGGCATCATCGTGCTCTGAGTTGCACAAGTTAGAAAGCTGTAAATGAATCCTGATAACTCCCTTTCTGTGACTCCTCAGGCAAACAGGAAGCAAACATGGTGTTTCCTACTTTCTTAGCACCCTCAATTGCCTCTCTACTTTCCATTGCTGTAGCCTCTGGTTTACTATCAGTACTTCTTGTCTCTCAATTTCTGTACTAATCATTATGAAGGAAATCACAAATATGGATTGAGCCAACAAATGCAAGGGAAGAAGCAATAGATAACTACAGGCTGTCCCAAAACTCTCCATACAAACAAAAAATTTTGTAATGAATATTTTGTAAATAAAGGTACATTTAGCTACAATTCCCCATTTTCCCTATGTATGGTGATTTTGGGGACACCGTGTAGTTGTCTGTTGGATGCTTTCCTGTGTCTCAATGCTGGGGACAACACTGACCCTAGTGTAGTATCTAGCATATACGAAAAAGTAGTCATTTGTTGAGGAACTAAATACATGCTTGATTCTTGGAGCAGATATTGTGGTCAATAAGGGATTACAATTTAAATGAATGAGAAAAAGAAGAAGAAAGAATTTTACTAAAATATTTTAGGCTAGTCTTTTGTACATTTTCCAGACACTGTCCTGGAATTCACCTGAAAATATAAAGAAACTTCATTTGTTAAGACTACCAGTAACATGGTGTTAACTATCCTTTTACTCTAAATGCTGGTGAATTGGGCCTGAGGATTGTTGTTCATGCCCTTGAGAATATAGGAATACAATTGGCTGATGTTTATGACGGCATGTTATACGTTTCTTATAGACACAAGATTTCTGGGGATGGTAGGTACAAACATAATGTTTTAGTACATTTTTTTAAGAGAGGGTGTCATAGTATAGATGGAGAATACAGAATTGGTAGAGGATGAAAGCACTTCTGAAGCACAATCTGGAAATTTCTATTGCCATCCTTTTCAATTTCTCTATTTTTTAAATCTTATCCACATATTTATATACCTCCTTAAATATTTTTTGGAGTTATGTAGGAAGAGAACCACATTTCCTCTTTATTTAAAAAAACAAAATTATGTTAGAGAATTATATATCATATAGGAAGAAATAAGCAATTTATGGTCATGAGTCTAATAGAAAAAATAATTATCTGTTATGAGACCTTTAGTTCACATATCATTATTTAGCTTAGTAAGACAGGGATTATAGTTGTACAGATGTTGAATTATTCTCAACTCTGGCTGTAGTTGAAATTACCCATTTTCCGAGTGAGAACATACCTATGTTTATAGTAGTTTATTGTCTTATAGGTCAGTCTCTTTTGCTGAAGTTGTAGTTGACATCTTTATTGACATAAATAAAAACACTCTGAAACATAATTAGGGAACACTGATTTGGAGGTTTTCTAAAAGAATTATTTGATCTTCAACATAATAATGCAGTGCAATTATTATTAAAAGTATCAATAGTATTTTTTTTTACTATCATAGTTCAAAATGAAACTCCTTCCTGAAAATATTATATTATGTCTCTAAAACTTCCTGGATCAACTGGAATATAGTTATTGGGTGTAACATATTAAACTCTTTCTTTTGGTTCTGGATAGAAGCCAAACAATAATAATTGCTTCTATGCATTGCCTGGAAGCAGGTGACTCCTCCATCTGGACCATGTCCCCCCACTTCACTGAGCAGGGCTTTCTGCTAAAATGCTGTATTCCCGGCCTCCAGGCAAACAGTGGTGGGGGGAGTAAGCAGCCTTATAGATCCTGGTAATAACTTTCCTTTCCCTTTGAAATTTAGAGCCTGTTTGCATTTTGCAAAGATTTTAGAGAAAAGGCCCAGGGTATGGGAATTGAAATGTGGCTGTTGTCCCAGACATTCAGGGTTTGTTTGCTGTTGAATGTTGCAAGATACTAGAGATTCTTTATTTTCTGGTTGTAATCCAGAAGAGTTTTCATAGTTATAGCTTCATTAAATACTGCTGGGAAGCCTGTTAAATCTACCAGTGTGGATCGTGAATGGGAAAGCAGTGTTGTCCATCTGGGGCCTCCTTTTTTGATCACGTCTAACTCAGTGGTTCCAGCAAATAAACTAGAGTGAGAAACCTCAAGATTGCCCTGAAACAAGCTATCCATCTTCTTCTTTCCATGTTTGACTTAACAGACCATTTCCTAAAAATTTCTGCTCTTTCTCTCTTCAGAACAAAGAATGTTACAATCTTGGTCTCAGCTCCTGCTATAACTTACACGCTTTTCCCTTTGTGTTATTTCTTAATCGGATTGGTTGCAATCACCCAAAATTCCCTAGCAGGGCAGTCACTGGTTGCCTCGTAGCCATTACTTGACAAGGCTGTGATTAGTTGGGCCACTTTACACCTGCTTTCCCAGCTGGGCACTGCTTTTGGCTGTACAGTGATTTGTATCAGAACTGAAGGGTACTGCTTCGAGAGTGAGCTCGCAGTACCCAGTGACAATGTAAACCTGTACGGATTCCACACTGTCCAGAATTTATAGCAAGGAAAATTCATTCAATCATTCATTCATTTTTTTTCTTGCAAGTGCATCTTTCTTTTACCATTTAACTCTTTTGATAGATTTTCAGTGAACAGCTTCTAATAGAGAAAACAAAATTGGACCCTCCCACGTTGGTAGTGCCTTATTTAATATTTCACTTGGCTTTTGGAGAGACGCATCAGTTAGAGCTAGTATTCATAGTAATCATAGCCATAAGTGAAACTTTAACCCATCATAGCCATAAGTGAAACTTTAACCTTTCAAATAATTCAGAGAATGTGTTTGATAATGCTACTTGCCTAAGCTAATTCTCATGCTGAATTAAACACTTTTAAATGGAGAATGCATAGATATTTTTAATTTAATGCCCAGTGTTTCTGTTATTGCTCACAAAGTACTGGCCATGAAGGATTACAGTCCAGGAACACGAATTAAGCCTTTTCCTAAAGACTCCTTATTGCCAATGCACAGCTCTTCACATTCTTCCCACTCTGAAATCGTCTTTATTGCAAACATTCTATTTCTTTTTCTAATAATGTTTATTATGGGCTGAGTTGATGGTAAATTGCTACTTGCTGGTACATGATCCAGAAGAATCTCAGGGATGAGAGTGAGCTCCAGCCAGGTATTCTATAAAGCCATTGGTGCTGTGATTGCCAACCCAGTGGGTCATCCCTGGAGTCAGTAATGGATGAACACTTTGGATAACCATCATGTAACAATTACTTACTCCTCTTCAATTAATTCTTTTAACAAAAGCACTATTAGTGGACCTCTGCAGAATGTTAATCTAAAGGCCTTAATGACATACTTAATAATGCCACAAAGCTCCTCTCAGTTTGTTTCTATTTAGAAAATAAAAACCGGCATTTACCCTAACTTGTTCTTTTAGAAAATTAAGATGCAAAAATCTTGCCTACAATTTTTTATACTTTTCCCCTAAGAACACAATCTGAAGAGTTCAGATCTCTGTCTTTGTCTCCCCCTCTCTCTCTGTCTCTTTTCTCATCTTTCTCTTTCTATTCCATCAGGAATGAAAAACATTTTCATCACTTCTACAATGATACCAATTATTTTCTAATAAGCACCAACCCCCCCTTTCTCTAAGCCTCTCTTTCCACCCTTGCACACCCCTTTCTCTACTCACAGCTGTCAGTCTGGTTTAGACACTCAACGCATTACACCTGGCTTTCTGTAAAATTCTCATCCAGCTTGTCTCCCTCCATCCATATTACCCCACACATGTTGAAAGACTCATTTCATCTTTTCACTGACCTACAGAAAACACTGTAGTGGCATGCACTTATTTACTAACTCCTTATCCTGGCATCCAAAGACCTCTACGATCTGTCCCCAGACTGCATTCTTGTTCTTATTTCCGTTGGTCCCCTCTGAATATTTTGGACTTGAGCAGTATTAGCTTTACAGATACTTTCAGATGCATTTAGGTCATTTTCTTTCCCACACTGGGATTGCCACCCCACTTTCTTCCTCTCTACTAATTCTGTTCAACTCTTGTCATCCTCTCACTGCCGTAATTAATTCTTTTTTCTCAATCTATGTCAGGACTTAGTAATCTCTTGTCTCTGAATAGTAAAATTTAACCTGTAAAACCTAGAGTATGTGTGTGTGTATTGATATATACACAGTATTTATGTATACATGCATTACCTAACAATATCTCTTATATTTTGTCTTATTTACTTAACTTTGATTATTCACCTTTCCTCCATGTATAATTTGACTTACCAATTAGACTGAAAGATCTCTACAAGCAGGAATCTCATCTTAAACTTTGTATTGCTTCAGCACCTGGTAAGTGACAAGGTCAGAATAGAGGCCAATAAATATAGATTGAACATACACATGATTTCTCTTGAATTTTGGGAATCCTGTATCTAATACAACTCCAGATAAAGGAATTCTCTTAGACTATTAAATAATCATAAGGTAGTATTCCTTTCTGCAAAGCAACTGGCTATGTGGAAAGAAATAAGCTCATTCATTCTAACAGAATTGGGGAAGATATGCCTTACACATCCTCTTTAAAAAATCTTTTACAATGTTGACTTATTAAAATGAAATATTCTTTTAACACCTTTATAGAAATATGAAATTCTTCATAAATCGGACTCTTTCTTGGCAGATTCAGGTTGCCATAGTTATATATCTTTGAATGTACTTTTGATCACATTTCCTATGGCCACCTTAATGCTATCCCATGTAGGTATAATCTGGATGTACTTTTGGGAGCCACTGCTTGGATATATTTTTGGTTTTCAGTGTTTGTCTAATTCCTTCTTTATCATACAAATGCTGAATAAGAACAGCTGCATGGATGCTTGATTACTCATGTTATTTGTTTGCAGAGAAATAGCATCAAAACAAAAACCCAAACGCTTGATCCATTTTCTCTCTACCCATATTTCCTCTGAATCCTAGCTGACGTTATGGTTATGTGATGGTTTTTGTTTGTAGGTATTACTTTGGCTGGAAAGGTCCATGTGAGTCTAACGGTGTTTTCCACACTGCCCCTAGTTATCCTTTGTCTTATACTGACAGTTTCCATTGGTCAAGGCTGCTGCTGTCTGAGGATTCCACTTTCCAGCCTTCTTAAGGCCTTTTCTAAAGAACAAAAACTCTTCGCTGCATTTGCCAGTCACATGTAACACTTTCTAATGCCTTGTCTTTCTGGTTCTTCTAAATTAGATTCTAAGTACTGAGAATCAGGGTTGGATCTTGTCATGGATCCATCTCAGGCCCTCCTGCAGAGATTAGATATTAGATTAAAATGTGATTTATTAGTTAACTGATTATAACAGCTAACATTTATTGTGTACCATGTTGCAGGTACGATTCTAACTCAATTAACCCTCAGCAAACTCGATAAGAGATATACTTTTATTTAGCCCATCTTCATGATGAAGAAACTGAGGCACAGAGAGGTTAAGAGATTTACCCAAGGTCATATAGTGAGTACTGTCCGGATGGCAGCTGGCCTGCCAACTGCTGCAGTTTCCATTATACTAAAGCTGGGCTATATCTGAAATTATTCTTTCTTAAAGCGTTTTTTTTTCTACTGCTCTGTTTACATTTCTATTTCAGCTAAAGTGCCCTACTGTTCTCTATGCTTTGTAACCATTAATTGAGATAAATGTCTAATCTGAGAGCGGTGTTGCACTGATATGACTTTGTAACTATATTGTGTCATTTTGTTTCGGGGATGCCTAACAGATGATGAGGAAGCTAGTCAGGCTTCACATCTCCAACAACTTTGGATTGGTCTAATGCATGATGTCATGTTGCTTGAATGCCTAGCTTCTTAGGAAAGAGTTGGAAAACTGAATTCAGTGGAGCACCATGTTTTTAGGGAGATAAAAGCTTCCTGCTGCTTAGAGTACACTGTGTGCCTTTATCCAATGCTGACACTGGAATGCTAAAATTTTCCCAGAATCCTTTGCAGATAGCATGCTTGATGTAATTTAGATGCCATCCATCAGATGTATTTCTGTGAGTCTTGACTATAGAACCAAATTAGTTTGGGAAAGGGGCAGGGTCAGAGATATCAATTTTGTTTATGCAGAATATGACAACAATAATGACCAATTTCCCAATCTCTTTGGCAACTTCCTGATTCTACAGTTTCCTAATCAAGGCATAATTTCCATGGCAGCCCAGTTTGCTAGTGTGCTTCCTGGAAGTTCAGTCCGAAGTTCTTCAGCCCTCCTAACAATTCTTTTGCTGTTTAATATACTGGGATAAATCCCTTCTGCTTAACCTTGGTAGAGTGAATTCTGTTCTTGGCCAATGAATCCAACTGGTGTGACTGTATCTGAAAAAGACACTCTTTACTTTTGAATTCTTAAATATCCAGCCAGGTTTTTTAGATCTGTGCCTTAGGACAGAGAAGTAACAAATCTTTGATTTAAAGTGTTTTGGACATTGGTTATTTATTCCTGCTGGTAATCCTTTCATTACTCTCATAAAAAGAAAAACTTTAAAATAATGTGAATAATTCAGCATTCAGGTTTATTATTTTACTTCATATACATTTATTGAGTTCTCGCTCTGTGCCAGCAACAAGTGCTGGTGATAGAGACATCACAGTGAATACAACAGACAAGACTATACTCGCATGTGATAAATAGCCTTCCCCGTCAACTTACAGATGAATCAACTTCTCATGTTCATTCATAGTTAAGTTGCCAAATCAGTTAAAAATATTTTAAAAGCTTAAGAGATATTGATAATACCTCAGAATAGAAAGAGCTCATTCTGGCATTTAAATTACTAATTTCAAGGGTGGCCTGCTTACTAATCCATAAAATGGTGGTTTATATTTATTTCTTATGATGAAGATGGTAAAAAATAGCTCACCAGGGAGATGGTTATGAATCATTTATATGTGGGTAAATCAATTTGAAAATATCTATTTGGCTATAATGATGGGAATTTTAGTCATTTTTAACTCTCAGTGCTGCTAATAACATAGAGAACCAGAGGAAAAGCAATAAAAGCTTTCCTCAACAGTTTACATTAGAAGGAAGCTCAGGTTGTTATTATGCAACATATGTACCGCTTAAATCATCCCAAGTGCAGGAAAGCCCTATAAAAATGGTTTATCAATTTATCTACAATATGGTTATATTCCAAAATATAATAATATAAGGGAACTTTTCCATATGGTATTGAATTAATTCCAGTTTCAAAAGCAGTAATTCCCAAGTGGACTATGCATGCAATTTTGCGTGTTAAATTAGGAAAGAATGTGTAGTGTAGACATTTTCAGAGTATTTTCAACTATAAAATGACTGGATTACTTATACATATTAAAATTTTGTCCTCTGGAAATTGTCAAGCTTGATATTTGTTTCAATGTAACTACAGGTCGGTCTATACATATCTGACTGCCAAAATTAGAATATATATTTTATGTTTACTTTTAGGAAGCAGAAATAGGGAAGCATGACTCCAGCTCTTTCATAGGGGATGGATATTAATAGGGTGAAGAGGAGTTAACCTAAAAGTTAAGATCTTCATAGTAAAGGAGAAGATATTTGCAATTGTCAGTAAAGTTGCACATGTGTGCCTATGTGCATCTGCATGTCTATTTTTCTTAGGATGGAGTGAGAAATTAAAGGATAGTAGAAAATTCTTATCGTGGCAGTAGGAAGGGACCAGAGGGTGATACTATGAAAGACGTGAGAAGGTGGCCATGCAGATCAATAGAGAGAGCTGATATCTCAAAATAAAAGCATTTTTTCCTGGACTCTCTATTGCAAACAAGATAAAATGCAATGGTCAAGAAATTAAAGATGAAGCCATCTTATACATAAGATAATTTTGAGCTTTGGAAAGAATGGGACAGATCTCCTATGATCAGTTCATGCCCACCTACCAGCCCTTTATTTTCTCTCAAAAGATGGTGAGTTTTATGAAGATTTGCACACACCCAATGGAAATTTAATGAGATACTTAGCCTTGAGATATCATTTGTATTTGCAATGAATTCCGAATGACTGAGAATTTTTCAGAATGTTGAGTCTTATTTCTTTAGAAACCAGATCAATATGGAATATCAGAAGCTCAAAAGGAAAACAAGAGTTTTTGTTTTTGTTTTGTTTTGTTTTTGAGACAGACTCTGACTTTATTGCCCAGTCTAGAGAGCAGTGACATCAACATAGCTCACTGCAACTTCAAACTCCTGGTCTCAAGCGATCCTCCTGCCTCAACCTGTAGCTGGGACTACAGGCCCGCCAATTTTTCTATTTTTTGTAGAGACAGAGTCTCACTATGTAGCTCAAGCTGGCCTCAAACACCTGGTTTCGAGCAATCCTCCTGCATCAGCCTCCCAAAGGGTTGGGATTATAGGTGTGAGCCACCATGCCTGGCCTGTTTTTAATATTCAATAACATTTTTGTATTATTTAATAAAATTGTGGAAGACTATTGAAGGGATTAAATTATTTGCATAAAAAGATAAAGTACAATATCTGGGATTTAGTAGATATTTTATATACCTTATCCATGACAACTATAATTATAAGAAGCACAAATATAACTTCCTCTTTGTCATCCAGTTAGTGTCTAAGAACTCTTAGGAAAAGGTGCGCTGTCCTAAAGGTGGCTTTCTGCAATAAGAATCCATCTTATTGTATTGAGTCTGATTTCTTACGTAGTAACCCAGTTTCTTAAAACTGAGAACTTATCCTGATCTTTCAACCCCTTTTAATTCCTCTAATACCAAAATTGGAGTTCAGCCCCAAGGTAGGGTCTACTAGCAGCCGTTGAAAAATCCCTCCCAAATTTTCACAGTTTGTCTCCCCCAAATCCCCTGCTTTTGCCTCAGCATCCACATACTTGCCTGCTCTTGATCTCTTAAATGACATCTCCTCATGGTCTGAAATTGATGTATCATTGATGGTTCTCTTCTCAGTGGTACGTGTAGTCTCTAAGCCACTGTGGGCCCAAGTCCTGAGCTCCTCTTCTGACATGAGACGATTTGAATAATAAAGTGGTAAAGATAAATTTGAACAAACACACAAAACTCCTGTTTTTTTAAATAGGCCCTGTTGTCTTTCTTTCCTGAGAGAGTAATACAATAAATTTTTATTTTCAGTCATTTTGGACTTCTAGGTTTTTTTTTAAAGATCTTCATTTGGTTTGTTTCCTGGAAGTATATTCCCAGGGTCATTTGGTCTAGGCTGCTTTTTAATTTCCATTATGCCAAAAAGAGTGAGATAAAAGTGTTTCTCTCATCATCTGTAATCCAAAGGAAATCTTTACAAGCCAAGACAGTCGAAAGAACCTATCTATCTTTGTGCTGACTGTACTCACCTTTATAAGGCTGAGTTTGCTCAGGCAGTAATAAAGAGATGTGTTATATAAATGTATCTTTCCTACTTATACTACCTAGAGAGATAATTTGCATAAATTATTTAACTTATCTAAAAGCCTGTTTTCCCATTTATATATTATATCATATCATATCATATTATAGCTCATTATAAAATATATACATGCATATTTAAAGTTCAAATAGCTTTGATTCCTTGTATGTTTTGCTGTATCTATTCAAGGTATTATACTCCAACAAAGACCTAAGGCCACCAACTAGCTAATATCCATCAAAGATCGTCAGATTACTAGATTATTCTTATTCTTCTGTCTTTTACTTACTGGTATTCTCATTATTTTTAACAAATTTTTTATTATTCCGATCATAAGATTAATGCATACTCCATGTAGGAAAAGTTCAAAGAGAATAAAGGAGAAAAATGTCCTCAAGCTTAGTACCAAGAAATATCCAATGTTAGCAAAGATTTTAACTGATTTTTTTAAGCTGTGAATTTCAATGTGAAGGTTATAAATGATAGACTGTGCTTTGACTTTCATTTATCCTAAGGCTTATTGACTTTTCTCTTAACCTTACCTTTGAATGTTAATTGTTTCTAATGAGAATACCAAACATCAGTAAAATAAACCATTTAACTATAAGAGTTAATTTAGTTTCAACGTGATATCCCAATGAGTAATGATGGACCTTAGCCATGACATATATTCAGTATAATAAATATAAATATAAGCTATGATTTCTCACAAGTTACAAAACTAAGACATGACCTATATTCAACAATGTTTTCCTTCACCATAATTTTGCCTGCAATTCGATATATCATTTGTCATATTACTTCTTCCTTCTGTCTCTTTTTTTTAAACACTTATTATGAATTTGTCATCTTAACTTGAGTCAGTCAAAGGCAAATAGATACACACATGTACACACACACACACACACACACACACACACACACACACAAGTACCAGACCTTTGAGAGGCTTCTTTTGAACACATCCCACCCCGTTGCTCTCCTTTCCCATCCACCCTTACTCCATACACATCCTCCCTTTCCCTCACACTGGGGCTGATATTCAGCACATATGCATGTATGCACCAATTGTTAATAATTCATACTGGTTGTCATAGAGCTTCTTCCCTGAGCCCTCACATGCCATTTAATCCTGCATAGTCCCTCTACAATGTTGCTCCATGATCCTGCAGCTAAAGGGTTAATGCCTCATGGAAGGGGAAACTCCAGGACTTTGTGGAGTGTTTTTGTTGTTTGCATTATTGTGATTGTCTAATGGCCCACCACACTGTTGTTAGACATTTAATCTCACCATGTATACACAAATATCACCTCATCTTCAATCCTTTCCATTAAAACTTCTGGGAGAAGAGAAAGGTTGGATGACAGGAAAAGTCAGAAAGGAAGAAAAAAAGGGATGGAGGAGCGGAATGGTGTCCACCAGGCAGAGAGAGAGGCAAAACAGACAGTAGCTGATGGTATTTTTCTAAAGGGACTTTGTGTGCTTGTGGGCAAAAGCACAGTGTGGCACAGGGTTGGGGATGAGGTCATTTTCCCAAGCCACGCACAAAACCCCTCACCACTTGGGCCACTGGAAGATTAGATGTTAAGGGATCATTCAAACGCAAATAATGGGAGCTGACTACTGATTCTATTAACGTTTTGATTTTCCCAGGAAAAGCTTAAGCTTACTAGTTTTCTCTTCTCTCTCTCTCTCTCTCTCTCTCTCTCTCTCACGCACACACACACACACACACACACATATTTTCTTTAGCAATTTCTTGTGTCAATTGAAATCTCTCTTCATCTGCCTTCTACCAATTGCTCCTATTTTTATTTTTTGGGGTCTTTCAGAGAAAGTCTAATTTGGTAATATAGTAATTCTTCAGATAATTAAAGAGAACAGTGCTGTGCCCACCAATCCTCTCTTGTGTGTAAACTCTGTCATTTCTTCAGTTATTTCACGTACGGCATGGTTTCCAATGTTGCCTTCATCCTATATCTTGGGTTTGAATTTTTTTTTAAATCTCTCTTAAAGTGCAGTACCCAGAACTTAGCAACATACCACTTAAAATCGCCAGCTCAAAATAGAAGCCACCAGTTCCTATATTCTAGGCATTAAATGAAGCCTAAAATTACATGGGTTCTATTTTAATGTTTTTTGTAGCGTAATACCATTTCACCAGACAGTGCAAAATGTCACTTGAAATCTCCGTGTTTTTCAAATGCTGTTGATAAGTCATGTCTTGCTCTCTCCCCATATACTTTCCTTAATTAAACTTTTTATTTTGAGATAATTGTGGTTCCCATGCAGTTGGAAGAAATAATATAGATAGATTTGTAGATTCACATACAGTTGTAAGAAATAATACAGTGAGATTGTATGTATGTTTTTCCCAGTTTCCTGGAACGGTAACAATTTATCATATCACAGCCAGAATATCGACATTATTAATACAATGTGGATATAGAACATTCCCATCACCAGAAGGATCCCTCATGTTGCCTTTTTGTAGCCACTCAGCTTCCCTCCTGCCCTCAACACATTTTTAATCCCTGGCAAGAAACTATTCTCTATTTCTATAATTTTGTTATTGCAAGAATGTTATATAAATGGAATTATACAGCATGTAATCTTTCAGGATTAGCTTTTTACCCATGGCAAAATTCCTTGGAGATTCATCCAGGTTGTTGCATAAATTAATAGATAACTTCTTTTTATTGCCAAGTAGTACTTCATAGTATGGATATACTACAGTTTCTTTAACCATTCACCCATTGAAGGGCATCTAAGTTTTCATTATATATGAAACTGTCATAAAAATTAGTGCACAGGTTTTTGTGTAAGCATAAGTTTTCTTTTCTCTGGGACAAATGCCTAGGGGTGTAATTGTTGTATTGCATGGTGGTTGCATGTTTAGTTGCAGGTGGCAGCACCATTTTATTTTCCTGCCAGCAGTGCATGAGTGATTTAGGTTCTCTGCATCCTCACCAGTATTTGGTTGTGTCACTATTTTTTTCTTTCTTTCTTTCTTTCTTTTTTTTTTTTTTTTAGCTCTTCTAAAACGTGTGTGGTGGCCGGTGCAGTGGCTCGCACCCGTAATCCTAGCACTATGGGAGGCCAAGGAGGAAGGATAGCTTGAGCTCAGGAGTGAGACTAGCCTGAGCAAGAGTGAGACCCCGTCTCTACCAAAAAGAAAAAAAAGACAAAACAGCCTGGCATTGTGGCCTGTGCCTATAGCCCCAGCTATCCGAGAGGCTGAGGCAAAAGGATCTCTTACAGCCCAGGAGCTGGAGATTGCAGTGAGCTACAACGACACCGCTGTCCTCTACTCAGGGCAACAGAGTGAGACTCTGTCTCAAGAACAACAAGGACAAAAATAAAAAAACAAGGAAACTGAGCACACCTCCTCACAACCCCCCATATTAAAAAAAGAAAAAAAGGTAAAATGTGTGTAGTGATATCTCATTGTGGTTTTAATCTTCTTTCCCCTAATGGTTAATGATGTTGAACCTATTTTCATGTGCTTATTTGCCTCTATATCCTCTTTGGCAAAATCTCTTTTCATATCTTTTACCTATTTTCTAATTGGATTGTTTATTTTTATTGTTGAGTGTTTTTATTTGTTCTAGATACTAGACTTTGGGGAAATTGAAATTTGCAGTTTGCAAATATTTTTCTCCCAACCTCTAGCTTGTCTTTTCATCCTTTTAACAAGATCTTTCACATAAGAAAGATGTTTTTAATTTTGATGAAGTTTAATTTATCAATTTTTCATTTTATGGATAGTGCTTTTGGTATCAAATCTAATAGCTCTTGGCCTAGTCCTAAATCCTTTATATCTCCTCCTATTATTTTTCTAAAAGTTTTATCATTTTCTGTTTTAAATTTGTGTGTAAGGTTTAGGTTGCAACTCATTTTTATTTTTTGGGTATCTAACTGGATATCTATGGGTGGCTCATTGCTCCAGAACCGTTTGTTCGAAAGACAGTCTTTCCTCTATTGAATTTCATTTGCATCTTTATCCCATATTAGTTGGGCACATATGTGTGAGTCCATTTCTGGATTCTCGGTTCTATTCCATTAATCTATGTGTCTATACCTTGCCTTTATTACTTTAGCTATATAATAAGTCTTGAAATGGGGTAACCTGATTCCTCCCATTTTAATCTTTTTCAAAATGTTTCAGTTATTCTAGTTCCTTTGCCATCTCATACAAATTTTAGCATAATCTTATCTATATTTATAAAAATTCTTACTAGAATTTTGATAGGAATTGTCTTAAGTATGTATGTCTGTTTTGGAGAATAGAGTTGTCACTATGCTGAGTCTTCTAAACCATGAACATGGATACTGGGGAGGGGACAGGAGAAGGAAAAAAGGAAAAAATAAGTAAATAAACCATGAACATGGCATATCTATCCATCTACACAGATCTTTTATTTCTTTCATCAGCATTTTGTAGTTTTCATTACACAAATACTGTATGTGTTGATTTCTTAGGTTTACACCTAAGCATTCCATTTTTTTCCAGTATCCACATGTTTATTGCTAGTATGTAGGAATATGACTGATTTTTGCATGTTTATCTTATATTCTGCAATCTTATTGAAATCCCTTAGTTCTAGGGTTTTTATTTTTGCAGATTTCTTGCTTCTAAATGCTGAAAGAAAATTAATGCCAACCTAGTAAGTATTCTATATCCAATTATTGAATATCCTTCAAGATTGAAGATAAAATCAAGACATTTTCAGGCAAAAAAAAGTGGAAAAAATTTGTCACCAGCAGTCCTGAACTTGAAGAAACTCTGAAGAGTATTCTTTAGGCAGAAGAAAAATGATTCCAGATGGAAGCTCAATAGATATGGAAAGGAACAAAAGCATCAAAAATTGTAAATATGTGGGCAATTTTAAAAAGAATAGTGACTGTGTAAGACATGAGGTATTTTAAAATTTAAAATATATAGAGTATTAAAATTTATGACAATCGAATATATCAGAAGTGGTTCTAAATGGAATTAATTTTTTAAACTTAATTTAAAAATTAAATTATTTTTGCCTTAACAGTGTAAAAAAAGTGTTAAAGAATCAAGTAATGTTGTAATTTGATATGGCATGTATTCAGGTAATAGTTTCCAGGATAATCAGTAAAAGAATATAAAAGTGTGTACCTAACAAACTAAAAATGGTAAAAAAAAATTTAAATTATAAATTAAATTTATAATTTAAATTTATAAATTATAAATTAAAATTTAAATTATAAATTAGACTCAGTTAATCCAAGAGATAGCATAAAAAGGAAAAGAAAGGAACAAAGTACAGGTGGAATGAATAGAATGCAGTTAGTAAGATGATAAGACAAAAATTGAGACTAGCTTAAAAACAAAATTATATCTTCCATCTAAAAACATAATAAATAAGGATGTAATAAAGATTGAAAATAATGAAAAATAAAATAAGCAGACCTTAAAATAAGAAAAATAGATGGCAGGCTGGGTTTAGCCCATGCGCTGTAGCTTGCTGACCCCTGCTCTATTTTACAGTTGAGCTGATTTGGGGTTTTGTGTCATTATTGTTACCCTCCAAACTCCGCAGGCTTCCAATTCCTCAAGCAGTGGACTGCCCTTCCTTTGTGTTTAGTGTGGGGCCTGCAGTGCTAGAGGGCTTGTCTCAGTATTCCTTCCTCCCTCTTAGTTTTCAGCAGTTTCTGCACCTCTGAGCTGCAGGAGTCTTTCTCCTCTCTGTCACCCCCTAGTGACAGATCACTGCTAGGCTCTTCCTACCCCTCTACCAGACTCAGACTGATTTCTACTTTTACCCGGTACCCTTGGGTGCAAACAGGATTGCTGTCCCTACTCTGGTGTTAAGGCATTTGCTTCCTATGAGTGAATGGTCCACGGAAGTGGGCGAGGCCTCCAGGAGCAGCCAGTCACCTGCTGCATGCTTGTGCCACTCACCGCCTCTCCTGCCCTGGCTCCTATCTGCCCTGTGGTGCAGACCCACTGAAATGAGCCCAGGAATGAGTGCAAACTCCTCTTCTGGCTGGGCTCTCAGATACTCTAAAGTGATATATGAGCTCACACTCAACCCTTAGGAATGTGTTAACATTTGAAATGATTTCTTCTTTCTTGCTGCTGCTTCTTCCTCCTGTGCTGTGCCAAACCTGAAACAATTTGAGTTGCCTGGTTTTCCTTAAAGAGGCTTGTCACTCTGGCATGAAGTTCTCTTGGTTGCCTTGCGACCTCAGATCCCTGATGGGCTCAGGAAAATTTACGATTTTTGTAAGTTATTTAGCTTATTCTTTTTGTTAGAATGGGGACAGTGTTATCTTGTAGCTCGCTAGCCCCTAAGTGGAAGTGGAACACCTCAGGAAATAGGTCATAATCACAAATAACACTAACTAGAAAGAAGAAAAAAAATAGTAAATTGGACTTTATTATTAAAAATGTTTATTTGTTGACAGACACCATGAACAGCATGAATAAGCAAGCCAAAGAGTGGGAGATGACATTTCCCACATTGTCTATAATCAATAAAGTGTTCAAATCCAAAATATCGAAATCCTACCAATTAATAAGAAAAAGACAACCCAAAAGAAATACAGGTAAGAGTTAATAAGCACCTTACAAATGAAGATATCCAAATAGCCAACAAACCTATCAAAGGTGTGCAACCTTATTTGTCATCAGGGAAATGCAAAAGAAAAACCACAAGACACTGCTACATGCAGAATTGCTAAAATTATGAAGAATGACAGTACCCAGTGTTGAGCAGATACACACACTGCTGTTGAGGAAGGTGTGTGTATATTGGTGCAGCCACTTTGAAAAAGAGTTTGACATCATCTACTAATGCTGAACATATGCATTCACTATGATCCAACAGTTTCTCTCCTAGGCATACAACAAACAGAATTGTGTGCGAGGGGGTGTAGGTTTTTAAGAGGATATTTACAGTATCACTACTCTTAATAGCCAGACTCTGCTAATAACTCAAATATACCACAGTAGAATGGGTAAATAAATTGTGCAGAATTCATCCAAAGGAATACTATGCAGCAGTGAGAACAAGCTACATCTATACTTGACAGCATAATGTTGAACAAAAGAGCCATGCACAAATAAATGCATGTGGCATAACTCCATTTATATAGCATTGAAAACCAAGCAAAACTGATCTAGAATATTAGAAATCTGGGTAAGAGTTACCAAGGGGAGGGAAGTGGGCATTGTGAGTAGGCAGAGCAGGGAGGGTTCTGTGGTGCAGGCAATGGCCTCTTTATTGATTCAGAGCCTGCTGTGTGTGTTCATTTTGTGATAATTAACTAAGTTGGACACGTATTATATAAGTACTATTCTCGATGTAAGCTATGCTTCACTAGCAAAGGTTATTTATTTAAACTACCCTATTTTCCCCCTGTCCCCTGCCTCCAGCCAAGAACAAGTGACCCTTCAGGATGGTGGCTGAATGATGAGATTTTTCTTGCTCTCACTTTTGATCTAAATCCTTGAGATTTTATCGGCATGCATTAGTCATGTTCTGAATTCAGTTATTTTCAAGGTGCTCTTTGTGACAGCTTTAGATAGTCATCTTCTTATTCTGTTATAAAAATCACATTCAAAAGCCACAACATTTTTACAATATCTTGAAAGAAACATCTTAAGGTTTATTTTCCTCAATTCACAGTAAGTTTCTCAATTTTGTGTTCCCAACAACATATTTCTCCAGTTTTATTAACAACATGTTTATGTCCATGGCATTCCAGCCTGATGAAAACATGACTTGCCGGTGGGCATGTGAAACATTCAATAAGAGCTGCCTGCTATTAAGGAGTTCTGAATATCCCTCTTACAACTGATGGGTTTGCCTGGGAAATATATTCTGTGTCAGGGCGCCTGGTGCCTTGAAATAGTCTGTAGAAAGGCTATGCAAGGCAGATGTCAGCCCAGACCCTCTGCTGGGTCCTTTGGGGGTCTGTGTCTTCATGATCGTTTCTATTCTGCATTTAGGTAAAACTCCTGATCTCTCTTAGGTCTCAGCTCCCAAGCCTGTTCCCATTTCTCATTTGTAAGTAGAATTTTCAAATGCTCCCCCTGACCTTGTCCTTGGTGTCACTCCTGTGATTATGTTACATTATCTAGGAAAAGGGATGTTGCAGGTGTAATTATGGTTACCAGTCAGTTGACTTTGAGATAATCAAAAGCAATATTATCTGGGTGGGCACAACCCATGAGCGCTTTAAGACAAAATTTTCTCCATGAGATAGCAGTAGAGAAATCTGAAGCCTGAGAAGGAGTCAATGAGGCATGGCTGGCTTCAAAGATGGAGGGGCCATGTGCAAACACTGGAAAGAAAGTAGCCTCTAATTGCTGAGAGTAACACCTGGCTGAGAGCCTGCAAACAAGGAAGGCCTTAGTCCTACAATTACAGTCAGCTGAATTCTGCCAACAATCCAGTGGATTCTTCTCCAGAGCCTCCAGGTGAGAACCTAGCCCAGCTGACAATTTGATCTCAACCTTGGGAGACTCCAAACAGAGAACTTCATCAAACCTTCCTGGAATTCCACCATATAGAACTGTGAGCTAATAAATGCACATTTACCACCCAAGTTGACCTAATATGGAATGGTGAGCTAATAAAATGCTGTTGTTTTAAGCTCCTAAGTTTACCGTAATTTGTTATGCAGCAACAGAAAATGAACACACCGTCTCTAATGTGGAATTTATCATGTTTTCCCTTGATTTCCAGAACACAGCAAACAAATGTGCATACAAGACATGTGTGCCTGTTACAGACTTTAAATTATGGTCAAAAAAGTAATCACTGGAGATATATTGCAGATTCTTGTAAAAGTTAACCAAAATTTTGAAGTTAAGATTCCCTGTGCTTTCAACACCACTTGAACATTTGTGCCAAATCTAGAATCATCCTAAATTCAGAAATTCCTTTTCTAATTACTTCCTGGGACTGTATTCATCAGCTCAAAATAGGTACCATTATTGAGTGCCAACTAAATGACACTCTTCTCACCACATGCTCAGTTTTCCACGTGTTCTCTGTTTTAATCCTTATGACGACAACCTTGGAAAGTAGTGATTATTATGCTTAATGTAAAGATGAGAAACCTGAGGTCCAAGAAATTTATCAATTTTATTCAAGGTCACATAGCTTAATAAAACCCAGAAGCGGGATTAGAAACCAGTCACTCCAATGTTAAGTATTTTGCTCTTAACTGTCACACTTGCTGCCTCTCGGTTCAGCAATGATAATAACTACCCCGTGAGTGTCATAGTATCTTCCCTCGCAACTCTTTAGATAAAATTGCAGTTGATAGACTGATTACTCTTGAGCGTTGTGGTCACTCTGAATAAAGTTAATCTAAAAACCCCTTGAAAAACCTTTATTATATCTATAATAAGGGTTGTGAAGAGAAATCGTTCATTAAGCAAATATATTTTTTGCTGTGCCGGGCACTAAAAATACAATAGTAAACAGATTCCTCTCCTCAAAAGACTTACATTCTGATAGCTGCAGGGTTAAATGCAGACAATTAAAAGAACCTGTTCACAATGAGATCTCACTCCCTCTCCTTCCGGATTTCTTCCCCTATATTTTGAAAATTAGCATCTTTATAGCTGAGTTAAGCAAAATTATTTCCATGCTAAACATAAAAGGACAAATTTTAAACAGAGGTGCTGCAAGTATCTTCAGAGAGATCCTGACCCATTAAACTGTTCCTCTGTTCATGAGGAATAGATTCTCCCTTGTCACTTCAGTGGTACAGATACCCAAAGGTGTCTTCATGAGATGTGATTTACCTGAATTGGATGCCTTAAGTAAAGATTTGGATTTGGGAATGAATTCTATAGATTCACTTGCAGAGTGAGGGAGGTGAGAGTGAGTCAGGGAAAGGAAGGATGTCTGCAGAGAAAGTCACTGTAGGGGATGCATTATCCTTCTACCACTCATTATATTAACTTGGAAGAGTGGTTATCTGAGTTTATCTTCTGAAATAAAGGACAGTGTTTAACATGAGGTTTACAGAAGACTTTAAGGTTTGGGGAGATAAAAGAGATGTGTGTGTGTGTGTGTATGTGTATATAAACACACACATATAAAAACACATATTCACACTCATTTTGCAATTAAAATACATTAAAGTCTTACCTTTTAAATGAAAAATGTGGAAGAATTAAAAGTAAATCTATTGTAAAATAAGGTAATTAACTGAACATCTCCTTTTTGGGGGGTCTATTTCATTATTAGGGAAAGAATATTAGAAATCATTATAAAATCTGAAGCAAAGTCTTTCTAAGTAGAAGATAGCGATTTTACCTATAAATTAACACTAATACTAATTTATATATCATCTAACACAAAATATCAATTAGAGTTCTGATCTTGTGGTACATTTTTAGGGTCCTGAAAAGGAGAAAACTGTAGAATATATTCATCTATAGCAATTTTCTATTGTTTACTGTTACCTGGTAGTAAATGTCTTATTGACTTGTTACTAATGAATACTTAAATGCATGTTTGGGCCAGAAATTAAATATTGTGACTGGTGAATATTGACAGAAAGCCTATAAATATCCCAAATGGCAATATTATGAAATCATTCTCTGGCCTTTTATTATTGGGTTTCTAATAAAAATTTGAGAAGTTTATCATCTGGATCCAAACATCAACTGTCCTCAAGTTCCACTAAGTTTAGGATGAGTGAAATATGAAGTTTTGAAACATTCAACTGGACTCTTGAAAGATTCTGTAACGTTTGCTGAATGACCACATTCATTTGCCTGAAGAACATTTAATACTCTAGAGAGAGTATATTCTACCAAACAGTATGTGCCCATGTAAAAAATGTTCTTCATTATAAAATGAGCAGTTCCTCATAAGAAGCAGTTTGTTATTGTTTCTGCACTAGAACACATTATTTATTCACCTCTGTGTATTCTATAATAAAAGGAATATTTCACTTTAAAAAATACCTGAATCTGATATAAACTCTTATTTCCCCTACATAGTAACTTAGAACCGTTTTTTCTTGCCTACAGGGTGAATTTTTTTATGGAAAACAATAATTGAAGACTGAATTCCTTTAATGCTCCAGTATAATTAATATTAGTTTCAATGGGGAAAAATATTTTTGCATCTTGAAACCCAAAATTGATACCCGTTGTTACTAATGCAGCGCTAGTTCTCATTCAAATGAAAACAATTACTTCAATAGTTAGCATGAGTTATTAACAAAACTTAATATGGCAGCCTCTCTTCATCAATGTGATTCAGTTAATTTAATTTATTTAATTTGATTTAATATAGCTGTTTATCTGCCACGGTTTAACCCTTTGAGAGCCAATATGAGGCCTATGCTTCACCTAAATTTATCAACAAACCACACATATGATACTCTCTACATTTATACAAAGAGCTGTAGTACAACATTCCCCAGATAGAATAATAAGGAAAAAATAGATCAACAAATAATAGAAATGGAATCAGACCCAATGAACAAATTGCCATCAAGGAGTTCTGATACACAAACTTATTGTTCCTATAATTAGCAAAGCACTAGGACACTGAAAACTTAAAACGTGCATCACCCCCACACCTGTGAAGATGGCCTGGCTCTAGTTTTGAGCTACTCACCTGTTTGTGGTGGAAGGAAATCCTAAAGATCTCTCACCCAAATTCCCATAGCCCCAAAGTGTATACTGTATGGCTATACTCAGCCAGGGTTCACTTAGTTTTTGAGAAGTTACTTTTTAAGATATACTGGGTGTTAATGTCCTTACTTTTCCAATTTAAGAAATCAGTGCAATGTTTCCCTTCTATCTTAAAATCCTCTGGAATACTTCTGTGAATGATACCATTTAAATACTAATAAGTAACTTTAAGAAGTCTCTTATTGGCAATTTGTATTGTTTTTTCTTTTATAAATTATAATTACCATACCTAATTTTGGGGAGGGTGGTGGGAAGACATCAGAGTCTATTTGTATGTGTAAATTTCAACTCAAAATAATATTCATATCCCTACCTCTTTTTTAGTCACTGACTGTCCAAAAACATATACAACCAAATTTTTTAAAAAAAAAAATTCTGCATTTGCTATTTTCATTTTTTCATCTCCATTTCCATCCTCGATCCACTCCAATATGACTTTTGCCCCCATCACACTATCAAAAACTTTTTTGTTAAAGTGACTAATGACCATTCATAACATTCTCTGTCCCTACTTGCTTGATTTTATTAATAGCAGTTCTTCTGTCCCCTTCTCTCATTTGAGCCTCCCCATCGTCTTGAAATCCTCACTTCCTTTGCCTTCCGGTACACTACACTCTCCTAGTTTTCCTGTTACTACTGTCTACTTCTTCATAGCCTCCTTAGCTGACACCTCCTTCCTTATCCAAATTTATATATATATATATATGCGTGTGTGTGTGTGTATCACGTACTTCCCTCCTGAGGACCCAAAAAACTCTATCAAGTCCACATTCTAAATACCCTTCAAATCTAGCTCTCTCCCTCTCCATTTCTATCACACTAGTGGAAGTTAATATATCCTCCTACCCGGGCCATCTTGGCTTTTTCTCAGTCCCTCTGTATCAACTTTTACTCCCCTCCAACCCATTCTTCACAATACTACTAATTTGAACTTTAAAATACCAAATCTGAAGATGTGGCTTCCATTCATAAAGTCTTTCAGTGATGTCCCAATGTCCTTAAGACACCTTAAATTCTCAACATGATACACCAGATTCTCCGTGATGTGGCGGGCTCTTCTTTCGCTTTTGATTTGTTACATGCACTTATTTAATATACGTGATTAAAAATAATAAAAGTAAAGTGCAGGAAAAAGTGTTTTCAGATAGAAAGAACATTATATATAAAGTCCTGTGGTAAGAGAACAATTGCATACGAGGAACTGATGATTATATTATCAGCTAGGCTTGTGGAATACTTAATATTTGAGCCTAGAACCATGTTAAGGTTAGTGGATTCGCAAAGTTTTCAAGCTACCAAATATTGTGGTCATGGGAAATTATAAGCTGGGTGTATGCAAAATATATACAGCATAATGATTAATTTTGTGTGCCAACTTGACGTGGCCATGAGGCATTCGGACATTTGACCAAACATCATTCTGGGTGTGCATCTGTAAAGGTGTTTCCGGAAGAGATTACATTTGAATTGGTAGACTGAGTAAAGCAGATTGCCTTCCCTAATGCTGGTCGCCCAATCAATTGAATACCTGAATGGAACAAAAAGACTGGATAAGAGGGAGCTCCTTCTGCCTGACTGTATGAGCTGGGATGTTAGTCTTTTCCTGCCTTCAGACTTGAACTGAAACTTTGGCTCTTCTTGGGTCTCAGACTTTCAGAGTGAAACTTAAACCATTGGCTCTCCTGGTTCTCTGGCTTTCATACTTGGACCAGAACTGTACCATTGGCTCTCCTGGGTCTGCTAACTACAGATCTTGGAACTTTTCAGCATCCATAATCACATGAGCCAATTCCTTATAATAAATCTTCTTTCTCTCTCTCTCTCTCTCTATTTTGCTGGTTCTGTTTCTTTGGAGAGCCCTGACTAAAACATATTTTGGTACTGAGAATTAAGGAGCTGTTGTGATATGTACCTAAACATGTGGAAGTAGCTTTGGCACTGGGTAATGGATAAAGGCTGGAAAAATTTGAGGTGCATGCAAGAAATATGGATGTTAAGGGAAATTATGATGAAGTCCCAGATAGAAACGAGGAACATGTTATTGGAAACTGGGGGAAAGATAATTCTTATTATAAAGTGACAAATGCCTTGGCTGAATGATTTTCTAGTGTTTTGTGCAACTGATGAAATTGGATATTTAGCTGGAGAGGAGATTTGTAAAGAAAGTATTGAAGGAGTGGCTTGGTTCCTCCTGACTGCTTCTAGGAAAATACAAAAGGAGAGAGATGAATTAAAAAAGGAATTGTCAAGCAACAAATAACCAGAATTTGAAAGACTGGAAAACTCTCAGCCTACTCACATTAGAAAAAATGAGAAAGCTTGCTTTGAAGAGAACACTAAGGTTGTAGCTGAGCAACCATTTGATCAAGAAATCATGAGTGCTATTCATGGACTTAATCAGCCTTGGCAGTAAAAGCTAGTGTTGAGAGGGGATTGTATCAGCAAAGACTAAGTTTGAACTAAAGAGAACAAGGAAATCAGGATGAATGAAGCAAGTCTGTTAAACTTCTTGGATTCTATAGGACCAGACCACAGAGCTATGCAAGCAGAGGGAAGAATGACCCTAAAGTCAATCCAGAGATCATCAGGGCTGCAAACCCACCACAGTCTCAGGGGACAAAGCTGTTTCCTCCTTGGTTTCAAAGGGTAGAGCTGCCTCACTGGGTTCAGCCCGCCAGTATGACACTGCCTAGTGCCTCAAGGGTGGGGCTGCCATTATAGAAAGCTGTGTAGGCAGGGCGTTCTCAAGGAGTTAGGGGGTGGAGTGCTTGCAGAGAGCTGTGGGAGAAGGTCCTCACCAAGAGCTAAAGGGTTGGGACTACCTTGTAGAGCCATGGGGGTGATGCTGCCACCCCAGTGGGCCTGGAGGGCAAAGCACTGAACCAAAGAGGATTATTCTGGAACCATACGATTAAATGGAATTTTTCTTGCTAGGTTTTGGACTTGCTTGGGATCCATCACCTCTTTCTTCTTTCTGATTTCTCCTTTTTGGAAAAAGAGTATCTGTCCGATGCCTGCCCCACCAGGAAGAACATAATCTGGTTATACATGTTCACAGCTAGAGAGGAAGTTTGCATCAGATGAATTATACCTAGAGCCTTACCCATATCTGATCTGGATATTTAGATGAGACTTTGGTTTTTAGACTTTAAACTTGATGATGAAATGAGTTAAAACTTTTGAGACTGTTAGGTTGGAATTAATGTATTTTACATGTGATGAAGACATGAGTTTTTAGGGGTCAGGGAAGAAATGCTGTCACTGAATTATCCACCCCCCCCATTCATATGTTGAAGCTTAACCTCCAATGTGACAGTATCTGGAGATAGGATCTTTAGAGGGTAATTAAAGTTAAATGAGGTCACAAGTATTGGTCCCTAATCAGATAGGACTGTGGCCTTATAAGAAGAGGAAAAGAGAAGGATCTCGACCTCTCTCTCTCAATCTCTCTCTCTCTCTCTCCCTCTCTCCAGTGAGAAGATGGCCACTTACAAACCAGGAAGAGAGCCTGTGCCAGCTAACCATGCTGGCACACATGATCTAGACTTCCAAACTCCAGAACTGTGAGAAAATTAATTTCCACTGTTATCCAGTTTATGGTATTTTATTGTGGCAGCCTGAGCAGACTAAGGCATGAAAGAAATAGAGGCTAAATAGTACTACCATGGCATGTACATGGAAGAATCTGGAAGTTCTTGCTGGAGTTGTTTTGTCCTTTATTGGTTGTAAATAATAAATCAACAATTACTATTTTTTATTGTTTTATAATGCTTTTTATTATGCAATAAATTCTTTCAGCAGAAATGCAAGTGCATGTTTAATGAAAAATTGAATACTGACTTTCAATTTCTCAAGATAATTGATGATGAATGTGTAATTTGCAAAAAAATGTTGACATTTACTATTCACTATGCTGGACAGTGCAGAAACAACTACAGAAGATGTGTTTACACGTCAATCCATGAAACACATCTTTTCATTTAAATCACATTGCTTGTTTTTCTAAATTAGTGATGTTTACATTGATTCTAAGTCTTCTTGAACATATTTTAAACCTGAAGTGATAGTGGTTAATGTGGTGGCTTTATGAGTAAAGGACCATCACAGACAGTTAAATGATGCCAGGATAACATCAGGGTCATTAAATACTTCAGGTAGGAAAATAGGTGAATTCCAATAATAGGGTTTTTTCACAAAATTCATGGAATCAAAGAAAAGCTTTTAGAATTTCATTTTGCTGAAAGTGAAACATCTGATATTATTGTGAATGTTGTTGTAAACTTGATTAAGTTCAAAATTGAAGCAAAAATTATGTATTTGTGATGATAATAGGAGCACAATATATGTGTGGTGGAGCACAGCATTTTGGTAAAAACAATATTCTTACTAAATTAAGGAACTTATGGTGCAGAAATTTTTCTCTGTCTGCTCTAGTGTACATATAAGTAATAATTACATTCAAAAAAGTAACAATACCTTCTAATTGAAATAGAACCTACAGATGTCAAATTTTATGATATTATTTTGTGTATGAATAAGCTAACTAAATAATAAAATTGTTGTGATGAAGCAGATGTTGAATTAAACAGAAAAACCTTCGCCAGAGCTGTACATACTTTCTCACTTACTGCTAGGCATTGTTTGTTGTTAGAAATGTTTTAATCTTTGAAGAAAATTCTACAAGCAGCAAGATAAAGGTAACAACTAGCCTACAGAGGAAAACCCACCAGGCTAACAGCAGACTTCTCAGCAGAAAGCTTACAAGCCAAAAGGGATTGGGGCCCCATCTTCAGTCTCCTTAAACAGAACAACTGCCACTCAAGAATCTTCTATCCTGCAAAACTAAGTTTCATAAATGATGGAGAAATAAAGACCTTTTCAGACAAGTAAAAGCAAAGGGAATTTGTCACTACTAGACCTGTCCCATGGAAATACTCAGAAATGCATTATACGTGGATGAGCAAAATAGATACCCACTGGTGTAAAATCACCCAAACGTTAAATCTCACAGCTCTTATAAATTAATAGTGAAAGAGGGAAAACAAAGCAATAAGGTACCACCCAACATGATGAACAGAATAGCATCCCACTTATCAATACTAACACTCAACATAAATGGCCTAAATGCCCCACTCAAAAGACACCGGCTGGCTGAATGGATGAAAAAAACACAACCCAAGTATCTTCTGTCTCCAGGAAACACATCTAGTCAACAAGGACTCACACAGACTCAAGGTAATTGGATGGGAAAAAATATTCCTTGCCAACAGAAACCAAAACACAGCAGGTATAACCATTCTCAGATCAAATAAAATAGACTTTAAAATATATAAATATGTACCAAGAGTGTTTAATTGCTCATGTCACTTTTAATGTTCATATGATTAATTTACAGATTTAAAATTTTTCTTGGATGTACAAGGATTATATATTTTAAATTTTTAGAAAAAAATCAAAACTTTTTATTAAGAAATAATGTCAAACATAGAAAAGTTGGAAGAATAACAATTGTACATAGAATAGCCATATATCCTTCAACCACATTCATTTATTATTAATATTTTGTCCATTTGCTATAGTAATTTGTGTCCCCTCCTCTTCTCATTCTCCCGCCAACCCCTGAAACTTTTGAGAATATGTTACATGTGTTCTATATTTTATGGCTTTTATTCCTAAATACTTAAGCATGTATTTCCTGAGAGTAAGAATATATTTTTACAAAAACCACAGTACACTTACCACCACCAGTAAATTTGACACCCATATGCTGCCTTTTCTAATCTAACCACCATATAATAATTTTGTCAATTGACCCAATGATATTCTTTATAGCATTATTTTTGCTCCAGGACAGACTTGACGATTTATTCTAGGATCAGATATTGCATTATTTATTATTATAATTATCTATTGCTGCATAACAAGTTACCCCAAAACTGGATGGCTTAAAACAATAACTGTTTATTAACTACAATTTCTGCATATCACAAATTTGGAAGCAGCTTGGCTGAGTCTCTTTTGAGGTTCCAGACAAGGTATTGATTGAGCTGCAATCATCTGAAGACTTGCCTGGAGCTGGAAGATGCCATCCAATGTGGCTTACTCCCATGATTGGCAGATTGGCACTGGTTGTTGGCAAAAGGCCTCAGTTCTTCCCCATATATGTCCCTTCTCAGACTGATGGAGTTGGTCACTGGCTTCCTCCAGAGTGAGCAATGCAGAAGTGGCAATGCCTTTTATCACCTAGTCTCAAAATCTCACACCACCACTTTTTCCAATGCTGGGGGGACTCCACAGGGTGTGGATACCAGGAGGATTAAAGGTCATCTTGAAGGGTGGCTACCACATATGCCATGTCTCTTATTTCAATTGTAATAAAAAGGTTTATTTTTTAAAAATAACATTTTAGAGAACTATTTTATAAGTCCACCTATATAATAAAATAAAATTATCAGTCAAATAAGTTATTTGATTATGTTTATTATCACTTTTTACTCTCAAATATGTTTCAGTTTGGACAATAACTTGCATAATCACCCTAGTCTTAGGTTATAAAGCATTTCTTTCTAGAGTTTTCTCTGAACCCACCTCAGCATCAATTAATTCTGCTCTTTATGCACTCCATTATATCTTGAACTTTTTCTTACATGACATTTATTCAATATTCTCTTCCTCTCTAGAAGGCAACCTCCACAAAGGAAGAACTATGTTTAGAACTAAGTTGGAATAAATGGATGAAAGACTATTACCAACATTGTTTTAACATGTGATCATTATAATTAGCCATAACTATATTCCAGGGATATATAATTATACAATAAAATATCAAAATATTTAGCCAGTTAAAATGCCAACTAAAGCTCCTTTCTTTTTTCATTCATTCCCTCAATATATATTTATTGAGCATGTATGTGCTAGCAGCTTTTCTAAAGGCTGAGGATTCAGTGCTTTTAGCAATACGTAGAAAGTTCTTCCTCTCATGAAACTTCTGTTCAGGGGAAGGGAGACTAAAAATGAGGAAATAAGCTAATAAATCAAAAGATAATTGCATATAGTGATGAGTGCTATGTACAATAAAAGATCGTGATGTGATAGGTTGTTGATGGGAGTAATGGGAAGAAAAAGCTATTTTGGCCAGGAAATTATAGGTGACTGGTCTGAGGAGGTGGCATTTGAGCTGAGACTGGGACAAGGAGACATCCATTCTAGAAACAGCAAGCTCTTCCTTCAGGAAGGAACTGTGCATGAAACATAGAATAATAAATTCTTTTCAGAAATACCGATGTACAAGAGCAAAGAGAGATTAAGTCATATTCCATGATGAGAACCATCCTTAATTTTTTTATAAATACATCTAATTTCCTTAAATGAAAAAGTATTTTTCTAGATTATTGCAATTGCTGTTATTATTACAGTATCATTACTTGCCTTTATGCAGTTACTGTTGTCTGGTGAATACAAATGGGCTTAACTGATTTACTCACTTTGCACTTTGTAAATTTAAGCCACCTGTGAGTGTTTAATAATATGTTAATACATGCACCTGGTTGTATCTCAGCTCATAATAGAGTAGAATTTTCATGTTCTTAGTTCTGAGGGATTGCAGAAATCCTCTCCTCTTTGTTGAAGTCATTCTGATGTATTCAAACTACTCAAGCAATAAGATTCTGATTTGAAAATACAGCCTTAACCCATTCAGTTTAGGTCATGTCCTTAAGTTGATGCTTTTGACACATGTATTACTTACAGTGGTGGATACATTTAATTTACAAACCAACTCTGACATGAATTTTCACATCAGAGTGAGCCAAAACTGGAATTTCAGATTGCTGGGTATGCACTTGAGTTTATACATCTTGATTACATCGATAGATTTGTCCTTATTCTGCATTATAAATAATTGAATAAAGTAAATATTTGGATGAGTTGGGTTGTGCATATAATTTTACTATTCCAAGTTATTTATTCTTTAATCCTCTCTAAATAGTACATTCATGTAAATACATATATGGCTCATGGTACTTTGTACAGCATATATATTCCTGAGGAATCTTGTGCAATTCCAACTATTGTAAATGCAATTGTGTTCTAAAAGCATAAGAACAGTTTGGATTTTAAAGAAATCCCACGGTATCATTTTTCTCAGTAGGACTCTTTTTATAATGTAAGTCATCCCTTTTAATTTCATCTATAGACAGGTTAGATTTTCATGGATCAGGTTTTCTTTGGAATACATCTATATGCATCACATTCCTTATGCACAGACACTGTTGTACTTTAAAAAAACACTTCAGTACCTGCATATAATCTATAATAATGGAGTCTATTTTAGAAATTATCAAAGACGATGACAAACAGACCCTGTGTCTACGTTATTCACAGAACCATGTCCACAGTATTGCTCTTTGATCTCTGGCCTTTTCTAATTGGTTTTGCATCTGGATGTCCTCGGAATTGCATGCCGAGAGAGTCTGTCATGCTATATCCTTGCTTTTTCCCAGCATTTTATAGCTATTTAGACATTTCTTAATATTGGACTTCACAGTGTCCCTAGAATATTTTTTCTTTCACACTGTTTTTGGTCATAGGGCTTCCTTTGACATAAAACAGGTAGTTCTTAAAAGAACATAATAGTGTAAAATGTATGAATTTTAGATTTTAAAAGACCCATGCTTTAATGACGGCTCTGTTTCTTATAAACTGTGTGGTCTTTGGCAGTTTATTTACATTCCCTGGATTCTGATCCTCATCTGAAAGTCAGATAATGATAGCTCAAAGGGATTTTGTGTTGATTAAAAGAACTAAGTGGTAACCATAATTGATATTAACAAGTGGTACTATAATGAGAGATTTTTAGAAAAATCATATATAAGTTGAAATATTAATATATTCTTTTAAATTATTGTTTGTTTAAAAACCCTATAGGTTGAAATTGGGTTTGATCCTTTAATAATAGTCTAATGTAATAGTATTATATGTAAATAATTTTCTAGAGGTAATTATCCAGGACCGTTTTAAAAAACAAATGCCTATAAAACTTACAATTATAACTACAATTAAATCATGTTACTGTCATAACATTTTATTTTCTTCAGTTTGTTTGGTTTTATGAAACTTTACTTAGGACTATGCAATTATTTACACAGAATGTTATACCAGTGTGTAACAAAAACCAAATAAACCAAAGTTCAAACAGTTGAGTAGATATTAAAGCTGTTGAAAAAATAGCTGTGGTATTTTTGGTCCTGAAATTATTTGTACTTTTGTTGAAAACCCAGTAATTTTGTAAGGAAATTTGTAAAGAAATTTGTTTATTATCTTAAAACAATATTGACTCACACAGTGCAGTGCAACAAGAGCAACAGAAATAATCCCCCAAATAAAATAATTTAAATGAAAATATTTGTATATTATTCTTTTTCCTTTTAATAGTAATATCTCTTTTCCTTTTCCTTTTACTTTTTTCTTTAATATTTTACTAGCATAATTATGTATCAAAGTTCAAGAAAATTTTCACTATCTGCATTACTTTTATGGCAAGCATTAGTTCATTTGAATTCTTGCTACTTACTGGAAGTAACTTATAGAGGAAGAGAGGGTTGTTAAAAATTATCCACTGTTGGTGTCAAATACACTGAGTAAAAAGTTGACAATTTTGAGTAATCAATAAGAACTGTTCTTTCAAAAGATACTCTTTTGATAGTGAAAATGTAAGCCAGGAACTGAGGAAAGATATTTACCACCAGAGCAGCTGATAGGATGGTTATAGCCAGAATAATAGGAGCCTCCTAAAAATCAATAGGAAAAGAATAACTCACAAGGAAAATTGGTGAAAGACTTGAACAACCACTTAAAAAGGTATCCAAATGGTCAATAACTTTATCAGATTAATGCAACTTAAATTCACAATGAGAATCCTACCAGTATGGATAAAATTAAAAGAACTGACAATTCTGAGAGTTGATGAGGATGTGAAGCCAAAAGGAACTCTGGTACTTTGCTATTGGTGGAATAAATTGGCATAGCTTTAGGAAACTTTTCAGAAGTTCTAAAGTTGAAGCTCTGCATTTTCTCTGGCCCAGCAGTCCACTCCTATATACACCAACACATGTGCACCAGATGTTTATAAGAATAGTCATAGCAAATACAAGGGTATTTATAGCAATATCATTCATGATAGCCCAAAACTCGAATCAACCTACATATCCATCAGCAGTGGGTTTAATAAATTTGGGTGCAATGGAATACTACATAGGAATGAAAATGAATGAACTGCAGCTACAAACAACAGGGAGGCATCTTGCAATCACAACAATCAGCAAAGGAAGTCAGAAATTAAGCAAATACCGTGTGATTCTTTTCATAAAAGCAGACTGAATTAAACTGTATTCCTTAAGGATTCCTATTTAGGAGGTACTTTGAAGAAAAGCAAGGGAAAGTATACTATTACAGACAGGAGAGCATTTATCTTTGAGGAGAATGACATTTGGATGGGGCAGGAGTACTCGGAGGAAACGGTGTATTAGCAGTCGATACGTTAGCCTGGGTGTTTGCTTTATGATAATTCAATGAACTGTACATCTTTATTTTGTGTACTTTATATGTGTTTTATTTCACAGTAAAATATGTGTGTGTGTGTGTGTGTGTGTGTGTGTGTGTGTGTGTGTGTGTGTGTTTTCTTTTTAAGAAAAGAGCTGTTGCTGATATTTTTTGGCTTTCATTTCATGGTATTAGTTTTTGCAGCATTGACTGAAAGGCAGATGTGACTGTAGCGGTCAGGGCAGTGGAGAGTTTTTATGAAAACAGCAATTAACTCATCAGTCAACAAAGCACCAGAACCGCAACATCTGGAAGACATCAACGGACAAATCAGCTCTAAGACTCTCTCTTTCTTGTGGAATGCCTGACAACTAAAACAGACTGAAATACTCCAGCTTTCTACCACCTAATGTCTAAGGTACTTGAGGAAAAGATCACAGAGGGTTTCACCTCTAAGCCTCCTACCACCCCAGTTAAACTGCTACATGTCCTGTGAGTCCCTTGGCAGGATCTGCAGTGCCGTACCACGGAGTTGTGCACAACTACAATCCTAAACGGTGGGATATGATGCTCTTTGATGTGGTAAACACTACTTCTTGGTGGATTAGAGTTTCTTTATAGGGCCTTTCAATGAACCATGAAAAAGTTATTGGTTCCATTCCAATTTAATTTGTAAAGGCACTTGCACCACTGCTGCAAGAGAACATGTTCTAGAAAATAGATTCTGTATTATTCCGTGTCCTTTCTTATCTCCAGTAGCTTTTTTCTTTATTAAATACACCAGCATTTTCAATGATTAAAAGCAACAACCCTGGAATCCCTAAACATATTCTGCTTTCCTTAATGAAAAAAGTGACAATGATATATACGATTCTAAAATTTGACGATAAAATTATGGAGATTCATGTGGACAACTTAAAACGAAGTTTTAGTTTTAAAACCAAAAATTTTAAGCTAAAAGTTTTAACACGAAGTTTAGGAACTTAGAGGACAATTGCATTTTAAACATTTAATTCTTTAAAAATTACCAAAGAAAGTACAAAAGATGGTAAAATAAAAACAAAACATAAACTTTCTACAAATATCAAGAACAATGAATCCTTTCCACAGATAAGTGAAAAATACCCTACTTTCAGTTTTCTGTCTGTTAATAATCCATTTCAACAATTTTAGACAAGGCCTTTGATTTATAACCAAAAATGGGGCAACGTTTCTAAAGAGAGAAAATAGCTATACTTACAATAAGAAAGAAATCATTTACTATTTAAATAAACAGGCAAATTGAAAAATAAAGGTCATTTGGAAATAATGACAGAAGCTTAATTTTGCTTTGATGTATAAAAATTTAAGGAATCAGTGCTAACATAAAATATATATTGTTTTAATATTGTAGGCTAAGTAACAGATTCAACAGCAGGGCTGGGCTAATAGGATTCAATGTACTCTCTTCTATTTGATAAAAATAATCCAGTTCTTCCATAATCATTGCGGAGATCTACCTCATACGAATTGCTGCACTCTTGCCCTCCCTCTGCTTGCCATATTCTCCTTATGAACCAACATCTTATGCCTGTCCGAGCATTTCTATCGTGTCCAAATCCAAAAATACTCTGCATGAAATGCAAGTCTACCTTTTTCCATATAAAAAGAACATTAAATCTTTACATTCCTTTGTGTTATAAATGATCTTGATCATAAAAATCAACATGGTTATGTTATTCTTTCTGCCTGTTAGGCCCTGCCCAATATTTCTAGCCTGATATTTTCTCCATTTTCAGCTTTGAAAATCTATTATCACTCAGCCTAAGTGGGTTACTAACCCAGTCATCTTCTAGGCTTGCATTTAAGTGACTATTAGGATGTACTTTATGAAGTTTGAAGTGACCCTCTATTCCTTCTCATATAAAATATCTCTAAGATATCAGTGACAGTCAGATACCATTTCTAGAGAAAAGCTATTGTATTTTCTCCAAGGTCATAATTGTACTAAAGCATCGAAGGGCAATGTTTTCAGACTGAATTCTAGTTTTTCCCTAAGATGTATAAAAAGAGGATTGATAAGCCTATAATTCAGAACCCACTTACAAACTTACAGGAAAATTATATATTTATAACTTTCTGATGAGAGAATATAGGTCAAAAGCAAAAAGGAAACAGACAAGAAAAACACAAAGTAGGGGAAAAAATCCCTGCTTCTTGACTATAGAGTAAATTTCTCTATAGTCAAGAGACTATGTGCTAAAGTGCACTTTTAAAGAATACTGAGGGCATGGACTGATAGCCTATCACAGGATGTATCTAAGCCTCATGGTAAGCCCTCCATGAGCTCTGAAGGGACTGAAGAGTTGCACTGAAAATGGTTCCTGGACTCAGAGAATAAAATAAATTGATATGTACAAGATAGATTTTAAAATAATATCTCTGCACTGTCCACCTTGTAGGTCTGCATGTAATTTTCTAACATGGAAGGTTTCCCAAAGTTGATGCATTTGGACATCCAGATATTGTACACAGTTCTCTGTGAATATCATTTGGTCTCTCCTGCCACACTCTAAATCACTGGAAGCACAGGTACTTGAGTTCATTTTAATTCTTTGAGGGAGGAGGGGTTCCTCCAAAGACTTTTATTATCTTTCTCCATTTTACCCAAGATACTTTTAATATGAGGAAAATTGAGCCACCAAGTGTGACTCTGCATCTTCCATCACCTCACCTTAATCCCCATCAACCCCGTACACTTCCTCTCTCCTCCTGGCCCCCGTCCTGCAGACCAGGGAGTGGCCAGCCTTCTCCTTGCCAAAGCCAACCCCTCCGTCTTTGCCCTTGATAACATCCATTCACATCTCTTTAGGAATCTTACGCCACCATACGTCCTGTCTTGCCCCTGAATCTGCCCTTTTCCAACTCTATTTGCACCTTTCTTTGTGCTTATAAAGTGCTCAAGCCTCTCTTATCCTAAAAAGAAATCCATTGGTTGCACATATACGTTTTTCATCAATACGCTACACAGTCTTGGTCATCGTCTCCAAATTCTCAAAAAAGTGGTGTCTACTTATGGTTTTTCCTTTTTACTGTTAAATTGTGCTATCCAGTTTTCTGCTCTCAAAAATATAAATAATTGCCTCCTAATTACCCAATCCTGTGGACACTTTTTACCCCTTTTTTACACTAATATATTAATAATGCACTTGACAACCCTCTTAAAACATCCTACTCTTTGTTTGTTTGAACCTTGTATTCTTCTGTCATATTTCACTGACAGTTTCTTTTCAGGCTTCTTAAATCCTTGCCTTAGGAAGAGAGGATTAGGTACATTAGCTTCCAAACCCAATCGAAAACTGCTAGGCTTTGTATGAAATGAGGTCCTTAGGATGGGGGGGCAATCATCAGACATAATCAGGTATTTCTGTAAAACAGTTATATAATACTTATTTCCCTCTGAGTAAAGTCACCTAAGAGATGCCTATTTCAACAGGTCATTGAGCAACTATCCTCTGGAATGTGAACTTTGATGCTTTGAACTATAATGATTGTCATATTACTTTTTAACATCATTTATTTTCATCTCTCATTTTCCCATTAGAGTTTGAAATGAACTCTATCTCTTAGGGGAAAAAAAATCCAGAAAGTATTTGAATTGTTTTTCTGAATTCTAACAGGACCAGTGCTCACAATCGAAGGTTCCATACCCCTGAGCTGTCACCTTTTGCAGGGAGTCTAGGAAAGCCTGACCATGATTGCCCCTATAAGATCCACGCCTAATCCAAGGCTACAAAACAGCACTTTTTTTTTTTTTTGTAAAATACATATATATTTTTTTTATTTCAGCTCTTCATGGGGGTACAAAAGCTCAGGTTATATACATTGTCCATGTCCCGCCCATCCCCCTGAGTCAGAGCCTTAAGTGTGTCCATTCTCCAGACAGTGCGCCTGGCACTCACCATGTAGTCATACCTCCATCCCTTATTGCACCACAAAACCAGTCCGTATTGTGACCTGCTATGGAAATTAGCCAATAGCTATGCACAAAAACTGGTGCACGTCAGAAAACCACAAAAGATGAAGCTTTGCACCCCCAGCAGTTGTAAGGGTGCACTGCTGCATGCTTCCGGGGGACATGGCCGCAGGCTGCTTATTTCTATGGGCCTTTGTCCAGTCCATACATTAAGAACGGGACATAATGTACCAAAAATCACTAGCACCAAGAAAAGTGCCAATTTAAATTTCAAGAAGTTTAATACTTTGCAAACATTGCTCATGATCCCATATTTGCCAAAAAAAAAAAATAACCAAACCATAAGATTTAACTAATGACAGTTGTTTTTCACGTGATGGTGTCCCAAGTTAAATAATTTCACGGAATAAGCCAATATATGTGATAACATATAAATAAAACATTATTGATACATTTAATATAAATTTGTATTTATATTATACATAGAAATATGTATTAAAATGAATACTAAGTATATATATAATTAATGTGTATATGTATGTATATATTTATAATATATAGAAATGTACTTTAAATTAATTCAAATTGTTACAAAGAACAAGCCCAGAAATATGCCTCATTTTTCTCCCAAGGAAAGTACTTGATTTCCAAGAAATTTATGCTTCAGCAGCCCTTGTAACAATAAATAAAAATCTGAGGGTTAGAATGTGATTCAAAGATATCTGGAGTCTACAATTTATACCCAAACAGAAGGAGTCAATATAAATCCTGTGAATTTCATTGTCTGCTGCCAGAAAACCTATTTAATTATGAATAAGAAACACTTAGAATGTTCCCTCTTTAGGGATCACAGTCCTTATTTGGAACACAAGACCTTGTAAGCCCTTTCAAAATTATCCGTTGTAAGCACAACGCTGTCTTCTTGGTTCATCATTAGGAAACTCTGCAATGGAGTAACTCTGGGGCTCCTTAGTGCATTGCAAAGATGGTCATGAGAGCACAGTGAGATTTCCTTGCATTCTCAGAGCTTTTTGTTACTGGACCTGTTTTTAACTATTTTTTTTACTTGAGTTGGCTCAATGTGATTTCTATATTAAGAATTGGATCCACCTATTCAAATCGTAACTCAGATCCACACTTAAAAGTTTTTTTTTAATATAAAGTTATTTTTCTCTGAATATGTTAGCCTATCATTATACACCAAAGCAATGAAATTGAAAACACAGTGTAAGTACACAGGTAAGATATCTTATCCTTTTCTGACCCAACTGTCCCAGGTATATTCCAGAAGACCAAGAAGTTTCCAAAACCTGCTCAAGTTTGGGCTCAGAGTAGTGCAAATGTGAGCCGATTTTTCTTAGACATTTTTTGATAGGTTGGTTAGTTGGCGTCTGTGACAAGAAATGTTTTTCATGGGTTTAAATCTGTACTTAGCATGTATCCTAATTAGGATATGTTGAGTCTCCATTTATATAATGTGTCTTAAACCAGAACTTCTTAACCAGTGTGCAATAATGTTCCATGAGTTGCAGGTAGCTAAAATGCTAACCTTAGGCACCATTATAGTGGTCAGGAAGGGCTGTCTGAGGCAGTAGAAGTCCCTGAGCAACTTGTTTCTGTCTGAGTGGATTCTGACCCATTTGCTCCAGTGCACCATACAAATATGACTTCACATGTAGCCATATGTGTAAAGATTGAAAAGCACTGGCTCAATAACAGATGTTTAGTTTTCCCTAAAGCAAAACATCTATGGGAAGCTTTCCAGAATCAGTTCCATGGGTCACTAATGCCATCAAGGACCCAATTTCATTTCATTCTTCTATTTCACAATTCTCAGTATGTTGAAATTCGTCTTCAGACTTGCCACCCCATGGTTGTAAGATGGCTGACAAAGTTCTAGGTTTCACATTCTTAAATGAGAACATCCAAAGCAGGAGAAAGGGAAGTGATCAAAAGCAATCTTTTTTTCATGTGGTCCTCTCTTTTATGAAGGAAGAAAACACTTCTCTTAAGTGATCTATTAATACTGTACTTCTATCTATATTGTCTTGACTAGAATGGGGTTATTTTCATGGGAACATTGACACATGGGACTAGGATAACCATGAATGGCTTGGACATTCAGACTGACTGAATGTCCTGAATTCAGACTGATGACTAACTAGGAAAGGCACAGGGGATTTTTTTTTTTTTTTTTAGATGGAGAAACTATTCTTTACCATACTATAATGGTGGATAAATGACACTATGCGTTCATCAAAACCCACAGAACTTTATAGCATGAGTTAACCTTAAATTATGCAAATTTAAAAAATCATTTAGGAAGTCAGAGAGTCCCAGGACAGAATGCAGACTGTGACAAAAGAATCTGTGTTACAAATGTATGAAATAACCTCGCTGAAGGGAGTTGGGTAAAAATATGACATCCTAAGTAACTACGAAAATGGGTAGAAACTGTAAAACTAAAGACAAATGGAACTGTACAGAAGCACGGTATTCTAATTGATAAGGTTTTTCCTCCTTTGGAAGTACGAATTGACAGTTCAGAAAGAACTGCACATGTATATTGAAAATGAACAATTAAGTAAATGTATGCCAAATGGTGGGAGCTAGGTGTCTCACAGTTGGAGTAGGAAGTTACAGACACGCAAGAAGAGAAAGCTAGAATGATCCATGTGGTAATGGATTAGAACTGAAGGCATTAATATGTAGGGGAAATGAAATATTTTTTCTTCCCATTGTAGGTTCATGGCTGAGAGCCCTACAGATAGATTAACAAGAGAAAAGACAAATTAACATGAGAAAAGCATGCAGTTTATTTAATGTAAGTTTTAAGTGACATGGAAGACTTCAGATTCAAAGAAACAGGTAAACCTGTGCATTTATTAATGCTAGGTTTGATGGAGAAGTAAACAGTTGTGGAGAAGTATGATTGGACAGAGGAGATATGATCTAATGGTGATAAAATGGGGGGAACTTACAAAGCCTGTTTGTTCAGATTCTCTGTGTTCTTGTGCATTCAGTGATAAGGATGTTTCTTTCCTCCTGGTAAAGGGAGGGCACTTCTTAAATGAGGGTCTTATGACCTACTTCAGGGGAAAAGGGTGAAGGGAAGGTATGAGTGTTTCTCATACCTGCTTCTGCTGTTTTCTCAAATGCCAAGGTGTCATATTTTGGGGCTTCATGTCCTGAACCTATTAGGTATGAACTCATATTTACCTTGATATAGATACAGGTGGATACATACAAAAACATATAAAGGTATGTGCATGCATACAGGTTAGTATGCATACATGTATTTCCTTTCTCTGCCACTCAAGAGGGCCCAGAATGAACACTCCAGTAGCAACAAACACAACTGGATCTTGGTTTTTAATACCATTTTCCAACAAAAGAGAAATGGATGATTCCATGGCTAGGGCAGAGCGTATACTACATGAGTCTGGGTTTTCATGTAATGACTGAATGTAATCACAATAATAATAATTACATAAATAATTATAATGATAGGGGTATGTCAAAGAGACACAGGAGCCAACTGAAAGAGTTTCCAATGGCCAAAGCTGGAACAATTTGTACAACAAAATAAAGAAAGCAGTATTAGATTATAACCCAAAGTATAAAATAAATATGAGTCCCTATTGATAAAAATAAATAATTAAATTAATCAACAAATATAGAAGAATTCCAAATAATTATGTAGATACTCCTGCAATTCTACAAATAAGCAAAATACATAATCAAAATCATAGGAACACATAATTTGGAAAGTACTTGATGGATTCTTTGATGGATAAAATATGATTTTCAATTCTTTTTATTGAAGGCTTTTTTTTTAGATTTGGCTATTAAGTTATACTGGAACTTAAAGAAGAAACAATGGTGCTTCCTCCTAGTGAATAGTAGTATTGCCTTCTTTAAAATTATATTTTTGTTTGGAAAGCATACAAGGTAGGAATAAAAGGGAGAAGACTTCATACCTGTTATATCTTTCATGTATTTTAAAATAATGTCACTTTCAGCTCTACAAAACTCTGGGCTGCATTGAGAAATTTTAACCAAAATGCATGAGTATAAGAGCTAAGTGTGTCATTGTTTTTTAATTCAAAAAAAATACTCAGTCTGCCTCCTTTCATATTCTTTCAAAAAGGACCCTGAGGAAATGAATGGGACAGAAATCTTTCATGACTCACCCCTCTAAATCTGGGGGCCTATGTTCCCAGGGGACTGCAAGGCCACTTCTGAGGCAGACATGGAGAGACTTAGAACAAGCAGTTCAGAACTGGAGTAAGGACAGCCAAGTTTTAATCCTGTCCATTTCATTACCTAACTAGCAGTTTCACCTTGAGCTAGTATTTCTAATTTTGCTAGTTTCTTGTTTGAAAAATGAGGTGTTGGATCAGATGATATATTAAACTAATGGAACTCACAAATGCTTCTTTCCTTTGAATAGCAAAGGCTAGGGTTGGGGCATTGTCCTTTCAGGGCTGGCTGAGCTAACCCCTGACCTCTGTGCTGAGCAGCAGGGCTTACAATGCAGACTGGAGAGGCCCAGCCCACCTACAGAGGAGAGGAAATGGTCCAGGAGCAATTGTTTCCACATGCATTTCCAGAGCTGAGGCACAGGAGCACCTTGGAGCCAGCAGGAAAAGGAAGCAATTTATCCTTTCACATCCTTCAGAAACTTCCTGGGGAGTTCATGACCTCCGTCTACCAAACACCTTTCTTGGTATTGATTCTTGAAAGGAAGTCAGAAGCAACCTTGAGAGTTAAGGACATTTAATTCTAAAGTTCACCAAATAAACCTTGTTTGGAAGCATAGCTTGTAAACCAATCTCTTTGTACACAGGTTTAACAAAATCCATTTAAACAGAATTTGGAATACTAATTTTGCCTATAATATTATTAGGCAATATGTATTCATGCCATAGACAATGGAGTGTATGGGGCTCTTGCATTTTGCTTTACCACAAGTAATATTCATCCTGGTAATAATTTTTGAGGCTTTGACTATAGTATTATCTAGTAAAACTGTGCATTAGCAGGCAAAAATTTGCAATGCCCTTTTTTCTTCCGTTAAAACATAGAAGAGTCCAGCCATTGTCATGTGTAATACAGATGGAGGAACGTTCATTTTTTGACTTCTCTTTATATTCTTTTCCTAGACACAGGTTCATATCAACCCATTCCCACAACACACAGGTTTGCTGCCCCCCCACAGAGAGAGAGAGAGAGAGAGAGAGAGAATTGAATTCCCACAGATGATATTTAAAAAAACCCTCACAGTATAATCATAAGTGTACACAGAAAAAGAATAAGGCAGCAACGGCCATGATGTCACACTGCCCACTAATATTTCTCTCCACCCTCAATTACACTCACTTTTGATCACCATTTGGGAAATTTATTTTCAGTGGTGCCTGAAGCCAACAATTATGTGCTTTACATTATGCACTTTAAATCCATAGCTCTTCTCCTCACATACATAAGGCTGTCACCTCCGGGTTCTGGCTGTTCCTGTCTCCAGCTTGTTTTCATGGGCACAGCCTAGGAGCCAAGAGCCGATATTACCACTTTCACCTCTGGAGGACGTGCAAACATACTACCTTGCAAGTATAACTAGGATGTCCCACTTAACAGCCCAGAATACAAGAAACTGACTGATATATAACAATAAATTATACTGCCGGAGGCAATAACAGGTGTGATTTTGTGTGAACATAACTAAAATTGTGGTGCCGCTGTTTTTATTTTAAGACTAAATGTATGTCAGTAGGAAACACACACAAAAAATAGCTTTGTTTCTTCAACTGAAGCTTGAGAGTAGACTAGTGTCATTCCCAATACAGGAAAGGACATTTTCACATTTACATATATATATGTATATATATATATGTGTGTATATAAATATATATGTTGAAGATTTTGAAGCTACCATTTTGTTGTGGCAGAAGCATCTTCAAGTAGACAAGTTATTCAATTTCCATGAAAACTGTTCTTTAGAAATTAATTAGAAGGTACTGTAAGCTTTGCATTAAACAATGAGTGTCTTATTAGGCAAAGAATGTCACGAGAAACAGAATACTGTAAAACTAACATAAAAAAAGGAAACAAAGAAAACCACAGGGCCATAATATTCTAATGCACAGTGCACAGTATTCCAGTGCATTGTACACACTAAACCTCTTCTTTTGAACAGGTTGTTGGAGTGAATCCCAAAGGAGCAAGACATCACTGAGGAAGATAGCAACCTGAGATGGTTTCTGCCAGTATCTGGGGAATGATTCTTTGCGAAGGCTGCAGGTTTGCCACTGAGCTCCTCTGAACCTCTGGGGTTTCGACAGCAGATGTAACAAGGTGTAGCATTCTACAGGCTGTAATAAAGGGAAACCCAAGTCCTTTAATATATTTTAAATAGGGTGTTACTTTCCCAGATTGAGCATGTCATGTACCTCGAGAGGTACACTATTCTCTCCTGAAAACAGACCTACGAAATAAGCCTGCTGAGAAAAGAGAAAATCAGTCCTGACAACTAGGTAATTGGATTGCTTTTAGTTACCAGATGTCTAGATTTTTTATTTTTATTTTTCGGGGTTTTGGTTCTCTACAAGATCAGAATCATGTCTAAGAACTGGATTATCAATATGAGAATAACAAAAGCCTGATTCTGTTAGAATGGTTCTCAGAAAGAATTGTTAGTTACCGTCACTTGGAGAGCTAACTGGGTCTGAATGAAAGAGAAAATTTAAAAACAATGATACAAGATAACATTAATTGAGAGATGACTGTGGGTCAAATACATAATTATTTACTTGAGAGATACTCTTAGCTACTTCATCAGTTCCCACATGAATACCTGGATTTAGGGACCCAAATATCATTTCATTAAGTACTCAAATATTATCCTTTCTCTCTCTCTCTCTGTCTCTCTCACACACACATCCCCAATAAATGTCACAACATGATGCCAAATCTAAAGGCAGTTTCTGCATTTCTAAAGAAATCTGGAAATACAGGTTCCTATGAATTAAGTATACTAAATGGTCACGCTGTGCTATTAGGGACCTTGTAAATTACTATAAGCATTGAATTCATCATAATTATGTTTCATTTCTTGAAAATAAAAAAAAAATTCAGTGCATTCATTAATGTGCCAGCTTACTAATGTCTAAATGCAACCATTATGCACAACTATTTCAATGATTTTAAAAGACACATCCAGAAAAAAATTAAACTTGTCTCTGGGTTCCATTTAAAATGAAATGTCATGATTTAATAATAAATGACTCAGGGCAATGGTATTGACGAACTGTACAGTATGTTTCAAAAAGTGAAAATTCACAGCAAATAATTTTAAAAGTTTCTTTTATTTATTATTTGTCATTTGAGGAGCATTTTCTTTTGTCTTGACAATGCTATTAATTTCCTAGTCTTTATTTTGGTTAGACTATAATGACTATATTAGTCAGGGCGTATCAATCTCAAAGTTAAGCAAAACACAGACATAAGTGTTCAAAAACACTAGAAGTCAGGAAGGGCTGGATTCATGTGCTCAAATGTGAGGTAATCAAATCTCTGGAACTCTCTTACACGCACGCTTGTATGCACACACACACAGAGCTCTACTTATTCTTCTATTCATGTTATTCTTGGGACAACTTTCCCAGCCTGTCCAGGATAGGCTAGCAGAGTGTGTTCCCCAGAACAATTTCCAGATATTATTAACAGGATGAGGGGGGGTTACAAATACTCAAATCAATGTGGGACATGTTGGGTTAATCTAAGTTTGCTTCCTTTAATACAGGCTTCCCTGAGCCTTTAATGCAGCGATATGTTTATGAATCTCCAAGAGGGGTGGAAATCATACCATGCAGCAACTGCCAGAATTAATTACCCACAGAATCTTTTCCTTTTTCCTTTATTGAGGCAGATCCCCTGGTGCTAATGTGTTGAGGAAATAAATAAGGGAGTTCATAATGAACGACCTCAGCAGAGTCACTCTGGGTCTCAGTTCCTGCCCCCATTGTCTTGGTTGCTTGGCGTGTTCCTTGAGGACAGTCATCAGGTTTGAAGTGACCTTATCATCCGAGTCCGGCACACAGGAAGCAAGTGTGTCTCCAGACCCTCCGGGCTTCTTTTCTCTTAAGAGCTTGTTGGGGGAATGTGTGTGGGGAGGGCGTGGGGTGAGGCGGGGGACAGAGGGGAGGGCATCTGAAGATGTGCCACTCACCTGCTTGATCCTGCTAAGGGACAGCAACCATTGGGGCTGAACCATTTGTCTGGCCACAGCCTATCACTCAGACAAACTCACCTCTCATGATGATCTTAAAATAAAACATATTGCCATGCTGACATTTAGATACTATGATTTGTGTATCTCTTTTCTCTAGGGGAAAAACTCATAATAATATTTTATAGGGAAAATCCCCGTACACAAGTCAACACTACAATTTTCCTCATTAACCGGATTTGATAATCACAAACAGAACATTAAGAAATTTCTTTTATATATAAAGACTGAAGCTTATTCAAAACAAAGGAGGAGTTGGGAAGAACTGACTTATGTTTCTTCTTCATAATATCTTTCAATAAGATCTATGACATTTTCTCAATGAATTCATAGAAATTCTACATTAAAGATAGTACCTGTTTGCACATTGTCTTTTGGATTTCTTGGCAAGCTCCAAGCTAGCTCAGTATTTTTTTTTTGTTTTTAAGAGACGGAGTCTTGCCTTGTTGTCCAGGCTGGAGTACAGTGACTATTCACAGGCCCACTCACAGAGCACTACAGCCTCGAACTTCTGGGCTCAAGTGATCCTCTTGTTAGGTTCGTCTGTCTGGATGTTCCCTGGCCCCCAGTTCCCAGTGTCAACAATATGTACTGGTACTGAGTCCCGCCTATGACGGAGTGATAACAAACACAGAGCAATTTTATACAAACAGTCTATCACATAAAAGAAAGAACGAAAGTAAAGAAGGAGGCATACAAAGTGAAAATACATGCCAGAGAGAGCGCAACAGGTCAGTCTCCACAAGTGGAGAAAGACCCCAAAGTCTGAGCACACGCTGCCCTTATAGGCTCACTAGTTTGTCCTGCCTTTCTCCTGGCAGGATTGGTTGTTTCCCACCTTTTGGAGTGATTGACAGGTTGGGGTTACATAACGGGTTATATAACAGTTTCCCTTTCTGCCCATGCATCTTCCCCAGAATTCTTCATGAAGCTCCACTCCTGCCATGCTAATTAGATGGTAATGAGTTCTAGGTCAGTTAAATGTCACTAGGAATTTTCACTGTGTATGTTCCCTCCAGGGAACAGTTCCTAGCTGCAGTTTGGTTCCTAGCTACAACTTGGTTCCTGCTCTCCACCCTTAGTCACCTGTTTACCCTCCACCAGACCTAACACTCCTGCCTCAGCCTACATGCATGTGCTATCACACCCAGCTCTATCTCAGTTTTGTATATTTGTTTATAACTCTGAGACAGAGGGTAAGGTGCAATAAACACAGAGTTAGGCACAGAATTTACCATGAGTGGCAACAGATTCTAGGATACCTTTCTGATCATGCCTAGCAAAATTCCTTCAGCATTTAGAAAAATTCCTCACATTTAGAAGAACCTCAAAAATATTTATTGAGTTATTGAATTTAATTGAATTAAATTCAAGTTAATGGGAAAGAAACTGATTATATGTCAATATTAAAAACTTTGGACTTTAGATTCAAAGTACCCTTCTTCAGTTTGGTCTCAGATTCTAATCAAGACAGTTCTCTAATGCCCATTCAGTGTTTTGGATTATGTGCATTACTTCATGTAAGCCCATGTGCTGGACCAGCAGCCCAGCACAGTCTGAGAATTTATTAGCAATGCAAGTTGCCAGGCCCTGCCCCAGACTTTCTAAATCAAAATCAGCATTTTAACAATAAAACTGTGTGTCTCAGGACATTTTTGAAGGGTCATTAAAAATCACGCAACAGTTTGCAAATTGCCCAGCCTACCACCTCCTATGTGGTTCTCAGAAATACTTTTCAGTATATATTTAAATATTCCTACTATTCCATCCGAGCTCTTAAAGAGGCGGGGACAGATTAGACCAGACCAGCAAATTTATCCCTTTTCTATTTCTCTAAAGCCACATCAAACTGAATGATACTCAGATACTACTCTGTCTTTTGGGGCTTCTTCAAACAGCCGGTTATAATTCATTCAGGAAATAATCTCCAGGCTGTCGTTTTGTTTCTTTTTTGATTGAGTGTTACTCTGCTTTTTATGTTTAACCTGTATTCACTTCAATGACATCTTATTTATGGTTGAACTGAGCTATTTTTAGAACTATTTCTTCTTCATTTTCTGAAATCTGCTAGTATGCAATAGGCAAATATAAATGTTCAAAACAGTAAGGTGTGGGCCATGCATAGCATAAAGGAATTGGTGTTGGGGCACTGACTCAGAACCCACAGTCGGCTTTAATTCTTCCATTGTTTAGTGGACAGCACTGCATAGCATTGGTATTTGTTGATATATATATTCACTAACTGTAAGTTCTACACAATCTAAGAATCTTACCTGCATTAGCACAGTGCTCTTGGTATATGGTAGACACTCAAAAAATAATGAGGTAAATGATGCTATTCTCTTTTCATTTAAACCACAAAGGGTTAAACTCTGCTGAGTTAAGCATAAGTAATATTTTGAAGTTTGCAGCACATGTGACCATAACAAACCCAAAGATCTTTTGATGGCCCTATCACTTTATACCGAAAAACACCTCAGAGGTAGAAAATTAAACCTGAAAATAAAGAGTGCAGAAACAATTTTGCTAATTGCTTCTCCTTGACATTTAAACACTGACTAATGTTACAGGCAGGCAGTGGGGGTAAGTGAAGCTCATAAAAATATCAAGTTTTTTTTCCTTTAAAAATAGAATTCCCTCTCATTCTGAAAAATCACTTTGGAGAATTGACACAGAATGTACTTCAAAACACAAGTGAGTCAGCAGACAGCAAATATTACAAAAACACCCCCCAGCACTGATGCAGATCTCAAAACCCCCAGCTAATAAACAAGGTTTCAAGGCCTTGATAGCCTCCAGCAGCTGCAAGAACAGAAGGGGGTGGGAGAAAAATGCCTCCCCTCTCCCATAACCCTGTTCTCCAATAGTTTCCAATCCGCCCACCCACTCTGTTAATTTACTAAAAGCTGATTTGTATGGGGGACAGGAATAAGAACTCCCCAAAATAATACAACTCAGACAGGGATGAAATTAGAGGAATAAGCAGACTTTCAACAAGAGGTATGTGACATTTCACACTAGGAAAAGTCTTCGGCCAGGTAGAGGCACCATACGGTCTCTTATATTAGCCTTCATAGCAACCAGCTGGAGCTCAGCTGAATTCACACATCACAAAGTGACAGCCCTAGCTTTGGGCTACCTAGGCTGAGCTTTCACAGCTGGAAAGATTGTAAACCAAGTATAAAATGTACCTACAATTCCTAAGAAATCCTTTTCTTTCACTTATTTTATCTCCCAAATATGCCCTGTCCCCATAACAGATTATTCTAGTAGTCTATCTAATCACCTCCAAGCATCCACACAAATCCCAAAGACATCAGCATGTGTTTTATTGCCCACATTTCTACTAAAAATCCCGCCTAGGTAGCAGTATCTAAAAATACTCCAAAATCCTGTTGCTTTTTCTGAAGAAGCGTGCTGCCATGTAGTGGAATTCCAGAAGGATTGTTTTGTGTGTTCCGTTCATTAAGGTCAATTAGCTTTATGTTCAACATCACTCACGATACTTTTGTGCATAAGTGTGTTTGCAATGCACCCTGGAAAAGGTAGGACAAGAAAGTGATAACTTGGATTCATCCAGCATTTATTTTCCTCTATTGCTATCAAAGGGATTAAACAAAATGACCTAATTCCACATTCTACTGTTTCTGTGAAATTAAAAGGGAAGGTAACATTTTCCTCCTTTCTTTCCTTCCTCCTTGCAATTTCATAACTATCTCATGATATTTCAGTCTCTTTTTCCTTTTCTTTTTTGATTGTTTATCTATGCCCTACCCCCATTTCTGATTCTGGATGTCTGTTTACTGTGAACTTCTGACGACTTCCAGGCTTTGGCACCTTTGCCCTCTGGCTATATGCTGCTCACCTAAGTCCACTGAGAATCAGACCTTGAAATTCAACACGTGTTGCTAATGAGAAAAACTTGTTCTGTAAAAAGGGGGCCATACTTAAGGGAAGTTTAAAAAGGAGTCATGTAGACAGAGTGCTTGCTATTGTCTGAGTAAACCACACTGCTTCAGCTCCTTTTTTAAGAATTAGGACCTTTGTGAGTTTAAGAGAGAAATTATTGCTGCTGCCAAAAGAAGGTGAAAGAGTGCTTAAGATAGAAGCTTTTCATTGTAACTAGAGATAAGATAACCTAAACTTTCACTCAGTGCTATTTCATTCATATTTAGAAAATACCCTCTGCAGTGTGAAGAATGGCCTCTTTGCATTTTTAGTTCTCTAAGTGTGTGGCCTATTAATTATGCTGAAAAGCCTCATGTAATCATTCTAACAATTTACATTTCAATTCTATTAAGAGCACCGAATTTCCACTATATACAAAGTCCAGACAATGAAGTACCACATAGTCCTGGTCTATAAGAAGCTTACAGTCCAACAGGGATGAAAAGAAACCCCCACGGAAGGGCAATAAAGGCAGGTGGGGGTTTCTAGCAGGAGTTTTGGCTGTGTACTCACGGCCATGTAACTATTTTAAAATCAATATTAATTGAATAAACTTTTATTGATTACCCACTACATGCCAGACACTGAGAGAATGATGATGGTGATGGTGGTGATTTGGAACTTTAGGGGCCATTATTCTGCATAGCACAAGCAGTGTAGGCAAAGGGGAGCCATGGAAGGTTTTTTGGAAGTATTACAGGAAGATCAGTAGCAGTCAGGTTGGATTAGAGGAAGGGAAGTTGGAGGCCACCAGGCCTGTTTGACAGTCCTGGTGAAAGGCCATAAGAATCAATGCTCAGAAAGTAGCCACAGATTTGTGAATATTTTCTCCCATTCTGTAGGTTTTCTATTTGCTCTGTTGATTATTTCCTTAGCTGTGCAGAAACTTTTTAATTTAATCAAGTCCTGTTTGTTTGTTTGTTTGTTTGTTTGTGTTGTTGCTGTAATTGCCTTTGGGGTCTTAGTCATAAATTCTTTGCATAGGCCGATATCTAGAAGAGTTTTTCTTACATTTTCTTCTGGAATTCTTATGGTTTCATGCCTTACATTTAAGTCTTTTACCCATCTTGAATTAATTTTTGTGAGTGGTGAGAAGTAGGGGTCCTGTTTCATTCCTCTGCATGTGGCTATTCAATTTTCTCAGCACCATTTACTGAATAGGGCTTCTTTTCCCCAGTGTGCATTGTTGTCTGCCTTGTCAAAGATCAGTTGGCTATAGGTAGATAGTTTTATATCTGGGTTCTCTGCTCTGTTCCATTAGTCTCTGTGCCAATACCATGCTGTTTTGGTTACTATAGCCTTGTAGTATTGTGTGAAGTATGGTAATGTACTGATATCCAGAATCTACAAAGAACTCAAATCAGCAAGAAAAAAACAGCCCCATTAAAAAATGGGCAAAAGACATGAACATAAACTTTTCAAAAAAAATAGACAAACAGCCAAGAAACACATGAAAACATGCTCAACATCACTAATCATCAGGGAAATGCAAATTAAAACCACAATGAGATATCACCTTACCTCTGCTAGAATGGCTTTTACTAAAAAGTACAAAAACAATAGATGCTGGTGTGGATGCAGAGAGAAAGGAACACTTATACACTGTTGGTGGGACTGCAAATTAGTACAACCTCTATGGAGAACTGTATGGAGATTTCTCAAAGAACTAAAAGTAGACCTACCATTTGATGCAGTAATCCCACTACTGGGTATCTACCCAGAGGAAAGTAAGTCATTTATCAAAAAAAACACCTGCAACACAATTCACAATTGCAAATATGTGGAATCAACCTAAGTGCTCATCAATTCATGAGCGGATTAACAAAATGTGGTATATGTGTACTATGGAATACTACTCAACCATAAAAAAAGATGAATTAATGCCTTTTGCAGCAATTTGGATGGAAGTGGAGACGATTATCCTAAGTAAAGTATCCCAAGAATGAAAAAACAAACCCCACATGTACTCATTAAATTGGGATGAACCGATGGGCACACATGTGCACAGAGAGAAATAAAAGACATTGGAAATCAAGCAGAGGGTAGGAGTGAGGAGGGGAGGGGCAAAAGCATACCTAACAGGTACAATGAACACTATTCAGCTCATGGGCACACTTACAGCCCTGACTCAAGCATTATAAAAGCTATCCTTGTAACAAAAGTATTTGTACGTCCTTAATATTTTGAAACAAAATTTTTAAAAAGTAGCCATAGAAAAAATGAAATAGATAGCATTATTTTTTGAAATTGGAATATGTCTTGAAGTTTTCAAGAATAAAATATCTAGCCATGCACCTAAAATTGACGGGACAATAAAGAATTTGGATTGGACTTGATTTCTGGTTCTGCCTTATAGTGGTGTAACATCGGACAAGATAACTTATCACTTTAATCTTTAATTTCCTCATCTGTAAAATGTAACTAGTGCTATGCATGCCATGGGATCATTTTCAGGATTAGCAATTGTATAAAAGGTATACCACAAGTGTCTGACATTTAGCAAGTTCTCAGAAATAGTAGCTATTATCGATATTATGCTATAGCTTTTCTTCTCATGTGATGACTTTGTAATGTTATGCACTAAATGAAACAATTGGGGTAAACTCTTTTTATAACTGGGTATTGTTTATTTGTACAGATTATTAGCCAGAGGATTTGTCTTATGGTTATTTTGAAATCAGTTGTTGAGACAACAGAAATGAATAGATAAGAGAGATTGAAGATCTGAGTCCCAAAACTCAGTTGCTTACAAGAAGTAAGCAGGTAAGGTGTGAGTATAAATTGAACCAGATGAAACTAAGATCTGGTGGGACTTAGGGCCATTAAGGAATGTGTCTCATAACTAAATTTTTTGCCGGCCAAACAAAATGTCTGAGGTATTTGGGCTTGCAACTCTTTGAAATAAAATGTAGTGATTTAAAACAAACTTTTTGATTGTGATCTACATTAAGACATGGATTTTAATTTATCACAATAGCACATACGCAGATATACCTAAAAAAATTCTCAGGATGATACTTAATACATGTGAATCATATTGCTACTATTTTATTTTGGTCCATTCCATTCTACTTCATTTCTTTACATTCCTTTCTATCCCATTTGTGATTTTAACTTGTTATGGTTTCTTTTTAATTTGGTCTTGAGAGTGCCCATAAGCCAAGATAGACCTTACTAGGTGAGCACTGACTAAGAGAAAGTCAGATTTGTGTATTTGTGTGTCAAGTGAGGCACAATGAGGAGGAGAAAACAAAATGCATGAAAACAGAAGAAATTTATTACTCACAGGACCCAGAGAAGTTAGGGGTACCTACAGGAGGCCAACTGGAAGTCCAGAGGGAGCAGGAAGTTCAGCTACCAGGTGGGGATCTAGAGAGATTGAGAGAGATGAGAGAGAGAGAGAGAGAGAGAGAGAGAGAGAGAGAAGGATGGGGGAGGGGGGAGAGAGGGAAAGAACCTGTGGGACAATGTCTTTATTAAGGTATTAAGGTCCATGGGTGTAGCCCTCAGGCTTTCCTGTAAGGGTTGTGTATTGGCCAGTTAAAGCAAACCCATGTTAATGGGAGGACTTATTTACATGATGCTGGTGTTGGCCGTTAGGTTTTATCATGGTTAGCAACTGTGAGATGTATTGGGCTTGGGGTCAGTAAGATGAGGAACATTAGGCTATATTGCAAACCACCATGTGGGGAGAAGTTTTAATTAAGCCAAAGGTGACTACGTTTTAAACAACTATGTCAGGCCTAAAAATGGATGCTGAGGCAGCAACTATATTAAACAAATTTATTATTCCTATCCTATTCCATCTTAGTCAAATAAAATCTGCAGCCAGATCTTCTTAATTTACTTTTTTTGCCATTAATGAGTCCCAATCCACAGTTTATAACTCTGGTGTGTAACAATGGATTAAAATGTTATGGCACTCCCTTTCAGAAAAAAATTTTTGAAAAAAATTGACCAGAGAGATATATATTTATTTATGATTATATCTATATCTATCTATCTATCTATCTATCTATATATATATACTGCTATTAATCTGTTTATCCAATGTCAAGAAAACTTAATTTTCTTACTTTTTAGATAAAATATAAATAGAAGTTATAATATTTTTTTCCTCAGCACAATATCTTATACACCACTTGGTGAGGTCTAAGGCAAACTCTTCACCTGACCAATTGTGTGACTTTGAGTCAGTGACTCTAACTTCCTGAGCTTAGAATTTCTCATCTGTAAATTGGGAATGATAATATAAATTTCAGACTTTTATTGGGATAATTTGATTAAATATTGCATTTAAAGCAAATGATATATCACTTGACCTCCCCACAATTAAATAATGTTATTTTAAAATTAATACTAATTGGACAAACTTTTAGTGATTACCCACTACATGTCAGACACTGAGAGGATAAAGAGGTCAATAAAAGATAACATATGATGACAATGATAATGATGATGATGTTGATGATAAAGTAGAAGATAGAAGATAAAAATGAGGATGAAGAGAAAAGAGACATTATAACCAGTCAACTTATATAAATATAAAACAAGCCAGAATATAACATGTCTTAATAAAACTATATTTAGCATTGTGCCTAATATTAAGTATGAAATATATATTTTTGAATACATGCATGCAGTCATGGGTGAACGAATGAATGAATGAATGAATTGCAGTCTTTGCCTTACTACGTAAAGATCCTTTTTTTTGGCATTGTCTTGTCACCAACAAAAGTGACATGTTGTAGACTACTCATTAATACCAATTGGTCATCTAAGCTAAAAAGTAAATGTGACCATTGAGATTCTTATAGGAATTTTTAAAATTAAAAATACCACATCAAATGTGTGCATTTCTAAAACAATGATTAAAAGAGATCCATAACTCTTTGTTTTGAACAGATCTTTCATTTCCATCAAAATGTTATGGAATAGAAATAACTGTTATTAAACTTCTTTTCTTCTTATTCAGTAATCAGAGAGGAAAGGCATCCAGCTACATACCAGTGAAGGGAACTTAAGGTCATATATTAATAACCCAACAGTTTCCTCAAATAAATTGAAAATGAAGTTAAATATTTTTATAGACAAGTCACTTTATAAATCAATAGACAAGGCTATTATAGCTATATTACCAGTTCTTTTCACATAAATATTAAAGGGCCATCTTCAAACATACGTTCATTTTTTATCCTCTCTCTCACCACTTCTTTTTTATTTCAAAGTCAATAGAAAATCTGCTTAAACAGGTCTCATGTTACTGAGAATCTAGAAATGAGTTTGAGATTTACTTTTTGATTCAGTAAATTGTGCTTTATTATTCAGAGTATGCAACATATAAGATGACACATTGTAGCCAGATAGAGAAGTAACACTTTTCAATTGGTATTGGCTATGGTTCTGTTTTTATTAACCCTCTTGCTGGTAAATCTGAATGCAAGCTCTATGGAATCAGATGGGAAATAATAACTTCCTTTAGTGCCATTCAGGCAATGGAGAATGATTTTTCCATTTGTGGAATATCATCTAGGAAATAACCTGCAATGACAATTTGTCAAGAAAAGAAATCCATCACCAAACTTGATAACACTAGTAGAAACTGAAGCATGTACATACAGATTCACAGTTACGATTTGACCCTATGAGTCCCCAGGATTATCAATCATCCAGCATTTCTCCCACTTCCTGTTCATTCTCCCAGCCTTTTATCACCCTTTCTAAAGAGGCTGCCAGCTGTGATTCTCTATTTAGCATGTGGGGACCATGAAATAGCTTTCAAAACACCTCTCCAAATATTTTCTACAGTATAATAATCCCCGAGCTGACAAGGTAAGATCATTATCTCTCTTCCATGAAAGAGAAAACCGAAACTATGACTAAGTGACTTGTCTAAGGTCACACATGCAGAAAGAGGCACACGTGTGGATAACAGTGCTTTCTGAATCATTGCCCTTTGGGACAGATGAACACTCAATCAAGCATTAAAGAGAAAAATGGAGGGGTTCATAAAAGCCAAGAAGCCTTGAGCTCATGAATTCTGAGTGTTTAACCACTTTAATATGTAATCCATTTATTTTTTTAAGCCATTAATCAGTTTATTTGAGCAACTGTATCAATTGTCTATTGCCACAATCATGCCAGTCTTGTTGGTAGAGTGGTGGTAGAGTTCCTAGAGGGTGAGAAGAAATCTGGAAGACCTCTTTAGGCCAAGGGTCAGAATTAGAATGCTCTGACTTTCATCACACTCCAGTGGGCAAAGCAGATGAAAATGCCAGCCCAGGTTCAAAGGGTGGAAAACAGACTCCACCTCTTACTGGGAAAGCTACGCAGTTATACAACAAGGAGCATGGCCACAGGGGTGGGAAGTCAGGGGGGCCACTTTTATAATCAGAACAATCACTCATCATCTCCAGTGTGCCAGACTTTTGGGAACACAAAGAGGACTAAACTGTTCTTTCTAATATGTAGGAATTTATAGACCGGTAAAAGAGAGATTATATGAAGATCGTTGCAATATAGAGTACTACAAGGAGAGTGGTCATGAAAATGAACGCCTTGATCTACAAAGCTCAAGAGTATAAAACACCTAACTTTCTTAATTTTTCTGTAATCACATTTAATTTGTGTCTGGAATCCCATTTTTAATCCATAGCAAGCTTTAATCAATTCTAAGTAATGAACTGATTCTGAGTTACCTAAATTAACTCAGTGTTTGCTCAGTAAGATCAGAATTTCCTTCTCTCCTCCTTGTCATGGTGCCAGGGGGCTAGATCTTGTCTTCAGTTGTCAGACTCTGGGATCCACGGAGATTAGTGTCTTATGTGGTCCTCATTCTAAATACAGAGCTCCTTCCTCATTCACTAATGAGTTAGTGCCTAAAGCCAGTCAAATACATGTGACTATGTCACAAATGTTAGAATATACAATCTGGTGAACTGGAGATTAAAGTAGAAATAATAAAAAAAGATAGGGTAAACTTTATTTTGTACCCATATTTAATAAGTACTCATGGAGATAATATGAATTATCATATATTCATATGCATCATTCAGAGTGAAAGGGATATAGATTCTTTAGAAACCTAAATAAAAATGAGTATGGAAAGAGCACGGAAGGGGAAGTTGAGAGAACATGAATTGTAGCCCATATTCATCCCTAGCCATGTGATTCTAGCAAAGTCATTTCACTTCTTTGGCCTCAATTTCCCCATTTCTTTATCGAGAGGGTTGGACTAGAGAAATATTTCAGTCCCTCTCAGCATTCAAATTCTTTAGGGGTTAGGAAATTGAAAAGGGCCGTAAGTGGCAATCAGGAGAGAATAAGAAAGGGAGAGAGAAGTGGAGGCAGAGAGTGAGAGAGAATGAGAATCAAAAAAAGTCTGAATAAGCTCACAGATTACAGGACATCTGAGGAAGATTTATTAACCTAGCTCAACTGATAGCTGTGAGTGAATAATACACACTTTGGTATTATGCAGTGATGTTTCTTTACATGAAGGCAAAGTTTTAATAGTCAGAATACTACATGCCCCATTGCAGTATAAATATACAATTGTCAAGAAACATAGCTCGTTATAATCATCTTAATTAACAATATTTATCTATGCTTTGCTCCTCAATGTTAACATTATTTTCAGCAACTAAAATGTGAAAGGAAAAGAAGTCACTTTTAGACTCCCTAATAGGAATCATAAATGCCAACATATTCCAATTTGAAATATTATTAGCAGCAATATTTCATAATATAGTTAATCATGAATCACTTTTAATAGATTTACAATGTATGAAATTATAGAGACTTTATTCAATACTAGTAAATGGCACTTATTGAACATACAGTTGGTCAATTTTAATATCATACAGATAGTTTGAGAATATTTGGTAGCCATAATTAACAGTGACCCAAATGAATTAGACTGTGATTAATGCTGATTTAATGTAATTCTAAGTAAATAAAATGTCTAGCTAAACTTGGCAGAAAAGGCACTGGACAGGAACATCTAATATTATTGAAACTGATATGAGCTCTCTGGTTATCTCAAGCAATACAACTTATAATCTCTTGTTGAAAAGCATTGACCCTCGGTTTTTTTTTTTTGTGACCTTAACCTTGGAAACAGACTATCACTCATGCTCTAGTTGTCAATCACTAAGTCATACTACCCCATGTCTTTGAGATTGACCACTTTGAAACAGCTCTGTTATGTTTTATTTAGTCTGCTGCCAGTATCAACCAAGCCAAAAAAAGGAAAAAATGGTATAAAAGCTAGTTATCAGACATAGTTCTTACTGACCAGTTTGATAAAAATATTGTCTTATCAAGAATGAGGAAAGGCCAGTACATTTTACCATTTCTCCCCTCAAAACAAGCTAATAATCCAGCAAATTGATGCTGCAGATGGGAACAGCGAGTTAACTGCCGTATATAGGGTTGATTCTTCAAATATAAAACATGTAAACTTAAACTTTCCCTCCAAACCCCACTCTTTCCACTCAATGCTAACAATCTGAAAAGCAACTGGGTATTGCCATGTATATGGCAGATGTTGGTTAATGATGAGTTAAATGTTTACAATAGCTGTTGTAATAGTTATTCACCTCCCCCAATAAAACAAAACAGCAGTGCAACCAAGACAAAGTCATTTTGCTCTGATTTCATGGAGTTATTTAGATAACTCTGTCATTTGTTTCCTCTCTCTCTCTCTTTCTCCCTATTATTCCCCCTTGGTGATTTAGGCTGCTCTGTAACAGTTTCAGGTGCTTGTGCCTGTTGGGAACTTTGGCCACTCCAAGCTTGCTGTAGTGTAAACCAAATTGTTTCTGAGTGCCACAAGGGACACACTTCTCTTAACAAAACAAAGTATAGCATCCTCTGAGGTTTTTTGCTACAAAGGGGCTAGGAAGGAGTGCCTGACCAATGTACCTGAATACATTCCCCCCCAAAATGGATGTAGTCACACAAATTTCCTGAAAAAATAAAACAGTTGTAAGTGAGTTGGTGACCCATGCTTTTCCATGTGTCTGTTGGTATGGAAACTGCCCAAGCACAGATACTTTCTTTCAGAAGTAATGTTCTCTGAGGGGCCAGTTCAAATTCCCTGGGCTGTGAAGGTAAACAGATTGCCTCTGTCCCTTGTGTTTCCCTAAAGGCCTAAAGCCATATGGTCTGATAAAAGGATGCTCTAATGCAGAGATAGGTTAAGCAAAACATAGCAAATCCATAGAATGAATTACAATGCAGCTATCAAAATTCCCAAGGTAGAAGAATACATATTGGCATGGGAAATAGTGATAAATTGTTAAGGTTAAGAAAAAATCGATTCAAAGATTTAATATTTTTGTGAAAACTCTAAAGCACATACAGAGCTTATATCTCTTTTTACCTAAAATATATCATCAATTGATTATATTGATTTTAAGAAGTATTCCAATTTAAGAAAATATTAAATTGGGGTTAATGTGTGTGTTAGAACCAAGGTATTACTATCTGGTATATGTTGTATGTTATACATTTTTAGATGGAATGCTACATATTACATTGTAACATATTGTATATGTGGCAAATTCTCTATTTTATATATTAAATGATACAATTGTATTTTGTTATATGTTATATAAATATATCTTACATTTTATGTAAAGACTGGAATGAGATCACAATTTAAATTTGTTTCTTTACCTTTTTCAGTGTTTTTGAACTTATTTCTTCCTTCAGCAGATATTACCCTTGCAATTAAGAGGAAAAATTGTTTAAACTTTTAAAAAATGAATACTCTCAGGCTATTAAATAAATCAAACAGCTAATGGGCTTGGATTTTTTTCTTCTCTCCTGATTTTCTGTTCTCTTGATAAAAATGAGACAGAAGAACTTTGGGAGTGCAGTCTAGACCACTTACTTGGAAGAATCACACTTGGGGGGTCTGGACAATCTGGGGTGCTGTCTGCATAGAGCCTTTGCAGGGAATTTTGGAGGAGGCAAATGTGAAACAGGTGCACTGATCAAAATCAGGCTGTTTCCCCACAAATGAAGCCTGGAAACCTGCCATCATTGGGTTTGGGGCCACATGAGCCACCACTTTTGTGAGCACCGTAAGCTCATCCATAAGGAAGCACTTCTCGAAGGCTGGCAGTTTTTTTAACAATGTCAGTAATGGTGGCAGCAGCTGGCCCCAAACTGCCGACTGCTGTGGGCTTAGCAAGCTTCTGAAGTATAATATATAGCAAGCTGCAGTCTCCTCCTCTCCTCAAACACAACTACAAGGTCGAAGTGGGAGAAGCCGAGAGTGAGCCTGATTATTAGCACTCATTTTTTAAGGATGAAGGCAGCCAAAGGACTCCTCTTCAGACAGACTATTGGAGGCCAGCTGGTCCTCTCTCATGGACCCCCATCTTCTTCCACATCATACCTTTCTTACCTGACCATGGTTTTAGCATACCATTTCAGGGCAAGTTTTACAGAAGAGGAGAGAATAAAGATGGAACTTGAAGAAAGTGAAGGAATTTAGACCTGATATTGAAAATGTATGTAATTTCAGAATTGGGACTGTTGAGCAAAAAGGTTGGTTAGGCTTTCCTTGCACTTTGCTTATTGAAGATGTTGTTTAAAGGAGTCTGAGGAAAGTTTTATTTAGCTAGAGTGAGACCAGAACTATGAACTTAACTGCCAGCATTGAATAGTCCAGATATAGCTGCTTAGGAAAGGCCAGTTAAGAGGCCCAGGGAAGAGGAAAGGAGTTCACAAGTCTGGCAAGAGTGTTTGAAGAAGGCAAGTGTTCAAGTCCAGAGAGAGCAGCAGGAGATAATCATTGGCAGATCTCTAAAAGTGTGACACATACACAGGACTTGCGCCTTTATTCAGCCAAGGGCAGATACAGAAGTGGGAAGGCTGATTCTATGTGCTCAAGGAAGATTGTGGGGAGAAAGAGTGGAAACAGCTGAGCAAGACTGAGCAGAAAGAGAAGACTCAAGGCTATTGGAAGAGGCCTTGGCCATCAAAAGAAAGTCAGAGACGGAGAAAGTGGCCAGGGAAGAAATGGCCAGAGGAACAAAGTGGCTATTGGAGCAGAAGAGTAAAAATAATATCAAATGGAACAAAGAAATTGTTCCATTTTTTTTTCTCTTTTCCATTAATAGGAACCTGAGGTATGAAGAGATGATTTGGAAATAAACCAGGAAGCATGTAGAAATATGTCAGAGATATGAAAACTTCTTCTCTGGAAAGGTCTGGGGAAACGCCCATACCTCAAGCTCTAGGGAAGGCAACCCAGGTCCCGTGATCTGTTCACCCCTCAGCTATGCTGGTAGAGTGGAGAATATTATATGCAGAATGAAATTTCAGGGGCACAAGGGATTTTGGCTTCCCCATGAAACTACCAATGATACTTGCTATGTTTTGTTTCTGAATCTTAAATTTGTGTTTTGAAATTCTGTTAAATTTGCTGTTGTATATTTCAGATATTTCAGTATTGCTGAGTAGCAGGGGGAGGGTGGTGGGCTTAGGAAGACAATTTCAATGTATGCAACTTCTTTACTGGTGAGTGTTTAAACTGATGACTCATGGACAAAGGTATTATGCTAGGATTTCTTCATAGGAATGAAGAAAAGGAATGTGTTTTCTTTTATTATACATTATATACAAGAAGTATCAAAAGGGCATTTAAGAATCATCATGTAGTAATAGGATATAAACATTTGGAAGACAGAGTAAGAATTAAATATTTAAGTGAAATCATTGCATACAATTATTTATTGAATACCTGCTATATGCTAGACTTATATGGGGTGCTGGTCATGTAACATTGAACAAAATGTGTCCTTACACTCAGGGCATTCAGAGTTAGTGGAAAGGCCAACTTTATTAAATAAATAAATAAATAAATACCACACATTGTGGCAGGTTCTATTAAAGTTAAAGGTATAAGGTAGTACAAAGGAAGTGGTGTCAACTCTACCTGCCTATCATACCTTTCACAGTGATAAAATAATTGAGTAGAATTACATGGAGGAAAATAAATTGAATAGCTTTGATCACGTTAACATTAAGATATTTCTGGCTTTTTACATCAGTCTAATGAACAAATTCCATTAGACATAACCTATTCAGTCTATTGATATTTATGGTTCCTATAGCAGAAAATAAACTTACATACTTTTTTCTTTGTAGTCATAGACATGTTTATCAGATAAGTTTGTAAATGATATAATGGTTTTCTATGATTTAAAAAGATGTTTCAGAATTTGTGCTGCAACCTGTCATTTTCTCAGCCATACCCTAACCTCCAGGAACTTGAAACAGTTCATTTTGTATCCATTTTAAAAATCTATGATTATTTATTCACAATGTTTGCCCCTGTGAAGCTGAATTGCTTTAAACAAGAAAAGGATAAATGTTCTAACCCAAGTTTCAGGCTGAGTTTGAACCTTAGCTCATACCTGATCCTCAGTGTTTAACAGAATGTCTTCTTAGTAATCATAAACTCTTTCCAGAGTTATACAATAAATGAGTATAATTAAGTCTCTTTGGTTGCTTTGAATAATTCTCTAGAGCTTCTTTCTTCTGCTTTTTTCTTCATAAACATTTTAGACGAAGATGCCATGGAAGCACATTACTTTCATCATAGACAATACTCATTAAAAACTTTAGAAAAATGGTTATTACTCTGCATAAAATTCACAATGATTAATAAATTCTTACAATAGTCCTCTCTCTGTTAAAAATACTTATTAGTCTGAATAGGCCCTTAGTCTAAGGATATTTTAAACTCCTATCATATATCTCAGGATGATAATGGAAGTCTAAGTACTCTATCAACCTGTTTATTATTATAATAAAGTAATATGAAAATTTATACATAAAATATAAAATACAGATCCAGGTCTGTCAGCAAGTAACACTGATTATTAAGGGGTTGCAAAATGCCAAGGGAGAATGGTGGTATTCAGTGTCCACATATCCAACATGAAGTATCAGAGTGGTTAAGATTTGATACAGATGCTATTATATGATCAACGAAATGGAAATTCTCTAATGGGACCTGGAAATATTAGATGTGTTAAAATCTTGCAACAGCAAAATTTTCCATAGAATTATTAGATTTTCTTCTATACCCTTTCTTGTGGGCTGAACCCAACAATGTTTGCCCTCACATATCATGAAATACTGCCAAATAAAAGTGATGAACGAATCAAAAAGAAAGAAAAGGAGTTTTTCAAAAGGTACGAGAATAAGAAATTTTACTTAAGCAATTTCCAAAGGCATACAGCAGGCAATAATTATGACTGCTAGTATAATATGTTATTATAGTAAAATGATTAGGCATTAGATATATGTATCTCTGATGCTGTGCCAAATGCTGGGTGATTCCTTTCTTAACAGAAAGTAATAGCCACCACAAGTTTTATGACTGGTTAAAAGCATTCAGTTATTTTATTATAACATTTCTAGAAATTAATTTTTGTGATAGCTAGCTTGCTAGATATGTATAGTAGGAATCTCAATGCAGAATCTCAGATGTGCATGAAATGTGATATCATGGTTCTATGATAATGATTAAGTTTCTGCTTTCAGCTACTGTTTCACTGGATAGTAGAAAATTAATTTAATTTCTTTAAGTTTAACATAGTATTGAGGCAACAGGGGATAGGAATAAATCCAGCGATGTGCTGGTAAACCAGATCTGGAAAAACACCTACCACCCAAAATGTGGTCCAACCACCATTAAGTAGCCTAAAAGTACAACAGGAATCTCTCCTTTTATTTTAATTTTGCACTGCTATCAATAAGCCTGAATGCAATTATATCTTTAATTCTTACTATTAAGTTTCAGTCTGCGACTATCCTAAGATCTTTTCTAAATGAGCTACAGTAGAGATAGTGAAACATAGTCAACAAGCAGGGGCTCTGGCGTCACCAACCTGGGCTCAGATCCCCATGATGTCCACGGAGTTATCAGACAGACTTAGCCTGTCCCAGCATCTCTGATCAATTGAAACAATTCTCATGAAGATTCTCAGCACAGTGTATGCACTCAGTAAATGTTTTCTCCCCCCTTCTCTTTCTCCAGGATTTTACATTTATTAAAATTATTGAATTTCATCTTGGGTTTGGCTCAGGTGTTGAAATACGAGGAATAGTTTGAATCTCCATCTAAGTCTTTGTTCACAAGTTATTCAAGTTAAACCAATAGTATCTTGCTGAATGGTTAATGAAAAATAAAAAAAAAAATTAAAAAAAATTTTTAGGAACAGTGTCTATTGTACATTTTCTGTTTGCAAAGCTACAAACTAGCTGCTCCAGGTAATAAGAGGGGTGGAGGATAGTTTGTGGATATAAATATGAATAAAGCATGGTCCCTACCCTCAAGCTATTTAGAAGTTACTTGAGAACAGCTCTATGAAAAGAACAGTCATGGTGTAAATACAATAGAGGTGTGTACATACTTGTGTAGAAACATGCAGGAGGAAGTCATATGCATTTGAGTAAAGCTGGTAGAATGGTGAAGGTTGTTTTCAAACTGGTCTTTGAGTAATGAGAAAGAAGGTTCTAGGTTGGAGGAGGCAGGGGCTCAGAAACAGGTTAAAAGAATGAGTTCCTACCAAAGAATGGAGACAAATAGAGGCATATCTGAAGAAGCCCTTCCATGTATGCTGAGATTCCTGCTCCTCAATCATGGAATAGAAAATGAGCATTCTGGAAATAAAGGAAAAAGTAATAACCTCTAATATTCTTCCCAGGATAAATAACCCCAACACAAAAACTTTTTCCCAGGGAAGAGGTTTCCATACTGAACAAGAACTACATCCTTGTGCACTCAACTACTAGACACTTTAAGCTCTTGGAGAAGCCAGTTTAACTGCAAAATAAATCTTTTTTGCTTGTTAAAAGAAGCCAAGTGGATTATATCAGATAAAACCTATCATACCACCTCCTACCTGATAGATTGTGTTCCAGTGACAATATCCACCCAGCCTGTATTTGGGTGTCAATGTTAAACATTAAGGGGAAGTCTATTTCTTTTATTATTTTTCAGTTAGGGATCCTGAAGTGTTTGTGATCTGCTTGATCTTTCTTTTCCATAGATAGTCCCTAGGACACTATGGGCACAAGGAATAATAGAAAAATAGGAATCACAGTGAGTGCCACTTTATTAGTAGCTAAGCCAATACCTAATGCCCTAATACAAGACCTCTTTGACAAGTTATCCTAGAGCATATAATTTTGGCTTAGTCCAAAGGGAAGCCTCCTATTTTCCCTTTTAGTGTAAATTTTAGAACCAGCAAACTCAGATGTGACTGCCGGTTCAGAGAAGGAAAGATGTCTCTGCTGGCTATCTTTGAAGGTAGAAGGCTGAAGGTTGAAAGTTTAAGGTGAAGGTTGGGGGTGGGGAGGGGGGAGAGAGGAAGCAAAAGACCAGCTGGAGTTTCCTTGAGGCAGTCTTGCTTCCACATGAACACAGGGAGCACCGAGGAGGAGGGTAGAGTGTGAGTTCCTGCCTTTTGCTAATCCACCCTCCTAGCAAAAGGTAGCACAGTAAAGAGCATGGGCTTGGGATAGAGGCCAGGACAAGATGAGCAGCTTATCTTCCCTTTGAAAGCCAAAAGGGGGAATGGCAAAGCCAACATGCCATGGCATGAGGATCAGTAACAACTCCCTCCTCTCATGAAGCTATGTGATTTTCCTATCAACGAATCTTTTTCTAGTTAGGAAAAATTGCTCGTATGACAGCCTGGAAAGATTTATAGGAAATCAGAGTCCTAATCCATCTTCACAACAGCAAAGATTTTAATTTAGTCTCACATGGTATGGGTATCTGTGTCAAAATAGAGACAACACCATTATTCGTTGGATATATAACTAGTTCTAGAATCCTATCCTATAAAATATCTACAAGTAAATTAACATCAATTTGAGGGGACAGCGAGAAAATGCTATTACCCAGTGCTCAGTGCTCTTCCAGATTCTAATCAGGGAGTGATCTCAGTGAATGCTCAGAGGTGAGGAACTTTGCAAAGAATGGTAGCCTTAATGAGCATGCTCAGCACCACAGAAGATAAATGTAGAACTGAAGTGATCTTGTAAACTGAAGAATTAATAAAAGAGGTTTACATAGGATAATTGCCACATAGTCCACCCAAGAAGAGAGCCTTTGCACAAGTTCAAACAGGTGAAGGTTTGGCAAAATGAGAGCTAGATAGGAAAGTAGAACATGACAGTGACAAGCTTGGTTTGAGTCTGCAATGAAGCCTTGTCTGCAGTGTAAAAAGCAAGCATGACATTGCATGTATCCCCCCCAAAATTCAGGAGGTAGTCTAACCATTATCTTATAGAAAAATCAAAACATTATTGGCATATGTTTGCCAAACTAATGAGGGTGGTAGAGAATAGAGAGAGGGTTCAGAGAAGAGCCGCAAAGATTTTTCAATTGAACGTCGCACCTGAAAGAAATATCGAAAGAACAAGGTTTATTCTTGTTGGCAAAAAACAAAACAAAACAAAACAAAAAACCTTAGGAAAAATTTAATAGTCATTCAATAAAAAAGGGCTGTCAGAGACCAGAAATAAACAGTTCTCTTGTCCCATAGTTGACAAAAATCAAAGAAAATTGGCTTAACTAGAAGAGAGCCTGAGAGAGATTTATAATTACCTCCCCACTCAGCCAAATTTGAAAAATTCACTCTCTATTCATGAAGTGCAATTATGTCTCATATGTGCTAAATGCATAGCCTGGTCATATTACTCAAGTCCTTTTTATAAGTCTGAGTCCTGTCATATTAGTATTTAACACAACACTACTCGCAATTAAGCACTTAATATGATCTTTGAATGTTGTAATAAACAATAAAGATTTTGCTATCTTGTAGCTGGTGAACATTGGTCAGGTGTAGAATCTCATTCTCTGAAGCAATTCATTCTGTTTCTAGCTTAAGAAACTTTAGGCTTCCTTGGATATTGATTTACAGAAAGAAGCCAAATAGAAAATTAGCTCCCATGTGAATGTGTCTGCTTTTATGATAGAGTACTTTGGGTTAGGAATTACTGTCATTTTTTTAAAGTGGTCATAGTCTATTATGCAAATTAATCTTTCAGTATCTAAATTACACCAAAGTACAACATCCTTGTGTACTGCAGACATTAATTGTTATTTATAATGTGTCTATTACCAGTCTAATGTAACTAAGTTACAAAGTTATATATTTTGCCAATTTAAATGTCATTTAAAGATGTATTTGTGTACGTGTTCTTAAACAATACATGAGCTGTATCAGGATGGTCTTCTTGGCGATCTTGAAGAAGGCAATGGCTACTTATGGTCTGCAATGGAGCTTAAGAGAATGTAGCATGTTTGTGGGGAAATGAAATGCGGACTGTTCTTTTCAGTTCTGTGTTTATCCTGTTATTACTAAAAATGCATATGGTGGACAAGTCTCATATGACCGACGATACAATGTGAAGTGGTGGATCATCGGTAGATGATAGTAGATAAAAAGGTTTTAAATGTCTTCCTATTCAAACCCTTCATTTCCCTGACAAGTAAGAGAGGCCCAGAGGAGTCAAACTGCTGGTTCAGCCTGGGCTAGACTTCAGAATTTCTTAATCCTATTTGTAATAGATGGTGTTGCCTTTGCTGATTTATCATTTTGTATGGGTAGAGATTATCTTTTAATAATGCTGGGAAATATAGACACATTAACTTCCTTATAACTTTGCATCTTTTAACCAGGGTAAAATAATTTCTTTTAATTAGTAAGACAGTTCTAGTTTTAGGATTTGCTCCTAAATTTCAATCAAGGAACAAAATGTCTTTGAAAATTTATAATGGAGATTCTAACAGAATTTTAACTTACTAACCACTCTGAGTCTCTGCTGTAAAACCATCCATGCAAAGAACATGGTTCATTTATCTACAATGTTATCAACATTGGCCTTAAATTAAATCTTCATGTGATTTAACAAGATGCAACAATACAATAGTGATGATTTATTTGTGATGAATATGACATAATCATAAAAACATCAGGTTACCAGAGCCAGCAATTTACATCCTTATAATTCTTTAAATGATTTTTCATTTGTCTTTTGTAAAAATAAGTCAAAATAATTTCACATGACATCAATATGCATAGGATATAGTGTATCTAACAGTTAAAGTCTTCTAAAATATTTCTTGTAACTAACAGTAATTTATTAAGTAATAAACCAGGAAGCTCATTAATGCAAAGCCATTAATTTTCTTCTCCTAATATTGTTATGAAAGAGATTCCATTTTAGTTTCAACTGTAAGTGGTTGATATAAGAATGCAATTTTTATACCAGTAGTTAAAGAATGATTATGTTTTGTTTCTGTCAAATAATCCTCAAGGTTCAATAATTTTTGGAATGTTACTTAGCATTCTATTAATAATAATAATTCACCAACAAATTAGTGATTCTTATGATGCATCTGATATGTACCAGGTAATGTGTGAGAATTTAGCAATGAACAAAGCACAGACTTTGTCCTCAGGCTGCTTACAGTCTAAATAGAGACAAGCACAGGCCCACATAAGCACCATGAGGTCTATAATTGCAATGATGGAAGAAGGACATTTATTATGTAAGACATTTTAAGTCATGCAAAAGTGTCACTCCATGTGGCCCCTTGACACGTAGGCCAGCTGGTCTTTACATTTTGACACTCACATTCCTCTAAGAAATATTTCTTGACCCTCTGCCCAACCCCAATCCTACTACCACATGCATCTGTGTATTTATTATCTATTCAGTGCTCACATATATCTAGAATTTTTGGAGTACTCAATAAATGTTGGTCTAATGAGTTATCTTAGTTAACTCACTTTGGCTTAGAGGCAGGGTCCCAACCATGCAGGTTGTAGATTTGGTAGAACCCTTAGTTGAGAAATGTGTTTCCTACAAACTCATGGTCACCAGAAAATGAAGTACATAATAAAATGATATGAACTATCAATGAATGAATGCCCTTCTTGCTTCTTCAGACTACCTGCTGACCCCTTCCATTCACAGGTAGAGAGAAAGTACAGAGAACAACTATGTTTATATTTAACCTCTGAAATTCAATGAAGCACCTTTTCTGGCAGCCAGACACTTTACCCCAGGCCCCCAGGCAGAGTGGACAAATAGTCAATGACTTTACTTCTCCCAAACCAACACCTCCACTATCCTCCACTCCCCACCCCATGGCGTATATACATTTGTCTGGGAACGCAGAGGAAATGAGAGTCGGGAATACAAGGTGATGAGAATGATGTTTATGTCCTCCACCTGGGTAATCAGATAACAGAGACAGGAGATGAATTTTCTCCCAAGCTGGGAGGTGATTTTGGATATGTTATTCCTTCTTTCCTGGTGTTTGCTGGTTAGCAGAACTCTAGATCCAGGTAGAGCAGTTGGGAATGGGGAAGGACAATAGAAAGAAGGCAGTGACAGATCAAGGGGGAAGAAGGCAAAGACAGCCCCATGTGTACAAGATACGGATTCCCAAATTTCCTATGGCCATGGATAGGGTAGGGGGCAGGTGTTAACTGGGGGCATGAATTTGTTTGTTGTCAACCAAAAACTTGCCTAGGAATGAAGGAGATCTAATTAATAGAGCTATCATGGGCAGAAAGCTCACTGGTTGGCAGGTGGGGAGAGTTGGAGAGGTGGAAAAAGCCCATTCATGCCTTATCAGGATTATCGTCTCCAATTAGTTACTGAGGAGGCCCAGCTCATGGTCCTAAGAGTATCCAATATGCCTCATGAGAGAGTCAGCAGTGAGTTCCATCCACAATAAAAGGGGCAACCGTGCAGGCCTTAGTAGTTGGGCATTCCTAGAGCCCTGGGCAGTGCTGGGCTTTGACTTTGCCTCTTTTCTGAAAGCTCTTTCCTGTAGCTGCCTGCAGGTATGCAAGGACACCATGCACCCTAGAGAAAGAAGCTTTGCACCGGACGGTGTCTACGATCATAATGCCTAGTTTCAACTAGAACATTTTTGGTTTATACTGAGTTTACTGAAATAGGAGAACATAACTAGCTTGCTCCAGGCAGATGGGGGGCTCAGATGATGGACTCAAAAGTCAAGGGAAGTATGTCAGGTGCAAAATAAAGCAAAATCCTTGTTTGCAAACATCTGATTTGTTAAAGTAAAGTTTATACCTGTTACATGCTGGAGGAATATTCATTGCTTCACTTTTGCAGCATGTGGGAATGAACTGTTTGGAAGACACAGATTTGGACAGAGTTCCAGTTCCTCAATTACAGGAGAGGAAAACCCAAGATAGAAATTAATTAGGGAAGGACGTGCAGCAGTATAAAAACATAAAATATTGTTTTCTGCTGAAGATTGTTGCATTAAATCCTCTTTCCAGCTCACGGAGCTCTCGAATAAATCCCAAAGGCCTATTCACCTGCCCTTCCAGATGCCCCTTTCCTCTGCAACCCCTTCACACCAAGAATTATGAATAACCACTGTGGAAAGAGAAACCAAAGGGGCAAATACCACCCAGGATTTGAAATATATTTGCAGGGCCAGTGCTTCTGCCAGGAGAGATTTGAGGAAATGGCCACAGGCTGGGGGAGAAAGAAGGAAGTCCATAGAGGGCAGTGGAGAGAGAACTTTGTGGCCCAGGAAATGGGAAACTTCGCTTGAGAGTTTCAGAGAGCTGAGCCTGGGAGCTGACTCATGTCAATGTCTCCATGCTGCCCTAAGAGCTGGCAGATGGGGAAACATTTTTATTTGTAGACATTCTCCAGGACACTGGTTCTGAAAATGTGATCCCTGGACAAGTGACATTAGCATTGTGTGGACTCTTGTTAGAAATGCACATTGTTGGACCCAACACCAGAGTGTTACTGAAACAGAAACTCTGGATTGGAGAGTCCAGCAATGTGTGTTTAACAAACCTACAGGTGATTCCGAGACATGCTCAAGTTTGAGTCACTGCTCTATGAGTTGAAGGGTGTTGTCTTACATGCTTTACTCTCACCCTTGGTGTTTTCTTCTAACCTGCTGGCACTCTTTCTGAAAATTTCGATGTTGGTGCCTTCAAGAGCTGACTAGGAAGTGCCAGCTAAACGTGGTGTTCAGACAAGAGTTAGGACTCACACTTCATTTTCAAATGGTCCTAAATAGTTTGTTGACTGAAACATAAAGGGATTGCAAGTCTAGTCATGACACCAGGTAGAACAACCAAGAATGAGTAATGACAACCACATCACGAATGCCACCTGCCTAAAGATGCCATTGTTTATAAGGGACATGTTAAAAGATTTTAAAAGACAAGAGATGCATAAAAAAATGAATCAATCAAATAATGAGATATGAAAATCCAGAAGAACAATGCATTCATTTACATTATAATTAACATAATCAAGTTATTGTGGGTAAGAAAGCAAAGCAGACACTCAGTACGCTAAAGACAAGACCCAGTTCCTGGGAATGAATGAGGATGGAAGTATATTCTAGAGCAACATCCAAAATGATTGGACAGTGGTACCCTCAACTATGAATCCTGAGGCCCAGGGGTAAGCCAGGCTGTGGATGGGAGGTTTGTGGGCCAGTCTTGGGAATTAGAAGGGTCCATTCAGGTCATTGCACGATAGGGAAGGGAAAGCGCCCCAACATTACAGTGCTGGAGATAGCTTGCCATGGAGGAAAACAGAATGAAGATCATCCGGACTCGTCATAGAGTAATGTTACTTCCTCCACAATTCTGTCTTCATCTGTCCCCAGCTGGGCCCAGATAAATGTGAACTATGTGGGTAACATGTTTTTATCCTGCCTGTGCAGAGACTCACACACCTCAGCTGGGATTATGGGCACGACTGCATATCTTGGGAGTAAGGGCAGCGATGCCTTGGAACACAGATCTTATAAAACTGGAAATGGGAGTCAAGAAAATGTCAGCTAAAAACAAGTTTGAATTTCTGACCTAAGAACTAAAGCTATCTTCCCGAAGCAGATGACTGTAGCTTAGACCATCAGTATCTGTCCCTCTGTCCTCTCATGGGTCACATCACACAGGAGCTAATTTCTACTTGGTCACATGTAAGAGGTCTTCGAGACAGGTTTGTCATATGTCCATATCTTCTTCTCATTGTTAGCTTCTGAGGAAGCCTCCAGTTTTTGAACGTGAAGGTCATATTCAGCTTCATGATAAATCCAATCTTTTATATTCCACCTAACTCTGCATATTAAAACAGATATGGCACTTCCCATGGAGATTTTTAGGAGAACTTTATAATACATGTTGGAAATTTTTATTAAATAATTTTTTAAACTTTTAATTAAATAAAGTATTAAATATAATACTTTAATTGAATAAATAAAATCAGTGAAAACCTATGGTTAACATAGGAAAAATATTTGACCTATTTTATATTTCCTTAAAAATTAATCCCATGCCGCACCAGAGTGAAGTATGTACAACTACACAGACAAGACAAAACCAAGCCCAGGCTGGGCACAGTGGCTCACACCTGTAATCCCAGAACTTTGGGAGGCCCAGATGCGGGAATCGCTTGAGGCCAGGTATTCAAGACCAGCCTGGGCAAGATAGCAAGACCTTGTCTCTACAAAAAATAAAAAAATTAGCCAGGCATGTGGCTTGTGCCTGTAGTCCTAGCTACTCAGGAGGCTAAGGCAGGAGGATCACATGAGCCCAGGAGTTTAGGTTACTGTGAGCTATGGTCACACCACTGTACTCCAGCCTGGGTGACAGAAAGAGACCTAATCTCCAAAAAACAAACAAACAGACAAAACACTGAGCCCAAATGAAACATATCAGAAGATGAAGCATATTACTGTAAATGAAAGCCCTCAATGACTAGCTATGTTTGGCAGCAACTTTTTTCTGTAGAATAAATAGTTGTAATTTTCAACTGGTTTGTCATGATTAACCAAGTAATCTTCCAGGCTAATTTTGCCTTTCTAGCCCAGCATCTCGACATTTTGCCAGAGGGCATTTTGCTGTAGGGTTGAGTTGGCGGATGCCAGACATTTTCTCCTTGCTTTCAGGAATGGCTTGGCTTTGGAGAGGGGTCTCCCAAATCTGCCTCTACCCTGCTCTGAGCTCTCTTGCTCTTTTTACCAGTTTTAGTTTTTATGTATGTTCTCGGGTAAATTTTTCATTTTCTAACTGTTTTCAGTAAAAGTCCTTCTTTTCCTAAAAATTTGCTGAGTACAAAGTCATTTATCCCCAGTAGGAAGTCCACTTCAGAGCAACTGCTCACATGAACACTGGCATTCCTGGCAGGGAGGTGGTGTGGCAGAGTAGAAAGGACACGGGTTCTGGATCGAGGGTGGCCAGAGTATGAATCTTGATTCTGCCACTCATGACCTAAGCATGCTACTTCATCTAAGTCTCTCTTTCTTCTCTGTAGAATGGAGATTTTTTATTCGTAAGTTGCCAGACTAAATGAAGCCAGATACACTCTTGATGGAATATCTAGCATATCATTTAGAAATCCTGGACTTCAAACTAGCTCCAGTTACTGCATGAACTCTACTTTCTCTTTCAAGGTGGTGAGTGTGCTTTGTATGAAAGGTGTGCTTGGATATTTGAGGGCTGGACCGTGGAAGAGATGATTCTTGGCCTGCCAAGGATTTGTGCTACCCTTCCATACTGTAGAAATGTAACTGGGACATGTCTTCCTGGCTCTTATATCCAGCTGGACTGCTTGAATCATTACTACCAATAAAATCAAAGTAATTACATGATTACAATCAATGAATGTAAGTAAGGTGCATTACTCCCTGGCCTAAATGACTAACTATCAGTATGCCATCTTAAACCCCCTTCTGCCATCCACCAGCCAGATATTGATGTACAGAATGTCTGTAGGGGTGTGGAAGATGGTAGAGATGGAAGGTGAGGAACTTTGAGTTGCCATCTTTAAAAAAGGGACATGATTCACATTATTCCCATTACATGCATACAGTGCTTAGAATCTAGTAGTTTCTCAATTAATTCAGACTGATTTTATGTATGTATTGTTGTAAATGTTACAACATGATGTTTTCAGCCTGCTGCCACCCCCTGGGTAGAGAAACGAATAAAGAATTATAAGAAGTGGGGCAAATGTTAAAATAAGGATGGTATTATACACTATGTGAACACATAGTAGGGATACCAAACACAGACTGAGGGAAGGTTTCCGAAAATAAGTGACCTCCAAACTGATGCCTAGGGGCTGGGAAGTTAACGCAGTGAAGAGAGTTGTATGAAGGAATGTCAGGGCTCAGAGCTCCAAGGAACTTTCTGTGTGAATATACCTGCCGAGTGAAATGTTATATGACTGTGACCTAAACAGACTCATAACATCGTGGACAGATAGAAACAGCAGAGGCAGCCAGGCTCTGTCACCAGATTGCCAATTTCAAGTACTGCAGGGGGAGGAGCATTGGTTGGGGAAAGCTTTGCCAAAAGGCCCCTGGCAAATCACTCAAGCAAGGGATAATAGTCAACACCAGCGTGTCCTTGAACACTTATTGAGGTTCCAGTCACGAAGGTGGAAACTGAGAAAGGCAAGAGGTAGGTGGGCAGATGGTCGGAGACATTATTTCACAGGCAGCAGGACCACAGCCACTTCTTGAGTGTTTTGAACAGGGGTTCAGACTGTGAGGCAGGGATTTATGAAAGCAAATCAGGAGAAGAGGAACCAAAGTGGAAACCTGGGTCCGGCAACTGTGATGCATGGGACTGACTCAAGCTCCAACTTGCTGGAAAACAACCACCCACCAGGCCATTGACCTTGTGAATAACAGAGAGTCAACGAAATGCAGAGAGCAACATGAGAACGGTAGTCCATGTTGGAGGTGGAGTCTGCAGGATCTGCTAATGTTGAATGCCATCTAAAGGGGCATGGAAGGAATTGAGACTGTTAAAATAATGTTTGTCCCTCTCTGTACTGTTCAGAGACCTCCTGAGGGTGGAGGGAACGGGGAACACCAGTCACTTCTCTGGTACAGAGGCCGGGGTGAGCAGCTTCTGCCTCTAATTTAATGCCTAAGGAGGGTAGGTACTTCTCCATGAGTCGGTGTGAGCCTGTTCAACTATGATCTCTTTGAGACCAAGAGCGACTTATTCAACTTTGCATCTTCAGCAACTAGAATTGCCCTGGGCACACAGAAAACGCTTAATAATCTTTATCAAATAAGTGAACATCAAATGAGCAATGAATGTAATCAGTACTGTGTCTTTCTTCAGTTTGGTGATTTTTAAAGTGTGGTTTCTGGACCAGCATCATCATCACCATCCTCTGGGAACTTGTTAGAAGTACAAGCTCTGGGTCCTGCTTCAGACCTACTGAATCTGGGGTAGGACCCAGAAATCCTGTGCTCTAACAAGCCTTGCAGATGATTCTGATGCATGCTACAGTTTGAGAACTACTCCATTAGTTCAAAAATTTTTTCTTAAGAACACCTAGATTTAAAAGCTTTCACACTCAAAGAGGCCAAAACTCCTTTTTTTCTTTTAAAGTAAAAGCCTATTGAATTTGATAAGTAAGGAATTTCCTTAGATATTTTGAAAATAGTGTTATTTGGTGGGCAGTATGTAAAGATTTCATGAGATTGTGAACGATGTGTTCTGAATAGTTCCCTCCAGAGCCTTGACTTTGTATAACTTTTCCAGAGATATCCTGTCATTGTTTCCCATACAGGATTTCCACTGGTGTTAGGTGAAGTCGGGAAAGTAGATCAATAGCAGGATGCAGTCTCAGATTACAGAGGCAGAGATTGCATGGCCCCACCTAGCACATACTCTCCTGTGCATCAGGCTGCATTGTGTGCTGTGCCTAGAATCTCCTGTTGTCCACTTGTCCCAGAGTTGAAGTAGGAGGCACCGTTCACCGTTGTTGGAAAAGACTGTTGCAATCAAGGAAGATTACCGTACCTTTTTCAATTGTATCTAGTAGCCTAAATTTAAGTTCTCCATTTTATTTAATAGACTAAGTTATCACATAGTCTAATAGACTAAATTTAAGATTAGCTGATACACTCTTATCTGAGACATATGGTTTCAATTTAATTGGCCTGAATATCATTCTGAGCTGACTCTATGACAGCTCAGCAATACCTTTAATGGGCTGCTTCGTGATGTCATCATTTCCTTGAAATATTAATAATTGTCCTACAGAAATAGAGCAGGATCTAATGTGATTAAAGCAAACAAATTTAAACTATGATGGTTCAAAATATGTTATTACATATTGCTTTGCTTTTCTTATTCCCATAAATTAAATTCTTCCAGTGTTGTCAATTTCAGTCAAAAGACCGAAGAAGTTTTTTAACTTCTACTTCAGAATCCCCATGGAGGTTGAGACAGTGACTGATGGTTTCATAACCCAGCAACCCTGGATAAATATTACAATCAGTATTGCCCAAAATAAATAATAGGTGTAACTAATTACAGGCATTAAGTTTTCCTAATGGAACCAGAATAGTTTCTCAAATTTTAATGTGTATGCAAATCACCTGAGGATCTTGTTAAAAATGTAGATTCTGACTCAGTAGGTCTGGGGTGGAGCTAGGAATTCTGCATTTCTAACAAGCTCCAAGGAAATGCTGCTAACAGAAATTTACAGTTTATAATTAACGAGGAGATGCTGCTAATTCACAAACCACACTTGGGGCAGCAAATCACTAGAAATCATTGTACTGGGAAAGAAAGAAGACAAAATGCAAAACAATTTATAGGTAGCTATTTTGTCCTGTTCATCTTATTTATATGAAAAATAGTTTTTTTTTTTAAATCATACTCAGGCAGAACACTGCCCCTGATTTTACTCTTAAAAACTGTTGCAATTTCTATATTTGTTGGAGTACTTCAATTCATAGTTATTAGCTGTCAGCTTTTAAGAATTTTTGGAGCAGTCTGTTTGGATGCTAACATATTCTTATACTTCTGAAAAATACTGATTTAAGGCGCTCATATATTTCACTTCCCTGCTAACACAGAAATAAAGGTGAGTACAGGATGAGTAGAGATGGCAGGTTTGTTTTCAAGCTTGTAACATTAAACAGCACACATGCCTTTTTGCTCTAGAACTTTTACTGTCCCTGTGAGAAGCGGCAGAGTGGTCCCTTGTTCTGAAGGGCAGGCTTTTTCCTTTCCTGAATGTTGCTTGCTTCCCTCTGAGCAAGCCGTTCTTTGTTGATGATCATGAAGCCGTGCTTACACAGAAAATCATTTCTAGCACACATCTTGGCCAGCTGTATGTGAGATCCCGGGCAGTTCTCATTTCCCCACGGGTCATAGCAGACGCTTCTCTATTGTCTCACCTCCACAGACTTCTCTCACTTCACCCTGCCCGACTCCTTTGGGTTCCCCTTGGGTGATCCCAGTTAAACAAGGAACAGTCAACTTTGAGTGGCGCTCTTCTTTCTTCAGAATGACTGTCATTTTTAACTTGAGAAATCCACCTGGCCAGACTGCTGCCTGTTTGCCAGGCAGAGACAGCTGCTCTCAGGCTCTGCCACAGCCACGTTCCAGCCTGCTGGGAAATATGCCCACAAGCGGGAGTCTGGCGTGGGGTCATTTTGGACCTCAGGCCTCGCTGACAGCTCGTCTTCACTGGGGTTTTCTGGCATCACGAGCAGGTGTTCCACCAGTCCAACGAGGATGCTGTTGTTCTCTTGTTCTGTTTGTTCAGCACACACACCACACACACATACACACATACACGTGAACACAAACTCATGCACATACACACTCACGTTCACTTTGCACATATTCTCCTTGGGATAAAAAGGAGAGTTTTGTAAGGAAGCTGGCTGTGTGCCACATTGCCATAGGCTATACTGTAGGTGCTTTGGATAAAGCTTGTGAAGGAACATATGGGCCTCATGAAAGAAACACCTGCTTGTTCAAACTAGAAAATAAAAAATAAAAGTTGCCCCACTGCTAATTTGGAACCCCTAGAAGGGAAGCTGACTGTGATTAAATGCAAGAGGCCTCCGGGGGCTCTTTTCCACCCATCCCCTCCTCGCTGAGGCATCTCCACTCCCTTAATTTTTAAATAGATAGCATTAAAGTCATGCTCTGTATTTTGATTCTGGAAGTAGATTTAAGAAGTCCTCATGCAGCCAAGTTCTAAAATTGGACCTTCATCGCTCCCAACAAAGATTTTTTAAAAATTTCTAAAGCCAATATTTAGATTTGCACCAAATAGCCAATAGGATCCTTGCACCCACTCCCGAGCTTTAGGATATTTTGAAAGAGAATTAGCATCTGACATTAGGTCATTGCTTTCAAAGTACAACTCTAACACACAGAAATGATCTGGTAGAAGGGAAATATACGATACATTTTTTAAAAAAATATACTTGTGCACTTGAAAATGATCCAAAAATAAAGCAAACTGTGAAGACTGTAAGTTGCTTTCCATTAAAATTAGAATCTGAGATCGTAAGACAAAATATTAATTCATTTTATGTCTATATTCTACTGTAACGATAAAGGCTATATTTTTTCAGTTATGCTTGACAATAGTAGAATATCTAGGAAAATCCACTGCCACATGATTGGTCAAGTAAGATTTCTTACAGACTAAGGAAACTCATTATTAGGAGTTTACTAAAATGGGATTTCATATATATGTGTGTGTATATATTCATGTATACACACAAACACACATATATAATTATGTATTTACAAATACATATTATTTCTCCATGTGGTAAAATGTGTGAAATGCTATCAAACTATAAAACAAAAGAATTTTTCTGGGGAGTAGGATTAGGATGTTCTGTTTTCTTCTTTGTGCTCAACCCTCCTTTCTGATTTTTCTGGGCTTTTATTACGTATATAATAAAGACAACAATAAAGAGTAAAAAGAAAGAAACAGGGTGAAAAACCTATTCCAGGCTAATTTAGACCAGTTTTTAGGTCGCCCTGAGATGTTCTGGAGCTCAGCCATGAGGGAGAGCTGGACTGATGTTAAGAATCTGCTCTTCCAGGGCATGTTTTCAATTCTTGTTAGGGTTTCTCTTCATCTAGAGCAGAAACCCTCAAACTACTGCCTGTGGCCAAACCTGGCCCATAGCCTACTTATATAAATAAAGTTTTACTGGAACACAGCTACACTCATTTATGTATCATTTATGACTGTTTTTGTTCTACAGCAGCAGAGTGAAGTACTTGCCACAGACCCTATGTGGCCCACGAAGTCTAAAATATATACGATCTGGCCCTTTACAGAAAAAGTTTCCTGACCCCTGACCTAGGGCACATTTCAGGGCAAAGGACTTCTGGAATGTGCTTGGGTTCAACACAGAACCTCCCTACGTCAATGTTTAAAAGTTGTGCTTCATGATGTTGTTTAAATCTGAAATACATCATTAAGCTATTTAGCCTCTTACTTTTCAATGCCATGTTTCAAATAAATTCAATTCATGTGTGTCTGATTTAATCAAATATAATTCAACAAAATGTGCTTTTGGAAAATTTGTTTCATGTTCAAATAAAGTGCTCATACCATTCCTAGATCCTGGAAGTTGTGCTTCTAGTTGAGAGAGTAATCTTAACACCCTAAAAGAATAAGTTGTGATTAAACTCAGGGTCAACATAGTCAAATACGTATGAGTACTTTTGTTCTCTTTAAAGATGACAGTTTAAGGACTGGCCCTCATAAAGTTGGCTCAGGATCCTATTTTAAAATTCGAGTGTCACAAGTTTTTGTTCTTAACACCAAGATATGACCCTCAATCAAACTCTTCCCCATTTTATTTAGCTTGTGCATGGATTTTAATAACATATTATATGTCAAAATATTCACTTAAAATATATTTGTTCTTTGAAGTACCATCAGCCCTTCAAATTCAGAGTATACAACCAGAGGGAAGCAAGCGCATTTACTGACTGTAAGCCCAGATCCTGAGCATTCCAAGCAAATTTGACAAATATGCATTGTTTACCTCCCTGTGTTGAGTCTTTTAGATAATCAAGAGACTGACTCAGCATTCAAGAAGCTTCCAATCCGATCCACTTTGGGGCCTACAGCTCACCATTCCTTATATGGTACGTATAAGAGCAACTTAAAAAACCAAGATCTCTCACTCTCTTTGTGTCATAAGTACTGAGATTTTTTCCAAACCTTCTGAGAGGAAGATTTAGCATCTGTGTTTAGTGTTCAATGTCCTATAATATTTTAACTGTTAGCCATTGTATAACCCAAAATATTAGCCTCTGGCTAATCTATATTAAAAATAAGATTGTAGCAGTAATTATGGGAAAATTTATATAAAAATATTAAGATAGTAGCATGAAAGGAGTTCTTATATAAAATATTAGACATTAACATGAAATCATGAATAATAATGATCATATATTAGCATTGAGCTAGGCAATTGACATGAATTATCTCATATATTCCTCGAAAAATTTTATAAGGCAATTTCTATTATCTTATTACATAAGACTCAGGGAGATTGAATGACTTTCTGAAGATTATAAGAGTTAGCAAAAGGTAGAGCAAGGGTGCAAATCTGGGTCTACCTGATTGCACTGCTTATGTTTCACCATCTCCCAACATTCCTCAACGTTTATCCTTTATAGTGGACTTCACTTTTTTTGTTGTTGTTGTGGTTGTTACACAAGAAGTACTTGTTAATCTTAGAAAAATCTTAAAATAAAATCTCCTGAGAATAGAGATAACTGGATAGATCTGAGATGAGTTAACAAAATTTAGATAAAATTTTACATTTTCATGAGATTAGAACAGCATATTAGGGGTTAGACAGAGAAGATGCCCTAGAAAGACTTGACCTTAACCATTTTGCAGTTTAAAAATGATAATTTCAAAGTTACAAGCATTTTTTCTCCGATGATGGAGACTAGAGTTTGTTTTTGTTTTGGAAAAGTTACCTAAATAAATATTTAGCGTAGCATATCTAAGAGCAAGTTCCCTGCATTCCTGGGGATGCCATAAACTCTGTGAATTTACTCTATGCAGATGCTTGAGGCTGAGACAGTAATCATTTTACTCAGTAAAATTATACTCCCTAAAACTTAGAGGGTTTTTTTCAGTCTTGATCTGTAGGTGGGCCATTTATGCCTAAATATTATGGTCCATTCTTGGTTGCCAGGTATACATGCAATGACGTATTTGATGAGAGCGTGGGAGCGGTAACCTGACTCCACCTTAACTTCCCTTCATGTTACACTGGAGAAAACAGAGTCACAGGAACTAGCTAGATTTGGCACTGCTTGACTTGAGTGAAATAGATGGAATAAACCAGATTGAGGGTACTGCATTCTTCTACTATCGAGGCTGTTTTGTCAAGGTCATGGGGCCGGATCAAGCCTATGAGTGTGGAAGGGGGGATTTCACCAGTATGGATTTTCTCATTGTAAATTGTTCTAGGGAGAGCTTAATAACAAGGTGGGCCTGGCTTTGGGAAAGAAAGTCTTCTTTATTTTCCCTCTGGGTCATGGTGTTGCCTGGTTCTGGAGATTAAAGTAATGCATTGTTTGTGGTGTAAGCTACCCCTCCAGCTGCATGGAAACACTCTGGGAGTTGGGCAAGGAGCTGGCCTGGGAATTGTGATGTTGGATTCAGACTCTTAAGAGTAGCCACATCCAAGAGCAGTGGTAAGTGACTGCCTACAATGTTTCTCTTATATTTAAGCCTTCCCTAAAGTCAGTTGCCCTGAGAGGAAATGCAGAGGGCCACCTAAGAATGTGATGCAGTGTCCCTTCTCAGATCAGTGTGTATTTGTGTTGGGAGGGGGCGGGTGGTGGGCTAGAGGGGAGTGGGAGGTATCAGATTGTGACCTGGCTCAGCAAAACAACAAAATCACGAGAGTCAACCTTGGCTGAGGTGGCAAGGTAAGTGGAGGGGGAAGAACCAGGGAGACCTGATGCCAAACTTGCATGAGATGGCACCAGAGATTCCTAGAAACAGCTGGGGAAACACTTTCGAAGTCGAGGGTAATTTCCAGCAATTAGGCCATTAGGGACTATATTAAGAAAAAGAGAAAGATTTTTAAAAAAGAAATGGAAAAAAAAACATTTTTGGTAATCATAGACTATTAAGACCTACAATTTATAGATTCAGAAATAGCCTCGTCTTTGACAAAGATTTCTACTGCTGGGGCAGCAAGCTCAGAGCAGCCTGTTCCTGACTTCACTCAGGTCCCATAACTGACCCATTCACGCAGGGCTCAATGTGTTCAATGCTATATAAAGACACAAATTACTTAATAGGATCACATGAAAGCATACTTCCAAATAAAGCTTTACCCCACCTCCCCACATTCATGTAGTGGCCTGTCCACTGCTAACCTCTATGGCAGCGCTCCGGCCCAACCTGTCACCAGGGACTGGTTTAATGGAAGACAATTTTTCCAGGGATGGGGGGAGCTCAGGCGCTGATGTGAGTGATGGGGAGCGGCTGTAATACAGATGAAGCTTCGCTTTACTCGCCAGCTGCTCACCTTCCTAAGTTTCATGGAAAACAATTTTTCCATGGAAGGCATGGAAGGTGGGGAGTAGACACACAGGGAGGGGGCGGGGGAGCTCTGCATCCTGGTCCCTAACAGGATGCAGACCGGTACTGGTCAAGGGCCGGGGGTTGGGACTGCAGCTCTATGGGATAAAAAAGGTGTCTGTGGTCCAAAATGCAAACCTGCCCTCTTGAGTTCATGTCCCTTCCCCAGGACTCCTGCTCCATAGAGAATCACATAAAACATTCACTACGCTCAACAAATTTGAGCATAAAAACTTTTGTCACAGTGTGAGAAACCTAGCTGCAGATCCCATGTGGTACATATGTTGATATCTTTCATTCATTTATTTAGGAAATACTTAGAGCTCCTCTTTGTACTAGGCGCTATATTAGGAAATTAGATCACAGCTATTGCCTTCATGTTGCTTATGGGCTATTTCTGAAAGGATTTAAGGAGGTACATATGAGTGATTATAACACAAAATGTGGCAATTTGGGATGACAATCTAATAAAGACCATAAAAAGATTAAAGGAAAATTGATGTTCCTGATTTCCTGAGAAAAAACTGCTTTCTACCAAACATTTCTTTCTGAGGGTTCTGAGCACACTAAAGGAGTTTGGGAGAGCCAATGCATGGCATATGCTCTTCAGATTTTAGTTTTAATCTACGGTAAACACAAATGGAAATTTTTTCTGTAGGTTTTTGTGTAAGAGAACCTGAAAATCAAAGTGAATGTTATTTTAAAGCATGGTTTTATAAAATACAAAAAAATTGTTGAAGCAAATAATTCTGTTGCCTCTTTTTTCTGCTATGACTTAATGAAAGATTGCAGAGTTGTGAATTAAGAATCTCAGATTATATGCCTCAGAGCAATTATGATCTCAGAGTACTTAAATAGCCTATTAGATCATCCTTTTCAAATATAAACTACAAATGACTTTGGTGGGTTATCTATCTCTCTGTCTAATCTATCTTCTATTTATATGCCTGATGTACCTGAAATATGAAAGAAAATGCTGTCTTCAATTGTGAGATTGGAGAATGGATTCATTTGCTCATAAAGTCTCCTACCATTCAACATGGGCCTTACCCACTAGTGCAACATATATAGACAACCCATATTTGTCTCAGAAAAAAGATCTTTGGGTTTGTCCTAGCAATTGCATAATTGCTATTTGAACCTCAAAATTCAATTATGAATGCAACTGAAAAAATATGCTAGGTGCCATGATAATGGTTGATTGTCTCAGTGATTAAAAACAAACAAATACACATACAAAACCAGGAGCTCAAACTGAAATCTTCAGTTTAGGCCTATGAAACGTTTAATTCCACAAGAAGATGGGTTTGTGTTCTCTCTGGGTTTGTCATTATGAATAAATTTCAAAATACTCCAACCTACCCATCCAAGCAGCTGAAAAAAATAGATCCACTGATGAGATTTTGTAAGCTCATGAATGCCTATAAAGTAAAACAATATTTTGTGGTAGTTGATTCAGAGAAATGGCTTCAGAAAATAAGTAGTTTTATATGAATATTATAACTGTTCTTTTCCAGTAAAAAAAAAAGTTTTAAAAAAATTTCCTATATTCTAGGCACTGTGTAGGTACTGGGTATGCAATGGTGGAAAACTCACATCCTACTCTCAAGGAACTTAAAATCAGCCTAAGTACCTTTCAGTTTGCTCTAATAGGAAGTGCCACTTGAATGTCACCTAAAATTAAATGAAAAGTGAGCCAGAAAATAGCCAAACTTCCAACTGTTAATGAACACCAGTGGATCTTTTCTGGGATCCAGCAGCAAAATAAAGCTGCTAGCACAATCTCAGAATCCATCCAATTCCAGTTTATTAGCTATGTCTAGGTCCTTTTCTAAAATTTATTCTGCTTGTACCCAAAGAAGCCATCTCTCTCCGCCATCCACCCCCATTCTTGGTCTTTAAAGAAAAGGGGGCCTGTCTGATTGGCTCTAGATATCACCTCTTCTTAAACAGAACTGCCTTTCTGGGCAGTTCTTTGGGCCATTGCCCTGTCCTTTTTGGTTCAAGACCTTCAAATAATCCATACTTCACTAGCCTCATTCAATTTTTCAGTCTGATGCCCTCCAGCTCCTGAATTTTTCCTGAACTCAATCTGTTGCATATTCCTTATACTCTTCTAAAAACTCTCCTCATCCTCTCTCAGCAACATGTATTTGTATATATTTTATATATATTCACACATATATTATATATATAATCTTCCCTACTGCTGTGGTAAGCCTTTCCTTCTTTAATTCCACAATAAATTAGCATATACAGTATATGCATTTTCATGTTATAAGAGAGATGAATGATGATGCACACAGCCCATATAAGCACTCCTCCCTAGCCTTGAGCATTCATTTTGTTTTGTCTGAGAAGAATTTTTAAGAGAGATTTTAGAGATGAAGGAAAGACTAGACAAGGAAATAGTTTCCGGCACAAAAGACAAGAATGGGAAACTGGAATGTAAGGAAGGGATTTAAAACACATGATTTCATTTTCCATGAGCTTTAGAGATGTTTTTTTTAAAAAAAAAAAAAACCTATTACATCTCTTTATAGAGATTAAAAAAAAACTATTGCATCTCTTTATTTTAGAGTCAGAAAAATGACACATTTCACCATAGAAAGAAGCAAAAGGAAAACATTTTTAAAGTGTAAAGATTACAGAAGAAATCAACTGAATAACAGTGTATGTGTGTGTGTGTGTGTGTGTGTGTGTGTGTGTGTGTTTAGAAAGAAATAAAGCAGAAAGATAACTGCAGGTTATGACAAAATCTGCTGATAAAATATGCCTTGGAAGAGAAATCTGTGATTTATAAAGAAGCTTATATTATAATAATTTCTTTCTATAATCTGACCTGCCCACCCCTCTCAGAGCACATTCTATCTCTTGTGCAATCAGCAGTGGCTCTATCAAAGTCAGCCTTGTATAAATATTAATTCATCTGCAAAGAAGCATGCAAGTCCTAAATTCAAATCTGTTTTGCTTTTCTAGGCAGGTAATAGATTATAACTATCTGCTTGGTTCCCTCTCCCTGCCTCACTGTAACCTTCAGAGTGAGGGCACTAAAATCCCAGAGATTCAGCCTTGATCAGTTGCTCAGTCTGGGCTGATCTTCTGGGATGTATAACGAACCCCAAACCAGCAGCACTACGGCTCTGGCTCTGACCATAGAGCCTAATAAAGAATATGGGTTCACAATTTATTTCTCCGTCTGTCCTATTTCACTAAATTATCCCTAATGTTTTCTATTCTGCATAGCATCCCACAGTTGTAATTCTGCCCTTGAGCTCTATAGATAGGTATCTGCTCCCTGCTATTGAGCTTCTTAATGGCATGAACTACCCTCCTATCAGATCCCCACCCATTGCCAATTATTGAATCCCTTCCTTTCCCCAATGCTAACTCCTTCCATGCCTGCTCTACAAGTTTCTCTCTATCGTTTGTTCTATGTCCAAAGTTCAGCCTAGTCTCTCTATTTTACCTTCCCACACAGACCTTCATATCACTAGCTGGGCAAAGTAATCACTCTTCCCAGAATCATCCAATCATCGAGGCTGAACTTTGCATTGTCTCCAAAGAGTTGATGAACAGACCCTCTTATGATTAGACACACCCACAGATATGGAAGAACTCTTAGGGATCATGTATTCCAACACTCATAGTAATGAAGAGAAACAATCTAATGTCACATACCTTGTTTTATACTTTTTATATAAAAGAATACTTAAGGAATACATATGTGTTAATAAGATTTTTGATCCTATATTGCTCCCAAGCCTTAGGGAAAAAAGATGTTACGCACCTGAGAACAATATGGGCTAAATGTTAGGAATCACACTGCCAAAACTTTAAGACTCATCCTATAGGAATCATTAAGCTGGACTTTGAAAGATGCAAAAAAATTGGATAGGAGAAGAGAGGGAAATAAACCAGGAGAAGAAATTCAGAGTGAAATTCCTTAGGATGAGCCAAGCACAGGGTGAGGGGCGACTGATTTGAGTAGGGCTTTGTGCTGGGGCAAGAGAAGATGCCAATGATACTTGTTGAAATCTGTGTATCAAAGTTCCTGTTGCCACAGGAGATTTAGGGGAAAGCCTCTAAATCTCTGGTGACAGGGTTAGAAAACAGAGCTCATGAGAGTAACTAATGTTTTTTGAGTGCCATCTGAACTGTAACATTGAACTAGCAGTTCAACCCTACTGACTTCATTTTTTTCCAGTAAAAAGAAGTAAATAGGAGACAAACAGCACTGCCTACACCTTGTGGCTACACTGACAATGGGATGCAAAATGTACAAGGAGAATGTCTCTTAAAGGACTGTAACATAACATTTTAATATGCATTGGTCAGTGTCTGTATTTCATCAGTTTCATAATACACAACTCCATTGTAGGATTTCTAAATGTTAGGTTCAGTTTTCTTTAGGGAAATAATTATTGAGTGCCCACTATGTGCCATCCTGTTTAGGGTAGTGACATATGAGTCCAATCAGATCCATCAAGGTTTTGAGTTAATTCTACTGCCATGAACTTGGTCTCCATCAAGACTGGGACCAAGTTTTCGGACCCCAGACTGCTCACGGTGCCACAGAAAATCTCAGGTCTACTGCCTATTTAGTCCTTATGGACTAATCTTTGTCTTGGATTTAGACTGAACTCAAGTGCCCTGCAGAGAACTTCAGCCCAATCTTAAATCCTAGACTTCATGTATGGGACAATGACACCTCTCTCTCCCTTGCCAATTCTTTGTCCCCTGAAACAGGGCAGTCTTCCGTGACCAAGATTCAAACTCAGGTCCTAAAAACTGTTGCCTGGAGACTAATGGGGCCTTTTCTTCTCACCATAAATTTAGACTGCTAATTAACCCCTATGTGGCAGGTCCTCTAGGGAGTTATTTCTGCCAACCCAAGGAAAGCCACTTATGCTTCTGCTTCCCCCTGGCCTGCAGGGAAGGTCCTGAATGCTTTGCAGCCACATGCATTTGTGGACAAGGTGTACCCATCTTGCATGCACAGGTTATAACCCCAGTACTAATCTTCATCCTGTTGAAAACGTAAGGACCTAACTCTGTTATCCATCATGAATTGATTTTTATAAGAGGTGAGAAGAAATGTTTGTACCACTATAATATCCTGAAATAAAAAGGAAAAAAAAAATGTCAGGGCCTAGTCACACCTTGAATTTCTTTCCTAGTATAAAGCCCACTGCAAAAGTCCCATGTCTATGGCTCCTTTAGTTTGCAATGACTACATGCTTCCATACATTTCTCTTTGATTTTACTGAGAAAGATCCTGTTTTCAACTCCAGTAAGTAAAGTTTGAAAAGTATGAAAGGAAACAATTAAATCTGAATCCTTAGGGATTGCACAAAGAAATGTTCAAATAATTTCAGGTGCTTACAGCCCAGCGGGACAGTTTCAGCTCTGTAATACATTCAGACATCATGTTAGATACACATTAAAAATTCTAGCATCTCTACATTGGTGATAGATCTCACACACAAAGCCAAAAGATTCAAATCAGATCCTATCATCTGAGCTTTTCAGTGACTGGCGCTTGAAATTAAATTACTTTGCTTTGACCTAAAGCTCAGACCCATGCTCGGTATTTCCTTGCTGGAGCCATAGTTCACCTTCGGGGATGTTCTAATTTCCCCTTCAGAGATGTTGTTGGCAATTCCACTTCCTGAAGCAGGAGATTTGTTGCATTGCCAGACAGGGTCAAGCTTCCCCAGAGCAGGTGGTAAAGTATGTGTTGATTGCAGGAAAGCAACACCAGGCGGATTTTCAAAGCCTGATCTTGTGATCTCAAGAGATCATTGTGAGGAATTTCAACCATTAATGAGCAAAATGCTCAGGAAAAAATCTGATTATTATCATAGTTCCTTATCTCTGGGAATAGCTCCTTTACTACCTCATATTAAATATAGCTTCAAAAAGAAACATGGGGAATATGTTTTCTGAAAAACTCACAGATCAATTGGTGTATTTTATGTGCCTAAGTTTTTGCAAGTGTGAATTCTGGTTTAGTTGATTTTTCTATCTGTTTTATTTGATTTGGATAGTAGAGAAAAGGCAACCATTTACTTTACAAGAAGAACAAATATTAACAGCTGCCTTGCTGGACTTTTTCCATATAAGTACAGTTTTTCTTAAAAAAAAAAAAGCAAAATTTCAAAGTTTGACAAAATTATTAGATTGATCATGATATATTTCCATTATACTAAATTAAAGTTCACTTTTACATAGCTAAAATTTTCACATAGATGTTGCTGTTTGAATTTGAATAAGCCATTCATCTTAAATACAACGCTAAAGCTATCTTGTAAGCTCTGTATAATATACCAGCCTTGGGGCATTAACCTGAGAAAGGGAATTAGTTTGATTTAAAGAGCTTAAGCTAAATCTAATTTTTAGATTTGCCTGTAAACAGAGGATCTCCATTATTTTTTGAAAACTTGCTATGTTTCTACAGCTATGTTTATACTCCAATGAAATGACATAAGATAACAAGACAGGCAAAAAAGAAATCTCATGTATGAAATTGATTTTGGTATTTATTATAGGTTTGTAACTGCACAATCCTCTTATCAACTTTAACTCCTATTTCCAGTTTGATTTGACTTTGTTACTATATAACTAAAAGTGGGGCATGACATTGTAGGAAGAGTGCAGAGCTAGTGGCTCTCTTCGAGTCTTTTACTCACTGGAATAGATGCTTAATCTCTGTGGATCACAGGATTGTCCCTTGGAGGATGGACACAATGATTTCTGAGGATATTAGTGTAATAGTCTATGATATTCCCTGAAAATTATTACATTAGTCATGATAATACTGCCTAGAGCCCTCACTATTAATATGCAAATGTAAAATAAATTTATCATAATAATAAAGGTATAAGTCACATGAACCATTGTGGTGTAGCAAAATGGTCAGAGCTTCTCAGTGTCTTTGCCTTAGAGACCTTGTTTTGAGTTGATCATGAGATATTGCTCTAGGTATTTTGAAGAAAAGCATGGTTTACCAAGAATCTAATTAACAAGATCCCTACAAAAAAGATTAATATAATGACACATAAAGTACTATTCTAAGCCTGTGTATAGAGATATTAGAGTTCTGTTTTTCTTGAAGCTTTCTACAAGAAAGTCCGAGGACATTTTCATGACTCTGCCCAATTTGAATCTTGTTTTTTTACAGCCCAAGCATCAAATGCCAAAAGTAAAGACAAATCCAAAATTTGTACAATTCTATTGTATGAAAATTAGATCTCAACAAAGGGTAGATTCAGATACACATCTGTTTGCCAGTGTAAGAGGCCCCAAGGAGATCTAGGTGGACAGACTTTGTAAAATTTCTAATAATTCACCAATATGACTATTCTTTTAAGGAAAGTTACATGGAAAGGGAAATTTTAGCTATACTGAGAATGAACACAGTAAAGGAGAAAAAGGAAATCCCACTGGAAGATTAGCCAAGATTTCTCCAGTAGGTAGGGATGTCTTTGAAGAATTCAGGAGACTAGAGCTGAATAAAACTATTCAGATTATACAATAAAATGGAGAAAAGTGATTCATTACCTCTGCCCATTCCCTGATAATATTATCCAGATCAATTTAACTTAGATATACAAGACAATCTACCATTTTGATTTTGCACAAAGTTTTCTTAACCAATACAAAAAGCACCTACCCATGTGTGGGACTAGAAAAATGAAGCTAACATTTGTCAACTCATTTTTATTTTTCATCCTTAGACATTGTACATGGGTAATCTCATTTATTCCTCACACTGAACTTGTGAAACAAGTATTATTAATTCCATTTACAGTTGTAAAATGAAGATTTAGAAAGATATGTAACCATTAAGCAGGAAGATTAGGATTCTTCTGGCATAGAACTCCCATTTGCTTTTTCTGCTATGCCTTGCCACTTCCTGAAGCAGTTAGATTAAACTAAGCTTAGTGTTTGGCAGGGGCAGTGCAATTAACAAACAAGGGATTCAAGAAATGTAGCAGGACTAGAGAACATGCATCCAAGAACAGTCTGCTGGACAAAAGGCACCTTGCTTTAACAGCACACATTTTTTGTTTTTTTTTGGTAGAATTGTATAATCTTTTTTCTGTTAAAAAAAAAAGATTTTGGAGTGCTTGCCTTTTTTTCAGAGACCAAAAGCTATCTACAGAAAAGACAAGAGAAATAAACCATTGTCTATACTAAAGATTCACTGCATCGTACACCAGAAACTGAGAGAGATCTTCATATTTTCTTGCTTTCTTGCAGCAAGACTTAATGCCTCAGGAGATGTAGAGAAGGTTCTCTTCCACTCCTATATAGAGAGTATGAGTCAAAGAAGAGCCCCTCATCATTCTGGGATATGAATGCCCTTAAATGGGCTTCTATAATTATTGCACCATTAGCTGTATTAGGGTCACTATATTGTATAATTCAGGGGAAGTATTTACGTTGTGATCTATGTGAATGGTGGCCTTGGAGTTGGGTGGTGTGCAGCCTGTATAGCCAAAAATGGTGACCTGGCAGGACTCAAGGACTGAGACTTACACCTGTATTTGAGGGGTTAACCCATTTGACTCTCTGACAGAGATTGCCCTCAAATGTTTAATATATCAGGGCACAAATGAAAAAATTTATGACAATAGGTAAATAGAAACTACCACAAAGACAGAGCTTCCAGTCACTATTGGTACCTTCACTTGTCCCTTGTCTTGTATCACTCCTGTCTTTCAAAAAGAGGTAGTCAATCTTTGTCACTCTCCTAATAGCCCACGTGTTACCACAAGGTCAACTTTGTCTTCTCAACAGAGAAAATGGCAGTGAGCAGCTATGGGCTCTCACGGCTTACAAGTCTCCCATTTTCGGTCATCTGCAAAGTCCTTCAACCCTGAGGAAGAGCCTCATCATCTCCAAAGCTAAAACCTACACTTGGGCTCTTAATACAACCCCATTTCCCTCACTCTCAGAATATATTCATCAGTATTATATTTCTGTAGCACAGTTCACAATCTCAAAGATGTGGAATCAACCCATGTACCTACCAATTCACGAGTGGATTAACAAAATGTGATAAATATATACTGTGGAATAGTACTCAGCCACCAAAAGGAATGAAATAATGTCTTTTGTGGCAATTTGGATGGAACTGGAAACCATTATCCTAAGTGAAGTGTCTCAGGAATGGAAAAACAAACACCACACATACTCTCTAATAACTTGGAGCTAATTGATGGGCAAACACGGGCACAAAGAGACATAAAGGTCATAGGAAATCAAGAAGGGGAGTGGAGGAGAAGGGGAGGGGTAAAAACCTACCTATTGGGTACAATTAATATTACCTGGGTGATGGGAACACTAAAAGCCCATACTCCCTTAATATTCTGAAATAAAAAAAAATATGTTTCTCCCCTCTTTCAGGCCCTGGTAGATTCCCCTATCGATATGCCATAGCCTCCAAAGTGATCTCTCAACTGCTAGGTTTTCTTTCTTCCTGTTTACTTTCCTACCTGCACTAGAATCATCTTTCTAAAATAATGTTTTTCTCATAGCAACTCTTCAGAGCCTAGCATTTCATTCACGACCTCTCAGAATTTGTTATCAATAACACCATTTTAGCCTTACCTCCCACCATGTTTTAGTATCCACTAGACATTATGGTCGTACTGCACAGCTCTGAGCCATGAAGCAGCATAACGCCATCGGCAGGTTGCAAGGTTTGTGTGGTCTTGAGGGTAGGCACTATGTGCTGTTTCTTTCAAATTCCTAGTGAAAGTACATCCTTGGGTAGATTCTAGACAATCAACAAATATTTATTAAGTAAGTTTTACACCATTCTCCAACTATATCTCCCTACCTCTGGTCTTTGTTCTCTCTCCACCAGTGGACTCCTAGTCCGAGGAATATTCCTGTCACTTCCTACTTACAAATCTTCAGTGGAGCGTCATTGCCTATAGAATAACTGTGAACTGCTCCATCCTGGGATCCAAGGTGGCTGTGATTTTCTCTTCCCCTATATATCCAGTCTTAGTCCTTTACTTGCATTTAATCAGCCCTGTCCTTCTGATGGCACACATGATGAGCTATGCTTTAGTATAACAGCTCCCTGAACATTCCAAACTTTTCATTCTGGCTCTATACAAGCTATTACCACATCTTAGATTGCCATTTTCACCCATGTCCACCTGTTATACTCTTAATCTTTCTGAAAGGCCCAGTTCAAATCCCACTTCACCTATGAAGCAGACTCAGATTTCCCCATGCAGAACTAAATTCCCCCAAACCACGCTGGCTGTCATAGCCCTACAACTGTACCTTTTTTTAACTGTAATGAGCTATTAGTGCTTTGAATTAGAATGAATTACTCATGTCTGTCTCCCCAATTAAAATGTAAATTACTGATTTGTACAAACCATATCTTATCTATATATACCTAATACAATGCTGTGAGCATAATAGTTTCTCAACAAATATTTATTGGTTTGAGTTAAAAGAAGCATTAAACTTAATATCAAAGCAGAGTTGGTGTGAAGAAAAGAATATGTATGTTTTATTACTTTAATAAATTTAAAAGATTTTTCCAAAAAATTAGGTTAATGATACAGCACCCAAATAAAAACATCTAACTTTCATTTTGTGATACTGTATAAAAATCAAGTCACAAACATTTGAATCTGTTACATTTGAGTGATTCAGGGTGCAATTCACTTGGTTTGCATGAATAACAGCATTGGAAATATTTGCAATATGATTCTTATCGCCTTGATTTGCTAGGTGTCAGAACCCAGTACTCCATCACCCGTACTGGGAAATGGGTGGACATGACCCACCTCCCCAACACAAATTTTACACAATACAGTGGAAAAGACAGTGGCTCAACAGGGGTGCTTTTTGAGTAGAACTTACTCTTTCATTCACTTACTCATTTGTTCTTTCAAAAGCAGCACTGTTAAGGATGAATGAAAATATTCTTGCATCATTCTGTCCATTATCCCTGTATCCCTGAGGTACAAATAATCACTCTTTTGATTTTATTGAGGTGTAAAAGATTCTGTCATAGCATATAGGAAAGGGATTCTCCTTCTGGCTGGGAAGAACTTATCTGCCACATTGTGAGTGGATCACGTGGCTAGGACCTGAGGGTGGCCTCTAGGAGCTGAGAGTGATTCCCTGCTGACAGCCAACAAGAAAACAGGGAACTCACTCCTACAACCACAAGGAACAGATTTCTGCCAACAAGCTATATGTGCTTGGAAGAGGACCCTGAGCTCCAGAGGGGAACAGATTCTGACACCCTGAGCAGAGGACCAACTATACTGTGCCTAGATTTCTGACTTACAGAAACAATGAGATAATAAATGTGTGCTGTTTTAAGCGGCCAAGTTTATGATGATCTATTTACACAGCATAGAAAACTAATACAAGGGGCCAAGGAATTAACATTTGCCAGTTTAGTCAGGCCTCTACCATGAGTGAAGTATTGAGTTAGATGCCGAACACACATTATCTTATTTAATCCTCACAGCAACACTCTAAAGTGGGTTTTATTATCTCTAATCTGTGGAGTAGGTGAATAGGTACTTATCATTGTATGAATGAAGAAACAGGCTGAGAAAAGCTAAGTGATGCAAAAGTGGTACATAGATAGGATAAGTAATTAGCCAGAATCAAATATACATTCTGCAATGTCAAGTCCAATGTTATTTCTGTTGTACTAAAGCCACATGAAAATGTAACAAGTCAGTAATAAAAAATATCACCAGATGAATCAGCCAATCAGCATTAAAGTACGTACTGTGAAGAAAATGAAGCGCCACGTCAGGCTGGGATGTTTGCGAAATTGGGTGGAGAAAGTGGGATTTCAAATGAGCTTTAAAGGTGGGTGGAATTTTCCAAGGGGAAAGAGATGATGACTGTAGTCATCCAAACAGGGGAAATGGAGAAGCTCTCAGAGTCCAGTTTGCAATGTCAACACCTTAAGAGAGTAGAATCCGTAATGGCAGGTGTTGGGACATGGCAAGAAGAGTCCTATGTAGGCAAGTTTACAGCATCATCATGAAAATAATGCGGCCTTTGAAATACTTTAAGGTGTGTATAACGTGAAAATACTATATTTATATACTATATATTAATGTAATGAGGTGAGACAACAGGTATTATCTTAGTAGCTAATACTTTACATTTACTTGATGGAAATGAAAATAATATATGTTTTGGAAAAAATAAATTCAGGTAAACAATTAGTATAGTGTGTAAGTCCTAAGTGGCTGATGTCCGCTGATACCAGCGATTAAGAGAAGAGAGAGAAGATACTTTGCATAAGGCAAGTGGAGAATTTTTTGCCTGCCTCAATGAAGAAAGAGAAAAGAGAAGCATGAAAAAGGATAAATGTTTGTCCCACTCAAAACTCATGTTGAAATTTGGTTGCCGTTGTGGCAGTGTTAGAAAGGGAGACCTTTGGGAAGTGATTGGGCCATGAGAACTCCGCCCTCACTGGTGGGATTAATGTCATTATAAAAGGGCAGGTTCACCACTCTCTGCTTTCTTTGCCCTTTTACTTTCTGCCATGTGAGGATATGGTGTTCTTCCCCTGTAGAGGAAGCAGCAAAAAGGTTCTTGCAAGATACCAGCACCTTGACTTTGGACTTCCCAGCCTCTAGAACCTTGAGAAAATAAATTTCTGTTTCATTATAAATTACCGAGTCTCAGATATTCTGTCATAGTAGCACAAACAGCCTAAGACATCAGGGATGAGCTTGAACTACCAGTTCAAACAATTGAAATGAACCCCCCCAGGTTTAACACCCCACAATCCCCAAAGCCCATCAAGACAAGAATACAAACAAGAACATATTTGCAGACTGAGCTGTTAATATATTTCTCAGTGACAGAAAGTGGATTGATTGTGGAATATACAGATTAACAGTATAGATCATATAACCCTCAACCGGGCACACACACAGCTGAAGGCTGAAGGAATTGGAGGGTATTCTGCCCAGGATGGAGCAGCTCCATGCCAAGAGTTGGTAAGTATGGACAGCAAGAGTGTTGGTACAGAAGTCATGGTAAATAATTAAAAGACTATCTTAAGGAACAGCCAAACAAATAGGCTTCCTCCTTGGGCTGTAAGGGTTGCATGAGGTCCCTTCCCTCCAAAAAAAATAATCCTTAGAATTCCCAAGACGATTAAATATTTTCTGCAGTATGGGTAGGTTAGGGCTCAGACATCAACCTAAAGTGAAGGCTGCAGTTGTTCTGTCCTGTCCACTCATCCTTTTCATTTAGAAAAGTAGCATCTTAGGGCAGGAAACCCATAAGAGCTACATAATTAATCAATGTTGTCTTTTATTCATTTTTTACAGATAGAAAACCAAAAATCATCAGACAATTTGGAAAAATGAATAGCCCCAAACAGAAGAACCAAGAAGGACCAAATAAACAATTCACTCCAGAAATAATTAAGAGAGCAGAGATTTTAACAAATACTTGTAATGAAGTCAGTGAGATCCAAGAATATATTACTTCTCTAAATAAAATAGGCTACTGTGGGAAAAGAACATCAGGAATTAACAGTGTTCTTAGAAATTCAAAAAGAAACATTGCACCTCTATTCCTCCTAGGATGTAGAAAGTCACAAGACAGTGTGTGGCTCTCACTCTAATGATAAGAACAAGGCTTGTAATCCACAGAATTATATATCTATATTTTCTGAATCATCAGAGATGCTGAAGCAGGAGCAAGGAAATGAGAACCCCCCTTACCACAGCCTGGCAGCCAGCCTTGGGGGAAGAGAGAAGCAGGAATGCAAGGAGAAACCGTCTTTGTAGCACAGGCTGTGGGACCTGCAGAAAACTGCCACTGGAGCAGGAACACCTACAGAAACCTCTGGCAATTCAGGCCTCATGTTAAGCACAGGGCAGCAGCAGAAGGAATTTGAGGCCGGGCGTGGTAGCTCACACTTGTAATCCCAGCACTTTGGAGGCAAACGTGGGAGGATTGTTTGAGGTCAGGAGTTTGAAAATAGCCTGGGCAACATAGTAAGACTCTGTCTCCACAAAAAATAAAAAATAAAAAAAAATAGCCAGGCACGGTGGTGTACAACTGTAGTCCTAGCTACTTGGGAGGCTAAGGCGGTAGGATCACTTGATCCTAGGAGTTGGAGAGTGCAGTGAGCTATGATCGCACTACTGCACTCAAGCCTGGGTGACAGAGCAAGGTTCCATCTCTAAAAGAAAAACAAAAAGAAGGAATTTGAAATCTATCTGGTGCCCTGTTAGTTTTTCTAAAATACAGAGCAAAAATACAAAAGAGAATATATGAGAAAAGTTAAGAGCTATGGAGAATCAGTTCACGGGTTTCAATCTCCATAAAACAAGCGCCCTTGAAAAAAGAGAATGGAGACATAATTAAAGAAAGACTAGAAGATGATTTCCCAGAGCAGTAGAAAGTTATAGAACTTTATAAACAGGGCCTTTCTAATGCTCAGCAAGAGAAATGAACAAAGGGCCCAATCTAGACAGACCTTTGTAAAATATCCAATACTAAGGACAAAGGAAAGACTCTAAAAAATTCCAAAGAGAAAATTAGGCCACCTCCAAAGGAACAAGAATCAGATGGGCTTCAGAATTTAATCAGCAATATTGGGTATCAGAGGACAGGGAAGCAGTATGTCAGTGTGTTGGAAATTATTTTGAGCTATTACTTCTATGCCAATCAAACCAGTCAAGTGTGAGTTGAAAGAAAACCAGTAAGACAGTCTCAAATACGGGGGATGTGCCACCCACAGTCTGCTCAGTTTTCACACAGATGGGTTCCCTATACACTGGCAGGGTGTTGCCAGTATCAGGAATCACCCCACTGTAGTTCTGTCCTCTGGAGGTTTTGCCTCTTGATCCCCTCTGCCATGTGCGTGTGGTCTACGCTCCTTGTAGGACTCTCACTTTTCCAAGCTCATTTCCTCCTCATGCAAGTTTGGGGACCTGAATGTTGTTTTAGACCAAGGTTTCTCAACCTGGGCTGCATAATTTTTGGAGATGAGGGGCTATTCTGTGCATTGTAGGATATTTAGCAGCCTCTCTGGCCTCTACTCCCTAGAACTCCCCTAGTTGTAACAATCAAAAATATCTTGGTATTTCCATATGTCCCTGGGAGGCAAAATCGCCCATAGTTTAGAACCACTGTATTAGGAGATTAATCGCTTTTATCACAGGGTTAGTGGATTCTTTGGCAATAAAATTCCTTCAGAAAATACGTGAATTATCAATTTATTTGCTATTATTAGTCACTTTCATTCTCCAATAACCACACCCAAAGTTTATTCTCAGACCTAATTTTCAAGCTTGATTTCTTGGCTACCTTGAGGCCTTCAAGCCTGTATCCTAACAGGCCACAGTGGATCAAAGACTCTTTCACTCTTACTTCCTTTAGTTTGTATTGTAGAAAACAATTTGCTTTTCTATTCCTTCATGGCATCCAATTTCTAGGTTCAATTTCCTTTCACTTGCAAACCAGCAAACTTTTACCTAAACTCATCTCATTCTAATAATGCATTAGCCAATAGGGGCCAACACTTGTTCACCGACTCTTTCCAACCACTTCCTGGGAGGTTCAGGCTCAGCTGGCATATGGTCTCCTCAGAGTGGTCACAAGTCACCATTTACCACAGGTGCTGCCACTGCATGGCAGGTCTTCATAGGGTTCCAGCCTTCATGTGATTCCTTGCAATCTTCCAGTCAACCACTCTGCCACATATTTTTAGGTTTTGCATTTCTGCAGCAGTCCACCTCAGGGTACCAATTTCCATATTAGTCGAGGTAGATTAAAGGTTCTTTCTAGCAAACAGTCCCCAAATGCCAGTGGCCCAGCACAGTATATGCTTATTTCCTGCTCACATCACATCCCTGTGCAGGTCAGTATATATGCGATATGTATTCCACTCTGTCATTCAGGCACCCAGGATCCTTCCATCTTGTGGCTTTGCTCTCCCCTAGGTGGTCAAATTCTTCTAGATGTCTCCATTCAGGTGGTGGATAGAGAAAGAGAAAGACGATTACAGCTAGGAGAGGTTTGTACATCCGGCCTGGAAGTGTGCACATCACTTCTGTCAGTTCTATTAGCCACAGGTGTGTCAGGGTGTCCAGACTGCAAGGAGCCTGGGGATATGTTTGTTTTGTGCCAAAAAGGAAGAGAAAATGAATATTGGCAAGCACCAGCGGTTTCTGACACTAAGTCCAAAGTAAAATAGAAATTCAGAGGGCTCCGTGAGAAATACATTTTAAAAGATTTAAATGAATTCCACCTCAACAAATTGGGAATCTGAAAATTTTACTAATACAGTTCTGAAAGCATACATATTGTTTTCTCAGCAAGAAAAAATAATGTAATGATAACAAGGGAACAAAATGACCTAGGAAAAAATAGCATAACAGTAAAACTAGGAACTTCGGTGGGAGGAGGAACTGTGTAAATTGGTTGTGTTTCCAAAATAAAATGAATTATAACCTGCCTGATTTTGAGGAGTTGATGGGGTCAACAAAAAAGAAAAACTTCGACTTGATATGTGAAACATGTCCTTTATGTGGACCAAGTTTAGTGACATAAGGATACATTTCCCTTCTTTATAAGTCCTAAACTTGCCACTCAATGAATAATGCTCACATAATAATGACATGGCAAACAAATAAATTGGTTTAAAAAATGGTTAGACTTGGTCTATAGAAAAACTATGGAAGATTCAATAATAGTTGTAAAATAGAATCTAAAGGTTTTTATGTTTTGACAATGTAAAAGGATATTCTATATCTGAATACAGAAAACCTCATGAACAAAGGTTCAGAAGTGCTCAGTGATGTTGAATATGTGGATATTTGGGCATAGGAAAAATTACTGCAGTTAAAATTAAGAAGAGAGAAGCAGGCCACTGGTATTTGCTCTAAACATTGTCACTCCCAATTGTTGTTATACGACTATGAATATTATGTCTAGAAAAGTTCCCCAAATATATTTCCCTTGAGTGTTTTATCAATAATTATCTGCTATTACTTGAATTTAGCAAATTCAGGACTATTGTGAGCAGTAAGCAATTTTTCCACCAATTACAGCTTTGTGTGAAAAGAGCTCGTGGCTGGGAGATAGTAATAGCATTGGATTAGAACTGTCGTCGTGAAAGCTTCACTCCATAGGGCTCCTTCTGTAGTTCAGATAATGTATCCTAGTCATTTGGGGTCTTGAGGTTTATCAAAAAAGACAGAATTCATCATGCTGGGCTGTGCGATATGTTTTAGAGAATGAACATGACTCCTCTAAAATGAAAACGGCGACATAATTTTCTCTGGGCTTTTGAATCCTAAGGTTACCCTCCTGTTCCCCCTATCGTCCATCTCCAGATTAAAGCTTGGAACAATCACCAGATTTTAAAGTGAGGGGGGAGGAGGGGGAGGCTATCTGCACCTGGAAACTATTTTCTTGATCTGTGCTGGCTGGAGTCCTGGAGATTTAACAGCAAGAATGCCTCTCTGGGATTTCTTTGAAATCTGGGCAGGATGATTTGTCTGACGGGAGGGATTGGGGGAAGAAGGGTGGGGAAAAATTCATTCCTGGTGGCCACATTGTTGTTCCAGAATGGAGGAGCTTGGTCTGACTTGGGTTGGAGTTGAAAGAAGATCAACAAGGCAGCCTCAAGTATGCAAGAATTTGCTGCCCTGAACTTGCCAGTTTTTCAAACATAGCTGGGTATTGTCTCTGCTGTAGGGGGCTGCCAACATCAAGCGCACACAATTCCATGTTGAAGAGCTCTCCAATAGCTGTGCAAATTACAATGTGTTTTCATCTGCTAAAGCACGTTCAAAGGATGACAAATAATTATCTCTTTGCTTACATTACCTGGAAATGCACAGTGATAAATTCGCTCTGGAAGTTCCCTTTGTTGTGTCATCAAGCATTCACATACTTGAAAGTTGGAGTTTTTTCCCTCCTATTTGTACAAACTAGGGAATGTAAAATATGTAAAATATACTTTGCCCAAGAAGGAAGACAAAAATATGCAATAGAATGACACCAATATTCTTAATTTACATGAACATTTCTCATACACTTTTATTTAGTATTCAGCATTAATGAGCTTCTACCTCTATGTACCTAGCCTCATGTAGTGCAAAGCTGTACAGCTAATTTTTTGAAGGCACTGACTATAGTAAGAATGGTAACAGTTTTTGGAGTGCCCACCATGTGCCAGGGACTTTACGCACATTATTTCTAGTCCTCATAACACTGCTCAGGACAGTTACTAATTTAATGATGAGAAAAGTGATGGTAGGACAAGCTAAATGACTTCCTCAAGGCCACACAACTAGTAAATATTTGCTCCTAGATTTGTACTATGGACATTGAAACATCAGAGTCATGCTCTTTAGAACAAGCCTGTTCATTATGCATCATTTTAAAAACCTATCTTATTTTCTCTGGTACCGCAATTTTTGGTCCTAAATATTATTGTTGCTGTTCTCACACAAAAAAAGGCCACACGACCTGATGTTTGGATCCAGAAGACCTGGGTGTGAATTTTGACTCCACCATTTATGAATTTGTGACCTTGAATAAGACCCTTAATTTACATACCATTGAATTTCTCTATATGAAAAATGGGTGTAATAAACATACTTATGCTATAGGGTCATTGTTGGGATTAAAATACAGTGAGAAAAATTCAAGTACTCTACTAATGTTAATTAGTTTTACTTCTATTAACTTAGAGAGGAAAATTATACGCAAAGAAGCATAACAAATAGTAAATATAAGTCAAGTCTTTTTTGGATCCTTTCTTTCTATACATACCGACATGTATAGGTCTCTACATACTTTTATTCTCTTTTCTCTCAAATGTAATTTAGTATTTGCTAATTAGCAAAACCCAACATTTATCACCTGAGAGGCTTTCATCTGCATAACAGGGCAACCTTTATTCATCATATATTTCCTTCCCCCACCCTCCCAAAATTCACCTCCCACTCCAAGAAGCCCAAACCTCTGTAGCTCAGAATGATATATAAACCTCAATCATCCAACTGTTTCTTTGAGTCTCATATTTCTGTGGGACTCTCATGTATGGATACCTAATTAAATTTTTTTCTTCCTGTCAGTCTTATATCAATTTAATTCATAGACCAGCCAAAGAACAAGCGCAAAGAATATTTATTGAGCAGCCACTATGTGCTAAACTTAAGCTACTGGGGATATAGGTACAAAAGATCCACTTTCTATCCTCAAGAAGTTCACCTTCTGGTAGAGAAGAAAGGAAAGCAACCGTTTCTATCACAGGGTCAGTACCCTGTGATGGACTCTGAACAGTGCACTGCATCAGTACGAAACACAGGCTGGCTGACTCTGAAAAGCTGATACTCAAAATGAGATTTGATGGATGAGAGGAAGTAAATCAGGCAAAAGAAAGTGAAGGTAAGGCAGAAGGCATTGCAGAGGGAGAAAGGTGTGTATGCAAAGGCACAGTGCCATTCAAATGCAGGCCACTCTCTGTTAACTGCAAGTTGTTCTGGTTGGTACAAGCAGGGCTCAAAGGCAAGTGACAGGAAGTCTGAAGAGGTAAGCTCAAGCATCAAGGGACCCAACTGTCACACATGATTTTGATGTTGGTCAAAGTCCACAGATGACAGTGATATACTCAAAAGAGGATACGAGACCAAGGGTAGATTTGGAGCACACTGACTATTCTAATCAGGGAGCCCTTCTAATCTGGGGAGCTGCATCGGAGCACATCCGTTGACCACGGCATCAGATGAAGAGCAGCTAAGTGTGAGGACCCTTCCATAACTAGACCTGAAGGGTTTGGTAAAAAGGACAGGAACAGTAGAAAATATTGGCCATAGTGGGGTTCACACATGTTGCTTTAAAGTGCGAGAATAAATTTTTCTTACTGAATGGACAATATTGTAGATTAGGCTAGCTGGCAGGAAGGAGTTTTGCTACAACTTTATGCAATTTTTGTGAGATAAGCTCTTCTTAGTTGACTGATGTTACCTTGGTTTACCTAAATTATGAAATAAATACTACAGAAGATGATCAAAAGAGAAGAGTGACAAGAAATTGCCTTTCTCAAAATATTTATTTGTATTCTATGGTGTCTGCCTAGTTGAAACATATGATTCTTCAAAGCTGATGTATATAGAATTTGTGCCTAAAAGTACAGGAGGCCTCGCTTTACCAGAGTAAGTGTTCACTGGGAAAACCTGTCTTGTAGAAGTATTGTAATTAAAAGGAATCATTCTCCTGAAACTTTCCCAATGGAGCAAGGTTCCCAGCCTAAGCTTAAGCTTGTTCACCTTTGAATTCAGGTGCATCTTTAAGTCTGTTGGGTTTCCATCCATGAGGAGACATTAGTGTGGGGAAACGGGTAGCCTTTGGAAAAGAAAGAATTTGAAGGAGGCACTCTAGCTTTGGTCAATATTAATGTCACCATCCACAGTCTAACAGCACAGTAGGGGGACACTTCTCATTCAGATGGTCTTTCAATCCAGACTTCATGGACTCCTGATGAAAACTGAAATTACAGTTTTTTAAGTAAAATTGGAAAGAATTATTTTTATAAACATCATCTTAAGGTTTTGGGAATGTGAGTGACACTGATTTGGTGCTGAATAGCCAAGCAAGCTGACATGTAGAGCATCTACCATATGCCATGCACTGTTCCAGGCATATTTGAAATTATTAAGTTCTCACAAGAACCTTATGAGATTGGTATTGTTTTAATTCACATTTTAAGTAAATTGCAACATAGAGAGGTTAAGAAACTTGTCCAAGGTCACACAACAAGTAAGTAGGAAAACTGAGATTTGAACCCAGTCACTCGGCATCCAAAGTCCGTGCTGTTAAACCACAGTGCAACTAAAAGGTGGTGGGGAGAGATGAGACATCCTCCTTGGATGAGACGACGCCCATCAAGGTTTCCAGGGCATTGTCATCATTAATAGCATTTGCAGTCTTGTACCCCATGTGGGCTTTGGCACAAGGAGGGGCTTTGTACGGAAGGACCTGAGAGAACATGACTTCAACAGCCATCAATTTGGGCCAGGAGCTACACCACTGGGCAGTGGGGAGGGTGTTGCTGGGGGAGTCAGAGGATTCCTCATAAACGACGACAATGGGAGCTGCAGAAGGACAGAAGGAAAGTCAGGCAAGTCATGTAGTTGTTGAGAATGGTATTCGTAAGCCCACATGAGACATTCCCCACTCCAGGAAACTCTCTGAGATATGGAAGAGACATCAAGGGGAGTGGGCAGGCTCCCCATGGGGAAGAGACAAGAGCCAGGGGACCACAATTTATGAAAGTGTGATGACCCAATTTTTGGTGTGGCCTGAGAAACACAGGATACATTTGTAATTATTAACTGCAATTATTAGTACTGTTTGAAAAGTACCAAATGGAAGCTAGGTGTGGTGGCTCATGCCTGTAATTCCAGCCACTCAGGAGGCTGAGGCAGGAGGATCTCTTGAGCCTGGCCTGGCAATAGGGCGAGACTCTATCTCTTAAAAAAATTTAAAAAGTCCCAAATGGTCTCATGTAGCTAAATTCAACTGTGAAACAGTGGAAGCAGTGCAGCGAAGTTGTGAGACAATCCAACATAGTCTTGCCAATGAAACTAAAAACGGATTCAATTTTCATTCAACCATTGTCCAACTTGGTCAGAAGCTCTCACAAGTCCCAAACTTCTTTATATCCCAGTTTCTTTATTGATAAATGAGAGTACAGCAGTTATGTTCCAACTTGTGAAGATTAATGTTAAGACAAGAGCCACAGGAATAACAGAACAATAACTTCCCAGATAATAACTTAGACCTACATATGAAAATTTATTTTTAACCACAGATGTAACATATCTTCCTTTAAGCATTATTTTGCAATTCTAGTGTGACTAAGAAGGCCATATGCCAAACTAACATTTCCATCATCAGCGGAAATTTAAATGTTGTATATAAATGAGGTAGATTATTCCATTTCAACTAAATGGACTGTATTGGTGCGTGATGCTGTTGAACTGGCCTAATAAAGCAAATCAAGCCTGGCAAATCGCTATAGAAATAATAGCAGAATTTTAAAATAAAACCCTAATTTTTAAAAATAAAAAGTTTGAAACTCATCCTAAGTGTTATTTTTCATAACTCATGAAATACTGTAGAAAACGAAAAGATGACACATGGTACCTGTGAAATCATAAATTTACAAAGTCATTTCCCTAAGAGAAAAAGCATCAATAAGTGGAAAAAGCTTTAAGAATTTTCTTCATTCAGGTTTCTAAGATATTTACCCCATAAAGTCCTACTTAACCATGTTTCTGGTGTCAGAGACTTTATGTCTTGTATCAATCAGGTGGAGGAAATATTCTAACATCATTTTTCTTGCTTGCATTTTTCTATAGGTTTAAGAACCCTCTCGCATGGTTATCACTGACTTCCAGTAAGCAGTGATGATACTATTGCAATTGTAACCAAATCTCTTTTTTTAAATATAATCATTATTATTCCCATCATGAGGCTCATGTCTATCTTGCATTGTAACTTGCTATGCAGAGATGTAAAATATGTCTCTATGAGTCAACGGCAGCATCATAAATCCTCTGTTACAGGATATTAATGAAAAGGACCGCCAATGTACCCATTGTGCTAGTTTAGCAAAGGGTGTATAAAATAGTAATAAATCGGTGCCTCCTAACAGCTGATTTGTGGTACTTAACATATAAAATGTGGTCTGTGTCAGATATATAGCTGCAGGTTCTCCAAATCCACCAGTAAGTTGATATACAACAACTACAAAAAAAATCAGTATATTGATATCAAACTGCGCCCACTTGCCTTATGTTTCCCTGGTCCCTCTACATGCAGAGACAGTCACTGAAACCATAAAGCCACATCTGTTGGCTGAGTAATATCCCTCAACCATATGGCCGTTGGAAAGTATACTGGAAAAGAACTTAACAGGTTCTTGGTGGAGGGGGCTTCAAGGTATTCAAAATAATGGTTGTTGTGGCCATTTCCCCAAAATACTCACTTGTCATTCTAAGAACAGACACTTTACTTAGGTACCCAGTTCAGTGATCAGTTAGACAATGATGAGCCCTGTGGATCAATAGATACGTGTTTAGGGCTATGTTGGTTCCCTCTGGACACCCCTTATTGAATATTTATTCCATATTCGGCACGTATCTCATGAAATCACAGCCAAACAGTCTTTCAGGGCCTGGCATTTCATAGGAAAGAGAGTATCTTTGGAAAGCTGAAGAATAAGACTCAGTGGGGAATTTTAGCCTCTGGCTGGTTTATAAAATAAATACTTCAACAAAACCATTTGCATAATGAAATTGTATCATCCATAAAATATTTAGGAAATTGCATCAAATGAAGCTAAACTACATTTTAAGAATGTATTTTAGGGGGTAGATTAAGAAGGGAATCTTCTTAATCCACATAGTTTAACGTTTTGTTTTGTTTTTCAAGGAGGGGATCTCTTTACTCAATTCTGGAATGGAGAATTGCTCATTGGGAAACAACAGCTGTTTGCTCTTGCTGCGTGTACTGGTATTCCTGATTTATCTGAGGCAGATTCTAAAATTCCTGGTGCCTTTTCCATTCTTTAACCTTGCAGTTTCTGTATTTCGTTAATAAGTCGATAGGTGATTGGAGTCTTGGGGATACTCATTAGCACAAAACAAAGGAGGCATCCAGGAATCACCCTGAGCTTCTCCCCTTAAAATTGAGCTGTTTTTTTCTTGCCTGAAGATTCATGTTTTCACATACTCAGCTATGCCCTGCCAGGAAAAGACAGCTGTATACTCCTCATAAGCTCTATTATGCATGTACTTGCACTCGTGCTAGCTTCCAGGACTTTTGAGACATTATTCAGTTTGTTGTTTTTTGGAGATTGCCAAGTGAATTTTTTTTTACAGAATTCAAGAAAAGCAGTTAGAAATTTGCATTCTGAGTTTCCTGAAAATCATAATGTAATGTCCTTTGGTCTCCCTGAGTCCTAGTCTGTGTGTTAACTTGGTCCCTTGATAAAACAGGAAATTTCTTGTCATGTTGAAAAACCTAGATTAAAGTCAAAGAATCATAGAGAGCTTTAAATCCTAATAAATGACCAATGAATGTTCTGATGGCAAATAACTATTTTAATTAATTGCTTTTATTCTCATTTTCTCAGCAGCTCTGGTATTTCCAGATTCCTGAGTGGTTTTGGATCATGTTCCCTCAGCATCAGAGCTGTCACCGTCAAACATTTATTGAGTACTACTGTGTACAAGGCATCATAATTACTTGAGTCCTGAAACTAATCAAGGACCATTTTATAGAATTGAATAACCATGTCTAATTTGCACATGGATCTCTTTTCCATTCTCCCAAACAGAGCCATTGCTTTTGGCTACTGAGAGATCTTAGGGAGTCTTTAATCCTTGCTTTCTGGGTAAGGGAATGATTAGGGGAAATTGGCTCTTAAAAAATTTACTGATGCCACATTACTAACTGCATCTGGTAGTACAGCCAGCAATTTCAATGGGCCACCACCGGGAGAAATTTGGGCCAGCGTCAAATATGAAGAGCCATAAAAGGAAATATGACTTTTACTGATCTTGTCAATAACCTTAGGACTGTAATTCATTCAAAGATATTCCTCTCTTTATTTGGAGCTCCCAAGACCCACACCATAGATGGGCTTTAGGTCTGGAACTATTATGATCACACAGTCAGGATAGGCTCGGTTATGCTGCCATAAAAAAGGAAACCAAAAATTTTAGTGAGTTTGTACAACTAAGGCTTATTTCTCACCCAGAGGAATTCTAATGCAGGTCAGGTATAATAACAGTCTAAAGAAGCTGTTCATCATGCAGAGACTCAGTGATCCAGGCTGTTTTGATCTGTGAAACTGACATATGAACATGTGATGTCCCCGTCATTGCAGTAAGGGAAGAAAGAAGTGGAAAGTCACCCACCAGTTCTTAAATACTTTAGACCAGAAGTGACCATAGTCATACAACCCATTGGCCAGAACTAGTGACATGGCCCACTGCAAAGGCTCTGTGAAATGAGGGGAAGCACATGGATATTTGGTGAACAGTGAATGTCTCTTCCACAATAGTCGGGGATTATTGTGCATGTATTGTATATGTGTATTGTGCATTGTGTATGTAGGGATGCACTACTGCTGTGTAATAATGCTAACAGGCAGGCATTAATATTAATCTACTTTAGATGATGAAAATTGAAACACACAAAGATAACTTTTTCAAAGTCACAAAGTGGTTGGGTCAGAGGTTAAACCCAGTCAACCTGGCTTTACAGTACATATTCCTAACAATGACAGTGAGCCATCTACACAATGTCTATATTAATTCTTTGCAGCATTTGGCAAATCATTTGATTTTCTTTAGTTTTCCCATTTGTAAAATATAGATAAGGATATCTATCCATTGTATGTTATTGATCACAAATAAAGATGAGTATTGTGCAGATAGAATTGTTACTATTTTTGATGCACCACTAGATGCCAGGGATGTTATTTTTTTTGTCTATTATAATCCACATAACATTATATCCTCTATTATATCCTCATGATGAGGATAGAGGTGATGATGAATGAGTATGATGTGGTGATGAGGATGATGATGAGGATGACATCTCTCTAATTTAAGACTTAATATCATACTCTGAACTAAGCACTTGACATAAATTATCCCAAGAAATCCTCATTATGATACTGTGCTCAAGGTTATACTCCCACTTTACAGAGGAAGACAATAATGTTCAGAAGGCCTTAAATAATTTTATCAAGGCCCACAGAGCTAGTAAGTGGCAGAGCTGGGATTCAATCCTGTCCTCATTTCTACTGTACTATTCTGTCCTCTATCAAAGGAGTTATTAAACATAGAAATATTTGAAAAATAAAACACTATATCAATTCAAATAGCTTTTTAAAATCTATGGTAGAAGTCCTGTTTTATCTTTATCAGTTGAACATTTTCCCTCTTATTGTAAAGCGTGTCGCTTTAACATGTGTCTGTTTGATAAATAAATGATAAAAGCAGAATTTTCTTGAAGATCATGACAGGATTTTTGGCTTAGTCTACAGTTCCCACAGCATGTGACAACTAGACTTAAATTAAGTCCTGAGTGAAAATACAAAGTTTTGGTAAATAGCATCGTGCCTTTATATACAGGTCCAGGTATAAGCTTTGGTTTCTCTCTTGTCCTCATCTGTTTTTAAGACATAGGGGTTGTTTTGTTCATCGTTATTTCATTCCATAAAAAATCTAGTTAGTATGTATATCTCTAGTACTGCTTCTTAGAAAATCTGGTCTTTTCCAAAGCTTCATATTACTTTCTGTTAAATATATGCTCTTCACATCCTGAAAGAGTATCTCTTGTACTGCCATTGTCTATTTCCCAATGTCTACAAAAATAGTAGTGTTTATTAATAGATGATGATCTTGCCTGCCACCAAGCTATCCTTGCTTTTATAATTCAGATTAGCTGAGGCAGGAAGAGTAACAGAAAATATATTACAAGGACTATGCCATGATCAACAACAATGTCTGTGAGGCTTGGCTTTTATTTTATTTTGTTTTGAGACATTAAGTAGTCCATGAGCTAGACAAATTCTTTCTTTACTGTGAGTCCTCTGACATTAACTTCTGAGCTGAAATTATTTTTATTACAACAAATTTCACAACCTAGGACTTACTAGACTCCTCAAGGTCAGGAATGGTGTTTCATCCTTGTCTCAATTTCTGCCTTATCCTAGAGGCTCATGAATCCAATAGATGCCTAGTAAATATCTGTTGAATCCTGCAAGTTCTTAGAGGAAAAGTGTTCTGGGCAGGTCAATACATGAATGGAAATGTTCATTCTTTCTCTCCTCTTTGGAGTTCTCTCATTTCAGTTTTCCTATCACTATCATGCCAGAATCCAGGGGCACCCCCTCATCCAAGTATGAACTCAAATATTTTAACTATTTGATTCAAATTCCTTAATTTCATAGTTTGGTCATGAGTCCTTTTCACTCTGCTCCTGGATCTATGCAAGAAATAGTCCTTCCTTTCCTCCCAGGTTAGGAATTGCATGTTTGCTCCTTCCTCTCCAGGGTCAGTAACTCCTCTCTGCTTTGTCCTTCCCCTTCTTCTAGCCCCAGATTTGCCTTGTTTTGGGGAATATAAAATATTGAAGATAAGAGTGTGCTTTTATTCAAACATTTGTCTAATTTCATCCCAGCTACAGACTGGTCAAGGTTAATCAGTTGCCTTGTTCTTAATTCTGTCTTCCCTCAGTTTGTGGCAGAACAGATTTTGCATCTTTGGGATCCTTTATCATGTGCCTCTTATTAGTGGCATTTATTTATGGAAATGCAAAATGCTTTTGCATCACAGTGTGATAAAAATGGAGTTGCATCTTCACTAACTTCTATAAATTCAACTAACCATCATGAGATAATATTTCTCTTTATACTTGTTACATGTTGAACTTTGCTTGGCAATGTACAAAATTAGAGAGTTCATGAACCTGAGGATCTATTTTCTTTACTTCTAGAATAAAAATCATTCAACTTTTTATCTTTCTCTTTTTATTAATAATTAAATTTTGTGTTGGTCCAAGCGCAGTGGCGTTTACAACCAATTGATCACAACCAGTTATAGATTCCTTTGTTCCTTCTCCACTCCCACTGCTTCACTTGACCAGCAAAACAAACAAACAAAACAAAAAAAAAGCAAAAAATAATAATAATAATAATTAAATTTCAATTTGCCTAAGTTTATTTTTCTCTCTACTTCGCATTGTTTTTTTATATTTCCTTGACAGTAACATTCCATGCCTGCTGTTGTATCTGTGGGCAAGAAATGACTCTTCTTCACATTTCTTTCTGAAGAAACAAATGCTGAGCACACATCCATTTTAATCATTTGTTATTCATTGAATCTTTCACTGAAGAAATGTAATGTTGACCACCTACCACCTACTAGGCTATGCCATAGACACTGGGAACAAAATAGTCCCTGCCTTGTTGGAATTTAGTAAAAGGAGACAGATAATAAACACAGAGACAAATATATAGCATGAAGAATACAGAAAGTAGCATGACTTATGGAGAAAAGTAATGTGGGGTAAGCGGACCACGAATGCCAGGATGAAAACATAAGTATACATTCATCAGAAGGGTTAATTAGACCAATGAAGAGCTGTTGCAATAATCCTGCCCAACTGTCTCTGATTCATATTGAAATTAGAGGACCCAAAGGGAAAGGAGGTAAAAAATACATTATTTTATTTTGCATGTATACATAAAGTATGATAATGTTTAAATTTCTAGTTTTCCTTGGAAGCTCATAACCTTACTGACATTTTAAAAACATCTTTCTAGATACTGAAAGTACTATATCTTTGTGACTTTTATGTAAGAGATTGAGGGAACAGTAAATTAAGATAAAAAAATTCCCATACTAATAAATCCATCCATCCCTCCCTCTACCTGTCCACCCCAGCAAGTCATTGACAATATGGCCTAGGGTAGTTGTGGCCAGGACTGAGCTTAGAGGCCAATAGAAATAGGATAAACATTGCCTGGACATTATTAGGAGAAAGTCATTAATTAATTATTTCAAATTTATTTTAGAGTTACCCTGTGCCAGGCACTGTTCTAGGATCCAGAGATTGATAAGCTCCTGGCCTGCACAGTGCTTACATTTTAAGCTTTCAAACCAGGCAACACAGCTCCCCACAGTGAGATCCCTTTTTTGTCCTGGGCAGTGCTCTCACTGGTAGATGTTTGAAATTCAAACCTCTGTGATTGACTTTTTCAAATTTTAATACTTTCTTTAACCCAATATGTCTAAAATTTCACCTCAACATATACTTGATACACAAATTATTACTGAGATTTTTGTATTCTTTTTTCATATTAAGTCTTCAAAATCTGTTAGATATTTTATAATACATCTCAACTCGGATTTATCCCAACTCAAGTGTTCAATAGCCACCTGTGGCTATTGGCTGCCATATTGGAAGCACAGCTATAAAGAATAGCATGTGATTGGTTTTTAAGGGGCTATTCCCACCCTATACACGTACTGGATAGGATGTGCTCAGTCCCTGCATGTAGCTTAACTCATTTGTCCCAGCCTTTACTCAGTGTTTAGGAATGATCTCATCCTACTTGGTGGCCAGCTTCACCACTCATTCCCCTTTTCCAAATGAACATCTCGCCTCATATATAAATCAATGCCCTCCTTATTACAGCCTTGACACTTTACCAAAAAGATCCTTACCTAGGTTTACTCAGGCTACCTTATGTGCAGGCTATTACTGGCCTGATCTGGCCTCTAGAACTTTGCCATTCTAGTTGTCCCATCTTCTTAGGAATTCCCAGACTCACATATGAGAAATTGTCATGGGCACTAGGTAATAAAGAAGGTACCAAGTGTGAGAAAGTTATATCACCTATGTGCGTCTGTGTGTTTTTTATCCCATTCTCTCTCATTGATACCCTGAAGGCTAGTTTTCTTTCCCCTAGACCACAACAAGGGAGAAACAAAGATTCAGAGAAGATACTTGCCTAGATCCAGTTCAGACACACGTTGGTAAAGCAGCATTTTCCTCAAAGACAGGCAAGTGTGGGGCTGGAGGAAGGGGGAAGATAAGGCAGAGCAGCTGCTCACTCTGGAGAGGAAGGAGCAAACACAACATAAATCCTAAAAATGGGAGGAATGGAAAGATTTTTTTTGCATAGTTTCAGGAGCAAAGTGGAAAGGACTTAGGACCCACTGTTCACACAGGTGGAGCCAACCCTCACTATGTCACTCCCTGCGATCCAACATCACCCAGCAGTTCTGGACATTCAGGAACTCCTGACGACGAGGAACTTGGATAACTTGGGTGAAGATGAAGAAAGAACCCCAGCCCCTGAGTGAGGTAGAACCGAGAAGAGCCATTTGGAAATGTTCCGATGAGCCAGTGCAATAGTGGGGACCTCATCACTGCTACACAAACAGTAAACAGAAACCTGCAAAAGTAGACTTTGGGTGAGCAGCAGGGAAGTCCATCAGTGAATTTTAAGGATGTGGAGATACATGGAAAAACTCTAGTGTTGGAAAAATTGGAGTGCCTAGCAAAGAAGCAAGATAGGGATACAGATATGGAGCCGGTGAATGAATCAGAAACTTGATGTGTTAGTTAACATGGTTGGGATACAGAGTCCCCTAATTAACATTTTCCCTTAAAACATTCTGGCATTTACTATTTACTTGGCAAGGGGCCTGGAGTTAGGCAGTCCCAAAGATGGCCTGGAGAATAAGGCTCCAGAATCTCTCCACCCTTCCCACCCCCTCCATCTCTGCCGTCTTCCTCGTGTTGGCTTTGCTACTCTGGTTTATTGCCTCAGGTTCTCAAATTCATTGTTTAAGCTCCAAAAGAAATATCCCAGACATACCAGCTCATACATGGTCTGAAAGTGAAATTGTAGAGAAGTGGGCAATAGCTTGTTACTATGAGCCTCTGTCTTTTAATGAGGGGAGAAAACTATTTCTAAGAAGCTCACAGGAGATTTTTCTTAGATCTTTTTGGCCAGAATAAAGTCACATAACCCGCTCTAGCTGGCAGGAAAATTGGACACATTTAGGTGTCCAGGGACAGGGGGATTTGGAGTTGTTTGGGGCCACACTCAGACACTTGAAATGAGGTACAAGGTCAGGACAAGGACCAAGCATGAGCCTGACTTAATCTCAAATCGGTGAAATTGACTGTGGACTCCCTTAATTTCACCTGGAGACAGACTCTAGACTGAGATCACACCTATAGAGGGGGTTGCTAGATGCCTTTGGGTGAGGGGTAAGGGGAAGACCTGATGAAATCATTGCAGGCGACAGGACCAATTTTGAGAAGATTTGAATGCCAGGAAGAGGATTGTTTTGTTTTGTTTTGTTTACTTTATTACATGGATACTGAGAATCTATTAAAATTGTTAGAGCAAAGAAGTAACAATAAGAAATTTTAAAGTAGTAGCAATGTGCAGCCTGGGTATGAGCAGAGATTAATCAATGCTATCTCCGCTGGGGACTGCCAATGTGCAGACCCAAAATAACAGACAGCAAAATCCGCATGGTGTGGACTATACAGTTCACAGAACAACCGAGAGCAAAGTCCACAGCGCCTAGGAAGAGTGTGAGGAATAGAAGTATTGGAGCCTTTCAGACTGGAAAACTTCTGCTTCACTAAATGTAAAGGTTGACCAGCTATGAAGAAGCACTTCACATAGTAAGATGAAAGAGGTAAAAGAGATTCCAACTGATTATTCTTTAATTCTAAAAATGATTATGTCACAAAAGAGCACAAAGGGATTAATGGAAAAATGAAATTTGAGTAAAACAAAATCTCTTAAATTAGTTCTATAAAGATAAAAACAGTAGTAAAATTGAGATACCATCCTGAAATTTATATCTTTTTTAAGTTGCGTGGCTTTTAATTCTCAAGAATAACCACAAGAGAAAAGTTGTAACAATGTAGCCAATAAATATTTTTATGGTTTTGCCTTCTCTGTCTTTAGGTAGAAAAAAACTTGAGCTTAATTATTCTATAATCATTATAGCTTTCTTAGTCCTATTGCTCTTTGACCTTGTACCAGATTCTCCCTGGACAGCTTAATATTTTCTACCATTTGAAAATCGAATTTCCCACATTGCTTTTATTTAAGAAGGTCATATAGCTATAGATATAATCACCTGATTAAAAAACCTTCAGCTTCAGGGTTAAAAGTATACTGTTTTTATCTTCTAATGGGATGAGTTCAGATGATCCCAAGCAATATTTTTAAACTGTCACTTAATCCTTCAGAGCTAATAAGCTGTTCTACAAGATCATGGTTATTATCCACAAGGTTGTGTAACTTATCTTAGAAAATGTCCTGTTTTGCAGCATGATTGATGTCAATAAAATGCAGTATCTTTAATATTAGGATAAATTAATATCAATCTTTACTATAGGATGCAAACCAAAGTTTAAAAGATACATTTCTAGCTTATCCTTAAATAAAGCAAAAAAACATTTCTGGAGCGTCAAGGCCCATTTATTCTACTTGTTTTAACTAGTTAGCTTTTATTGCTCAAAAATGGCCATCACATAGTGTTTGGTGTAAGGAGCTGAGTACAATGTGAAATTTAGAAAATTTGGCCTAACAGTGATTTTTCTAAGCATGAAAATATGTAACATGTAAGAGATAATAATCTAATAGGAATTATCACAATGTTTTACTGGGTCAGTGAAATAACCTAAACAAACTTAGCTCTGATTTTTAAACAGCAGATAAAAAATGGTAGATGCTAAATATCGCATACATATCTGTACTAAAGAGTGAGCAACATCTTTTCCAAAATACTATTTAAACTTAGTGTTACCCCAACTGTTATTGGATCCAGAAACTGTAGGGTAAAGCTGATATGAAAGATATGTGGCTCAAATGTTTATACAATGCTTATTTGCTAGACTAGGGGAGACTGTCTTGAATTATGCCTAAAAGGATGGTCTAACAAAGCTCTCAAGAGGTGCTTGAGCTTGGGAAGTTATGATTTCCAAGAAGATTGTCTCCTCTGATTATTTCAAAAGAATTCCAACAAAGTAAGAAAAACATGTTTTTTTTTTCCTATCCAACTTATTGTGTAGAAGATTTTGGTTGACTTTCCACTTGTGAAGATTAACGTCTATGCAGCACAAACAAACAAACAAAAAATTTGTTTGGCTGCAGAAGTCAAAGACTTCTGTTCTTCCTGGTTTCACATATGCAAAGTAACTGGGATGCTTGGTGGAAAGAGCCAAGGCAGTTTCTTAATCTCTGTCCCAATACTGAATCTGAGTTATTTAGACTTAGGTTCCCCCAGGATAACCTCAGGGGAGAATATCAACACACAGCAGAAGGTTTACACCTGGCCTTATCACTTGGACACAGGAATACAAGTCTAAACCTTGGGTACCATTTGCTTCAGCTTCTTTAACTTTTCCAAGTCTGCAAGGGAAAGAATTTACTCCTGCTTTCTCATTCTGCATTTTTATTCCCAAACTGTAATAATTATCAACAGCAAGAATACATTTAGTCTTAATAATTTTGTGTTGACCCAAGCAAAGTTTTGATGTATAGGTTTCAGAGAAATCCCAATTTTTGCCTAGACCTCATGAAATGAAGGACTCACCTAAGAAGAATTTTATTTTTTCCTTAATCCATAATAACAACGTCAGAAAATTGGGAAATTATTTTGTGAGATTTCATGTTCTGCAATGTGTTTATGTCATCCCAGCTCTATTTGTTTTATGGAGAATGAAATTTTGGGGTTTGCAAATTTAGATACTACATACTAGAATTCAGTAATGTACAAACACTGAGCAAGAGACCTCCCAAGTCCAGCCCCTGGTGTTTACACACAAGAAAACAGAGCCTCTGAGAGTTACAGCGATTTGACCAGGGGCACAAACTATTAGTAAACAGGATGGATCTAAATTTGAGTTTTCTGACCCCTAGTACAATACATTTTTCACAATTGTTCCCAGTCTCTCTTGCTGTACCACCACCATATGGATTAACACTTAATAATGGCATTTACATTTCTATTTGGCTTGATATAAATAACACAAATTTTACGCTATTCTTGTGCAACTTAGTAATCAATTTTCTCAGCTGCAGTTAATCAGGATCTGAGTAGACATTGCAATTTTGACAATGTTGGCAGGAAATATAACACAGTCAGTAGCCAGAGAACAACACTATGAAAGGCAGCTAGACAGAAGGCACAATACCCAACGGTATAATAAGCCTCTTCTTCCCATAATTCTCACCTCCCTGAAAGGGGAAAGAGAAAGTTAGAAAGCTAACAGTAGCTGCCATATTTTGAGACTCTAACTAAAGTACTCTTAAATATAATAACTTTAAGACCAGTGGACTAAAATAATTTCTAGAACTCTCATAAAGAAACTTATAGATTCATGAAACCAGTAATCAACATCAAGCACAACAAAAATTAATTCCATGAGATTAAGCAACTGACAAAGATAATGTTTCTATGACTTTTATTTGAAATGCTGTTGGTTCTTTATTTAAAGGTTTTATTTTCCAGATTTAAGGCAATTTTCTCCCTCAAGCTGTCTAGAGTTTACAGCAATTAGGTAAAGTATATTTTTGTGAACAAAAACGGAAGCATTTGCTTTTTCTCCCTACTTGACCCCTCCAAAATTCAGAAAATATTCGTGAGTATTCTTATGGCAATATGGTTATTTGCATAAATTCAATAAGAATCTGCTCTCTTTATAACAGGATACAATTGGAAACATTGATTTTTTTATGGAGGCTTTGACTAGAATTCATATATTAGAATGTGCATAGAATGCCTGACTTTAAGGGTTTCCAGCCTTATACTGAGTAAAACTTGTCACTGCTGACAGACCCAGGAACCTTAAGACTGTGGGTAAAATCTAAAGTCTGCCTTAGTTTGGCTTCATAGCTTCAAAAGGTTTTTAAATCTGAGATTTCTATGTGATCAATGTCAAGAGAAAAAGTTTCTAAAAGAAAAACTATAATATACCTGGTATTAGATGGTAGTACTATGCATTGTTTTTAGGTTCTTGTTACCTACCTACAGACTAGACTAAATGTTAATTCTTCTAAGTTCCTCCAATCCAACTTTCTTCCATGGAATTATTAAAACCAGGACCTGCTCTGTTTCTGAAGCCCTATGAGGAGAAGCTAAATGAATTTTAAGGAGCAAGTCTTGTGCCTGATGTGTGGGCCACACAGAAAGTTCACCAAACTGCCCAGTGCTGTGACCAGAGATATTCAGACCATAAGCCAGGACAAGAGGCTGATGACTTTATGCTGCAGACAGCATTTCCCAAGACATGGAATAAGACTTCATATCATAATGAGACTCTTACCTCTCGTAATGCTACCTTTTTCACTTGGCAGAATAATGGTGTAATTGAAATTTCACAGTCAGTAGCTTCTGCTGGTAAAGTGACAGAACCAACCTGAGAGATCCTCTAGTTCACCTACTGGGTGACTTTGATATTACTAATGCAACCGTTATTCACACTCTGCTTCAATTCATCCAGTCACGGGTACTGGGTGATAAAATTGCTCTATATTATCTATTGGTTAAATAAGCAAATGTCTGTGCTATTGCTAATACTACATGTTGTACCTGGAAAAATTGAGACTCATATACTCAAAATAAGAAAACAGGCTACAACAGGTCTCACCTAATTCCCCGTGGTTATTTGATGTATTCAATTGGTTGCCTTTAAGCATAGGTTCATGACTCAAAATCATTATGCAAACTGTGTTTTTCATATCACTGTTAATTTTACCTTGTATTTTTCTCTTTAATCTTTGTGCCTATTACTTGCCACATTTCTGCAGAAGTAGAATTCCTAACAGAATAATGCTGACCCAGAGCTTTGAGATGATAGCCGAAAGAGTACAGAATGGACAAAATTGAACTTAACAATGGACTTCAGGTAGACTTAGCCTGAGAGCCACTCCTTCCAAATCTCCCTTGTTGTTCAAATGTGTCCAAGAAGGTTTTGACACTGACTCCTAGCCATCATTCACTTTTCCTACTCTGTGGGAATAGACTAGCAAACTGGGAAAGGTCCATCCTGACACTAAGGGACAATCAAAATCTAACTACAAGATGATTGCTTAGCCATGCTTTGGGAGAACAATCTTGATCAAAAGGGGGAAATGTGAAAGTTGTCAGAAGCAAAATTGAGTCACTTGTACGAAAAATCCTGACAAACAGAGCCAGAGAAGATCATGAAGCAAAGGATCTCATGCCTGAATGCTTGCTATCAAGAACTATTGCAATAGACTCTGCAAAGACTGCAACCTTGCACAAAGGCAATTTTATACACACACAAAAAAATACTTTTGTGAGGGAGAACATCTGCCCTGACACTGCATGTAAAACCTCAGACTGGCAGCATGCTTATTACTGATCTTCATAGCCAAAGATAATTATTTCAAAACAGTTAAGTAATCCTCCTTACTTTTCCTGTAAAAACTATTGTCTTTCTTGTACCTCCCTGAATACACACATGGTTTGCCATGGGGCACATATTCCCCTTGCAATGCCCTATTCCTGCATAGACATCATTTTCTTTTAGGGAGCCTCTCCCTGTTTGTTATTGAGGTTAACTATATATATATATATATACACATATACATATATATATTCACTTTTGGTTGTATGGGTTCTAGGTTCATCCCTGTATCTACTGTTAATAGATAAAGACCACATAATCCCCCTTAACAACCTGGAGTGAAAACATTTTAAGGAAAGCAAATAGAGAAAAACTTAGACACTACTACAGGAGGAATTCTCTAGGTTAAAGCAAACTGTCTGCTGCCAGAGAAAATGAATTTCTAGCTACTTTCTGAACTGTATCTTTCCGATGAAAACACTTCCCTTGGTGGTGGGCCCAACACCCCGGTCCCCTGCATCAGCTTTGATCATGAACCTTTGATTTCTTTGGGTCTTTAGACTCCCTTTTTAGTGTCTGCTTGTTCTTCAAAAAGCAACTATTTGGGGTATAGTTAATCACCTTGGGGCTTTATTTTGAGGGTCTATATTCTTTATTCCCTTTCACGTAATCTCTACAATATTCCTCCCCATAGCTGATACTTGATCAGCTTCCAGCCACTCACTGCGACTTTGCATTTTGTTTTGTGAAGATACAAGGAAGATTGAGCCAAATGTTCCTTGCCTTAGTTTAGTAATCCCTTTCTGGTTACCTATAAGCATCACAACAATGTTCTAAAACAAGCTAATGTTAACCTTGTTATCATAAAACCACTGCCCTAAAAAAACTGGGCATAATTAGTGCTTCATATGTATAAGACAAACGTTATACATTGAAATACTGAACAAATTCCCTTTAGCTTTACAATGTAAATAATGAACCATTCTTTGGCTTTTAATTGTGCCACAGATGGAACAAAGAAACAGATGTGAAAATACAGAAGCGATCTTAACTCTATGAAAAAACATAGTCCACTAGAATTTTTACCAAAGAGAACCATCCCATGCGATTTTCCTGTGCCAAGCAAGGCCATTGCTTTATATGAGAAAACTGTCCACAGGAAAACTCGTCCTCTTCCAACCTGGGTCTAGTGTTTGGGAGCTTGCAAATCAACTGACAATAGAAAGATGAAAAGGAGAAAAGACAAGGTTTATTTACACAATACTCAGTGATGAGTAACTCACTCAGTAGCCAGAGATAAAGGGTTTGTATACCCAGTTTAACAAAGTATAAGTGTTGGGGCGGGAGAGCTTCAGTGAGAAAGTATGGAAGGTTCTGCTGGGCTTTTGATGCCAATGGAAAAGGGAAGTGTGTCTCCATGGCAGCTGAATTCACAGGAAATTCCCTTGGCAGGGTGTTAATGGCAGCTACATTTTCTGGGGGTTCTGCTTTAGTCAGACAAAAGAAGTTCAGATATGATTTTCTTTCCACATCTTATTTAAGCTCAAATCTTTTCCTTTTAAAATGGTCTTTATACCAACTCTAGAGGTCCGAGTGGATCCCACAAAACTATCACTCTGTTCTCAAATGCACAGATCTGAAAGACCAGGGCACAGTGCGTTATGAACATTCATTAACCGTCATGAGTTTACTCATTATAAATACAGATTTATCCTCACGGCTTGACTGAAGACCCTGTTTAAACCACATTGTTGTAACTGGCTCTATGATCAAATTTCAATGACCCCTATGTGTTTTTTTATAATCCTCTCCCTTAACTAACTACTTGACTTTTTCGGTTGTTTTCCAGAAATGGTGGGTTTTCTATAAGACAAAGGAGTTGAGATTCTGAAGGCCCCTGGGTAGACTTCCAGACTCCCTTCAGGACTCACCTGACCGCAAGGCAGGTCCCTTATTACTGCACCACGACCTGTCCCAAGGCACATGGCCCCTCCTTAAAAAGCCCATGATCTCCATTAGTCAGGGACAGACAGATGTGAGGCAGTTTTTCCCGTTCTCCCGACAAGATTCCTTTCGTATTAAAAAATTCCTTTCTTCGTTGACAATCTTCATTGTCTCAATAACTGGATCTTTGTGCAAGGAGCAACTGGGCCTAGGCCCAAACCCCCTTGCGGTTTCGCTAACATTGTAAGATGGGAGTGGAGGAAGAGGAATCTCATGACACTATCAAGTAGGGAAAAAGAATATAATATCACCAACAATACTACAAAAACTCACATTGCATGAGGGTGGGTATTAAATTTCATATTCATCTACCTGTAAATTTGATTGATTTATCCCTGCTACAACATCTATCCAGTTTGAATTCTGCCATTCTCTGGTTTCTCCCCTTCAAAGACATTTTAATTTGACGTAAGTTTAATGGAAATATTTGGAAGTTGGAGGAGTATACAATTGTTCTGCATATCTCCCAAGAGAAGGGAAATATAATATAATGTTTTTCAAAGGAATGAACTACTAAATTATTTTCATAAACTTTTAGATGGGATTCTCAGAGAAAAAGAAAATGACTTTTCTGAATAAAATATTTTTCAAGTTCCTTGTTGAAAAAATATTTCATGAATAAATTATATTTCTTTAATTTTTTTAAAAATAAGAACAAATGATTGTTAGTTTCTGGATGTTCAAAGTGAAAACAATTTGAGTCTTTATTTCATAAATACGAGCCTGAACACACTGTTGCCAGCATTTTCATGCAGCCACTTTTAGCACATGTGAAAAAACACTTTGCCTAGCTCAAAAATCACAGCTCATTTATTAAAAAATTTCCATTGAAACCACACCCATAAAAAGTCTTAATAGGAATCCCATAGCTCTTGAGCATACCTCCAGGACAGCTTTAATGATTTATAATGCCCTGAGAGATTGAGGTCTATATATGAAATCTTAATTCTTGCTCTGAGCCTTACAGATTTTATCCAAGAACTAATAGTGTTAGTGTAAACATACCCTAAAGGGTCAGACTTGCTAATGCGCATTTAATTCTTTCCATGGAAGACCCTCTCCCTTGAGAAAACTATCTAATCATAAAAGTAACAAAGATTTGCAGCAAGAGTCTGACACTGAATATAGAATAAGTAAAGAAGAGGATAGTTAGGTTTTGATCACGGCCCTTAACAAAATCCCTTTCCCACTGGGATTTTTGGTTAACTAAAGCTCATCACTTCTAATCTGGAGAAATGCAGAAAGCCCTGAGGCCCAAATAGGAGAAAGTTATGCGGCCAATGTGGTAAATACACCTCTAAAAGGAGAAATGCCACTACTTAGGGAATGTACTAGGAAGAAATTACTGCTCACCAAAATTCTGATGTCTTAAAAAGAAACTATTATTATTGTTTATATTCTCTGAGGGTACCCTCTCTTTTCTAGGCTTAATGTGAAAGAAAATTTTAGCAGCATAATGCATCAGTTCTACATTGTATTCTTTTTTATTGCAGGGAAACAGCATTCCTCAGGAGTTTTGTAACATGGTCTCTAACAATATTCACTCATTTATTACGAAAGTAATAAATAGCTATTCTGAGCAAAAATCTCACTAGAGTATCAAAGCTTATTGGAAATCATGATAAGTGAGCAATGAATGCTGATTTGTTGGTGGTAAGTAACATAAATTAGAAGTTTTGCCTTAAGGATGGGCTCTAAGTTAACCTCATCAATATTAGCAACTGTCAATTTGAGGTATAATTTTTTTTTCCTATCTGCAGATACTGGGGAAGGATAAAAATTGTTTTACTTAATGATGCTTATTCTCTTTTAGAGAAGTATTATTGCCATACTCACAAATTTGGATTTATGTGGATGAAGGGACTTTCTGCACAAACTTGCATAAATGAAATCATCTAGGTATGTCCCTTATACCTTCCCTGATTCCTGAAAGGGCTGAACAGTCCTTCCTAGACACTTGGTTCACATTAGGGAGGAGATGCCATGGAAAATGTGACAGTCACCCCGACTTTTACTCATACTGAGTTTTGAGTCACTTAACACACAGTTCAGGCATCTATCACATCCTTGACCAGCAATATTATAGCCAGTTGTAAAACAGGACACTTTCAAAACAACTGTATTGAACAACGTATAAACTATTCCACTTGAAAATGAACTTTATTTTCGCAAGACATACTACTGGCACGTGAGGAGCTTGTTTTCTTGTTGATGCTGGCAAATCCAAGAAACAGTTCTATTCTTTAGCATACTCTTAACATGCCTTTATTACTCATGTCTTTAACATTTACCTCTCCCAAGCAGGTAATTAATTGCTTTGTCAAGTAGTTAATTAATTAAAGGTAGTAAATTACTTTAAACAAAAACAGCAATTGTTTAATTGTAACTGAAAATTTACAGGGATAATGTCAGAATCCTATTTAACGAGAAATAAAATTTCCCTGTTTTTTGGAAATCTGTTTTTTCTCCCAAAAGGTATAGAGGTTCTGATGGGGCCCAGTGAAGTGTGTGCCGCTGAAACATGGCACATCCACATGCCAACTATAGTCACATCCGTTCTGTCAAGTGTCTCCCAGACAGAAGGACAAACGCACGGCCAACCATGCCTGTAGATACTGTGCTCTCCTGCACACCACCTCTTAGGTCCTTGGCAGCTTAGATCTCGTAGGAGAGTTTACCTGCCTAAATTCATGGCTTCGGGGATTTTATTTCTTTTACTCATTTAGTCATAGTTGGTAGTCAGTGGATATTCTTCTATTTTAAGTTAGTATATGCTAACATCTTTTGCATTTTACCATCTGATTACTTTTGTGCAGGACAAGATGAACCTCGAGTCCTAATGAACTATCCAGTCGCCCAACAACCAGGCAATCTCTGGTTCTCTGAGGTACAAAGCAAATTTCAAATCACAAATTCCATTTGGTTTAAGAGAACTGAAAGAGACTGGTGTGTTTATTCCCCAAAGTTCACTTTGTTTCTCTGAAAGGTGATGCATTTTTAATATACAATTAAATGTGATGATAAAAAATACATAAGCATATAATTCTGAACTTTCCTACTGCTGAGTGAATTCTAAGTTTATTTTTAATAGCTATTACACCGAATATAGCTGTAATATTATAGAATGATCCTACTGAAAATTATTAAATGATCTGCTCTTTGTGATACAGGAGCCACCCTAAAGTACACATTTACATTTTAATTATTTATACAACTAGCATTAAAACCCATTATCAATTGAAAAGAATAACTAAACTAAATTCTAGCTTTATCTGCTGCCAAAAGAGAAAACAAAATTGAGAATTCTTTTATTGATACAAGATAATTGTACATATTTATGGGGTATGTGTGATATTTTGATACATGCATACAATGTGTAATAATCAAATCAGGGCAATTAAGATATCCATCACCTGAAACATTCATCACTTGTTTGTGCTGGGAACATTCCAAATGTTCTCATCTAGGGATTTCTTGGTTTGCGTGTGGTTTGGGGCAATTCTTTAACTCAGTTTTCTCATGGAGAGGGTAGAGTTGACCTACAGGAATCAATGGTTGAATATTTCCTAAGAATTTACCCAAGAACTGGGGAAGGAGATGTGCCTCTTCCCTGATTAAATCAGGATTCTTCAGGGATCTGTTCACATATTTTCCTGCAAAACAGCTCTATGTGGGTCAATGATTGGTCTTTGGTCTCTTGTACAACTCTCATCCTTCTGTAGAAGAATCTCAGAGGGGCAATGGCTATGAATTCAAAGTGGAAAGCAAGGCCCCTCCTTCAAAGGGGAGGGAACTCTAGAAGCATTCTTTTCTCTCTTCTCCAAATCTCAAGGCTTTTCAGTTTCTGTTTGCAGAGATTGAGAAGAATTTGTGTGGAGGGGAAAAAATACATATTATAAAATAATAATTTGGGGCTTAAAGGAGAATAAAATGTGTTTGATTTTAAGTTTATTGTTATTGTTACTAAAATACTTCATTTATTCAAAACAAACTTCCAGGGCCATAGCATAAAATAAATATCAAGATAAAGTCTGACTAAAAAAAAAGCTGGCAGATACATGTAAAATGAAGAAATTCTCATTTTAGAGATGAGTAGAACAAACAGAAATATATGTAATTGTGTGTCCATCATTTAAGTATGAATTCCAGCTGCCAGAGGTATTAGTAGTTCTTGATCCAAGCAAACATATCCTTGTCTTCTTTTCAAAACACTCTTTGTTTAATCTCTCTGGAATTTTTGGTTCATTCTTTAAGTCTTCTACCTCAGTTGCCAGTGGACAAGGTTTCTCTTTGTCTTTGGCTAGATTATTTCTTTCTTACAGAGAAAGAGAAACAATGGTGCTTTTCTTTATTTCTATTGGAAATGATTCCAGCCCGGTTATTTGAAATCCATGCCTATGACCCCAAGTAATAAATGGTAATATGATTATAACAAAAGCACAGCAAGAATAATGAAAAACTAAAAATATGTTATTAGCTACCTTTATAAAAATAAGTGTTAAGTAGACAAATCAAAAGGACTGAAATTGCTTAGTAATCATCCATCTGGTCCTTCATTATTTATTTTAAAAATATATGGTAATTTAATATATAAAATTCTGTTAAGCATTTAATGAAAAATGTCACCACATATGATTCTGTGTGTGTGTGTGTGTGTGTGTGTGTGTGTGTGCATAAACAAACATGTAGTGAATGGGACAGAAAGGCAGATCCTTGGCAAGAAAGGAGGGAGTTTGCAGATAAAGTTGAAAGTGAAACTTTAATGTAGTAAGAAATTTGAACAATTATACTGCATCATCATTTTATTTAATTAAAGCAGCTAAGGGCTTCAGGAATTAAAAATATTTGCTTAAACTAGAGTTAAAATTTGTAGAAATAACACTTGACAGATTTTAGAATATAAGTAAGATTACAGGTTTTAGTATATAAAAATACAGGACACAAGTTTGAATTTCAGACAAACCACAGATAATTTTTGTATAAGTATATTCTAAATACTGCATGGGACATAATAAAAAGACTGTAAGGCAGTTGTATTTGTGTGGAACGAGGTTGGCTCTTGGCAGCTGGAATTTATACTTCTACAGCAGACACGTAATTACTTATTCTGTCTACTCATCTCCAGAATGAAAACTCCCTTATTTTATATAAATATTTTTCAGCATGGGACATTCTTATATTTCAAACTTTTTGTTGATTATCTGAAATTCAAATTTAACTGGACATCCAGTATTTTATCTTGGGCAAAATACCAAAAAATGCTAAAGTTACTTTTAATATCAGGGACTTGAATGTTAACTTAAAAAAAGCAGATCCAGATTCTATATAATTTGGAGTATTTAGCATTGAAAACAAAATGGAATTTTTAGCCTAGGGACAGGTTTCTCAAATGTAGTTATGATCAATGCTAAGTAGAAGCATTTTTCATTATATCTGAATTTTAACTCTTAGAAAAGAGTTAAAATCTTCTCATTATATCTGAATTTTAACTCTTTTCTAAGAGTTAAAATTCTAATCTTTTCTAACCTTAAGTGCCTCATCTCAATTTTGTAAAGGTACTTTTTGACCTTGAAATTTGGAGATCTAGGAGAGAAAAAAAGTTCTTAATACGCTTGAAATATCTGTGTTTCCCTCTCCACGTTGTTCCACACCATCCTAATGTCCTTACCTAGGATAGTCAACCCAACCTATCTTCGGTCACTTTCTCCCTGCTTAGCTGTACATGGTTCTCCAGGCTGTTTCGCAGGGTCCAGGGTCTGCAGACCAGCTCTCAACTCTGCTACTTGCAATCCATGAATTCTTCAGATCAGCAGTGATGAGAAACTTGGCTGAAATGTTTGTAGTCATGCGCGCTCTCCTAAGGTGCTGATTTGGCTCTATCTCCAATTACTTAATATAACCGATATGTCCATGAAGGGCCATTAAATCACTCCACTGCCCTTTGCTTGGAAAAGATCATCACCAGCCATCTGATAAACTAAAATGTAGACCCCATAGATAAATTCCAGAAACCCTCATTCAAGACATCAAAAATAAAAGCTGTTAGCACTTCAGGGATGAAATTCATTTGCACAAGCCTATTCTTATCTCAGCTTACAGTCGCTCTAAGAGGTTTCCTGAAAGTAAGAACTGTGTCAGAGATTCACTGATTAGGTGACCTAGAGTTTTAATAATTGAAGTATTTTTGGACACACAGAGCTGACCCTGTAGACTACTTTGAACAGGACAGAAAGTAAATTAAACTTTAAGTCATCCACACAGGAGTGTGAAATTATCTACATAAGATAATTTATTTGGTTATACATTCATTTCTATTTTCTTCCTCTTACATATGCACACATATGTACACAGACCCACCCACACTTAGAATGTAAGATCCATGAAGGTCAAGACTTTGCCTTAATTTCGACTGTACCTTCAGTGCCTAGAATAGTGTCTGGCACAAGGCAAGACCTGAGTACCTGCTTTTAAATAAATAGAAAAATGGATGAATGGATGGATGGACAAATTATTAGTATTGCCTAAACAGATAAAATGCTGTTCTTGTAAGCTCTTCAATAGTCTCCAAAGAAAGATAGTTTTTCTTGGAAGTTTCCAGTTAGACTGTAGAGCAGAAAGAGAAAAAACATAGATTTTTCTCATCCTGTCAGAAACAAAAGTCTTATTACAAAATTTCCAAGCCATAGAGCAGAATTTCCCAACTGGCCATTGGGGGCTAGAATCAGTCTGCTGATAAGTTTGGTTTGACAAACACAGTATAATAAAACAGAAAGTTTATATTAAAAAAGCCTCCCAGTTCTCTTTAAAAATCAGAAAGATATGTCATACCTGGTTACACCTTCCTACCCAGGAACAGCACGGTGGAGCTGCACAGTGGCCGCGCCTTTGGGCAGTGCGTCCCTGATGCGGTTCAGTGTTCACCTCTGCTCCAATTATCTCTGACCACTTGCTTTCTACAGCTAGGTTGCCTTCTGGTCCTAGGAGACCCTTGAGTTCATGACCTCTAATAAAGGTTTGGCTTATTCTGTCTGCATTCTTTCCTCTTTCGAAAAAGCATAAGAAAACACTCAAATGAAAAAAAGATTACATAAATCCCCCAAATTAGAACTAACTGCTAACCTATTTAAGAATCTTAAAGGAATTCCACCAACCGGAGAGCAAATGGATCTGGACTGCAAGGCAGGGAAAGGGCAAAGTCCTATAAACTACACAATTGGAGATATGATGGAAATTCTTACGTGAAAGAAATTAGAAAGGTTGTTGTCATGCCTTCTCTGTCTCCCCTGGGCGCAAATGTAAAGTATTAAAGTGGATTCAGGGCAGCTTCTCCTTTCCTACATGAGTACTGCTTTCGGAGACACAGTGGGGACACTCCAACCTCTTGCTGCCCCATCAGTAACTTCGTTTTTGTATTATTATTTGGAAGCCATTCTGCGGAAACTGCTGGGCAGGTGCTGCTCATGACATCCTAGACCCTGGCGGATCAAATTCCTCAAGAAAAGGAGGGAATGAGGGCACTGACGAGAAGGACCCTGGTAACTATGTGGCTCTTCGTGTACTCCACATATTCACAATGTCATCAGGAAGGATAGAAAGATTTATTAATAAAAACTGCAGTTGAATAATTAGAATACATATTGTAGACCAGTTAAAAGCAGAGAGTCAAAACTAAGAAACATAAAGTTACACAGCTATTGTGGGTTTGTCAATTTCTCCTTGAATGTTAGTCAAGTTTGGCTTTGTATATTTTACAGCTATGTTTTAGGTACATATGTGTTTAGAATTGTTATGGCCACTTAACAATTCTATGTATATGTAAATGTAATACTATATTAACCCCCTTTCTTTCTAATAATTTTCTTTGCCTGAAAGCCTATTTGAATTTGTAAGAGTTACTTCTATATTCTGGAGACAAGTGCTTTGTCAGATATACGTATTGCAAATATTTTCTACCGGTATCTGGCTTGTTTTTGCTTTCTCAAGGGTGTTCTGATGAGCAGAAATTTTCAATTTTGATAAACTACAATTTATAATATTTCTTCTTAAAATCAGTACCATGAGTCCTAAGAAATTTTTTTCTACCTTAAAGTCAAGAAGATATTAACCTGTGTTTTCTTCTGGATGCTTTATTCTTTTAGCTTTTATAGTTATGTTTATTATCCATCCTGAAATAACATTATGTATCATGTGAGTTGCTTCTCCTCCAAACTCATATTATCTTCTTGGTTTCTTCTTGTTCTTCCATGGCCCTCAAGTAGTTGTTTTGTTTATTTGTTTGTTTTTTAATTTTATCTAGTCTATAATTATTATCAATAGTAGGATTAATGCAATTAAAGCTAGTTCACTATTAACGAAACCTCTTCCAGCACAACCATCCTCTTCATGTAGTGGGGACTTGGTGATAATGCCTAATTAGATAACCCCTTCTTCTGATATCCTGCCAAACTAACTTGTATCAGCAGTTGTGCCATGCTTCGAGAGATACACCCAACTGTCAAGCCTCCCATTGGTGGGGTCTTTGAGAAACATGAGAAATTTTAGGTTCGGTGTTGGAAAAAGTGTGTGTTTTAAGTAGAGGCCAAGCAACCTTACCTTAGAGTGTAAAGAGAGTAGTCTATTGCTCTCATGAAAGTAATTTTGCCATTTATTTACAAAGGGTATATCTATAATGATTTATTCATTTTATTGCTTGGTAGTAATCTTTCAGTTGCAATAAACCCTTTAAATAGCAATGAGATAAAAAGTACATGTTTAATGAAAAATTAAATAGCGAATTTCTAGTTCTAAGGACAGTTGATGATAAGCAAGTAATTTGTTTGTTTATATTTATCATCTAACATGGGGGCAATTCTAATGGTGGAAATTGTGAAAATCAGACCACAAACACATTCATGCAAAGACAATGACTTAGCACATCGTGCAAGGGGTATTTGCAAATCACCAATTAGATCAAACCACTGTTCTTCTAAGTTAATTTATTTTTAGTTCCAGGTTTTCTTATGCAAATAAAGCAATAGCTATTAATATATGGCTTAATTAACTGAAATAAAACTTGGAAAATAGTTACATGAAGCCAGTTTTATATCAGTATCATCAGAGGCCTCAAATAGATAAATAACTTAATTTTTAAAATGATTTTTTTCAGCTAATTTATAAAGTCATAATAAGACTCTTTTTAAGTTTATTCTTCTAATTGAACCTCCAACATAGTCTGAAAACTATTATACATTTAGTTATAAATTTCAATGGAAATGATAAAATTATGTATTTGGGTGATATTTCAAATACCGCACAAATTTTGAGTAAGGACAGCATTTTTATTAAATGAGGAAGGCTAATGAAGCAAAAATGCATTTGGAATTGGTTATGGGACACACATAATGCAAAATTACATCTAATATTTTTTGATATCCTGCCAATTGAAATAGAAGTTGCTAACCAAATTTACAAGTAGTTTTGCATATATACAGTTATTGAACTATACAATTTTTATTACTAGGCTGAATATAAAATAAATACTTCATCATGGCATTATGTGCTTTCTTTCTTTCCTGCCCAACATCAATTAGATTTTAGTATATTTGAGAATCTAGAGAACTACTTTTTAAATTAACTCTCTTAATATGGTATTGAACATTTTGCAAATGAATCCTCTAAATTTCAGCAATGTTTGCTCAAAATCATTTGAAAATTTTGAATCAAAGTATTCAATGAATAAAGTGCCAAAATACTTCAGTTTTTGAAACTCTGATTGAATTGCTATTATTGAAAACAAAGCTTGGGAACAGGAAGACATTAAAATCTATTGCTTAATAACAAGTGAGCAATTGAATAAATTGAATAATAAGAGCTCAAATGGCATACAATATAAAATTTTGAAAAATCTATAATTGTGCTTCAGAATGATGCTTTCAAATTATCTGTGGTAAAGAACCAGTTTTTGTTTCTTTCTTTTAAGTTTCAATCCTTCACAAAATGATACTTTTGAAAGCACAATAAAAATAAGTGACTATAAAATGAAATAGACAAAAAGGCCATACAAAATTCAGGTCTAGTTTTTTATCATTAGCTTAAGTGGATGTTAAATTTTACCAAATATAACTAGAGCAATCATATGGAAAAACAAAAGAATTACAAAAATTATACAAGTTGCTCCTTGAAGTATGCGTATAGGCAACTAATATATGGAAATGCTATTAGATTAATAAAATTTTGTCATTCTGCAATCATAATAAAAGAAAAATCATAATTGAAATATGGTTCACTATATGAAACATATGAAATGCTATATGTATACTTTTAATGAACAACACATATATCAATATTTATTTTTAATGTAACAATTGAGCTTGGTTCTTGATTGCTAATTTATTTAATCTACGTTATACTGACAGCAATGCTACTTGCAAGAGATGACATAGCATAAAAACATAGTAAAGAAGAGAGTGTAACAAATATATTGATGGGAATAAAGAAAGAGAATTTTTAAAATTTCAACAAGCTCCAATTACTGTATTTTAACTTTTATCTAAAATCAAATAATACTGTATTTTCAAAATTTACACTTAGTCCATAGGTAACCAATTCTGACAGTTTATCCTATACAATAATAGTTATATTTGTTATTTAATTTTATGAAAGGAATGAATTTCTTATGCAGGATCTTCTTGTGATAGAAAATAAAATTCAAAACATTGTATTAAATCACGAGAAATTTGGTGATAAACTTTTGTGAATATATATTATTAAGTTCATCACTGACTTTGTTGATTTCCTAATTATGGAACATATTATAATAATCTATAGAAGCTCTTTCTTTCCAGTTTCTAACTTTAATTATTGCCCTTCAGTCTTCCCTGCCATTGAAAAATCTGTTACATTCTTTCATTGTATGCATGCGGTAAGATCAGTAAAACTTCTAAAAATATCAGGCAAATAAGCAAGTCGAGTGCCCAATTTACATCTTTAAAAATCTGGGACCAAACTGTTTTCTTATCTTGCAGAAACACATTCTTGACAGAATTTTACCTTTCTTCATAACCACCATACCTCAGTTTACAATGGCAGTTGTATATGATAGGCCCCCATATAGTCACATAATAAAGAATATTCTTGAATTTAACATCAGAATAAAACTCGTATGAAATCTATTGGTCTTCTTTTCTCTGAAATCACTTCCAACACCATCATCACCATTTGGTTTAAGACTACTACCATATTCAAAGAAGGCATGTCTTTTCAAGGGCAAGAGGAAAGCTTGTTATACTATCAATAAAGTAGGGTCAAAAATAAATAATACACAATAGCAACCAAAAGAATCCAGATGAGCTATTAAAGAGTAGCTGGTTTTGAAATCCATTAAAGAGCTGAGAACTAAAAGAAACCTGAATAAACCAAGCACCAGAAAATAAGTGATGAGCCCTTGAAAGAGAGGAAAGATCCGCAGCTGCTGTCCTGCCCCACTGAAATTGGAGAGAGCACCGCCCTCCGATCCTTTTCCCTCACATCTTTAGGGAGTAAGGGGAGTGGTACCCTGAAACTGGAGCAGCAGGGAGGGAGAGTCCAGAGAAACTACACCCCTCAGCGTAACTCCAAGCATTCAGTTAACTAAGGCTGAGAGAGGGGCGAGAATGGAGAGTTCTCAGGGGTAATCCCTTCCTCACAGAGCATCCTCCAGCTACATCCGCCCTCTAGAGGCTGAGAGTGGTGCAGCAGGAATGAAAAAGATCACCCAAGGCACAAAAGGTAGAGGAGACTGGAGAGCAAAAAGAACTCCCTAACCACCCAAAACACTGGCAAACAGAATGTACAACAGGGAGAGCCAGCCCAGCATTCAGAAGGGAAAGGGCTGAACTCTGAAATGCAGCAGATATCCAAGACTTGCCAGGGCTGGGCCCCCAGGCCCTGCTGAAGGGAAGGGTTAGATCTGTTTTAGATCCCATGCTGCACTGGTATCACTCTTTTGTTGACTCAAAAAGCATTTAGACTTACCCACATGTCTACTCTGTCTGTTGCCTTACATTTCTCTCTAAACCCCCGAGTTTCCTTTTGGAATCATTTTCCTTTACTTGAAAAATACTCTTTAGTACTTCTCTTAGAATAGGTCAGCTAGTATTAGGTCATTAAATATGAAATGTCCAATTTCGAATCAAAATTTTGGTTTATTATATCTCAAACAAGAAGCAGTAATTAATCAAAGTATGCTCCTAAACTATGGACACAATTTTGCCATCTTAACGGTATCTTGTTTATATCAGCAGCAAAGAAGCCTGGAGAGCGAGTCGCCAAAGGTGTTTTCCACACCTTGTTGAGAACTGAATATTTTTTCTTGTAAGAAGTGGTCCAAAGTCTGGAAGAAGTGGTAGTCAATTGGTGTAAGGTCTGGTGAATACGGTAGATGACAGAAAGTATCTAAGTCCAGTCTCTGTAGTTTGAGCAGTGTTGTTTGTGCAACATGTGATTGAGCTTATAAGAGGATTGGCCTGTCTCTATTGACCAATGTAGGCTGTTTAATCACAAGCTTCCTCATCACTTCATCCAATTAGTTCCAGTAGACATCTACTGTAATTGTTTGACCAGGTTTCAAGAAGCTGTAGTGGATAATACCAGCACTGGACCACAAAACAGACACCATTAGCTTTTTGATGAATATTTGATTTTGGACTGTGTTTTTGCACTTCATCTTTATCCAACTATTGTGCCAATGCTTGTGATTGTCAAAAAGAATCCATTTTCATCACACATAACAATACAGTGTAGAAATTGTTCATCTTTGTGTTGTGACAAGCAAAGAAGGGCAAGCTTCTAGATGATTTTTCTTTTGACATTTCTTTAATTTATGTGGTATCCATCTATCCAGCTTCTTTACCTTGTCGTTTTGTTTTAAATGGTCCAATATTGTTGGAATAGTAACGTCAAACCTTTTGGTTAATTTATGCATAGGTTGAGATGCATTCACTTCCACTACAGCTTTTAGTTTATCATTATCCACCTTGGTCTCAAGTCTCCATGTGGCTCATTTTTAAGATTAAAATTACCAGAATGGAACTTTTTAAACCATCGATGTACTATGTGTTCATTAGCCACATCCTTTCCAAACACTTTGTTGAATTTTGAGCTATCTGTGTTGTATTTGTTTCATGATGGAACTCATATTTGAAAATAATACAAATTTTTGACTTATCTGTGGTTGTACAAAAATTGTTCTAAAAAAATTTGAAAGATAATCACAAGTCAAAATGTGCATTTGAAAAAATGAGGATGTTACTTTACAATAAAAATAAAATAAGAAGTGTCAAAGTAAAATGTCACAAATATTAACTATCAAACTTAGTACTTAAGGAAATCAGACATTTCATACTTAATAGCCTAAATAGCAAAATATCTTTATTGTGTCTCCATTTTTGGAAAATATTTTTGCTGGTTAAAGAAATTTATTATGCAAATGGAACCAAGAGTTTAAATGTTTTTTAGGAGACCTATTTCTTGAAATTCCAGAGGATTTCTTTTTTCATAATCAGGTCATAGCTAATTTGGACACTGTCTTATACGGAAGCACATGTTTTAAGTAGCCATAACTTGAAGATCCTTGCAAGGTCCCAAGCTTCTCATGGTCTAAAAGTTTTACCAATATTATCAGGGTTTGGGAGACTGAGCCCATCAAAGTTCAGACTGAAACTAGTCAACCCTTTACCCAAGCTTGTACAACACCCTTTGAAACTAGAACCAAAGGAAGGACTAGGTCCATTGTAAAAACACCAATAGAAATACGATTTATTATGCCTTGCACTATTCCTTGTAATACTCCCAGCCTCACTTAACCAAGAGTTCAAAATCTTGGGCTATGACTAGAATGATTATATTTCACTCAGTTTCCAGAATTGCCTGATCCTTTGAATAAAATTCTAATAGTAATCACGCCACACAGGTCAGAGGATCATTCTTCCTGTAGTGGCCCCTCATGGTACTTAAAATATTCCCCACATTGTTAAACCCTAACTTCCAGTCATGGAAAAAAAAAATGGACGCTGACCTGGAAGAACAAAGTGCTTCTGCAAAAATCATTACAGTGCTGTCCATAGAGGCCATGGATGTAACAGGGTAGAGGATAAATTTTGGGGCTTTTTTTCCCTGTACAGTTCAATTTTTCTCTACAGTTCAATTTTTCTCTTCAGAGACTCTTCAACTGCTTTATAGGAGTTGTTCAACCCCAGGGAATCTTCTCTTCCTCAAACAGATACCTGGTGCACCTATCATGGTAAGTGATTCCTGTACTGCCACATAGACTGTACCCTCTAGTGAAAGGATGGTCTTGCTAGTGAAATAACAGAAAAATATTGATAACCAAAAATTATCTAACTCATAGTTTCTCAGTAACAGCTAAGATCAATCATATGTGCTTTCTCTCTCTCCCTTTCTAACAGGAACCACCCCATGGGGCTCTGTTTTCACAACATCTGAAAAGAGCTGAGCAGACAGAGAGGAAATAGAAATTTTTCTCCTTTATATTTGCTAGACCTATAGACCAAAAACCGCTTTTAGAATTTGCTTTTTACAGCCTTGAAGAGTTCCGGAGTGGACAGCTGGGGGTGGAGTATGTGCAAGCTTTAGGCCTCAGTTCCTGCCCAAAACAGCCACAAGATCACACCCCCAGTAATAAGCCTGCCTCACTAGACCATTTGACCACATTCCAGAGATAATCAAGTACCTAGGAGCAGAAAAATGGGAGAGACAGACAACCTGACATCTTGCAGCTGCCTCTGCTAATTACTCCAACAGTGGTTTCTGTTATCAACTAAAAAAAATCACTGTTTTTTTTCTTTCTCTTTGTCCTCATAAAATCTCCTTCTAAAAAAGTAAAATAAACTTTTACTTTTATATAGCCTAATCTCTGTGTGAGAAATCTTTCTCCATCTACCATGAACACCTAGTAAGTTCTCCACCCCAACATCTAGGACACTGTTTTATTTATGAAACCAACTCTTTGCTTGTTTCTTACAAACAATTCAGTTGCATCTATCAGGTAATTATTACAGGCTTTTCTCTACATCCCTTTTTAAAACAGGTCTCCTTACAGCATGTGACCAGGAAGTTACAAAACGAAGCCACACCAGGTACTATGGAGAATAATCCAGAAGAATCACTAATTTACTTTTGGATGTGTGCTATCCAATTAATAATTCCTATAATGGGCTTCATAGAATTGGAAAGGGTGGGAAGAAAATTATATAATTGGAAATGGTGGTAGGAAATTAAATCTTAGCTAATATTATAAATGATATGTCCACATGTCATTAGACCAATCTAAACTCCTTGGGTTTAAGTAGTAATGATCAAAGTCTTAACTTTAGATGTTCTATTAGCTTGTCAATGTGGTATCTGTGTCATTGTTAACACTTGAGTTGCACCTGGACAAACACTACTGGCCAAACAGAACAATCCATCTCTCAGACGTTCACTTGGCTCTTCAGAGTAGACACCAGTGGAACCTGTGATGTGTTACCCTGGTCTGGCTTCTAATCATCATTCTGCTCTCAGTTTTTGTGAGTGTTGCATTTGCCAAGCGTGGACTCTCTGGAGTCTTACATGCTTCTGCACAGTCACTATCACTTCACCTGATCCAACAACCCCACATTTGATGAAAAGAGAAAAAAGGACAGACCCTGGTCTGACTCTAAAGTGTTTCTTGTTTCTGAGATAATGTATCATCCAGAGATTCTGACAATAGTATAGATCTGAGTCTTCTCTGCCTGCCCCTCTGCCTGACTAGAGGTTGGCCAGAAGAAGAGGCCTTCAGGAGTAAGAATAAAAAGAACCAACCCCATTACTTATGTAAGACTGAGAACAATCACTTTTTATCAGTTTTCAAATTATAACCACAGAATACCATATGACTTGCATAATACTTCTTAGCTCACAATATCATCTATTAATTGTTTACATTGACATTTGCCTTAAAAAATCAATCACCTAAAAAGCTCACTCTGCTTCTGATATCATAACCTAAGAACTTCTTAGGCCAACTTATAAGTGATAAATACCCATGCTTTCTTTTTTAACTAAGATGAGAAAATTTTTTTCAGAATTTTTTTGTGTATTGTTCTCCCTTGCTATAGTATGTCAATAAAATTCTGGTTATATCATAGCAGGTTTCTTTATTTAAGAGGCTTTCCACACATAGAATAGAATACATAAACACAGAAACATTACATAGATACAAATTATACCTTACTAGGTTATGGATTAATACAAATATTCATGGCTTAAAAAAGAAGCAAATAAGTAGACCTTGAGAAGCTACAGCAGCAAATTGATCCTCTCATCATAAAGCATCAAAGTGCTATATTGTGTGTTAACCTTGTAGCACTCTTCCTCTAAAGAACTCAAGAAGCTTGAAAACACCTTGAAAAAGGCATTTTAAGCCATTCTAATAATTATTAGTAGTTCTGCAGCACTATCAGTGCAAAAACTTAAGAAAACAGTGCAGAATAAAATAATGAAGCTTGGTATAAACTAACACTGGAGAAACAACTTTGAATTGAAGACATATTTGGCAATCTAGAACAATGCTACACAAGGCAAATTGCTTAAACTTTCAGACAACAATTTTCTCATATATAAAATGGAATAATAATATCTACCATACTTAACTGAAAATGATACCGAAAGAGTAAAGTTAAATAATGAATGCAAAAATAATTGTAAAACTTCAGAATACTATACAAAGTCAAGCAATTGTGATTATGCATATACTCTTTTAGGTTTTATATAGTTTTTTTCATGGATTTACACTATCCCCACACCTACTCATTCTGTTGTCCTCACGCCTGCCATCCCAATTGCTCATGCCAAAAATCAAAATTTACAACTTCTAGAAAATCAAATCTACATATGGTGAATTGAAGATCTCTTTCAATGTATTTACTTGAATTTGAACCAGTAGGGTTCAAAGAAGAAGTAGGGTGGAAAGATCAGGGCTGCAGCATAGCAAATCAACTTTGATAAATGCCAACACAGAGAAATCAACTTCTTTAAATGCTTTGGGTAGCTGTATGAATCAAAGACAATTCACTTAAAATGTAATTTTGCATGTGATCAATCTATCATCTGGTCTGATTGCCTGTGGTACATTTTTATACTTATAAATTGAATGAGGAATAAAGATAATTCAAATAATCTTATTGGCTAAAGCACAGGCATTAATTCAGTTTGTAATAGCAATAATGACCTCAGCCCAGGACATTTCCAGGCAATTAATGACTGGTTGGAGTTAATGGCCTGAGTTTCAGCCAAGGACCATCAACTCCTCCTAGCTGGTCATCAATCCCGAGAAAATGCCCAGTGCTCATACTCATCCAGAGTTTGACACCAGCCCAACTTTATATTTTCAAATAAGTTTGTTGCTTTACTTTTTTCCTTTCAAGTCCATTTTGCTTGTAAAGTAGGTAAAAATGATTGACAATTATTTTTGAATAATAAATTAATTCGTGGAACATAGGAAGAGCTAAATGTCACATGGGCATTATATACATGAAACAGTATCGTAACTTTGAAAACATAGTACAGACCCAAATTATAGGACATCCATTTTCTAACTCTACAACTTGCTCAAAATCTGGCCTGCTAAGGAGAGCCTGGCTTGTGAGCCCCTATTTTTATGTTCTTAGTTTATCTTTCCCAGAGAGAAAATCAGGTTTAACCTGTAATATATACGTTTTTGTTTTCACCCTAGCAAGCTGTCCTGTTTGACTTTAAATTCTTTTCCAGGATGAGCAGGAAACACAGAAGACAGAAACATGACTTAATATGCAAGCCCAAGCGATACCGCATGACAATATCATCAGTCATTTCAAGCTCCCCTGGAGTACTTCACCTATTTTTTTTCCCCGTCTCATAGGAGACATATGAAACAGATGACCTGGATTACCAGCACGGCGCACACAGGCCCTTTGTGAGCTCTTCAAGCAGAGAGAGGGATTCGGCCACCAGCCCTGATCTCTACGGGAGGCCAGAAGGATGCTGCTAACCCTGGGAGCCAGGGACTACAGGAGGAGCAGCGCAATGTCTCATCAAGCTTGTCTCCCACCAGCTGCCCCCTCTCTTTTTTTCTGATTCCTGTGTTGTTTTAATCCATCATGGGAAAGCCAGCGTCATAAAATAGCAGTTTGTAAAGTGGCCTGTACAATTAGGTTACTGGCCCGGAAGGCATGAACTCGGAACACCTATCTATGGCTGTTAATGAAAGAGATGTTTTCATCCAGGGACCACACTTGTCCGAAGTTCCTTCTATTCGTTACCTATTTGAAAAGGCAAACCTTTTAAAAATATGCATACTACATTCAAGTGGGCAATTCATTATCCTTATCATTTACATTAACAGCTAATGCCCACAACAGGCCCCAGGCAGGCTATGCAAAGTCACTGTCTGTAAAAGGAAACAGAACGTCCCGCAGTAGCTGAACTAATGTCTCCCAGAGGGGATTTCCCAATGGAAAATGGGAGATACGTTGCCACAGAATAAAGAAGTCTGGTCATCAAAAATGATTAATGATAAGAATAGTCAAAATAAGGTTAATAATGACAAATAACAATTCACTCTTATAAAGTAAAGAAAAACATTGCATTCCCATGTTTTCTTACCTAGTTAAGAGATGAGTATCCATCATTAAAACCATTATTCCTGCTGCCAAAATGCAGACATGGAATAACTCAGAAACTGTCGCAAAGAATATTTACATATTGATGGTTTAATGTATGATGGAACCAGAAAGAAAAAAAAGTTCAGAAAATAGGATAGTCCCCAAGCCTTAGGGTACCTCCACCCAGAGGCCACATGCAAGCACAGGACAACAGAGATACCCAGGATTGTTAAGCAGGAGTAGGGAACTATTAGAAGATGATCTGTCAAATTCTGCTAATGCAGATTCTATATACTGGAATAGTATACATTTTGATTTAATCAAAATCATGCAAATCAATAGTAAAATTGGAGGCAAATTAATAAGCTCTAGCAAGCATAAAAATAAAATTTGAAGTTGAGGAAAAAAAGCAGTAATTTTTATATCAATTTACAGAAAGCAGCTGGTGATCAATATCAAGGCTTCCTACTTAAGTTCTGGAAGCAGACAACTTGAAATGATATATATTCTGCAGATAAAGATTTAACAAGGTATTATAATTGGTTTAAGACCAGATTTTTCTTTGCTGGAGCTTAGAAGATTCAGCAATCTTGAGCCCTATTTTACAGAGCTAAGAAATGAACTCATGTCTGTCTTAACACAAAGACTGTGTGCTTTCTGCCTCACTGTGACTCACATGCTAAAATCTCTTGCTATGATACCATATAATATGCTATTTCACCTAGAGGGATTTCACAAGCCACTTAAATGTGCAAACAGGAGGAAAATTAGTTCACCACTTCTCCATGACTGTTATGGACTGCACGTTTATGTTCCCCCAAAATTTATATGTTGAAACCCTAAACCCCAATAGAATAGTATTAGGAGGTGACCCTTTTGGAGGTAATTAGGTCATGAGAGTAGGGCCTCTATGATGGGTCAGTGTCCTTATAAGAAGAGAAAGAGAACTAACCCACTCAATTTCTACCATGTAAGGTTACAAAGAAAAATTGGTAGTCTATAACCTGGAAAAGGGGCCTCACCAGAACCAGACCATGCCGGTATCCTGATCTTGGACTCCCAGTTTCTGGAACTGTGAAAAGTAAGTTTCTGTTGTTTATAAGCCACCTAGTCTATGGTACTTTGTTTTAGCAGCCTGAACTAAGATATTAACCATCTATTTAACTTGTTTAGCTATAAAACAAGAAGACATAGTACATGCCATCAAAAAGCTCTGATTTGCATCTAATCAGAGATTAGAATTTGAAAAATCTTTTCATCTAAGGAAGGCTGCTGCTTCAGTCAGAAGATGGAAAAGAAATGACATTGATACCTTTAATGCAAAGCATGTCTTAAAATACTCCCCAAAGAACACTGAAACATCAATAATCAACATCAAGAGTAACTATTTCAAGTACCATGCAGTTATGTAACTATTATTTAAACTAAGCATGTAAGAAGAAAATTCATGCAGTTAAACAGTATTCCCAATTGAGTCTAGGAAGAAAAAAAAAGCACTAAAGGTACACACACACATACACACACACACACGCATATACACCTTTTTAGTTACCAAGTGGAGAGTCTCTGCCCTCTTATCACCTTGGATTAAAAGGGTCTCTAAGATGTGTTTATCTTGTGAACTCTTATATTTAATATCCATTTAAGTTATACAGTGAGAATTACAGGCATACTTCATTTTACTGTATTTCACTTTATTGTGCTTCACAGATATTACAGTTTTTGCAAATTGAAGGCTTGTGGCAACCCTGCATGAGCAAGTCTATCAGTGCCATTTTTCCAATACTATGTGCTCACCTCATGTCTCTCTGTCACATTTCGGTAATTCTTGCAATATTTTAAACTTTTACATTATTATTGTGTCTGTGATAGTGATCTGTGATCAGTGATCTTGAATGTTACCATTGGAATTGTTTGGGGATGCCATCTATTTGCCCGTATAGTCAAATTTGTTCAATCCTTCCGAATCATGCTGCTGAGTATATATTGACCTACAGTTTTCCTCATTTCTGAAAGCTTCCTTCAGGAGCATTTGACTCACAGTTCCTTCTGTGTCCTACCCAGTTTGCCCATTGCTTTGCATCACTCTTTGGTAACTGTACCTTGGGAGCCTGGGGCTTAGGACTGAGGCCCAGGACCTTATTTTAATTTCCTCTGTGTGTTCTGCCACAGGATAGCCCAGCTAGTCTCAAATGCCCACCATGTATTTGAAAGAGTTTCTAGAACCAAACTCTTTCCAATGCCTGACCCATCTTGGATCTCTGCTTCCATCTCTGTGTTCTACCTCCCTCCCTCATCTCAAAGAAGAAGCTAGAGAAATCACACCTTTCCCTTTGATACAAAGTTGCGTAAGTCAGATCATTTCAATTCAAGGCAGAACTTCCAAAGTCTCTTATTTGTATTTAGACCTTATAAGACCTGTTCTTAAGACAGGGAGGTGTCTTAGTCTGTTTGGGCTCCTATAACAAAATATCATAAACTGGGAAGCTGATAAACAACAGAAATTTATTTCTCACAGTTCTGGAGGCTGGGAAGTTAAAGACAAGCACCAGCAGATTTGGTGTCTGACAAGGGCTCGCTTTCCCCTAGATGTCATGTTGTGTCATCCAAGAGGCAAACGAGCCCCCTTATGCCTATTTTCTAAGGGAGCCAATCATGACAGCTCTGTCCTCCTAATCACCTCCTAGAGGCCCCATCTCGTAACCATCATTTAAGGGGTTAGCATTTTAACATACGAATTTTGGAGGGACATAAACATTCAGACCGTAGCAAAAGGAATGATGACTCCATTGATTTCATAAGGTGAAACATTATTGTCAGTTTGCCAGGTTTGTTGGTGGTTGATTTCCTCTTAGTTTGGATTTTCAATTTAAAAGTTATTTAAACAGGGTTTAGGAAAAATGTGTGAATTTTCATGAAAAGCAGGAAAAATGGTTCTAAATTAAGTGTCAATCTAAAGTGGTAAACTAAACAAAAAAAAAAATCTCCCAAAAAGAACAATTAAATCATCTGACCTTAGCAAAGCTTAATATCAGGTTTTGGTGGCTATGTGTTTAAACAGATCATTTCACTCAGCAGTGCCAACAGAGCACTCATATTGGAATTTGCTTTTAATGGAAAAAAATAAGGTTCTGTTAATCTTATCTTGATAAATTATGAAATGTCATGCCAATCTCTTCCATGTTGATGTGCTACCTTGTCTTTTTTTTTTTTCCCCTATTTGCTGGGCTTGAACTTTCCAAATGAATGAGTCATACAGCATGGCAAAGTCAATTTACTGAAATTTGAAATGAGTATGTGTCACTGTCACTCTGGAAAAAGAAATGACAGTGTTATATGCCATAACCAAAAGCCACTCATCCGTAACATTTGACCACTCTGCCAGGTATTTGCAGGAGACTGCATGCCAAAGTATCCTGAAACCCTCAGCAGATATGATTATAATGTTGCCCATTACTCCTAAGCTATTTCTATTTGCTCTGACATCTTAGCAAAAAAAGCCATGCATGCTCAACATTATTAGTGATGTGAGCGATTCAGGCATGGCTTTCTTCAACTAAACTTCACAGCAATTGAGAAGAAATACTTAAATTTTTAAAATCCTGTTTCTTTGACTTCTGGGTTAATTCTAACCAATTCATTAAGCTTTAACTTGGTGCTACATCTATATTTTGTTGAATTGAAATTTATGAAAAAGATTTAGTCGAAGACAAGCATGAAATTAAAAAGTGTAAAATGAGCTGAGATCTCTACTCTGTCATTTTAAAAATCATGGGAGGTCTCCAATTATCCAATAGAATAGAATTAATAAAAGTTATATACAATGTCATAATAGATTTCATTCCAGTAGAACAACATTATTACATCTGAGTGCAAATCACATGAATATTTTCTGGCAACCAAAAGGAAAAAATTCACACTGTTGATAATTGTGTAGCTTCTCATATACCAAAATGTATGAGGGGTATATGCTACTTGTATCATTAAATTCTTATTATATTATAATGTAGTAATTTAATTTCTCTAAGTGCCTCATTATTTTTCATTTCAACTGCCAAATGCACATATATTTTATGTTGTTAGTGAATTAAGTAGAGGCACGCTAAACAAATTGATATTCTGGATTCACTCTATGATTTAAATGTACTGATTATAGTGTAAACTAAGACAAGGAAAAACGTGCTATTTCCTGTAGGTCATACCCTGTGCTTTATAATAAAGGCAATCTGTATTGTGCCAAGGAACATATTTTATACAAACTGGCATGATAAATAACATGACTTCAAATGCGCATAGTTGCATATTTGAACCAGAATCTCTGAGATACCAACTAAATCTGCCCTCTTAAAAATGGCTGCAGGTAAATTGTGTTGTAAAGTGCCTAGCTCAGCCTAATGAGAGTGTAGTCACTGAATAACTACCTACCGTCCCAAGCAATGACGTCTTTTAGGTGATGATAGACATGATTAGCATAGAGAAATAGAACAGAACGGTATATCACCTTGCTATGACTAGGTAACAAGTCATATCAAAACTTAGTTACTAAAAAAAATAATAACTTTTTATTTAGCTAATAATTTTGTGTCAGCAATTTTGGCTGTGCCCAGCTGAGGTGTTCATCTGGTCAAGGTAGGGCACGTTCACGTGTTGTGGTCAGCTGTAAGTTAGGCTGGTAGCTTTGCGGATTTTGTCTGGGCTGTCTCCATGTCTGAGACCTCAGCTGGGACCACTAGGCTTACATGGGTCTGGTGATTAGTTTCTTACCTCCAGCAGACTAGCCTGGGCTTGTTCACATGGCCATGGCAGGAGTACTAAGAAATCAAGCAAAAGCACTTACGGCCTCATGAGGCCTGGGCATGGAGCTGCCACACCATCCCTTTTACTGAATTCTCTTGGCTAAGCAAGCTATGATTTAAGGGTGGGGAAACAGACTACACCCCAGGATGGGAGGAGCTTCACAGTCACATGGCAAAGGACATAGATATAGGTAACGGTAGAAAATCGTAGCCATTTCTGTAAGCAATCTCCCACAAATGGTGACTTATTAAAAGTGGTATATTGGATAAACTTATTAAAAGAGTCCACCATCTCTGTTATTAGTAGGACCAGTTGAAGGAGCACAAATATTACTGCCAGAGACTGGGGAAAGTGCAAATCCTGCTGTATAAATTATCTATACCCTTTACGTCTCCTGCCATAGGGTTTTATAGAATGATTACACAAAGAGCCAGTAGCCAAATGGAACTCATTCATGATTTTATTGATAACTGCTGCCAGGCCCTGATCATCTATGGCCAGCGAGGTAGGGGAAGGACTTTGGTAAGAGCTGGCTTAGTATAGCCCTCTAACCTATCATGAAGTTCCCATGGAGCAAAAGCTACAGAGAAGAGATTGACTATATGTCTTCAACACAGAAACCTTTACTCACTGGGGAGACATGATTCAGAGAATAATCTGGACCTCTGAGCACTAACTATAATTAGCAATTGTTCCTCTTTTAGAATATCAGTAGCTAGGAAGGGGTTAGTCAGGAGAGGGCCTGGCATGCCTCTGGCACTTCAGATCCCAAAAGTCTATGCCAAAATAGATGACAACAACAAAAATAACGATAAAAATAGTTTGAAGTTAGGTCTTTTGCCAAAATCTCAAACAGACTAATGCAGTTTCTCTGTGAATTTCACCAGCTTTGCCCATCCCTCCTCACAAAGCACTAGCCCAATATGCCTGTGGTTTTGCCTGTTGGGCAAGCTAACACACAAAAATACCTTTATAACTTCATAATAACTTTGCCAACTGCAATACTGACCTGGCAGCTAGGACTATAATTTTGCCATCTTTCATAAATATGTGTAAAAAGACTATCTGATGTTCTAGAATGATATTTTCCTCTATTTAATCCAAGTTCATAATTTAATTCTAGGACAGGAAGGTAAAATAACCAGAATCCCTAGATTAGAGCTGTTAATCCTAGCTTTATCAGTAAATAACTATGTGATCTTAAAGAAGACTGAGGTAACAATGCCTTTCTATTTCTCCTTATTAGAATTGCATATGCTCAATTAAGCCTCTCGCAATTTTTAAAAAGTAAAACATAAACATAATTTACAGTCCCTTCTAATCCCCTAGTTCCATCTAGTGATCACCCTCCACCACCTCTTCCTCATAGTCAAATGTCTACTTTAATTTCCTTCATTTCCTCATGTTCTGCTCACGTGTGGGCCCACTCTGTCTGGCCTTAGCCCCAACTCCACTTCTACTAAAACCAGGAGTGACTTCCACATTCTTAAACCCAGTAGAAACTTTCAATTCTCATCTTTTTTGACTGCTTGGAAATATTCATACAACAGACTATATCATTCCTTCTTGCAATAATCTCCATTTTTAGTGTCCTTTCTCTTTCCTGGCTTATCTTCCTCCACCTAGTCAGCGTTCTCACCCTACATTCTCCTCTGTCCTCAATTTGTACTCTCTCTAGTTTACCCCCATGCCTTCATTTCTATGCTGTCAAATCCCAAGCTAAGCTCTACACCCATATTCCCATATTTCCACATTACCTCTCCACTTGGCTGTTTCAGAGGCAGTTTAAGTCAGCACACCCCAAACTGACCTCATTGTCTTTTCTCTTCCTCCTACACTTGCCCCTCTTCCAGCTTTCTTAAACTGGACCAGACACTGGCGGGGGCGGGGTGGGGGGTCATCCTTGAGTCCTCCCGCTCCTGCCTCACAAGAGCCCAGCAATCATCTGTGTCTCCTGGGTACCTCCTGGAGCCATACCTCTATATCCATCTCTCCTTCCTCATGTGTATCTTATGTGTCCAAGTGTATCTTATCTCCTGCCTGGTATGTAACAGGAGTTTTACAGTTGGCCTCCCCCTTCCATTCTAACTCCCTGTGATCCAGTCTCTACTTTCTAGCCCAGGAGATGTAAATCTGATCGTGGCACCCCCCAACTTAAAACCACCTCTTCATGCTTTCCTAGTTCCCATGGGATAAAGTTCAAATCCTTTAACAGACCCTTAGGAGGCCTTAGGTCAGGGTCCCAGCTACCACTCCAGCCTCACTTACTGACACTCTCTCCCTTGCTCTTTACATTTGGACTGTTTTGAGCTTCTGGGTAATTTGAAGCTTTTTTTAAAAAAATCATTGCACATGTTTTTATTTCTCATCTGTAATGCTCTTTTGCCTCATTGTCACCATAGGTTTTTTTTTTTGGTTTTTTTTTTTTTTGTTTTGACTCTCTGGCTTCCATAATACTTCCAATTGCTTTTTCAATAGCTATATTCCCAGGAGGGTGTATTCTTCCTAGAGCAGGAGCTCTTGCCAAAAGCTTTCTGTCAGGTAAGGTGCCTGACACACAGGAGTTGCTTATTAATAAATGTTTCTTGAACACATAAGGAATCCCTGGACCTCTGGGTGTTTTCCCCACCCCCAAAATTCTGAAATGGAAATGGGAATTTCTGTGTTTGTCTCTTGTATCAGCTACTTGGTGAGGTTGTCTAGATGTTCTTAGAAATAATTTTTTTTTTAAAGAAAGGTGACAGTTCTTTAAAATACATAATGTCTTTTTGAAAAGAAAGACACTGTAACAATCTCTGTACTATTCACATAAATGGTTTGAGAAGGTTTAGGGAGGGACTGAGAAGCCAAATTATCATGAAGGGAAAAAAAATGGCCTTAAGTTTAAATGACATAGCTGGCAACCTTCCGCAAGCATTTTAATTGGAGGCTGATTGTTGCCAGTCTCACTATACTGTCTGATTATTCAAATTACTGATTTTTATGCCCTCTTGAGATCCCTGGTAGCCTTTCACCTAACACCACCTCAATGTTTAATCACTTGCCTTCCTCTTTTTTTACCTTCTGGTTTCATTTTACAAGTACTTTTTATGAGACAATCACTGTACCAGGCAATAGGGGTAGAAAGATAATTATCACATCGTTCTAGCCATTTCCACTTGCTATTAAAACTATGGAAACCATCTGATATGATGTAGTGCTTCAGAGGAAAGAATCTGGCCAGAAAGGCATGGCATTGAGTCTCTCCCCTGCCACTTACTAGATCTGTGAATTTCAGCACGTTTCCTACATCCACAAACTTCGGTTTCTTTATCTTTAACATAGGTGAAAACAGTTACTCAGGAAAGTCCTCTGGGTGACCTTGAACCAACCTAGTTCTCCCCACTTCTTGCTTGTAGTTCTAAAGAATAATCATAAAATGTGCTGGTAATGCTACACATACTGAGATAAGGACAACTGGCCAGAACAGCCTGGGCTCTGTTTGTATCCCCTCTAGAAACAGGATGTCCTTCAATGCTTTAAGCCTAGCAATACATGGTTCCCCTGGGGTATAAAACCCAGAGTGGGCTGCTTTCTGGGGTCCCCCAGCTGCGGTGCAAGTGGGACATGCACAAATGAGATTCCATCCACCCTGGGCAGCTTTCTTGAGCCTTGGGGGCCTGGCTTGCCCTGAATCTTAGGTTTCAACTGTTCTTTGCTGTCTGTCTGTAAGTAAATAACCAACCTCATGTAACTTGTGTGTGTGTGTAAGTATTCTATCTCACCAGTCTCAGGCAAGTAGTAGAAATTGCAGTCCAAGATGCAATGGACTGAAGTGGTAACCAGTGCACAGTGAACTTGCTTCACAAACTTCCCAAAACATCATTAAACCAACTACCAAACTACCAATAGAATTAAATGAGGTAGTATTTGTAGCATCTTGCATGTGCTTTGCATATAGGTGCTCAGTAAAGTAGAATTACCTGTAATAACCCTTTAACAACCCAGAAGGATGACTAAATATGCTGTTAAAATATTAAACTAAGGAAAATTATTTTAATTTATGTTCTACTGTAAATAAACACAAATAACTCCTTTAATAAATTTTCAGTGTCTGCATCTATATTGTGAGATGCAACATAGATGTTAGTGAATCCTCTAGCACAGACAAGTAATAAAATATTTGACAATAATCTAAGAAATTTTTTCATTTTTTTATTTTTAATTATTATGAGTAAATAATAGTTGTATATATGTATAGGTTACATGCGATGTTTTGATGCAAGCATACAATGTGAATTAATCAGATCAGGGTAATTGGAGTGTCCATCACTTCAGGCATTTATCATTTCTTTGTATTAGGAACATTCCAATTCCATTCTTTTAGTTATTCTAAAGTATGCCCTAACTTATTGTTCATTATTGTCACATCATTGTGCTAACAAATACTGTTCATTCTATCTAACTATCTAACTATATTTTTGTGCCTGTTAAGCATTACCACTTTGTCCTTTTCTCCTCCCTACCCTTCATCCTAGTCTCTGGTAACCATCATTCTACTCTCTGACTCCATGAGATCAGTTGTTTTTAATATTTAGCTCCCACATATGAGTGAGAACATGCAAGATGTGTCTTTCTGTGCTTGGCTTATCTCACTTAACACAATGTTCTCCAGTTCCATCCATGTTGTTGCAAATGGCAGGATTTCCTTCTTTTTATGGCTATATAATATTCCATTGTGCATATGTACCACAATTTCTTTACCCATTCATCCACTGATGGACACTTAGGTTGATGCCAAATCTTGGCTATTGTGAATAGTGCTGCAATAAACATGGGAGTGCAGATATCTTTTCAATATACTAAATTCCCTTCTTTTGGATATAAACCTAACAGTGGAATTTCTGGATCATATGGTAGTTTTATTTTTAGTTCTTTGAGGAACCTCCATACTGTTCTCCATAGTGGTTGCCCTAGTTTACATTTCTATCCGCAGTATACAAGTATTTCCTTTTCTCTATATCCTCATTAGCATTCGTTACTGCCTGTATTTTTGATAAAAGGCATTTTAACTGGGGTGAGATGATACCTCATTATAGTTTTGATTTGCATTTCTCTGATGACTAATGACGTTGAGCATTTTTTCATATGCCTGTTGGCCATTTGTATGTCTTCTTTTGAGAAACGTCTATTTAGATCCTTTGCACATTTTTAATTGGATTATTTCATGTTAAGAGGTTCTTTATATCAGTGGTCTCAAAGTAGGGTGTGTATACTCCAGAGATGGTAAAATGAAAATATTAGAGTATGAATTTATATATACTTTTCTCTATAATCCAAGAAACAAAAGTTTACTAACAATTAATATACGCAGATGACTGTGGTATAATTATGAGGGAAGAATGGGGGGTCTACAATGTGGATTTTACAGCAAAACCCTCAGGGTAGTGTTGATTTCAGAGGTATGCAAGACTTTGCAGTTTACTGGTGCATACAGATTATTTAGTTGGAACCAAACTAGCCCTCACAAAATAGACCAGTAGCTTAGAAGATTCCTGCAAATACACCAAGGACTGAAGTAACACTGACAATGGAAGCAGAAGCAAACACCGAGAAAATGGAAAAATGGACACTTCTTTTCTTGCAAATATTAGCTCTTTATCAGCCACATTATGAATAAACAATAGTGATAATCCCAACGTTTTCAATATATTTCTCTCCCTAAAACTTAATATTCTGTCATTGAGCACAATGTTTTTATACATTAGTAACATCCAATTAACTAATGGATGAATGCTTAATTCATCTTTTTATAATATTTTTAGTGCATGTTTTATAATAATGACAATATCTATTGAGCTTGCATATGTGTTAATTCTTGTTCTGAGTACTTTACATATGTTAACTTGTTTAATCCTCAGGACAACCTGTAAAATAGATATTATTATTATCTTCATTGAATCAATATGTGAACCAAGGCATTAAAAGATTATGTAACTTACCAAGATAATATATTTAGTAGATGGAGGAATTTGGGCATTTTGGGCCCAAAGTCCATGCTCCTAAGCTAATATATGCAAATATACTAACAAATATACATATGTTGCATTTTTTAAACTAATAGCAGTGTTTTATCAAAAAAATTAAGATTCCCATTTTAGAATGAAAGTAGAAGAATATGCCACCCCAAAATGTGCTACTTTGGCATGAGGATTACTTTGAGCTGGAAGCAATTGAGAAGAAGCAGATGCTAAAAAAAGCTCTCTGCTGTCCCCCCTATTTACTTAAAAGCAGGACAGAAATTTACAAGGTGCTCTTCCTTCTCTCTCTAAAGGGAAGGACAAATGTAATCACCAGACTTGAGACCCTTATTAGCCTAGAGACAGCACCAGAGGAATCTACATAACAAATTTTACAAACTATCATTTATCTACCATTAGTTTTCCCTATATTTGCCTTCCCACAATTCACAGCCCTTAGAGACTCAAGGTTTTTTTCCTTTGTCTTGTCACATCTCTAAAAATTCATTGTTCTTTGTTGAAGATGCTACATAAGCTGGAGTTCAAAGCCACCTTCTTGAAAGTTACCCTTTCTCTGAGTTTTCTTCCATGTATATATGAACTATACATATTAATAAGCCTCTGCTTATTTTTCTTTTATTAATCTGTCTTTTGTTACTGGAGTCCTAGCTGAGAACTTAGAAAGGTAGAGAGAAAACTATTTTTTTCTTTCCTACAAGACCACAGAGAAGAGACAGAGAATTCTGGAAAAATGGCAACATATCACTCTAAAACTTACTCTGCCTTTCTTAGGCCAACAATTATTGGGGAAATCAAAACATGGATGCAACAAGGTCTTGGTCTTTGCGGGAGAGAAGTGGTGTGGAATATTCTCCTTCATGAGCTAGTGAGAGCTGAATACCAGAATCAAAACATCTAGGGTGACAAGCAGAATGTTTTAGAATTTGGAAAGATGTGGCCTTTAGATATCTGTAGACTCTGGGGGATAGCAGACACTGACTGTATGGGTTTCTGACTAGTCTTCCTGGACCCCATGAGGCCAAGAAGTCACACAACTAGTAAATTGAGTCCTCTTCATCCAGAGGCTGGAAAACTGTGAGAGAATCCCAGGAAACAGAAAGTATCCTCTGGGTATGTAGGAGGAGATAGGAACCCTGGCTGCTTCTGCCATCCACTCTTTACATGAGATACTCTAACAACCAGACCAGAGATCCAGTGACAAAGGAAGCTATGGGGTCCTATCAACAAATTAAAAAAAAGAAAGAAAGAAAGAAAAGAAAAAAAACCCAGTCAAGCCACGTAAGTACTGGAGAGGTGTATTGTATTTTGCCAAATAACACATCATCACAAAATTAATACCTTAAAACTATAGTAAGTCCCCTCTTAACATCACCAATAGGTTTTTGGAAACTGTGACTTTAAGATAAACAACATACAGCAGGTCCTCAAACAGTGCTGTCTCATTTAATGTTGTTTCATTAAAATGTTGATGAGAAAAAAAATTAATGTGTTGTTTTGATTAAAGCCACAGTTTCCAGGAACCTATTGATGACATTAAGGAAGGACTTACTGTGATTTATTTTCTTACAGGGGTCTGGGCACAGCTGATCTGGGTTCTCTGCTCAGTGTCTCAGCAAGCTGAAATCAAAGTGTCAGCCAGGGATGTGATCTCATCTGAAGCTCGGGTCCTCTATCCAGCTCATTCAAGTTGTTGTCAGAATTTAGTTCCTTGTAGTTGTATGACTGTGGTACTTATTTTCTTATTGGCATTGGCTGGGAGTCACTCTCAGCCCCTAGATGATAATCTCAAATCCCAGCCACACAGCACCCTCTTAGCCTGGCAGCTCACTTCTTCAAGGCCAGCAGAAGAATAATGTAACATAATCTTGGGAGTCACTTTCTCATCATACTCATTATAGAACAAAACCTGATTAAGGGAATGATATCAGATTCACAGGTTTCACCCACACCAAGGCAAGGGGATTACCCTGGGTGTATACACTAGGGGGACAGAGTCTTGGGGACTGTTTTAGTCTGGATTTTCCAGAGAGACAGAACCGAGATATATATAGGGATTGGGGCTAAGGGGGTAGAGAGAGAAAATGAGAGAAAGAGAGAAACAGAAAGAAAGATGAGAGGAATTTTTTTTTTTAATTAGGGGAATTGGCTCACAGGCTTGTTGAGGCTGAGAAGTTCCACCAAAGGCCGTCTGCAAGCTGGAGAACCAGGGAATCCAGTAGCATGGCTCAGTCCAAGTCTCAAAGCCTCAGAACCAAGGAAGCCAATAGCATGGCTCAGTCCAAGCTGAAAGGCCTTAAGACCAAGGAAGCCAATGGTGTACCTCTCAGTCTGAGGCAAAAGACCCAAGAGCCTGGGGGGCCACTGGTGTGAGTCCTGGAATGCAAAGGCCAAAAACCCTGGAGTTCTGACGTCCAAGGGCAGGAGAAGAAGGGTATCCGGCTCAAGAAGAAAGAGCCCCAATTCGCCCTTCCTCTGACTTTTTGTTCCATCCAGGCCTCCAGCTGATCAGATGGTGCTCATTCACACTGAGGGTAGACCTTGCTCACTCAGTCCACCAACTTGAAAGACAGTCTTTCCCACTGTACCCTCACAGATACACCTGGGGCAACCACACCACCTGGGTTTCCCTTCCAGCAGAAGAGCCTTTGGAAGCATTGAGAATAATTAATGCTTTATCAGCTATCTGGGTATCCCTTGATCTGGGCAAGTTGACACCCAAAATCAACTATGACAGAACCATCTTAGAATTCCCCTACCATAATGAGGAAGACAGTGAAGTGAACAAAATACTAAGGAGCTTTTGTTGAATTAAAAAATCCACCATTTCTCCACTTCCCAATTTAGTAAAGTATGCCCACCACTGAGCCCAGATATAGAGCTAAAAAGAAAAAAAATGGAGGAATATCTCAAAATGTAAAATGATGAAATCATCTTAGAAAATTTAAAAGATCTGAAGGATAGATTCAAGAAGCCTGAAATCTGGCTATTACAGTTCCAGAAAAAAATAAAGTAACCAATAGAGACTAGGTAGTAAATAAACAGAAGGATAAAATTTCTGTGTTGAAAACAGGCTGCTTCTACAGGTTTTTCAGTCCTGATTGATGATAAAAGACAGATAGTATAACATGGTAAAATCTCTGAAGTTAATTAAGAGAAAAATCTACAAGTATTTAGACAGAAGTTAACTGCAAAGAAATAAGTATTATGTTGACACTATGGTATCAATTATGTTGCTCTAAAATCTAGAAAATGATGTAATCACTGAAAAACAATAAGAACTTAATTCAGCAATCCTATACTCGGCCAACATGCCATTCATCTGTCAGAGTATAAATAGATATTTGAGAATGTGCAAGAAGTGGGAGAGGGTGTGACCCACATAACAGATCTGAAGGAAACATTTGCCTATGCTTTCACAAATGAAGCAGCACCAGGACCTCACAGTAAGGGAAAATAAATAAGAGCTAAAACAGTGTTTACCAATGAACCTTACAATCAATATAGAAATCGAAACGTGGATGACAGACCATCCAGAAATACGTGATGTAAGCACTTGAAACAAAATAAGATGTTCAGAGAGAAATTATAATCATAAAAAGCAACGTTTTGAAGACAATAACAGTAGCAAATCTGTATGGAACATATTAACAGGAGCTTTCTAGAAAATGCAAATTTTCAAGAAATCCCAGGAGAACCAGATAAAACTGTAGTTGGGGGTCTTCAATATGCTCCATCCAGAATTTTAAAACTTTAGTAAACTAAAAATAAAAAGACAACAGAGGACTTTAATAATACAAAAATTAATATAATCAAAAAAATTAATAGACATTCATATCTTTAGAACAAATAATTTGAAAATTGTATATGCATGGAACATTTATAAAAATCGATAGGAACCTGTCTACAAAGAAAACTTTTACACATTTAAAAAGCAGATATTATATTTTTGGATCATAATTCTTGCCTGAATTCTACAGTTAGGTAGTGGTGAATCCTTTTCAAGATGTTCTAAGTCACCATTGATGAAAAAAAAAAACCCCATGTATTTTAGAGATCCAACGGTAAAGAGTTTCCTACCCTCTTTCTTCTCAGAATCTTCTATTAATACTTCTCTTCTGCAACAGATTTACTACCATACTCAGAATTCTATTCTGTAACGATTCTTTCCATCCAAAAATTCATTAATAGGAAGAGTCTTACTTAATGGGCATAAGAATCACATGGAAAGATTTTTTTTCTTTAATGAATCTGGGTGTCTGGGCCCATCCCCTGGAAACCGTTTCAGTGAAGTCTAGTTTGGGAACAAGAAATCAGCATTTTTAACAAACATGGCACCTGTCTCTAATACACACATTGAGAAAGACTGCTTTCACCTTTTTAAGACACTGGATGCTAGAACATTCCTCAAGCTCCTTCACTTTCACCCGGAAAAGGTTCAATATCTGAAACAGTACCTTCCAAGCTCATTTCCCAAGGTTGCTGCTGATTGTCCTGTTAAACCAATTTAGTTCTAGTTCTACCTTTCCATCTGACAGCTACTGAGTATTAACCAAAAAAAGATTTAAATACTCTTTCTTAGGGGACTGACACTCACTACTTAACAAAAGACTTTCTACAGCCCATGGATCCTCCTGCCAGGGAGCAGCAGGCAGCATCACAAGCAGCATGCCTCGCCTTGTCCCACCTGTTTCCAGCTCCTCCTTCCCGTGCACCTGGGTTACAGACATCATTTATCACATTCTTAATGGAGAAGCAGCTTTCAATATCTACATTTCCATGGTCAATTATGTCATACAACTAGCGGCTATTTCTGATTTCCTGAATAAATTTAAATCAGAGCACCTCCATTTTATATAATTTTCATGCCTACTCATGTAATGCATCTTACTCAACTTCTTTCTCTCCTGCTCCTTTTTTCCCTTCCTTATAGTTTTTCCTACTGGCTTCCTTAATTATCAAACCTGCATAAACTTCTGGTCCATTTCCAAACTCTTTTCAAGTTAGCCCTACAGCTACACACAGCTTATAAGAGTGTTTATTGCTAACACCTGAAGAATAAGATGATGTCCCTTAATATTTAGAACCTTTTCAATCATGACTTGGGTTTCCATTGGGTAACCAAGGCAGAGTAGTATAACAAATTGTAATTTTTTTCCCTGCTCTTCAGTCAAATATCTCCCTTGCAACATAAAGTCTGTACCCAATAAAGGTAAATGCTATTTTTATTTATGGGACAGTCGTTTACATATTAGAAATTTTCATTTATAAAATAGCCTTTTTTCCTTTCTTATGTTAGGTGACTGACAGTTTGCAAAGAAGAAATATTAATAGTTCACTGGTTAGGAAAAGAATGATAAGCAAGCTTAGCTCTTCATAAACACGTTTCTCACAAATGCACATTAAATACAGTTGAACATTCTATTTAAAATATGCATACTATCAGCTCTCCAATATCATCCTTTAAGCTAATGTATACAGACATTTCTTGGGAGAAAAATGGCTTCTGTGATGAATTTTAAACCAAGTAACAAAAATATATTGCACTTGCAAAGTGTATGACATTGCATTTCAATATATCCCCACTTACACATATTATAAATACTGAGTGACTATAAACATGATGAATAGAAAACAAGTGGGAAGGGCTTTTTCCCTTGCAATACAACTTAAATCAGAGATCATCTCAATATTTTTCAACCAACTCTTAATTCACAGGGACTTTTAGGAAACTGCTTTGGAAGCACGAGGGAACGAACTGTTGTCCTATGGGCAGAGGTGAAGCAAGACGTCCCTGCAATTCGATGGTCTGGATTCAAATTCCTCTTCACTTCTTAAGGTAAATTACTTAATCTACTTATGCCTGTGTTCCAATATCTGTACAATGAAAGCTATTAGAGTTTTTATCCCATAGGTTTTGGGGAGGATTATATGAGAAAATAAATGTATTTTATAAGTCTGTATTTTGGTACGTGTATTTAGGCATTATATGTATGTGTACTTGTGTATTTTATTTGTATGTATTTATACATGAGAAAATAAATGTAAAGAAAATATGTAAAAAAAGTCTTTTTCTTTAGTTTAAACTCAGTAACTATATATCATCATCATCATCATTATTATAATATATGGTTTTGGGCTCCTGAAATTTCCCGGAGTGATTCAATTGGAGTGTCTTATTTTATTATTAGACTTGTTTGTTATGAAACAGAGTTTTCCCAACTATATTCTATAGTCAAATTGTCAGATAAAAAGCACATAAGATGATACTGGGGCAAAGTACTTTCAAAAATAGAGTGTGCTCTACAAATTTCAGGAATTATCATTATTGATGATGATGGTGAAAATGATGCGGGTCACACATTTTTCAATTTTTTTTTTTTTTTTTTTAAGACAGAGTCTTGCTTTGTTGCCCAGGCTAGAGTGAGTGCCGTGGCATCAGCCTAGCTCACAGCAACCTCAAACTCCTGGGCTTAAGCGATCCTACTGCCTCAGCCTCCCGAGTAGCTGGGACCACAGGCATACGCCACCATGCCTGGTTAATTTTTCTATATATATTTTTAGCTGGCCAGACAATTTCTTTCTATTTTTTTTAGTATACGCCACCATGCCTGGTTAATTTTTCTATATATATTTTTAGCTGGCCAGACAATTTCTTTCTATTTTTTTTAGTAGAGACAGGGTCTCGCTCTTGCTCAGGCTGGTCTCGAACTCCTGACCTCGAGTGATCCACTCACCTCAGCCTCTCAGAGTGCTAGCATTACAGGCGTGAGCCACGGCACCTGGCCTTTTTTTTTTTTTTTTTTTTTTGAGATAGAGTCTCACTCTGTTGCCAGGGCTAGAGTGCAGTGGCATCAGCCTAGTTCACAGCAACCTCAGACTCCTGGGCTCAAAGTGATCCTCCTGTCTACACCTCCCTAGTACCTGGGACTATAGGCATGTGCCACTACACCTCGCTAATTTTTTCTATTTTTAGTAGAGACAGGGGCTTCGCTCTTGCTCAGGCTGGTCTCGAACTCCTGAGCTCAAGTGATCCTCCCACCTCTGCCTTCCAGAGTGCTAGGATTACAGGCGTGAGCCAAAGCCTGTAATGTCATCCAGATGCTCCCCATTTTCTCCAGCCTTCGGGAATCACTCTTCCTTTTTACACAAATAACAGTGGTTTAAGTCCTCATCCTTTGTTCCACAGTTTCCCCCACCACCGCAGACTCACTGAGGAATATGTACCTGTGACACCATTATACTCTGTATTGTTTCTTCTCAGTACGTACATAGCCTGCCCTGAGACGTCCAAAGTACAGCTAAGACCAAGGGGAAGCCATAGGCAAGTGGAAGATCATTGTAACGCAAGAAAATCTCCATCAGTCCCTTCACAGGGGACCACCTGTTTTCTCCTTAGCCCCTCAACTAGTGCTCCTTAATCTCTTACCTGCCAACATATTATAGACTTAATAGAAGGAAAAAGAACTCAATTCATGTGAGGCTTTTCTAAAAGCTTATGAATTCTAATAAGTATCAGATTATTGATCTGGGATTTGTAGCTGAGCAAGAGAAATTGCAAAGAGCTCTCTCTCTCTCTCATATCCCTAAATACAACAAAGTCAAAGAATGAACATATTATAGATGTTGGCCCACATCTTGCCAACTGAAGTTTCTCTATAGACCATGGAGGACTATCCCCATCAATCTACCACCTCCATCCAAGACAGGTCTTCCTCCTGTCTGCCCAAATGGCAAGAAGGGGCATCCAGGAAAAAACTATCAAAATAGTCAAGGGTATATTTCCCAAAGTTTGGAAAGCATCACATGAAAGTCACAACCGGTCCCTTTTCACACTCTTTTCTGTATTTTAAGGAGAAGATTATGTTTGCATATCTTGCCAATCTTCTGATCACCAGTGAACAAATGTGGAAGAAAGAAAGAGAAAGAGAGAGAAAGGCCCATCTGTCAATGGCAGACATTAATTTTCAGGGGGAATCTACTCAAAAGCCATATTTAGGGCATACCTGTAATAAGTACACACCTATTTTAACATATTAACCTGAGGTGATTATGTTTGTATTACTTCTCTGGTTCTGGGTTTCCCAAGTACCGTGGATTAGATACTTGCCTTATATCGGGTTGGTTAAAACTGCTCACAAAACTGGTCTCTCCTATGACAAAAGAGGTTTAATTTCCAGACTAAATTCCCTCTTCAGCTCTGAAATTTAGAAACCATTTACCACTTCCCAAATGGTAGTTTCTAGATTCAATTATTTTAAGATCTGGGCATACAAATGAATATGAGTTCATATTTAAGTAAATAAACATAGAAATTTATTTCTATAAGAAGAAAATTCAAAGAACTGTTAATTTGGTAAGGGATACAGGAAGCACATACATACAATTCATGTGAGGCTCTTCTAAAAGCTTATGAATTCTAATAAGTATCATATTATTGATCTGGGATTTGTAGCTGAACAAGAGAAATTCCAAAGAGCTCTCTCTCTCTCATATCCCAAAATATAATAAAATCAAAAAATGAGTTAGAAGTTGATGTTGAGATAGCTTCTTTAAAGAAGAGCATATTTGTTCTTTTAAGTCTTGGTGAAAAATAGCATCGTCTATTATGAGACAGTTCAGCTTACTAATTAATTAAACATAAAGAGAACATATTTACAATTAACTATATAGTAATTTTGAAATGGAAAATACCAAGACTATGAGAAAGAAGAAAAAATTTTGAAAACAAGTAATTATATCCATATACTATCACAATATAAATAATACTATAAGGCATAAAAACTAGAGTGCAAAAGATGTTGAGCACAAGTTTAACATACGATTGGAAGTGAGGGCCCTCTGGCCCTGTGACAGTCTTACCTCCATCAGTAAATTTAGAGTGTGCTGGGCTCTTTTTAGATGCGACTTGGAGAACAATGGAGTTCCACGAAGTATAAGCTAACCAGGGTAGACTCCAAAGGCCCATCATGACCCTCCTGAGACGAGTAGGGGGTCAAATGAAAGTACCATATTTAAAACTCTGAATGAGTGCTGGAAATTCATTTTTTTGTGACCAACTATTGATAATTGAAAGCTTCCACATACAGTGTTGAACCTGCCATAAACTTACTTCCTTTGTTACATAATCAAAAGGAACAGCTTTAGTCCAAAGGGGTTCATTGCACTTCTGTAATTCAAACATTACCAGAAGTGTTTGAACTTCTGGAATCTTAATATTAACTGCAGTTCTCTAAGCAAACATTTTCTAAAATTATAGTTTTATTAACACATGAAAATGAAAATATGATTTACTTTTCCTGTTGTGCTGTGAAATAATTAAAATAGATTTATTGTCTTTTTTCTCTCTAGAGCATTTCCTTTACTCTGAAGGTATATTTACCATTTACACATTATCAGACTTACAAGAGGAATTTTATACAACAGGTGACATAACATTGGGACTATTACACAATTTTTCAGTTTAACAAATTCAATTGGTGTCATTGTTTTAACCTCTCTTTTAAATAACTTGTCAAATTTTAAATATGACACAGATCTTTACGATATTGATGTTAAACAATACATTATTTAAATCAAGATGATTGTTTCTATCTTTCTGAAAATTCTGATGCTTTGAAGAACCATTTTCTTCATGAAACTTTTATCTTAAATTAGGATATGCTCATGAACTTCACATTGCTGTTGCATAAAAAATTAAATCAATTTTCTCTGATTATGAAAATAATTCTTATTCTAATGCTCTTTTAAAGGTTTGGCTTATTTGTCCATTCATGTAGGAGTAAACCAGAAACATTTTTCTTTTCTTTAATTTGCAAGCTTTTATGGTAAGACTACACTAAGAGGTTCCACAATTTTTACAAAGATCTATTAATATTATCTTGGTCACCCATGAACATGGCCTTCAGGGAATACAAATTTCACCATCAGTGTGGTATAAAATGCCTCTGTGAATTTTGCTTCAAAGCTCAAGCAATAGTTTACCTTTCTCTAGGTCACTTAGCACATTGCTCACAATAGTTTCCCATCTCTCCCAGGAGAATGTTCTGGCTTGTGTTGATTGATTGCATTTTTAACTATGTTAGAAGTAATGCTTTTTTATGGATGACAAGCAACGAATCCCTTCAATTATTTCTTTATTAATGTCATTCTTTCCTTGTGTAGCTGTCATTACCAATCCTCTCACCAGTGTTCCCTGTTATAATTCCAAGAGTTAGGCTCTGTCATTTAATGAAATATATGTTGGTTTCAATATATTGAGTGTTTTCTTGTCCAGCTAAGAAGTAGTCACCGTTAAATTTTTTTTTGAGGTTGCTCATATGGGATTTTCTAAATATGCTTGTGTTTCTAGTCTTGGATGGTACCTCACTAGTAAGAATATAGCTAATATATGGCATTAACATGGTACTTCGGTGCATGCACCTAGTCAAGAATGTTTTTGAAGCTCTCTCCCCTTCAAAAACACTCAGAGTGATTAGTCTAAGACTGACATGTAGAAAATACTCAGGCAAATATTAATAACAAAAATGAAATAAATGAAAAAAAATATTTAGCACCTGTGCATCTCCACATTCATTATCTTGCCTAATTGTCATACAATCATACAAAATAAGTATTATCTGCTATTATAAGTGAGGAAAAAGGGTGCTTAGTGAATTTTCACAGGTCTCACCTTCACTCCAAAGACCATACTCTTCTCACTGCATGACATTCTAGTTGTAAACACTGTCTATAAAAATAAAAATCATATATGAGATCTGTCTCTTTTCTGAAGTATTACAATAGCTTTTCATTAGATACTCTATTATAGGGGAGGATGGTTTCAAGTTTTCTGATATTTTAGAAATAGTGTAGAGAGGGAAAAGAAGTAGTTTTTAAAAATTTTTTAAATTGAAATTTGCCACGGACTGAATGGTTATGTGCCCCCCACACCAAATTTATACATTGAAATCCTAATATCCAAGTTGGGGCTTTTAGAAAGTGCTTAGGTACTGGAAGCAGAAACTTCATGAATGCGATTAGTGGCCTTATAAAACAGGCCCAAGAGAGACTTCTCATCCCTTCTACCATGTGAGGACACAACAAGAAGATGCTGTCTATGAACTGGAAGGTGAGCCCTCACCAGGCATGGAATCTGTAGGCAACTTGATCTTGTACTTCTTAGCCTCAAGAGCTGTGAGAAGAAAAAAATTCTGTTGTTTGTAAGCTACACAGTTTATGGTATTTTGTTATAGCTGTCCAAATGGACTATGACAAAAATTACATATATTTAAGGTATATAGCTTGATGTTTTTGCTTTATTTTTTTGAGTTCTGGTCACCACCTGGTCTTTATGAGAACCTATTTACCTACAAATGTTTCTGAGAACTAAGAATGATGCCTACAACCATTATCATTTGACAGCATTGCGACTGATGAATATCAGCAGAAATACATGTGACAGAGGTAAAAGAATACGTATTAGCAGGACTCTGGGAATGGTTGAACATAGAGATTGAGTAAGAAGCAGTAGTCAAAGATGACTCCTAAGTTTCTAGCTTTCATGAATGAGAGAATTTTCATGTCATTCACTTATAGAGAGAACACAGTTTAGAAATAGATTTTGGGTGAAAGTCACTAGGACATTTTTAGAACCTGTAGATGTTCTCAAAATTCCTGTAAGACATATAAGTGAGATTTCCAAGAACCAGCTGGATTTATGAATCTTGACTTCAGGACAGAATTTAGGGCTAAATATATAACATACAAGAAGTAATTGAAACCATGACTGTGGTTGAAGTAACCTCATGGGTGTGAATAGTAAAAAGAACAAAGAGCTAATGAACAGCCTTGAAGAACGTGAATATTTCAGGAATAGGCAGAAAATCATGAGCCCACAAAGGAAACTAAGAAGGGAAGTCTAAAGAGACAGGATGCAATCCAGGAGAAAGTAAAGTCACAGAAGTTACGGAGTTATTTCTTGCTTAAAGGAGAAAATGGTCAATAGTGACAAGTAGGATAAAGATTTAAAAACAAAGTGTCCCTTTATAGGTCATTATTAATCTAAGAAAAACAAGGAATGAATTTGTGGCGAAGTTCAAATTCACTACATTAATTCATAGTTCAATTATTTGAACTATGTAAATATTCATTCCCCTTTAAAGAAGCTTGATTTCCACAAGAAGTTCAGAGCTTGGATATAACAAAAATGACAAGGGATGTCAAGAGAAGTTATTTAAAAATTGCAGAGACATTATGTTGTATTATTTTTTTCAATAGTTCTCATTTGGGAAAGAGCAAGAAAGCATAACTGTTGAATGAATCCAAAGTTATAGTTTTACAAGGAATTTTGACAGAAGAACAAGGGGCAAAAGAGGCAGAGTAATAGTCCCAGTGTGATCAAAATGACAAACTTTGATATCTAGGTTAGAAAGAGAAGAAAATGAATCCATAAAGATGCAGGCAGATTAAAAGGAAATGGAGTAGTGAAGGGCCTGAAGTTTTCCTAAGGTTAAAGAGTAGGTATATTAGTGTGTATATTAGTACCTGTACCAATGTGTATGTTAATCAAACTTTCAAATGATTTCAGCACTGGCCATCATCTACCTATAACTGGAACCCAAGCAACTGGCAAAACCTTGAGAAATCATAATAAATTTTTATTTGAAGTCATTTATTTTCAAGGTAGTTTGTTCTACAACAATATGTGATAATGGAAACAGCAGGGAATCAAAAAAAAAAAGGAATTAAGAAAAGTGACACATCTTCCTATTACACACAAAAAAAAAAAAACAGAGAGGAAAGTAAGGCTGGGAGTTGCTGGTTTTTTTGTTTAAGATGAGGTGAACTGATGAGAGTAAAGGCTATGCAGATGAGATGAAGGGTTTCAGAAGAGTGGTGTGGGTTTGGAATTGGTAGCAGGGACAATGGGAACAAGAATTGAAAATGATAATGGAAAAGGATATCTGGGTTATGTTACAGGTTGATTTAAGTTGAAATCCATGTTTGCATCAGTTACATTTGCCCACTGTGGAGACAAAAGTGATTCCATCTTGGATGCTAATCCACCATGTTGATTTCTGATTAACCCCATTTCCAGCAATGCTTCCTGATTTCTACTTTATTTACTGTCTCTAGTGTAAGAACATGTATTTACCATAAATTCTTCTCTAGATCAAAGCAACCTTGATGTTATCACACAAACTATAGGCTATGATGCACACAGCATTCTTGCCTGTTCTGGAGGGTTGCTTTAATTGTGTGGTGCATGTATACACTTTCCCTATGGTATGTAAGTTCTGGGTCTGGGGGGTAAGCGTGCAGAGATCTGCTTGTCTTGCTGCTGCCCAGGACCACACTTCTGTCTGTAAGTTCCCCAATAAATCACCCTCTACCAACAAAATGTATTTGTCTGCCACGTTCTTTGGTTTCTCATCTCCTTGTGAATATACGGTCCTTTCACGAAGCACCCAGTTAAATCAGTTGCTCTAATGGTTGTTGCCAAACTTATTCATGAGAAGGAAATCAAGGATGTATGAATATAATACATTGAATGTCTATGTTATATGGACAGTGAAATGTCTCAAAATGAAGACAGTAGTTGGGATAGAGAAGAAGAATGTGAGGCAGGAAGTAAACTCTTTAATAAAAGTAAGAAAGGTCAGTGCATGACAAAATTGAGATAGAGGCTAGTAGAGTCACATGGCATGAGACTCAAAGGTTTTGCCTAGCAATGGAAACATAACATACTCTTTAACTACATCTATTATTAGAAGAAAGGTCTGAGGAATGAGCTTATTCTGTTGAAAGGAAATGTTTTTTAAAGCTTTTGATATATAAATCAAATTAATTTCCTAATGGATTTTTTGCTGGTGGTGGTTGATTGGTTCTTTGAGTTTTATAGTAATTGTGTGATTTTCCATTCCATAGAAAAAATGGCCATAGTACAAAAAGTTATATGTCCATCACTGGAATTATACAAGATAGATCTGTATGATTTTCCAAATATTTTCCCCTAAAATCTCCCATAGTCTATGTTTTCACATTTTTTTTAAAAAAATTGCTTTTCTTCTAGAATTCTATTTGAGCTCTAATAACCAAAAGAAGTCCCACATGAATATATATATACATATTCTTTTTAGAGTGAATTTGTTAGGGAAAAGTACTTATAACTATAAATTCAAAATAAACCAACACTTGAATGCTATTGAGATCTATGATTAAGAAAAATTAGCTATTTGCACATTAGCAGGTACATTTGGCCTTAGAATGGCATTCACCATAATTTCTAGGGAGTTTTCATTAAAAATACAGATAAATTTTAGGAAATAACTAATAAAGAGAATACTATTATAACTATTATTATAGTCATATTGCTTATAAATTAATTTTGTGCCAGTCTAGCATCAATTATTTCCCTTTATTTAAATAACTTATGCAGTATTCTTCTTCTGTTCTATCTTTAAAAAATTAAAAATAAGAAATGGGTGAAAATGCTTATATCCCTTAATCTGAGCATATAGAATCATAAATTATAGAGCTGGAGTGGAGTTAAGAGAGTTAAATTAAACTACTTGATACACGAAGGATGAGTTTGGGCCCTATAGAAGTTACACAACTTGGTTATAAGTCTAGAGATGGTGTAATGTTTTTCTATATAAGGAGGAGAATCAGCTCTCCTTCCCCTAATATGGTACTTTTTCTAATATTTTAGGCAGTTTATAATATGAACAAAATGGCTTTATCAACCTCAGTTATAAATGATTATAACTGGGAGCTCAATTTTCTTAAAGCAAATTTCAGAGAAATATTGTTTGAGTCCATTTCAACTTTGACAAAACACAAATTTCACTTTTAAAATAGTCATTTCCAAAACTCAACTATTTTAACAATTATTCAGAGCATGTTACTCTTAGAAAAACATGCTATTAAAGATAAAATTTCACTCCTTAATCATTTCTTTTGCCTTTTAAAGTAGACCTGGTTAATTGAAAAGACTTCAAAATATAAACTGCAAGTTAGATTAATTTCTTTTTTCATCACAAATGCCATAATCCTTCAGTCATTTATAACTTTTCCTGGCAGAGCTGCCCTGAAGCATTTATATGATCTTTTCCCGATTCCCAGCCAAGTTTCTCTGGAGCTGCTTTCCAGGAATTGCTGGAATTAGAGCCATATTTTCTTTTTGTTTCTTTTCTTTTTTTCTTCAGTAAATTCGGTCTCTTTTTCCTCTCTCACACTATTGGATGGGCTGGCTAACATCTCAGTGGTATTTTTAAAAGAAAAAAAAATCATTTTAGTCCCCATGTGACAGGCCATGACAAAGCTTTATGAATAAAGCTGTATAGAAGTAATACATTTCAAAACTTTTTATAAAGATTTTTAAACTATATATTTTTAAAGGCTTAATTGAGATATAATTGACATGCAACATACTATTTATTTAAAGTATACAACTTGATAAGTTTGGACATATGGATACACCTATGAAAACCACCACCACAATCAAGATAATGAACATATCTTTCACCCCTATATCATGCCTGCTTGTAATCCTTTCCCCCTTCTCCCCATGTGCCTTGATGACTTGCAGACAGCCAATGATCTGCCTTTTGTCATGATAGAATTGTTTGTGGTTTATAGAATTTTATATGAATCATACAGTATTTATGCTGTTTTGTCTAGTTTCTTTCATGCAACATAATTCTTTTGAGATTCATCCACATTGTAACATGTTTCAACAGTTCATTTGCTTTATTGCTGAGTAATATTCAATTAAATGGAGGTGTCAGACTTTGTTTATCCACTCACTTGCTGATGGGCATTGGGGTGGTTTCCACTTTATGATTATTACAAATAAAGCTACTATAAGCATTCATATGGAAATCTTTGAATGCATATATGTTATATTTCCTGGGTAAATACTTAGGAGTAAAATGGTTAGATTGCACGGTAAATACATGTTGAGCTTTGTAAGAAACCTCTAAATTGTTTTACCAAGTGATTGTACCATTCCACATTCCCACCAGCAGTGTATGAGAGTTTCACTACATCTACACCCTTAGCAACACTTGGTAGGATCTGTTTTGTTTTGTTTTCATTTTAGTAATGCTTAGAGGTATGTATTGGTACCTTATTATGGTTAAAAATTGCATTTAACTAATGACTAATGATGTTAAGCAGCTTTTATTACTCTGTCTGGGATAATAATGGGACCAGTGGCTTTGATTTCTATGCAAATATCCTGAGGTTTCAAAGTCTATGGTCTCTACATACAAATGGCTGGACTAAGAGAGATCCATAGAAATCATCTAATGGAAAACAGTAGAAGTACATAGCATAGATGGAGAAAAAAGAAATGATGGCTTAAAAGTTCAAAGTGAAAGTGTTCTTTAGAAATTATAGGTATATCTTGGACATATTACAGGTTCAATTACAGAACATAGCAATAAAACTAATGTCATAATAAAGTGAGTCATACAAACTTTTTGATTTCCTGGTGCATATGAAAGTTATGTTTACATTATTCTGTAGTCTATTAAGTATGCAATAGTATTGTCTACAAAAAATGTATATACCTTAATTAAAAATACTTTATTGCTAACAATTATCTGAGCCTTCAGTGAGTCATAATCTTTTTCCTGGCGGGGGGTCTTGCCTCGATGTTGATGGCCACTAACTGATCAGGGTGGTGATTGCTGGAAGTTGGGGTAGTTGTAGCAATTTCTTAAAATAAGACAACAATTAAGTTTGCTGCACTGATTGATTCTTCTTTTATTGAAAGATTTCTCTGTAGTATGTGATGCTATTTGATAGCATTTTATTCACAGTAGAATTTCTTTCAAAATTGAAGTCAAACTCCTCGAACCCTGCAGCTTTTTTATCAGCTAAGTTTATGCAATATTCTATATTTTTGTAGTCATTTTAACAACATTCACAGTATCTTCACCAGGAGTAAACTCCATCTGACTCCACCCCAAGAAACCACCTCCTTTGCTCATCCATAAAAAGCAACTTCTCATCTATTCAAGTTTGATCATGAGATTGCAGCAATTCAGTCACATGTTTAGGCACAACTTTTAATTCTAGGTCTCTTGCTATTTCCATCACATCTGCAGTTACTACCTCCACTTAAGTCTTGAACCCTTCCAAGTCAACCATGAGGGTTGGAATCAACTTCTCCCAAACTCCTTTTAGTGTTGACAATTTGACCTCCTCCCATGAATCATGAATGTTCTTAGTGGCATCTAGAATGGTGAATCTTTTCCAGAAAGTTTTCAATTTACTTTGCCCAGATCCATCAGAGGAATCATTTTCTATGATAGCTATAGACTTACAAAATGTATTCCTTAAATAATAAGACTTGTAAGTTAAAATGACTCCTTGATCTATGGGGCTGCAGAATGGTTGTTGTATTAGCAGCCATGAAGACAACATTAATCTCCTTATACATTTCTATCAGAGCTCTTGGGTTACTAGGTACCTTATCACTAAGTGGTAATATTTTGTAAGGAATCTTTTTTTTCTGAACAATGGGTCTCAATAGTGGGCTTAAAATATTCAGTAAACAATACTGTAAACAAATGTGCTGTCACCCACGATTTGCTGTTCCATTTATAGAGCACAAGCAAAGTAGATTTTGTACAATTCTTATGGGCCATAGGATTTTCATAATGGTAAATTAACATTGGCTTCAACTTAAGGTCACCAGTTGTACTAGCTCCTAACAGGAGAGTCAACCTGTTCTTTTAAGCTTTGAAGCCAGGGATGGACTCCTCTCTATGAAAGTCCTAGATGGCATCTTCTTCCAATAGAAGGCTGTTTCATCTATATTGAAAATTTGTTGTTTAGTGTAGCCAGCTTTATCAATGATGTTAGCTAGATCTGGATAACTTGCTGCAGTTTCTGTATCAGTACTTTCTGCTTCACCTTGCACTTTTGTGTAATCAAGGTGGCTTATGGCTTGTTTCTTTTTTCTGTTCTTTTTTTTTGTTTTTTTTTTGAGACAGAGTCTCACTCTGTTGCCTAGGCTAGAGTGCCATGGTGTCAGCCTAGCTCACAGCAACCTCAAACTCCTGGGCTCAAGCAATTCTCCTGCCTCAGCCTCCTGGGTAGCTGGGACTACAGGCATGTGCCACCATGCCCAGCTAATTTTTTCTATGTATTTTTAGTTGTCCAGTTAATTTCTTTCTATTTTTAGTAGAGATGGGGTCTTGCTCTCGCTCAGGCTGGTCTCAAACTCCTGACCTCAAACAATCCTCCCCCCTCAGCCTCCCAGAGTGCTAGGGGCTTGTTTCTTTAAACCTCACAAACCAACCTCTGCTAGCTTCCAATTCTGCAGCTTTTTCACCTCTCTCAGCCTTCCTAAAACTGAAGAAAGTTAGGGCCTTTCTCTGGATTAGGCTTTGGCTTAAAGAAATGTTGTGGCTATTTTGATCTTCTATTGAGACCATTAAAACCTTCTCCATGTCAGCAATAAGGCTGTTTCACTTTCTTATCATTTGTGTGTTCACTGGAGTAGCACTTTTAATTTCCTTGAAGAACTTTTCCTCTGCATTCACAACTTGGCTAATGTTTGGCACAAGAGGTGTAGTTTTCAGCCTATCTTGGCTTTCAAAATCTCTTTGTCACTAAGCTTAATCATTGTTAGTTTTTGATTTAAAGTGAAAGACTCTTCCTTTTACTTGAACACTTAGAGGCTATTGTAGGGTTATTAATTGGCCTAATTTCAATATTATTATGTCTCAGGGATGCCCAAGGAGAGGAAGAGAGATGGGGGAATGGCTATTGGTGGAACAGTAAGAACACACATAACATAACATTTTAGACTATTATGGGGATACAAACATTTTGGTTACATATATTGCCTTTGCACTGTCCAAGCCAGAGCTACAAGCATATGTAACAACATACAAACATATGTAACCAAAATTTTTTTACACCTTTGATATTCTGAAATTAAAAATAAAAATTTATCAAATAAATTTTCCTTCTTATATGGATTTGGTTTGTGGTACTCCTAAACAATCGAAATAGTAGCAAAGACTGTTGATCACAGATCATCATAACAAATACAATAATAATGAAAAAGTTTGAAATATTGAATACCAAAATGTCACAGTGACACAAATTGACCACATGCTGTTGGAAAAATGATAGACTTGGGGATACTGGGTTGTCACAACCTTCAATTTGTAAAAAACACATCTATGTAGTGCAATAAAGAGCAAAGCACAATAAAACAAGGTATGCTTGTATTTACTATAAAAACCAGAAGAATTTTTTTCAGAAAACTGTTTGATCCTCAATTATACATAAAATGAAATGATCAGATGGAACAGGAGCAGAAAATCACAAAAGCGACTAGACTGAGATTAAAGAGCAACTATATAAAATGACAAATGATGTGACATCTTTTAGTGTTTGAAGGGAAATGTTTGTGATGCCAGATTTTTATGCCAGCCAAATTGGCTTTTACTTGTGAAAGCAACGAAAAGATATTCATAGATACATAAGAGATACAAAGGTTGGTAAATCACACGCTCTTTGAACAAGATAAAAAACATACCTCACTAAACTGAAGAATAAATTTATTTTTTCATCTGCTTATTCATTTAATAAATATTTATTGAATAGTTGTCATATACCAGGTAATATGTTCAGGGGCCTGGGAAACTATGGAAAAAGTATCACTTCTTTTATTGATACAAAAATAACAAAATGACTCATATAAAATAAAACAAAAAATAATGTATTTTGGTCCTTAAAATGCACCATTAATTATAGATTCTTGAAATAGTAAATAATGGTTCTCTTTCAAAGGACAGGAATTTAGTTACTGGTAAAATGTTTTATAGTTAACTTTTATTTGGTGAAGTCATTGCCAGTCCTGACTAATCTTGTACTGTGGTTAATAGAAACTTTCTGGTAATTTATTACACATACTAAATGGGAGCAACCAATGAATAAATGAATAAATAAGAAAATAAAATGGTTTTATTGTAAAGTCATCTGTCATCTTCATTTTAAGATTCACAGACGACTTCAAGATTGTAGAGTACCTTAGGATTCTTACAATAAGCATGTGCTTTTATTGCACAATAGACATCAACAACGCTTGTTTCTACAATTCTAAATAATAGATAATTTATTCTACATAGGTGTTTAATTTCAAGTGACAATTTACTTGTGGCAATCCGTCTTTCAATTGATTAGGCAAGGAGTGGGAGGAGAAAATACTTGATTTCCCTGATCCTCTGCCCCACTGTCCCTAGGTTAAAAACTCTCTTGATAAAGCACTGAAGCCCTTTATGTCACCTGTGAGAATATCAGTAGCCTGGAAAATGTTAGAACTCTGCTGCTTACTGGGCGGTCGCAACTGGAAAGGGTCTCTGGCCGTGGGCGAGTGAGTTAATTGGCCCCAGAACAAGTGTGAAGAATGTGAGAAGCCCCTCACAGAAACCCCCCAGCCCCCCGGAAATGGAGTGTGTGGTGTCACCCAATCTATCTCATGTTATTTTGAGCATTTACTTTGTATAATACAAGGTTTTTATAAGAAGCACAAGGGCAGGGGGAGGAAACAAGACCCTTCAGAAAAACAACATAAATTTCTCCACTATTATTTCCACATTCCTTGTTGACTCACATGCCTCTCCTGCAATAAATAATTTACTGTAATAAAAAATTTACTACACTAAAACTATCATTAAGGTCACTGAAAGAATAAATCATCATGTTTTACAGAGTAGGCCTAGCTAACCAACTTTACTGCTTGGATTTTTATTTGCTGGGTGATGGGATGTGCAAGGCAGTTAGAGGAAGTAGGAATTACTGAATAAAAATTAAAACATTCCTACATCAAGCCACCAGGATTGAACTTGACCTTTGGGAAACAAATCAAAGAGTCTCATAAAAGTTGTGCTTCAAGCCACATCAGAGTTATTTTTATGGACAAAATCTGCAGTGAGATCTCTGATGATGTGTGTACTCACGACTCTCAAAGGAAAGAACAGGACATAATGCCAGCTTGTTAGCATCCTTCAAAAACAATATGGACACTCTCGAGTCATTTTGCATCCTCAAAAACTCCAGGATAATTCCCTTTAGCCCTGTGTCTCTCACATATAAACTATTAATATATAATGCATCAGGTCTATTGAAACAGGTCTGGATAACCCTTTCACAACCAGAATTTAGGTAACAGTGTAAATAGCATTATCTAATTCAATTATCTAAGTGTCAAAATAAAATTTTAGATATGATCTGAATTGCTTTGTGAAACTTATCACCTTTTGGAGATATTGCACGAATGTTATACGATATTGTGTAGTTTTAAAATACAATGAGAATATTAATGCAAAAAGGTATACACTGAAATTAGAGAAAACAAAAGTATAACTCCTAAACTTTGTTATTCATATTTAGAATACATCTAAAAGGAGAACACTCTTTGAACTTGAATGACAATTTGGTAAAATGTCTTCCTGATCATAACCTTCAATTATTATTCCCAGGAGACTACCTCATTCCAGCTTCATTTATCATTCTTGATTTTATAGCTACACTTGCCAAAAATTTATCGATTCATTTAATCAGCAAACATTTATTGTGCTCCAAATATGTATTTAAAGTACTGTGCTAGTCATGGCTGGAGGTATAAGATGGCTACAGCATCCTTTATTCCTGCTGTCAATGATCAAGTAGACAATAGTGTCTGTCCATGTGACTTTCAAGCAAAGTGGAAAGTAAATATCACTGAGGTTGATGTTATAAACTAAGGAACCCAAAGTATTGGCAGAGTTAATGATTATACTGAAGTCATTGGGAATGATGCTAGGAATTAGATGAAAAGAATATAGAGTCAGATGCTAAAATCTTAGGAAAAGGTAGCAATTGACAATGTCCTCATATTCACTTGCTTTTACCATTTTCCCTTTTTCCGTTGAAGCTATGTCTTCATTCTCATTATGCAGAAATATATACGTCTTTTTTTGGTACACAGCTTTTGAGATTTCTTTACAATGAAACAGGTAGGTAGAAAGAATGAACCAAGGCCTTATTCAAACCTGGCTTGGAAAAAACAACTTAGACCCTATGATGTGATGCTGAAGTATAGCAGAAAGGTCATGCTCAAGAGAGGTAACGACCAGTGCTACTCTTCTGGGAATCAAACAGTGAGTAAAGCATTGTAGCCTGAGACTAGCAGACAGACACCATCCATCCCTGAGCATCTGAGCCCCAGAGAGCAGTGAGGCTGAGAATAATGGGAACAACTCCCTGGGCAAGGAGACTTGCAAGAGTAGGGGAGGACAGACAGATCTCCAGGCACTGAGTGGAAGCAGGAAAATGCTGTACTGGGTTGAATGATGGGATGGGGCTTAGGATGGAGGACCAAGGCAGAATCCCACCGCCCCAAATTAAGCCTATGCATGGATTGATGGAAAAGCTTTAAGATGTGCAGAGAAAGCAAGCAGGACAGGCAGGGAAAATCCAGGTGTTGTGGGGCCTATAGTTCATTTAATTTCGAGGCCCTCCTTAAGCAAAAGAATACAAAATTACGAACACAAAAAGTTAGGACTCCTCCCAGAAACTTGGCAGGTGTTCAGGCAAGTAGCGTTCTGTCGCTAAAACTCCATTAGCTTTACCGTAAATTCACCTCTGAGGGCCAGCAAGAGGAAGGGGAAAGGGGCTTGAAAGAGGTAATGTGAAAACTGTGCTGTTCCCTGGAAGCATCTACCAGATTCTCTCTAAAGTATTGAAGCTAAAATAGTTGCATATTTTCTGCCCCGTCTGAATAGCCAGGGGACCTACTAAGTGGGCCTCACCTTCCATCTGTGATCACAGACGCCAAGTGTGGGAGTATGGAAAGAATGGGATTAGGGAAGTGAAGGGGGAACTTCATATAAGAAATTATTTTATTTGCAAAAGTGAAATGAAGCAAATTTCAAATGACTTTGGATATCAGAAAATATAGCTTTGTGAACATGTATGTGTATTTGAGCATTATTTTTCTGTAACTAAAGTCACGTATATAGCAATATGGGAGATAAAACATTGTGCACCAGAATATGCAGTACTGTGCATAGGTTAGCAATAATTTTATTTTTTTTAAATTACAAGACATATGTGATAACCACATTACAGGAAGATGAAAATTACAAAAAAAAAAAGAGCTATCATTCTCAACCCAGATATATCTATTATAGTTTTTGTTCATTCTTCTCAGATTTTTAAAAATAAACACCTTTGCTAATATATTATCCCCGTGTCCTTTGAAACATAGGGAAATCTTCCTCAATGTTAAAACGTACCTCTATTACTTCCTTTGAGCCCAATCAAGCTGCACTTCATGCTTTAGCCATCATTTTCGTCCCTGTTACTAACTGCTTAACAACAGCTAATGCAGCCCTCAATTTCATTAATGGGCACGTAATGCCCAGAACATGGGTGTTAATAGCCCTTCTCTACCCTGGGCCGGAAAGACCACATGTAGATCTTTGTGTTCCTGCTCAGAAATGCATTTTATAAGGGTCATTGACAAATAGTATTACATTTGTTCAAAGGAGGATTATCAAGATGGTGAATGCCAAATGAGGGACATTAAAGAAATTGAGGGTGTTTAACCTTGAGAAGAAAAGCCCTGGAATGAAATGGGGAGACGTGATAGATCCCATCAATTATCTGAAGTTTTGTCACATGGAAGAGGCATTAGGCTGATTCTGTGTGACCCATTAGGTGGAAGTTACTGGGAACCAAGTTGCTCCTCAATTGCAGCAAACTTTCTAACAAGGAAGGCTGCCTGAAGTTTTTAATAAGCCCTCTGTTCCCTATGCCTGACACTGTTCAAGCAGAGATTGGAGCATCACCTGGCAGACGTACTTAATTGGAAGGTAAGTTGAACCAGCTGGGGTTACAAATGCAGAATTCTTCAAAGGCCCAAGCAGTAGGTGAGACAAAGTTGATGAGAAAGGTACTATGGAGAGATGGAGCATGTGACATGCTAGAGAGTGATGCCTTTCAACACTTTCACCTGGCTAAGAGCATTCACATTCATTTCTGAAGCATTCAAAATACCATACACACACAATACACAAAGTTAGCAGGCCACATTCAGCCTATAAGGCATTAGTTCATGACCTTTAATCTATATAATTTTTGAGGTCTCCTCCAAGGTTAAAATTTCTGCATTCTAGGACTAAGTTCAGTACTGTGCCCTAGGGATTATATGACATTTTTATGGTAATGATCATGAATAACTTTCTGTTTATTTTAACTTGAACTAAAACTATAGGATTTTATTGATATTTTACATTTGTAAAGGAAAACATGGACTTTTATTTTTTTCTCATCACCATTGCAAAACCCACTTGAACCAAGAATTAATATAAGCAGTTCTCATTAAAGGTACCATCCCATCATTATAGATACAAGTAAATAGGATCCTTAAAGAACTGAGGGCTTGAATTAGATTTTTCCTGTTGAATTATCTGTATGTGTACGTTCTTTTCCCCCAGTAATTTGCAAATGTCATATCTATAACTAACATGGGAAAATGAGATCAAAACTAATACCTTGAATTTGATAGAGGAATTAAATATTTAGTGTGTTTCAAGTACTAAATATAAAGTCTATTTTGACATAAATTATCTTTAATTTATTTTTTATTTTTTTTTTTAGAGACAGGATCTTGTCTATCACCCAGGCTGGAGTGCAGTGGCATAATCATAGCTCACAGCAACCTCAAACTCCTGGCCTCAAACAGTCCTCCCACCTCAGCCCCTGGAGTAGTTGGGACTACAGGCATGTGCCACCATGCCTGACTTTTTTTTTTTTTTTTTTTAGAGACAGGGTCTTGCTACATTGTCCAGGCTTGTCTCAAACTCCTGGCCTCAAGCAATCCTCTCGCGCCAGCCTCCTAAAGTGCTGGGATTATAGGTGTGAGCCACTACGCCGGCCTATTTTGACATAAATTATCCAAAACAATATAAAGGGTAAGTTTGCCATATGTAGGTAGTCATATAATTGATGATAGACTACATGTTAGAGTTACAAAATAATTTTCTAGTGGAAATACAACCTTAAATATATAATAAATTGCATCTTGTTTAAAACACCAGTATTTTGTGCCTCTGATATTTGAGGTGCCTGATTGATGCACTTATATATGGGATTTGGTGAAGGTGGTATTTTAAACTGACAATTAACTGACTAATACCAATAACTGATAATTAAAGAGGAAAGAAATATTTGGAGATGAGAATAAGGGTTATGAATTTAGTTTTAGACCTGTTGAGTGTTGGGCTCCTTTTTGATTTCCATGTGTCCAGTTGACCAACGGACAAAAATAGTTCTAGAGCTCGGGAGAGAGATTTACACTAGAGCTGTACATTTTGAAGTTCTTGGCATCTAGGTGCTACTGAAAGCCAAGGGAACAGATAAGACTATGCAGGAGGAGCAGGTTGAGTGGGAAAAGGGTGAAGACAAAGCCTGGGAATCTGCAATATTTATAATATGGGAGAGCAAATGGGGCTTGAAAGGCAACTGGAGAGTAGAGGAATCAGCTCCAATATGACCACTTACTTCACTGAGCCCAAAAGGAGAGTCTCTCAGGTGAGGGAAGGCCCTGTCTTGCAAGGTCTTTCCCTGAGTGACGTCCACCCAGGATTACTGCCCTTTGGATTGACTCAAAAATAAACTGATTTAGGACTGTAATTAGGTCGGCAAAATTACTTCATCTTTGCCATGTTTATTGACTAGAAGTAAGTCCTACCTACACTCCAGGGTAGGAGATTCTACAGGCATGGACACCAGGAATGGTATCCATGGGACCACCCTAGAGTCTGTACTCTATGGAAAACGATATACAAATGCCTAATTAAGACTCACCTGAGGCTGTTTTCACCTTGCAGATCGCCGTAAAGTAAAAAGTGCTGATGAGAGTTTGAAGCAGCAAGCAATCTCACAGACGACTGACGTAGTATACACGGACACTTGCATGATGAATGGTGTTTGACAGCATCTGCCAAAATCCAACATACGCATATTGTTTAGGCTACAAGTTCCATTTCTTGATATCTACCCTATATAATCATGAACATTAGGCTGGATGCACAAAAATATTCAAAACAACATTATCATAACAATAAAATTTGGAGAAAACCCAAAACATCTCAAATAGAAGCAGAATTGAATAACTTATGGTACATTTGCAGTATGAAGTATGCAACTATTAAAATTGAATGAGATAGAGCTGTATGTACTAATATACGAGGAGCTTGATAATGTTATTGATAAAAATTTAAAAAGTTGTAGAACAATAGCATCTTATAATACCATTTGAAGAAATTTCTGCATATATACATATCTGCCTATGTATTTAGCCAACTATACTTTCATGTTTTAATATAGCACGGATTGCTATAGTCCAAATTGCTAATAATTTCTTATTAGTTGAATATTTACAATACACATGTGCTACTTGCATATTTTATATGACTCAGTTTTTACAACAAAGTGCTTTTTTGCATAGGTTATATAAGTTTAAGTATGATGCTTATTTATTCATTAATATACTCTGCCAAATTCAGGCACTTTTCTTCCATTCCAAGTTTACTAAGTGTTTTTAATCAAGTGGATATTATACTTTGTTCACATATCCTTTTGACTACTAACTCTACTTTTCAATATTACTCCTACAGAAATATGTGCACTCGGATATACATACAAAAATGTTTAATACCACCTTGTTGTAATAGTCAAAATTTAGAGAATTCCCAAATAGTCACCAATAGACATAGAGTTAAATAAATTTTGGTACATAGACACTATGAATGTGCATCCATTAAGAAGAAGGGGTCTTTTTGTGTTTATGGTTATGATGTTCCTTTATCAAACTGTTACATCTATTTGCTTCTATTTTACTTTGCATATTTCCATCTTATACATAAGTGAAATTTGCATAGTTTTTTGCTGTTGTTTTTATTGTTATTAGGTTTTGACATTAGGGTTAATCTAAAGGCATCAAAAGAGTATACACCCTTTCCTCATTTTCCCAAAATTATCTGTTTAGATACACTATATGAGAATTACTTTTTACTTTAAAATTATGAAAGAACTGGCCTAAAAACCACATGGGTCTGAATGGTTTTGATCCCTTTTAATTGCCTTTTCAATTTCTTCTGTAATAACAGGGACCAAAGAGAGTACACTGGAGAAAGATGAGTGAGAGGTTCTGATTTTGGATGAAGCGTCATTTTGTAAAAGCCTCAAGGTGAAAGGAACATTCTGCGACCAAGCTAAGAATGCAGGCAATTTTCTTGCAGAGACCACAGTGGAATAGATGAACAGAGGGACAGTGGAAGATGGAGCACCACAGAGGCAGGGGAAGAAGTGGCCTATAATTTGGACGATGCCCAGGGACTCTGGATAAAAGAAGGCATGGATGGAGTTTGCTAATCTCAGGGCTCTTAAATTTAACTCAAAATTATTTGGCTTTGGTATCAGAATTACTTGAGGCAGTGTCTTTGAGAATTCTGTCTCGTTCAACAGATCAGAAAAAAGAAATCTGGGCCAAAACCTCGTGGTTTAGAAGAAATAGGGACTGGGCCTCGAATCCTACCCATCTCATGGGGAATGTCATATAAAATGTATTCTGCCCCAACACCGTCTCTACCTGCTGTGTTGATCCTTCCTTTACATTAAGACTAGTAGCTCTTAGTAACACACAGTTGGGCAGTGTCAATGTTCTTTTTAAACAAATAGATAAATAAATAAATATTTCATTGTTTGGGGAAGAGTTGCCAAGATAGTTCAGAAAGCACATATATAATTTCTCCCAGTTCCCTCTAATGTTAATCAGGGTTATATATGTCAAAACTAAAAATTTAATACTATTTAATTAATAGTACTATTAATTAAACTACAGACTATAGTCAGATTTAAGTCATTGTTCCATTCATGGTCTTTCTCTGCTCCAGGATCCAATTCAGGTGACCATGTTGCATTTTAATCATCATGTCTCCTGAGCCTCTTCTTGTCTGTGACAGTTTTCCCCATCTTTGTTGATTTTTATGACCTTGGAAGTCTTAAAGAGTATGGCCGCATATTTTGTAGAATGTTCTTCAGTTTGGGCTTATCTGGTGCTTTCTCATGATTAGGGTGAAATTATGGGAAGAATATCCCAGAGGCAAGGTATCCTCTCATCATGAGATATTAAGAGGTACCAGAGGGCATGTGATGAACTATCAGTGATGATGCAAACCTTGATCACTTGGTTAACATGGTGTCTTCCTGGTGTCTTTATTAAAAAGTCATTATTTTACCCATTCTATTCTGTATTTTTCAGAAGTCAGTCACTAAGTCCAGCCTACACTAAAAGGGAGAGGCATTGAGATCCACCTCCTGGAGGGGGCGTTATTTACATACATTATTTGAAATTCTTCTATAAGAAAGATTTTTCTCCTTGCCTCCCATTGATTTGTTTATTCAATCATTTATTTGTAGAAGTATGGTCTCATGGATAGTTATTGGTTCCTTAGATTATAATCAAATTCTGTCATTATTTTGTGGCTCAAAGCTAACATTTTTTTAACAAGTCATGTGGGTTTGTTTGTTACCCTTACCTCCACCCTCTCACTATCAGATTGTAAACTCCTGAAGCTAGGCACATGCTACAGAAAATTCCTTTGTTTTCCTTAATAGCATCCAGCATAGATCATTGAATATAATAAATGTTCGTTTAAAACTTGTTGATAGGTGATAAGTAGAGAGAGAGATAAAGAGAGATGTGCCTTTATTAATACCACATGGCAAATCTACATGAACACCATTTCAGCCAGATAATTTCCTGCCCCAATCTTCCAGATCTCAGGGGAAAATATGATGTTTGAGAAATGAAGAGCAAGATAAGCACACTTAAGGAAAAAGACGTTCTTAAGACAATTCTCAGAGGTAAAGAGTTGTTTATATCAAAGCTTATTTTACACTTAACATAAGCCTTGACTTTTCTCATTCTACAATGTCACATCTGTGACACTCTGGCCTTTCCCATAAAACTGCTTGCTTACAAAAAAAAAAAGGCCACCACAGATTTTAGAAAATCAAAACCCTAAAAATTAATTTTTAAACCATCTTAAAATTTTTAGAAAATAACATTTATCCAACAGAAAAAGGAAACACTGCAAATTTTAATTATGCTAATTAAAAACGTTATTATTGCAATAATCAATTCCAAAGCTGCGTATAGTAATGAGATAAACACACTACCCTGCTACTTGAAAGCTCTTGACCCTAATGTACTAGAGATGTGAGATTGTCTAATTGGGATTCACACCATCATGTACTATTACATTTATCAGCCGAGGGATGCATTTGTAAACTCCTTCCCGTGAGCAAAATGCCAAGTGCTCAAAGGCCAAGTCTAAACAGTCAAAATGAAGTAGAATATCAAGTTATTACATAACAAATTCAGATGGTGTAGACAATAATTACCAAGACCAAAGCAAGCATCCTCAGCTCTTGGACAGCTAAGCTATTTAAGTATTGGGCTGGCTATATATAGAAATGACATCAAGTTAAATGTATTTATTAAGGTAAATTTTTAACAGGCTTGTTTGCTATTTATTCCAATTAAGAAAACAAACCTAGCTATGTAAAGATAACTGTTATCTAATGATTACAATCAAAAAACAAATTAACTGTAAGAGGGATATTCCAGAACCTTATACTAGGTTTGCAATATGGTTGGAAGAATGTGTGTGTGTCCGTGTGCAGGGAGAGCTCATCATAAGGAAAGCCCACTTTTCTTATTATTTTGTATCTGAAGTCATCAAATTTGACAAGCCAAGCTACGAACTGAAAGAAGAGCTAAATTTTCTAATATACCTTGAAGTAGGCTCTCTGCTATTTCTGCACAGGGTCAAAGCTGAAGTGTACATGTTGTACTTTGACAGCTTCTATAAATGCTATTTTCCCTTTGCTTACTTCAGGAAACACACCACCTGATCCCCAATTATCACAATGATTTACATAAAATGAAAGCCCCTGCTTTTTTTGTTTCACTGTCATCCATCTGTACTGTTCCTGGGCAGGGCAACATTTAAAGCAGCACTTAACAGGTATGTCTATTGGAAAGAAAGGCCAATTGCACGCACTCATACACACACAGGGTGAGAAACCACCATTGTTCTCTCTCCCCCAAGCGTGCAGGTATTCCACGTGGAGAGAAAAAAAGAGAAAGAGAGAAACTCCAACTTATTACATTTCCAGCACTCGTACTTCTTGCTCCTCTCTTTGCAGTTGTTTCAAAGCAGAGTTTTATCCAGCAACTGGGGACATCACAGGAGAAATCTCAGTCACGGCATGAAGCACTGGCTCTTTCCCTCAGAAAATCCTCAGGGATGAAAGAGGTCCTGTTCGTTGCTGTTTGAAATTCTAGCAAACGGTGGAAATAAAATTATTTGTTTGGAGAAGACAGGCGTCCTGGCAGCAAAGTCAAATACCAGAAGTGCATGGCTTTGGGCCAATTACCCGGCTCCCCTGCACTCAAGTAACAGAGGACCAGGAGGGTGCCATCTCTTTGGGGACTACACTTCTCTGCCCCATTTCCATCACTTCTGAAGCTCTCTGTTTCGAAGAGTTCTTTAGAAAGGTAAAGAAAAAAAATCTGATTATTGTTGCTTACGGACACTGATGTTGGCACAGTTTTCTCTGAAAATGATCAAAATTGATGAGGTAGGAGTTATTTCATGATCAATTAATGAAGGTTAAGCAAGGCTGGTTAGGATACGTTTTGTCCATGTTCTTCTGGGGCTTAATCAAATTGAGCAGGAGCACTTGGAGGTGCAGATGCTATATTCCTTTTCATATTTCCAATTACTATTTGCCAAACACCGATCTTTTCTCTATCCTGGTATTTCACTGCTGTTTATTATTACTATACATTTATTATAGGTAAACAGTTTATCTTGCAATATTTCAGATTTTTAATTTAAGTGGAAATAAAATGTTCTTTTTTGATGTAAAGGTGTATGATATGGGCTAAAGTTGTAATTACAAACCCTAAAATGCCCAATGACTTATAGTTCTGAATCTGAAATTCTGAAGGTATTAGGATTATCTTCAAACAGACTTTAGATTTTTGTATTTGCCTGAGAAAAGGTAGAAATGAATTTAGTATTTTCATATCACTAAAAGACATGAGTTTTTTTTAAAAAGTAAGACATTGCCAATAATATTACACTGGAAATTTTACAGCTACAGAAGCATATTATTAATAAAAGGTTTAATGATAGGAGATCAGAGAAGGACTTAAAGTCGATTTAATTTAAGAGATGATTTAACTGAAGGAAACATAGGAAAATATAAAATATATACTTAATATCTTTAGACATGAAAATATGATCATAACTAACTCCAGGAGGAAGCTTTGCTGGAAGTGACTAGGTATTCCCTCTGCTGGGAAATTTTATGCCACTTTGGCAGCAGCCAGGGAGACATAAATGCACAAAAGAGGACCCATGACAAGCCGTGGAGAGCAAGTCCTTAAAGAGCTCAGCCACTCCTCAGCTCCAGTTAATCAAGGCATGAAAGAATAGTAGTGCAGTGTTGTTCTTGCTACTAATTTTTTAAGAGAGGTTTAAAATTTGGATTTTTGTGAGCTTTCTTGTTTTTTTATATACTGGAAATTCTATTCTTTTGGTTATTTTCAAAAATTTTCCAGCCAAAAAAAAAAAAAAAAAGGGTTGGATTAGGGCCCCAGGAAGCCAGCTTATCCCTCAGATTTGGAAGGATTCTATAGGAGCCAAAGTGGCCAATGCTGGGCAGGCTGTCACTCAGTACAGTGACACGGATAGTTCACTGAGGGTACTAATGCAACCTTCAAGGATGCTTAACTTAACATTACTGAGCAGCTCTTGATGAAGCTCAATATCTTTATGCAATAATGGATTTTCAATTTCACATTAATGTATATGATGATGACGGATTCTGTTTTTATGAGCCTTTTTGCTTCCTAGGGAGAAATGGAGAGGTCATGTATCATATTAGGCTAGGACTGCCCAAACTGAGTGCCAGGCAGAGCCTGATAGGAACTTGGATCTTGAGAGCAGCACACGAGTGTCATAGGCTCCAGAACTGAACCAAACAGGGTTCTTTCTTGTTCTGTGATTCCAAAGAGATTCCCTGCTGGAGATGAAGGGGCAAGATTAGACTTCAGGAAATGGAACCAAGAGTAGGAATCATAGAGGCAGCTTATTAGTGTCTCAAGCAAGAGAAAGGTAAACCACACAAGTATAGCATGCCACCAGTATAAAACCTAAGCTAGAACATGGCACTACATGAAAGGGAGAATCTTGGAAGATCTTAATACACTACAGCACCCCTTTTACAGGTAACCCTCATCAACCCCATAGAGGAGATAGTGAAATTGCAAAAGATTCAGATAAGGTTAGATTTGGGAAACCCAGAAACTCCATGAAAGGATAATTATGCAACAGCAGATTATTAAATGTAAGTATGCAATGTGGGAAAATTTGGATGTTGCTCTATATTTGATACATTATAAAAGGTTTTCATTTTTATTTTGAAAATATTTGGACACCCTTGCAGGCAGGTGTAAGTTATAGCTCTATGGTGCTCCAAGATACTGCTTATACCTGTCAGTTTAAACCTTTGCAATTGAATGACACTTTAAAGACATAAATAAAAACATTTTTTGCCAAAAAAGTGAGGATGGAACCGGGAGTAGAAAATTCATCCTTGAATGACAATTAGGTGAGCCAATAGAAACACCCCCCCAAAAAGAACAAGACAAAGACTCCCTCAAGTCCCATAACATTCAGTATATTTTCTTGAAAAGGCCATTAACACAAGTCTAAATCAATGTGAGTGCTATGTATGATATTCCCCCAGTGTCATCATAATCTTAGCATGGTCTTATAAATCAATGAAGCAACACACTCATATAAACAGTATAAAACCACAGTATAAAACTGTGTACTGCATGTGATAAGGCCACTAGCTCTTTAGAATCTAAGTTGATTTTCAAGGGATCTCTAGAGGGTCATGAAAGTCATTTTTTGTCCCATGTAAGCACTGATTCGTCTTCCCCCAACCTCCACCCCACCACCTTTTTTGTTTTTGCTACGCATTGAACACAAGACAGTTATACCTGTCTTGGCAGAATGTTCTTTGGCTTAATTCCAGCCTGTTCTGTGATATGAGACTCCAGGCAACTTTTCATATCGGTGACTTCTACTCAGGTGTAAAAGCTCTTTAAAATCTACTAAAAATCATAGAATGCATGCCGACGCGAAATGTTTTATAGATTACCATTCCATTCCAAAATGGCAGAGTGAATTAGAAATAGAACTGTGGTTATACCTTTTAGCACTACTTAAAATATGGGCATATCTATAATCTTCTTTAAACGTAATTGTAGCTTTTCAAACCTAAAACTTTTAGCATGATTATCCTCCCTGCTTATCAACTTAACTGCTATCAGACACACTTGCTTTATATTATTTATATTAACTTTTATTTTTTTCACTTTTACTGTGCTTTAAAGAATTGTGCCCTTTGTACATTTATTCAAATGTACCATTGAGTTCTTATGTGTCAAGTATAATACCAATGTATTCCAGCTACATAGGATCTCTTTAAATGCAGATAGGCACTAAGTTGGTGAGTAAACGAGCAAAGAATTTTTTTTTTTAAATACACAAACTTTTTAAAAACTGTTGTGGGTTGAATTGTGTCCCCTCAAAGTTCGTATGTTGAAGTCCTAAGCCCCCAGCACCTCAGCATGTGATCTTATTTGGAGACAGGATCTTTACTGAAGTGCTTATTTTAAGTGGGGTCATTAGGGTGGGCCCCATCCAATATGACCGGTGTTCTCATAAAAAGGGGCAATTTGGGTACACATATACAGAGGGGAGAAGATGTGAAGAGACATAAGGAGCAGACCACCTTCTACAAATGAGGGAGCAGGCCTGGAACAGATCCTTCTCTCGCAGCCTCAGAAGGAACCAACCCTGCTGACATCCTGATTTGGGACTTCCAGACTCCAGAACTGTGGACTTGGGTAAAGCAGATTACCCTCCACAGTGTGAGCGGGCCTTGCCCAATCGATCAAAGACCTTCGTAGAACAAAGCCTGATCTCATCTGAGAAATAAAGAATTGTGACAGCAATCTGCCTGTGGGCTTGAACTGCATCTCTTCTCCGAAGTTTCCAGCTGGCTGGCCCACCCCATCAGATTTTGGACTCACCAAGCTTCCACAATTTGCATGAACCATTTCTTTAAAATGGAATCTCTCTCTCTATGTATATATACATGCACATTCTATTGGTTCTGTTTCTCTAGAGTCCCTAAGACATTAAGCGCCTACTATAAATGATAATAAATTTAACATTTTTGATGCTAACAATAAGCTAGGAAATACATCAGACATTTAACATGAGTTATTTCATTTGAGACTCATGCAATCTTGAGGTAGATTCTGTTATTTTCCAGAATTTACAAATGAGGAAACTGAAGCACAGAAAGGTTAAGTAACTTACCCAAGTCACTGAGCTAGAGATTCTGCCATTCTGACAATAGAACATGTGCCCTTAGCTACTGTGCTATATAGTAGCCAACACCAGGCACTGAGCCATGCCCAGGGGGTGAGCAGTAAGGTAGACACGGCACCTGGCGTCAGTAGGTATTAGAGGTATACAGAATAAACCTAGCACTGTGGTAAGTGCCCCAGAAATGTTTGCTCTACCTTGCACCTGGAAATTACTGAACCTTAGGAAAGAATGATGCTCAGACAGAATAATGTTCACCTCTAGGGAGAAAAATGAACAAGATTTGTTTTTACGAATTCTTCCTCTTGTATATTTCAAGGTTTATAACTCCCAGAGAGGTGTGTGTGCATCTCTGCCTGAATGCAGCCTCATTATGTTCAGAACCAACACTCTAGCGCTGTGTCCTGCAGGTGCAATGTTTTTTCCCGCAAAACCATTAGTCCACCAGGAGTTGCCCATTAAACGTGTGTCTTTTTACAACCAGCTGGATCACTTCCTATTACTCATAACAGGGTTATTTACAAATGAGACTCTGAAAGGGTAACGTTGTCTGCCTCCGCCAAGGTACCTTCTGTTCTATTAAGAATATATAAAAGTAAGTAACAGAGGAAACACATCCTGCCAGTTAACGAGATGCCAGTTAAGGGCCCGAGGCAAAGCCCAGGGCCCTTAAACTAGTCAATCATTAACTGCTAGGAAATGCCTACAGAGAGGTCACCTGTGGTGATGACAGGAGAGAGCACAGGGATCTAGGGGAAATGTTTCCGGCCACGTGAGTGGGAAAGCTGAAGGACAGGAGAAAGACAAACAGAGCGATCCAAGGAACACTTTCCCTTAGTTTTCATCTGAAATATGTGCCACAACCCTACAGGTTTTTTTATGGAAGGAAAATCAAGGCATCCCTTTTTCCCTCTTTGTTTTTTGTTTGTTTTTGTTTTTTTTTTTTAAAAACCTCTTTTACTTTCTTTTCGTCAATGTAATGGCAAACTCTATAGGTAGTCTCTGATTACAGATCTGGGCTAAACATTAGGAATTTTAATAAAAGGACTTATGATGAATGTCTGCTCTGTTTTACACTTCATTTTGGTTATAAATTGCACACAGTACTGTTCTGTGTTGACCAAGGATCAAAATGAAACCAAGCCTCTACAAAATACCTAGGTTGGGCTAATCTTAAAGCACTAGTAAATTTACTCCCTAGATATTCACAACATGCCATTCCTACTTGATTAAAGATTAAAAAATCAATTTTGGTTTTGAAACAGCCTTCCGCCTGGAGCTGCTGATTTGATATATTGCTTTTGGCTTTGGTTTCCAAAATGTCAGCAGATGGAGAAACTGAAAAGAAGCAGAAGGATCTGCAAAGGTTCAGGAAAAAGAAACTGGAAGTTTCCTCCTGCTGCTATGTGTCCCAAGTCCTTTCGCCCCTACCCCTGGCTTTAGTAATCTCATTTCTGTGACACTTCTCGCATGCTTTCTATGGGCTTTTACTCCACGTGTTATTTCTGCGTTCTCTTTGCTTGCCAATACACAGGGCTCTGACATTCTTCAGAATTCCCAGAAATAATCAAACGACAGCAAAAAGTAGCAGGAAGAAATAGAGGAAGATCCCAAAGATTAACTTGAGGATAATGAGGAGGGTTTCATATCACTTAACCAATACAACCCAATTTCTTAATTTTAACCTGTCTCCTCACCCAAATATCCCTGCTTTTGCTATAACAAGGGGTGTGTTTATATAATCTTCTCTGATTGAGTGCTCAGTCTTTCCCAGATGGTCACAAGCAATCAACCATTGCCCCAAACTTGCATGAAAACCTAGTGTTAGCAGTGACTACCCCTTAGAAAACAAATTAGTTACCGTCCATTTGGCTCAAGCTGCTTATTAAAACACCCCTTCCAGTCACATACACACACTCTCCATGCAAGGAGTCTGGTAGATGAAATTTTATTCATCTTTGCCACACATGTACTTTAAGGATGTGGACCCCTCCAACGTCGGCAATGTTTTGACTCACTTTCGTGAGGAAATTGCTCATGTCAAGTATTTAAATAAGAGAGAAGGAAAAGGAGGTGACTTTGTCAGATTGTCCCTTCTTAATTTGATATTGAGTACATCTTATTGCTATGAAAAGCTTACTGCTATTACATAGACAAAGTCAGAGGAAATGCATTAGAGATGTCACTCTCAGTGACAGCTCTTCCAGGTTGGGGAATTTCATTAGGGACCCTTACTCTGGTCCTGAATTTTTGGTGGGACTCAAGGTGGGAATCTCAGTCCTTATTCTGACTTTTAAAAACGGGTGAAAGGAAGAAGCAGGGGAACCATATTTTACCTAGAATTCCTCTTTGGGGAGGAGATAAAAAAACCAGCACTTCTCTTCTCCATCTTCCCATAAAATTTCACTTCCTTATCAAATTCAGACATCTTCGTTTTTCTAGTTTGTGTTACTAGTTTTTTTCTGGCAATGTTAATAAAGCAAAGGCAGTATTACTATCAGTCATTGTTGAATATGTATAATATGTATTACAAGAGTAAGAAAGGTGACCTGGGATACATATGTTTAAAGTAACAGTTTTCTGACACAGCTGTCAATGCTAGACAGCTAAGCATTCAAAGGTGGAAGGTTTTATAATAGCAGAAAAGATCAAGTAGAATTGGGAAGAATTTGGTTTCCGCAAATTGTTTTGGGTTCCTTGGCATCCTGAGTCACACTATAAGGTAATATAAACCTAATACAGTGCAAATGCTCCAATAAGTTAAATGAAGCCTGTCGTTATTCTTTACTTCTGCCCTCAAATTATTATGCTGGATGTGATTACAGTTGTTTCATGCCATTCCATCAAAAATTATATATTCAAAACATAAAGCATATCATTAGCAATTAAATGGCACTCTGTATTTACTAGATATTTTTAAAGTCATTAATTAAAATTTTAGTTCCTGTATGTGTTTGTAATTAGAAAATATTAGGACTTCTATTATAGAAAAACATAGTTTTATACAGTAAGTGGTTGTAAAAAAATGTAAAGTTAGTTGTAGAGAGAGGATTATTAGCCTTTAACTGCTATTTCCTAATTCTACCTTCATCTAACTCGATTCCCGTAGTGCGACTGTTCCCCATCACACCATATGTCTCTAGTCCTTTTATAAATGAGTTGGGCTTGGGAATAGAGATATATTTTGCATGCATAAGAGAGGTAAATTTTTCAATCTAAAAACCAAATCTTTGGGACAGCCTGACATCAATTTATCAATCACTATAACTATTTCAACACTATGACAATTAGTTCATTTCTTGTCATTGCACGTCAGTAAATACTTTTCTTCAGATTGCTGCTTGTTCTTGTCATTTACTAAGGCATGTAGAGCTTTGTCTAATGTCATGCCAAGACTTTTCGTGCAATGACTATAGAAAATAACTCCAAAACTTTGCTGAGAGAGCTGAGTGAGGAAGGAATCACAGCCTGCTTGCCCCTAGACCATCAACCAAATTTCACCCACATTATCCAAATTAAAATATATATTTTACTGAGTTTCAAGATTTTTCATAATCATGGATGGGTAACCCCATAAGAATGGGCAAAGATCATTAAAATGTTTTTCTTGTGTGTTTAATAAAAAAGAAATCCTAGTTAGTTCATCATGACATGTCTTCTGCATGACTTTCTGTAAGTTATGGCCTACCCAAAAAATTAAGCTAGACTCTTGTGGAGTTTAGTGATTTGATTTGCACTCATACAAATTCACAAGACTGCAAACAGTCACTTAAAAATTGTATAAGTAAGGACAGATTCATAAGACAATAACCTACAGAAAATCTTATTACTAGATACATATTATACAATATTTTAAGAAGGGGGGAAGACAGTTCCAAAACAAGTGTATGATTCTCATTTAACTATGTATTTATAAACATATAGTGACAAATTATGTATTTGTTGTGTGTATAGTGCATAGCTTTAGATCTAGAAGTCTGTTCACAAAAATCATCAGAGTTTCTCTCCATGTGGTCACATTAGGGGCCTCTTAAATTTCCTTCTTTATACTTTTCTTTACTCTTCAAATTTTTCTATAATGGACAGGCATTAACTATATAATCAGGGAAAATGTCTTAAAAATAGGGAAACAGATGTATAAGAAGGCATAAAAATCCCAAGATTAGAAAGGCCATATCTTTAAATTCCTTAAAATGAAATGCTAAATTCAAAATGTACAAGAAGAGTAGTTTTACACCTTCAAGACTGAAAATAATTTACAGATCTAGTAAATGAATAGTTCCCATTTTCTACTGAGAGTGAAATACATGCTGGAGATATACAGTTGTTATGGACAAAACAAAGAAAAGGTACGGATTTTTTAAAGCTAGAGAGTTAACAGTAATATTTTCATCATCTCTTCTCTTTAACTGTATTACAACTAATTCCAGTATTCTGAGGTCCAGTTAAATGAATTCATAATCACATTGTTTAATTTTAATGACACTAAAGGAAACTAACCCTCCCAATAACAGACAGGTGCTTTTAAAAGATTCTTGTAAAGGAACTACAGATAACAGCTAATACTAATCATCTACACTCAAGCAAATAATAATCACAGAGCTGATACCTCTCACTCCTTGTCCAAGATCTCCATTGGACCACATTACCATCTTAGAAGCAATAGCCATCTGATAATTCAAAATAATCAAGAAGACTATTTGGAATATGTGTGTGAGTATACTCATATTTGATAATAAATTAATCTCACTCTAAATGCATTCTGTGCTTTAAGATAGTAATGATAGTATAAAGCCATCACATTAATAAGGTATCAAAAATGAACATTCAGGACAGCAAAACAGAATGTGACAATTTTAAGGGAAAAATCACGTCACAGTCACTGCAATATTGTATCAAGTTTCTCTATTAAATCTTATGGCAAGTGTTTGAAGCCTCTTTTAAGCTTCTTTCTCATCATTGTGAAAACCAAGTGCCATGTGCCAGGGAGGAAAGTCTCCTTCCTGAGATAGTGAAATGGATGGCAATAATGCACTGAAAACAATAGAGAGATGATCTAAAACTATTTCTTTTGCAGCAAATACTGCTGGAAGATAGAAAATATTGCCAGGGCCGGAAAGAAACAAGTCACAAATCACACATTCTGGGAGATTTATTCTCTTGGATGAAACTACGGATTATGCTATGTCTCAACGTATGGTATGTGCTATATGCTGTTTCAGTAAATGGAAGATACAAAGAACCCGTTTTTTGTGTGAGCCACTAAAGATAGTCGCTCTGTTTAAATGTAACCTTTGATAGAATACACACGCCTGTGACTAGAATAGAGACAGGAATCCGCATTCAGAGATCAGACATTGCCCAGCTTGTGAAATGCACCCACCTCATCATTCGGACGCAAGCAATTGCAGCAAAAATTGAAACTAGAAGGAAATAAAGTGAATAAACTGCTACAAGATGCCAATTAGGATTCCTGCTGCACAACTCCAATTGCGTTTAAGACCATGTGAATGAGATAACTCAGAGCTGGGCAAGAGAGGGGCCCTAGCTTTAAGTTGTGGCCACAGCTTCAGATGGCCAAAGGAGATTTTTTTTTTTAAACATGAAGGAATACTTAAAATATTTAATGGCATGGGGAATGAACATATAAATCTTTTGAAGCACACAGAGGTTCACAGGCTAGCTCACTGCAAAGTACCTAAATGATGTATTAAAAGATGATTTGTGTATTTTTTCTTTTACAAAGACACAAGTGTCAATTTTATCAACCTTTAATCTGATAAAAAGTAGCCATCAGCAATATGTTACCCAGAAAATGTTTTTGAAAAAAAAATTAACCTAATGGGTACATTTAAGGTCAAGATGATATTTTAAAAATAAGTCACAAACTGCCTGCTTTTTTTTTTTAAGGAGACATGCTATAAAAAGTATTTCAAAAATTGATGTTCAAAAATATTTTCATCTTTATGAGATTTTTGTCATTAAAATGATGCAACTAAGTCACTTAGAAAATCTTTCATATTTGCACACTTGAAAAACTAGGAAATGGGCCTTTCTAGAGTGTTTTAAGAACTTCCAAATAGAGTTTCAATAGAGAATGACTATCAATTTAAAATATAAAAATGTAGCACATACTGGGTTTAATAGTAGGAAACATGAACATTTATCACCCTATTTTTAACAAATGCTTTGCAAACTGCAGGTGAGATTGAAAATTATTTTATTTTTTAGTAGACGAAACTATTTAGATCTATGAATATTTGTGAAATATACTTCTCAACCTTAAAATCTGGTGTCAAACTAAATGTCCCCCAGAACTAGGCCTTATGTTCTTACCATGAAGAGTTAAATGGAGCATTTTTAGTTTAAAATAAGGCATGTTCAACTATATTGCTTTAGTTTTAACAAATTTTTGTGAATGCAAAAGTATTTTATAGTAGTAATAAATATTTTAGAACTAAGGTTTATTTCAGCTTTTTTCAATGTTTTGAAATTTTTCATGTATGTTTTGTTATTTAATTACATTAGTTCAATAGTGTGTATATATAAGTAAATGATGTTTGAATATATACATATGCATACATACTTGTGTGTGTGTGTATATATATATTTATTTACTTACTGAGAGTTTTTTATAAAATTTTAATTGATGGGATATGAATTTTTAAAAAATGTAGCCCACTGATCAACAGGATAGATGCGTCTAAAACAAGCTTTGAAAACTTTGAATGCGACAGCAGAATATTTAAAGGAAATGTCTATTTCACATAAGTAAACACATCTAAATCAATGTATTTGTTGTGTGGATTAGTGCACCAGGTAAGGAGATATTTTCCCAAGCAAAGTATTGTTCTTCCTAATTGTGTTGTGCCTATTTGGAGCAAATTGTTTTTGCTGCTGTAAAGGTTCCTAGGACCTCACTGGGGCTGGCAGTCTGGCCAGAGCACCAAGAAGCAATGCACATTTCAGAAATAGATAATTTTCCAAAACAAGACAGTGATCTCCAGAGAGCACAAGACCTTTATTTTCTCAAGCCTTGAGGTAGTTCATGCTTCTGCTTAAATACCAACACTCTATAAAAATCACAGCCATTTATCTTACAATTCAAGAATTCTCCACAGTTGCCACATGGCAGTTTTATTACAGACAAAAAAAGGAGGAGAAGTAAATTTCTTTACTATCCCCAAATCAGATAATGAAACTGGCATCTTCCTTGTCTTAGTTATTTATCTCAGACTTCTTGGTAAAAAGTGTACTTCACGTAAACATTATCTCAGGTACACAAAGCAATCATTTAACTTGGGAATGAGGGGATTATTTGTTTTCTGTTTGTTTTTCTAACATTCATAGATATTTTAAAGTCATAGTTAACCATCAACAAGATCAATCAGATCATGTTCACAGGATTAAAAACTCATTCTATGTATATACTTAAATGACAATATAATAATATTTATTCTCTCTTGTAAGGATAGATGTTTTCCAAAAATTGATAAAACATCTTTTTCTGATAGCAAATCTAACAAATACTCATTGTAAAAAATTAAATATGGAGGAACAAAGGAATAAAATAATATGAAACAATGTGACTTCATATAATACGGGAGGAAGTTTAAATAGCCACTTGGGAAAATAGTTTGGCATTTTCTAGTAAAATAAAGAAATATCTCTATGACCCAACAATTCTTCTTCTAGGTATATGCCTCAGAGAAACCCTTGCACACTAACCACTAGTAGACATGTACAACAATTTCTTTAGCAGCATCACTCACAGTAGCTCCAAACTGGCAACAAACCAAATGTCCATTGAAAGTAGAATTGTTGAATGCTCACACACAGAATCTTGTAGAGCAAGAAAAACAAATGAAAGTTCAGCTATATACTACATGAATACTATACAGCAAAGAAAACAAACGAACTGCAGCTACATGTTACAGGAAATATTGTATAGAAATGGAAATAAATGAAAGCTACATGGAATACTATACAGCATTATAAAATAAATTTCAGCTGTAGCCTATATTTATATAAAATGCTGTATTTGTTCACATGGCTCAATCTTGCAAATATAATGTTGAGAAAAACATGCAAGTCAGAAAAAATAAATATTCTAATGTGTGAAGTTCAAATAGAGGAACAAAACTAAACTGTAAAAATTATTTAAAGATACGTACATGGGTTTTAATGCTATAAAGCAAGGGAATTGTTATCCCAAGTTAGGATATCTCTAGATATCCTCTAGACAGAAGGGAGAGAAATATGAATAAGGAAGGGCACATAGGGGTGGTTTTTAACTCAAAAAAATTAGATATTGATAGATCATATATCATATGCAAAAAGAAGTCATGGATTAACAGTCAGGGCTGGTACACTGGCTCTACAATGTCATCAAGGATCAGGCTCCTGTTTTTTCTACTCTGTTGTCCTCCCTACGTGGCTTTTGTCTTCATGGTAGCAAGATGGCTGTTGCACTACCAGACATCACGTTTGCCATGTAGGCAGTAACAGGTGAAAATATAGCAATCTGTTACAACAGATGCCTGGCAGTGCAGCAGCCATTTTGTTACAACATAGACAAAAGTCACACCTGAAGACAATGGACAAGGAAGAAACAATAAAAGGAGATGTTTTCATCAACCTCATTTGGAGGAGGTATTTGGAAAGGGGTATGAAAACGCCCTTTATAAGGAAACAAATGCTGCTTCTTATGAGCATGTTAGGACAAATAATATAGAGAAACAATTATTTCAGTGTCAGGAAATTAAGACCAACAAATATTTTGTAGCTGACATAAATTGGGCAAAGAAATCTTTATGGATCTAAGACATACATAGCGGAGAAAATTAACCAAGTATGGTGACAAATGCTAAATCCTGAAACCATGTTGAAAAATAATAGATGTGGAGACATGTGAATCTCAGAGTTATAAGGGGACTAAGAGAGTGTCCACTTCAACATCCATTTCCATAGCTCATCTAGTCATTACAAATGGCTTATGAGTATGCTGTGCTTTAAAACATATGAACTCATTCTTTCTGCTCTCACTTTCATTTCCAGCTTTGTTTCTTCACTGAGCAAGTGGACCCCCACCTCCTCACAACCACTGAGAGGCCTGCCGGCAGCTGAAACAGTAAGTAAAGCCAGAGAGGTTGCTTTTTTTTTTTTTTTTTTTTTTGGTTGCTCTCTCTCTTCCTACCTTTTTAATAAGCATTGTTATGCATTCGGGTTCTGCAAACAATTAGATTCAGAGCAAATCGGAAAACTCAGCTTGGGTAGAGAAAATTGGCAAAGAAGAAATCTAGAAACCCAGGGTCCTTGGCCATAACACCACCCCAATCCAATCCTTGTTCCTAGCCACGCAGTTCAACAGCATGATTTATAGTCTATGAACCCAGATATTTCATCTACATAATGGTCTTCTAGGCTTCTCCTGAACATTACTTTAGAAAACAGTGATATTCTAGTACACTAATTCCTTCTAAAGGAGCAGGTGTCTTAATTCCCACATTTACCACATCATCTCTTCCAGGATTCAAATTACTTATACTGGAAATATACAGAATGCTTGAAATATCTGCAGTGAATACTTTGGAGTTATCTGGATTCTTCCTCATTTCATGAAGGTTTAAAGACATTATGATATGGTAAGGCAAACAATGGCTGTGAAGACAGACCTAGTTTTAAGTTCTAATGCTGTTATTTATCAACTATATATTAATAAATTTCTGCACCATATGTACTCACCATCAAATTGGTATTAACTGATCAATACTTAAGTGCATATATAGTAGTAACATTCATCGGGTGTCAGACAGGTAGGAGGAGGGGATGGGTATATTCACACCTAATGGGTGTGGTGTGCACTGTCTGTGGGATGGACACACTTGAAGCTCTGACTTGGGTGGAGCAAAGGAAAGGCAATATATGTAACCTAAACATTTGTAACCATGTAATATGCTGAAATTTAAAAAATGCACAAAAAAAATTTCTGAAGATTCTTATTTCTCATCTGCTAAGTCCAGACAATAAAACCTATTTCACTGGGTGACCATGAGGATTATATTTAAAAAACATGTTTCATGCTCCTCAAAATTCCTCAGAGTATTTTGTTTTCAGCCATAGAAAATTATGGTGCAGCCTCCTGGAACATAAATTTTATTCTAAGATTGGAGAGTGAGGGAAGTTAAAGTAATTTGACTCATAAATAATGTAAAACATTGATTAGCTATTAAAACAAGCATATATCATAGAGTTCAAAATTTGCATGACTATCTAAGCTGAAACAGAAAACTTCAAAGACAGTTGACTCATTCAGTGAGTTGCCACAGAGTTGCTCTTGCATTAGGAATATTCGGGTGAAAAATTTTAGAAGCAATATATGTATGGCCTCCTCTAGGTAAAATTTCTTTTCAGTGGATATTCCTGATGAATTCAGTGTTGCAAATCACACCAACTAAGATATATCCACAGGGATGAGAGAATAAATGACAATGCAACAGAGAAGAAAGCACAACATATATGTGACAGAATCAATAACCCCTTGAACTCAGTAGACTAAGAAAGAAAGGTCATTGTGGGGGGGATTAAGAACTTTCGAGAGAGTGGATAGCCTGAGCTAATGCCCACAGCTATTTGTCCCATATACTCATTAGCTTTCTGAAATAGCTAATAATTATCTCTTTACCAACATGATATACATACATGTTGGTAATAGCAGAGAAACGGATAGCTTGCTAATATACTCTTAACTAGCTGACTTGGTGCTCAAGGCAAAGGAGAAATGTATACCTTTCCCTTTTTTATCATCTTCACAGATACAGCAAATAACCCTAGATTACTCTTACGGTTGTGGAAGTAGCTGTAGAAATCATAATGCTTTCAAACTGAGGATTGGAATCCACTAGAAAGTAATGAAAAAAATTAGCTCAGCCAACTGATATTTTTATTACATAAAATAAAGTATTTCCATAAAATAGAACATCAAGGAAAATACCAGAAAGTGTTGTATTCTGTAAGAGTAAATAGTTTTTGAAACTTTGGTTCAGTTACCTGTGACTGGTTCCACATATGTGTGTAGCAGGCTGGGCCCCAAGTAAAATGAATTTTGTATTGTGAGTTGCAGTCAGAAAGGCTTGAAACTCCTGATAAAAAGTACCCTTTGATTTTACAGATAATGAGACTAGGCACAAAGAGTTTACGGGCTTTGAACAAGCAGATCGTGAATTTTTGTTAATGTTAGGACTTGAGGTAGCACTCAGGTGTCCTGATTCACTCCAAATTTATTTTTCCATTTGTGCCAAATTTTTCTGCATTGCCAAGTGATTAAAAACCTAAAAATATGTTCATTTTAAGAAATATCTTAACGATATTTAAATAAACACCAAAAATGTTTATGTCAAAGTCCTTACATTTGTAAAAACATGAGAGAATATGTTTATCCCAAAGGTCTTAGCTCATTTCCCCTAAAAAAGTTGTGGTAGGCAGCCTCTGAGATGACCACCAGTGATTCTCCACTTCCTGCTGTTCATGACCTTGTATAATCCAGTCCCCTCTCATTGTGTCACTTCTGAGACAAGATCATAAAGAGATTGTAAACTCCATCATGTTTGTTCTTGTTCTCCTTTTCTTGTCCACTCTAATGAAGCAGCTGCCATCTTGTGACCTACCCTGTGAAAAGGCCCACATGGCAAGGAACTGGGGGAACCTCTAGCAACAACCAGTGGGAAACTGAGGCCCTCAGTCCAACAATTTTGAGACACTGAATCCTGCTAACAACCCAGTGAGCTAGCTTGGCAGCATCCTGCCCCAGTGAAGCCTGAGTGAAGACCAAAGCTCTGGCCCACACCTTGATTAGTCTTTAGAAAGACCCTCAGCTAGAGGATCCACCTAAGCTTGCATGAGTTTTTGACCCACAGAAACTGTAGATAACACGTTTGTAGTTTTAAGCTGCTAAGTTTGGGAGTAACTTGAAACATAGCCATAGATAACTAATATACCAATTATTTCCCATTGACATATGAAAAATACTAGGAAAAGATTGTGATCATTTTCTCTGCTAATAAAAGGAAAGGTTAAAGTAGCTTCTAATACAAATAACCTCATAAGAGTGACAAGATGGGAAATAGAGAAAAGTAAGATCAAGGTATAGAAGACTGAAATGTGAATATGGGGTTTAAAATAATAAATTACAATGGCTATAATTTTTTAAAAATAAGTGTTGACAAAAATACAAAGAAATTGGAAAACTTCATATATAGCTAGTGGGAATGTAAAATGGTACAAGCAATGTGGAAAGAGTTTGGAAAGTTCATCAAAAATTTAGATACAGAATTTCCATTTGATTCCAGCAATTCCACTCCTATATGTATACCCAAGACAATTAAAAGCATATCCAAACAGGAATGTTCACAGCACCATTATTCATAATAGTCAAAAAGTGGAAACTATTCAAGTGTCCAACAATAGATGGATGGATAAACAAAAAGTAATTTGTCAGTATAATGGAATATTATTCAGACATAAAAAGAAAAGAAGTACTGATACATGCTACAACATGGATGAACCTTGAAAACACTAAGCTAAGTGACAGAAGCTAACACAAAAAGCCACATAGTGTGTGATTCAGTGTATATGAAATGTCCAACAGAGACAAATCTATACAGACAGAGAGTAGATTACTGGTTGCCAGGACTGGAAGAAAGGGGAAATGTGACATGAGTGCTTAACGGGTATACGGTTTCTTTTTAGGGTGACAAAAATATTCTGGGATTAGTGGTGATGGTTGCACAATGTCGTGAATATATCAAAAACCACTGAATTTTACACTTTAAGATGGTTAAATTATAAATTTTAATTTATGGGAATTTTACCTCTATTTTTTTTAAAAGGCAATTAAGATGGAATGACATAAGGGATAATGAAATGAAACAAAACACTGAAGGAAGAGACTTTGTTACTTTTTATTCTCCTTTAATGGAACTGCCTTCTTGGCTTGAAGCATCATAAATCTAGTGAGGACCTGCAGTGCCACACAAGCTAATTTTGGGGGTTTTTGCCCATTTTATTCATCACACCGTTGCAAAACAGCTCAACTGTAACTGCTTCTAAACAGTAATATAACCTCACTAAAGAGCAAAACCATTTTTTCCCTAAATCATCTGAACATTTTTTCAACTTTAGAGAGTATTAAAGCCAAAGTCTTTTCTTCTTCTGTTTCTTTCCATGTAAAATTTTATAGGGGTCAACCATTTTCTTCTTTTTAAATAATTACCTAATGGGATTTTTTATATAGCCTATTAGATAGAAATTCTTTTTAAGTTCTTAAAGAAAAATTAAAAGCCTACCATTAGGTCATGAAAAGAGAAAAGAACCTTCCTTTGAATGGGATGATTTAATCAGGAACCTAGAAAGAAGAAAATTTGACACGTAAAGAATAGGCCATTTTGATATTTTTCAGAAAGCAATACTCTGAAGCTAAAAAGGAATTTAAAGTTTTACAAATCTAATATTTAAGTATATTGATTATAAACTTTTCTATATCTGATTCCTCTCTCAAACCCCACATCTAAACTATCTCAGAGTCTTAGACTATTTCTATTGTCATAATCATAACAGCAATTCTTCATTTTTAGTCCAATTCCTCATTAAAAGCTCTCACTCTTTCTTTCCTAAGTTTTTTGAGTAGTCCCTAACTGGATCTGTACCCAAGTCTATCCACCAGGATCATCTTGCCCCAATTCTTTCTTTGAAGTTGAGTGATTTTTCTAAATGTAAATATGATAGGTCATTTCAAATATTCTCAGGAAGTGATCTCTTGCTAAGTCATTAAACCAAGTTAGCAGATTTCAAGCTAGATTTTTTTCAGTAAAATATGGAAAAGACTAGAAAATGGAAAAAGGAAAGGGAAGGAAAAGAAAGAGGAAAAACAAAAGGCAAGACTTTATTAATGGGAAAGTCTGGTTTCAGGAAACTTTAATTACAATTAAACAAAGGTTTAATAACAGTTTGTTTAGAATTTCTGACTGTCAGTCAGGGTCAGAAAAGTTTAAAAGCTACTACTGGACAAGGTAAAATCAAGGTTCAGCCTGGTTTACAAAATCCATTTCATCTGGCTTTTGTCTGCCTTTCCCAGTTGTCAGCCTTTTCTTTCGCCCATCCAGCCAGACCTTTTCATGCTGGTGATATCCGAAGAAAGTTTTCCCCTATCTTGTCTGGCAAACGTATCTGCTTATCCTTCAAGAGGCAATTCAAATGTTTTCTCCACAGAGAGCTGCTCGACTTCCAGGCAGGAAGCAGCACTTCCTGTTCCAAGCTGCCATCAACCTTACTAAAAGATCTCTCATTACAGTGTAATCATTTGCTGATATGCTTGCTTTTCTAAGCCTTCTAAAAGTCAGAATTCTGTACAAGCACATTATCTGATTTGTAGTTAAGTGTTCAATAAATTAATATAAAATATAAATTGATAGAAGTTAAATGTCTTTATATATTTATATATAATTCTATTGCTTCTTGATTAAATTACTCCATCAGAACCTTCTCCACGTATGCCATAGGAATTAGCAATTGCTTGGAAGCATTATTATGCATCACTAATTACACAAATTGCCACTGCTTCTCATCCTGTGTCTTACTCCATAAGTCTAGCATAAATGCAGGACATACGGAGTGCTGGTTCTGTAGCCAAGAGCCCACGTTCAAAGCCCAACTCTACAACTTCCTAGCTGTGACTTCAGGCAAATTACACAGGAGCTCTTTGTTTCAGGTGTGTCATATGAGGATAAAAATAGTAAGATTTAAATTATTTAATACCTATAAAGGACATAAAAACAGTCCCAGCCCATAGTAAGTGTCCAATAAATATTAGCTATAGTTATTGCCTGAGTAAGAAGCAGAAAATCAATGCCTATAAGTCAGAGCTTTGCCCTAATGACTGTCAATTTGTTTGAAAAGCACCATTTAATTTATCTGAGAACCCCTTGTGTTCTCTCTGTCCTGAGCTCCTTAATATGTCTGGTGTACTTTCCCTCCAGAAGTCGTGGGGCTTCTTGTTGTACCTTAGATTTTGCTACTCTGGGTGTTAACTATCTACCTCTTTGAGTTGCCACCCCAGGGTGTGTATCATAGAGCCTACATTTCAAGTCAAACCGGGTCAAATATAGCTCTCAAATATTAAGGGGGAAAAAAGTCTAGCTGTTTCATTGGTAGAATGATGAAGTAACAAATAGACTCAAAGTTTTTTTTGTTTTATTTTGTTGGGGTTTTTGTTAAGATTTTATCCTTTTTGTTTCAGGACTGATAAGTATGCAAATTACCAGACTGTCATAAAAACAGATTTATTAATTTGCAGGTACTAATCACAATCTATTCCTTAACCTGGTTATGGTTTACACAAATGTGTCACTTTGTATGAGTTCAATGCACTGAGCCCTTTTGACTTGTGAATGCTCCTTTAATAAGTTTATTTTAAAAAATAACTATTTACCCCAGTGATTAATGCATTATTAATGTTTATATGCCTGAGTTCTTCTGCCTTTGCCACAGTATTTCTAGTGAAAGAGAGCTTATCTCAGTCTTCCCCCGAAGACCACTTTCCCCGGATTAGCCAACCACAATACCATCCACTCAATTCCCCAAACTAGAAACCAGAGAAAAAATTGATTTTCTATCTTCTTTGTCACCATGAATATCCAATCTGACATCAAGTCTCGTTAATTCTACTCCTAAATATCTCTCTATGCCTATAAAATGCCTTGCATTCTCAATGTCAGTTCCCTAATCCTGGCTCTTGCATTTGTCATTTGGATTACTGCAAATGCCTATATTGACTTGAATTCCAGGTTCATAGTCGTCTCCAAACCATGCTCTATATTACTACCAGAGTGTCCTTCCCAAGTGTCACATCTGATCACAGTTCATTTACTTAAACGCAGTTAATGTTTTCCCATTACCTATAGGGTAAAGTATAAACTCCTTAAAAGAATATATTCAGGTCTCCCCAAAATGACTCTATCCTACTTTTCCAAGGACATCTCCATTCACTCATTACCACAGGTTCCTGTTACATGCACATTTCTCAAAATTTCCCAAAATTTCAATGTAAGTTCACACCTTTGTTCATTCTGTTTCTCCACTTAGCAAAATCCTGCTCATCCTTCAAGGTTCAGTTCAAATATTATTTCCTCCGAGGCTTTCCTTTGCCTTCTCTGCATTTCCCCAGAGAGAGTAATTAACCTTCCATATATCCTCACTACCCTAAAACTCCCTTCATACTTTTAGTGTTGCATTATCATGCAATATTGGAGGGAGTTGTTTACATATTCATTTATGCAAAAAAATATTTTGTGCATCAGTTATGTGCCAGGTTCTCTGCTGATTCCTTGGAATCCAATTATAAGCAAGATAGGTACAGAGTCTGTCCTATTTTGCCACGTAGACTAGACTAAGCTGCTTGAGGTTAGAGAACCAATCTTATTTATCTTTGCATCCTCAGGTTAAATTAGAAACTGACATCTAACTAGTAAAATTTCCATCAAATGTATGCTCTCTCAGAAATACAGCCTTGAACCATCAGTACCTAGAATAGAATCTGCCACATACTATTTTTTAATTATGTAAGCATTAATAATATTTGTTTAATAACTCAGCCAATTAACTTTATTTTCCATCTTAGTGTCCGTACCCTAATCCAGATCCTGGGTTATTTTCTAAATAATATCTAGCAGTGCTTTGCTAAATGAACCCAGTTTTCAGTAATTTTCTGCCACTGAATTGTCTGTGTCCAAAATAAAATAAAGACCTGAAATATTTCTGATTTACATGCATCTTCCAGAATTAAAATGTGCATTGCTGAGTAACTTAAGTTTGAGATAGCAAGTAGCCCTTGCTGACAAGATTTTTCAGTGCGAGCCCCTCCTTTTTCCTTCCCATAAGCATTACTGTTGCCCTGTGTCTAGAGACTCAGATATGTCCAGTTTTCAAACTAATCTATTTTAGACTAAAGCAATCTATCAGCAGCCTCTCCTAACCACCTGTGGCCTACTATGACTTGGATGAAATCTCATTTCCTGTTTGACCACTAGGTCATTGTTTCCACTTTCCCTGGCTATCCTACTGCCCCGGTGATTCAACTATTAATTGTGACTGAAACCTTGATCTGAGACATTGGCCATCAGACCTAAAACCCAGCTCCTTGCTTAGGAAAAGAATTTTGCAGCTTACGGACCAACTCTCCTGCGTTATCCTAATTTCCATCCTATCTCTATCAGTTAATATTTCACAGATCTGACTGTGTTTTTTTGGTTGAAATAAGGCAAGCAACACAGTAACCTTGTCTAGTGTGGCTTAACCACAGCCACTACCACTCACTCTCTTCCATATGAAACTACAATATTTTTCAGAAATTAGATACCTGTGGGCTTTAAGGAGCACTTCCCAAACCACACATTAAGCAAATATTAATTGCTCCAAACAATTAGAGTAATTTTTCACTGGCGGCAAGCTTGCATGTGACACAGCCCTAGCCAATGAAACATAAAGGACAATTTATTGAGGGGCTTCAAGGAAAGTGTATCATAAAGGATGAGAGACAGGGACCTGTACCTCTGTGACTTTGAAGTTGGTGTAGATGACATAGTGCCTGAGGCTGCAATAGTCATCTGCCACCATGAACAAAAGCCAAAACAACGTCTGAGATACTGAGATGGAGCCACTGAATCAGACGAATCCATAACTCACTATACCTCCAGTCTGCTTATGTTTTTCTCATTGTTTAAGTTCATTTTAATTTGGTATTCTGTATTTACAGCTGAAAAGATCCCAACCCATGTGTTCAAGCTCTAATACAGGCCTATGAGTGAACTAGGATGGATCAAAGTTTCCTTCAAAAGCTACAAACACATACAAGGTAAGTATGTGAACTCTTACAATAAAAAAAAGGGAAAATGTGTGTTTATGGGAGGAGTTTAGTGGGTTAGATGGATAAATAGGAAAATACAAACCACCATGAGGACTTCCGCTCTGGACAAGCTGGTGTAGACCCATATCTCCCTGCTCTTCCCCACTCAGCACAACTATAAAGCCTAGAAATAATGCAACAGGCAACCACAGAAAATGTCTGAAAGCAGATAAGGAAAAGGCAAACTGGTTTGGGACCTCAGGACTGAAAGAACATCATGGTGGCCAGACATGTTATTTCCCCACTGCTAAGAGAAGAAGGTCACCCAGACCAAGAATTTCTGATCCTCAACACAGAGACAGAAGGCAGCCCAGGTGGGCCCATTCTACTCCTGGCCTCCTCAGGAGCCCCAGGGAAACCCCAGGCAAGTCGATACCACCCGTGACAAGGAGCCATCGGGAGCCCTCCTAGCAATTGGCAGTCAGGGCAATAATGTAGATGAATCTCCAGTGAATTATAATGAGTGGGGGAAAAAAGCCAATGTGATTCCACTTATTATATTTTTGCAACAACATAATGTTAGAAATGGTTGAACAGAGTAGAGGTTGCCAGGAGGTGGGAGTAGGGAGTGTGGTGGAAGGTGGGCATAGCTGTATAAAGGGGTCCTTGTGGTGATAGAACTGCCCGATGTCTTCACGATGGTGGTAGATACATGCACCTACACCTGCGATAAAGTTGTATAGGACTACACCACACACACACACACACACACACACACACACAAATGAGTACAAGCTAAACTGAAAAAAACCTGAATAAGCTCAATAGATTGTGCCAAGTCCAATATCCTGGTTGTGACACTGTTTTATAGTTTTGTAAAATGTCACTATTGTGGAAACCTGGTAAAGGATACAGGAGATGTCTCTGTATTATTTCTTACAACTTGATGTAAATCTACAACAATCTTACTAAAAGTTTCAATTAAAAATAAGACTCATGAGTACCAAACTGCAACTCCATTTTTCTGGGATCTGTGACCCCTGCTTTAGGAATCTCTAGGTGATCAGACCAGTTCTAGAAGTACCCAGGAAGTATGAGACCTCTCTAGGTTCAGGCCTTGGTGACCTCCATAAATCTGTCAATACATCTCTTCTCAAAAATGTGTAGAGAGGTCCAGATAACTCTGAGGAACTGCTGTGTCAAACAAACTTTTTATTTTGGGGGCTCATCTGTACTTGGTCTTCTGCTTTCAGCACTGACTAATCTTGCTTCCTGAGGGTGGCAAGGCTATATTTGACTACATATCATTTTCTACCAAATCCTAGGTATTTCAGTAAATATAATTTACTCCTTGGAAGGGAGGAGAAGCCAGAGAGATAAAGAGATAATGAAGGAAGTTTACAGTGAACATTACAGCTGCGAGTAAAACTGTGAAGCACTGTGCTAATTAGGTGAAAGAGTTGCCAAGAAGTCCTTTCAGAGATGATTCTGTGGATCCTGAGCCAGCCATGTACAGCTTGTTCAACGCCTGCTAACGTGAAACATTTGTCATTCATTTTAGGTGCAGTCATACCTCATGTAGAACCCAATACAGAGTGCAAAGCATCAGGGTGAAGGGGCTCAGGAAATTTCACCCCAAAATATGATTCCTTAGTATAAAGAGTATTTTGAATTAAAGGTCCTTAGATCAACAGGCCTTTGGAAGGGGCTTTCCCTCTATCTGCATAACCAGGCAGACCCATCAAAAAAACAATGGACTTCCCTTCCCTTCTCTGTTGTCTCACTATATTTCAGGAAAGAAAATCAAGAATGCACCAGACCTCGCCCAAATCATTTTAAACATAATATCTGTTTCTCAGGTTAAGTTATAAGTCAATCTGTTTCCCACCATCCATTCATTCTCCCAAGTATCTATTCATCTTCCCTAGTAATTATTTATTGCCCCTAAACAGAATTACTTATATTCCTCATCTTCCCTTCCCCACTAAAATGAGGATATAAAAATATGTGGATTCCACTGGGACAGTGGATAATCACTTTATGATTCTCCCCTTGTGTATGGTAAATACACCTCTTCCTCTTATTAATCTGCCTTAATTGTGAGTTGATCTTTCAGTGAACATTCAGGGAAGAAGGGAAGTTTCCCTCACCCCCACAAGAACATGGAGTCGCAGAGGGAGACATAGGTACCTTACTTATCTAAACATCTTTCATCTGGGGACTCTTCCCTGTTCCTGGACATGCTTTCCTGTGCCCCATCAGCTGAAACAGAATGGAGTAAAACACATCCTCAAGAGCTCAGTGTGAGCTACTTGTAGTCTGAGTTAATTTATCCCTCATTCCTGGAAGATTTCAGAGGGAGACAGCCCTCTCGCTTCAGGAGAGTAATTAAGCGAGTAGGATTTGGTCATTCCTGAAGTTCATATATTGAATTGCAGATGAAGAGAGCTATTCCAGGCTCTGACATTCCAGGTCAGTGACAATGACTTTATAAATAATAGTTTTCTTTAGGAAAAATTATAGAATCGGGGCTAATTTGTAATTCCTTAGCTAAAATATTTGATTTTCTTTTTTGCTCATGATTTGGCTCATTTGTTTTCCTAAAGAATCTCTTGGCTTATGCAAGTAGAATTTAAAAAATAAAAAAAATAAAATAAGGCAACAACCTGGATAAAACTAGAACAATAAACTTCCATCACCATTGTCTATATAATCAGCTGAATATTTTACTTTTTCATTATCACACAGTGCATGGGCCCAGTGATGGTTTAAAAATAAGGAAAGAATAACATTGCAAGCAAAGACAACCATTTCATTCTGGGCTGCATTGTCAACTACAGAGCTGTTTTGACTGGCAGGAAAATACAAAAGTAGATACCGTTTAATTCTGCTTAAGGTTATAATTCAATAAGTCACAATTCCTCCTGAGGCCACTAAACCTAAGTCCTTGTGGTTATTCAATTTATGACTTTTTGTCAATCTTTCTCACAATTTATTTCTAAACCGCTATTGGCATCAGATCTAAAAATCGGATTTATGAAAAAACCCAAAAGGCATGTTGATACCGGTTCTAAGGCTGTCAATGAAAGCCACTTTTATGAATATACTATACCCATGGCAGAAATTTATTTAGAAAGGTTAATATGGAGCCAAAAAAAAATCCAAAAATGATGTAATCTGTTTATGAATTTCCTAAAAGATCTATAAAACTATTCTACCTAGTAATATTCTGTCATTGTATTGTTTATTATAACTTTCTGGTTCACTAGTACTGCAATGTGCCACAATTACTTAAGCCATATCTTTAATTAAGCATTAATAAAATATGAGCTGGATAATTATTCCAGCAATTTTATTATATAATTAGTGAACAAGTTAACATGAAATTACATCATGAGATTTCATACAAAATTTAGCATGTGCATATGAGTAGCTTAATGTGATGACTAAAAGCACCCTCAAAACAAAAATAAGGAGGATTTTTCTGAGTCAGTGTTCCCTTATTTCTAGAAAGAATTCCTAAGGAGAAGGAAAGTTTTTCAAATGATTAGCTTTGAAATTTTGGAAGTGAAAAATACCTGTGTGCATCTGTGGCTTACACTCTCATAGCATGCCAGGGTCTCTCCTTCCCAAGCTCCTGTGCTATAAGAACCATCATGTGTAGCTTACAGTTTTGAGAAGGAAACACATTCAGAGCCACAGACTGTTTAAGCTATTTGCCCAGTCATCTCACCTTGCAGTAGTGGGGCTGCCTCCCTCGCTGCCAATCAGTGCAGCACTCTCTCACCTGCTTACCTCAGCCTCTGTGCAGTAGAAAACATTAATATTTTAATGATGTGATGAAATAAAACATGCATTCAGGTTTTTTTGCTGAGGGAATTTAAATCAATGTGAGAGAGAATATTACTTTTAAAAGCAATGACCATGACATATGGCAAAGTGGGTAAGAACAATAAAGTGAAACATTCTATGGACAAGCACAGAGTAAATCGGTGGGGTCAGGGTGGGAGAATCCTTTTTTCATCACTGGTTGGAGATACCGACTTTATCATACATTAAATAGATATGCTTGGATCTATTTCTGGAATGCCAAATTCTAGTCTATATAATTATTTCTTCTGCAGTATAACAAAAGTTTTAATTAATTAATTTAGCATTTTAATTATTTGTTAGTGTCTCCTCATTATTTTCCTTGAGGGGCTTTTATGGCCAGTATTATACTTAATTATTCCAAATAAAACTTATAATTTTCATGTTTGTTTTTCTACTCTTGAGGTTATTTTAGCTGAGGTCTCATTACTTTCATAAATAGAATTGAGAATTGCCTTTTTTTACAACTTGTATACTTACTGTTCATGATCTTCTCTTCTAAGCATAAGAATATGTCTTTCTAATAATTTAATAAATTAATGCATGTTTAAGGTTTCTTTAATTTAGAATTTACATATTTCTTATTCAACTTATCCATAAGTGTTTTGTTGCAATTTTTTCTATGTGTAATGTTTTTGTGTGTATGTATGTGTATTTGTAACTAGCACTACTGTCATATTTTCTCGTTTCTAATAGATTTTCAGTTGATGCACTTCAATTATTCAGACACATTACTTGCATATGATGCTTTTAACTTTACATTCTAACATTTTTACTTATTTTTTTTCTTGTCTCTCTTGTCCAGTTGCATCAGCTCATAATTCCAGGGAAATATAAAAATTACAGAAATGATGAAAGCATTATTTTACTTGTCACTGGGACATCATCTACTGTTTATCATTAAGCATAATGACTTTTTGGCTTTTGTTTGATCTACAGGCACACATACATGGATATATATGTGTATATATATATTTATGGTATTTATACCTATACGTTATATATAACTGTCACTAAATCTTTCTAGGATACACACACACACACACACACACACAGACATACCAGGGAGGAATATGTAACTATTCCTGTAGGTTTTAGGCAGGACAGAAGTTGTTCCATCAAATGTTTTTTGGAAACTCTATTAAAGTGATTTTATCTGATTAATATGGTGAATTGTATTAGCATAACTTCTAATATTAAACCATCATTGTGTTTCTGGGATAGACCCCATTTCCTGGTGCCACATTACTGTTTTAATGTAGGAGTAATTCTATACTTAAGATTATTGTGTAGTTTTTAAAGTTGTGTGGTGGTGGTGGCACATGCAATTGCCACTGTGATCAGTATGTTGATGTATATGTGTGTGAGTGAATGTGTGTGTTATTTTCAGGTTCAGATATCAAAGTGATACTTGTCCTATTGAAATTATGAAAAAACATGAGGACTTTCTTCTCTATGTTATTAAAAAGGTACAATAATGGAATAACCTGTTCTCTGAAGGTTTAAAAATGTTTACCTGTGAAATCATTTGAAGCCTGATTTTATTAATTCCTTCTATGATTATTCCTCTATTTGGATTTTCCCTCTCTATCTGCCTTCATTTGGATAAGATACATTTTTACAGATAATTCTCTGTGTTGTGGATTCTTTCAAATGTGTTTGTATAGAATTTTGCAAAGTATACTTGTATGATTTATGTTTCCAAAGAACCAGCTGTTAGATTGGAAAACAAAAGGCAGCCCAAAAAGGAAACTCATCAGAAAAATGTTGCCAAAAAATAGATATGAAGTAGGACTAGATTTCCCTGAATTAAAAAATAAAAACTTTTTAAAGAGGAGTTCCTCTCTCAAACTACAAATATAAAAATAGAAAGCACTTATAAGGTACTTATCATATAAAAGATGCTATTCTAAGTGTTTTAAATAAATTAACTCCTTTAATCTTCACTACATCTCTATCAAGTAGAACGATTATTATCCCCATTCTAAGACAAAGAACTAGAGGCACTAAAAAATTATAAGTTCACAGAGCTGGTAAGAGGCAATAGTTCAAAGTGCAGATATAAAAGCCCAGGGAAGCTGTGACAGAAGGAAATACATTAGCTTGCAGGGAGAAAAATAAAACCTTCACAGTTACGATCACAGAAAAATTGGAACATTGATAACAGACCAAAAAGGAAAATAGACCCTGTGAAAACAATGAAAATCATGAAGTCCAGGCAAGGAAGAGCAAGTAAAACAAAGAGAAATACACAAAGAGTTAAAAATGTATACAGAAAAAATAACAGACATAAAAGGCATATAAGGACATCCAAAATATGCATAATGAATATCCCCTAAAAAGAATAAAAATAGTAGATTATAAAATATTTACAGATATAATTCAAGAAATCTTGACAGGAAAAAAAAAAAGCTTAAATCTAAGACATGAGAGGACATTTTCCCAGGGATATTAGTACAGAAGGCTCCATACCAAGAGACACCCTACCTACTAAAGCTATCAGAATTAGAAGATAAAGTAGACATTCAGACAAAAAAGATCAAAGTATCTTTAAGGTAAAGGTAAAGAAATCAGGCTAACCTCAGACTTTATAGCAACATTCAGTGGCAGAAAACAGTGGGAAAATACTCAATGAGTTTTCAAAGAAAAAAAATGACTCAAAAATTATTTTAGCTTCCTATCATTTGAGAATAAAATGCAATTGAAAATATAGTTCCCATGAACTCTGTTTGAAAAAACTAATAAAAGACAAATTTTATTTAATTAGAGGATAGAAACCTACTCCAAAAGAACTAGCCATGGGTGTTGATTCCATTTAAGTGTTAGACTAAGATTAAAACAAATGTCAGGATCATAATTTCAGGAGAGGCTGTAAATGTAAGAAACGCAGCAAAAATGTTGGAAAAAGAAGGGTAAGAAAGTGAGAGTTGCTAAAGTATGCAGACTTCCTCTTTTATAGTAGGGTTCTAATACATATCATTAGGAGTTTATAAACCAAATAATGAAGGCAGAAGCATATTTGAAGGTATAAAATAATTAACAATTAAGAAATACAATCAACTAAAATCAAGGGTGGGAGACTAGTGGGAAAAAAGTAACAATATCATAATTTTTTTGTTTGTTTCAAAACCAAAGCCAATAGATAATTTCTAAAGAAATGGAAAATTAGATATGTTATATGAACTTTAATTTTTTACCCTCATAAAACCTCTCTGGAGGGCATGTAGGCAATAATTATCAAAATTAAAACAAGTACCCCCTTTGACCCTGAACCTCCAGCGTCAGGAATGTATCCCACAGACATACCTAAATATGTCAGGAAAATATTTACAAGGACATTCGTTAGAGTATTGTTAGTAATAACAAGATTTGAAACCATCCAATTGTCCATCCATATAAGATTCATTAAATTCTGGTACCTTCAGATAATGGAATGCTCTATAGTTGCAAAGAAAACATTGAACAAATTCTGAATGAATCTTCAAAATGCAAAAGTTAAAAATCTAAGTATAGAACAGTGTGTATAGTATGCTGTCATGTGTAAAAATCTTTTAAAAAGGGAAAACATTTATGTATATGGTTTCATTTGCACTTAACTCTGAAGGAATATATATGTACACAAAAACAAATGGTAATTTAGTTTCATCCATAGAAGGAAACTGGATGGGGGGATATAGATGGAGATAGGCCTATTTTTTACCTTTTGATTGTGTACCAAATATAGTATTAACTATTCAAAAATAATAAGAGCTTTATTTTATAGCTAACTTGCTGAGGAAATGGACAGATTTTTTTAAAAGGAATGGGAAATGGGGAAGTATATATTTTATATAACAGTATATAATATTCTTTTGAGGAAAGGAAGTCTGAAGAGCTATGAGGGATTGGGAGATACCTAGAAACAGACTTGATATAAAGGAGGGATTTTTTTCTTACTTTTTTAAATGATAGAGATGTGAGCATTCTTAAGGATTACAGGATCAGGGTGGGGAATTGGAGAGAAGAGTGAGGGGAAAATTTAAACCAAAAATAAAATCCTAAGGCTCTCTGCTGATTGAACAGACCCCCTTGTTGGCCAAGGGGACCCCAGAAAAACCTTCAAACTGAGTTTCAGGCCATGAAGGGAAAGAAGGTCAACATGCCTCTTTGTACCCTTCCCTTTTGGAGTTTAGATACAACAATTGACAGGCATGAATGTTAAAAAAGAGATCATAAGACTGACAAAACAGACTCTTTGGGACAGTAAGATACTAAATTATTAACAGGACCTATGGCCAAGCAAGGCAAAGGTTAAATCACACCTGCAGGCCATCAATTTGCTTAACAGTTCACTTGAGCTGGTATATTGTGGCTTGTCTCTGATTAACAGACTTCCTTATCTTAACTTAAAGCACCCCAAACCTTTAAACAAAGCTTTATTTCTTTAACCAATTACAAATCAAAGAATCTCTGAACCCACCTATAACCTGTAAGCCCCTCCCTTTGAGATGTCACACCTTTTCAGGCCAAAGCAATGTATACCTTCCATTTTTGGACTTATGACTTTACCTGCAATTCCTATCTCCATGAAATTTATAAAACCAAATGATAACCCAACTGCCTCAAGACCACTTACTCAAGGTATCTTGAGTATGGCTCCCTTGGCCTCAGTCACACACATTGCCTCAGAATAAACCTCTTTAAGAGTTTTACAGAGTTTGAGTTTTTTTCATCAACAAAAACAAATATACTCCTGAAATGTGATTGTACCTGATAGAAATTGCGTTCAGCTGCTCACATCAGAGACATGAGCCAACAGGGCTTATACAAGATGGAGACTTTTATTCACACAACACAAAGTATGAAGGTGGTCAGTCCAGGTGGCTCCACATTGTTACTGATATCCCAGGACTCCTTTCTTTCTATTGTACCACCCTTAACATATTCTCAAGGTCACATGGGATTATAGAATTGCCCCTGAGGGATCAGAATGAATGGGAAATGAGAAACATTCCTAAAAAGTTGAGTGTATTCTGAAAACCTCCACTCAGTGAATCTGATACATCTCAGGGACCCTTCCTTCCATCTGCAGAGAGGACTGGGAAATATAAGTCTGTAGGTGGGCATATTGCTGCCCAGCAGATAGCACAGAGAGCTTTTTCTAAGATAGAAGAGCACCTTCCTCTACTACAATTTCAGGGATTGCCAAACACCCCAACCTACTCCAAAAATACTGGTATAAAAGTTGCACATGCCAGGATGAAATCACTTTTGTCACATTCAGACAAAATAGGGCTGGAAAGGCCCAAAGGAGAGGAGGCTCATGATTACATGTCTAAGAACTGTTTCCAAGGACTTTCTAAAAACTCTTTCATGTCCTCCATGCATCTCCTTCTTTGATAAGGCTAAGACATTCTTTAGGGCTGCAGTAATTCTGACAAAATGTTCTTAGAAGAACATTTGCCCGGTAATGGCATCTCCACCAATGAACTGACAACAACTCTGGTTTTGAACCTCTGGAACCAACGAATTCTGTTTCTAAGCAGCTTATGTAAATCTCTTTTTTGCTAATAAAAGCTCTCCTTTACCCTTCCCTCACCAAATGCACTGGTGGCTTGCCATTTCATGCATACCAGATTGTAATCCTTTTTCCATTCCTGAGTAAACTCAACACATTGTTACTGCCCAACAAGGTCCCTTGCCTACTGCTCAGATAAAGGCCAATATGCTAAGACAGTAGGAATTGCAGCAGAGAAAGAGTTTAATATCACAAGGTAGATGGGAGAAATTTCTCAAATGCATTTCCTTGAGAATTTGAGGGCTAAGATTTTTAAACGTGGTTCGGCAAACAAAGGGCTAGAAAATTGGGTCTACTGATAGGCTATGGATGAACTCATAGGTTTGGGAAGCAGAATTGTCTTCTTGGCTGAAACAGTCCCTGGGCAGGGGGTCACAAGACTTGAATAAGTTCCCACACATAACCACTAGTCCAGCTGATGTCAGTTGGTCTGCCTGGATATAGGGTCTGGAAGATATTTCAAAGACTAATCTTAGGTTTTGTAATAGAAATGTTATCTATAGATGTGGTTGGGGAAAGCACAAATCTTGTCCCTGTCAAGGATATGTGGCACTTAAGCAATAATCAGACCAGTAGGGAACCTCTGGTTAACTTTTAGCTATGTCTACACTTCTATAGAAATCAGACTTTTACCATTATTCCTGCCTTATGGCCTTACATTATTTTAATATAAATGGTTTCAATATTTAGAGATAATTTTTTCTATGTCTACTTGTTAGGTTTACACTGGCCTCTCCAGTTTGCCATAGAGACCTGAAGTTCTTCCTGTTGTCAAAACCACAAGGAGGTTTCACTTTAGGTCTAGTTGCTCATTGCACAAAGATCCAATTATTGAGACAATAAGGATTGCCAAGGAAGAAAGGAATTTTTTAAAAAGACAGACATCTTGTCAAGAAGCTACCTAAAACCCATCTATGGAGAGCAGAGGCTTTTTAAGGAGGGGCCGCATGCCTTGGGGCAGGTCAAGGGGGCATGATGAGTCCTTCCTGAGTACAGGAAGTCTGCCCAGGGGCCTTCAGAATCTCAACTCTTTTGTCTTGCAGAAAATCCATCATTTCTGGGAAACAATTCAAAAAATCAAGTAGTTAGTTAAAGGAGAGGATTATATAAGGGTCATTGAAATTTGTTCAGTGGAAGGCAGGTTACATCACCTGTGGAGTTTCTGCTGAGGGTTAAAGCCTTGATCTAGGAAACTATAGGTAAAACGAATACTTCTAAATTGTTGGAAAACAAAGTTAATGTTAATGTAAATACTATAACCAAACTCAATCAAGTGTAAGAAGACTTGAATTGTGGTTTTCTGCAAGCAGAGCTAGACTGGGGTACAGTAGCCCCAGCTTTGAGTTCCTCCTGGGAACTCTGTGATCCTGGGCCTGCTACTGCCATTTCCTGGGTTTCAACTCCCTTGTCCCCAAAATGGAGTACTTTGTCTAAATTAACTCTAAGGATCCCTCTATCTCTGAAGTTTTACGTAAGCACTTTATTGAGTTAACTATTATGAATTTCCTCCTGGAAGTAAAGAAAATTGGTGACCTAGTGGATCCCACAGGAAATGGAAGCCTCATAAAGACTAGGAGGATAAAATGGGAGTCCATTTGCAGTAGTTGCCCAGGGCACAGCAAGCCTAGAAAGAAGCACGAAGATGGGGGTGTGGTCAATCACCCCATGGAGTTAGGTGATTGCAGAAAACCCAGAGTAGTCCTCAGGAAGAAGATGTGGGGGACACCAGAGAAACAAGCACCCATAGGAGTGAGCCATTGGTTAAAAAAAACTAGATTGGAAATGGTGTGGTAATTCATGGACATATACATACACATATTCTAGAATTAGAATAATATACCATACATGTTTGCCAAGCAGCCACATAGAGTTTGCTTAAAAATAAAACACTTAGATGCTAATTGGCTCCATAAGAACACCATTGCAATCTCTTTAAGATTTTGCTTTGGTTCAGGCAAAGCTGAATTTATGAGGCATCCAGGTATTTAAATAAAATCATGGCTCTAATTGATTAAATGCAAAAAAGCAAAATGATGCTATGTAAATACACTTAAAGTATAATGACATGCGAATTAACATAAAATAGGAAAGACTCCACATCATACATTCCCAAGCTATGAAGCAAGCTCAGAGAAAAGTGAAGCTGTTTACACAGACTCCCCCCACCCCCACCCAGCATAGGCACAGTCTGGCTGGATGCTTCCATTGTTATTCAAAACTGATTATCAGGAGCAGTCCAACCTCCAAATGGAGCCCATAGCAAGTACAAGCTATAAAAAGCATTCGCTTGTCACTAAGAGAATATGAACAAGTTTAACACATCTACTTTTCCACACTTGAAGTTTTCAAATGTAACTGTAAGGCGATAATCAAGGGATTTTTCAGGAAGATAACTTTCCTTCTAAGTCTTTTTATCCAGGCGTGATATACAAATGTGCAATATATCTTTTCTATAATTAAGTAAATGGTTCCCTTGCTTCATAGCTACTCGGCAACAAATGACACCTACATGATCTTTCTGGAGGAAAAAACATACCAGGAGTTATATATTTGCCAAGTAAACTTCTAGAAAATAGGCATTTTAATTGATTATTCAGGTAGTAAAATAATTGAGAAAATCCTTTCTCATCATATTTCTTTTTTATAAACCCATTTTATCATTGTTTAGAATTCTAGTTATACTGTCAAAAACCTGCATTCCATTTTGTTACTTTGTAATCTTGACTCAACAAAAAAATGTCTGTCTGGGGAAAACTGTTTAATAAAAAAGGAGTATGATAAAATGACTTCTTTCCTTTGGGTAGATTCCCAGTAGTGGGATTGCTGGGTTGAATGGTAAGTCTACATTTATTTCTTTGAGGAATCTCCATACTGTCTTTCATAGAGGTTGTACTAATTTTTCATCCCACCAACAGTGTATAAGTGTTCCCTTCTCTCTGCATCCACCCTAGCACCTACTGTTTCTTGACTTTTTAGTAATAGCCATTCTAACAGGGGTAAGATGATATCTCATCGAGGTTTTAATTTGCATTTCTCTGATGATTAGTGGTGTTGAGCATTTCTTCATATGTTTTTTGGCCATTTGTCTATCTTCTTTTAAGAAACTGTGCATGACTTTTGCCTACTTTTTAATGTTTTTTTTATTTCTTGCTGATTTAAGTTCTTTGTAGATTCTGAATATTAACCCTTTATCAAATGAATGGTTTGCAAATATTTTCTCTCATTCTGTAGGGTGTCTATTTACTCTGTTGATTATTTCCTTTGCTGTCCAGAAGCTTTTTAATTTAATCAGCTCCCATTAATTTTTCTTGTTGCTACATTTGTCTTTTGGGTCTTAGTCATAAATTCTTTGCTTAGGCCAATGTTTAGAAGAGTTTTCCATATATTTTCTTCTAGAATGTTTATGGTTTCATGGTTTACATTAAATCTTCTATCCACCTTGAATTAATTTTTGTATATGGCCAGAGATAGTGGTCCTGTTTCATTCTCCTACATGTGGCTATCCAGTTTTCCCAACACCATTTATTGAGTAGGGCTTCCTTTCCCCAGTGTATGTTATTGTCTGCTTTGTCAAAGAGCAGTTGATTATAGGTAGATTGTTTTATATCTGGGTTCTCTGTTCTGTTCCATTAGTCTATGTTTCTATTTTTGTGCCAGTACCATGTTGTTTTAGTTACTATAGCCCTTGTAGTATAATTTTGAAGTCTGGTAATGTGATGCCTCCAGATTTGTTCTTTTTGAAAAGACACCTGCACTTGAATGTTTATTGTGGGACAATTCACAATCACAGGGATGTGAAATCAACTTAAGTGCCCATCAGTTCATGAATGGATTTAAAAAATGTGGTGTATATATACACCATGGAGTACTACTCAGTCCTAAAAAGGAATGAAATAATGTCTTCTGCAGCAACAATTCCAATTGGTTGGAATTGGAAACCATTATGCTAAGTGAAGTATCTCAGGAATAGAAAAACAAACACTACATGTACTCTCTAATAATTGGGAGCTAATCAATGGCCACACAAGGGCACAAAGAGATATAAAAATCATGGGAAATCAAGAAAGGTAAAGGAGAGGAGAGGTAAAAACCTACCTATCAGGTACAATGAACACTATTTGGGTGATGGGCACACTGAACTCCCTGACACAACCATAATAAAAGGTATCCATGTAAAAAAAAAAAAAAGACATGATTGCCTGGGAAATATGATATAAGCCATAACCATATGAGTATAAATCAGAGATGGTTATGAGCTTCAGTATAGGTGCTCCGTGCCAGAGAACTTCCGATGCCAAAAAAAAAAAACCAACAAAAAAACCCCGAGAATGCCCAGCTCAGTATGCTAGATCTCTCCATGATTTCACTACGCTCTTCAATTATTTGTATTCTTGATATCATTTAAAAAGTTTGATCTCATAAAAAAAGGGAATATGAGGTATCTGAGAATATATAAATACAAAAAATACATATACATGAAAAAATACATATAAATATAGATGGTAGTAATGCTACCAGAAGACACTAGTTCTGTTAATGTTTTCAAATTTAATATAAAATATTTAGAATAAGATGGAAGACTATGCCAGATTGTATATGTAACACTTTTTTCAATTCATTTGCAATCAGTTTCTGAGAACTTATCATATGCCAGAAGTGGAGTTGGAAACTGGGACACAAAGATAATTTCTGCCTTCAATAAGATCCTAATCTAATAGTAAACATAGATGTGTAAATTAAAAGATCTTTTATAGATTGAGAATTGCAAAACATAGTCTATATATGTGCAAAGAGTAAATTAGTTATTCCAATTCCTAGATGTCAGAGTGACATCAGATTATTATTTTGAAAGGATAAAATTGAGGTCACCAGGAGAAAAGGGGGAAAAATGAAGGTAATTCCAGGCAGTGGGGACAGCATATACAATACCATGAAGACGTAACACATCACTAAGCTTTCAAGGAACTACAAGTAATTGAGTATTATCAGAAGGTCAAACATTGGGGGCGGGAAGTGATAGAAGATTGGGGCTGGAAAATGAGGTACAGATCAAATTAGGACAAACCTTAAATATCATAGTTAGGAACTCAGAATTTTTTCTGGAGAGAAATGCAGAGGTTTTGAAGAGTTTTAAGCAGAGGAACAATAAGATCAAATTTCATACTGAGAAGAAGTAGAATAATTGCAATGAAGTAAAGACCTGACTGGAGGCAAAAGTTTAGCAAACAGTCACGTGATAGCTTCTGGACTTTCATATCCTAAGTTTCTCTAACTCTGCCCATGTATTAATTTCATCTTTATAACACATGTTCATGGTTCAAAATGCAAAAATGATATGAAAGGGTATATAAAGCAATTTTTTTTAGCCACTCTTGTCCATAAGCCACCAAGGACCCCTTCTGCAGGCAACTGATATGATTACTTTTTATCTGTCTTCCCAGATATATTTATTCACATTCAAATTTATATACTCCCCACCTCGTTTTTTTACACAAATAGTTGTATATCCACCATACTGCTTTGCATTTTGTTTTTATCACTAAACAATATATCTTGGAGATATTTCTACATTAGTGCACAACAAGCATCCTCGATCTTTTTTAAACTGCTACATGTATCTTCCAGTGTGTATAAATACCATAATTTATTAAACCAATCTTCTACTGAAGGATATTTAGATTGTTTCAGTGCTACAAAAAAATCCTTGTATGTATTTTATATTATATCTGAACAATTATATCTATAGAATTCTGTTCCCATCACCTATTGTTGCATAACAAACTACCCCAAAACTTAGTAGCTTGAACCAACAATTATTGCAATATTTTACAATTTTTTTGGTCAGGAATAGTACAGCACCTAGCTGAGAGATTCTTCTGTTTCATGAGTTATCAAAAGAGGTCACCTTTTTCCTATTCAGCAGGTAGATAGGTTGATTGGACAGTTCAGCATGGCTCAGGCACATAGCCAGCACCTTGACAGGGATAGGTTGAAGACTATATTCTACCAGACCAAGTACCCAGAGAAATTTCACATGGCTTCTCCAACAGGGTCATCTCAGGGTTATTTAACTTATGTGGACTCTAGGTATTATAAAAAGAGTTAACTTACTCCAGTCCTGGTCCTGCCAAACAGCATCATCTTGAAGTCTCAGACATTGCCATCCACTTCAGATCCAAGCACAGATCATGTACCTCAGTGGAGTTACTTGAGTTTGGTTCTTCCCAATCTGAAGATCTGTGAACTAAAATAAAAAAAAAAAATGTACTCCCCCTTCCGATGATAATCCAGTCCACAATGTAATAACAGAGACTAAATAACTGTAATGGGCACTCCCCTTCAAAATGGGGAAAAAAGGAAACACATATGCCAGTATCTTGATTAATGGTCAGTCTTACTCTAGAGAAATAGTTCTCTGTGTTTCTTCAATTCACTTTCTGAGCCCTTGGAACTCATCTCTAATTCATTCTTTTTCTGTAACAAAAAAACCCATTTTGGCTATTGAATAACATTTTCAGCCTTCTTCCTGCTCTGAGAGAGTTGAGGGCTCATGGCTTTTTTGGTTTCTTTTTCTTTTAAATGTGTCTGGTTTTTAATTTCAAGTTCATGGTACTAATGCAATTCTTTAATAAACTTTGTGGGATACCTATGAATCTTAACAGGGTTCACTATATTAGACAAAAGCCACACCACAAATCTCTCCACACAGGATCTCTTGAGCTTGGGATAGTGTCAGGATACTATGGAAAAATAATTTAAAATTTTCTGAAAGCCTATTTCTCTAATTGAGAGTTTCTATGAGACCTACCCTTAATTTTTTTGATATCCTAATAAGAGGTCTTATAGGCATACCCTTGAGGTGATCTTTATCCTATGGTCATTTCTTAATTTGAGAGCCTTATGAAGAAGCTGAGAATAAGAAACTCATATCTTCAAACTCATATCTTCAAATGGTAAGATATGGCTACCTTATATTACTTCACATAAACAGGAAAGAAGGAGGTGACATTACAGAATAAAATGACCTTATAGGAATAAAAAAAGATTATAAAGGAATAGGATAAACAATTACATGTCAACAAATTAGATATCCTAAATGTAATAGAAAATTTCAAGAAAGACACAAATTATTGAAACTGATGCATGCAGAAACAAAAAAATGTGCATAGACCTATGACAAGCAAAAAGATTGAGTTAGTAATCAAAAAACTTTCAAACAGAAAATCTCAGGTCCACGTGGCTTCACTGGTATATTTTGCCAAACATTTAAAAAGAAGGATTACCACCAATATCTCAGAAACACTTCCAAAATATAGAAAACAAGAGAAAATTTCCTAACCCATTTTACAAGGCCAGACACCAAAATCAAAGATATCATACACACATACACAAAACCCAAAACTACATGAAAATACTTCTAATGAGTACAGAGGTAAAAATTCCTCCCAAAAGTACATAGCAAACAAACCAGCAGTACATAAAAAGGAATATTCACCATGATCAGATGGGATTTATTCCAAAATGCTCGATTGCTTTAGCATACAAAAAATGTAATATACTATATTGATAGAATGAAGGGGAAAATATGATCATCTCAATAGATACAGTAAAATATTTGACAAAATCTAACACCATGCAAAGACAAAAAAAGACTCAACAAGCTAATAATATAAGGGAACTTCCTCTAATAAAGACAATCTACAAGAAAACACAAACAAAAAAATCACAGATATTATCATATTTAATGGTAAAGCTTTCCCTCTAAGATCAGGAAGAATACAAGGGTCAACTCCACTCACTTTCATTCAATGTGGTACTAGAAATTCTAGTCACAGTAATTAGCCCAAAAATTTTTTTGAAAAGTGGTCTGGGAGCGGGGTGGAGAAAGGCATCCAGATTGGAAAAGAAAAAGTAAACTATATCTATTTTCATTTCACATAATCTTATAAATAGACAATCCACAAAAAATTAATAGCATACTAGAAGTTAATAAACAAGTTCAGCAAGGTTGCAGGATATAAAATCAATATATTTCTATATATTAGTAATGAGTAATCTAAAACTAAAATTAAGAAAGCAAGTCTATTTATAAGCACATGAAAAAAGAATAAAGTACTTAGGGATAAATTTAACAAAAGAAGTATAATACATGCACATTGAAAACTACAAAATATTGTTGAAAAAAACACCAAAAAAATGGAAAAACTACCTACATTCATGGATTAGGAGATTAATATTGTGAAGATGGCAGTATTTCCCAAATTGATCTACAGATTTAATAAAATCTCTATCAAAATTCCAACTGCCTTTTTACAGAGACGGACTGAACCTAAAATTCATATAGAATTTCAAGGGAACCAGCATAGTTAAAACAATCTTGAAAACAGAGAATAAAATTAAAGGACTCACACATCTTGATTTGAAATCCTATGACAAAGCTACACTAATCATGACAGTGTGGGGCTTGCATATGGATAGACTTATATCCAAAGGAATAGAATTAAAAATCCAGAAGTAAACCCACCCATCTACCATCAATTGAATTTTGACAGGGATGCTAAGGTTTCCTGTTGCTGCTGTAACAAGTTACCACAAATGGTGTAACTTAAAACAACAGAAATTTATTCTCTGAAAGTTCTAGAAGTCAGATGTCCGTAATCAAGTTGTTGCAGGGCTTCAGTCTCTCCAGAGGATCTAAATGAGTGCTCTTTGACACTTTCAGTTTCTGGTAGTTGCTACTTTCCTTGGTTTGTAGCTCTGTCCCTCAAATCTCTACCTCCATCTGCCCATCACACTTTCTCTTCTGTGTGTTTGTGTCTTTATTTCTGTCTCTTATAAAAATAATTGTCATTGAATAGAGGACCCATATAGGTAATTCAGGATAATCTCATCTCAAAAACCTTAATTCAATTGCTTATGTAAAGATCTATTTCCAAATAAGGTAATATTTACAAATTCTGGGGATGAGGAAATGAAGATATCTTTTTGGGGGTTTAATATTCGCCCACTACACTATTCAATGGAGGAAAGAATGGTCTTTTCAACAAATGGTGCCATGACAACTGGATACACATGTGCAAAATAATGAATTTGGACCACCTAGCTAACAACTGATCAAAGCCATATATTTGTGACCTAAAACTATAAAAATCACAGAAGAAGATATAGGCATGAATCTTTTTGACATTGGATTAGGCAATGGTTTCTTCGATATGATCAAAAGCACAAACAACAAAAGAAAAAATAGGCAACTTGGACTTCTTTAAAGCTAAAAACTTTTGTATGTCAAAGGATACTATTAAGAAAGTAAAACAACAACCCAGATTGTAGGTGAAAATATTTGCAATTTATGTATCTGATAAGAAAATAGTACCCACCATATATATAATGAACACTTATAATCCAGCATTAAAAAGACAAATAAACCAATTTTAAAACAGGCAAAGGATTTGAATAGACATTTCTCCAAAGATACACAAATGGCCAATAAGCACATAAACAGATGTTCAGCATCATTAGGGAAGTACAAATCAAAGCCACAATGAGACACCACTTCACATTCTCTAAGTTAACAATTAAAAAAAAAAATGGAAAACAAGTGTTGGTAAAAATGTTGAGAAATTGGAACCTTTATACATTTCTGATAGGACAGAAAATTGTATAGTCACCTTGTAAAATGGTTTGCCAGTTCCTCTACGAGTTAAATATAGAATTACCATATGACCTAGTAATTCTACTCTTGGAATATACCCAAGATAATTAAAAACATATGTCCACACAAAAACTTGCACATGAATGTTTATAGAAGCATTACTCCTAATAGCCAAAAAGTGAAAACAACGCAAATGTTCATCAACTGATGTATGGATAAACAAATGTGGTATACCCATATAATAGAACATTACTCAGCTATAAGAAGAAATAAAGTACTGATCCATAAAACAAGACAGACACAATACGGAATGTTCAAATGGGAAAGTACATAATGACAGAAAGTGTTGCCAGGGGTTAGAGAAGGAGGAAATTTGGAATGACTCTTAATGGTATGGGTTTCTTTTTGTGGTGACAAAATATTCTGGAATTATATAGTAGTGATGGTTCCACAACCTTGTGAATTTGCTAAAACCCAGTGAATTGAGTACTTTAAACAGGTGAATTTTATGGTATGTGAATTATAACTCAAAAAATAATTGGAATAAATTTAAAAAATAAATGAACTACAGTAACCCACAACACAAAGCCTATAAAATGTTGAGTCAGAAAAAAATTGTCATAGAAAACTAAGTATGTTTTCCTTCTTACAAAACTTATGTATAATAAAATCCAAAAAGAAAAGAATAAAAATAAAATCTAGAAATCCATATGCTCGTGGGGATAACCCAAATGTATATGCAAAGCTAGTGGTAATGTTTTTGTTATTCAGTATTGTGCGTGCATGCATGCATGTTCCTTTTATAAGAATGCTCCTTACTGAACATATATGCTCTTATATGCTTTAAACATTATGTAATAAAAACATTTCAGTGATTTGCTTTTCAATTTTATATGGCTGGGGAAATGAGAGTATCACTAATAAAAACAATGGCCTTAAAAATAGATGATCTGCCATTTTATGACATGGGTCAGCCTTACTTTTACTCAATCTGCCCTACCATTCTTCCTCTAATGATTACTTCTCCTGAGTCACTCATCTGTTGATGATCAGCCAACAAAATCAGGAGCTGGGCTTTTTATAGATCTGGAGCATCAAAAGTGAGTCATCTACTCACTTCTGGCACAGTTCATTTCAAAATTATCCTCCACCTCCTCTCAGCTAAAATTAATCTGCCTATTACTTTATCTAAGCCAACGTCATTATTATGCTGTATTTAATATTTAAATTCTTAGTTCCCCTTAAATCACAATGTCCTGTGATTCCACATTTGTTGAATAAAAGCATTTCAATGGCTTATGAGAAAGTTAGGTACTAGACTAGAGCAACAACATCATTCGGCTTTAATAATCCAACGGTTCAAGGGTATGACAGACATCTTTAAAAACTTGTTTTTAATTCTAAAATCTTCTCTTTGTATGTCTTTATCATAAGGAAAATCTTACACTAATAGAAGAGGCTGCAGTCACCCTTCTAGGTTTATGGAAAGAGCTAAGGAAGAGACAAGCAGGTTAAAGAAAGGAGGTCAGAAGTGAATGTCCTGATTTCCAGCCTTTAAGTCAAATATCAAGTGTAGACTCATATATACACAAGATGAGACATTGAATGTGTGAACTTGCAGACCTTCATTCTAACAAAAGAATCATTCAACTGGTGAAAATTTCCAAAGACACAACTATTTAATGTCTCTGGAAATGGACCTAAGAATAGGCAATAAACTGAAAAGCATTTAGTCAAGCAAATCTGCAGAATTTCAATAAGAACAGTAGTAGTCTGTGGCATCTGAGCCAGAAACTTGTCTCATCACCACCCCCGCCTTTTGCTTGGTGTTGCAGAAGAGTTATTCTGGGTGAGCAAGGCCAAGAAGAGGGTGGCTCCTGTGGCCCAACTCCCTCTACTACATCTCGGTTGCAGGGCAGTGTTTCACCGTGGGAGGGGCAAGCAGCAGCCTCTCTCATTGCCTCCCCCAAGATCTATGTTCCACAAGATCTACTCCAGGAGGGTTCAGCCAAGAAGATAGCTCCGTATCCAGCTCCCACTCACAGGGTGAAGGCTGTATCCTGGTCATGCATTGCATATAATGAACTTCAGGCCAAAGAGACCTAAGGCTTCTATCGTCATACTCGTATGGCAGCAGTACCCCATCAGTTAAGGTAACTCAGGGAGCATGGGGCCTGCCATCCCCCCCTAGCTCCCTCTTAGGGCAAAGGAATCACCCAGGGAGAAGCTGACCCTGTCCCATCTCCTCCACCTACTCAGCTCCCACACAGTGAGCAGGGCTTCTGCTCAGGGGGAAGCCACACTTGATGACTGACAGCTCCACGGCACTGGCGGAGGGAGCTGACTTAATTTGAAACAGAGAGTACAGGTAGTCATGCCTAAAGGGACCCTCCCTTTAAAAAAAATGGATATCATAGTGTTGCACAATTAGAGAAGCTATTGGATACTGGTAGCAGCAAATAAAACAACACATTTGCCAGAAATTTAGCAATCACATCAGGAAAAAAGACAGCACCGAAAAGCCCTGATAAGATCATACTCATCCCTAGTGGTCTGAAAGAGTTTTCCCAAAGTAAGCATCAACACTTAAAGATTTTAAGAGAATAGTCCCAGTCAAACTCAAGAAATATGCTGAGGCATCCCCTATACAACTCTTCCAGGGAGATGAAAAAGAGAGCATACCCCTATTTATTCCATGAAATTGGTACAACCTTAATTACCATTTCCACTTGGAAATGTCCTTTATTTCTTGTAGATTCAAAAAAGCTTTAGAGAGTATAATTTAAATTTATCCATATGGGGAGACCTTCAGCATTGGTCATCACTGTTTTACCAACAGAAACTGAGGCACAGAGAAATAAGTCTCCACAGGTCACACAGGTATCATAATAGTGGCAGAGTTAGCATTGGAGGCCAAGTGGTCTGGTTCTAGAAATTCATGTTCATATTCCTGGCGAAATGCTTAGCATCATCTAGCACAGTTCCTGTTTGGCATACAATAGATCCTCAATACATGATGGGCTAAATTGCTGATGTGACATTTATATTTAGGTAAGTCAGTCCATTTTAATCATCAATGGTGAGATAACTTGAATATTCAGATCTATAAAAATAAAAAAAGAGCTCACTTGTTTTTCTAGTATTATATACTAATTTTATATATAAAATTACTGACTTTGTACATTTGTATCTTAAAAGACTTTATTTTGTTAATTAAATAAGAATTTGTTATTATTGAATAGGGAAAACACTTTAAGAAATGTAACTGAATGTCTTTACCACTACTTTTCAATGTAAAAGCATTTACAATATTTATTTTCCCTGTGTCATTTGTACTGAGAAAAAATTCTAGAAGGAATTTAAAGTACTTTGATGTTGTCTCAAGACTATCTTTAACACAAATCTAGTCGCTTATAATTAAAAGTGCCAAAAAGCCCTATAAATATATCCTGAGAAAACTAATTTTAGATAGTTGTTGGCTACCTACTGACCAAATGATTCTCCAAATTAAATGTTTTCCTCATAAGAATAGTGTTGGCTACCCTTGATGCTATTTCAAGTTCTCTTCCAAGCCACTAACTCCAAGGACATTTGAAAACCTTTCATTTTCTTCTTCTTTGCTTATCCCTTGGCAAACTTACTGAGACCACCTAGAGTGGAAACTGTTAGAACAGGTTCTCTTTTCCTGCGATCTCCAACCCCTGGTCCATGGACTGGCACCAGTCCGGGGCCTATTAGGGACCAGACTGCAGAGCTGCCTACCCACCCCCCCACCCCATTCATGGAAAAATTATCTTCCATGAAACTTAGGGAATGGTGGGGGAGGGGGGACACAGCAGGAGGTGAGTGGCTGTGAGAAAGCGAGGGAAGCTTCGTCTGTATTTACAGCCGCTCCCTTCCCCATTGCTCACATCACCACCTGAGCGCCACCTCACCCTCCCCCACAAAAAAATCATCTTCCATGAAACTGGTCCCTGGTGCCAAAAATGTTGGGGACTGCTGCTCTTTTCTACAGATATGGCCATAGTGACCAGGCCTGGCATTCCACCTGTTATCTGCAGAGTAACCCTAGAGTCTGGGATCTTGAGCCATTTTTACAGTGCTGGCACAGTGAATTTCTGGAAGTTTATGGCCCCATAAGGTCCTGCTCACATATCCTATTTTAGGACAACTAGTTTAAAGAGATAAGATGGCAAAAGACACAAATAGGTAGCCTATAAAAGCAGAAGTAAAATGTTAAGAAATACCAAAAACATTTCAATTCTACCAGTATTCAAGTTGAAAGAATAAAATACCATTTTGTGAGTATTATTCAATTTGCAAAGACTTTAAATAATAGCAATGTTTGTAAGGAGGTACAATATGTAATGGTTAGAGTGGAGGCTCTGAAGTCTGTGTTTGAATTCTAGACCCATCACTTATCAGCTGTTACTTAAACTCTTGATTCTAAGTCTTTAAATCTTGTATATTGGCTTCCTCATGTTTTAAATGGGCCTAATAATAGTGTCTACCTCATACGTTTGTTGTGAGGATTAAACAAATCAGTATTTGTGGACACACTTATAACAGTGCCTGGGATATGTTAAGAGCTCAGTAAGTGTTAGCTGTTGGTAAAAGTAGGGATTCCTATAAGTTGGCACATGCTTTCTAAAAAGCAATTTGCTCCATGTATCAACAGCATAAAAAGTGCTTAAAATTTTTTAATCCAGCAATTCCTCTTCTAGGGATATTATCTAAAGAAAATAATATCTAAGTCAAAGATTTATGTACAATGATGTTTTTGTCAAAGCAAGAGTTTTGATAAATAGGAAACAAATTAGCAACATTTGGGACGAAATTAATAAAATTATAACATTTATAAATATGGCTTTTTAAATGAAACAATTAAAATAGTTAGAATTGCATTTCTACTACTGGCCAAGATAGAAAAATAAAGACATAATTTACCTTCTTGCCTTAAACAACTAGAAAACCAGATAAAATATATGGGAAAGAAATCTTTTCATATATTCAATAATAGGCAGATCAGAATTATATTAATAATTTCTGTGAAGATGGAAACAGATTGGGTGGAACCTACAGTTGCTCCAGCTTGCTGCCTAGAAGTAATTTCCAGGCCATAGTGTACTGAGGAGGAAACAGTAGAAACTCACAGTTTTGTTGAATTAAAGAGAAAGACATTCAAGTTTAAAGAAGGGGACATAGCTAATATTTATGGGCCTGGGTACCAGAAAAGAAGAAGTGGCACATAAACAGCCCTCAAGATCTATAGAAGGGCCCTATGAAGTCATTGGATAAGTAGTAATCTGTACATGTGTGAAGGAAAACTCAGGGACCAGGGAAATAGCCAGTGAAAAGGAGTAGGCAAAACAATTTCTGAAGCTCATACAAGACAGAGAATTTATTGGATCTTCATAAGTCAGAGAGGAAAAACATCAAAATGCATGGGGCATTGGATAGAATCATCAAAAGGTATTGCCTTAGTGGTAGGAATAAATTATCACTAGATTGAAGACATCTTTGTACCTTTCCTAACAAAACTTAAAGGCTTGAAAAGGATTTAACTAAATCCAAGTAACTGAACTGCATACCTAACAAAATCCAACAATGTATAAAGTAATATAACAAAATTAAGCATCCAAACATAAGAATCTCAAAGTCTAGTATTAAATAAAAAATGATCAGGGACTCAAAAAAGCAGGAAAATATAACATGTAACTACAAGAAACATTAATCAACAGAAACAGACAGAAAGGAAAAAAAATTAGTGGGCAAGGAAATCAAAACACCTATTACAAATATAATCTGTATCTTTAAGAGTAAACCATGAGCATAAAGAGAAGAGAAATTTAAAATGTAAAAAAGACCCAAATGTAACTTTTAGTGATTAGAAACACAGTATCTGAAATGAAAAGCAAATACACAGGATAGGATTAATAGTAGATTAGACAATGCAGAAGAGATGATGAGTGACTTGAAAATATGATAATGTAAACCATCCAAAATAAAACATGAAGAGAAAAAAATAGAGTATCAGTGAGCTTGTAGGACAACATCAAATGTCTACCAGATATGAAGATGGATTCACAGAAATAGGGAAGAGAAAAAGGCTGGGGGTGGGGGATGTCAGCAAAAGTATTTGAAAAAATAATGATCAACATATTCCAAATTTGGTGAAAAACATAAATCCACAAACGTAAAAGTGTCAATGAACATCAAGAAGATTGATCCTAATGAAAATCACACCAATACACGTCATACTCAAATTGCTGAAAATCCATGATAAAAAGAAAATTTAATTTAAAAGAATACAGAAAGGAACAGAGGTAATACGATAGCAGACTACATGTCAGAAACTATGAAAACCAGAAAAGAGACATAACTTTAAAGTACAATATGTAAGGAAAAAAGATAAGTGTTGGTGAGAATACAAAATGATGTGGCCACTATAGAAAACAGTATGGAGGTATCTCAAAAAGTTAAAAATAGAACTATTATATGATCTAGCAATCCTGCTTCTGTGTATTTATTCCAAAAGAACTAAAATCATGATTCCAAAAAGACATTAGCACTCCAACATTCATTGCAATGTTATTCACAGCAGCAAAGATATGAAAACGATCAAAGTATCCATCAGCAGATAAATAGATAAAGAAAATGTGGTGTATACATACAATGGAATACTATTTAGCAATTAAAACGAGGGAAATTCTGCAATATGTGACAACATGAATGACTCTTAAGGACATTACATTAGGTAAAATAAATTAGTCACAGAAAGACAAATACTACATGATTCTATTTATACGAGGCATCTAAAATAGTCACACTCATAGAATCAAAGAGTGGAATGGGGAAAGGAGGAATGGTAATTTACTACTCACTGGGCATAAAGTTTCAGTCGAGCAAAATGAATAAATTCTAGAGATCTGCCGTATATCATTGTTATCTGTAATGAACAATGATGTGTTTATTGCACACATAAAAATTTATTAAGAGAGTAGTTAACTATTCTTACCACAATAAAATAAAAATTGTTTTAAAAGAAGAAAAAAGTATCAATCCAGCAAAAATGTTTCAAAAATGAAAGTGAAATGAAAATTCTTACAGAAAAACAAAGGAGGAGAAAATTTATGGCTAAGAGCCCTACAGTACATGAAATATTTAAGGAAATTCTTTCAGCAGAAGGAAAGTGATACCAGATGAAAAGTTGCATCAGTACAAAGAAATGTACAGTGCCAGAATGGCATAAATGTGGGTAAATCTTTTAAAAGAAAGCATTTTATTTATTTATTTATTTTTATTTCAGAATATTATGGGGTTACAAACACTTAGTTACATAAATTGTCTTACCACCACCCGAGTCAGAGCTACAAGCACATTTTTGTTTTATATTGTCTTTAAAAGATAATTGACATATATCATAAGCCACATGTCAAACCAGCCGACAGCTAACATCATATTCAATGGTGAAAAGTTGAAAGCTTTTTTTCTAAAATCAGGAACAAGACACAGATACTCACTCTCCATTTCTATTCAATAGAGGAATTCAACAGTGGAAGTCCTAGCAAGATCAATTAGGCAAGGAAGAGAAATATGAGGCATACAATTTGGGATGGAAGAAGCAAAATTGTTTCTGCTTGCAAATGACATGATCTTGTATATAAAACTGGAATGAATCCACCAAAAAACTATTAGAACTAATATAAAAATTCAGTAAAGTTTCAGGATACAAATCAACACACACAAATCAATAGTGTTTCTATACACTTACAATTCATTACCCAAAAAATAAATTAAGAAAATGATCCTATTTACAGTAGTATCAAAAGAATAAGATACTTAGGAATAAATTTAACCAAGGAGGTAAAAGATCTGTGTACTTAAAACTATAAAACATTGATGAAAGAAACTGAAGAAGACATAAATAAATGTACAGATATTACATGTTCATGGATCAGAAGAATCTTGATTGTCAATATGTTCATAATACCCAAAGAAATTTACAGATTCAATGCAATCTCTAAAAATTCTAATGGCATTTTCATAGAAATAGAAAAAACAATTTTAAAGTTGTTACTACTAAAGACTCCAAGTAGCTAATGCACTCTTGAGTAAGAAAAACAAAGCTGGAGGCATTGAACTTTCTGATTTCAATTTATATTACAAAGCTATGGTAATCAAACCAGTATGGTACTGGCATAAAAACAGGCACATAGACAAATGGAACAGAATAGAAAACACAGAAATAAACCCATGCATGTATGGTCAACTAATATTTTTATAAAGGCATCAAGAATATACAATGGGATAAGGATGATCTCTTTAATAAATGGTGTTTACAAAACTAAATATCCACATGCAAAAGGATAAATAAATAGATTCTTATACCATAACCAAAAATCAACTCAAATGTATTAAGGATTTAAACATAATACCTGAATAGCCAAAACAACTTTTAAGGAGAAGAACAAAATTAGAGGACCTGCATCACCTGCAAAGCTACAATATTCAAGATAATGTTGTACTGAGACTCGCATACATGTTGTCAATCGATTTTCAGCAGAGGTCATAAAGCAATTCAATGGAAAAAGGATAGTGTTTTTAATAGGTGATGCTGGAATAAATGGATATTCACATGTTAAAAAAACAACCCTTCACCACTTATTTCACACTGTAATGAAAATGGATCATAGTTATAAATGTAAAAACTGACAATATAAAACTTCCAGAAGAAAACAGGAAAAAATATATGTGATAGGGAAAGATTTCTTAGATAAGACACAAAAAGAACAAACCATAAAAGATAAATTAGATGTCATCAAAATTAAAAACTTTTGTTCTTCAAAAGGCACAATTATGAAAATGAAGAGTCAAGCTACAGACATGGAAAAACATTCACAGTACATATGATACAAGTCCTTTTTTATTATTATTACATATGTATATATACACATATATTATATGCAATATAAATATAAAATAAATAACTTGTATACTAAATGTGTGAAGAATTCTTACAATTCAACTTTTAAAAATCCAATAAACAAACAGCAAAAAATTTGAATAGGTACTTCATTAAATAACATATTAATGAAAAGTAAGTACATTATTATGGGCTAAATTGTTTCTCCTCACCCCTCCCCCAAGTTTATATATTGAAGTTTTAGCCCTGAATACCTCAGAATGTGACTATATTGGTGATAGGGTCTTTTCAGAGGTAATTAAGTTAAAATGAGGGGTGGACCCTAATCCAATATGACTAGTGTCCTTGTAAGAAGAGATTAGGACACAGATACACACAAAGGGAAGACCATGCGAAGATACAGAGAGAGGCTGGCCATCTACAAGCCAAACAAAAAAATTCTGAAAAACACCTACCCCACTGACACCTTGATAGTGGACTTCTAGCCACCAGAATATGAGAAAACTTGTTTATGTTGTTTAAGCCACCCAGTCTGTGGTTATGGCAGCCCTAGCAAACTAATACATGCAAGAATATGTTCAGCATTATTAGTTATAAAAAAAATGTAAATTAAAACATATTAGAATGTCCAAAATTAAAAACATTGTCAAAAATCAAATGTTGGTATGAATGTGAGGCAACTGGAATTTTCATACCTGGTAGGTGGGAATGAATAATGACACAGAAACTTTTGAAAATGGTTTGGGAATTTGTTATGAAGTTAAATATACACTCACCATACAACCCAGAAATTCTACTTTGATGTTTATGTAAGAGAAATGAAAACATATGTTCACTGAAAGAGTTGTACTTAACTATTCAGAGCAGATGAATTGATAATAGCTCCCAAATAGAAACAACCAAAATGTCCATCAACTGGTAAATGGATAAACACATTGTATTATAGCTATATAATGAATTACCTCTCAACAATAAAAAGGAAAACATTACTGATACATGTGACATTATAGATGAATCCTAAAACCATTATGCTAGATGAAAGAAACCAGACCAAAGACTATATACTGTATGTTTCCATCTTTATGAAATTCTAGAAAAAGCAAAACAATAATGACAGAAGGCAGATCAGTGGTTGCTAGGAGATTGGAGATTGACTACAAAGTGACACAAGAAAACCTTTTGGGTTGACAAAAATGTTCCAGATCAGTGGTCCCCAATGTTTTTGGCACCAGGGACTGGTTTCATGGAAGACAATTTTTCTATGAACCAGGATCAGGCGATGGTTTCAGGATGATTCAAGCACATTACATTTATTGTGCAGTCAAATCTCTCTGCTAATGGTAATTTGTATTTGCAGCCACTCCACAGTGTTAGCATCACTGCCTCAGCTCCACCCAGATCATCATGCATTAGATTCTCATAAGGAGCACAACCTAGATCCCTTGCATGTGTAGTTTACAGAAGGGTTTGCGCTCCTATGAGAATCTAATGCTGTGGCTGATCTGACAGTAGGTGGAGCTCATGCAGTGATGCAAGCAATGAGGAGTGGCTATAATACAGATGAAGCTCCCTTGCTCACCTGCCACTCACCTGCTTTGCGGCCCCCCAGTTCCTAACAGGCCAGAGAACAATACTGGTCTGTGGCCCTTGGGTTGGGAATCGAAGTTCTAGATAACAATTTTTGCAGTGTTTACACAATGGTATACATTTGTCAAAAGTCAAATTATGCAATTAATTGGTAAATTTTTACATGTAAACTATACTAAGTAAAGATTTAAAAAATAATTAGAATATACAAAGCATTTTGATGGCATGGTAAAAATCTTATGGAATTATAAGCAAAGAAAGCATTATCTATGTAAAATACACGGAAAAATGATGTTACATTATAAAATATAAAGTGTATTTTCCTCTTAGTGTTGTATTTATTAGTGCTTTTTTGATACTCTTTGTAGTAATTTCCAAATTCTCATATTAAAAAATATTTCATTTTCTATCATTAAAAGCAAAAATAAACTTGAAAACTATATTTGCTCCTTCTTTTACTTGTTTAATTTTTCATCATCTACCTAAAGTATAAAAGTGGTACGATATAGATACACACATAGAAATAACAGATTATCTCACACAGGCTCCAGAATAACCATGAGGCTGAACTTAACGTTAGTCCAGAATCCAAGACCAACAGTAGGAAACTGTTGACCACCTGCCATTACGATGACCCAGGTGTTTTGTGTCTTTGCTTCTACAGATTTTCTGCTGCTGCTACCAGCCCACCACCTCACCATCTATGCCATATAGTTTTCCGTTGGTGTCCACAAGGGATTGGTTCCAGAGCCTTCTGGTCACTAAATATGAAATGTCTGATTTCAAATCAAAAGTTTAGTTTATTATACCTCAAACAAGAAGCATTACAGTTAATCAAAGTATGTGCCTAAACTATCAACACAGTTTTGCCATCTTAACGGCAGCTGAGAGGAAGCTGCCAAGAAGCCTGGAGGGCGAGTGGCAATGAAACCATGAAAGGCGTTTTGCACAGCTTGTTGAGAATTGAATATTTTTCCTTGCAAGAAGTGGTCCAAAGCCAGGAAGGAGTGGTAGTCAGTTGGCGCAAGGTCTGGTGAATAGCGTGGATAACAGAGAGTTTCCCAGTCCAGCTTCTATAGTTTGAGTGGGGTTGTTTTTTGCCACTTGTGGTCTTGCAAGAGAATTGGCCTGTCTCTGTTGACCAATCTTGGCTGCTTAATAGCAAGCATCCTCATCCTTTCAACCAACTGGTTGCAGTAGACATCTGCTGTAATAGATTGACCAGCTTTCATGAAGCTGTACTAGATGATACCAGTGCTGGACCACCAAACAGACATCATTAACTTTGTTGGATGAATATTCGGTTGTGGACTGTGTTTCACACTTCATCTTTATCCAACCATTGTGCTGAAAGCTTACAGTTGTCAAAAAGAACCCATTTTTCATCACATGTAACAATACAGTATAGAAATGATTCATCTTTATGTCATGACAGCAAAGAAAGGCAAGCTTTAAGACAATTTCTCTTCTGATGCTTGTTTAATTCATGTGGTAACCATCTATCCAGCTTCTTTACCTTGCCCATTTGTTTCAAATGGTCCAGAATTATTGGAACAGTAATGTCAAACCTTGCTATTAATTCATGTGTAGGTTGAAATGGATTCCCTTTTACTACAGCTTTCAGCTCATCATTATCCTGGTCTCAGGTCACTCACATCACTCATTTTCAAGATTAAAATCACCAGAATGGAACTCCTCAAACCATAAATGTACTATGCATTCATTAGCCACATCCTTCACAAACACTTCATTGATATTTCAAGCTGTCTGCACTGCATTGGTTCCATGATGGAACTCATATTCAAAAATAACACAAATTTTTTACTTATCCATAGTTTCACAAAAACTGCTCTAAAAAAATTTGAAAGATAATCCCAAGCCAAACCATGCATTTGAAAGAATGAGGATGTACCTTCACAATAAAAAATAAAACAAGATGTGTCAAAGTGAAATGGCAGAGATATCAACTGTCAAACTTAGTACTTAAGGAAATCAGACATTTCATACTTAACAACCTAATACTTATAATACCTAATGCAATGAAAATGCTATGTGAATAGATGTTATACTGTATTGTCTAGGGAATAATGACAAGAAAAAAAGTCTGTATATGTTCAATACAGATGCAATTTTTTTCAAATATTTTTGATCTGTTGGTGGTTGAATCCATGGAGGCAGAACCCATGGATATAAAGGGCTGACCATATATATTTTTTCCTCTGTTGCAATGCTAAGTCTTGGCTTCTATGTCTTCTTGGTATCCTCATTCTATCTTCTCTGAGTGTTCCTCATATCTCAAGATCAATCTCTTGAGAGCAAGAATCAGAGAGAACCAGCTCAGTATCCTTTGTGGTTCTAAAATGTATCCTAAAATTTATTGTTACTTCTCTCTTCAAGAAATGAAGACTGATTGGACTCTCCTTGAATGCAACCTGTCATTAGTAACTTGCTTCTCACAAATCAACGTGGCAGATGTGATGGTTTATGCTTCTGAGACTGGGTCTTAAAAGGCATCACACCTTTCTCTTTGTTGTCTCTCTCTCGGATCACTTGCTTTGAGGGAAACCAGTCACCAATGCAGGGCAATACTGCAGCAGCCCTATGGAGAGGCCGGCCCATATGGAAAGGGACTAAGCTTCCTGCCAATGGCCAGCGAGGAACAGAGGCTTCCTGTCATTGGCCATGTGAGTAAACCATCTTTGAAATGCTGCTCCAGTCAAGCCTCAGATGACTGCAGCTCTAGCTAACATCTCGACTGCAGCCCCAAGCCAGTTAAGCTGCCCCTGATGTCCCAACCTGCAAAAAGTATAAGATAATAAATGTACTGTTTTCAGACTGCAAGTTTTGGGGTAATTTGTTATATGGGAATATTGCCTCTATAGAAGGGGAGTTTTATCCAAAGCTTCCTCAGAGATTGACTGTCTTAGGGCACCCAGGCATACAAAACAACCGAAGAGTATTCTCTCAGCAAGTACTCAGGGCTTGGAAATTTACCTCAGGGTGGAGTTAAATATTATTAATAGAAAAGAAGAATACCTTTATTGAGCTATGGAGTAGGGGGAAAAAAATCTCAAAAAAGGTATGCCCTCGGGATAATTGTCAACCTACTACTAGCTTAAAAAAATCTGAAATAATTATATTCTACACAAACAAGACTCCAGATGTAGATAAATTAGTTTAATAAGGAGTTTCACAGAAGTCTAAGGTTCCTGAGGATTGATTTCTACTGTTTGTTGCTTTGGATCTCTAGATACGCCACTCTTAGCATTGTAAACCTAAGTCACCTCCCTTTATGAGTCTCATATACAGTAATTATTCATCTTGTTTTGGTCAAAGAAACCTTTGAAAATCTAGAATTTTTCTCCTCATAGAGACAGACTGCTACAGTGAATTTAAAAATTCCCTACTTTTCTTAGAAAATATTTCCTACCTGGCATAGTTAAATAATTCTAGGAGTTAGGGTCCAAGTAACTCATTGTTTTCTGGCATTTTACAATCTGAAGATTTTTACTTACATGGTTTACTACATAATTACTCCTTCCACTGCATGTGTTAACTACTGTTTTATAAATGAAGTATTTTCTTTTCAGTTAGTGTTTTCCTCTCTGTTCCTAAGGAAGCTGGGAATCCAGACTTATCTAATACAGGCATAGAGAGTTGCTCATACCTAGTGTATCTGATTTATAGAACCTGCCATGACACCTATTTGATATAATTTATGAATTCTTGGTGTTAAATAATGTTAACTCATATTCGTGCTAACCTAGAGAGACTATATTCAAAGAAAGCCCTTATGATCAGTTCACTATCTGGATTCTGTACATTCAGCTTTCTGTTTCATGAAACTCTTTTTATTGGAGTATCAGAGAAGTAACTCAGGATGAAAGGGCACATTGATCACAGATAAGTAGCATCATTTTTGCAGACAACTGTTTTGTCACTTACAGAGTAACATATAGAGACCACAGGAGCACACAGACAACCTCTGATTTTACTAAACTGATGGCATTGTCCTTTCCAATACTTCTGGCTGTTACTACAAATAGCCGCAAAGACGCTTTTTCTGTAGGTTGGCCTCTTTACAGATAAAAGATTCTTCAAAATAGAGGGTATATGAAATGAATCTATGAGATGCTTAAGTTGGATCAATACATCTTCTACGAAGAATGAAAAAGAAGGTACTAAAACATCTCATTTGATTACTGCTTGGAACAACAAGGCAGCAGGAATCAGCTCCCCTGGCTCACTCCTCCATACGGATCCAAGACAGGATGTTCCTAAAAATCCGTAACTTGCTTTCAAAATAAAAAGCAAAAACAATGCTCGCATATTTACTAAACGTTTCTCCTAGTTTATGAGATGGATTCCAATGGAGCTATTTCGGTTAGTGCCCTCCTCACAGGTTGGTTACCAATGTGAATTTCATGATAATTTCACCTTCAAAATACATAACAAGGGGAATGGTGTGACTTTAAATAGTGACAAACTGCAACAAGTAGGGGAAAAAAACAATTTCATATAATTCCTATTTTTTAAAAATGTATCATTTTAAAGACTCATTTTCAAAGAAAGGAACCTTATTTCTTTAGCAGTAGAAGAACACAAAACCAAAAGAAAGAGAAGCTGTTACCTACGTTAAGTGACAGAGGCTACTCAGGTGAGAAGCATTAGATAGCAAAATGCCACCTCCAACCCTCTCCGTACCCACACGCCATGTTCTCCTTTTCAGGTGGGAAAAAAAAAGATGAATCTAGTACCATAATTCAAGTTAAAGAATGACAGCCTAAGATGAGTAAAAGGATTCTTTAGCAATTTATGATAATATACAATCATATCCTTTTCTCCTAAAAGACTTTTGCATGATTGTATTTATTTCTTATTAAGGTAAAATATCACTCGTCTTGCAACAGATGTGAAATTATCCTTATTAGATACTTTTCTTTGACATTGGTATTTTAACACTGTGATTAAACCAGATGGGAGACAACTTTTTTTTCTTTAAAAAAAAAAAGGTGGGGAGGGAAGAGGAAATAAAACACTCACAGCCAGGTACTTTCAGATTCTAGTTGCCATAACAACTTGACTCAGCTTCCACCATTAAATCATCCTTTGATCATGCTTATGGATTTTTGTGTAACAAGTAAGGGATTCATTTATTTCATTTAGCTATTTACTATTGAGGAAATTCTTCCTTTTTGAAAACAGCTCATCGTCTATTTTATTAAACAGAAGCAAGAAAGTACTATAAACTCCCCTTCGAAACTATAAAGCACAAGAGCTCCCCAAAGAAAGCCTGGAAGTATTATATTGTACTTTCACAGGCTTCTAATGATATTTTTAAAGGGTATTTTATTTCCATGAAAATTAAATACTTCCAGTAATTTTTACAATGTGAGAATTATCCATATATTTTTCTGTTTCAATAGACCAATTCAAAAATTGTTTATGATAACACCACCAAAACATATTGCAGTAAAACGCCTTCCTTCTGCCTCTTTCATCTATTGTTTAATCTCTGGGTCTGAACACATCTGGAAAACAGTGAAGTCAGTGGGAAGTGTGAGAAGCTGGTATCGAAGCAAGCTGCTTCCTAGCAACAGCAGCCAGGAAAAATAGACTCATTTATCAAGTAGCCTCAAAGCAGGAAGTCAGAAGGCCCTGGGGAATGAAAATAGCATATTCAAAGTGCAAAACGTAGGGTAACATTTGCCTTTCCAAAGTGGAATATTCAGTGTCCTCTGTGAACAGGATGCCCCAAACTAAAAAGGCGTCCAAAGAACCACGGGTGGCCCAGTGCAGCGGACTGCTTCTCACACTTCTGTGATGAAGCGCCGTTGTGTGAGTGTGTGTGTGCCCAACTCATCACAGATTGCTAAGGTGTAAAATATCATAAAAATAAATTATTTAGAAAAACGAGATGAAACCTAAAGACACATGAAATACAAACACAAATTTTAATTACTAGAGTCAGCCAAAATAAAATCTTTCTGCTCAAATGCTTCTAAACACTTACCCTCAATTTCTGTACACAACTCCTCCTGAGCCAGAAACAGTTGACTGACAGCACCAGAGGGAAACCCACCACACTTTAAGTAGCTCCGGTTTAGAGCAGAATTTGAACTTGTTGAGCATCAGAATCACCTGGGGAGCTCGTTAAATGCAAATCCCTGAGCCTTGCCCTCAGAAAGTCTGATTGAGTCAATCTGGGCTAAGGATGGAGAATTTGCTTTTCTAACAAGCTCACAGGTGTTGCCAATGTATGAGAAGCAGCGCTATCGAAGGCTTGATGTACTATATGGCACCATTGTCTAATGCTCTCAGGACATCCAGCTACATTAAACCATAAAAATCCTGGGAGCTGGTTGAGAACAAAATTTTACCCAGGAGGAGAGACAGGAAACTAAGACTTCAATTCCTCCAGTGGTTCCCCACCATTTTTAATACAAAAGGTAAATGTCATAGCTTAGATCACAAGATTCTTCAAGATATGCCTCATTCTCATTTTTTTGTCAGTTTTTTTTTTTTTTAATTCTGCACTCTTTCCCAATGTGGAACTTGTGCTTCAGGCAGCAGGAATTATAGGTAGACAGATCCTGTAATTGCCAGCACTCTCACGTTCTCAAAGCTTCCCACATTCATTCCCTCTGCCTGGAAAGGCTTCTCTTGTCAGCTCAATTTCCCTTCCTTCCTCTTATTCATTCATTCAACAAATGTTTTTGAGCTACCTAACCGATAAGATTTTTGTGAGGTTTAAATGAGAATAACGCATTCAAAGGGCTTAGTAGGGAACACTAAGGTTCTCATTCTATTTCATCTTGGTAAGCACATGGTAAGCACTCGATGATGATGATGATGGTGGTGGCAGTGATGGTGATAAGAACAATGAGGTTATATGACCACTAGAGTATCTCACACTTTGTTTTGTAACTGCTGACTTTTAAGTCACCTCAATTAGACTGTGAAGCTTCATTGTAAGAATTGTGTTTTTGGCATCAGTATATTCATTTCCTAAGGAGGTCTCTAGGATACAGTACGGTTTTGATAAATGTTTTCTGAGGGAGTGATAAGAACCTGAAGGAGCATAACACACAACTATATCTAACCTTATTCTTTTTCTACTATGCCATGTTGTATCTTTTAAAAAATGTCCCCTTTTCCCTTCTCCCTATTACAGAGTTAAAAAACACAAAGAAACACTCCTTTTCTGCCATTTTAAATAACACTTGGTCAAAGCAATTATTTGTTAATTTGCTTATTGAAACATCCCAGACCTTGTAGCAATGGCTGGCATTCATTACTCACATAATGGAAGGGGGCTGTCGTGGCACGGAGGTGTGCCATTGGGACGTCCCCTCAAGAAAGAACTTGCCCCTCCGCTGCAAAGAGTACAGTTTCAGGATCTGTCTCAGCTTTCAAATCAAGGCCATGATCTTCTCAAGCGGCCCTGAGTCAGTGACTGAGCATAACAGGATGCTAGGGCTTGGCTGTTTGTGCCCAGTTAAGATTCCTCCAATGGAGAGTCTACTCTGGAGCTTCCATTGAGTTGGCTAACATGTTTTCTGATTGGCATCATGGCATGAGGCTCTTCCTCCCAATCCTGCTTCCTCCCCAGCCTGTCCTTCACAGGTGTTACTCTTTGTGTACTTCTCAATTTATCTCCATGTCTCCTTCCTAGAGAACCCAAATAACACAGAAATATGAAAATGCAAAACAATGCTTTTGGCTTTCTTGATGGGAAATTCAGCATTGTGTCAAACTGGGGTGTAGCTAAAACAAAACAAAACAAAAAACCTTAAAAAAGGTATAAGCCAGACCCGCAGAGCACTTCCTCCATTTATCTGAGATTGGGCACAAAGAGTGATAATTGTGTCTCCCTCATGCTGAGACACTCCATTCTTTACCCAAAACGTGTTTCTGTCACTTCTGCTGATTGAACCTCATTGTGTCTATCTTCATTTTTCTCTATTGTGTATGTTCCTGACGCTTTCAGACGTCAGGACTAATATTCACAAGTCACTTTTCATCTTGTTTGTATTCAGAGAGGCATCACAGCCTCTGTGGAGAGTGAAGGCAATTTTAGGTGCCTTCATGACTAGTTAACCGCTAAGAGCAGGAAGATATAGTCAAGCTTTCTTTTCTTATCTTTTCTTTTCTTTTTTTTTTTTTTTTTTGCATAGAAAAAAGCAGTAGCTATGTCAGCATAGGAAAAAGTAAATTTATTCAAACACCTGGTAATAAATTGTGAAGGTAGTTTGTACAAAATCAGAGTTCTTTGTCTTTTTTGGCATCTCAAATACCTATCATTATGACACAAAAGCTATGGACTCAATCCCTAGATAAAAGAAGAATTAGAATGAGGACCTTAAGATATTTGTTCTACTATCATCCTTCATTATAATCAATGTTTTACTATTAATCGTGAGCACATACTAGGATCATACATTGCTATATTAATGAATGCTTTTCATTCACAGTAGTTAGTTTTATTTGTTGCTCATCTATATATAAAATGACTTTGCAATTCTGCCTCAGGGAGGGGAAGCTTCAGCAAAATAAATAAATTAATAAATATACTAATAAATAAGATTTTTTTTTTAGTGTTTGGTTTTCAAAGTTGATTTCTGGACTTACATAACACTTTTGGAAGAATATCTGCCTACCTAAATTTTTCTCATCTTACAGCAGATGCAAGTTTCTAGTACAGAGTGGGAGAAAACAAATTAGTGCAGTCAGTATATTTTGCAAACAGTGACGCTTCTCCCTCAATGATAACAACAAAAAGATAACTTTGTGCAGTTGAAGACAAGGTATAGAAACAAACAGAAATTTGTATGAAATGTCAGAGATTCAGGAGCATGGAAGTCCCTGCCAATTATAAGAATGTGATTCTATTTCAAAAAGAAAAGTTTCCTAATGTATGAGTTAGTTATTGCTGTATAACAAGTTTACCCTCCCCCTCAAAATGGAGTACTTTAAACAATGACCATTATATCGCTCATAATTCTGTGAGCTAGAAATTTAGGCTAAGATCAGTTGGAAGGTTCTTTAGGTCTTGGCTTGGCTCTCATGCATCTTCACTCAGCTAGGATGGGGAAAGCAGGAGTAAGGAGCTTTGCTAATAGTGTCTGGCTCCTTCTCATATATGGGACCTCGGCTAGGACAACAGGGGTTTCCCAGCCCTGAAGCATGGAGTCTGTCACTTTTCAGCAAGCTAGCACTGGTGTGTTCACAGAGTGAACAGAATGGAGGCAGGGGTCCCAATAAAGAGAACAAAAGTGTGAGATGCAAAGCCTCTTGGAGACTGGAAATGAAAACCCATTATTTCCACTGTATCTATTGGCCAAACCAAGTCACAAAGCCAGTCCAGATTCAAGCGGAGAGCAAAGAGTCTCTACCTTTTGATAAGGGAGGCTACAAAATCACATTTAGAGGTTATGGCCAGAGAACAGTGAAGGATTGTGACTGTTTTTGCAATCTATACCATTTAATATTTGGGCTGAAATCACCTTGACTATCTTTGAATAAAAACTCAACACCACCAACCTCCGTTTTACAGTGCCTTATATCACCATATCTACCTCTTACAGATAACAGGAAATACTTGCCTCTGGGGCCCATTGAGCACTATGGTCTTTGGAAGCAATAACTAGTTCACCATGGCACCAAGTGCCCTATTAAAGGCTTGTCCTATGAGGATGAATGTCAATTTCACGATTTATCTAGTCAAGTGCTTGTTGCCTTCCTTCCCTGATATCTACAAGAAATCTTCTAGACAGACTAGGAACCAAAATTCTATCCCTTCTCTAACATTTGCAGGATCTCAGTTTCATACTGCTCTGCTTGGATCATACCCACATCCATGGACCCATTCACTGTTCACTATGATCCACTGCAATAGCATATGTGCCTCTCTGTGCATAGGAGCAAAGATTGATGTAGCAATTTTAATATTTTGGAAGAGTCACAGGCCTCTTTGAGAAGTTGACAGAAACTATGGACTTTCTACAAATGTACATCAGATGTTCACATAAAATTTTGTACACAATTTCAAAACGTCCATAGGCTTCCTAAAGCCCATCCTTGGACTTCCAAGAGCCTATGGACTCCATTTTGAGGATCCTGCACTAGACTATGGAAATAAATGCTCTTATACCATAGCATTAAGTGAATTCAATCAGAGGCAGCAGGAGAGCATATGGGGGCAGACAAAAGTACCCTGAAGGCACAGTCACCGAGTTCTGACTTCCTGAATGATTAATGTTCAGACATTATTTATTCTGGGAGAGACGAGTCTCTAGTTTCTCTTCACAGATGTGGAAGAACAGGAACAAACTCATAAGCATGGATATCATGATCGGTTACAGAATCACCACCTGTGATTATGACAGTAGAACAGCACCTTAGGTCACCCGCATCTCTCGATTGAGAAGGTAGAAACTGATGGTCTTTGAGCACTGACTCTCTTTGAAAGTAAGACACTGCTTCTATTAAGAGGCTTTTGCTTAGAAATATTTTAGGGTGGGTGGAGCATATGGATACAACAAAATTGCTTATGAGGATATAATTACTGAAGCTGAGTGATGAGTGCATGAGGGTTTTTACAATATTCTCTCTGCATTTGTATATGTTTAAATGTTTTGTGATAGAAAATTAAAGAGCGAGAGAGAGACTCCAATGTGTGTTTCAAAGGGAAAAGCAGTCCAGGTAAAATAAAGGAGCAGAAAGACATAATCTTCTTTCCAACCACTCTACAATGAAGGGATAAGTCCTATTTATTCTTTCTTTTCTGCATGGCCACAATATTTCTTTGGACTCTTTTTTAATTTTAAGAGACCCCTTCCCTTGTTTTTTACTCATTGAAGTAGGTTATGAAAAATGATTTTAGGATAGTACAGCAAATGATAACTCTTGGTTAGATCATGTGTCACCATCAGCTTCTTGGGCTCCCCCACTCTCTGCTTTAAGGGCTACTTAACAAATGAGATAGGACTCCCAAGATATGTTGCTACAAAGCAATTTATTCTTTGATATCAACTGCTCAGACTGCCTGCTGTCGTTCCTGTTTTCTTGACGTAGTCAAGCTGACCAATAAGGAACACGGTTGATGAACAGTGGCCAGCACATCACTAACCCGGAGCCTCAATTTCTTCAGCTTCAGAATGGCGGACAGTTCAGACTGATCTGCCCAACATGATTATTTTAAGCTACAAATTAAACAATTAAACGAGATAATGAACATGGTAGCTGTTTAAAAATGCTAAAGGAATTTGTTTTAGATCATGTTTGATGGAGTTATCCCAGGGGTCTCTGAAAGCACCTTCTGGCCCACCCAGGCCCCCTCCAGAGCAGCTCTGCTTCAACCTGTTCTTGGATATGGAATTTTGTGGAGAATTACAATTGAAAAAGGGTTCTGTTGCTAACGAAGACACGGTTAAAAGTTGAATGATTGCAGTACTACCTACACTCTAGCCTGGGCAACAGAGCAAGATCCTGCCTCAAAAAAAAAAAAAAGGGAGCTAATCCCAATTGAATATTAGTTATGAGATAAAATATTCCTGGAATCATGAATTTTGCCAATGGAAAAATATAGTTTTATTTAACATACATGATATACATAGGCTATTATATATATATATTTCACAAAAAGAAATTTTTAGAAATTCATCTACTAATATTAGAAGAAAACAGGGTGGGCTAGAGTTTCTCAGAAAAGGGCATGACATGGAAACAGCAGTGGCATTTTGGAACCAGAATAAGAACCCAATGACCTGTCTTTGAATTACGACACCACCTATTAGTACTGGCATAACTTTGGACAAACTATTTTAGGGGTTTGTTCCCAGTTTCTTCAACTGTGACCTATTTTAAAATAAATCTTGCCTCCTTGTAAGGCATAAATGAAAAATTTAAATTCCTGGTATTCTGCTAAGAGACTAAGAAAAAAACTACTGCTAGGATAACTTTGCTTCCCCTGAGAAACTGCGATACTTCCTTTTTTTTTGTTTTAATAACGAGAATTATGTAGGCATACTTGTCTTTCACTTTGCTTCACCTGCCAGAAAATTCAGAGCCCAATTTGAAGCTCAACTGTAACAACTAGGCTGATTCATATAGTCTGTGAATGTGTGTTCTTTCTCCCCCTGGTATTGCATTTCTGCCTTTATTTAAATTTTCCCTGATCTCAATTTTCAATTTCATTGCCTTTTTAACACGTGTGCTCTCATCTAAGCTGTTCCCAATCCTTTTTAGAGTGGAGTAGTGGAGTTGAAAGGATGAAGCAGGGTGGTGAGGAAAAGGAAGTAGAAACGCTGGGAAGAATGGATAAGAAAATGGAGCTTTTTTTTCCCCCTCAAACGCTAAATAAGCAGTTGTAAAAAGAAAAATATGGGCCGGGGGCAATGGTTCACCTCTTTAATACTAGAACTGTAGGAGGATCCCTTGAGGCCAGGAGTTCGAGAACAGCCTGGGCAATATAGTGAGACCTTGTTTCTATAAACAATAAAACATAATCAGTCAGATGTGGTGGCACATGCCTGTATTTCCAGCTACCTGGGAGGCTGAGGTGAGAGGATCACTTGAGCTCAGGAGCTCAAGGCTACAGTGAGCTATAAGGATCCTGCCACTGCACTCCAGCCTAGGCGACAGAACAAGACTTTGTCTCCAAAGGGGGGGAAAAATATGTGTGTGTGTGTGTGTGTGTGTGTGTGTGTGTGTGTGTGTGTGTGTGTGTAATGTGCTCTATCTAGTTGTTCATAGCTTCTGGGAACTCCTGTGTTGGGATGTTTAATTAATAACACTTTATATCTATAGTGCACTATTACTTTCACAATTCGCTGTGCCTATGATGTGAGAACATCAAAAACAACACAGCCCCATTATGGAGAATCTTTTCTGGCATTCTCAGGAAGGTACCAGTGAGGGCTGAGAAGAGCACAGTCTTTCTCCTCTTCTCCTCTCTTGCTCTGTCTTTTATCACAGTTTGGGTTATTAAATATAATCCACTGAAGCCTCGCTATAACAACCAATCTTTGCCACCAGCCACATAATTTATTTATGTACCTAGAAATATTCCTGTAAAACATCTATGTACTATAGATGGATAGATAAATGGTAAGTGATAGCCGAAAGAAAAATAGTCCAGACCTCAGAGGAATCTAATAATTCAAGCTTACTACAGACAGCCTGAAGATAGTTAACATATATAGTATTGATTATGTCAAGATTTAGTACTCTGGAAAAACCTCATAAAAAACAACATTTTGCTATCACAGGGGTTTGTGAGAGAAAGGCAATTAAAATGCAAGAAACACTAGTGTTGTTCATATGGAATTTTACAAATATTTCCAGAAATAATACCATTGTCTTCTAAGAATAGATGTTTGGTTACCAATCTATCTTCTGAAGAACCAGAGAATGTTTTGTCTTCATTGAAAAAAAAAACAAAAAAGCTAGGTGTTCTGGACAGCAACACGCTCAGGGCTTATCCCCCTGGTGTTTATGTTATAGCCCATAAGTGTTTCTATTGAAGAAGGCATCAGCTATCATCATGTGACAACTCTGACCAAAATGCTGTGGCATTTCTGTAAACAAACTGTTCCTACACAGAAGGACTGGATACTACTTTGCAGCATGATGATTCTAGATGGATATCACACATTTCTGCCTGTTTTCCTCTGCTTACTTCTCCTTTTACTCTGTTCTTTACATATGTGATCACACTTTTCTCCAAATCTTCAAATATTTTTTTATGCTGTGGTTTCTGAATTTATGGGTTTATCTTTGATCATTTGTCTCTTGACCCCCAAACCCAGAATTCCATGCTATCCAGAAAATACTCCATCTGGGTGTCCTGATAGTGTGCCACATTAAATTAGTTAGAAGGCAAGTTCCTCCTTTTCCTCCCTGTACCCTACCCCGCAAACTACTCCATTAGGTTATGCATGGTCAGAAATGACTCTTCCATCCCATGACTGTTTGCTTTCAAAGAATCAGCCTGGCTACCTGGAAGATCTGAATGTCTGGAAGAAGTTGATGGGATGTTCAGGATGAACTCAAAGAATGAGTACACACCCTGCATCTCTCAGATGACTGTTCCTCCTCCCTTCTTCATGCTCACAAAGCTCTCTGTCCATGCCTCTATCACAGAACTTACTCACCAATGTGTGACTAGTCGATTTATTTCTCTTCCTCTTTGGGGTTTGAGCTCCTCAAGGGTAGAAGAAACTGTCACATGTTCTTAATGTAACCCAGATTCTTAGGGTGTATTTCTGAATGAACTTCTCTTAATTCATTTGAAAAACAGTCATTGAGCATCTACTGTGTGCTATGTGCTGGAGATACAATTGTGAAGATGACAAACTTTGTCCTCATCCCCTCCAAGCCACTAAGGAACACAGACCAGAAGGGAAAAAATGCTGTTATAGTATAAGCCCAGATGCTATGAAAGCACATGGGAAAATGCTTAATCTCCAGGAAGATGGGTAGAAAATAAGGTTGGGACCAAGGAGAGGCAAGCTAGATGATTAGAGGGCAAAATTTAAGGAAGCACTAACTCTTAGAGTCAGGCAAGTGCAGGGTGAGCACCCCAGAAGAGTGCCTCCTTAAATTTTGTTTCCCAGGCACCTCACCCTAGGCCTGGCCTTGATGGAAAACTTAGGACCTGTGCATATATACTGAGTCACTTGTGAAAGTATCCCAAGGCAGACTGGTGGAGCCTTAGAGACCAAGATCCTCTTTAATAGGAACTTAAATATTTTATAAGATATTTTCAGATTCCCTTCTATTAAAGGGAGCACTTGAAAGATTAAACATAATCACTTTAAGTAGGTTGGTAAGTACAACCACCATAAATGCAGAAATAATAAAAAGTAGAGTAAAAATGTGCTTACACAGTACCAGTAAGTGTATACATGTTAAAGAGAGACAATATAGAATAGTGGTTAGGGCAATGGCCTATAGAGCTTTGCCTTTTACCAGCTATATGGCCAGGGGTATCATTTATCCTTTCTATATCTTAGCAGTATCTTCATCTGCAAAATGGCAATAATAATAACTCCCTATCTCGTAGGATCATTGCAAAGATAAAATGAGTTAAAATATGCAGAGCTGAGAACATGCCAGGCACACTGTGAACATCCAACAAATGTTAGCTCACCTTATTTTTCTTTAATTCTTCTAACTCTTCTTAGTGCATACTCCTCTAGAGAATGATAGCTAGAATTCCAAAGACTCCTGCTTTGAGATATGAGAGTATCTTTAAAAATTAGGTGAGATATTTATATAACTGCCCTCAGGACATTCTGTACAGACACTTAAAACCAGCATGCTTCTAACTAAATCACTCTTCTCCATCCTATTCTGGAGTTTCCTATCACAGTTAATGACAATAAGATCTATTTTTTTAAATTCACATTACCTACTTTTAATTCTCTGCTTTGCAACTGGTATCTATTATATGCATGCATGTGTGTGAGTGTGTGTGTGTGTGTGTACATGTGTATGTGTGTATTTAGCAATTTTCTCCTCAACTAAAATGTAAATTCTCATGAAGGCACAGCCTTGTTTAGTGTTGCATTACCAGCACTTAGTACAATTCAGGCACTCAGTTTTTAAACAAATGAAGGAATGGGTGGATAAATTTTCAACTCCTCTCATTCCTTGCCTCTTGCCCTCCATCAATTGATACAAATTCCGTCAACTCAGTCTCCTGCATATCTTTTACACGGTGTGTTCTGTCCACACCTCCACCACTCTACCCCAAGCCATCATCACCTTCCACCTGGTATACTGTAATGGTATCTCACCTGCTCCCCTTCCTCAAGTCCCTCATTTCCCAAAAAGTCTTCTTAGCACAGTCTGGGTGCTCTTACTAACATGTAAATCAACTATATTCCTCCACTGCTTGCATTTCAAAGCAATCCCTAAAAGGTTATGTGCTGTATAACTCCATTTCTTTTACATTCTCAAAATTACAAAACTAAAGGAATAAGAACAGACCTAGTAGATGCCAGAAGAAAGAGACAAAGGTAGTGTGGTGGGCGCAACAGTTGGAAGATAATTCGAGAGATTTCCTTTACGGCAATAGAAAGGCTCTACATCTTGATTATGCTAGTGGTACATAGATCTATACACAGAATCAAATTTCACAGAACTATCTACATACATACACTCATACAATCAGTGAATGTAAAAACTAGTCAAAACTGAAAAAGGTCTATAGTCTATTTAATGACATCGTATCAGCATCAGTTTCCTGGTTTTGATATAGTGATACAGTTATATGAGATGTTACCATTAAAAGAAGCTGGGTAAAGGGTTCATGGACCTCTATGCACTATTTTTGCAACATCCTATAATTACTTCAAAAATATTTTTTTAAAAAACATTTCAAAAAATCATTACCTCCTTCAGAGACAAAAAAAAAAATCCAGCTGCATCATCACAATTCATAAAACTTTAAAGAATCTGGCCTCAGATCACATCTCCAGCTTCATCTTTTGACATTCAGGTGGTTTGGTTGTAAATGAGCCAATGAATATGAATTCATTTTATCCTACTGTTTTATTAATTTGAAGCTTTAAAATATTGCCTTTTTAAATGAGTATATAAAAACGAAAGTAAATAATGTGGCATATATTCTTGGTTGCTGCATCAGTTAGCTATCTCTGTATAACAAACTACCCAAACCTTAGAATCTTAAAATAATAACATTTATTATCACTCATGAGTCAATGTGTCAACTCGGCTCACTTACACATCTATGGTCAGCTGTGGGTCAGCGTTTGGTGTTCAGGTGGCTAAAGACTTGCCTGAAATGGCCTTGCTGAAACAATTAAGCTCTTCCACATGGTATCTCATCCTCTAGCAGACTGTTCACGCAGCTGTGGCAGGGTTCCAACAAAGGGAGGAAGTTCTCAAGGCTTAGGCTTAGGCTTAGACTGGTGCATCGTCATTTCTACCAAATTCTATTGGCACAAGTCGGTCAAAAAGCCAATCCATACTCGACAGGTGGAGAAATTGGTATCATCTCTTGATGGGATGAGCCACAAAATCCCATTGCAAAAGATGTGGACGCTGAAAAATTGGGACAACAAAGTAGTCTACTAAAATACCCCAATACAAGCCATCAAAACATGAATAGTGCATTTCCCATTATAATATAAAATGCTAACATTAAGTAAGATCACAAGCATATTTCCAACCAAAATTCAATATATTGAAAGACTTCATTATATGGAGCAATAGAAAATCACCATCTTTTACAAAGAAATAAATGTTCTCCTTACTACCTCTAAACCTATGTATTTGACAGGTCTTTAAAAATCTGCTGCGTTCTTCCTACAGCCCTTCTTCTAAGTTTAATTTCCTTTTTATTTCTTATTCAATTTCAGTCTTAATGAAGCAGCTTAGCATTCAAGCAGCAGCAGCCCCACTCCTAGGGAGAGCCGTTGTTTAATATTAATGTTCATCTAAAATGAAGCAACGCCCTGCTGCCTTCACAATCATGCCATGAGAAATTGTCACCCTCAGAGAGGTAGGTAAGGGTGACACTGCTGCCTTCATTTTTTCCTTAGGGTGCAGGAGACCAAAGAGGGAGAGGCCAGATGGAGGTGGGGAATTTGATCTTGCTGCCCAAGTCAATGTGAGCTGCAAAACTCTAATCAACTGAGTGGGCTGGAAGTCACCTAGGCAATTCAGCTGGTGGGTGCCCATGTGAAAGCGAGAGATAATCATTAATGTCCCTCCTAAGACAGGAAGGTCTTTACCGACAGACGTAGATTCCACCAGCACGTTGCACAAAGCCTATTGAAGTGCAGACAGTGATTTGTAAAATGTTACGGGAGCAGTGGAGCAGGCTTAAGTTAAATGCAATGGCATGCGATTAGTTGATAAAATAATTATTTCACTGTGCTTTGGACTTCGTGAAAGTGCGTGACTTGAAATTCTGGATGGCAAGTCATTTCTGTATATTAAAATGAAAATGCTACTTTTCCTAAGTACCATTTACTCTGTGACATTCTTTATATAAATACTACGGGTAAAGAAAGAAAGAGAATAAAATCTACCTACCATCTTACCTGCCTGACATAATGCCCTGGAAAATGAAACAATGTCCTGTCCCTAAAAAGTCTCTTTCAGGGATCAACATCAGCTCCAAGAAAGTCAAAAATGAGTACATCATGCAAAGTCAAGTCTACTAGGACTAAAGCTTGTCTTTGTGCCCGTCTGTATTCTTCAGTTGCAATCCTTTTATTTTATTTTTTCATGGACTGGAGATAGAATTGTGGCAACTAGGGCAGTTTTCATTATCTATAAAATCCTCAAAGCTATAAATATTGCTGTATTTAAGCATATGGAAAATTTATGTATGTGAGAAACAGAAACTATATTTTATCTTGGTACCCAGATTTCTTTTGGTGGAGGAAGAATGTGCATTTTTCATATCTTAATAAGATTTCAATACTCAAATCTTGATAAAACTTCAACTGCTTCTCTTACACTTCCAACTGTTAGGACACATGTATTATATAAAATGCCAAGAACTCAGCAAATGGATATATTGTACAAATAAATGGATGAAGGATTATGTACTGCTTCTCCCATGTTTTTGTGAGGCTCAATACATGACACTGAATTGTTCAAAGACGAGCAGAGTGTGATTTATGGGCCAGCCTATGTCCTGGCTTATGGACGTCTTGTTCCTGTTAAATGAGTCAGATGAGATGACAAAAATCTCTTATAAATATTCACGGGTGGTTCCAGCTTGTAATCACTCAAAAACAGTGCTACATATACCAAATATCAGTAGATTACTTTGTAATTTACAAAGCACTTTCTTCTTTATTGAAATAGTAATTCCTTATAACAGCCCCATAGGTAGATGATGAGTTAACTACAGGTACCTAAGGTTCAAAAGATCAAGGGTCACCCCAGACCCCTAAGTTTATAAATGTTCAAGCCACGATCCCAAACTTGGATGTTTATACTCCAAACTTAGTTTTCTCTCTACTATTAGCAACCTGGTAAAAAGAAGAAAAAAAAATTCAGTCCCTCCCTTACCACCCCCAACACTCTAAAAAATGATTGAAAATGTAAAATTGTATTAAAATTAAATGGAATTTTCTGGGATAAAAGGCAAAACTTCATTGTAACAAAAGTGGTTGTCTAATTATTGTTAATTGTCACTAACATCCTTTGAGGCAGGCAGGATTAGCAATACGTCCCACATGACAAGTGAGGAACCAGCCCTGTTAGTGAAGCACTAAGTTTGCCAACTCTGAGGCCCACTGCTCTTCTTGCCAACTCAGAACTAGGACGGCAGCCTGTCCCGCCTTCCTCCATAGAGCAAATCCCAGAGAGTGCTGGGATGAAGTTCTCTGGAAACTAGCTAGCAAGACCGTATTGTGTAGGTTGTAATTCTGAAAGTGATAAGTGCTGGCTGATAAAGCCAGCTTTCAACTCTCCACTTCTAAAAATACTTCCCTTAATGCAGAAATTCTTTCAACTGCAGCCCAAACCTTCCATTCTACAATTAAAGTACCTGGAGCTAATACCTCCCTGGAGTTTATTTACCCATTGAGTTTGAGCTCTGGCATTTTCCACAGCCCTTTGGGTATAGGCAAGTCTCGAATACCTCACAGATTTGGGTGCAGAATAAGTGAAATAGTAAGTAAAGAGCCTGACTTTATATGCAGACATTAGGTGCTCCATAAGTGTTTACTTCCTTTGCTTCTGATTCCTCTGAACTCTCCCTTGCTACTCCTCTCTTGAAAATATTCTTTAGCATGGGGCCTACTCAGTGATGCCTAAACTCTGTAGTAACACTCCTGATGACCTTTGTTCATGTTGGTCCATCCACCTGAAATTTCCTTCTTCCTGCCCCTGCTTGGGAAATCCAAGTCCTATCTCTGATGTCCTCAAGGAAGTCTTGGGATAGCTTCTCCATTATAAACACCAACCCCAACCCCCAACCTCCCTCCAATGAGGACATCATCAGAGAAGCACCTTGTGTTGGCTGATTACATATCTGCCTCTAAATAAATTCTCAGCTCAAGAGTATTTGCTGGATTAAATTTAGGGGAAGTCATCAGGCAAGCTAAGGGTCATCTGAGGAGAGAAAAAGACAAAAAAAGAGAACGGTGGAAATAGCAGAAAACATATTTGACCTACTTAAACTATTGCCTTGAGCCCTGTCTAAAGGCATATTTGGACCTACTTTCATATATTTCTATAAAGTCCTTGTCATGACAGAAAAAAATAGTAGTGGCAACACAATAAGCAATATGGCTTCTATTAAGGATTTGCACAAAAGTGGCATCAACTAGGGTGCTCAAAGTTCTCTGGTTGCTCAGGAAATACACTTTCATTTTATTTGAATAAAAAATATTTTAGGAGGGTCAATTTGTTTTATTTTGCTTTGTTTATTTTGTCTGTTGGATATTTAGTTTTTCTGTTTGCTTTTTTTTTTTAGACAAAAATTGCAAATACAAATACTTCCTAGATCAACTATTTTGGATTATATTATCTCTGCTATTTTCCAAGTATTTTCATAACCATTGGATATCAGGAACACAGAATTCAGGCTTTCATCTGAAAAACAGTCCAACAGGATATGAGGCAGTTTAGGGTGATGTTTAAATACGTGGGCTTTGGAGCCCTTACCATCTGGTTCAAAAACTTGGCACAATATTTCCAAATTGTGTGAACTCGAGTCTCTTTATGTCTCAATTTTCTCATATGTAAAATAAGGTAATAATAGTATCTAATTCATGAGCCCATCGTGAGGATTAAAAGAGTTGATACATGTAAAGCACTCAAAACATACCTTCACCTCCCGTGCTCTCGTTTGTTTCCCCTACTCCAACCTATTCCTTGAACATCCCACGCACACTCCCACCTTGGGGCCTTTGCTGTTGCCGTTCACTCTGCCTGGAACACCCTTTTTCTAGACATCAGCATGGTTTGCTCCTTTTCTTCTTTCAGGACTTTATTCAAATATCTCCTATCAGAGGACTGTCTCTGACCTATCATTTCCAAAGCAGCACATATCTCAGCACCTCCTAGAAGACAGACTTGTTTCATAGTCTCAATACTAAATTCCAAAAGGAAAGCATCTGACTGGCTCATCAGAGCTTGAGTGTCCGCCATAGTCCTATCAGTTTCATTTTGGTTGGAAGTGGCAGGATTGTCATATAGTAAAATAACAGAGCTGCTAAAACCCAGTCCTACACGGGGTGCAGTTCTCGAGAATGAGGGGCATTGGGAACTGTGAGATTGTGCCAGCAAGTCTAGTAGAGCTAAGAAAAAGGCGATCATACCTCTGCTACTAATTTCTTGGCGACAGGTCGGGATGTGACCTTAGACAAGTCAAAAGTCTGGGCCTCATCTTCCCTCCCTATCAAGTGATGACAACATTACCTGCTACAATCCCTTGCAGTGAGATCAATAAGATGAGAAGATAAGTGAAATTAAAATACATAGGAAATTTTAAAATCCTTCATAATGATGTCTTTGTCTTAATTGTGCTTTAAAATATTTTAGCCCAAAAGAAGAGCTGGATGGAGCAAGTGTGAAAAATCTTGATTTCCCAGGTGATAGGTATATCATTATTCTATTTTCTGTACTTTTATGGTTTTTAGAAAATCTGAATAATAAAAAATAAGTTATAAGTGGAATCTACATGCAGTCTCATGATCTAGCTTTTTTATTTGTTATTGTTTATTGGGATGATATCACAGTCGTAGTCTTTTAGTCTATTTCTAAAATAACCCCAATCTGAAAATTACTTCTAACACACTACTCTTGCCACGAGTATCATGACAAGAATGGTTCTTTTAAAATGTGAATACTGTGGACATGTTTAAAGATTTGGTATGATTAGAAACTTCAGCAAAACATTCTGAAAACACCTCTAAATATAATCTACAGTTATAGAGATGAAGCTCATGAGAATTCCAGTGGCAAAGGTCCAGGCCTCTGCTCAGGCCCCATTTCTTTTCTGTGTCACATTCCCTTGGTGGCTGTCACATCACTCATTCTATCATCAAAAGTAGCTCTGAATAAAAAGTAAATAACTTCTTTCATCACTTCTCCCAAAGACTAACACATTCAGACCTTTACATTTCAATGATTTTACTGCTGTTATCACAGGAAATATATAAGATGGCAAACACAACCACAACCGGGAGAAATTACAAACCTTAGGGAATGCTACTAATTCAAGGTCCACGGATTGATTGCTGAGATGATGAGTAAGATACCCATCGGATTTCTGCCTGCAGCTGCCATGCCTGAAAATGAAACTCAGGAAACCTATCTTTGTTTCTTTTTCCCAACTTCTAGGACAGGGATTCTGCAGATCCTGCACTCCTGGAAGAGTTGGAAGAACCCAGTGCACTTTGTCTCAATGTTTCTTTGCATCTCTTAAGACCCCCAGATCTAGTTACAACAACTTCCCTGCTCTTTTGCCCTACAAAGCAATCCCTTTGAGAATTTTTTCTAAACAGATAACATAATTATCAAAATCCATCCAACATAACTGGATATTTAATACATCTTCTACCCAAAACCCTTGATTCTGTTCAATTACAGTTGTTAAATTGATTGAAAGTGTCTAAATATAAATTTTAAAGTTCCTAAAAAGTTATATCATTTTCCATTTTAAACCAGTGTTATCCAAATTTGAGAATTCAGGCTATCATCAAATATAAATATAAGAAAACATTCACATGAGTGATGTTCAGCAAACACCTGGAGCACATCTGATGGGGATGGGCATAGGATTCCGCTGCAGGATTTCCAGAGCTGGTTAACAAGTCATCTCAAATAACTGACTGTAAACAGTATGTCTGACGGCTGTGCAATTGAAAGTACTTGTTGCACTTCAGAACAGTGACTATATAGGATTAATTCAGTGACAATTTCTCAAAAAACAACATCATTAAAACCAGGATGTGGTCCCAAATTGGGTTTTATAGGATTCTCCCTAGAGTTTTCACAAACCACACTAACTCATTAAACCTTGGAAGTCAATAGGCCACTTGGAACTAGTTTAATTATATAGTAACAGATTGTAAAATTAAGTGTTCTACTCCCAGCACTTTCCCATTTCTTCTAAATAAATTCCTCAGGGGGGAAAACAAAAATCTATAAGTGAAATGGAAGTGGGGGATTTTTAAAACCATTTTATAGCTTGAGAGAATATCAGCTCCAATAATCCCTCAGTGTATTCAGCTGTAGTAGACATTGATTGAAAAGCAAAAGGTAGAATCCTATCCCCTTTCACTTGAGCAAATCTACCTTTTTAAAACACATAGAGTAATTAACGTAGATTCTCTGATAAGGAGAATGATAATTTGAATTTTGCTCAATTCTATTGTTTCTCTTTTGTCTACTATGTCTCTTTTGGTCCCTTGTGTCTATGTGCTACTTTGGAAATGAGAGATCAGAGTGAGGGCCCTCTGCCTACAATTTCAAGATATTGAGCACCTGGTACCACAGGTAAAAATGAATAACATCAGTGGCTATCACAGAAACGCTGAGTGGTGAATTTTAAAACAGCATAAAATAATAATGAACTTCTACTTCATAATCTAATTAGAAAACTCTCAAGTCCATAAGCGGTATTTTTCCTAGTTGTTCTTCAAGTCTATATTGTGGTGTTTGACTGAAATAAAAATGTCCCCTTACTCAAGAGAACTGACTGGCACCACATGTGGCTGCTCCCAGATTAGTCATGTCATATGAAACAGATCACAATTCCACTGTTCTTATAACTAGAAATAAATGTCATTAACATTTGGGAACAAATATAGAATACAGAAGTGTAGGTGTATGGTTAACCTATAAAGTAACCACCAAAACTCAATGAAAACTTTCACTGAAAAAAGATTTGGAAGATACTTAACTAGTTCTAATTGAACACACTTACATTGCTTCTTTTAAAAATGTGTATTCCCCGTTATCTGTGGAAATCTGCTTACTTTCAGTGTATTTTATTCTCCTATAAAATCTAATGTGTTTCACTTCCACAGGAAAAAAAATACATTCTGACCCCCCAACTCAGGAAACAAGAGCAGAAGGTAATGGTTTCAGGCATTTTCACTCCCTGGAGTTTACAAGAAGGGATAAAGAAGCCACAATATACTTAAAGTAGGCCTCAGGGAGGTTCTGCAATAACCCTGAACTTGTCACTGAGAATTTTCAAAAGTTCTTGGCCAGTATCAGATACCCAAAATGAAATTAAATAAAGAATATATTATTGCCCTCCATTTCATAAAATTTATTAAGCATCTAATATGTGCCAGGCACTCTGCTAGGCTCTGTTACATAAAATAGCTTTTTTAACCCTCATAACGCATTGTGCCTGGTATTATTAATGTTACAAGATGAGCAAAGAGATTTTTCAAGTTTAGGAGACTTGTTCCAAATCACACAGAAACGGTTCAGGCATTCACCTCGAGACTACTCTTATGAAAGCCAGTGTTCTTTCCTTTCTCTCAAAATTGATCGACCATGAAATAATCTAATAGCACCAGGATTGAAACAAAAAGGACTGCCTACACACACAGTAAAAGAAAATATTTGCAATAAACATACATAACAAGAGACTTATATAAGGAATATATAAAGAGCTTCTACAAATCAATAAGACAAAAATACACAAACAAATAGAAACAATAGATGAAATATTTGAACAGGTACATCATAAAAGAGAATGTCCAAGTGGCTAATAAACATATATAAAAGTATCCATTTATTAGTCATCACAGAAATGCAAGTTAAAGCTATGATGAAATATATTAAATGCTTGCTATTTAATGGTAAGAGCTGTTTTCATAATTACATGTGTAGACTTGTTTACCTATAGCCTAATTATCTCAGAATTAATTACATGCACCAGAGTGGCTACTATAAAAAAGTCTAAGTGGGCGAGGGTACACAGCAGTACCTCACTGTTGGTAGAGTCTAAGCTGGCATAACCCCTAGCTGCTGAAAGTGAATGTGTGTAAGTTTCTATACCTAAGGTCAATAATTCTATCCCTAGGTATAGAACTAGAGAAATGTGTGCCAAAATATATGTTCAAGTACATTCACAGCAGCACTATTTGTAATAGCCCAAAATTAAAAAGTATCTAAATGCCCAAGAAGTTTGACCCATAGAAATAAGCAGTGCAAGTTACTGAAAATTACCTATGTGTATGTTAACTAAAAGATTTCTTTAGTTGATTCATCCTGATTAATCTGCCCCCAATTTATTCTCAAATAATTTAAAATTTGCCTCCCTAAAAATATAAGTTTACTGTGTCTAAACATTAGTATTCATGTGTGTAAACATATATATATGCATATATATGTATATGTAATTGAACATATGTATGTACATACACACACAACTCAGAATGAAAAGAAAAATATATTCAATTTTGTGCAAGAAAGTTTTGTGCAAGAAAAATTCAAAAAGCCATATTTTATATAATAAAGATCTAAAAAGAAATGTTTTTATTTTTAAACCAAGGGGGCTACTGATTTAATACTTTTAATATAAAAGAGCAGTTGTTCCAAATTGGAGTTTTTACAGTTAATATGTAGGCTGGAAAAAAAAAATCTTTTTAGAAATTTCTTTCCTGTCCATTCCACAAAGATGAAAAGAAGAAAATGTTTTCTATAATTTCTTTCCAAAAAAAAAAGAAAGGGAAAGAACAGTTTGATTATTTTTCCTCTGTAATCTCTTGAGAAGGTTTGCATAGAACAGGCATTAATTAAACCATGATAATGTAGCCCAAACCAAAATGCTTGCTATTTAATGGTAAGAGCTGTTTTAATAATTACATATGTGGACTAGTTTACCTATATCCTAATTATCTCAGAGTTAGTTAATTTTAGCTTGATTGGAGTGTCAGGGAAGGTGGTTCACAGTTCTGAATACTAAAGAAGTACCGGAGAGAGAAGATGGCGGAGTGGAGGTGACCTCCTGGATTTGTGCTCCCGGAGAGGAAGGCGTGGATCTCCACCTGCCACAACACTGGAGGATTGCTCCTCCACAGGAACGGTGGGGTGAACCCACGGAGAATCACCGTGGGACACAGGGAACAGGAAAAAACAGAGGCGAGTGGGAAGTCAGACCGAGATAATTTGGAGAGTGCGGGACGGAAAACAGACAGCGGAGTGCGGGACGGCCGTACCTGCCTCACCGGACAGTGGGGCGGGTTCAGCCCCACAGCAAAGCGGCTTGATCTCCCCACTGACCCCCACATCCACTCGGTCAAGGATCTGACTGAAATCGGTGCAGAATCACCGCGGGAGACCTGGAGCTCCGAGGACAGGTGACATAGGCGGGCGAGAGCTTGGACTCTGGCGGCTCTCCGGCGCCCTATCTCTTAAAGGGACAGACGCGGGCCTGCGCCGAGGCCAGGGGCTGCGAGCGTGAAATATTAAAGCGGGACTTTTTTGCTTTTTTTTTGGCCCCTACGGCAGCTCTCCGGCTGGGGAGCTGCTGTGGGCCCTGGCGCCTGCCGAGCTCTGAACGCTCCCCCCGGGCGCCTGCAACCGGCGCATGCGCGGTCGCCATCTTGGTTCCCACAGCTAAGCCTCTGACGGGTCTCCGGCGCCCTATCTCTTAAAGGGACAGACGCGGGCCTGCGCCGAAGCGAGGGGCCGCGAGCGTGAAATATTAAAGCGGGACTTTTTTTGCTTTTTTCTGCCCCCACGGCAGCTCTCCGGCTGGGGAGCTACTGTGGGCCCTGGCGCCTGCCGAGCTCTGAACGCTCTCCCCGGGCGCCTGCAACCGGCGCATGCGCGGTCGCCATCTTGGTTCCCACAGCTAAGCCTCTGGCGGCTTTCCGGCGCCCTATCTCTTAAAGGGACAGATGCGGGCCTGCGCCGAGGCCAGGGGCCGCGAGCGTGAAATATTAAAGCGAGATTTTTTCTTTCTTTTTTTTTTTTTATTTTTTTATTTTATTTCTCTCTTTCTTTCTTTCTTTCTCTTTTCTTTCTTGTTTTCTCTTTATTCTCCTTGTTATTCATATTGTTTCTCTCTCTCTCTTTTTTTTTTTTTTTCTTTTTCTTTTTTTTCTTTTTTCCTTTCCGGTGGCCCTCCAGCCCAAGAGCTACTGTATACTCCTGAGTGCTCCAGACCTCCAGGTCTGATTCCTATTGGTCCCTGAATATTGCCCCCCAGTACCAGTGAACTGCGGGTGGGCAGCAGCAATTGTGAGGGCCAAGGTCTAACTGCTGCAGAGCCATAGGGTGCCAGGCAGCTCCCCAGGAGGCTCCATCCCCTGATCCATAGACCCTCTCCAGGTCCCCTTCCCAGGTGTGAACACTGAGTGCTTCCCCAGACGCAAGAGTGTGGAGCCCGGACCTTGGGAACACTGGGACAGTGTAGACCCTTGCCCGTGGGAGCTGCAGCAGCTGGGGCACTGAGGGAGTGAGGGCACTGCCTCCTCTGCCTAGCCAGTGTCTTTCCTGCAGAAAGAGACAGAAACCACACATCCAGAGGAAGAACCAAAAGTCAGGGGGGGAAGAAGAAGGAAGAGGAAGAGAGAGGAAGGGAAGAAAGAGGAAAGAGGGAGAGGAAAAAAAAGAAAAAGAAGAAGGAAGGGAAAGAAAAAGAGAGGGAGAAGAGGCTTTCTGCTTGCAAATAGTGTGAATCCTGCCTACTAACTGAAAGTCCACAACACAGTGATTTAACTTGCCAAACCCTCTCGGGGTGGACCCATCAGAAGCAGTCCCCCAACTGAGATAGAAAAAAGAAACTCTAAACAGCACACAACAGTCTCCCCCTATAGATAAAGGAAGCAACATTCCTAGACTGTTCCACAGCCTAAGAACAGAGTACAAGACGTGCTGTTAACTAGACTAAAGCTGTGAGAAAAGATCTAACGATAGAGCCAGATGGGAAGGGCTCAGCGGAAAAATATGGGGAGCACAAAAAACCAAACGGAAACCTCGCCCCCAAAGAGAAATACCAACTCTCCTCCAATTGGCACAAGCCAGTTTGAGAATACCAACATGTTACCAGAAGAATTTCAGTCTTGGGTTATAAATAAGCTGAATGATATACAAGAAAAAATTGATATCCACCGCAAAGAAACCGCAAAAAAATTCCAGGATTTGGAAGAAAAATTCACTAAAGAAATAGACGTATTGAAAAAAAAACCAAACTGAACTCCTAGAAATGAGGGATTTATTCAGGGAGCTACAAAACACAGTGGAAAGTCTCAAGAACAGGGTAGATCAAATAGAAGACAGAATCTCAGAAATCGAAGATAACTCTTTCCAATTAAATAAGACAGTCACAGAGATAGAGCAAAGAAATAAGAAAAAAGATCAGAGTCTTCAAGAAATGTGGGATTATGTGAAGAAACCTAACGTGAGAGTTATAGGCATCCCTGAAGGTGAAGAAGATAATAAGCAAGGGCTGGATAAACTATTTGAAGACATAATAGAAGAAAATTTCCCAGGCCTTGCTAAAACTTTAGATATACAGGTTCAAGAAGCTCAAAGAACCCCTGGTAGATTCATAGCAAATAGGAAAACACCACGCCACGTAGTCGTCAGACTGACCAAAATATCCACTAAAGAGACCCTTCTTCGAGCTGTAAGGAGAAAGAAACAAGTAACATACAAAGGGAGACCCATTAGAATTACGCCAGATTTCTCAAATGAAACTTTACAAGCAAGAAGAAGTTGGGGCCCCATTCTCACTCTTCTGAAACAGAATAATGCCCAGCCTAGAATCTTGTACCCAGCTAAGCTAAGCTTTCTATATGAAGGAGAAATTAAGACATTCTCAGATAAACAAGGACTGAGGGAATTCACCAAGACAAGACCACCCCTCCAAGAAGTACTCAAAAGAGAGTTACACACGGATCATCACAACAAAGGCCCACGAATGTAAAGCCACCCAAGAACTAAAGATCAAATTCTAGCCACCACAATGGCTCAAGAGAGAAAACATAGAAAAGAAGTTCTACCCAATAAGATAAACAGAAATCTGTCCCAATTATCAGTTCTCTCACTAAATGTCAATGGCCTGAATTCCCCACTCAAGAGACATAGACTGGGCCAATGGATAAAAAAACACAAACCAAGTATCTGCTGCCTTCAGGAAACACACTTAACCGGCAAAGATGCATTTAGACTGAAAATAAAAGGATGGAACTTGATATTTCAAGCAAATGGTAGCCAAAAGAAAGCTGGTGTGGCAGTTTTAATTTCCAATAACTTAGTCTTTAAACCAACAAAAGTAATAAAAGACAAAGACGGTTACTACATACTGGTGAAAGGCACAATTCAACAAGAAGACATAACCATACTTAATATATATACACCCAATCTAGGTGCACCCAGATTCATAAAGCAAATCCTACTCGATCTAAACCAAATGATAGACAACAACACTTTAATAGTTGGAGACTTTAACACCCCACTGACAGCACAGGACAGATCCTCCAAGCAGAAAATAAGCAAAGACATAGTAGACTTAAACAGAAGGCTAGAACAAATGGGCCTGACTGACATCTACAGGACATTCTACCCTAAATCCACTGAATATACATTCTTCTCATCGGCTCACGGAACATTCTCTAAGATTGACCATATCCTAGGCCATAAAGCAAGTCTTAAAAAAATTAAAAAAATAGAAATCATACCCTGCATCTTCTCAGACCACAATGGAATAAAAGTAATAATGAACCCTAACAGGAACTCTCATTCCTACTCAAGGTAATGGAAGCTAAACAACCTTCTTCTGAATAACAATTTTGTAAAGGAAGAAATTAAGTCAGAAATCAAAACATTCTTTGAATTAAACGACAAAGGTGACACAACTTATCAAAATCTATGGGATGCAGCTAAAGCAGTCCTGAGAGGAAAATTCATTTCCATAAATGCCTATTTCAAAAAGACAGACAACTTACAAATAGACAACTTAATGAATAGACTCAAAGAGCTGGAGAAAGAAGAACAGACTGACCCCAAACCCAGCAGAAGGCGAGAAATTGTTAAGATCAAATCAGAATTAAATGAAAAAGACAACAAAAATACTATAAGGGAAATTAATAAAACAAAAAGTTGGTTCTTTGAAAAGATAAATAAAATAGACACACCACTGGCTAGACTAACCAAGAGCAGAAAAGAAAAATCTTTAATAACTTCCATCAGGAACATGAAAGGAGAAATCACAACCGAAGCCACAGAGATACATGACATTATCTATGAATATTACAAAAATCTTTATGCACACAAATTGGAAAATGAGGAGGAAATGGACAAATTTTTAGAAACACACAGCCTTCCCAAGCTCAATCAGGAAGAAATAGAATTCCTGAATAGACCAATATCAAGAACTGAAATTGAAACAGCAATAAAAAACCTTCCCAAAAAGAAAAGCCCTGGTCCAGATGGGTTCACACCTGAATTTTACCATACATACAAAGATGAACTGGTGCCCATCCTACATAAACTATTCTTCAATATTGAGAAGGATGGAATTCTCCCCAACACATTCTACCAAGCCAATATAACATTGATACCAAAACCAGGAAAGGATGCAACAAAAAAAGAAAACTACAGACCAATTTCTCTCATGAACGTAGATGCAAAAATTCTCAATAAAATCCTAGCAAATCGTATCCAAGTGCTGATTAAAAAAATAATTCATCACGACCAAGTAGGCTTCATCCCAGAGATGCAGGGGTGGTTCAACATACGAAAATCTATAAATGTAATTAACCACATAAATAGAAGCAAAAATAAAGACCATATGATCCTCTCAATAGATGCAGAAAAAGCATTTGACAAAATTCAACACCCTTTTATGATAAAAACACTTAACAACATAGGCATAAATGGGACCTACCTAAAAATAATACAAGCCATATATGACAAACCCACAGCCAACATCATACTGAATGGGGAAAAATTGAAAGCATTCCCACTCAGAACTGGAACCAGACAAGGCTGCCCACTGTCCCCATTACTTTTCAACATTGTATTGGAAGTCCTTGCGAGAGCTATCAGACAAGAGAGCAGAATCAAAGGTGTCCAAATAGGGACAGAAGAGATCAAACTCTCACTCTTCGCTGATGATATGATGTTGTATCTGGAAAACCCCAAGGACTCAACCAAGAGACTCCTGGAATTAATTAACGAATTCAGTAATGTCTCAGGTTACAAAGTCAATACACACAAATCAGAGGCATTCATATATGCCAATACCATTCAATTGGAGAACCAAATTAAGGACTCAATACCTTTCAAAATAGCAACAAAGAAAATAAAATATCTAGGAATATATTTAACTAAAGAGGTAAAGGACCTCTATAAAGAGAACTATGAAACGCTAAGGAAGGAAATTGCAGAACACGTAAATAAGTGGAAATCCATACCATGCTCATGGATTGGAAGAATTAACATCGTTAAAATGTCTATACTACCCAAAGTAATCTATAGATTCAATGCAATTCCTATTAAATTACCAACATCATTTTTCACAGATTTAGAAAAAATAATTATACACTTTGTATGGAAACAGAGAAGACCCCGTATAGCAAAAGCAATCTTAAGCAATAAAAACAAAATGGGAGGTATTGATTTGCCAGACTTCAAACTATACTACAAAGCTGTGGTTCTTAAAACTGCTTGGTATTGGCACAAGGGCAGGGACACAGACCAGTGGAACAGAACAGAAAACCCAAATATAAAACCATCCTCATATAATCATCTAATCTTTGACAAAATAGACAAAAACATACTCTGGGGACAAGAGTCCCTATTCAATAAATGGTGCTGGGAAAACTGGATAGCCACATGTAGAAGACTGAAACAGGACCCACAGATTTCACCTCTCACAAAAATCAAATCACGGTGGATAACAGATTTAAACCTTAAACGGGAAACAATTAGAATTCTAGAAGAAAATGTAGGAAAGACTCTCACAGACGTTGGTCTAGGCAAAGAATTTATGAAGAAAACCCCTAAGGCAATTGCAGCAACAACAAAAATAAACGAATGGGACCTGATTAAATTAAAAAGCTTCTGCACAGCCAAAGAAACAGTCACGAAAATAAACAGACAGCCTACAGAATGGGAAAAAATTTTCGCATACTACACATCAGATAAAAGACTGATAACAAGAATCTATTTAGAACTCAGGAAAATCAGCAAGAAAAAATCAAACAATCCTATCAAAAAATGGGCAAAGGACATGAATAGAAATTTTTCAAAAGAAGACATAAGAATGGCCAAAAAACGTATCAAAAAATGCTCAACATCCCTAATCATCAGGGAAATGCAAATCAAAACCACAATGAGATACCACTTAACTCCGGTGAGAATGGCCTTTATCAAAAAATCCCAAAACAACACGTGTTGGCGTGGATGCGGAGAGACAGGAACACTCATACACTGCTGGTGGGAATGCAAACTAGTGCAACCCCTATGGAAAGCAATATGGAGATACCTTAAACAGATTCAAGTAGACCTACCATTTGATCCAGCAATTCCATTATTGGGCATATACCCAGAAGAACAAAAGTCATTCTTTAACAAAGACACCTGTACCCGAATGTTTATAGCAGCACAATTCACAATAGCAAAGATGTGGAAACAACCCAAGTGCCCATCAATCCACGAATGGATTAGTAAACTGTGGTATATGTATACCATGGAGTACTACTCAGCTATAAGAAATAACGATGATACGACATCTCTTTGGTTCTCCTGGAGAGAGCTGGAACCCATTATACTAAGTGAAGTATCCAAAGAATGGAAAAACAAGCATCACATGTACTCACCAGAAAACTGGTTTCCCTGATCATCACCTAAATGTACATCAGGGAAGGATACCAATTGGATATCAGACTGGGATGGGGGGGTGGGGGGAGGGGATGGGTGTATGCCTACATGACGAGTGCATTGCGCACCCTCTGGGGAATGGTCATGCTTCAGGGTGCAGACCCGGGGAGGTGGGGGGGGAGGGGATCGAGGTATGAATACATGGCGAGTGCCAGGCGCACTGTCTGGAGAGTGGGAGCGGACGCGCTTGGGACTCTGACTCGGGGGGATGGGCGGGACAGGGACAATGTATATGACCTGAACTTATGTACCCCCATGATGAGCTGAAATAAAAAAAAATATAAAAATTAAAAAAAAAAAAAAATACATATCATACTTTTCATTGAAAAAAATAAAATAAAATAAAATAAAGAAGTACCGGAACACATTATCTTCCAAAGATCCCAATGCGCATCTGACATTAATATTTTAATGCTACTTTCATGTAACCAGTAATCTAAGATTTGTGAATAAATTATAATTCCTAATTGATCTCTCCAGTCTGGGTCTGTGGTGTAGTGTAGCAGAAAAAGGATTGATCTAAGAGTCAGAAACCTGATTTCTAATACTGGCTATAGCCAAGATAATTTCTCTAAGTCTGTTTCCTTACCTGTGAAAAAAGGACCTGGATGATGTTGGGTCTCTTGAAGCCATATATTAATAATTCTTTTTTGCTTTCCTGACCATTCATCACTGGTCAGACAAGAATCAGGTCCTGAGTTCTCTTGATTCTTCCAGTTGGGTGGGTCTAGAATCTCTGAGCCCTCAACTTAACTAGTACAGTTTTGTGTTGTCAAACACATTGATGTCTATAGCTGCTTGAACAATTGCCACTTACAGGCTACTACACACCTGCTGACCTCTATTCTTCAGGTGGCTTACACTTAGTTGTGCTTGTTCCCGAGCCTATTTCTACAAGTTTTATATATTATTGTAATTATGTAATTGAATTAAATAGTTTGTAAATAGATAATGTGAGTGTGTAAAGAAAATAATTATTTCTATGCCTCTAAGTTGAATGCTATAAAAGAAGATTGGTAAAATTTGCTCTTGAATGAGGTGTGGCAACACAACTATAAAATAGTTTTTAAATTCTAAAGCATTTTGCCCTCAGCGTTGCAGTCTATATTTAGGTTCTTACTCCATTTAAAGAAACTGAAACTTGAACTTAGAGGTGATGCATTCGGATATGGTTAATGCCTAAAAGATGGTAGAACTCTCCTCAACAGAACTGGAATCAAAGAAAAGGCATTTTCCCAACATCAAAAGACTGGGGAAATAACACTACTATTTGTATTAAGTTAAAATGTACTGTTTAAGATGTGTTTTCTGGAAATAGACAAGACTGTGCAGGGAGAGAAATTGCAATGCAACACAATTGCAATAGCAGTCTCGGAGTGGTGGCCATGAGGTTAGGGCTGTAGACCTTATACCTCCCCCTCCCTCCCACATTCACCACCATTGGATAAGCCTGTTGCCTGAGGCAGAGGTGTAACCTAGGCAAGGCAGCTTCAACTCCCTTGGGTTGAGGGGAGATGCCAGGAGGGACTAAGCTGTCAGCACCTTCCTGAAGATAGGAAAATGAGTAGTTTGATCTCACAGTGGGAATCATCAATATACAATAGAAAAGCTATTTGAAAGAGGCTTAGATAGAAGTAAAATGGAGTTGTACTGTGAAAAAATTAAGTGGCATATATATATAAACATTTCTGAGGATTCTTTAATTGGAGAGCATTAACTTCTTTTGCCAATCATATTCTTCAGTATAAATCAGCGTTTTTCAACCTGGGGCAATTTTGCCTTCCCCTCTCTTCTCCTGGGGAATATTTGGCAATGTCTAGGGATGCTTTTGGTTGTCACCCTGGAGGGCCATGCTACTGGTATCTAGTAGGTAGATGCCAGGACATAGGTAAACGTCCTACAGTGCATGTGACAGCACTCACAATAAAGAATTATTGGGACCAAGGAGTCAATAGGGGCAAGGGTGAGAAACCTTGGTCTAAACCAATGCTTTGGTTAGTGATTGTAGATAGAAGATATTTAGATCTCACATGTTCTTAGAATTTTAGACTCTTGGTTGCAAAGCCATGCTTCTTCAATCCCATTCAGACCATTTGACACAGTTGTGTTCAAAGAGATTCAGTGCAGAGAGTTAAGATGAGAGTAGCAAAGACTACTCTCTGTTCCAAAACCTTTGTCTCTTTTTTTCTTGGGCATGGAGGTAGGCCACATTTCTCAGTCTCTCCACTTTAGGTGGTCGAGTGACTAAGTTTTAATCAATAGAAGTAATCTGTATGGTTAAAATAAAAAGATGAAGAAAGTATGATTTCACAAATCACATGGTTTATTCCCATACGAAGAGATTTTTTTTTTCCTTTTGGTTCACAGTGCTTAAAATGGGGAAGAATAATTAGAACAAGCCTCACAGGCAACATACTCAATAGATGAGTTACATTAGCCACGTGGTGAGTGAGTTCCAAAATTATTAAAGTCTAGTTGCTCCATTAGGATGGAAGCAAGACTCTGTGGAAAGTGAAGTTTGAGGTGTACCTCCATAAGAGCAGTTGTCAGGATAGATTGGTGTGCCCAACAGGATGAGGACACATAAGGTCCCTTGACTCTAGAGGGCAGTGCTGGTATTGGCAGTCAAGGCTTCAGAGATTCACTCAAAGGCTAACAGGGTGCAGCTCTGGGTCTTCTGAGAAGCAGCTGACAAGAGTGCAGTCTGGTCATTCATACACTCTCGTCTTCAGAGAGGTGGCTAACAGAGTGTAGCCCTGCCATGGCCTGAACTCTCAAAGTGTCTGTCAAAGTCTTCGGTATATATGCATTTTGAAATCCAATAGTTATAATCAATAGCTCATATATGGGCTCTGAAAAGGTGTGATGTCATGTTCTTGAGGGGAGAAGGAAGTACACTCCAAGTTCTTGTCACTCATGTAGCAAATTATGTCAGTGTTTGGTGTCATTTCAAAGTTACATAACAAGAATTAAAAGTGATGTGTTACCGCTTTCACACATAGACCATAGATAGGTCCCATGAGTAATCCTACATTCTCACTTTCCATCCCTTGGCTGGAAGACAGTGACCCCAAGGCTCAAAAGCTGCAGTTCCTAAACAGTGCCTTGGGCATGCCAGGGAAGCACAGCAAACTCACATGGTTATCCAGGGATATTATAAATTTTCAAGGGAAATGCAGCAATATCTATCAAATATTGCACAAACTACTAGCTCTAGGTCGTCTACAGTTTCAACATTAGATCACACTACATTTCTTTCCAGAATTTCTTATCTTTCTGGTTGTTGTAATAAAAAGCAAGTGCTGCACAAAAATCAATACAGAACAAAACAGGAAATGAAAATGGGTTATATCCACTCTGATCTTAAAGTTTGAGAAGTTGTGCAGTAGTCAACGGGCACACACATCCCAATTGGTATAACCACAGCATGTTTTTAATAATTGCATAATTGTGTAGCATCAATAACAAAAATATTTTTCTTTCCATTTATGTGTATGATTTTTTTCCCAAACACCTACTCAGCTGTTAGAACATATACATGTATTAAGTCTGAGGGCCAAACTATTTAACCAACGGACTGGATAGGTACTACTTTTGCCTTAGGAACACTGTGAAAAAATTACTGGGTCAATAAAGGTGCCATGAACTGAGAAAGTTTGGGAACCTTTCACCTGCAGGATGGCAGAGGTACAAGACAGAAGGAAGTGTAACACTCATATTGGCCTGTTTAAAAATTTATCTGTTATGGCAACTAATATTACCTTAACTAATACAAGAAAATTAAATTAATACAATAAACTGAAGTTTTATTCAATGCAATCCTTGGGCTGAAGCTGTGGGTAAAGACGATGTACTGTAAATCAGCTCTGGATTGGGAATTAGACCCTTTAGGGATGCGACTGAGTCTCCAGCCCACCTCTCACTGGCTATGTAATCCATACAAATCACTTTGCAATGCTGGACATTGATTAAAATATCTGTAAAATTAGGACATTAGTCTATGGTTAGTGTCTCTTCTGGCACTAACAGTCTATGTATCTAAGCTCCACCTGTTCCCTGCTTCCCACTTTTCACCTACAACTCCTTCCTGGTCTGGTTTCTTTCTTCTCACTGCTTCACAAAAGTCAGCTGCTTTTCTTTTCCTTATAGCTGGTAAGCCTACTGTATTTTTTGAGTTTCTGTCCAGCCACCCCCAGCACTCCATTTCATATGATCCAAGAAAATAAGTAGGCATTCTGAGAGATTTAATACTAATGACATTGGAATTCAGACCAGGGTTAACCAAAAGCAATAAACAAAATTCACAATGTTCTCAGATATAGTATTATAAATTGTAACACAGTATGTTTTTTGTTACTTTGCCATAAATCCCATTCCCTGGTGGTCATTCCTCACTATATCCCCAGGAAAGGGAAAAGTGAGAAAAGCAGGTGCCACATCTGGAGAAAAGAAGATATAATGTGGGAAAGCCCTTGGAAGAAAGTAATCAGAGGAAAGAAGACCACACCTTCTGGCCCCCAGAGAAGTGTGGAGGGAAGGAGAACAGTCAGAAGAAGGAGGCGCAGGTGAGGAGACTTGTGTGTTTTGACCTTACTTCCCTGGGCCAAAGGCTGGGGGGAGAGCGGTGAACTGGATAAGCCAAGGGGCAAAAGAGAACTAGAAAAAGCTTTTGCTCGTTTTCCATGTGGGGCTTTAAAAGCAGATGGCCTTATAGATTGACCTCATGCTCAGGGTGACTGTGCAAAGGAAGTGGCAAAGTGGCAAGGGTGGGCAGGGGAGCATTCCAGAGCCTCATCTGGGGCTCAAGTATCCTGGAAGGGTTCCAAAACTTCCCATGCTCTCTCAAGCAAAGCAGAAAGGAGTTTATAGGTCTAGCTTTCCAGACTGTTACTCTGACAAGAAGACCCTGTAACCTCAAATGGCTGGGAGGCATCAAAGCCAGACCGCAGAGCTGAGGTGGGGCTTAGCCAGTGGGGGTGAAGCCCTAGATTTGATATCTAAAGAGCGAAAAATGAGTTCACCAGTCACAGACATTGGCACGAGATAAAGATTATCTCTGCAGAGGCCAGAAAAGTCAGAGGACAAGAGGATGACTATCTTCCCTACTACCTGAAGTCTTACAAGCCATTCTCTCCCACTCAGATGCTCCCCTGGAAAGATGCAGAAAGAGGAGGAGAAAATTTTTAAAAATGAGGCTTTATTTAGAAAAAGAGAGAAACAGAGAGAGATACTTAATGAAATTATTTAAATTAACAAATCAGGTTGGGTGTATTAGATTTGACCAAATATTTTTTCATTACTCCATTACCACCTCCATAAGGAAGATTAGATCAGTTATGAAAAATAAAGAAGGTATTTTCTTTGCACATCTGAATATGGCATACAAAATTTGGATTCTTTTATTCTGACATTTGATTAGCGTCCTTGCCTTAATCAATGGAAGTCCAATGGACATTTAATCTCCTCTTCCTTGCAGTCTAGTGTCCTCTTTCCCCATCCTCCAGTGCTGCACTAAATCACACAGGAACTCTCTTCTCTAGATTGATGTTTTCTTAACTTCCCTGATGATAAAAAAAAAAAAATCATTCATAGTGCTTGTTAAACCATTCTAGGCAAGTACCCCAAGTGACTCTAATCACCTGGGCAGTTTGGGAAAACCTTGCTCTATTGTCTAATCTGTAGATTGCAATCTGCCCCTACAGTCATCTGTATTTTAGTAAAATCCCTGTTTCAGCAGGGATCAAACGTCTGCTCCCAGCTTCTGTGGAAAGCCACCAGGGAGGGGCTGAAGTGGCTCCACCCAACCAGAAAGTCTGCTTGTGGAGGGAGGGGCCATTTGAGATGCACAATCTGGCTTTTGGGAGTGGGTTTCACTCTTCTCCCCACTCCCCTGCCCCATGGTCTTTCTTCAGCATCTACCGGCAGGCAGGAGCTCAAACTAGCTGAGTTCCCCAGCAATGGCGCTGTGGGCAGGGAGCTTCCCTGTCCAGGATCCCACCCTGGGCTGAGAGCCTGGTCTTTCTGTGGGGGGAGGATTCCTCCACGAGTGCGCTATGGCTGGGACCCACACTGTACTCTCTTTTCAGTTCTGCCCACATGGGCTCCCTCACCTCCCAAGATTAGTTCACAATTCTCACTGTGTCCCTGACCATGCCAGGGAGAAGCGTGCTGTTCCCAAGTTGCCTGTGGGGTGCTCAAGCAGGTTTGATGTCCCTCCACTTCAAGGTGTGCCCTTCTCTGATGGAGCAGCCAGGCAAGCACACCATGGAGGGCCAGTGAGCAGGGAGCTCGCAGTCTGAGAACCCCTTAGTCCTATGCAGCTCTTAAGTGGAACAGTTTGAGCCCCAGTCTCTGTGGAAGCCCCAACACAGGAGAAGCAGCAACTCCTGAGAGCCCCAGCTCAAGTGTCTTTCTCAGCAGCCATGGGCAGGGGATGGGAACAGGAAGAAAAGAGTCTGAATGGAGGAAAGCTAGCATTCTGGTTATCACTATCCCTCTCTCCGAAAGGCAGCCTGACCGCAATGTCTAGGGTCTGTGGTCATGCAGATCCTCTGGAACCCGCCGGCCCCCTGTGGCTCCTGCAGTCTAGGCTGGATTTTGGAAATATTTGTGTGATAACAAGCAAGACAAAAATTGAGGAGCTGAAGCCCCATAAGAGGACAAAGGTGCATGGTAGGTGGAGAAGCAATATGGTACCTACTGTTTCAGCTCAGGTCTGTGGTGATGGGAAGCACCCCAAGGGGGCTGGCGGCCTGGTGCTTTGTCCTCAAGAAGCTCCCAGTTCACTGGTGGCAGAAGATTTTGGGCTCGTGAGGGTAGAAAGGTTCTTCAACAGCTCAGGAGCCTGCTGACTGCCAGAGATGTGAGGGAGGGAGAAACCGACTGCTGCACCTACCCTTTTTGTTAAACTCAAAGCCTCTTGGGGGTTGATCTCTGCTGATATCTTGTGCCTTCTTGTTCTGCTCCACAACTTCTTCCCATGGAATCTCTTGTAGTTTCTGGCACTTTTCCCTTGGAATTACACCCGATCTATGATTGTTTGTTTTTTCTTTTTCATCTAAAACTATTTTTTCTTTCTGAGATGATCTGGCAGTTGGTGTCTCTGGTCGGCTATCTTATCTCAATCCCTCTTTCATGTTTCTTAAAATTAAATTGTTTAGTATCTTTTTATATCCAACTTGAAAGCTCAAGTGAATTAATTACTTTCAAGGAGTTCCTGGACTTTTTGAAATGCTTGGACTATACAAGGAACACTCTTACGACAAGGGTCATCTGAAGAGAAACTAAATTATATCCACTCTAAGTGTCAAAAGATAATTGGAAAATCTCTTCATTTCCATTTCTTGATCGTGAATTTTCTTTCTCTGCTAATGAAGAATTCTGAAATGTTACTATCACAACAACTGTTGGTTGATGGCTATCTTATTTCTAAATTCCTTCTTTGACACTAATGAATGTGTGGTAGTTCTTCAAAATGATCCAGTTTATTTATAGTTTATTGTGTGGTGGTAAATTCTTTCTAACCTGACACCTCTGGGACATATATTATTTCTCCAGCTGTATTTACTTTCTACAATGAGATTTGAGATGAGTTACTGACTGATCTTCACAATCCATTGAAATGTCTTCATCTATTGAAACTTTATTCACTCTACCTGACAAAGGAGTTGGGCTTTCACTGTCTAAAGAACGGTCTTCAAAGGACATTAGATATCTCTGACTATTGACATTCAAAAGAGGATCATCCCAATTGCTTTTACAATTTACAAATGTGGGGATATAATTTATTTCATAAAATGGACACTTGAGAAAAATAAAACCTCATTAAGGAATAGATGCTGGTCAATTAGGTTTACTTACTAGCTAGGCTTATTCCCATATTTGTCTTGAAAGACCTGCAAGTTACAAAAGTGTGGAAAATAGTCACCTTCATGTTATTTATAGGTACCAAAGTATTTGTTTGGTGACTTTTTTTATAATAGATATCAAAAATGATTTATTTTTGGTTACTCTTTGCATCAACAATTTCAAAGAAGTCCAAGTGGACTTCTATGAAAAGATTTTGCCACGCCAATGTTTACTCTCATTTATAATAGTGAAAAATCAGTAACCTCTAGCTAAGCAAAAAAGGAACTTCACTAAGTAAATCATAATACATCCATGAAATGGAATGCTATGTAGTCATCCAAAACATACTATAGAACATGTAATGATATGGAAAAATATTTACATATCTATTTGGTGTTTAATGAGCACTTAGTATGTTAGACACTGTGCTGAGTCCTGGGTCTCAATGATGACAAAGCAGACATAGTCCCTGACCTTGGAGATGAAAAATATACAATACAAGAAAAGCCATATGTTTGGCAAAATTTAATTTTTTATTACTTTATATATAAACACTGTTAAAAATCATGGGAGACCATTGTCTTGGACTGAGCTCCCGCAATAGGCCCCAACAGACCAGACTAAACCAGCATGGAGTCACTCATGCTAAATGCCACATGATCAAACTGAAACTTTAAGGAAGCAGATACATTTTAAAACAAACCAGTTTTTCCTGAAAATAGGAGATTCTAGTCTACCTGGGTCAGTGTAATAAGGAAGTCCCCTCTGCTTTTACCCTTACGGAAAAAAAAAAAAGAAAGAAAGAAAGACAAGCAACTGGAAGTAAGCTGGCATTAACTATTTATTTTTCCTATTCTGTTTCCTTGCTTCCACTTTACAAAACCCACTGTTCAGTCATTGCCCAGTGGGAGCTCTGATTCTATTTTATAGAATGGAAGCTGCTCTAATTCATGAATTGCAAATTAAAGCCAATTAGATTTAAAACTAAATTTGTTGTAATTTTGTCTTTTGACAACACATAACACTAGTGAACACATTCCTTTCATTGACGATAGAACTGCAGAAACTTTAACTTTTTACCTTTTGCTACATTTGCTAAAATGGTAATGCTTTATTTTTAATAAAAAGGAAACCAATTTAAAATATAATTTTCAGCAAAATGTCACAAGTCTATATATCATGGCCATTGCATCACTGGAGAACATTGAAACTGTAAATATTAAATAAGTAGCTGCCAAAATATGTACATCTAAGGTATAATGTGATTAAAAACAAGAAAAATATTCATTTCCCCATCAGCCAGCATCTACGTTCATTGAATGTTTGTATGCAAAGCTTCATGGCAAATAGTATAATCTACTTCATACGTTGATTGTTTTCCTTTTTGCAAAATGCTTTGAATATGAAGCAAAAATTGTGAGATACTGCATGTATCATAACTTAAGCTAAAGGGCATTTACAGGCAGTAATTTTAATTATTATCTTCTAATGATGAATACACTTGCTCTCACCCCATAAAATACTTGGCCACCAACTGATGTGACTTCAGGGTAAGCTGACGTTCATTTCACCCCCACATGGATTATACTGAGATTCATTAAGGTATCTTGTTAACTACACCTTCTCATTTATTGTGAGATCTTTTTTTTTTCCTTTAGTAAATCCAAGGTGAATTCAAATGAATAAAATAATGTAAATTAAAGAGCTTGGATGTTTAGTAAAACCTAAGGGAGATTATGTTCATTGTGTGGCATAACACTGACTATAATGAAGACAAGACTTTCTCCCCAGTGCTCATTTTGTGTGTTAAATGCTTTAATCATTTTGAGCATAAGGGCTTTCCTTCATTATTATTGCAATGCTAGGAAGGTCTAAGGTTGTGTTTCTTATACAATCAATGATAAGGGCAACCTACATTTAGAAAATGATTTGTATTCAGATGTTTCCAAAGCTCTTTGTATGCAATTCTTAGGTGCTTTTTCCTGCTTGTTTATTATAAGCTGCTTCTACCTGACCATTTAAAGATGTCAAAAGTTTTATGAACCCTAGTAGCTGACTGTATTCTTATTTTTTAAAATCAGGACTAGGTGTGTATGTTGAAATGAATTTCAGAGGTTGGAAAAAGTCTGCTTCAGCTAGAGATTAATGTTGCATTTTTAAGTTTTTATTCTTTTGTGTTTCTAGGATATTTATGAAGTTTTCCCTTCAATAAAGATTATGGTTGAAAGCTTTATAATTATTTGTTTAAATCCGCTCTAACTTTGGGGGCATAGCAGTTTAAACAACCTTTGGCATATTGAGTTTGGTTTGACTCCTAACTATGTGATCTTGGGCAAGTTTTTTTTAATCTGGGGCTAGTTTTATCATGGCTAAAAGGGGAAACTGACACCTGCTTCACAGGGTTGCCATTTGGAACAAATGCGATGACACATGGAAAGTGCCTGCTGCTTAATAAATGGTGGTTATCGGCAGCATCACTCGTTGCTTAGTGTGGAATCATGCCAGAAATAAATAAGGACAATGGCAAACAGTATAGATCCATTCTCAAGGATTCCATCATTACATCGCTGATTCTGATGTTCACCCTAAAACTTAAAAAATATTAATATTTACATTCTCAAAGGAGAAAATGTAAACTTAATTATCCCAGTTATGCTTGCTTTGGAGACACCAACGATAGCGTAACAATTAAGTGATTCCTGGTGATCATTCCTTACAAGACTCGTGCCAACTAATCATTTAATGCTAGGCAGGAGGGTGTAGCCACACTGCACCATCTCACCCACTGTGACTCCCACTCTGCCCAGAGATGGAGGATTAGCAAACACAAAACAGAGCTTATTTTCTTTCTTTCTTTCTTCCTCCTTCCCTCCCTTCCTTCTTTCCTTCCTTCCTTTCTTTCCTTTTTGTGACAGGGTCTCACTTTCTTGCCCAAGCTAGAGTTCAATGGCATCATAGCTAACCGCAACCTCAAACTCAAGTGATCCTCCTGCCTCGGCCTCCCAATTAGCTGGGAGTACAGGTGCACCACCAGACCTGGCTAATTTTAAAATTTTTTTGTAGAGACAAGGTCACCTTTTGTTGCCTAGGCTGGTCTAGAATTCCTGGCCTCGAGAAATCCTCCTGCCTCAGCCTCCCAAAGTGCTGGGATTACAGTCATGAGCCACTACACCTTGCCCAAAACAGAATTTTCTGTGATTTCTTCCAGTGATGAATATATGTTGCTCTTGAAATAGGAAAAAAAATACAGTTATGGGGGAGGGAATGGGAGTATGGATACATGATGAGTGCCATGCACACTGTCTAGGGAATGGACATGCTTGAAGCTCAGACTCGGGGGGATGGGTGGGACATGGGCAATATATATAACCTGAACTTTTGTATCCCCATGATAAGCTGAAATTAAAAAAAAATTAAAATAAATAATCTTCAGAATAAAAATAAAACTATAGCCCCAGCTATGCAAGCTCTTTTCTAAGCACAAAATTAAACGCTAATCAAAAACAACATGAACAATAATAAGAGCTGCCTATCTAATAGAAGACTAACTATATGTCAGGCATGTTTGTACTCAATTCCTTGCCTAGATTATCTTAGTTGACCTTCACCATAGTTTGAGTTAGAGACAATTATCATAGCCATGTTTCAGAGGGGAAAACAGAATTCGAGAGGTGCAGTAAATACCCAAGTTACAGGATAAGAATCATGTGGGTTGAGGTTTGAAACAAGGCAGTCTTATTCCAAAGCCTCTGTCTCTTTCACGTGGTCCCTCAACTGTCTGAACTGAGCCAACAACGCATTAGGGAAGAAGTATTTGACTTGAGAAATTTCCCAATACCAAATCCAGAGCAGCACAATGAACCCCATGTTCTTCCCATCCCATTTGTAAGGATGAGGATTCTAATATAAAGTCCTATCAAGGACCCACAATCGGTAGCACCCACAAGAAAAGGAACTCAGTACTTAGCCAGATAATCTGTTAAGTGCTTTACTTACTTTATGTCCTTTATTTCTCAAAACAAATCTATAAGATGGGAATTATTATTATTATCCACACTGGAGGAAATTAAGAGTTAGATTAAGTAACTTCCCCAAGGTGACACAATTAATGAGTGACAAGAAGGAGTTGGCTTTCAAATCCAGAACCCCTCATGCCCGAGTCACCTGTATATTGGAGATACTTAAGAGCAAGGCCTATGCTTTTCATGTTTGTGTCCCGATCTCCTAGAACGGGGCCCGACACAGAGTCATTGTGAACAATAACTGTAAACATTAAAAACATTTTCCTTGGGCCAATATTCAAAATGCTTTATATTTAACTCATTTAATCCTCATAACAACCCTCTATGAAACATACTGTTATAAATATCTTCATTTTTCAGATGAGAAAACGAATGAATGAATGAGAAACCAAAGAAGGGAAAGAAGTAAGTGAAGGAGGGTGGGAAGGGAGGAGGAGGAAGGAAAGAATATTTCAGAATATGGAAGTCAGCCTCCCTGAACAGATTCGTTCTGTGGCCCTGCTCATCTGTGCAGCCCAAACATGTGCCATACAAAATAGATCCCACTGCTTCAGCTCTGCTTGGTACAGAGACAATTAATGATTTTGTGTGATTCAGAGTGTACATCCCACTTGCATCATTAGTCACTGTTCTGATTTAAAATGTCACCAAAACTCAACGGCTTCTCTGGGCATATAGGCACAGCTGTGCCATTCTGTTTCTGTGATTTTTGAGGTTGTTTATATGACATGCTGCACAATCACTCTGTAGGTAAAGTTTCAACAGAGCTGTCTGAATGTCATCTCTGAAAAAGACCAGAGTTGGCAGCTATAATGACACAAGGGACAGCATTCTAGCGACAAGCAGTCAACAAATACTGGAGGTAAAAAAGCAGGGACAATCTGGGAGCAGAATCCAGCCAGGTGGAAGCTCGGGTCCCAGCAGGTCAGGGGAACCCATGATAAGGGATTAGGCAGGCAGGAGTTTGCTGAGCAGGCTGTGGTTTCCTAGTCAGAGAGATGCTGTTCAGAGTTAGATCTGCCATTCCTGGGAGTCTGGAAGGCAAGTGGGAAGTTGGCCCCAAGTATAGGCAGGAGGAACCCCGCCACTAATTTTGGAGGACAAGATCAGGACAAAGCTATCCACAAACACCATTTGATGTCAGTCATTTAAACTAATGAGCTAGGTGGGGCTTCTTAAATTCATCCAATTGTTAGATTAGTCCTAGAAGCTAGGGTAGGGCTGGATGTTTTACGTGTATGCTTATTTTGGGTTCAGTTATCTTACTTATGTCTACTTGCTTTTCAGTTGATTCTCATGGGTTTTTTAGTTAGCATATGGCATCATTTTCAAATGATGACCATGCTGTCTCCACTTTCCCTGTCATTGTAACCTCCTATTCTCATTGTCTTTGCATTGGATAGAACTTGGAGAGCAGCAGTACAGGACCATATTGCTTCATCCAAAACCCTTATAATCGGATATGTCTTGGAATTAAGAATTTTTCAAATTTCAAAGGTAGTGATATGATTTCCCACAGTAAAGTATAAGGCACCACTTCTTAACCAAACATGTTAATATTTCTTTAATAAAACTAAAATGAATGTTCTAGACTATGTAGCATCTCACATAAGTTCAGGGAAAGTTTTACCAGCAAATGAGTTATTAAAAAAAAAAAAAAACTTCTGGTTTTCAGAACTTTGTGATTCCATAATTGCAGATAAGTGACTATTTACACAAAGCACAAAACAGTGGCTATAATGGTCATCTTTTTTGAGAAGGTATAAAATAAAATAGATGAGACTTGAATATTGCATATATGTACAGAAGGGAAGTGTTGTAAGAGAATGAAGTTGTAAGGACAAAGTAGAAGGAAAGATTGAGGCAGTGTTTCCCAGGGAAGTAGAAACATGGACCCCAGAGCCCATACATTTTGGACAAATGAAGAGTCCTAACTTTCCTTTTATTGACAAATTATAGATGTATACATGTATGAGGTACAAAGTGGTATTATGATTTTTTATTACAATGTATAATGGTTAAATAAAGCTAATTAATATACTCATCACCTCAAATATGTAACAGTTTTGTGATAAGAACATTTGAGATTTACTCTCTTTGTGAAATCTAAATGTACAGTACTCATTATTAGCTATATTCATCATGTTGTGTATTTACCTCAAAAAAAAGAAAAAATTAAAAAATCAAACTTATTCTTCCATTTAACTGAGGCTTTGTACTCTTTGACTATCATCTCCCCATTCCCCCTACCCCTCAGCCTCTGGTAACTGCCTTTCTACACTCTGATTGCATGAGTTCAGTTATTTTAGATTCCACATAAAAATGAGAACACGTGGTATTTGTCTTTCTGTGTTTGGTTTATTTCACTTAGCATGATGTTCTCCAATTCCACCCATGTTTTTGCAAATTACAGAATTTTTTTAAGGCTGAATAATATTCCATTTTGTATATATTCTACATTTTCTTTATCTATTCATCCCTTGATGGACACTTAGGTTGTTTTCACAACTTTGGCTATTGTGAATGGTGCTGCAACGAACATAGAAGTGCAGACATCTCTTTAACATACTGATTTCAAATCTTCCAGGTAAATATCCAGAAGCAGGATTGCCAGCTCATATGACAATTCTATTTTTAGTTTTTTGAGGAACCTTCATATTGTTTTCCATAATGATTGTACTCTTTTACATTCCCACCAACAACATAGAAAGCAGTCCCCATCAAAACGCCAATGCCACTTCTCATAGATATAGAAGAAAGCAATCTTATGGAACCATACACACAAAAAACTCTGAATAGCCAAGGTAATTATGAGCAAACGGAACAATACTGGAGGCATAATACTACCTAATTTAAAAATATGTTACAAAGAGTTCTAACTTTAGATGTACTCCTGAGCCTTTAATTCCTAGGACCAGAGCACCTTGAAGTAAACCATAATCTTGCATTTATCACACCTTTCCATACTGGGCATAAGCTCCACCAGGGCTATAGCTTTATTTCTTATCTTTGCATCCCTGAAAACATCTAGCATATGACCTATATTTGCAGCTATTTAATAAATCAACTTTTGCGGAATTCTTTTGGGTATGCAAAAGATACTGAGTAGAGAATGGAGAAAATATTTTCTAGGAGGCTGTTTTAGATGCAGCATGGATTGACAATTTCCATGGCAGCATTAGCTAAAGGGCATATGTGAGGAATCATGGCAGACTCGGAAGAGTCTGTGAAAGACAGAGCATGCTCTAGTTACTCAGCCTGACTACTGACAGTGAACAAAGACTTGATCTTGCTGGTTTATGGAGCTACTGCAGAGAAGAAAGTGCTTCTTGAGCAAGGGGACTTTCTCATAAAATAGCTCCAGAGCCTCTGAATTCCACCTTTAAACACCATTGTAAAATCCCTCCTGTGGAACCTGTTCAGCTATAACAACCCTCAGCCATTACTCTTGTTCAGGTTTCTTTCTCCAGTTCAGTGATACACTTATGATCACCCCTTTCTCCTTCTCCCTTTATTTTTCCAACCCTCAATCCCACTCAGCTTCCACTGCCACTATCCTTATATCTTCACAGGAAACTCCTCTCCTGCCAGATGTACATGTCTAGCTGAGGACTTACTAATCCCCGTATGTGACATGTCCAGACCCTAACTTAACGGCATTATCACAATCCTACTCCTCCTTCTGACTTTCAAATGATTATAAGCTACATCATCATTTTTCCAGGGCAAACATAAAAATTATCATGTCTCCAAGGAAGGTCAGATTCTAAACACCTCTTCAATTCCATTTATGTTCTCCCAATCTCCCACCCAGACTATTTTAATAGTTTCTGCACAATTTCCTTTCCTCTAATTCATCTGTCACATCAATAACCATCTAACTCAGTTAGGAATTGCATTAAGCTGTGAGTAAAAAACCTCTGAAAAGTAGTGGCTGAAAGAGGATTGGGGTTTATTCTTCCTATTCTTTGGGTCAAGTTTCTTCTAGCTGTGTTCTCCACCTTATTTAGACAGTGGCTCTTCTTCAACTTTAAAGATCGCTGCTAGAAATCAAAACATCATATTCATTTTTAGGAAGGAAGGAGAAAGGTCTAAGGAAAAAAGGACAGAGTCAGCCTACTTCTTCAGGAGCTTCCTTGGAAACCTGCCAAATAACTTCTCTTTAGGATATAGTCTCATAGCCACCTCAACCACAAGGAAGTCTGGGAAATACAGTTTTTTTAGCTGGTATTTACCCTTCCCCTAAAATTGAGATTGAGGCAGTAAGAAAGATGAGAGGAATGTTAAGTAGGCAGTATTAGATGACCAATCTAGCATTTCTGAAATAAATTTATAATGAAAAGAAAACATTAATATAGCCTCATTGCTTACCAAGTTAATTCTAAATGTGTAGCAAAATGTTCAAATCTTTCTGTGATCTAACCCCAAACAATATTACCAGCCCTTTCTGCTACTGTTCCTCAGAGTAGTAGTTCTCAGACGTCAATGTGCAGATGAGTCACCTGGGAATCTTACTAAGTGCAGAATTGTTTTTAGTAGGTCCGGGATGGTGCCTGAGGTTTTGCACTTCTAACGAGTTCCCAGATGATGCTAATGCCACTGATCCTAGAGTAACAGGGTTCTAGAGCAGTAGTTCTCAATGATGTTTCCCTCCAGGAAACATTTGGAAATGTCTGGAGAAATTTTTATTTGTCACAACATGGGGGAGTGGGATAGGGAAGACAGGTATTACTGATACATATTGGGTGGAGGCCCAGGATGCTGCCAAACGTCCTGCAATGCACAAGACAGCTCCAAACATCAAAGAATTATCAGATCCAAAATGTCAGTACTACCAAGGTTGAGAAATCCTGCTCAAGAGGTAGCCTCTGCTCCAGAAATATGGAATTAGATTTATTCCAACATGCCCTGCAGTTTCCACTTTTACTATGTTGCAACTAGTTCTTATCCACCATATCTGTAGTCAGCTCTATCAATTGACTTCTCAGTTATGTATCAAAGCCTCAATGATATGCCACCTGCTTCATAAATGCATTCTAGCTCCATGTACCATAACTCTGACCCTCCTCTGAATTGCTCTATATGCACTTCTTTGTCACATACACCTGACCTCCATTTATATTCCAGAAATAGACTATAAATTGATCAAGGTAGATACACCATTCCTTCATTGCCTTGGTCATCTCTGTGGTAGCTAACGTAGTGCCCTACGTACTGTTGAATGGGTTTTCTTTCTCATTTGTTTAGCATACATAGATGTTTAAAATAATTATTAAAAATCTTGGCATATATAATACATTATAATAATGTGTAAAATGCATGTTAGGCCTATGAAAAGTTGTCCTAGTCTGTTAACTCACCATGGCACTATCTCGCCCAGTCTCTTCCTTATACCAAACACCGACGCAGATTGTAACAACTTCCAGTCCTCATAAAACCCAAAAGTGATTCCACAGACAGGTTTTAAATGCAGAAAAAAAGAATGCTCAAATACCCTCATTTAAGGCCACTGTCTGCCTTTCATTAAGACTTCTCTGATTTTCTCAGAGCCAGGGTTCGTGGACCAGTGCCTATTGACCTGTTTGGCTAAGATTAAAATGAGTAATAGACCCTCCATGCCATCAGGATGGCTCCTAATGCATTTTTCATTAAGTTGAACTCCCACTTGGGTCCTCTTTCTGAGGTTCAGACAGAGGTAAGAGAAGTATGTGCTTGCTTGTTTACTAGCATTTAAACACGGTTGCTCTTTTCTCATAAACCATAACAATTTTGTACTTAAGATGATTTCTGGGAAGGTAGAAACATTGTGTTTATTTGACCATCTGTTAAGAGAGTACTGATTCATTAGAACAGACTTCCAACTGATTCACATTTCAGAACTTTAATGAAATATCTTAGGCAAAGATCAGATGAATAAACTACATTCCATAAAAAATACCCACACGCACACACATATACATGCACATTCATCACCCATTGACATACATATACACACACATGCATTCACACATATACCTGTACATATTCACATACATACACACACTCATGTGTCCCTTACACACACATATGCATGTACACATATACACTGAGAGTGGGCTACAATGTGGTCCCCCAAAGATATCAAGTCCTAATCCCTGGTACCTGTCACTTTATTTGGAAAAAAGGTCTTTGCTTTGGTAACATTACTAATTATTTAGTGATAAGGACATTATCTTGGATTATCCAGATGGGCCCTAAATGCCATCAAATCAAGTATCTGTATAAGAGAGAAGCCAGGAGAGATATCACTCACTCACTCACACACACACACACACACACACACACACACACACACACACGGGAGAGAAGGCCATGTGAAGATGAGCCAGACATTGGAGTGATGTGGCCACAATTCAAGGACTTCCAGTACTCCCTAGAAGCTGAACAAAGCAAGGATCAGATTGTCTCCTAAAACCTGGAGTGCTGCCCAGCCAACACCTGGATTTTAACACAGTGAAACTGATTTCACACTCAGCCTCCTGAGCTGTGAGATAACAGAGTTCTGTCATTTTAAGCCACCAAGTTTGTGGAAATTTGTTATAGTAGCCTCAGGAAACTCATACAACACCCATCGACATATAAACATACATGCATATTCACATATTTACACACTCATCCATCCACACACATACATGAACACACACACATACACCCACCACTCATGTACATAATTATGAACATGCATCCACACATACACACACATGATTACATATATGTTCTAGCAGGTTAACTCAGTTTTCAAGAAACATCTTCAATAAAACCAAAAACTTGAATCATACCCTTTGCAAATAAATATATAATAAAATAATACGTCAAAATATTAATAACAACTGGAAGAGAAGACCATAAGTGAATTTTCCCCATATTTAGTCTTACACATAAATAATAATAACTAACATTCGGTGAAAGTCTCTTACATGCTAAGCCCCTGTGCTAGCTGTTTTATAGGTGTAATCACAATTGTATACACACGAGAAACTGAGAGGCAGAAAAAATAAATAACTTGCTCAAGGTCACAGAGCAATGGAACTGGGATATGAACTCAGACATTAGAATTCCAGGGGCTACATTTTAACCACTAAGAAAAGTGCCTTTTAAGATCTTAAAGTTTTCCTTTGATAAAAACCTACGTGCCTTGTTACACAACATTTCACCAGAGTCACTTGCTACTTTATTTCAAGTCATAGCATCTGTGCACGTGCTGGATCATCAGCCTTTTGGCTAAGATTAAGGAAAATCAGAATTCCAGCTGGTAAGGGCCTTTTCTCTACTCTGTTAGTCCCCCCACCCCCTAACTGCCCCCCACACAGTGTGAGGCTTTCTGCCACTAGAGGGATGGCAGGGCCCCACGCACTGTGTACACAAGACACAAGTCCACACTAACATCATCGTGACTGGGCTTTCCAGGTGCCACACAGAGTCCTGGAGCTCTTTCTTATGACCATGATTTTGGAAATACTATTATTATCTTCTATGTTCTATATATAGGTCACATATTCTGAGGCACCAGTCAAAAAACATGCTATGATAAATATATGCTTTATTCTCAAGGGCCAGAATATTATAAATTGAGGCTTCCTGAAAATAAGAAGACAATCATACCTACACCCCATCTCATGGTGTAGCCATGAATAGCAAGCTATTTTCAGGCCAGATAGTCTGATTATAGCACAAACTGCTTCACCAGAGGTGTAGGGAAAATACAGCTTTTTTTTTTTCTTAACACAAAAACAGGCCATTCCAGGAGAGTAATTAAAATATAACTTTGTTCATCTAAAGTCCTTACTTAGGGATGGCTTCTTTTAGGTCACTCTGCACAGTCACATGATGGAGTCTGTTTCTACTCTAGTCGTGTAAGTCCCCAAATTATCATTTTTCAACCATCATCAGTCCTGCTGAGCTTCCCCCCTAAAATCTTGACATTCACAGCCTCATTTGCCAGATTCCCTCGACTGTCTTCTCTCAGGCTGGACCACTTACCTCCTTGCCGAGGGAACTCTGAACAGCTTGTCCTGGTTTTCCAGCGTCTGCACTCCGTTCTGTGTAGGTAGGTAGGTAGTTATTTTAAGGTAGCCTTTAAGACTCACCAAAATACCTGGAGCCTGCTTTTTCCCAACTTTTGTTCTTAAAGCCCTGGTCCTTCCCTGAGCCTGTGACCTTAGCCTCACAGTCACGTCCAAGGTGCCTCTCTTCGCACCACACACAGTAGGGCAGCAGGAAAGGAAGGCGGCTTCTTTCTCCGACTCCCAGGACAGAAGGAGATTGGCCAGCACGGGCCAGGAGCTTGGGACAGACAGGGGCACTGAAACCGACGGGAAGTCCTGCGAGGAAGCAGGAGAAGTGAGCGAGCAAGAGGATGAAAGTCCAGCCTCCCGCACAACTGAGAGGGCTGGAGCAGACTTAAGAACAGTGAGCTGATTTCCTCTGTCTTTTCTAGGCATCAAGGGACCAGCAGAGACAAAGGCCATGCTCTGAGGCTGTCAGTAGCTCTGGCCATAAGGCTTCAGGGCCATCATACCAGTGGAGATAATAGAGGGTTTGTTTTAATTTAAAAAAATAAAGGATAAATAAATGAGGACTCTGGCCTTGTCCTCAAGAACCCTCCTTAGTGTCCCTCCCTTATCTCTCATTTGTTCTGGGAAGGACATTCAATTGCAGGTGACAACCTTTATCAGGGACAGGGTGAGGATCACACCAGCAAATGAAAAAGCCACATTTAGCCAGAACTTGGAGGGGAAAATGTAATTGCTGCCTCTCACAGAAAGACATCGACCGGGAAGTGCCCGTTCCTGTGAGATGAGCAACAAGCCTCCCTGTCTTGGAATCTGCAAACCCTCCTGACTGCCCTGGAGGGCAGGGGAGTGTCTGCGGGGCCAAATGAGGAATGCAAGGGGCAGGAGGTGGTGGTGTCCTGTGTGCGGAGGAGGTGCGGCCCCCATCTTCATGGGGTCACACTAATACCCAGGTGTCACTCACTTCCATACACGGCCAATGGAAATATCTTAACATTCTACTGTGACCACAACACTCAAAGGTGCTTTTATAGAGTTTTTCCCGTTTGCTAAAATAGAACGATTTGCACCACCTGGATAAAACTTCCCCTGCAGATAAAATGGCACTCAGTGGGCACTGTTGTAATGCTTTCTGCTATTCGTTAGTGTTTAAAATGGAGCTCTCTGCTTCCTGTGTTATTTGCTCCTCTTGGTTTAAAATAGTTACAATGCAGGGCTGCAGGTGTTTGGTCTTACGACATTTTGCATCTATGAATATTTCTTTAATTTGATGGAAAAAAATATTCATTCCTATATAATATTTCCCTAATCCGTAAAATGAGAATTGAATAAAAATTAAAATAATTTGAAGTAGGAACCCAGTAAAGAGGGCCTTCCCTTGTTTTATTTCTATAATTTCTCCCTCCTTCCTTCCATCCCACCTTCCTCCCCTCTTTCCTTCTTCCTTCCTTCTTTCCTGCCTTCCCTTATTTCTTCCTTAATTGTATATTAGAAGAAGAACAACAATTTGTGGATTGGAGTTGTTCCCTCCATTTTAGGAAAGTCATCAAGATGAGCCCCTTAGGGACACAAACGAGACACAAATTCTCACCCTTTGTACTCAGAGAAAACTGAACACAGATGCCTCAGACTGAGATATTAGGTTGAATCATTTTAACTTTTGCCAGACTATCCCTAGAAGAAGGAGAAATGTTTTCCCTAAATGGGAATGTGGACCGTAATGCTAATGAGACTTATATAGTGCTGAATAACTGAAATTATGGGACATGCACCACTAACCATTAGGAGTACCTTAGCTAGGTCACTGTGGCGAGCCCTACCTGTGGCAGATGACAGGAGGAGGCTGTATTCAGCTTGGGGCTTAGAGAAGCAAGTTATAAAGCTTCTTCTGGTGTCCTGGAGCGCCCTCCTGTTCCTCTGGACCAAACAATATGTAGGCACATGAGCCAAGAAGCAGACAGACAGTTTGCAGAGAATCTTTTGGTATTTTGGTAATGCTTAATTTCAGCATCCTCTTTTGTAAAGTCGGTGTTTAAATCTTTTTCTCATTTTTTTGTTATTGATTTGTAGGAGATGACAGATTTGGATAGACATTAATAGATGGATGGATGCTGGGAAAAGACATTTCCCTATACATATATATCTAATATGTACTGCTAAATGTCTTCTCCTGGCATGTGACTTGCCTTTGCTTACTCTCTCATTGTTGTGTTTGATTAACTAAAGTATCTAATTTTAATAAAGTCTAATTTATCAATTTTTGTGTGATTAGGATTTTTTGATGTACAGTTTAGGTCATCATTCTTACCCTAAATTCAAGATGATATTCGCCTATGTCTTATGCTAGAATGTTTATTGTTTTATCTTTCACATTTAGGTCTATAACACATCTCAAATTAATTTTTGCACATAGTGTGATAGAGATCAAACTTAATTTTTTCTTCTGTGGTTATCCAATTCACCCAGCACCATTTATTAAAAAGACTCTCCCACAAATTACAGTGGCTCCTCTGTCATAAATCAGGTGACTACATAGGTGTTGGTCTAGTTCTGGGCTCCTTTTGTTCCATTGCTCAATTTGTCTGTCCTTGTTCCATTCTAACACTGTCTTCATTTCTGTGGCTTCATAAGAAATAAATCTTGAAATCTGCTAGTGTACGTTCTCCAGCTTTATTATTCTTCAAGTTAGTCTTGGTCGTTCTAGTTCTTTGAATGTTCAAATGTATTTTAGAATTAGTTTGTCAATATCACACACCAAAAAAAAAAATTAGATTTTTGATGGGATATTATTAAACATATAGGTCAACTTAGGGAGACTCGATATCTTAACAACACTAAGTCTTCATGAAATAGGGCATGTACTTCCTTTTAATCAGGTCATCTTTAATTCCTCTCAGCAATGTCGTTTGCAGGTCTTATACCTCTTCCGTTACATTTATTGATGAATACTAAAGATTCTTTGTATTTTTAATGTTGACTTCTAATTGGTTGATACTAGCTTATGGAAATAAAATTGATATTTGTATATTGATAATATACCCAGCAATCTTGCTAAATTCACTTAATATTTAACAGTTTTAGAAATTCATATACTCTTTTGAATTTATATATTCTTTTGCATTTTGTGTGTAATGTCATCTGCCAATAATAACAACAGTGTTGATCTTTCTTCCCTATCTTTGAATATGTTATTATTCTTTGTCACCTTATTGCATTGGCTAAGGTCTCCAGTACATTGCTGAACAGAACTAGTGATAGTGGACATCCTTGTCTTGCTCCTGAACTCAGATGTAAAACAATATCTACCGTTAAGTATTGGTTTATATAGATACATTATGTCAGATTTAGGATCTTCCTTTCTATTCCAAAACTGATAAACACTTCTTTTTAAATTATAAATATTAAATTTTATCAAATGATTTTTCTGCCTAAATTGAAAAAAATTGTAGGTTTTCTTCATTTTCATGCTAATGATAATGCAAATACAACATATAAAAACTATAATATTTCAAAGAAAATATACAGCCTTAGATGTTTATATTTGAAAATAAGAAATGTCAAAAGTTCTAGGATCTAAATTCTACCTAGAGAAGCTAGAAAAAGAAGAGCAAAGTAAACCCATAGTAAAAAGAAAAAAAATAAAGAGCAGAAATCAATGAAATAAAAATAGACAAATGATAGCATGAATCAACAAATTCAAAAGATGGGTCTTGGAAAAGATCAACAAAATTGTGTTTTGTTTTGTTTTGTTAAAAAGTCCTAGTAACACTGATCACAAAAAAGACAGAATATAAATCACCTGTATAATGAATAAAAGAGAAGTTATTATCACAGATTCTACAATCATTAAAAAGATAAGAGGATACTGTGAAAAACATTATGCCAACAAATTCAATAACTTAAATGAAATAAACAAATGCCTTGAAAAATTCAGCCTCACTAAATCAACATAAGATGAAATAAAATTTAATCCCAGGAGTTTTGATATGTTGTATTTTCATGCTCCCACAGATAAAATTACTTTCTAATTTTTATTATGATTTCTTTTTTTACCTATAATCAACTTCTAAATGGGGGATTTTTAAATCATGTATACATTATTGGTTTCTAGTTTAATTCCATTATAATCAGAAAACATGCTTCATATTATTTCAGTTCTTTGAAAGTTGTTATATTAATATTTTATTTATGGTCTAGTACAAGATCTATTTTTCTAAATGTCTGCTTGTATGATCTGTCTAGCTCTGACAGTGTGGTGTTGAAGTCCCCAACAATTACAATGGTACTATGTATTTCTTTGCTTAGATCTAGTAAAATTTGCTTTATGAATCTGAGAGTTCCTGTGTTAGGTGCATATATATTTAGGACTGTTATGTCTTCTTGTTGAATTGCTACCTTTATCATAATATAATGGCCATGTTTGTCTTTCTTTACCATTATTGATTTAAAGGCAATTTTATCTGATATAAGCATGGCTACACCTGCTCTCTTTTGGTTCCTGTTTGCATGGAATATTTTTTTTATTTCTGCTCTTATTTTTATTTCTTCCCTCAGCTGTTTTGTCTTTTCATATTGCCAGGGTTTATTTTCTGGTTTATTCTCATCTGAATCCTTTTCTTTTGGCTCAGGGCTAATAGGTTTGTAGGGTACCTAGGCATTCTCCTTTGCTGGGAACTTTCCTGCTTAGTTAGAAGAAAGGGAGGTCTCTAGATGCTTTTTTCTCATTCTGGAATGTCAACCTGGCACGGAAGTGGTGTGTAAACTAAGTGCCTGTAGCACAGCTGTTCTGTTTTGTCCTGTTCACCTGTGATTGCCATAGTTCAAGCCAGTGATTAATGATCTTTGTGCAGGATGGTGTGTTTTTTTCCAAGATCATTGTAGGATGTTCAAGTTCAGTGCTGGGTGACATCCTCTCCACGGATGCTGGTGTTGTGGGGGATTTTTCTGCCTGGTGTCTCCCCACAAATGTAACAGTGGCAGCTGGATTAGGCTATCTAGGCCATGGCTATGGGTGTCTGGGGTGTGGCCATTTGCTCAAACCAGGTACAGGTATAATGGCAGCTGGATGCTGGTGGTCCCTGGCAGAGTATTGGACCTCAGGGTGGTTCTACCAGCCCATTGGCAGTGGTGGAGGCTCAGTGTTGGGGTCTTGGGGTCCAGGCTCAATGCTGGAATTTTGGGGGCAGTGTTGTGGGCCCAGTGGGAGCTCTGGAACCACACAGATGGAGCCTCATGTACCAGCACAGAAATAGCCTCAGAGCCAGAACTGGGAACTGCACAGGCAGAGTCATGCAGGCAGGGGGCCGTTCCACTGATGCAGGGACTGTGGATGCCAAATTGTGTGGGTGAGGGTCAGTTGCAGTGGCCCTGGGACTGTAGAGGTGGGCACAACAGCCAGACCACCTGGGTTCTCTTCCAGCCTAGGTCCCACTGAGGCAATAGCACAGGCTTCTCAGGTGGTGACTGTGGCCCCTGAGGCACTTCCTCTACTCAGATACCATACTGGGGAGGTTGTGGGGGAGTTGGACACTCAACTCCCAGTCACAGGGCACCACACAGGGGAGCATCTTTTCTGCCTGCTCCCTCCCCAGCACAGCAGGGATGATGTGAAGGGTACTGCTGCAAAGCTGAGTTCCATACAGACCTGGTGCTGTGCACCTGAGTGCTCAAGATGGCATCACCTGCAGAAACCCAGGATCAGCATCCACCAGGTCCTTGCCATATCTACCGTCCAGTGTAATGTCTCTGCACAGACTCTAAGCAGCTCCCTGATCAGTCTGGAGGTCTGTGGTATGGAAGGAACCCACTCACAACTTGGGCTGCAGTGCCTGTGGTGTGAGCCTGGAACCCCAGGCCTCTCTCCTCCTGACCTTCCCCACATGCAGATGCCTCCCCATAGGTCCCTTCTATCTTGCCAAATGAATTGTCCCATCAACTTCCTCTTCACTATGAATGTCCTGCATTGCTTCTTCAGGATTTTAAAATGTTCTTTCCGAAAACAGCCATCCACAAGTAGGAATCTGCCTGCAACTTTTGATCTGCTCCTTGAGAGCCATGTGCGGCTACTTCCTACCCTTCTCCCTCCAAAGTTACTTTTCTAAAAGTTGAACCTGATTTTACAATTTCCCCTAAAACCTCTCATGATTCCCATTGCATACATAAAATTTAAAATTCTCTATTGCAATTTGTCTCCAGCCAAAGATTTCCTGATTCAGCCTTCCCCATATCAAGAGAAATAGCTTCTAAGCTCTGAGAGTCAAGAGTTCTACTATACTTCACTTAGTACATGTACTTACCAACAGGTTGGTGTTAACTGATCAACACTTGAGTGCACGTGTGGTAGTAGCATTCATTGGGTGTCAGGCAGATGGGAGGGGAGAGGAAGGGATGGGTGTGTGCACGCATAATGGGTGCGGTGTGCATTGTCTGGGGGATGGACATGGTTGGGGCTGTGACTCGGGTGGAGCAGGGGCAGTGTGCGTAGCCTGGACATTTGTGCCCCCGTAATATGATGAAATAAAAAAAAATTTAAAAAGAAAAAAAAAAAGAGTTCTACTATACTTCATGCAAGGAGCCTAGAGTATTGGTTTCAGTTCTAGATAACATATTACCAAAACACCATCACCAACTTAAGCTGAAGCAAAAGAAATCAGGGGAAAAGAACCCAGTATCTCATATCCTATGAACAATTCAAGGATCAGCCTTGGAAAATATAATTTAAGTGGGAAAGGAGGGATGTGAAGGTGTCATGGGTCTGTGCCTGTTGTCCAGGAAGGAATGACCAGACTATTCTGGATCACCCTGTGTGAAGATGGAAGAGACTGGGTGAGAACTATAGGATGGTGAATTTCTGTTCAACAGAAGACAACTGTATAACGATTATACCTGTCTGAAAATATAACAGGATGCATCAAAAAAGTCTATGATTGTTTTAATGAGATAAAGAGGCTACCTAGCTTCTTTAGAACTGTTTTCTTCTCTGAGTTGTTCTGATGACTAAAGTGGGAGCTGGGAGAATATATAAAGCAAGGGCAATAGTTTAAAACCAAATTCTGAATCATATCCTTTATGGGTAATCAGGAATATACAGTGTTCATAAGCATAGTCTCCAAATGCTTTCCAGATAGTAAAAAGGAAATTGAAGTATATAAAGAATTTTATACATCTTAATACACCTTACTTTTGCAAACGAAAAAGATTTCTTCTAAGCTCTTCAAATAACACAAGTGAGCTGTTACTTCTAAATTTAAAGCTCATGCAAACACAGCGATAGTCTGTCATCAAAAATTGAAGGTCAGTTTTAATCTCATTCTTTACAAAAGGCCAAGTTTTAAAAATTCAAATTGATGGTATTATGGCCCTCACAAATCCATTTTTTTGTGTAACCTTACTGATTGATGTTTAATATGGTGCTTTTTAAGAGGCCAAGTGCAAATGGTTAATTATCAAAGTAAACCAAGAACTTACAACAGAGAACCACTGTTATAATTAAATAGTCCCTACTTCTTGATGTTCATGGCCAACACTCAGCCATGGAGTCAAGACAAAGACCCAATCTAGACCCCAAGAAAGTTTATATGTTATTAGAAATAGCACATTCCACAAGTTACAAAGATGATTATTCAAACACTTAATGTTCCTTCATTATGAGTTTGGATACAGCTACCTGCCAACCCGTAACTCATTATTATGTTATTCAGGGGCCACTGGCAATGGAGTACCCGCCACTCTCTAACTGAGAGTTTTCTACAACTGTGAGAACGTGTTCTACCTATGTGCCAGGTAAGCTGGAGTTGCTTGGGAATTGACACCATAGGGAGCAGCCTCCAACTAACGTGGAAGTTGGTGGATAAACGTCCCAGCTTCCTTGTCTTTTAATGGGACAATTCTGGGTGACTTCTACACCATCTGCCGGAGGTCTTTAGTGGAATGGAGTCCCCATTGCCAGAAGCAGTAGCCTGCTCATTAGCCACTCAGTATTCCTTTCCTGGTCTCTTTTCCACACTCTCTTGCTGGTGTTCCTGGGATCATCTCTCAAATAAACCAGCTGTTCTCCCATCCTAGTCTCAGGTGTCAACTTCGGAAAGATCAAACTGAGGTTATGCTTGTCAAAATGATAATTATATTGATATTTGGGTATTAAAATGGATTTTTGTATCTATTTTCCCAATTTTCGTTAATGTGATCATTTTACTTTTAAAATATTAAAATAATGCCTCCCAGCCATGAACATACATGAGCTACTATATTCAACAACAAGGATGAATTTCACAAACATAATGATGAGCAAAAGAAGGCAGAACAAAATATATAACATATGACAGAAGAACATACATTTTTTTTAAGAGCAAGCAAGACAAATCCACAATGTTAGAAGTCACGGCAGATGACACTCTTAGAGAAAAACTACAAAAAGAATTTCCGGGTTCTAGTTCTATTCTATTATACTTCTTTTTCTGTATTGTGGTTAAACAGGTATATCCACTTTGTACTAACTTATCAAGCTCCACACTTGTTTTTTGTGCTCTTTTTGGTTCCTATATTATTTTTCAACAAATTTAATTTTAAAAATTAGAGTTAAAATTAGGTACTTCTGAGTGCTTATCAACCTCCAAAGAATTGTTTTCTTCTCAAACTTGATTTTATCTTAGATGGCACAAAAAGCTATATAAACATATTTTTAACCCATTGCAATATGTTCTGATTTACTCTCTCCCCTCAGATTCTCAAATTGAATATGCCAGCCACAATTATTCCTGAATATATTGGCTTTATTGCTCACAAACTGGTGATCCTTTAACATTTTAGAAAAGGCAAATCCTGACTGATGTTCAATTAAATCTCCCAACTCAAATGTGTTCCATTTTCACATATGGCCTTTGCAAAGGATTAACACACCAGCTATTGTTATCTTCTAATCTTAGAAAAGCCTTAAGATGGCAACAGCTGTATTAGGGAGAAAGCACTACTCTATCATTATTTACAAAGGAATCTCTAAAAACAAAACAAACAGAAAAAGAATCTTCTGCCCCACATTGCTGAGAAAATGTTTGAAAGAGGCAGAGAGGGGAAAAAAGCTTTTATATATTCTCTTATTAATACTCTTCACAAATTGTTTTCTCTCATTACATAATAGCAAAATAAAATAAAACCCTAGAGTTGATATAATTTAACGCTTTCCCCACTCTTAAGTTTGAAAGTAGGCATTTTCTTAGCAATACCATTCTATCATATTCCTTCTCAGAAGGTTTCCTTTCAATCACCTCTCACGAATGCATTTTCTTTGCAGGGTCACTTGCATTAATATCCTGCAATCTCTTCCTGTCTCTAGGTATTCTTTTTCATTTTGATGTGTTGAAATAGGAGTGAGCACACACTATAGCCTAAATCAGTATTTCTCAAACTTTGCACGTCTCACATCACCTGGTGGCCCTGTTAAAACACAGATTTCTGGGCCCCACATCCAGAGATTTTGATTCAGTAGGTGTAGGGAAGGGCCAGACAACACACATTTCTAACAAGTTTTGGGCATTGATGAGCACTGTGGTCCCAGGACCCCACTTTGAGAACTGAGGCCATATATTCTACTTCTGTGTAAGTCACAAATAGCTCTAGAGCCTCCTCTTCCTTTATCCTCAAACTTCTAAGATAACCATTTACTTGTAGGATATGTGTGCTTGTCAGCCTACAAGACAGGCCCTCCAGCCTCCATCCCACAGTAGATCCCAAGTGGGACTGGTCTCAGCTCCAGCCCCTCTCCCTGCAGTTGGGGACCCATTTGCCTGTGCAGAGATCTGCTGGAAGGCACACTTGTCTGGGCCACCAGGGAAGACTTCTGGAGTGGCTGGCGTTCCTGTACAGCCCCAGCATCCTCTATGGCTTCCCCAGGTCTTTCCAGAAGAAAGCCATGTCAACCTCAGAGCCCGCCTGAGATTTGCAGCAAGCCTGGGTATAGAGTGTCCCCTAGTGTTGTGTTGGCTCAGTGATCATAGCCTCAGGAAACACAACAGCCAGTCAGCTTAGAATCCATGGAGAGTCCTCTGAAAAAGGACAGGCACAAACAAAACCAGACCGGAGGGAGTAAAATACCCAATCCCTCAATGCACAAACACTGTCATATGTCCATAAATGTCAAGAACATTCAGGGAAATGTGACCTCACCAATGGGATAAAATAATGTGCCAAAGACTGAGCTGAAAGTGACAGAGATGTATAGTCTCCCAGATAAAGAATTCAAAACAACTGTTTTAAGAAAGCTCAACAAACTTCAAGAAAGCCATTTATTGTGGGATCTTTCGCCAACTCTCCTAGGGAGGAAAGAGTTTAGTCCCTGTAATTTTGCTGTAAGATGCTCATTTTTTACCTTCCATTATCTTTCTCTGAAATAACTGAGTTACCCATTTTGTTAAATATTACTCTTAAAATAATAACTCCCCATATTATAATTCTATCTCTCTTTCCATGTCTCCCTTTTTCTCCCTCTCTTTCTGTCTTATAGGATTATACCTTTGGCTTTCTAAATAATGTCTCTATTTTGATGTCCTACCTCATCCTTTTTGTTTTCAGATACAAAGATTTTGTCGGAACCCAGCCCAATGTTTCCACGAGCATTTTGATTAGATTACAAGCATAAACCCTCATCAGCATCTTTATTCTTCTTCATGGCCATACACTATGTCATATGCTTACATTCATTTCTTTACCTTTTCAATCTCATATACATAATTACATTCTAAGATTCAAAGTTCTTTTGTTAAATAGCAACAACTTCCCACCTAAGTGTTTACTCATTTTCAACACTTCTTCTCAGCTGAGAAATGATTCAGAACTACTTCTTATATATGTTAATTGGCAGCATCAAAACCATCTACCACCTTGCTCACTTTCATTATTGACCCTGCAAACATATTGTCTATACCCCAAATCTTTTACCCTATCTTCACAGTGAGCTCCTCTTTCTCTTTCCTGAAGATGCAGCCTCTTGACATGACTCAAAATTGACCTCTTCCCAAAACCCTTTTCAGATAAACTGCACTTCATTCAAAATCCCATAATAACTTGAGTACAACCCAAAGATACATGTGCATACATGTTTCTGGTCATGTACTTATGCACGTATTGCCTATTTAAGTTTGAGAAATTTCTCCAGGTATAGGACTCCTTTCCTATTTCCTTTACTATTGATGCATTCTGACTACACAATAGTGTCAAGTAATTAGCCGTATCTTCTTTAATATGACACAAACACTTAAGGAATAACATATGGCTACCATGTTCTATGTGACCTCTTGAACCACATTGGCCTGTGCAATGCTGATGACAAGCTCTGTTCTTGCATTTATAGGTGACATTATCTTAATGAAAAAGTTTCATTTACCTGCAACTATAATACAAATAATTTTGAATTTAGAACCATCAGGATAAAAACTTAAGTTAATTTATATAAATTTGATAAATATTTAGGATTTAAATACACATAGATAGATGTATAATCAGATGATAGACATATGATAGCTAGATAGGTAGGTAGGTAGATAGATACAGACAGACAGATGGACAGACAATCCTACTGAATTCTAAGGGAAAAGAAGCACAATATAGATATAATAAAATAAATCCTAGAAAAAGGAATATTAGATTTCTGTTACTGTCTAAGCCACAGAAATATAAATTCATTTTATGTAAGCTTAAGTGAAGAATGGATGAGGCTTCATCATACAATGTTTGTTGATTGAATTTGTTTTCTTCAGTAAACATTTTGTGCCAGATGCTACTTATGCTAAGAGACAGTCCTTCTTACCTCTAAGGCACTCATAGTCTAGCACAGGATAAAATAAACTATAATACAATGTGTCAACTACTTTAAGTCATAGGATCAGAAATCTGATTTTAGGAGGCTAGTGGGTGATTGGGAGGTGAGACAGTGAATCTAGATTATTTTTTCAATGGTTTGGTGAGGATTAAAGGTGTGAAATGAAGTAGTATCAATAGGATAAAAAGAAAAGAATATTTTTTTGGTTTTTTTTAAGTGAGGTAAAGGACATGGTTTGTAGGCTGCATGGGAGGAGCTAATGAAAAGTGCGATGGAGAAGTCACAGCAAGGGGGGAAACTGATGGAGAGTGACATCGTTGTTGGAAGAAGGAAGGAAAGATAAGGAATGATCAAACTGGATGGGAAAGGGAGGGAAAATGCCACTCATTTGCATTTCTTAAGATTAGCAAGAACAAAACACAAATCAATACTTCAATACATTATTCCGCTTAACATGGGGCAGAAGTCCTCATTTCTTCCTGCCCTTTGCCTCATAATTCATATTCATAAAACACCAAACTGTTCTAGTAACTGCAAAGATAAACGATGCTGTTTCTTGCTTTCATACGTTTCCCAACACTGTTCTCCTTGCCTGAATATCCTCTCATCTACCTTCCGTGCCATTGAACATGCATAGGTGCCCACACACATCTCAGGAGGGCAGGAGACATGAGCACAGGTATCTGATCACTTCCTCCCTAAGAAAACCAGACAAAATATAAAATTAAGAAAAATTTCTATCAAGCCTTCAGACTACACTCTTCTAATCGTAAGGAATAGAAACTTATTTCAAGAAGGTATCTCAAGAAAATAAAAAATAAATAAATAAATAATAAACAAATGCTTAAATAAATTAAAAATAAATGCTTTCATTAAGTATTTTTATACTGGGACCATAATGATATCAGACATTGAGGCAACTCTATTAGCCTCACTTGCTGTATCTCCTCCATAGGTAGCATGTTCACTCTTTCTCTCTTTCTCTCTCTCTCTGTCCCGTAGCCACCAGCTGGCTTCCTCTGCCTACTGTTAGTTTCCATTCCCTCATTATTACTTAGTCTATAAGGCACCACATCAAAACTGATCCAGCTCTTGTTCTTTCTCATGAATTTTCAACCAACTATTACAAGGCTACCTGGATCATTTACTTAGATTTTCTTAGTTCAAATTTGGAAAAGAAAAAAATTGGCTCAACTCACTTTTTTCATGCTACCACATAGATTAATACTCAATCTATGAATTTATGCAGCAGGTTCACATACCTCTGTTCCACACAGCGATAGTGATGGGCCCCAAGTTATACGATACAAAATTGGATGATGTAGATAGCTAGAAGAAAGAATGTGGCATTGGCATGGCAGGTGTTCAGCTGGTTGGCTTATCCAATGCAAGATGGCCACCAAGGCATTAAGGACTGTGGATTCCTGAACTAGAATGACAGAAATTCTGAATCAAAATAAGGAAACTGATAAAGTCAAAGAAAACCAACATTTTGCTACTTAAACTAAGACGGTAGTGAATTGACATAGAAAGTAAGTAAAAGAAGATCTCCTAACACTGAGGACCCCAAGCCCCATCCGAAGACCTGAACCAGTTTGTGGCCTGTTAGGAACTGGACTGCACAGCAGAAGGAGGCAGGTGAGCAAGCAAAGCTTCATTTGTATTTACAGCCACTCCCCATTGCTCACATCACCGAGGTTCATGACCTGTCAGATCAGCAGCAGCATTAGATTCTACATTATAGTGAGTTGTATAATTATGTCATTGTAGATTACAATGTAATAATAATAGAAATAAAATGCATAATAAATGTAATGCACTTGAATCATCCCCAAACCATCCCCCGCACCACCATCACCAACACCACCCCCGATGGAAAAATTATCTTCCATGAAACTGGTTCCTAGTGCCAAAAAAGGTTGGGGACCACTGTCCTAACAGAACTTCATTAACTTCTCACAATTTGAGAGGATGAAAGCAGATAGTGAAAATGATGAGAACAATTCTGTTTCTGCTATTATACAACATATAAGTAAGACCTGTTGTGCCAAGTGGGTAATCCAAGTCATATGAAAGAGAGAGGTTACCAGTACGGTGGGTCTCTTCGCTGATGCAGTGGTCAGTAGCACCAGGAGGAAAGCTGGATGCAGTCACATCATGGTCCTGGGCATGAAGCTAAGCGGAAAAGAAAACCATGTAAAGGAATTTACCTGGGTACTTTGACATCAACCAATATAAGGAAAGGAAATACAGAAAAATAAAAAGTCCTTTTCTAGGGATACCTATGATCTGTTCCCTTGCCATCTATTTCTGCTTTCTAGGACTGCACTGTCCAATTCAGTAGCCACTATATGTAGCTATTTAAATTGAAATTAATTAAAAATAAATTAAATTAAATAAAAATTCCATTCCTCAGTTGCACTAGCTATATTTCAAGTGCTCAATTGCCACATGTAGCTAGTGACTATCATATTGGACAATGCAGACATAAACATTTATTTGCTAGAATATTGATACATAACAAATATTAAATATCAAATTATTTTGATGACTTTAAGAAGTCTATCTGGAATATATATTTAAGAATCAGAAAAACATCCAAAATTTTAAAAAAGGTGGGGGAACCTGCCTGAACTAGTATTAAAATACATGTAATGCTGCTATAATTAAAACAGCATTAGAGATGTTAAAAGGAATAGAAAAATAGATCACTGTACAATTAGATGATACAGAAATAGATCTAAATATATATGGGAATTATAATATCATAAAATATGTCATTTTGAATCACTAGTATTGGAACACTAGTAATAAATTTTGGAAGAAAATAAAATAATGATTAGCTATTTCACATCAAAAAAAATTTCAAATAAGATTAGAAACCTAACTGCATTTAAAACAGTTTAATAATCTTGAGATGAAAAAGATGGAAAAGACTTGTAAAGAAGACATGAAACCAAGAATAATAGGCATAATTATAGACATAATATAGGAAAAATTCCTGAGGTAAAACCCGAACTTGCAAATTTAAATGGTTTGCTTTGTAATATGCATAGTAACAAAAAAAAGTTACCATCTAGAAATGACTTTAACATTTTATGAATTTAAAGGATAGAGAGGGAAACCTAAAAGGAATCTAAGTAGAAAAATATAGTTTTCCAAAGAAAGGAATACATTCTATTTAAGATTCCTTTGAATGGTAACAAAAATTGACTTTATAATAAAGCAATAAAAATAACTTCAAATTTTGCATACTAGAAATAGTATAGGCCACCTTGACCATGGTGTACTAAAAGTAGAAAAAAATGTTTAAAGTATACATTTTAAAATCCAATCAAATAAAAATTTCAGGAAACAAAACCACACTGTTCTAAATAATTCCTAAGGCAAAGAAGAAAACAAAGCTATAATTACAGACTATTTAGAAAATAAGGATAACGGGGAATTTCTGGTTCCTGGCAGATGAAGAACTAGCTTGAGTGGCTGGATTTCTCTAAAAATTTTTTAATTATGAAGCAAATAGGAATGAAAGGGGAGAGCTTGAATCCAAAGAACTAATCTAGGAGAATCCCTTGCAGGAAAACAAAGGAGTAACCCTCTGGAAATTTCCACCTGTACAGGGAAGAGAAGCCCATCTATTTCTTTCCTTAAACTCACCAAAACATGTACAAGCTAGTGCTTAAGTTCACCATATCTCCTTGAATATTATAGGAACTATAGTTATAGCCCCAGGGGAAGCTGAGCTCACAGGCAAAAATAGCTAGACAATAAGGAGTATGTGAGAAATTATGTTTTACAAAGATGCCCACATCTATATATTATGCATTCCCATATGCTTGTCTTACAAAGTAATTGACATTCCTATGTGGTCTATGTTTTCTCACTTGAATTTGAGCAGAGACTTCTGCCTATCTCAAATAGTGGAGTAGGAAAAAAGTGATGCTATGTGACCTCTAAGGCTAGGTCAAGAAAAGAATATAACTCTGCCTGGTTCTCTGGTTCTCTCTCTCCCTCTCTCTTTCTCTCTCCCTCTCTCTTTCTCTCTCTCCCCACTCCCCGCCCCCTTGGACCCCAGCCACTATGTTTTAAGGAACCTCAAGCCACAGACAGAGCCTACTTGTGGATTTTCTTGTAGACAGGCCCAGCCAGGCCTCCAGGTAATGCCTGCATCAACAACCACAGATGTGAGTGAAAGCAAGTTACAAGATTTTAGTACCCAGCCTTCAAGTCTTCTGGCTGAGGCCCCTGATACAGTGGAGTAGAAACAAGGCATCTTCCCTTGTATACTGTCTGAATTCCTGACCCACAGAAACCATGAGAGACAAAAAATAAAATAAAATTACTTTTTTAAAGCCACTAATTTTTAGTTGGGAAACAAATTGAAATGTCTCCTATACCTTTGCTTTCAGATTTAGCTAAAATTATGTTGTTTTAGTCTATGGAGTAGATTTCTCACTTTCCCCTAGTAATATGATACAGGTTTCAGATTTAAAAACTCATGGAATTTATGACCTTATAAAGTGAAAAGAGATTAAAATTGCTTAATGTATCAAGAAACTAATAAATTATCCTCTCTTAGAATTTCAAATAAGAATAGTGAATAATGTCATCACATGTGGAAGATTCTCCAAAACAACTGCCTCCTTTCAACTATCCCATTTGGGAAGAATCCACTTTTGGTTCTCTACCCACAGTGATTCTTTTAGTTTTGAAATGGTTAGAAAAATCTGGACAGTGCCCTGGCAGTTTTAATACCTCATACTTATCTAATGTATTCCAATTTTCAGAGCATTTTAGTGTATATTATCTCATTATGATGTTACAGCAACGCCATAAGGTTTACACAGCAAGTATTATTATTTTTCCTACTTTACAAATGAAAAAAATAAAATTCTAACCTGATAAGTGTTTGACTCAGAGACTCACAACAGAGCTGGGATGGGGACCAGACCATCTGACTCCTCAAATGATGTCTCTATGACTCCACAGTATTTCCAGAGGATTCTGTTCAAAGTAGCAGTGAAACATAGAAGAAGTTTCTTCTTTTCATACACTATGAACTGAATGTGTCCCTTCAAAATTCATACGTTGAAATCCTAATCCCCAATGCAATGATATTTGGAGGTAAGGCCTTTAGGTGGTAAATAAGTCATGAGGGTGGAGCCCTCATGAATGGGATTAATGCCCTTCTAAGTAGAGACATAAGAGCTTGTTCTAGTTCTCTGCTCTCTGCTATATGAGGATACAACATGAACATCGCCATCTGTAAACCAGGACACCAGATTTGCTGGCACCTTGATTTTGGACTTCCCAGCCTCCAGAACTGTGAAAAATAAATTTTTGTTAATTAATCCACCCAGTCATGATATTGTGTTATAGCAGCCCAAACTAAGACACCACAATTTTTTAAATACTTAAAATTTTTAAATCCAATTAACATCTTTTAAAAGAACAACCAGCTCTGAACAGCATCAGAGTTTCTGATTAACATCTATATGAAACACTTAGTGTGTGCCAGGAACTTCAATGTTTTCAATAAATCCCACATAATCTTCATATCAGTCTTATGATTATAAGTCATTTAAATTATACCAGCTTTCATAAGATATAAATGTAGAGTGCACACATCTAACCACCATGCTCTGTGCCACCAATAATTATGAAAATATATTAAGCATGGCCTCATGCCAAAACAAGTTTTTCATAAGAAGTGAATAGTACATGACTCAGGTGGGGAGAGGAAGAGAAAGGTAGAGTACACAACTGATGGATATGTAAACTTTTATGCCCAGAGAGCAGATGTGGAAATTCATAGAGAAGTTCATCATAGGATTTTGCACTGTGCTAATGGGAGAGAAATATTTTCTGTTACCTAATTCACAGGATGTAACAGGAATTAATGAGCGTCAATGAAACATCAAACCACTTAGATGAGAACAATAAATGTCTCCCCCAAAATGAAATCTGTAAAGATTTATCTGTATTCCAAATTTTTTTATAAAACCTATGTAACTGATTACATATGTAAGATGGACAGATTAATGAGCTTTCTTATTTAAGAGCTTTCCTATTTCTTGATTTCAAGTTTCTAAATTATATAAATTCAGGTTTTATTTTAATTTTTAAGATAAATTCCAAAAGAGGAGGAAAGAACAGCTGATTCATTCTAGTTCAGTGGGTTACTTTTCCATTAGATTTTATATTTTTCTGGCAGCCATTAACAGTGTTCCAGGACTGTGATGTCAGATAACATATGCCACGCAGATCCGGCACCATATCAGTGGGCCAGCAGTTCCTCCTGTCCCCCACTCTCATACAGCTGAGCCCAAAATGCAGCTTCCATCAACCTCAAAACCTCCTGCTGATTCATTCTTGGATTTTCTCTATGAAACTACAGAGCAGAACAAGAAATGCCTGGGGCTCAGAAATCTGCACACTCATTTCCAACCAGCTCAAACACCTGGGTCTCCATAGACTTTGGGCCTACATACAGAAGAGGAAAAATTCCTGTGAGAATCAGCAGAACTCTCATATTAAACTATTTTCCTCTCCTTTTATATCCAAGATGAATCCAATAACAGCATCTAGGGTTTCTACCTTAGCCAACTGCTTCAACTTCCCTTAGAGCTGTTTGGCAAATACACTGTGAAGATCCAGATTGAAAACACCTCACTCCAGTCTCATGAGCAATGAGTCTCAGTGGCATTTACATGCCCTTTCAATATTGAAAACAGAATTAAAGAAGCAAGGGCATAGTCATTCGATACTCATTTCTTGACTACATACCATGAGTCAGGCACTTGGCTCATATTAAGTATTTCATAGATTTATATCAATAACTTGAAGGTTAAATTGTTTCAACCACATGATATACATTAAGTCATGCATGCATGTGTAATTGAGGTACAATAAGAATGAGTCCTCAAACTTAAAACATCCTGCCATTCCAAAAATGACCACCTAATGGTAAATGGTATAGCTCTTACATCACGAAATGGAAGGAAGAGAGCAAGAATAGGCCTGCTCTTTGCTGCTACTGTTCATTCATGCAAATTCTCTCTCATTAAAAGGTAATCATTTACAATTTGATATTTCAAATAAGTTAGAAGTTTATAAAGACATAGATAATCTCTAAATGCAGAGACTTTAAATTCTCCATTCCAAGATTTACACAAACAACTTTTTTTTTTTTAGCATGCTGCTAGATGGTAAATTAACAGAAGCCATGTCTCTTAACTATAGAAGGGTTAAGGAGATATATTTTTTTATTATAACCAGGCTGACTTAAAAGAAGATAAACCTTCCACTGTTGAACCAAAAAGAGATAAACCTGAAAACATAGTTATGAATAAATATAGAGATTAATAAGAAGTGAGCAACCTAAGATCTTCAACTATCATACATAGTCCTCCAGCACAAATGATTTCATTTGCTTTTTAAATAGATAAATACAAAAATGGCATTTTCCCTTGGCAAGAAAGTAACTGTTTTGTATTATTTACCTAGACTGCATCTGTGTTTCTAAAAAGAACAGTAAATACATTTCTGGAGCAAGACATGTTTCTGTGATAATGTGAGTAATGCTTCTTAAACACTTTGGAGATTATTAGAATGCTTTCCAGAAGCTGCTATTGAACTCAGCCAGTTCAGCAAGAATACAAGATAAAGATAGAGATTCTCTCACCATTTTTCACTCAACTACTACTAGAGTGCTGTGTTGGATGTCTTCCAGGAGAGTGACCACCAGAAGGAGAGGCCCAGCACCATCCCAGGCATTCAGAAGGCAATCTGGTTCCAAACCAGCCTAAAAGATGTATAGGCCAGACTGCCTTCTTCAGGAAATCCCTTTAAATAAACAACCCAGTGTGGGTGACACCTGCTACCCCAAATACTGGGTTAATTTCCAGCCTGTCCTGAGAAATTCACAATATGGCTGTTGTAGCATCTTCTAATTGGTGTTCAAATCTAAATTAGGCAAGCACTTCACAAGAGTGACAGAGTGAAATAAAATAGCTGATTAGATTAGATCTTATATATCCTCTTCCAAGCCAGGCCAGATCCTAGAAAATCATGGCTTAAAGTAATAAGTCTTCGCAGTTCTCTCAGATCCTCCACAACTCTGCAGTGGTAGTAGCATAAATGTACTCATCTTTCCAAATCATGATGGATACGTTTATTCATTTAACAAATAGTTATTGAGCTGCTATGATGTGCCTTCGTGGAATTGATTTTTTAATGCAGGGAGGTAGAGAAACAGATACGTAAGTGAAAAATGAATAAATACGCAAATATGATAATGTGATTGATTTCATATAAGTCTTATAAATATTTTGCAAAGAATGAGAGAGTGGTACTAATTTGAACGTAGTGGTCAGAGATCTTACCAAGGATGGGCCATTTAAGAGGAGACCTACACAGTGTCAGAAATAGCTGGGGAAATAACTGGAGGGAAAGTATTTTGAGCAGAAGGAATAACACATAGCAAGGTACAGTGGAAGGTAAAGAAAATGAGCTTGGCATTTACAAAAAGTAGGAAGAAGGGGTTGTGTTAGTCAGCTCAGGCCACCATAACAAAATGCCATAACATGGTATGACTTAAACAACAAGAATTTGTTGATCACAATTCTGGATGATGGAAAGTCCAAGATCATGGCCAGCTAGCCACTTTGGTTCCCCCGTGAGGACTTTCTTCCTGGCTTGCACGTGGCTGCCTTCTCACTGTGTACTCACGTGGGTGGGTGAGGGAGAGAGAGTGAGAGAGAGAGAGAGAGAGAGAGAGAGAGAGAGAGAGAGAGAGAGAGGGAGAGGGAGAAAGCTCTTCTCTGTCTCTTATAAGGGCGCTAATTCCATCATGAGTGTCCCACCCTCATGATCTCATCTAAATCTAATTATCTCCCAGAGGCCCCGTCTCCAAGTACCATCACACTGGGGGTTAGGGCTTCAGCATGTAAATTTTGAGGGGGACTCAATTCAGCACAGAGCAATGAGTATGGCAAAAGCCTGGGGAGGGAGGGGGATAGTGGCAGGAGATAAGGCAAAGGGGTAGAAGGAAGAAATATCAGGAAAACGGTTTGTCCTATGGAAAAAGTTTTGAATTTTTCTAAGTGCCATGGGAAGCTGTCACATATTGAATTTCCCAGGAAGCAGATTCTAAGAAAAAGTTCATTATATAGCAGGATCATTAGGGAATGTCCTTAAGATCAATACCTGTGGGGAAGAAGGGAAGGAATGCAGAATTGGGCTAAGGGAGAATTAGAGATACAACAAGACCCATTTGCTTCAGCCCAGCCACAGGGAGCTCTGGAACTAACATGGCCAATGAAAGTGTAGAATACTTCATATTATAATTATATATTATTTTGAATAAGTAAAAATCCATGAGTATAGTGGCATAAAAAGCAAATTAAAAAGAGAAGAAAACAAGAGATGCTTCTTTATAGAAGAATGAATGTCAACTAAAAACACAGACATAATAATGTCATAATTTCATCATAGGTGAAAAACTGATGGTGAGCAGAATATAAATTCAGCCAAGAACTGTGAAGTGTTTGAGATACTATGCTTCTTGTAGGCTATTAACCTGCCAGTTTCGTGGGTGCTAGAAAAGACAGGAAACTCACAGGTTAGTGAAATGACCTTGTTATTCTGCAAAGCAGGCAGCGTTAGCTTACTACTCGAGTTGGTTTCCCTTCGGTCTCCATGGGATAGAGCCTAGCCCAGGTGAATGCTATACATACAGTGGGTTTGACTCTTGGGATAGGAACCCCAAACTTAGAGTTTCAAATCTTTTAAAGGGCTTCTAGCAAACCCACTCAACTTTTGCCCTCAAGGGAGACATTATCCTTATTATACTGGACAGAAAATAAATCTACCTTTTGTTCCAAAAGGAGATACTGTCTCACTCTTCCAAGGCAGTTTGCTATATAAATATCTTTGAAAAGATAGCCCAGAATGAAAATAATCAATGTATCTGCTTGCAAAATGTGCAGAAAAAGAAGAGATGTATGAAGAATTGTCTTCTAACACATGTCTCTCCACAGATTGCTTAATGATTGCAAAGGGAAAATACCTGCTTTATAATGGAATGATCTAGTGGCCAGCCCCTTATAATTGAGTGACAGAATTTACAACACTAATAGAGGGACAATCTGATGTTATTAATATTTTCATCCCTTAAAGCTAAGAAAAGAAATTTGGAGAGACTATATAATTTTCCCAAAATCGTGCAGCTGACTTAAAATTCAGTTTTGTGCCCAACTAATATGTACCAGAAAATCCAGTTTTGAAGGGTGAAATACCAAGGGCAACTGCCCTTCTCCATATTTTTGTCCACACTATTCCAATATATAACACACTTGCAAGCTTCCCTTCTTTTGGTTACCTTTTGCTTGCATCTGGAGTATCCTACCTGCTATCTGTCAAAAGCTTATTCGTCTTCTAAAGCTCAACTTAGTTGTCTGCTCCTTTGTGACATCTTCACTACTTTCTCTAGTCAAAATCTTTAATTTAAAAAAGAACCTATGTGTTAGACTATGGAGACTCTAGATAAACATTCAGTGATCCTCACAATAACCCTAAAAAGAAAATATTTTATCCCTAAAAAGGATAAAATAACCCTAAAAAGAAAATGTGAGGATAAAGAAACTGAAGCTCAGTTTCTAAGAAGGCACAGCTAGTTAGTTGCAGAGGTGAGATTTGGTTTTAATCCACAGCAAGGATACTTTTCTCTACACTGTACTGCTCCCAGTTCTCCTACACATTTCCATGGGAATTATCAAACTCCACCTGGAGTCATATTGACTTCGAGTCAAAGCTGGGATTTAATTTCTACTGTCATTGAAGTCAGTACTGAAAGAAAGAAATAACTAAAAAAAATCTGAGCAAGCAAAAGAGGAAGAGTAGATGAGGGAAAGAGAGAGGAATTTATAAACAAATTTTGTTAAATTCAGTATATAGGAGAATTTCATACACCATTAGTTATTGAATCCAATATAATCAATCAGTACCTAAATATCACCTACAAAATATTGTGTGTCTTGTACCTTTATAAATATTTCTTAATTTTACAACCCAATACTACATGCTGACCATACTTACCTCCAAATATTTCTTCATTTATTAATGTGTCAAAAGAAGAGCATACATATGAAATACAGGTTTTCAAATGTATGGAATGTTAGCATTGTGAGTTGCAATGATTCAGGTCTTCAAGGAAGTTTTAACAAGTCAGCAGATCTTAAGAGAAATACCTTAAAATTTTAACATTACACACACTTAGGAATTTCATTAGGGTTTTTTGGGGGGGAGGGAGTCAGTTCTTTTAAAATTTTTTGAAAAAAGAGCTCTCCTTCCAGATTGTCTACATGCAAGATTTTTCTAACAACCTCGTTATAGTTAATTTTATATGTCAATTTGACTGGGCCATGGGATGCCTAGATATCTGATTAAATATTATTTCTGGGGGTGTGTGGGAAGATGTTTCTGGAAGAGATTAGCATTTGAAATGGTGGACTAAGTAAAGCCCTCCCAATGTGGCTGGACATCATCCTTCATCATCATTGAAGGCCTGAAAAAAAAAAGGTGGAGGAAGCTTAGCTTCCGTCTCCCTCTACCTGACTGCACAAGCTAGACAATGATCTACTGCCCTTGGCACTCCTCATTCTCAGGCCTTCAGACTCAGACTGGAATCTACACCATTGGCTCTCTGACTCTCAAGACCTTTAAACTACAACACCAGCTTTCCTGGGTCTCCAGCTTGCAGACAGCAGGTCATAGGACTTCTCAGCCTTCATAATCACATGAGCCAGTCTTTAATTTTATACATACATATATATATACACGTGTGTATATATATGCACACACACATATTTCCTCTTGATACTCTGTTTCTCTGAAGAATACTAACACAAATTTCTGTGTATATTTCACAAAATTTGACTGCATTCCTTTGTTTTATTTAATTTTTTTTTCCCAAGGAAACCTCCACAGATTCTCTCTGACCCTTTTACTCATTGGTTATTGATATATTTTCCAGGATTGACTGTAATAGATTCATGCTTCTCTCTTTTCCCAGACTTTTTCTGAGAGCTTTGATTCCCAGAGCTGTGACATCAGAATTTTGTCACTTTCAAATCCAGCTTACTCTCAAATTCAGCACTTCTAAAACTAAATATATTACTCTATCCTTACACTTTCCACCCCAACCAAATACTGCTGCATTATTTTATTATTTCTGTTAAGGGTATTACCATAATCTTCTTTATTTAGATTTAGCACTTCAGTGCCATCTTTAAGGAGGAACAGTGTTTTGTTCTATTTTTTGAAGTTATTCCATTAAAAACACATTAATATTTTCTTATATAGATTTATGTTTAGAGGCATGCTTTTAAATAATTCAAACCTTAAAAGAATTCTCAGATCTCATCTATCAGTTGGTTAGTTATAACTACATCAGTAAAATTATATTCAACAAGTCAATTTTCAAAAAATGATTAAGCAGATTCAGCCTCCTATGGTAAATACAGCTTACCTCTCTAAGAGAACAAATACAATTCTCTAGAGTAAACATTCTAAAAAATGTATTGTTTGGGTTTTTTTTTAACAATCAATCTCAAGTTTATAAAACATCAGTCTTTGGACATAGTAAAACAAACCTTTGACTATTACAGGAAAGCCCTATGCCCTTTTCAGTAAACAGACTGAAAGAGAATTCAACTTTAGGATAATAAGATACAGAAGAATTATATTCAGCTTAAAATTTTTTGATAACATATTTAGCTTCTAATTCCACGTTGGTACATGTGGATATTATCTAATCAGTTACTGATACAAATAAATAAAATATATGTTTTGATACTTTCACTATTTATCCAAATGACTTAGTGGAAGCTAGATCAAGATGCTACATTAATCAAGGATGTTTCCTTCACAGATTTGTTGACTAATGGAAAAGCTATTCAAGCTAGTCAACATAGAATTTTAAAATGTCATTTTGGTTTTTTCCTTTCAATTTACCTTGTTTTTATAACCAACTAAGAAATTCTCAAATTCTTTTTCTCACACATCCACATGAATGCTCACACACGCACATAAAGCTCTCAAAAAAAAATAAGTTCAGAGAAGTTGTATGTTGGATCTTCCTCTTGGATGCATACAATGCACACAATGCTCATTAGCATATTGAGAAATATGAAAGACACACTTCTGAGGAAATCTCTTCAACAACACTTAAACTCCTGGACAACAGAATTTTTTAATTCATTATAACATCTTTAAGATATCAAAGATAGGAGTCCTATGGAAACCCTTTGGGAAATCCACTCAATGATGGCTGGATTCTCTTACTTTCTTACTCTTCCTTCCCAGACTCTCTCCCCTCCTACCTTGTGACCATGGCCAACCCCACCTCTGGCCCAGAAATACACCCCTTATCTGCTCCCTTTTCATGATGTCTTCCAGCTTTCTGCAACAACTAATGTTTCATGCAAAGCTAAGAAAAGAAAATTAACAAAAACAAGGTGCCCTGTTATCAAAGCCATGAGATTTCTGGAAAACCAAGGACATCAAGACATCTTTCATATAACATATCTCACAGGGTGTAATACTTACATCATCTTGAGGGCAGGATGATATTCATCTCACAAATTTAAGTGCTTAATAGTTTCAGGCTCTACAATGTTTGTTTAATGAGTGATAATAACTTAATGTTAAATGCTAATTTTTTCCTAAATGGGTAGTATGCAAAATAAGTTACAAATATTGCTCTTGCCTTTTAAAAACTTACACTCTCTGAAGCAGAGACAAACATAGACTTTACAACAAAAAATATAAGCATTCAGTGACCAATTCAGTTCATAAGTTATTTAACCCATATATACTTTACACCAAACAGTGCAAGCACAATAAACATAAATAGGCTATCATTAAATAGGCTATGAAGCTAAACTGCCTAGTAAAGAGAAAGATTATTAAAAGACAAGAGAGACATAAATATACCATAAAAGAAGCAGAATATATAATACAGAGTAAGGCAGACAGACTCTAAGGAGGCCTCCATGATTCTTAGAGTGTCGATGCCCTTGTGTAATTCTTTCTCCTTGAGTATGGGCAAGATCCGTGACTTGCTTTACACCAATGGAAAGTGGCAGAGGGGGGTAATTACATATATGTGATTACATAAGAGCATAGATCCCATCTTACTGGAGTCCCTTCTGCTCCACTCCTGGCTTTGAAGAGCTGCCCTGAATCCTACAGCTTCGAGGAAATGAATTCTGCCAACAACCTGAGAGAGTTTGGAAGCAGATCCATTCTGGTTCTCGAGCTTGCAGGTGGCATATTGTGGGACTTCTTGGTCTCCCTAATCATGTGAGCCAATTCCCATAATAAATCTCATCGTATGTGTCTATATATACACACATATCCCACTGGCTCTGTTTCTCTGGAGAAACCTGACGGATATACAGTGGGAGCAGTTTCCAGAGACAAACACAAGTAGAAGCGAAAAAGCCCAGTAACTGATCACCACGGAAGGGCAGAGGTGACTCAAAGGTTTCAAACCTAAACTTTCTCTCATGAACAGATAAAAGTGATCCATGAACGGTCACAGGAAAGGAAGGCAAAGGAGCTATTAAGTTGTAAGATTGTGCTGCTGCCAGCATTTTTATTAGTGTGTCTTGAGGTAACAGTTTTATCTAAGTTTCCAAGTACTTCATTGAAAATGTCTCAAAACAAACGAAAATAGCTCTATGTGGCAGTATTAGAAATAAAAGTGAGTCAAATCCTGCTATCAGCTGCGTCCGTGCAATGTCCTTTAAGCTTTCATATGTATGACAGTGGACAAAATACAAGCTGGAGTTAATGATTTTGTTATCATTATACCACATTTCTCAAATATATGTGTGATATAATTTTTAATATAATGAGATACCAGACACTTATCTTCAGTGATAGGTGGAAAAAAATTGAGGGTTTAATATCCTCAGCAAACTAATTATAGGTCACCAGATTATAGGTAATTCAGAGAAGCTACAAAATCTAACATCTCTATTTCCACCGGCACATACATTGAAGCCACTGTGACAATGCTGTCATTCTCCTTTGTGAGACCGAGGCAGGATGGCAGGCTCTAAATAATGCATAAGCTACCAACATTCCTGCTCATATCCCTTTTCACAAAATGGTGAAGTGTCTCTTTCATAGTCCATAAAGAATTGAAATCATATGGTGAATCCTGATAATTGCTTTCAGAAGGAGCTCTTGGCACAAGCTCCAGGGTCTTCGGTTCGCCCATGTCGGGAACAGACTGCCACTGCATATAGATGAGCCCAGCGCCCAGAGAGTCTCCCAGCTGCAGAGCTTTCCCAAGGTTGGGAGGATCCATGCCAGCTTGAAATCCCGCCTCCACTTCCTCCACACCAATTAGCATTTTCTTTACCCTCATCATTCCTTTCCTATGATGTCAGGTTTATATTTTACACAAGTCAACAGCACTTAGGGAGAAACGTGCAACTCTTTTCTTTACCTCTGAATCCAGATCCCAGTCTAAGTAAACTGAAAACAGAATAGAAAATATAACCAACGTGTATAGTAGCACCTGCCCTCCATTACTGGGCCACAGAGATGCACACTGTCATTTCAGTGTTTCTCTGAGTAAGACCAGAGCACCAGGGAGGGAGATGGAGGGGTGGGAAGAAAAGGGCTCTGCCTAAGCATAACCTGTCCTCCCCTTTCCTCTCCTCTCTTTCTCTCTGTGTCTTCCCTAGGCAGAATTCAGCTTTCAGGGTGAATTCTTCCATGATCACTCTAACCAAAACATCTCACTCTGGCCCATAAATCATTGTAACTCCAACAGCAAGATCGTCCTCCATGGGAATTCTTATACTGTTGCTTTGTTTTGCCATTTACTGCATGTATATGACTTACTTTTACCAACAGGTAAAAGTCATAAATTAGAGAATGTGCACTATCTTTTGGTTATCACCTATACTTCCAGTGCACAGTACTGAGAACATAATAGGTTTTCAATAAATATTTGTAAAATGAATAAAAACTAAGCTTACAACAGCCAGTGTCCTTGGAGGAGTGGGATTAGCAACATGCACAGATTTTGGTTGGGAGTAACCATGCTATGGTTCATCTTGCATGAAGAGGGGTAAATATATTAATAATTCCTAGAGGAGCAAGCTGGGAATTAGGGGCTGAAAATTCAACCTGCCCTTGGCGCATTCACTGCTAGGCCCAAATGTTTAAATTCAGTCTAAGACCATGGAAAGTTCTTAATGTTATTCAATAGAGATTTACATGTTAGAGGTTGTTAAAAGAAATCAGATCAATTTATCAAAGCATATTGTTTTATTATTTGCATGACTTTTTTGGAGCTATATTTTCTAGTCATTTATCTTTCCAGTCACCTAGCATAGCTTAGTGTTTTATCTCATAGCCCTGGGTGGTGGCATATTGGTTGGCTGATCATATGTATGCGTGCACACCCACACCCACACACACACACACACACACACACACACAGATACACACGCACACACTGAGTGGTAAATGATCTGCAAGTCTACTTTATGTATGAAGAAAACAGGCAGAAAGGGGCAAAATATTTTGCCCATGGCCTCATAACATAACATCAGGAGTCATGAAGTGAGCCTTGTTCTTCTGAGACACAAGCCTGCATTTAGTCTTCAATGTACACTACAGTCACTGTGGCGAGGTAATGAAGTATGTTACTGCTCTGCTTTTGAGATCCTAAACTTGCCCAACTTTGGACAAATTACTTTATGTCTCTAATCCTCATTTTTTTATATCAGAAAAGAAGGCAATTCCTAAGAGGCAGGTGTATTGTCATTGGAGAAAAGTCTAAAACAGTGGTTTTCAGACTTCAAAGCCTGTAAGAATCACCAGCAGGGCTTATTAAAGAACAGTTGCTGGGCTCTATCCCTGGACTTTCTTATTCAGTAGTTCTGGAGTGGAGGCCAAGAATTTTCATTTCAAATAAATTCTAAGGTGATGCAGATGCTGAGGATCTAGAGTCCACACTTTGAGAACCTGTAGTCTACAGTAACTAATATAGAATGGGCATCAATAAGTAGCGGCTATTATTATTTCTAAAGCATAGAAGGCAGTTTAATGAAATGCCAGATGATGAGGAAGGCATTGAACATCCATAGGAGATATAATCAAAAGCACAAGTCCTGAAAATTCAACGCAGATGGAAGGTCATCGCAGCCAAAGCAAATTCGAGAGACTTAAGAAGGAAGTGCTGCTCTTTAGTATTTAGCTAGAAGAAAAATCCCTTCATTTTACAAAATGACTTTTATAAAAAAAATTGTAATGGCTCCTACAATACACTATATGGAAATGATTTACTTGCCTGTCTTCTTCCTCTTCATATGTGACCTCTTCCTCTGAATGTGGTGAAACTTTAATGGCCAAGCCGTTGGATGATTAACATTAATGGGAGTTGCCTGTGTTAATCCCTTGTGCATAACTGGATTTTTATCTGTTAAACTTTTCCAGATTTAGCCCTTACACATGTAATATAATGTAGTGCCAGAAAAATTCTGTAAATGTGTTTTATTTAAAAGTGAACACATGGAAGTTGGAACATTGGCTCATCAGTGTGCAACATAGAAATACCATTAAATATCTAATAGTTATAATTTTTAAACAATGAATGCACATATGTGGTGGCAATTTGAGAAAAAGAACTGCCTAGAGACACAGGAAATCTCTTTTGGAACTATAAAGTAAAAAAGCAATTATTAAACCAGATTAAGTTTGAGATTTGGGGCCATACCTGTGTTCCCTATTTCTATTAATTCTCCCTGTCATCAAAACTTAGAAAAACCAAAGATAGCACAAATGTTCCTATCCATCCATCCCTCATATCTGATACAGATTCTGTCCTCAACTTCCTTCTCTCAAATGTTCCCTCATTTTCATTTCCATTTCCTCGGTTTAGAGCGCCATTTCTTTTCATTTGGATTATTTCAACAACTGCTTAATTCTACGTTGTTCCATTCCAGGGTATCTTATACCTAATGCCATATAATTGTTTCCTATCATGCCAACTCTCTCTTCATAAGGCAATGACCCACATTACCTAATAAAGAAAAGTCCAAACTTGACCTGACAACCAAGGCTTCCATAATGTGGCCCAATCCTATTTTATACTGTTTAATTAATTTTGTTTTTTTTACATTCACATCACCCCAGACATATTGAACAACCAATGACTTCTGGCAAATCTCCTTTCCTCTGTCGATGTTATTGTCTGCACTATCTCTGTCTCTTTAAATAACCAATAAAAATTTTAGTGTTTTATTATTTATAAAACAATTTCATAAGGATAGTCTCAATTGATCCTCAAAGGATTAAAATGAATTGTACACTGGGCATTTCCCTTTCCATTCAACAGAAGAGTAGAGACTTAAAGATGTTAGCTATTGATAGGAACAGCCCAGCAAACACACAGCTACAATAATCCTAAAACCAAACCAAACCAAACAGACACACACACACAACTGGGAACTACCTTACACAATTTCATCTTATAAATCACAATTAGGAAAGAAGTTGCCAGATTTATACATCGAAAGAATTCAACCAAAAATATATCTTGACAGAATGTGAATCTATTCAATGATAATTACATTTAAGGCAGGCTGATGTAGAATGAATACCAATAGCCTGAATATGGATCCTCTATGTAGCTACCAAATACTACTGTTGAAAAGTTCATGGCTAATGGGTTATTTATTAATTTCAAACCTAAGGAGTTTTGCCTCCCTAGCAAATAGAATCTCTCCTCATTTTCCTTTCCTAATGTTTCTATTCCTCGGGTTTTTTTATCCTCTTACCACTCACACAGGTATCCGTAAGTGTGTAATAATGCTAGCTGTGCTCTTACTGTTAAACACTGTTGTAAATAAAATGTAAAGTTATTTTATCATAAGGGAATAGATAAATGGTAGGTTTTAACCTATAGAAGCTAAAAGATGTAAAATTTGATTGTAGGACCAACTATCTCAAAATTATCTGGTGCTTTGTTAAATATGGAGATATAAATCAGAAACTTCGGATATAGGTCCCAGAAAGCTATTTTTCAAGCACTTCAAATGATTCTCATGTCCTCCAACCTTTAAGAAATAACTTATATCAACACTAGAGTAGCTTTCATGAAACCGAACATTCTGCCATGGACAACCATAGAAGATACATAAAATACAAAAGACTGAACAGCTGTTCAAAGACATCTGAGAGCAACCAAAGAAACTTGGACTTGAAGGATTAATCTCCAGGAGGGAAGGGATGTATGTATTTGGGTAAGCCTGACATTTACTACCATTTATTTTTTTCTGTGATACATTTGCCAATTGCTAGCACGGTACATAGAAACCAAACAATTTGAATTTCAAAATTCAACATTTAAAATTTGAACTCAGAAAAATTGAATTCAGAATTCTCAAGGCAACCAAGAATTGAGGGACCAAAATTGAGGAGTAAAGATAATGTTCAGTTTGGCTTTTGCCTATTAGATACTGGCTGAATGGAACAAGAAGTAGAAAAAGTAAACATAAAGCTGCTGCCAAGATCTTTAAAACCTAAGTATAATTTCACATTCTCACAGAGCTTGGGAGACAAAATATGAGTTTAGGGGCTTCAAAGGGAGAGTGCCATGATAAACTACCCAGGTCTTCAGGTAAGATCCCAGAGGGGCAACAGGCAATAGCTAGGAATAAACCAGCAAAAGACCTGTCTGGAAATCAGCCTCAATTTACCTCATCACTGATTGGATCAAGATGATTAGCCTTTATTCTAGCTGCCTTCTAGAAAAAAAAATTTCTCAAGAGACAGATGTTATTATCAAGAGCTTTTTGATGTTTACATACAGTATCAAGTATGCAATCTAGAATTACCAAGCATGACTGGAAATAGGCTCACATGACAAAAGGAAAAAATAGATAGTACTAACAGACCTACAATGATGCAAATATAGGAATTATTATAAGGGCACACTAGAATAACTGTGAATTGTATGCTCAAAAAATAGTTTAAAATATAGAAAAATTCACTAGGGAACTAAATCTCTTAAAAAATAAATAAATGAGTGACCTAGAACTTCAGCTAAGAAATTAAGAGATGAGTTTCACAACCAATGAGATAAAGCATCAAGGAGTATTAGTGAACTAGAAGAAATGTTAGTATAAAATATCCAAATTAAAGCACAGAGAAGGGAAAAACAGAATACTAAATAGGAATAAAAGTGTGTAAGGGACATACAGGACAAGGTAAAAATATCTAACATAAGAAAAGAAAAAAATGCAATATAAGAGATATTTAGAGATAATGGCCTGAAGAAAGATATATCCAGCAGAGAGAAAAAAAAAAAACATATATTTTTTTCCATAGAAGCAGGAATATGGCCTAAAGCTAACTTTTCAATAGAAATGATGGAATCCAGGATACAGTGGAAATATTTAAAGTGTTGAAAGAAAATAACTACCAATATAGAATTTTATGCCCACTGAAAATATTCTTAAATAAAGAGGACTAAGTATGGATATAGATATTTTTAGATAAATAAAAACAGAGAAAATCAGTGCCAGCAGATATGCTTTAAAATAAATGCTAAAAAATAAAGTTCTTTAGGCAAAAGGAAACGATAGCAATTAGAAACATGATAATAAAAACATAGAATAAAAATCTCTTAAAATGTTGGTAAATCTAAATAAATATGGACTATTTAGAAGAGCAATAATAATTTCTTCTGAGGTTTAAAAATATATGTGGATTTAAAATAAATGATTATAATAGCACAAAAGTCAGTAGTAAAAGTAACTAACATTATATACATAATAATTCAAGTATGTAAGTTTCAATCTCTACGGTAACAACTAATTGGATAGTAAATGAATGTGTACCTAACAAGCTAATATAGTGTGGGAAAATGAAATGATAATAAAAGAATATAAGAAAGAAGGAAGAAAAACCAGAAACTTATGGGTCAAATAAATAAAAAGCAATAAATAGGTGGTTTTCAGAAAACCATTACCAATATGATAGGAGCAAAACCTTATATATCACTAATAACCCTGAATGTAATGTAAACAGATTAAATTTTCCACTTAAAAGACACAGACTGGTTAAATGGATAAAAAAAAATGATCCAACTATATGCTGCTGACAAGAAATTCAATTCATTTATAAAGACATATATAGACCAAAGGTAAAGAAATGGAAAAAGATACTCCACACAAATGGAAACCAATAGTGAGCAGGGTTAGTTATATCAGATAAAAAAGACTTTAATTCAAAAACAGTAAAAAGAGAGACAAGGTAGATCATTATATAATGATAAAGGGATCAATTCAGCAAGAAGACATAACAATTCTAAATATGTGTACACCTAACAATTGAGCACCCAGATACATAAAGCAAATATTACTAGATCTGAAGGAAGAGATAGACTCTTATACAATACTAGTAGGAGATTTTAACACTTTCCTCTTAACATTAGACAGATTATCTAGGCAAAAAAAAAAAAAAAATCAACAAAGAAACGTGGGATTTAAACCGGACTTTAAACCAGATGGACCTAACAGGCATTTACAGAATATTTTATTCAACAACTGAAGAATACATATTCTTCTCATCAGCACATGGAACATTCTCTAGGATAGACCATATGTTACGCCACAAGACAAGTCTCAACAAATTTTTTTGAAAATCTAAATCATCTTCTCAGACCACAGTGGAATAAAATGAGAAATCAATACCCAAGAGGAACTTTAGAAACTATACAAATACATTGAAATTAAACAACATGCTTGTAAACAAACATTGGGTCAATGAAGAAATTAAGATAGAAATCAAAAAAATTTCTGGAAACAAATGAAAGTGGAAACACAACATACCAAAACCTACAGAATATAGTAAAAGTAGTGCAAAGAGGGAAGTTCATAGTAATAAAGGCCTACATCAAAAAAGTAGAATGATTTCAAATACACAAGGAACTAGAAAAGCAAGAACAAATCAAACCCAAATTTAGTAGAAGGAAAGAAATAATAAAGATCAGAGCAAAACTAAATGAAATAGAGGTTTTAAAAAATGCAAATAATCAACAAAATGAAAAGTTGATTTTTGAAAAGATAAACAAAATCAACAAACCACTAGCTGGACTAACCAATGCAAAAAGAAAGAAGATCCAAAAATAAAATCAGAAATAAAAAAGGAGACATGACAACTGATACCACAGAAATACAAAAGACCATCAGAGACTCTTATGAACAACTATGTGCTAACAAACTGGAAAACTTAGAGGAAATGAGTAACTTCCTAGACACATACAGTCTACCAAGATTGAATCAGGAATAAATAGAAAATCTGAACAGAGCAATAACAAGCAACTAGATTAAATCAGTAATAAAAAGTCTCCCCACAAAGAAAAGCCCAGGTCCAGATGGCTTCAATGCCAGATTCTGCTAAACATAAAAGACTAATACCAATTTTCCTCAAACCATTCCAAAAAATTGAAGAGGAGAGAATTCTCCCTAACTCATTCTATTTATACAAGGCCAATACTACCCTGATACAAAAAGCAGACAAAAACACAACAAAAAGAGAAAACTAGGCCAATATCCCTGATGAACATCAATTCAAAAATTCTTAACAAAATACTAGCAAAACAAATCCAACAGCACATAAAAAACATATAACATGATCAAGTGAGATTTATCCCAGGGATGCAAGGATGGTTCAATATATGCAAATCAATAAACGTGATACATCACATCAACAGAATGAAGGACAAAAATCACATGATCATCTCAATAGATACAGAAAAAGTATTTGATAAAACTCAACAGCCCTTCATGATAAAGCTTTCAACAGACTGGGCATAGAAGGAACATACTTCAACATAATAAGGGGCATATATGACAAATCCACTGCTAACATGCTGAATGAGGAAAAGCTGAAAGCATTTTTTCTAAGAACTGGACAAGACAAAGATGTCCGCTTTCACCACTCCTATTCAACCTACTATTGGAAGTCCTATCCAGAGCAATTAGGCAAAAGAAAGAAATAAAAGGCATCCAAATTGGAAAAGAGGAAATCAAATTGTCCTTCTTTGTAGACAACAAGATCTTATGTCTAAAAACACCTAGAGACTCTTTTATATCTGATAAATAAATTCAGTAAAGTTGCAGGATACGAAATCAATGTACAAAAATTAGTATCATTTTTATACCAGAAATGAACTAGCTGAGAAAGAAATCAAGAAGGCAATTGCATTTACAATAGCCACAAGGAAGCTAAAATACCTAGGAATAAATGAGATGACAGAAGGCAGTAGGGCAGAAAGGGCACACTCCCTTCAACCTCAGGCCCTTTTATAAGGGTTCTAATTCTACTTAATTGCCTCCCCAAAACTACATCTTTTAATACTGTTGCATTGGGGATTATGTTTTAACATAAATTTTAGGGGACACTATCATTCGGACCATAGCAGTAGGGTTTCATGGAAAACAGAACCTTAAACTTTTATATTTGCACACAGGAAATCTGTTGGGGCATGCTCTCAAGAACAACTCTGAGGAGTAAGGGCCACAGTGTTGTGCAGAGGGAGAAACTGAACTGCAATGCAATTGCACCAGACCTTTAGCCAATCCCAAAGGGAGCTCTAGAGCTGGGATGACCCTTCACAGTTGTCCCAGCTGTGGAAAAAGAGCCAGGCATTTGACTCCTACAAGGACTAGTCACTGGATACAGGCTGCTCCCAGAGTAGGGGGTGTACCTTTGGGTTAGACATCTTCCTTTGGTCCAGAACAGTTTCTGACAGGGCCTCAGCTGTGAGCCCTTAGCAGCCAACATTCCAGGCAGCTAGGAAAATAAGTACCTTAGCCAGGAAGGGAGATTTGGGGCCATAAATATTAATAGCATCCACTACAGTACTTTACATACATTATTTCATTGATTCTCACAACAAACCTATAAGGAATATACTGTTATTATCAAATGACAAATGCAGAAAATAAAGGTAACAGTGGTTAAACAACTTTCCCAGCATCACTATATCTCACTAGCAATAAAACCTGTACTGTTTACCACTCATTGTGCCAAGGTTGAATTAACGAATTCCTACATTATTTTAATCAAACTTACTAAAGAGAAAAAAATTTTTTTTCATACCCAGACAGTTAAATTTACCTAGTTATATTTAGTTATTATACTTGAAGGCTAAAAATACTTACGTATTCTACTACCTTGAATGTCTTCTACCTTGTGTTTTAAAATCATTTTATACCCATGGAAGAGTTTTCCCATCAGCAGATATTTTAATAAGCAACTACGAGTACATTGTTCAGGTCGTTTAATTATACATTAAGTCAAGGAATTTATTAAACATCCACTATCATTACAGCCCTATTGTTCTAGGCACTAAAGGATGTGGTCTAGGCATGGGAATTACCAACCTAAACCAAACCAAATCAAACAAAAAACTCTTGCCTCTTCGGGCTGTTTATTCTCCTCAGCCAAGTAAGCAATAAAACTGAAAATGCAATAGTTCTCATAGCATGTGATTCCTACTGAAAGGTGAGATTTGTGTAAAAAAATATAAAAAGTCATTTAAATTCAACTTAAATCTCATTATTACAGTAATTCTAATAAATGTTTATTCTAAAACAATGCAGGAAATTGAATTACTTGCTCTCATTTGAATTACAACTAGTCACCATATTTTACAGTCTAAAAATATCATAAACCTATTATTTTCTAATAGATTTTTAAGGTATAATTTATATACAGTAAGCTAAATGTTTGAAGTGTACAATGTAAGTTTTCATATATGTATACACTTGTGAAACTATCATAAAAAACAAGGTAATGACATATTCATCATCTACAAGTTTCTTCTTGTTGCCTTATAATCCCTTCTTCCTACACTTCCACACCTGTACCTCATGCTAGGGAACCGTTTTTTTGCAATTTATCCATGTTGGTTTCGTTTATTGCTAAGCAGTACTCTACTTTAAGGATATACCACCATCTGTTTGTCCATTCACTTATCAGTAGACATTTGGGTTGTTTCCAGTAAGAAACTACTACAAATCACACTGCTGTGAATATTTTGTCCAAGTCTTTATTGGGCATATGCTTTCAGTTTTCTTGAGTAAATGTCTTGGTGCAGAATGATGGGCAGTTGTATGTCATAAATAGTATGAATTTAACTATCTAACAAATTGATAAACTTTTTCTGAAGTGATTGCATCGTTTTACATTCCCACTAGTGGTAAAAGTAGGTTCTTTAGCCTTTACTTCCATCTTATTGAGATAGATAAGCAGAACACACCATGGAAAGATTCTTATTTCTCCACCAAGCTTTCTGTCCCATGACCAGACTGCCGCAAGCCAAAATGGCTTGTCTGTGTGATTCCCCACTCAGAGCTGCCTCCTCCAAGATGACCCCCTTCACACCTCAAGACTCTCATCCACAAGTTCTGTATCTTCTACTCATTTTTTCAAATAAGAAAAATGCCTCTTATGGAAAAGTATGTTTTACTGGCCCTTTAGAACTCTAACCACTAGTATTCTCTCTCCACCTCTTCCCCCAACGCTTCTTGGTTTTCACTGTTTTTGGTAGCCTGTCCGCCTGGGACATAGTACAGTCTTTCAGATAGCTTCTGGCTTTCTCAGAGACAGAATTCTATACCATCCTCCTTGTGGTTTTTTTGAGTAAGTTCTGAGTGCAGAGGGGGAAATACCAATTTTATTTCTCCATGCTCAAAATGGGTGTCCACTCTTCCTTTTACAATCCAAGTAACCAGAGATCAAGCTCTAGTGATTTAAGACCACATGGCGTATAGCTTTCTGTGAAAATTCTTCCTCCCTGGTATTTCTGGGAATGTCAGGGAAGTACTTCGTGTTCCACAAATCTGTTCTCTTTAACGCATGTCATCTGAGGCAATTGTCTCACTTTAAATTGCTTCTTCCCTTCCTGTAGCTTACCTCTTGCCAACTCATAACTAACCTCTCCAGGTTACTGCCACTTTCCACAGATATCTTTTTTAACTCCCAAACACCTGCTGAGATCCAGTTATAATTTCAGCAAGATATTATAGAAGGCCTGGGGATAACAGACAGTAACACAGAGAACTAACAACTTCCAGTAAAGGTGGATAGGCCTCAGTGCCCACAAGGTCAACCCCAACCTGAATTTCTGGTGACTTCCTGCAAAGCACTCGCAGGCCCAGGTCAACCTCCACAAATGAACTAGGAATCTTCACCCAAATTAGTTCTAGTCCAAATTCCCTTCAGCCCACAAGCAGAGAGAATTTTTCCTTCCTCCATTTCAAGGCTTGCCTTTTTTTTTTTTTTTGCCTTAAGATTATTGATAGAGGGACCATTCATTTCATTCAGGGGAACTCCATTCCTATCAATAAGGATGGGATCTGAGCCCATGTACCCACTACAAGAATATCACAATAGTCCAGATTATGTGATCTCAGATGAGATCGAGACAGGTTAGATAGTGTTTACCTAATTAATCCTAGTTCAAGTTTAAGTCACAGTCGGTCTTCCAAATCAACATAGCCTTTCTACTCTAGCCTAGTTTCCCGATCTCTGAGAAATGAAGTCTTAGTTAGGTAAGAACACACACATGCACACACACATATATTTCCCAAGGAAAAATAGTTTTTAAGCATAGGGCGGTCAAATTCCAGGTTTGGGCTTGGATTGGAAGAAAATTATCTAATTCTGTAATGGTATAATTCCTCTAATATATCCAAGTGGGTGCACATTCCTAAACTTTACCTTTAAAATCTCAGTCTAAAATATCTTCATTTGAATTAATTCACTAATTCAGAGCCTTCCAAACTAAAATTAGGTCATATGTGACTAAAAATGATCATGAAAATGTTTCCTCCTAGAAAAAAGAAATAATATACCCCATTCCTTTCTCTTCTCAAAAAGGCAGAGATTGTTTACAACTCCCAGAATGACAATTTTCAACAATTTAAAGAAATTAAATCTCTTCTCCACTGAATACACATCCTTAAAATATGTGTAACAGTTCTAGGAATAAACACCTTGGATTTTTATATCTTTCTCCAAACCAATGGGTATTTGTCTTTGCTTATATGGCAAAATATTTAATAAGGCATGATACCTAAAACTGAATATAACCTGTTGGAGGCCTCTGGTACATACCAAACCCAGTGTATTTAAGACATAAAGCAACTAGTTTTAATGGAGGTAACAATGTGTTCTGGGGGACAGAGAAAAAATCTGATGGGACATTGAGAAAAACTTCCTCTCCTTGAACACTGTATCCCGTTCATGCAGTCCAAGGTATCCTTGGCATGTTGGGTAACCACCTCAATCACCACCTAACTGTAAAGAGTTTAGACAGTTGCATAGAGATTTTCTTTCACATAAATTATTATCAAAGTCTCCCCAGTACCTCTAGTTATTTAACTTGAGTGCACGACTTGATATCTAGCCCTACTAAATTTTATCTTTCTTATTCTTGCTTGTTATTCATCAGTCAAAAACATTTCAGACTGTGATTATCTTCTAAAAGAGTAGCTATCTCTCATCAGCATTTATGACTCACAAATATGATTAACTCGCCATCTACCTCACCCACATTGTTGATAACATTTTTGAACAAAACACAGATGGGATCCGTCAGCACGCCACTAAAAACCTTAGTTCATGTTGATCTCAACCAGTTATTTAACACTCTAAACCAGGGAGGGATTGGGGAACTGCAGCCTGCAGGCAAAATTTGACCTGCCATTTGTTTTTATAAAGAAAGTTTATTGGAGCCCCAGCCACATTCATTCATTTATATATATCTACGGCTGTTTTCATGCTATGATGGTAGAATTGAGTAGTTGCCTCAGTGACTGTGGGCCTCAAAACTTAAACTATCCGCTGTCTGGCGGTTTATAGCATAAGTTTACTGACTGTTGCACTAAGTGACAGATGGGTCAACCCGATCTAAATACCACCTAATGATACTATCATTCCCTTTTTAGTCACATGAACAAATTTCAAATGTTACCCTGCTGAAATGAAATTAACTACATCTACAGCATTCTCTGGGTCTATAAAGTCTTATAACATATCCAAAAAGGAAATGAAATTAGTTTTGTTTGAATTTTCTTAGTGTACTCCCCCAGGCACCTACGGATTATTGTTTCCTGTCTTCAACGGGCAATTTTCCTATAATTACTCATTCTAAAATTTAGCAAGGAATCCTTAATCCATAGATTTCAAATTTCTTTTGCCCACTTTTTTGGAAGTTGGGTCTACCCTACTTTTCTGGATTATCTACTATTCTCCATGACATACAGGGGAGGGGTTACACAATCAAATGGGGAAGTAGTTTTATTTAGTGTTTATAATACCAGAGCTAAATAACTATTATGGTATTTCTGTATTTAATATCAAGGTACATGTAATATTAGTGTTTTAAATTTTAAGGTGATTTATTTAATATTATGAACTTTGAACAATCAACCAAATAGTACATTTTATTACAAATAGAAATTTTCTAAATGTTATACGACAAAAGGAAAACAGGTAAATTTCTAAAATTTGTACATTAAACATGCACTCTCATTTTATTTATATATATATAGATAATATGACATATATATATATGTGTATATATATATGTATATATATAATTAGCTGCTCTTGGCTCTCACAGTTTCCTCTACTTACCCACCTCTAAATGTGGAAGCTGAAGCTGTTGGAATTATTGCCACTACCTGGAGGCCCGAATGAGTTTCAGAAACCTTGAGCTGAGTTGACTCACTAAATAGAGTTGTCGGGACTGCTGCCTCCCAGCAGTAAGTCTGCTCTGCAAAGTGGGGCTGTGTTACCACAATTACTATTCAACAACTTTCCACCAACCCATGAGGCATGACCTTGGCTCAGTCCTATACTTTTCCCAACAGAAATTCACCCATTTCAGAGATTTCTCTTACCAGTTCCATGCTTACCCCTCCCCCTATTTTTGGAATCAGGGACTAAGCTGGGGAAGAGGTGAGGGCCTAGGGGTTTTGCTGGGGCTGAGAGGAGGTGCACATGAGAGTGGGCCGGGGAAGGAAAAGCAGAGGAAGGCTGAACAAAGAAAAAGAGTGAAGGAAAATGCTGCTCAATGATCTGTTCTGAAAAATGGGATTGCACCAAGCAAAGTTCTTTTATTTGGGTACATACTTAAAAATACCAAGTTACAGTACATAGGAACTTTATTTAGGTACTTCAAAATAGCAAGTTATATGGGAACTTTTAAAAATAGTGTTGAAGGTGCTGAAGATGTTATCCTTCTGGTCTTCCTTCTTCATTCTACTTCCTTGTTTCACAACTTCTTCTCTCAACTGGACGAATTCAGGGACCAGAATCCCTCTGCTTCTGCTACTCTGCGCCAGGAAGACCTTTCTCAATGCTTTGAATCCTCCCATGGCTCCCCGTGGCCCACAGGGGCAACTCCAAACTCCTAACACATGCTCAGTGTCACCTTCTGCCATTCCTCCCCATGGGCCCAACACCCTGACCATGACAACCTGCACATGCTTCAGTACTGGGTGCTTCTGTGTCTTTGTATTTATTTCTTCTTTCACCCACTTTTCTATCAGAATAACTGCCATTGATCCTTCAAAAAAAAAATGACCAATTTAACTCCTTTGTGAAGTATTTCCTAAACTGCCCTTCAAGGCTCCATTAAATGTTCCTATTCTCTTCTCAGTAATCTACCGTACAAGGCTCTTCAATGAACTTTTTATGCCATATCATAGTTGCTTGTGTCCATATGTTTCATTCCCAGAAACTGAACTCCTTGAGGAAGGGGCCATTCTTTATTCACCTTCGTGTGGCTCACTACTGTCATGGTCCTCCCGCTTGGCCAGGGCTGAGTAGTACTTAATGCACAGTACATGGATGAGTAAACTCATTCAAACAGCCTCGGTCTTTCTTACAACCATGGTATCGGTCTTAAACTCCAGTTGTGTTTTAATCATATTTACTTGATCCTTTCTGTAGTTGGATGCGGTCAGACTGTTTGTAATTTCTATACCTGCAATTTGCAGCTTCTTTAATTTCATAATTTGAAATCCATTTTAAATGGACCTTTTCTTCTAATTTACCTCAAGTCAAATAAATGGTAAATTAAGCCAAAAGAAGGCTCTGCTTGCATGCACATCCATCACTGCCTCCCTTCCCACTGGGCTATTTCTGCTTCACAGCCATTCCCCTGCACACATGACTGAATCCGCCCCAAGGGTCCCTTCTTGATTAGCCATGTGCCCATCATTACATTTGTGACTGTCACTGCCAACTCTCCCAGTCACTGTCCCATTTGCTCTTCCTCTTCCTTGTGTTCCTTTGTCTGCCTCCCACAACTCTTCTCTCAGCATCATGTGACAACATGAGAGGGAATTGGAGCTCAGCAAACCTAGAGAGCAGCTCCAGCTCCGACAGTAACCAACTGAGTAACTTAGAGTGACAAATAGACCCGTGAGTGCTGCTGAAGCAGCTAAAGATATGATAGTACACGCTTCCTTCGTGCTCTGATTTAATTGTCAAAACGGCCTACAAGGTATGTACTAAAATATATCCATGTAAAAGATAAAGGAACTGAAACCGAAGTGAATTTCCCACAGTCACATGGCACGTTAGCTGTGAACCCCAGCAAAGCGGCATGGCATAAATCATGCAGACTAAGGTCCAAATCCTAACTCTATCACTTATTAGCTGGCTCATCGCCAGCAAATTAATCATCTTAAGTCACAGTTTAATATTTGTGAAAATGTGGATAATACTACCAACCCTGCAGCACTGTGTATGATAGATAATTGAGAGCATTTTTCGAGCAGACAGCATGGTGACCGGCACATAGCAAGTGCTCGATAAATGGTAACTCCTAACATAAAGCAGAGATACCAGGCATCAAACCTGGTTATAAAGCCTATGCTCCCAAGACTATGACCTCTTAAGCAAATTAATTTCTTCATTAAGTGAGGGGTTGAACAAGGTGGCTGTAAGAACTGCAGAGATCTGGCTTCTCCTCCTATCTTAGCCACTTCCTAAAATAGGCTTAATTTCCAAACCTTGGTTTATTCTTCCATAAAGTGAAGTGGGGGAAATCTTCCTTTCCTAAACCCTTGGAGTTTTTGAGGATCTGATTAAATTAAATGGAATATTTTGAGAAATGCTGTATATAAAGGAATCCCTCTATAGGGCTAACTGATTAGGACTCACCACCTCAACCACCACCACCTCAAGAAAATTGGTTTAAATTCCAGTGTTCGAGGTACTAGACAACAACAGATCAGTGAGAGAAGACAGTTTATTGCTTGGCAAGGCACTCAGATAACACCATGTAATTTATATTTGGTTTCCAATTCATGAAGCCAGCCCTCACAGAGCATCTGTTCCTATATTCTGAAAATTAGTGGGTTCTTTTCCTTGCCTAAAGAGTAGATTTCAATTAAGGAATGAAAAAACTGTCCCAAAAAAATAAAATTAACTGCAGCATGCTGAACAATGAGGTCCAACATAAATTGTGTGTAGCTATAACTAACTGCAGGGTGAATATGCTTCGATAGAATTCTGTGCTTCTGAGCAACCTCACATCCCAGGAATATTGTGGGATAGTTGAGTGATTATACTTCTTATTGGATGCGATTGGTGTTATCATTACAGAATCCACTGCAGCAGATTTGCTGTGAGAGTGGTGAGGGGTTGGGAGCTAAGGCATACATAAGGCCCCGTGTAGCCTTCGTCCATGCTGGGCCTAGACATAAACAAAGCTGACTGGTACACAGATCACATTTCTACATTGCTCTAGCAACTTCCTAGAGTCAGGGGAGCCACAACTACTTTATAAAGAAGTCCTGGAGCTATTGCTTCTGACCAAACACTGGAAATAATCTCAGGCCCCTGTGGGCTGCATGGGAATTAATACAATGATCCAGTTATGACTTTGGCTATTTACCTCTACAGAAATAGGGAAATGTGGTATAAAACAGTAAAAAAAAAAAAAAATTAAATTCAGAGTCACATCAACATTTAAGGCCACCCCCCCCAGCTCTGCCTTGGTGTGGTCCCCCTCCCTAGCAAGCCCTACTCTTTTACCTAGCACTCAGAGCCCATCCCCTCCCAGCAACTCGCCAGCATCAGTGATCCTTTCTTTCCCATAGATCAATCTTGCTGTTTTCATTGTTCCTCCCTCTTCATCTATAAGATTCTCAGCTCTTATTGACACCTTGAGCCAGTCTCCCATTTCCTTCCTTTAAGGGCCATTAATCCTCACCGACACATGGTTCTCTGCTGGTTCTATCTCCTCCTCATGCATTCACTGGAGCCTCCTGTGCTATCATTTCTATTTCTAATATTCAACTGAAAATGCTCTCCCAAAATGCCAACAATGACCTCCTAAAGGTTAGCTCTTACTCTCTTCTCAGTCCTCTAACTACTTAAATTTGCCATTATTGCCCACACCTACCTTCTAGGAATATTTCTCCTCTGCTTTGGGACACTGATTTCTGTGGATTTTCTATTATCTCACCATTCATATTTTATTCTTCTCTATATCTGCCCAGCCTTTAAGTGTTAGTATTCACCAGGATGCTATCCTCAGTCCTCTTGTATTATCTGTCCTGCACTATGATGATGAATGTGGTTACAACTTGGTTGCAACAATTAAGATCATTGTGCAAGCCTGGCATTTACTAAGTATTCAATCAATAGCAGTAGTTATAAAAAATCTTTTCAACTTCATTTCCCACCACACAGAGTCATAAAACTTATGTTCCAATACACGGATTTTATGCTTTCATACAACAACTTGATATTTCCTCAAACATTATCTTCATCATGCAATGTCTTGTTCCCTCCCCCAAAGAGGACTTTATACAGCCTTCAAAGACTCATTAAAATATTATCTCTTTTTTCTTAATTTTTTTTCAATGTCCCATCAGAATTTTACTCTGGCCCCCAGAACATATTGTTACCTCCATTAAAACTAATTGCTTTATGTTTAAAATAATAACATAGCCTGTGTAAAAACTAGGGCCCCGTGTGACTCATTCACCATATGAAGTATATTCAAAGGACAGCACAGCAACCAAACTATTTAAAATACAATTCCAATCTATATTTACATCTCTCCATTTATAACCCAGTTTATAAACCCACAATAACACTTCTCAAAAAGTTCTTTTGCTCTTTCTCCATTCTTTCTCATCTCTTCAACTACTCTAAAACAATCCACATGCTAAACCTTCCTACATTCTCCTATTTACCCAGTACCCAGAGCATATCTTGCACTACCTATTTTAGATTGTATTAGCCTCTTAAATATCTGGGTTCCTGATTTTGCATCTTCCAAAACTTGGAACTTCCCTGGAAAAGACAGAACACTTTTTGGATGGCACAGGATGTGAATAATGCAAAGGAAGGGCTGGGAGAAAATGAATAACACTCATATATGAAGAAATTACAACCATCACAATTTTAATTGTATATGCTTTCTTCCCTTTTAGTTTAAAATGGCACTTAAACAGAGATTCTGTCTCATTTGCTTCCTGGGACACCAAAGCACCCATAATCCCTGCAGTTATTTATACAATGCATAGTATACATCAGATAGAAACTGAGGTATCAGAAGGAGGAGGAGAAGGAGGAAGGGCAGGCGGGAATAACAAGGGTACTGCTCTCAGAGAGCTTATGATAAGGGATAGAGATCAATATGCCTAGCACATTAGAGATGCTCAAAACTTATTTGCTGAATTGATCGCAATCCCCACCCCCAGCTACTCATTTGTAAACAGAAAATATTCTGTATTCCGCAGCAAACTGGCAGACAGTTTCACAAGGAACTTTTCATAGTTGTCCCCAACCTAGGTGTTTTAGTTGGTTGTGAGAGTTTTAAAAAGTAATATATAATAGTTAAATTAGGTAAGATTTTTATAGTTTTTAAAATAAAGTGGTTATTTTTGTAACAAGATCATTTTTACCTATTTGCTTACAATACATACATTCTTAGCTGAAAGAGAAAGGAAGGGAATTAAAATTAGTGTGCTGCAAATTGCTCATGAAGCTGAGTACATCCATGAGAGTGTGCCTTGCATGTGACATCTATTCCCACGTGTTCACAGTGGAAAAAGAAGTAAGAACAGATAGTCTAATAAACGTTCCACTTTTACTAGGTCTCGTAACAAGCTAGCAAAAAAAGCCATCTCCGAGTGACTGAGACACTCTCTGGCATTTTCATCCTTTCTGTTCGTGTTTTTCCCTGCCTTTTCCCCTTCCCCGATACCATTTTTAGTCCTTTCACAAACTCCATTTTTTTTTCATAAATTTCATTTCTATCCAAATCCCTCATCCCTATTTTGAACTGCTTTGTTATTTTAAATTTCCCTCTTCCATCGTTTGATGTCACTCTCTTTTTGGCGTGCTTTCTCAGCCTCCTGCCCACCCTGCTCTCCCCTCCTGCTGTGGGAGTGGAGGGAGCTCACCCAGCAGCTGAGGCTGAGGGAGCTGAGCCGGAAGGGGCAGAGTGAAATGAAGCTGATTAGCTGTGTTGATAGTCATTCAGGAGAGCTCCTGAGCTTTGGCTTGCAACCACACAGACGTTATTCCGGGAGGTGACATGGAAGAGATTTAACCCAAGGGGAGATTAAGAACATACTGACTAAATTGGTCAAGGCCCCACCGGATCTCATTTTCCTGGAAAAGACACTCCTGGATGTCAAGAATTAAAACCCATGGTTCTCGTTATGCAATTCTCAGTTTCTCCTGCATAATAATCGAACTGCCCTCTTCACCCTACTTTTTCAAAAACTCTTCTTTTTCCATTCTTTAAAAATCTCTTGAAACCACATCTCCTTAAGAAATTCTCCCTCAACTTTAAAGCAGTCAAGGCCATTTGTCCTAACGTTCAACATCAATACATCATTCTCCATTCTAAATATGCATATACCTTGCCTTTACATATAAAGTAATTATGTGAGTGAAAATTAAATTGCTTATAACAAACCACAAGCAACTAGGCAAAGCAAGTTATTTGATTGACTTAAAATTTACATCTCAACTTCCTTTCTTTTATAAGTTTTCAAAATCCATTTTATCTCACTAAAACCTTTCTTCAACCTCATAGATTCTATTAGACTCTCAGCCACCCCATTTTCCTGACCTCACCTCCTTCCCTACCCAAGCATAACCACTTGGGCTACTTACACTTTTTCTAACAATTTCAGCATAGTCCTTATATCCAAATCAACCCTAACCTCCTCAACCCTAATCCTAACTAGTAATCCCTCTTGTCCACTCTCACACCCAAACTACTGAGCACTACTGTTAAGCTCTGATTACATGGTAGCGGATTCATAGTCATGGGCATAATCATATGCATATTTTTGATAATGAATTCACAGTGGCTTAAATATCACTTGGCTTTTCAGCACCACTTGTTCTTTTCGTACATGTCAGTACCAATTTCCAATCCCCTAAGCAGCTATTTCAGATCCTCATCTTTCTGCTAAAGAACCAATCAACTCACTTCACAGTGAATGACCCTGATTCATTCTTCGTCTAGAGAATTTGCAGAAAAAAAAATATCCTCAGCTTCTCACCTCTCTGCATAGAAATTTATCTGCATTCATTCTCATTCCTATAGCCCTCCTCACAGTCTCAGAGAAAAAAGCATGTTTTCAAAGCTCTCCAGCTTCATTCGCTAAAATTTTCTTACCACCCATTTTGCCTAGTCTATACACATTCCAAAATTTTTCAAAAAATAAATATGGGGCCCATGAATGGATCCAGTCATTAATCCAACATTTGCCCTCACCCTTTTGCTTTTTCACCACAACCTTTCCAGTCAACTTCCCTGAAAAAACTAGCCTACTATTGTCTTGAAAAACAGGCTATCCTGACTACTCTCCTTCAGTTTCCAGCCCCTTACCATAAAGCTTCATGCTCAAAACATTTCACTAAAACTGAGATGAAAGTGGCCAATATTTACTTTCATACAGTAATACACATAGTTAAAAACTCAAATACTGTTATGAGACTTTTTACACACACACACACACACACACACACAAACACACACACACATACATGTCTCCTGTACCCTTCATCTTCCACAGGGGCAACCGTCTTCAAATTTTACTTCTGGAATTTACTTAAAAATTTTAATTAGAAAATATGCATATGCTGCTATCAATTCATCAATTTCAGGCAGTATTTGTTAAATTGCTATTATGAGAATTTATACTTTTCTCCATATCCCATCTTGTTACACAGTTGTATCACAAATTTTGGTTATTTTCATTTCAGTGTTTATATTACTATGGATATGCAAGCTGTTATCTAAAATTGAGCCAAGTAACAAACTAAAACGAAATTTCCTTTCTTAGACAACTTTTAATTTTTTCCTGGATTTAGAAAATTCCTAATATTTTTATTTGCTTGATTTCCCCATACCACAGGCTATATCTTTTCACACCTCTACCATCTCTGTAAAAAGCTTCCTCATACAAATTTCCTCATTATAAAACTACTTTTTTCACAAGTTCCTATTTCTTCTGAGACTTTTCTTTGAGAGCTCTCAGCCCTCTTCCTCCAATAAATTTTGGGGGCCAGGAACAGAATGCTATGGTTTGAATGTGCTCCCTAAAAAGCATGTGTTGGAAACTTAATTCCCAATGCAACAGTATTGACAAGTGGGACTTTTAAGAGGTGATTACATCATGAGGGTTCTGTTCTCATAAATGGATTAATGCCATTATTGTTGGATTGGGTATATTATAAGAAAAAATAAGTTCATACCACTTTTACCTGTCTCTTGCTGTCTTGTTGCCCTTCCATCACAGGATGGCATAGCAAGAAGGCCCTTGCTAGATGCCGCTCCTATGATCTTGGACTTTCCAGCCTCTAGAACTGTGAGTCAATACATTTCTGTTCATTATAAATTACCCAGTCTGTGGTACTCTTTTATAGCAGAACAAAACTGACTAAAACATATTCAGAGAATTTTTATTTTTTTACGTGTCTGTCAATATCCTGGAAAACCCATTCTCAAGATTTGTTGTTATTTGATTTGATTCAGACATCGGTCAGTGCCAACAGTTTTTTCCATGGGGCCATTGTCCAAAACAATCAGCAGAGTTGTTTGACCTCAAAGCTTCCTGAGTCAGTTATACCAGTTGGGGTAAATAAGAGCCTGGTCAAAAATCCTAAAAGAAAAAGCTGAGGAATGAGATGTACTAGCTTTGAACACCTTTAGAAGGCTCTATTATATTACTCAAAATTGAGAAGGCTATAGATAATTCCCAGTGTTCTGCATATGCACTAGAAAGAACTGAGAAGGTCCTAAGTTGACCTTGAGTCAATGCAAAAGCAGGAAAATGAAGGCAAATACAGAGATGACTGAGCATTGAAGTTATCTTACAACACAAACAAAACCTCCTTTGCAAAGGTAGGGTATCTTATTGGTTCAAAGCCCTTAAGGAAATCACTGTCCAATCATTAGCTGATCACAGAATTAGCTCAAGAAAGTCACTAAATAAACAGCAGGCCCCTACCATCACCACCATGAGAACCACAGCAGGCCTGCAAACTGATCAGAGCTGCTCAGACTATGGGGCAGCATCGTGCCACAGAGCAGATACAGTGGGGATCTGCTGGCTTCCAATCTCAGGTTGCTGCAACTGACACCATTCTTACCACCATTCCAAACCCCATTAAAAAGTGGGCAAAAGACATGAATAGTGTTTTTTCAAAAGAAGATAGACAAATGGCCCAAAAAATATGAAAAAATGCCCAACATTACTAATCATCAAAGAATTACAAATTAAAATCACAATGAGATACCACTCTACCGCTATCAGAATGGTTATTATTAAGAAATCAAAAAACAATAGATGTTGGTGTCAATGCACCAAAAAAGTAACACTTATACACTGTTGATGGGACTGTAAATTAGCGCAACCTCTGTGGAAAACAATATGGGGATTCCTCAAAGTAGACCTACCATTTGTTCTAGCAATCCCACTACTAGGTATCTACTTAAAGGAAAAAAAGTCATTATATCAAAAGGACACCTGTACACAAGTGTTTATCACAACATGATTCATAATTGCAAAGATATGGAATCATTCTAAGTGCCCGTTAATTGATGAGTGGATCAAGAAAATGTGGTATATATACACCATATAGTTCTATTCACCATAAAAAGGAATAAAATAATGTCTTTTGCAGCAACTTGGGTGGAACTGGAGACCATTCTCCTAAATGAAGTATCTCAGGAACAGATAACAAAACACTACATAATCTCACTAATAAGTAGGAGCTAAATGATGGGTACACACAGTCATATAGGGGCATAAAGAACACTGGAAACCAGGGGGGCGGGTGGGATGGGGGTGAGGGATAAAAACTTACCTTACAGGTACAATGTACACTACTCTAATGAAAGGCACACTCATAGCCCCAACTCAGCATTACACAATTCATCCATGTAACAAAAACACTTGTACCCCATAATATTTTGAAATCAAAATTTTTAAAAGTACTTCTGAGAGCACATCTGCCCAGCAATTGCTTGTCCAAACTCAAACTGGCACCATCCTTGTGATTGATCTTTAGCTCAAAGATAATTAGCCAAAGATAATATCTCAAAGTGATTACTTGTTCTCCTCATTTTTCCTTTAAAAACCTTTGTCTTTCTTTACCTCCCTGAATACACACATAGTTTACTATAGCACACACATTCCAATTGCAGTGCCCTATTCTCAAATAGATATAATTTTCTTTTAGAAATCCTCTCTGTTATTTAGCTTGAAAGAGGCAAGAACCATGTCACATACATTATTCTAGAATTTTCAGTGCTTAACAGAGAATTTTGCATATTTTAGGCATTTGATATTTTCACAGCCTACAACTGTTTTTCTTTCTTCCGTTTTGCTCTGATCACCACCCCTAAATGTTCTTAACGGGAAACTCAGAATAATATGTCTAAAATACAAGGCTATACAAACCATTTCCTGCTTTAAAACACTATCCTTTCGCTTTAGGACAAGGTCTGTCTTCCCCATTAGACTATAAGCTCAGCAATAAAAGGGTTTCACCTTCTTGTAAACCTGGTGGTCAGCAAAGAGACTGCAACGCAAATATTTGATAAAAGATGGATTGCTTGGATTTGAGTGTTCGCTGAAATTACTGGATTGATCTTGGGATTTGACTATATATTTTATGCAAAGATATTTTAATTTCTGTAGAATTGGAGCAATTAGGACATGATTTATATTTTGTCTAGCTTATTCATTTTTGTAATGTTTTTAATATCCTGGCACATCATTCTCAGTTGTTCTAGTGGAAAGGAACCATGATTTTATTTACAGTGTATAGAATCTGACACAGTAACATGTTCAAATATACAGCAACTATTTACCAAGCCATTATTCTTGAGTTAATTGCTTAGTTTTAAAAAAACAGACAAAAACAAAAAATGTAGAATTTCCAATATTATATTTTTTTGTTTAAGTACCTTCTCAGTTTTACAGTTCTGATAAATATTTCACAAATAACTAAGGACATACATTTTTCTCCAAAGAGCTTAGAAGTAACTGTCATTCTTCTTTATCAAAGGAGGGTACTGACACAGAGAGAATGAGTGATATAACCAAGGTCACAAATATAATCAGGAGGTGCAGATGATGGTGGCGTAAACAGAATTAGATAACAATTCACAGGACAGAGCAAGGAAGGCCAAGAATACTAAGCAGGGAATATTGATGGGGGTTGTAGACAGATAATTCTACAAAGTAACATGCCTCATCCTAAGCAATAAAATCCCTGACCATAGAAGGCAGAGACCAAACCTGAAATAAGAGAAGCAAAATCTGAAACCACATGTAAAGTAACTCTCCTCTCACTGAGGTTTTAAAATAAGATGAATCCATCCTATGGACAGAAATCAAAGATCATGCTCCAGACAGAGTCTTTCCCAACAGGTAATGCTCATCAGGAATTGGCACCTGTTTTTCTCAAGGCAACCAGTATCACACAGGTCTAAAGTAGTCCACGTAGCGCCATCTAGTACCCAGACTCATCCTCATTTTTGCTTCTGCATGCTGACCTGCTTTTCCCACTGAAGCGCTGCCCTGGTAGCCGATCTCACCATTCATTAACAGAAAATTGCAGACTTAAAAATGTTTTTTTGGTTTTTAAAAGGGCATGCTCTCACACTTTTGGGTATTTGCATTCCTTTTTCTTTTCCTATTCTACTGCAGTCATGCTCATATGGGGCACTTCTTTCCCTGCAATGGATTTAGGTTTCCAAGTCTCCTTATACTCTGCTCCTCAAGGACTTAATCAGCTGCTTCGGGGTTGGAGTCACAGCCTTGACAGCCCTGGCCTGGAGGGGAGCTGCTGCTTCCCAGTCAACTCTATTGTGACGGGGCTTACGTTGAATTTCTAAGAAAGGCAGAGCAGTGCTAAAGATCATGGATTTTTAAAAGCAGTTCTCTCTGGCCCGGATACTGAGAAAATTATCCTTTAAATTATTCTTATAGAATCACAGAGAACCAATTTAAAGAAGCAAGCTCTACGGATAAAGTCCAAAGAAACAAACAAAAATGGCAGAGAGTGTTCTGCTTCTGCTCTACTTATTCTTCTTTCTGAAGGATGATGTGTGGGAAGAAAGTGATGGATCCTCTTTCCTTCTAGCTTCTACCTGTTAGCGATGCAAGTGGTCAGTATGCAAGCCGCTGTAAATATCTGTATCTGCGAGTGGTTCTTGACAGTTGAATTGTCAGGGAGGGAGAATATCCTAAATTTCAGGATAGTGAGATTCTAGCAACAACATTCATGCCACTGTAATCTATCCCATGACGTATAACTTCCATTATTTGAGTTATGTGAATCTTATTCTTAAGGACTCTTACTTTTAGCCCCTCTTATCTCAAGAAAGCAATCTCTGCTGATCAATGTTTGAACATATTTCTCCTTCATTAACTATTTGGATCTCTGTGCTTCATTAGATCTACATAGATCAACTAGGACAGCACTTGATTTTAATTATTGAGTCACCTGTGCATTCTAATAAGCTATAAAATCTCCCAGTGTACCTTTGAGGCAGGCTGAGTAACCCTTCAAAACTGTCAGTCCAACCAACTTTAAGGCCATCCTCTTCTGGCTTTGGAGCAGGCATGTTCAGGCTTTCATGGGTGAGGTCGGGGCAGACAAGGAGGGGGCCAGCCCTCTCCCAAACAGAACAGACCATGGCTAATGTATTTCGTTTTGAGGAAGCTTACCAAAAATGTCTCTCCCACTCCACTTGCAATCTCCTGCACATTTTCACACAGCTTGATAGTCTGCAAACTAGATTGATTTGGGCAACATTTGCTTTTAAGATGTCAACACTCTCAGGCGGCTCACTTGATCACTTTATTCCTAAATTCAAACTGAGATCAACCTTCACAGACAAAATGTGAATTTCGATATGGGAAGAAGAAAATGAATTTTGTAACAAATAAGACCTCACCATAGGGTGCTGATGAGAAAAGGGCTTTAGATAGCCAGTAGTCGGCAACATAGCAATGAAAACAGGAGTTGTAGGAAGGACAAGAAAGATTGACCGTATTATGTGCCAGTGTTAGCTCATTTAATCCCAAATCAATATATAAGACATATTTTATTATGTACCTTTTTTCACAAATGAAAAGAACGGAGCTCAGAGAGGTTGTCACTTTTCCAAAATCTCCTAGTGACAGATGATCCACCTGGGATTAAGATTCCAGTATGCCTGACTCCAGAATCTTTGCCCTTACCTCTAAGTCTGCACCACCTGCACCTGGCCAGCAGGAAGGGTGGGTGCTGCTCTGGAGACAGAGTAGGAGCAGGAAACATCTAGGCTGAGTTCTCCCTCGAATTTTTCCCCACTGCCATGAGTAGCTACACCCGGATCTCGGCTGTATTCTCTTCCATTACTTTCTAGAACTTGCAAAAATGTCACTTTTTCTTTTTACAAATTTACTATGACAAAGCATGATCAACTTAGCATAAGCAAAGTAAAAAAGCTTTGAAGATTCTGGGTTCCACTTTCTTTTGGTCCCTCACTCATCTTCTGCCACATAAAGGTTAAGAGCATAGATCATAGAATCAAGACTGCCGAGCCCAAATCCCTCCTCCATCATGCACCAGCTGTGTGACCTCGGGTAAGTGCTTCAGCCTCTCTAGGCCTCAGTTTCCTCATCTGAAAGACGGGGATGATAAAAATTTCTACTCCTTAGAGTGGAAGTGATAATTCAATGAGATAAAGTATGTAAAACACATAGAGCGAGCACTTAATACAGGTCAGGTATAGACTGCTTTGCTTAAAAGCTGTTTTTTGTTCTTGGGCTCTAAAAATTTAGAATTGTTCATCTTTATATATGGATTTGAACATATTTTTGTTAATTTTACAAAACAGATTCATTAATCATAAATAAACCTGAAGTCTAGAGACAAAGGGGAAATAACATCTTTCAGCGAAGATTTTTTTTCTCACCAGGATAAGAATTAAATTGTATAAGCTGCAATATTTTAATGTAGGTACTTTTTCAAATAAAGAAATATTCTTAGAATTATAGAGGCCTGTGGTCTGAGACTGAGTATTTCAATTTGGCTTAGATTGTCCCAATTCAGTAAATCTAGACATTAAAAAGTGTTGTATATATTAATCTTGATTGATCTACAAAGGTATCTCTGCAACTTCTATCTTCTTAAAATCAGTTCCATTCTTTAGCATCATTTTACTATGCTTTAGTATGTAGTTTAATGCTTTTCTTCCAAGTGTAAAATATAAGCTAAGAAATAACATGCTTAAAGCAGCATTTCTGATCTGGAAGTCTTCAATTTTGCAGCCAAAAATGTGTTCAACAAGCCAGAGATGTACAATTCCCTAAGCAGGTGAAAAAATGTGATTGTGAGGACTGAAATGACAGTTTTCATAGCATTTTCAATGCATGTCATGTGCATCTGTTCTATTTCTGGAAATATGTTTTTATGTTTTTGCTGAAGAAAATTAAATAAGCGTTTCTATGTTTGGTTTCTTACTTACCAAAAAATGTGTAAAGGAGAATATGGAAATGAAAGGCCAAGGAGGTACTTCTCTGAGTGGCAAAGCACTAACATTTCAAGGTTGGTTATGACCCCAGACAACCTTTGTCATTCTTACAAATGTCTCTTCAAAAACTGACGAGCAAGGAGTAGAACCTTGTGTTTGTGTTTTTTATGAAAGAGTTCATTCATTTGCAGCTGGTAGGTACATTTTTGCAAGACTCTGAAATCCCCTTTTAAATAAAGGCGGTCAAAAATTAAAAGACCAGTCCAGGTGCAGTGGTTCCTGCCTATAATTCTAGCACTCTGGAAAGCCAGGGCGGGAGGACCCCCTGAACTCAGGAGTTTGACGCTAGCCTGGGCAAGAGTGAGATTCCGTTTCTACTAAAAATGATACAAATTTAAAATTTAGCTGGATTCCACTTAAAACTCCAATCAACTTAAAGATATGCTACCCATTACAATGTCTCTCACTTTTAACTCTTTAGCAACACTATTGCAGGCATAAAGAAACAGACCAACAGATTGTTTGATTACAATCCAAACCTTTTTTTTTTTTTCAGGAAGATGTTCCATGTTTATTTGGTCCTGAGTTTCACAGTCTTTGGCACATAGTCACTTAACTCTGGAAAAATGCATATCTCCATTTAAGCTCAATGGTACTCCTTTGGTAGTGTTCTCTATTTTTTTTTAATTTCAAAATATTACAGAGCACAAATATTTTTGGTTACATGGATCACTTTTATAATGCTTGAGTCACAGCTATAACTGTGCCCATCATGCAAATAGTGTTCATTGTACACATTAGGTAGGTTTTTACCCATGCCCTCCTCCCCGCCTCCCTCCTGCTTGGATAATGGTCTCCAGTTCCATTCAAATTTTTGAAAAATCTATTAATTCATCTGTTTTTATGGCTGAGTAATACTCAGTGGTATACATATACCACTCATGAATTTCTGGGTACGTGGGTTGATTCCACATCTTTCCAACTGTGAATTGTGGTGCAATAAACATTCATGTGCAGGTGTCTTTTTGATAAAATGACTTCTTTTCCTTTGGGTAGATATCCAGTAGTGGGATTGCTGGATTGAATGACAGGTCTACTTTTAGCTCTTTGAGGAATCTCTATACTGTTTTCCCTAGAGGGTTGGACTAATTTGCAGTCGCACCAACAGTGTGTAAGTGTTCCTTTCTCTCTGCATCCATACCAGCATCTATTGTTTTTGGACTTTTTAATAAAAGTCATTCTAACAGGAATAAGGTGATATCTCATTGTGGTTTTAATTTGCATTTCCTTGATGATTAGTGACCTTGCAGTCCAAACCTTTTATCAGACAGTTTGCAGTTGGATTAACTATCCATGCGTTTCTTATAATAGAAATTAATCTGTGGTCCTTTTGAATTATAAGTCATAAAGGCAAGTGAGTAAAAATATTCCTGCTACACTACTCTAGTAAAGACTTCAGAAGGGTCAAATTTCACCAGAAAAGAGATCATATTTTTAGCGATAGTCATTCAGAAAGTATTCATTGTTTTTCTTCCTCAGCTTCCTCTTCTCCTTCCTTTCCCCTCCCCTTCCTCTCTTTACATTCCTGTGCAATCCAGTCCTAAAGGCAGTTGTTGGGGCAGGGCAAGGTAGGAGTCTGTGCAAGGGAGAGGGTGGCTGAATGGCGTGACAGAACCTACGCAGGGTGATGAGGGTGTTTACTCAGGGGTAGGGATGGGGAGTTGGGAGCCAAACAGGGTGGGGAGGGCTTCCATGCTGGAAAGTGACCTGGTAAGGGTGTCAGAGCCAAGCTGGGAGAGGAGAGGGTGACAATGAAGAGGGAGGCCCAGGGTGGAGGGTCAGACACTGAGCAGAGTGAGCAGGGCATCCACCTGGGGGCTGCCCGGCACAGCATGACCATGCCTAGGTGACATAAGGAAGGCAGTCACATGGGGTGGCCAGGCATGGAACACCAGAGCCCAGGCAGGGTGGAAGACAACCTGGCACAAGGAGTCAGAGCCCAGGTAGAATGAGAATGGCATGTGGGCAGGGAGGATGGCGGCATAGCCATCAAAAATCTGTTACATACAGAGGAAGTGATCTCGTAGCCACATTAAAAGCAATGGGAGCCAAGTTTTTTTTGATATAACAGTTACAAATACAAAATGTGAGAAAACTAGAGTGAACCTGCAGAGTTGAATTAAAATTGGTAGTATCTATGTGAACTTATGGTTTTCCATAGCTAGTTAGTTAACTAGCTGGAGAGGTAGATAGAAACATAACAAAAAACATAAACACAAGTGTGTATGTGTATGTCTGTGTCCACTGAGAGGGCCTGGGAACAGTGATACCCCAACATCAATGAGCACACCTAGTGCCCAGATCTTGGCTTCTAAAGACTATTTTCCACTAAAAGAAACCAGGAATCCATGGAGAAATGGCTGACAACTATGTTGGGCAGGGAAAGTAGAGTCAAGTCTGAAACATCTTGTCCAGAAAACAATGTCAAAATGATACAGAAGCCACTGAGAAAATCTCCAAATATTTTAGCATTGAAATAAATAATGATAGTGATGAATTATACACCATTAAATAAAATAGGAGTCCATGAATACATAGAGATGTAAATAAATGGAAAACATTGAAAATTTAATGACAAATGGGATATTTATATAGTTTCAAAGTACTTTTTCACAAAATACTTAATAATGATAAGGGTGGGACAAAGTAACTTCTGAAGGGAGAGGCCTGGCAGACACCACCTCTATCAAGTGATCAAAGTGAACACAATTTTGTTCCACCTGATGGGTGTGTAGGTCACAGGATCACCTCTGTGATACCATTGCCAAAGGTGCATACTCTGAATCTGATTATAATGAAACATCTAAGAATCCCAAAATGAGTGACATTTTACAAAATAACACATCTGTAATCTTACCAGTGTCAAGGTCACAAAAGGAAAAGAAAAGAAAAAAAGAGGAAGAAACTATTTCAGACTAAAGAGATATGACTAAAGAGACAAAAGGGAAACACAACGTGTGATTCTTAACTGGATGCTTTTTCCTACAAAGGACATTATTGGCACAATTGACAAAACTTGAATGGGGTCTGTGAACTAAAATATAAAATCTTATGCCCCTCCCCCTCCCCCAGCCAACTGAATGGACCACCTCTTGGCCAAGAGGAACCAAAAGAAAAAAAAAAACAACCTTAAAGCTGAGTTGCCAGCTGGGCACACACAGAAGACACACATTGGTTTGGCCCAAAAAGACAGGACATACCGAGGTAGGGGATTACAGGTTATAGGTGGATTTAAAGATTCTTTAATTTGTAATTGGTGAAACAAATGAAGCTTTATGTAAAGGTTTGGAACATTTTAAGTTAAGATAAGGAAGTCTGTTAATCAGGGACAAGCCACCAGATATGTACCAGACATATATCAAGGCTCACATGATCTGTTAAATATAATAAATTGATGTACTATAGGTGTGGTTTACCCTTTGTCATACATGGCCTTACACTTGTTAATGATATTGTATCTTATTATTACAAAGAATAACTTCAAAAGGCATAAATAGGCAAAACTGGAAAAATGACTAAGTGACACCCAGCTCAAAGGGTTGTGATGAGAGTTAAATGAAACAATGCACCTGCAGGAAAAAAAAGGTTCATAGAAAGTTTTCATTTAAAATAATTGCTATTATTATTGTTATTATTTTCTGCCAGGTATATAAAAAGGTTTTATTTATACAGTTGCATTACTATTATTCTCTTCCCATATTTTTCTAATAGACCTGCCTGCTCTGAGTAATCTTTGATGCTCCTCCAGCTACATATTTAGGAATAGTCTATTTGTGAAAAGTCTTATTTCTCAGCCTTCCTTAATCGTTCATGCCCATAATGAAGGACAATAATCCCTATTGTAATGACACATCCACGATAGGTGGCCCCTGCTCTTCTAGAGAAAATGAGATGGGAGGAATGAGGGGCCTTCCTGGGGGTATTTTGGAAAAGAGGGACAGCCAAGCTTCTGGAAGATGACCACAAGGATCTGATATGTGGACTGTTTGATCTCACATCTATTAAAATACAATGCTATGTCTACATGTATCATTGGAATAGAGTTTCTTTCGTGATGCATATTTTTTATGTTATGTACTTTATATATTATATTCTTGCAATAAAGTTAGCTAGGAAAAATTGTTTATGTGAACACTTCAAAAGAGTTCTAGATAGATGGAATTTAAATTCCTTTTAACTTTTATGGCCAATACTCTTTGTCATGGCTGGCATACTGACACATTAGTCTTGCCATGTGTCCCAAAAGGCTTGAGTAACTCTCCCAGTACAGGGAAAAGAAACCAATTTTGCCATTGAGGAAGCAAATTTGGCCTAGGGATTAAGAGTGTGGGCTTTATCTTGACATAGGCCAGATTCAAATCTCATCTCTATTCCTGACTATCTGTATGATTAAGAAAGTCACCCAAGTCCTGATCTCTTCATCACTAAAATGAAGATAATGATTACTACCTCAGGGGGTTGATGTGAAGGTTAAATAAGAGAATGGATTACTAATGTACTAAGCATGCTATCTAACACGTAGTCATCACTGAATGTTGGTAGTGGCTGTTCCATTTGCTCTTATAATTGTTCACAGAAGATAGTGTGATGAGTAGGAAATCAGCCACCTGGCCAACTGTGAAACCCAGAATCCCATTTTATGGTAATTTTCAATAGGAGGATATTGAAATATCAGATAGATCATAAAGGTATAATGCCATTTAATTCATATTGTATTAAAACATCCATAGATGTTTACATAGAAGAAACACCTAAGTTCTTAAATTACATTTAGCTCTTGTTCTAAGCATTCAGTATTACAAAGTAAAGAACAACTATTGTCTTTGCTTCTAAGATAACAATCTAAAGAATGGAAATGGCCACAGCTATTTTTTTAGATACACTAGATATCCCTCAGGATTTTGAATGTAAGCCTTGGTACAGTTTCCTCTGTATCCAGCCCTAATTCAGTCTGCAGACACCTTGTCTGTAAGCTTTAATAATTGTTGGCTTGGTAACCAGGAAACTGAAATCATTTTACAAATCATAAATCAAGCTTTGAGCCCATGTCCATCTACAACAGCAAATGGTTAGCATACCAATCCCTAAAACCTGAATACAAATCATAAACTGAAATATGAGGCAATAACTATGACTAGCAGTGATGTGATCAACAGCCCCAGCCCTGGGTAAATTTCTAGCCTAAATATTCTGAGCCTGTTGCAAAAAAAAAAAGCCAGCAAGAAATCTGTCCCCTGGGCATTCTAGGTCAGGTTCTGCTGAAAGGGTGATGATTAATGTACATATATCAGTCAATGGAGGCAAATGCTTTATTCTGGCATTGCTTTTGAAATACTGTTGACCCTTGAACAACACAGGTTTGAACTGTGCAGGTCCACTGATACACAGATTTTCTTCTGCCTCTGCCACCCCTGAGACTGCAAGACCAGCCCCTCCTCTTTCTCTTCCTCCTCACCCTATTCAACATGAAAACAGCCACGAAGATAGATGATCCACTTCCACTTAATAAAAAGTAAACATTTTTCTCTTCCTTATGATTTTCTTAATAACATTTTTTTCCTCTAGGTTACGTTATTGTAAGAATACAGAACCTAATACATATAACATACAAAATACGTGTTAATCAATTGTTTATGTTATCAGTAAGGCTATTAGTAATTAAGTTTCAGGGAAGTCAAAAGGTATACTCAGATTTTCAACCATGCAGGGATCGGCACTGCCAACTCCCGCATTGTTCAAAGGTCAACTGTACATCGTAAGACACTCAAGAGAAATGTGGAAAGAATACATAGAATCTGAAACAACTTTGAATTTCTTCCTGGAAGAAGGAACCAAATGATGTTGCTTATCACATTTCAAGCTAGACAAACTTTTAATGGGATGAAAGACATCATTATCTGGCTATTCTGAGTCGTACCTCAGCCAAATCACCAGACAACGCAATCATCTTCCTGCTAAAACCTATTTTAGCTAAAAACAGGTGTCCTCCTTCGCACCACAGAAGTCAAAAGACTGAGGCTTGGAAAAGACTAAAACTTGTGTCTTCTGAGTTATCTACAAGAGGCGGCATCAGTATAGAACTTCATCATCAACTATGGCATAGGGGGCAGAAACAACACCAACTTTTCAAGGGTGATCAACGTAATTTTGGAAATAATTCAACATACATCAGGATTAAATGATCATGAACAATCTCACTTACCTTGGTGTATTTTATTCTATTTTTGTATTTTATTTTTAAGTCTTTTTATTATTCTATTTAATAAACACATAGCATTTACTTTGCAAGGTGTAGTTTTAAGCACTGTACAAATCTTAGCTCATTTCTTCATCATAATAACTTTAAGAAATAGGTACCATTCTTAACCCCATTTTACAGATGAGGATATTGGCAATAGTGTACCTATGATTTACAAAAGAGCTTCTAAAATTAGAAAAATAAAGGTACTTCAGCATACTCAAGGTTTCTCTTAAAATAGCATTTTAAAACACAAGCTAACAGTACTCTTATCAGCATTAAACACCCTTATAATAAAGCCAAATCCTGTTTTTTTTTTTAATGTTATACACTTTAACCCAAATGTAGTCAAGAAAGAAAGATGAAAACAAAGACAGGAAAAGAGTAAGAGAGCAAGAATGATGGAATTGGGGAGTGAATATTAAAGCCATTTGGCATTTGAATCTGTATTTCACTTCTCTCTGACTCCCTCAAAGAAGTAATTATTGGAGGACTCTTCTCCTCTGATAAACTGCAGGGGCTAATAAGGAGACTAGTGAAGAAGAGTGCCCAGTATGAGAGAATTGACTTCAAAGACACAGCACATCAAAGTGACTTGCCAGGGAGCTGTGAGATCTTGCTGCGCTGGGCTGGCCTGGCCTCCTTCTCCCCTCACCGCCTGGCTCAAACCACCACTCAGAGACTTCTCAGCAATGGAAGGGATTTCACAGCTCAAGCTGGCTGCATCCATCTGTCCCAGCTGGGGAGAGTGATGGATACATACCAGGTGTTACATCTTTTGTTTTGATTAGATAAATGCTCTCAATAGATAGCGCTGAATAATATTATCACCTAATTCTCCCGGGGTTTCTTTCTTTCTCCTGAAGTATTTGACAGTAGTTTTCAAATTAGGTAGCATAAATGCGATGAGAATTTGTGCTAGTGTAGCCCAGTGTGTTGAGTGAATAAGACTTAAGGATGAATCATCTGTGATGTCATCAAAAGTTTGTTATTGGAGCTGCAACAGCACATGTTACAGGAAAGGAAACAAATGAACTTGAACGAATCTATCATGCTACAAAACCAAATAAAGAGTTTATCTTCAAAATTGGGCAGTGCTGACAATACAACAAATATCCAGATGGAAACTGAAAGGTTCTGATTGTTACACTGATTATTTCAAACATATGGGTTTGTGCTGTCATATAAGTGAAGCATTTGAATGCTTTGCTTTGTCACTTTTCATCTATATCTTAGGTGCACTGTAACTACAAACTCAGAGTTATTTGAGTCTCTCTTCCTCCTTAATATCAGGGACCATTGCACATTTTCCTTTGAATTTTCTCCACTTCCCAGCCCAAAGCTTGATGGTCAAGGGACCAGTGAATCTTGCCTGAATAAGTGATGATAAATAACATAGAGAAAAGTGTAAATGAAGTCCTTTGTGTGAAACTTTTTCATTTGAAGTTGATGCTGAAGACATTGCTTTGGTATGTGTTTCCTAATTCCAGCAGAAATGGACTTCAAAAGTCCATTGGGTCAGTCTCAGGAAAATTTTTGCTAACCACTTACTTATCACCTTGTCTTACTAAGAATTTGAACTTGAATTATAGATGGTTAATAGCAACAAAAGTCTACATTGTTTTCTACACAGTCTGCCACCTATGTGATTCCACAGTAAAAATGTGGTAATAGAAAAGAACCTGGGGACAAAAATACCTTCTCCATCTTTTTAGAGATTGAAACATATGATTGACCCACGGCCAAGGTCATGTTTAAGAAACTTAGAAAAATTCAACATTAGACTTATAGTGTTGCCATCATTGTTTCACCTGCTGCTAAAACCCATATTTTTCTAAATCTCCTACAGTGTTAGACTTGCTAGTCTATCTACAATAGAGATTTACTTTCTAACATGTTCAGAAACTATAATAACCCTTTGCTTTTGTCACCTGCAACACCCAGCAGCTAGTTCAGGCTGTTTCTTCTCCTTTGTCTCCTACAGAAGGTGCCTACGCTTCCGGGTTGGTGCAGCGTGCAGAATGGGTAGAACTTATGCGTTCTGTAGGGTCAACCACTTCAATAAAAGGCAAGGAATAGATGGCATTTCTCATCTTAATGGAAGGAGAGTGTTACCTTTAGTGAAACTGCTCACCTAGTTGAACCTAATCAACTTACTCAGAGCACCAGGCTTGAATCCTAAAGAAAATTTTGCTGTGTGTTCAGCAGAAAAAAAAAATAGTTTTTATGGCTCATTCACCACCAAAGTATAGCAGAAAACTATGGATCCCCAAATCCTCACCTTTTACTTGCAATACTTGGATGTGTGTGTGCCTCTGTGTGTCTGTTGTCTTATTGCTGTGTCTGCTCCTGCCTCCTTCATGATTTTCTCATTGCTAGACTACCAGAGGAGATAGTAAAAGTTTTGGAGTTCAGAACATTAAAACAATTCTCTTTCCATCATACTCAAAGATGCTCAAGACTAGATGAATACATGTATTTTTTGAATGTCTGCTATACCCTTGGATATATATTTACAGTCACTTGACTCTGATAGCTGGAAGCCCTGGTTCACATCCTTTCCTGCATGTTGGAATCACCTGGGGAGCTTTAAAAAATATTGATGATTAGGTCTCAGCTCCAGTGTTTCTAATTTAATTGGTCTGGGCTACCATTGGCTTGGAGCTGTGAGCCTTTAAATTAAAGGCTCTTGGATCTTTTGCCGAGAAGTTTCCTTCCTTTCCCCCCTCCTTTATAAGAACAACACAGAAATAGAGAACTATGTGAACCACACAGATACTGTATGTGCCTAATGAGTCAAGTGCAGGAATTAGAAAAATACACTGTTTCCTACACCGCACCTGGCATAGAGAGATTAATGAGATCTTCTCTCAAGAAGCTCTAAGAGTTCACCATTTGGTTTCTAGGGTTAAAATAGCCACACATTAGTTTATCCTATTGGATATTTTCTATACCCATTCATTTGATCATAAACTGAGGGCTCCCTTCAACTTTAAACCACACCCAACTTTTCTGACCAGGCATGAATTTTGGATAGATGAAATAGGTTTTCACCTACATTGAGTGATTTGAAGATCCAGCAAAATCAGCCTCTTCTGCAAATTTTTTCTTTACCTGAATTTAAATATAAATGATTTAGATTTCATGTTGTGTAAGTTCTTTTGGAATTGAAGAATCTTTGTATTAGAATGGAAATATTTCTGGTGGAGCAGAGAATAAGGGAAACCTTCTTGAATCAGAGTTAGTAAATAATTTCCAGCTTACATGATTATTCCAATTGATTGGTAATGACTATTAAGTGGACTACATTGATAAAATACTGTATCATGACCAAGTTAGATTAATTCCAAGAAGGAAAAGTTGGTTTACATTGGCAAACCTATAAATGTGATCTACCAGATCAAAGAAGAAAGAAGTTATTACCATCTTACAATATGTAGAAACTATTTAATAAATTTAGCACCACTTTATGTTTTATAAAAAATTAATAGAATAAAAGTCAAAGGAAGTTTTCTTAACCTGCAAAATATGTCTACCAAAAATTTACAATAAAGATAAATTTTAATAGTAAAACATGAGAAGCATCCAGTTAAAACCAGGAACAGGACAAAAATGTCTATTATCATTGCTTATGTTTTAAAATTATATGGGAGGTTCTAGACAGTGTAATATAGACAAAAAGGAACACAAAGTACTGGAAAGGAAGCAGAAAAACTCTCTTTACTCATATATGACATGATTTCCACATAGAAGACCCCAAATAATCTGCCAAAATTTAGAACTAGCAAAAGTGTTTAGCAAAGTGTTTGAATGTGAGATTAATGCATAAAAATTAATTATATATATATCAACAACAAATAAAAGATATAATAGGCAATAAGACAGTATTTACAAAAGCTATTTTTAAAAGCACTTCTAAAGTACCAAGGAATAAATCAAACAAAAGATGCACAAGATATTTATGAAGAAACCTTTTAACTCTATGAGAGATATTCAAGTACATCTGAATAAATGGAAATACTAATTTCATGGACAGTATAAGAACTCAATATCAAAAAGTTGTTAATTCTCCACAAACTGATTTACAGATTCAATTCAAAATCCAACAGGCTTTTTAAGAAATTTGATAGCCAATTCTAAAATTTATATGGAAAAATTAATATCAAAGAATAGGGAAGGAACTTCTGATAAAGAATACAATGTAGAGATTTGCCCAACACGATCTTGAGGCTCATAACAGAACTAAGATAATTAAAGCCATGTGGTATTAGCCCAGAGTTAGAGAGATCAGTCACTGCTGCAACAGAACAAACCCATACATATGAGAGATATGGCAAAAGGATTGACTATTCAATTAAGTGGCTGGTATAATCAATAATCCTGTAAAAAATCTAAGATGTACATGTTCTCCTACCATAGGAAAAATAAATTCCCATTGGAGTAAATATATAAATGTGAAAGGCAAAACTTCAACACTTTCAGAAAAAAATAGGAGAACATCCTATGACCTCAAAATAGAAAAGGATCTTTTAAGTTTAAAAATGCTAATCAAATTATATGGTCATAGCATCTGATGTGGAAAAAGCATTTGACAAAAATTTAACACGATTCATGTTAGTAACATTCAGCAACTTAGGAATAGAGAAGTGTTAACCTTCAATTTGATAAAGAACATCTACAAAGAACACACAGCTAACATCATACTTCATGGTAAGGACCGAATGCTTTCCCTGTAACATCAGGAATAAGACAAGGATGTCCTATGTCTGCTCTCACCACTCTTAGTCAATATAGTACTAGAAATTCTAGCCGCTACAATAAGGCAAAAGAATAAATAAATGGCCTACAAATTACAAAGGAAGAAACAAAACTGTCTCTATTTGCAGATGACATGAGTATTTACAGAGCATCCCAAGAAATCTACAAAAATAATACTAGAACTAACAAATGAGTTCCGTAAGGTCAATGGATACCAGATTGACATAGAAAAATCAAGTTACTTTTCTATATATTAACAATAAATAGGAATGAAAATGTAATGAAAATTAGAATTACAATCCCATTTACAATTGTTCCAAAGGAAATGAAATACTTAGGTATATTTGAGGCACAAAATATACAGGATCTGTACGCTAAAAATTACAGAACATTGATGATATAAGGCAACATCCTAAGTAAATGAAGAGACATACTGTGTTCATGGATTGAAAGACTCAACATGGTAAAGATGTAGATTTAATGCAATGCCTGTCAAAATCCCATTGAGGTTTTGTAAACATAGACAATCTCATTCTAAAATTTATATGGAAGAGGGGGCAGAACAAGATGGCTGAATAGAAACCTCCAGCTATCGTTGTCCCTCCATACAAACACCAAATTCAATAACTATCCACACAAGCACCTGTAGAAGAACCAAAATCAGTCGAGTTATCATACTACCTGGTTTTAACATTATATCAAGGAAAGAGGCACTAAAGAGGGGAGAAAACACAGTCTTGCACTGGCCATGTCACCCCCTCCCCCATGCCCCAGCAGTGCTGCACCAGCGTACCCAATGGAGAGAGAATCTGCGTGCCCAGGGAAGGGAGAGTGAACTGACTATGGGACTTTGCATTGAAATGCAGGGCTGCCCTGGCACAGGGGAACACAGCACAGGGCAGAATTCTGCCAGTGCCCACAGAAGGAGCATTTAGACCAGCCTGGCCAACGGGAAATCCTCTCCCCAGAAGCCTGAGTTTCTCCTAACCTTACCACCCTCTAACAAAGAGAAGCCTGGGGCCTGGACTAAATTTGTAAAGCAGTCTGTCCATAAGTGCTACAGTCCTTGGGCAATTCCTGTGGCTGTGCTGGCTCAGAGCCAGTGGACTTGGGGCACACTGAGAGTGAGACACCAGCTGCTGTGGCCAGGCCAGTGCCTATGTCTCCCCTCCCCCAACTACAGGCAGTGCAACTCAGGGAGAGTCTGATTCCACTTGAGGAAAGGAAAGGGAAGAGCTCAGAGGACTTTGTTTTACAACTTGGCTACCAGCTCAGCCACAGTAAAATAAAGTACCAAGCAGACTTCTGAAGCCCCAGAGTCCAGGCTTTAGTTCCTAGAAGAAATTTCTGAACCCACCCTGGGCCTGAAAGAAACATGCTGCCCTGAAGGGAAGGACGCAGTCCTGGCAAGATTCACCACCTACTATAAAGAGCTCCTGGGTTTTGAATAAACATCAGAAGTTGCCAGGTAACAGTCACCACAGGCTACAGTGAGACTGGGCTGGCTTTAGGTGTGACCTGGCGCTGCTGGCCACTAGGAAGTGCTCACATCACTCCTTCCCCAACTCCAGTAGCCCAGCACAGAGAATTAGGAAAGAGAGTGAGAGACTTTGCCTGGTAATCCAGGCAATTCACCCATATCATACCCAAGTCCCCCAAGGTGGTGGTGCCACTAGGAGTCTGCCAGAGTGAAAGCATTACTGGGCTTGGGGCACCCCCAGTGATGACACAGCTGCAGCGACCAAAGGCTTAGATCACAACACTCAATTCTCTTTGAATATCTGGAAATCCTCCTCAAGAAGAATGGGTTCAAACAAGTCCAGACTGCAAAGATGAAAATAAAATACCTGACTCTTCAATGCCCAGATATTAATGAACATCCATAAGCATCAAAAACACCCAGGAAAATATGACCTCACCAAACAAACTAAATAAGGTACCAAGATTTTCCATGCTTTTGGCATTTTTTTCTTCTCCTTCACGGATACCTATAATTAGAATGTTTGTTCACTTGACATAGCTCCGTATCTCTCTAAGTGATTGCTCTGCCCTTGTAGTTCTCTTCTCTGCCTCCTCAAATGATTTGGTTAGCTCAAGAGCCTTGTCTTCAAGCTCTGAGATTCTCTCTTCTCTTTGGTTTAGGCTGTTGCTGAAACTTTCTGCAGTGTTTTGAAAATCACTGCAATGATAGACTCTTCCATTTCTTTAAGTTCTATCATATGCTTCCTAATTTTGCCAAGCTCTTTAGTGACTTTTTTGTTAATTTCCTGGAATATTTTTGGGGCTTTTTTCTGTTGGTTTTTAACTTTCTCTTCAATTCCATTCATCTTATTTGCCATTCATATTCTGAATTCCATTTCTGTCACTTCAACAATTTCCTTGTACCCAAAAACCATCAAATATACATTCTTCTCATCAGCCCATGAAACATTCTCTAAGATTGATTACATCCCAGGCCACAAAATACATCTCAACAAATTCAAAAATTAGAAATTATACCATGCATCTTCTCAGACCACAGTGGAATAAAATTAGAAATCAACTCCAACAGAAATACTCATCTCTACACAAAGTCATGTAAACTAAACAACCTACTGCTGAACAATAGCTGGGTCAAGGAGGAAATTAAGATGGAAATCAAAAGACTCTTTGAACTAAATGATGAAGGGGACATTGCTGGAGTGCAGTGGCTCAAGCATAGCTCATTGCAGCTTCAAATTCCTGGGCTCAAGCAATCGTCCTGCCTTGATTTCCCAAAGTGCTGGGATTACAGGCATGAGCCACCATGTTCCGCCCAGGCATTGGCTATCTTAACATATACATGATATAAATTTTTCATCTTCCCTTTATGTTTGTCAATTTCCAATTTTTTCTCTCTGAGGCGTTTGGTGGGTAGGTGGCAAATCATACTGATAAAGAGTATAGACTCTAGAATAAGAACTCAGCTACTACTGTTGTTCTATTTCTTATAGGTAGATAAACTTGGTCAAATCATTTAACTTCTCTGAGCCTCATATTCCTCACCTATAAAATGGATTTTAATAATAGCATCTACCTCACTGGATTATTAGGAGAACCAACATATGAGATAACATAACATCTGTGAATGGCATAGCCCAGGACCCTGGTACACTGTAAGAACCTAGTATTTATCACCACCTTTGGTATCAGCATCAAACTGTGATTTCAAAAAGGCACTGTTACTAACATACTTATACAGAATAGGCCCTTATGTGGTGTTTGATTATATTAACAATACCAGATGATGATGATGAACCAAGAGCCATCCAAATGACAAAAATTCCCCAAGAGACTTTTTTTTAATATAATTGGAAGATAGTTCACAATAGTCCTCTGCATATAATGAGAGCCATAAGTAAAGCCTGGCCTTTATATTTCCAGTTTCCATATATTGCATCCTTTTCTTTTTCCTTTCTTACTTCCACTTATAAAATAATTCATCCCCACTGCAGCAAGTATTCCAAATTAGCTCACAGAAAATAAGAGTAATAGGGGAAAAGATAAGAAAAGGTGATGCAACAGCACATGTATATTTTTATTTTAGTACCTTTTACTTCTCCAAATATGATGTAACTGTATCTCTGAGAAAAGATGTATTCTTGGTGAATTCAGGCTCTACAAGAGCATGAAAAAAAGAACCTCATGTTAATTTATGGTAGTTTATTTTACATCCATATGGGAAAGTTCATTTGGCTTGAACTTCTTTTCAGACCCTGATGAGGCTGCAATTGATTTAATACTCTACTCGCATACAAACCACAAAACCCATAACACAGGGAAAGCTAATTATGGTAATAAGAATCAAGCATGCATAATTCCATTAAAAATAGTTAGTCATTGCTCTTCCTATATCATGACACTTTTTTCTTTTTTACAACTCTTCTGTTCATTAGGAGAAAATTACCTTTTAGTGTTAAGCGGACTATAAATGCACTGTTTATGTTGAAAGTGGAAAAAAGCCTAATGTTACATTTCATGTCAAAATGATTATTGCTCTTCGTGTCGCCTTACTGTATTACTTCAAATGGGTGTGTAAATGAACGCAAAGCTTTGCACGTTCTACATCATTGTCTGGGCTTCCATTGAAGAAGAGGAAGAGCATTCCACTTGCTGGATTTATAGGTTGACATTTTAGTCCAGGCTCAAGTACATTGCCAAAAGTCACCTTACTGATTCTCACTTCCTCTAAGGGACAGGTGTTTTCAAACTATATTCAACTACTGGGACAAAACTTAGTATTTTTTTTTCCAGGAAAAAAACAAGGCACCACAGTGTAAAACGTTTTACACAAAAATTCAAAAGGATCCTAGGGCTTCAAGGATAGAATGGATGGTGGAAATCATCTATCCCAAATCATTAGCAACTGGAGGAATCACCAAAGATAGATGCTTCCACAGAGAAGTCCACTGCCTCAAAAAATAACCTATTCTACTTACAAATAATTCTAACTGTTAGAAAGTTCTGTGTTAGTCTGACCAACTGTGTCACTCTTATCCATTGGAATAAGTTCTTCTACCTAAACATAGACTAGGCCCAGGTAGACACAGATTAATGATGGCAAAACAATGAAAAAGTTAAACAAATTGAAGAAATGCCATAAGAGAGATACAGAATATTTATGTGCCAGAAAAATATGAAAAACTGACTACATAACTATTACCAAAGAGATACAAATTAATATAATAAATTATCATCTTCATATATCTGGCTGACAAATGCTTTTGAAAAGTAATAAATGTTGGAAGGCTGGATGAAGAGTGGGGAGTGGAGAATAGGATCTCTCAACTCAGACAATGCCAGTGGATAATAAATTGTTACAAGTTTTCTAATGTGCATTTTTGCAATAAGTATCAAAAGCTCCAAAAATATGTATACCTTTTGAACTAAAAGGTCTATTTCTATAAATTTACTCTAAGGAAAAATTATATACATAGGTGTTCATTAAAGCTTTATTTAAATATAAAACTAGAAATCATATAAATATTAACAATATTTTTATGACCTTGTTTAAGTCAAGGGAGTTCAAGGGGTTCTGAGGGCCAAGTTTGGTTTATACTGGATGCCTGAAGATCTTTTGTCAGCTCCTCCAAAAATTGCTTTTGTGGAAGTAGCCAAAGCAGGTCCAGAAATTCATAGAAGAAGGAAGAAATCTTGAATAGCCTTCCTGGACCATCCTTCTTCAAACTGGAATCTTCATGAATTCTCAGTCTTACAATAGCAGCAACCTTAGACTAAAGCTTCCATATTATTCACCAGGGCCACCATCATTTAAGACTCTTCACAAAGATCTCCTAGATTGGTTTCCAGTAGAACCATTAAGTCGTCTTGCATATCATTATTGCCTAAGTAGTTGAAATCCCATTTAATATTTTAATGTGGCCTGCCCTGCAAGTTTAACAAGAACATATGACTAAAGATAATTACCTATTAATATTTATTACTATAAATTGCATTAAAATTCTTAATTGCTTATAGTAAGTATTTTACTTTTTCTTTATTCATAACTTAACCTTTCCAAAAATTATTTTAAAAATTTTTTTGATATTCTGTGATTTCTTTTCAATCTGCTACACAGAAAGTAGATGCTTGTTGAAAAGAATGTGGGCCCAAGAGTTGTGGGAATATAGAGCTATGGATGACAGAATATAGGTTAACTTAACTGACAGTCCACAAATCCTCTTTATTTTGGTTGTTCATGGTAAATGCTAGGAATCCTGGTGGAATTCATGTAATTATAAAATAGCTTTGTAAGATATTTTATAATTTTATAAAATATAGTAAATGTGGGTAAATTATAAAATTGATGGAAAAACAAAATAAAAGAAAAGAAAAAAATAAAATCAAAATTCTATCGAGGGTCTCTTCAGAAAAAAAAATCTCTCACAGGAAGCACTTAGTGCTTAAATTTAAAATACTGCCTAATTTAATTAAAAATAGGAATCTCTACTGAGAAAAAATTGCTTGCTCAGTACATTTGCAATTTCATTTCCCATGGTTTCAGTTACCTTCAGTACAGTACAACAGAATATTTTGAGGGGAACGAAAAAAAGTTGGTTAATGGGTACAAAAATACAGTTAGATAGAGGAATAAGCTCTAGTATTCAACAATGCAGTAGGGAAATTATAGTTAACAATTTATTGTATATTTCAAAGTAGCTAGAAGAATTATAATGTTCTCAGCACAAAGAAAAGATAAATGTGTAAGGTGATGGATATCTCAATTACCCTTATTTGATTATCACACATTGTATATATGTATCAAAATACCACATGTACCCTAAAATATGTAAAACTATGATATATTAATAAAAATACAAAAAATAAAAAAATTAGAAATATTTTGAGAGACAGGCCACATCCACATAACTTTTATTACAGTAAATTGTTATAATTGTTCTATTTTGTTATTAGTTATTGTTATTAATCTCTTACTGTGCTTAATTTATAAAGTAAACTTTATTGTAAGTATGTATACATAGGAAAATAATAGTATTTATAGGATTCAGTACTATCTGTGATTTTAGGCATCCACCGGGGGTCTAGGAATATACCCCCTGCAAATAAGGGGGAACTACTAAACAAAGAGCACAATATTATTTTAGCAAGTCACCTTTATGTATGAAAATGCCCACATATTACTTTAAAAGCAATGTAAATAAAATAGAGCTAAAAAAAATCAATACAAGCAAAACTAAAAGGACTAGAAAATTGTGCCTCTGTAGTAGTGACTAGATTTGTAATAACCTGGGGGAGGAAAATATAGGCATTTCTTTATAGGAGGCAGGGAAGAAATATGACATGAAAGTCAGAGGTTCTGCTGAGACAGTGAAATTGTCCATTATTTAAACTGCAGGTGGTGACACTCATATAAACTGGTGTAGCAAGATGCAGCCAAAGCAAGTGATGTGAGTGGATTTAGTGTGAACTCCACTGTGGGATTCTGTACTTCAAGGAAGGGCAGAGGTGTGGAACACATGGTACTGGAAATTCTAACTTTGAAAAAGGTGTACTGAAGGCTAAGTATATTGGATTGATAATTTCAACCCTGTTTACAGGTTATTAACAGCTTGGCAGAAAATTTAGATACCTAATATTCTTAATGTAGAAAGAGAAGAAAAAGATGACAGAGGAAAGGAAAAGAAAAAGAAGATGAGAAGATGAAGAGGAAAGCAGATGCCATGGAAGGAGTAGAAGGAGAAGAAAAGAGGAAGAAACAGGAAAAAGTGAAGACAATGGAGGGGGGAGAGAGCTAGGAGATGAGTAAAAGAGATCAAAATCAGTGTTACCAAAATGTTGGAACTACATTAACAGAAATCTCCAAACAAGTCTCCCTGCTTCCAGACAAAACAGGAAATTGGTGATTTTGGTCTTCATCATGTAAGCCTGTATTTCTGAGGTTATAAATGATTTCTGTAAAGAGCCTGATAGTAAATTTCCTCAGCATTTGCAACTACTCAACTCTGCTGTTGTGGCATGAAAGCAACCATAATATACAGGCAAATAGTTGAAGCAGTGTTCCAATAAAACTTTATTTACACAAGCAGGCAGGAGGCCAGATTTGGCCAACCACCCATAGTGCTCTGATCTGACTATATTGTATTGTTCCCTCTAACACTTCCCACTAACCATTGTCCCATCACCCCATGCACCATTATCTTCCCCACTCAATACCACACCAACTCTTCATAGTTTTACAATTATGCTCCCCATCTTCACAGTTTAACTCACTATTACTTCTCACTTTAACTCACTATTTCTTCTCACTTTAAAGTTAGGCTTTCTGTATCTTTCAGGTAGTAACTAGCCACCATAATAAAATTTCCCTGCATAGACTTTCATGAGAGAAAGAGGACTACGGTCACTCTAAATTCCGTATTTTACTGCTAGATGTATCCTAAGTTAACTGTGCCCTACTCCTATCCAATAAGTACATCATTCTTCATCCAATCATTCAAAAATTGAGGACATATTATGTACATCAATCTATAAACAAGGATAATTTTTTAAAAATAGTTCTTGACCTAGAGTGACTCAATCCTGTATGGGTAAAATTATTTCCATGCCTTTTTATACCACTCCTTCCCATCAAGTCAATACAAAGCCATTAGTAATCTCAATAGTGAGGAAATCAATCTGGAACAGGGAGGGTAGAACTAGGAAAGACTAGTAGAAAAAATATTTTAGGACCAAAGATTTGATGAGCTAACAGTATTTCTCCCATAAAAGTTTCATTTCTGGTGGTCACTAGGATATGTTGGGTAGTAGTTACTAAAGAAGCTCTTCCCCAAGAAGAAAGAAGAAAAGAAAACCAACTTAGCAGCCAAGAAACTGTCTTTAATCTAATATAACATCTCTGTCATAGCCATAAGCACAAATAAGACTCTTTAATCTTAATTTGTTTTAATAAAATTTTTCAATATACTTTGGTTTCAAGAATTGGCAGTCATGAACCATTTTTATCTGGAAGTTCTTTGCAAAATAACATAAATAGTCAAAGAAGAGTAATCTTCCCAAAAGGACCAATTAGAAAACCTGAATTATATATAAGAACATCTGTTTGAAGGCAGCCAATGGCTACCATGACAGCAAGGACACCCATGGAGGTATGCACTCCTGTCTCCATTCAAGAGAGAGCACCTTGCAAAGATTGCAGTTAGCTAACAGCCTCCAAATGCCATACTTTGGATCTGTTGAAGCACTTGTGCCGAGGCCATATACTCCCCCAGGCTGCTACTGCCCAATGTGGGAGTCTTCTAATAAACACTCTCACTCTGCAGCTCCTTATAAGCCTAACTGAGCCTATCTCAGAGCTGTCCTGGTCTGAGACTCATTCTACCCGATTCTCCTTCTTTTCTCTGCACTCACAGGCATCAGATCTGTATCAGCCTCTCTCTGCCTACTCCTGCTCTCTCTTCCTTATACCTTTCACAAGCGTTTCCCCAGTGAATCTCTTGCACTTCAAATTATGTCTTGAAGTCAGCTTCCCAGAAGACTGAAATTGGCATAGCTGGTACTGACTGTGGTCAAAGAAAATACAGTAAAACCTCAAAGTAAAATAATATTATGTGATTGCATTATTCACCACCGGGCTGGTGGAGGACCCCCATCCTAAATGGCATCTGAGTCCCTGGCACAAGGTAGTAGTTCAATTGCTAAATAATTCATTCTTGTTAACCTGGGAAAATGTTTCAGGGAGACCAATACCCTTCCCAGTGTGATGATTTTGACATTTTAAAGGTACAAGGAAATAAGACATACCAGAACAGTGAAGCGAGAGGAGCCCCAGAGGGAGCAGGGAATCTCACAGCCCTTTGTGGTACTTGAGCCCATGCTGCCTGCTGAGCAGGGTCTGTGGGAGCTAGATTAAGAAACTGAAGCCCAGGACTAGGGGGCAAGATGGCTGACTAGAGACATTGCTTACCGGACTGTCCTGGAGTGAAGAAAGGGTTTCAGATAAAGGGGAGGGGAGAAAGGACACACCTCAAGGGTATGTCAGAGGAAGAAGTGCCAGAGCCTGCCAAGGACCTCACAGAAGAAAACTGTGAAGCAGAGAATGAAGAGGAAAATGGAAAAAAGATACCAGCAAGGATTAAACCCACAGAGGCCTGGAGTCCAGTAAATGGGTATGGGGGGGATCCCTTTCTCCCTCTCACACTCCTTCAGTGACCAGCGGGCTACCAGGTTACTTGGAGGCTTTTCCACCCCACAAGCCCAAGCACTGGGGCCACCGTGGAATTGTGGAGACAACTTGCATGATCCCAAAGCTTGGACCTTCCATGCAGGTTCCCCATTCAAAGAGAGAGACCCAAGGGGCCAGAGAGCCAGCTTTCTTCTATTCAGACTCTTATCCTTCCCTGCCCCTGCCCCACCCCCTGCAACTGGGAGAGAAGTTTGAGCTGAAAATATGGTGAGCAGCCACCTCTCCCCAGCTGGCACGTCCTCCATGCTAAGGCTTCCACAGAGACTGGGGCCTATGTCTTTCCCTTGAGGACCCGCAGCGGACCTGGAGTACCCAATCTGGGAACTCCCTGCCCACCAGCATTTCCCAAAGATGCACACCAGTGGGTCAGATATGCAGGCTGGATCCTCTGCCCCCAGGACATGGGAAGATTTGGGACCTGGACTTGGGAGGTGAGGGAGCCCATGTGGGCAGAACTGATGGGAGAATTCTGTGGGGATCTAAGACACGGTGATCTGGGGGAGCACTCATCCTCCCCAACAAGAAAGCCATGTTGTTGGATGAGTGTGGTTCCTCCAGTGGGGAAGATTCCAGCCTGTGGCACCATAATAACAGAGTATGGCATGTTCAGGCACCCGTTTGCCACCAGACACCGAAGGGCAGTGATAACACAAAAGGGGCAAAGCTCACTTCTGACAGCCAGTCAGGGAACTGCAGCCCCTTTCTCACAAGCAGCCTTCCTGGGTTGGAGAGACTGCCTCAACCCTCCTCCCAGCGGCTCCCCCTAACAGCCAGGAAAATGACCTTTGAGCCCTGCCAGAGGCTTTGCAAAGCCTTCCAGGCTCACCCAACCTAACCACACTCAGCCTTGCTCCTCCACCCACCTCTGCTGTGGTGGAGAAAAAGCAACCCCCTGGGAGTTACAGGGCCCCTCCCAAAGCCTGGGGCATTCAAGTGCTCCTCCTGAGGGACTAGAGCCTATTACAGGCACAAAAGAACATCTCTGCAGTTGGCTCTTTCCTGCAAGAATCAACCACTGACAGGGAAAACTCTGGAGCTCATTACAGCACCTACCAACTCAATCAAACCAGGTGTGGCTGATTCCTGGCGTACAGGAATTAACACCCTGGCAAGGACCCTAGGGGTTGAGGCAAATTCTCTGCTACAGTAGCTCTTAGAAATCTGGAGGAGGTGGCACACACTGAGCTAAGTTGAAATGCTGGAGTCACTGCAGCAGACGGTAGAGAATGAGGGAAAGAGGCTGAGTAAGGTGAGCCTGAAGGAATGACTATATTATATGAGGCCAGAAGACCCACCAGAGGATTATGTTCCACAGAAGTGCCCAAAGGACACACAATTCACCAAAACTATAAGGAATGTGCCATGAGAAGGGCACCAGCATCACGGAGAGGGTTCTTAGTGGCTTTTCTCCGCAGGCCAGGGATGGCGACAGGAGGGTAGTCACAGAGCATGGCTCATTAATAACAACGGGGATGAGGGAGCCTGAAGCCAAAAGGCAGCAGTGCCTGATTGTTAGAAGCCAGGGACAGCAAGTTTCATAACAACTAGTAAGGTTGGAGGGACAGGGCTTGACAGTGAAGATAGCAAGACAGTAAACCAAAAACAAAATTGCATGCCATGGATAGCAATCTTAAAGATCTAAAGCAGTGGTCCCCAACCTTTTTGGCACCAGAGACCAGTTTCATGGAAGACAATTTTTCCGCCCACTGGGTTGGGGGGAGCAGAGCTCGGGCAGTGAATACAAGCTATGGGGAGTGGCTGTAAACACAGATGAAGCTTTGCTCATTTGCCCACCACTCACCTTCTGCTGTGCACCACTGCCCCTGTTTCTTAAGTTTCGTGGAAGACAATTTTTCCACAGACAGGGGTGGGGACCTCCGGAGCTCTGCAGCCTGGTCTCTAACAGGCCACAGACCAGTACTGGTCCCAGGCCCAGGGGTTAGGAACCGCAGATCTAAAGGATGCAGGGGTTGTGGTTCCTATCATATCTCTGTTTAATTCAGCAATCTAGCCCCTACAGAAACTGGACAGATACTGAAGAATGCATATAAACTACAGAAAATTTACCAAGTACAATAACATATGGTATTATATAGTATATAATATAGAGATCTAGACATCTCAGAGCTTTGCATTGATCCATTATATTAAGGGCATTATGCTGATCAGGCAAAATGAGCAAAAGGTAACTAGCCTATTGAAAACCTTGGCAAGACACATGTGCTCCAGAGTGTGGGAGACAAGCTCTATGAAGATTCAGGGATCTACCATTGCAGTAGTTTTTAGAAATCGAGTGATCAGGGCGTACTGTGACATTCTATCTGTGGTAAGACAAATTACGGCGATGCCAAATTTCTAAACAAAACATTCACAAACAAATGCAGGAACTACATTTTAAAAAAGTAAATAATAAAAAAATAAACAAAACAATAAACACTACATTGGCTGTACTTACAGACTGCAAAGGTGGTCCAATATTCTAAAATCATTATAAATTATTACATCGACATAATATTAACAAAAGACAAAAATCATAGAACCATCCAATAAATGCTAAAAATTATTTTAAAAAATTAATATTTATATATGATAAAAATTCTTAGAAAATTAAAAATAGAATGAAGCTTTCTTACTGTGATAAAGGATATAATATCTTTCCCCTGAGATTAGAAACGAGACAAAGATTGTATATGTTATATACTACTTCTATTCGACATTGTAAAAGAAGATCATAGCTGATGAATTAAGTCAAAAATACATAATAAAAGATATAAAGATTGGAAAGGAAAAAATAAAACTGCTATTATTTGTAAATGGCATCATTGTATATGTGCATATTCCAAAAGCACTTATAGATAAACTATTAGACTTAAGAAGTGAATTTAACATAGTCACTTTTATATTCACTGATAGAAGATCAATATAAAAATGTTTTAAAGTACATAAAAATTTTAAAATAAAGATTAAAAAGAAATAAAATAAAATAAAATGAATCTTGAAAATAAAATGTCAAGATTCAATCCATTTTCAATATCGACCAAAACATCAAATATCTAGGAGTAAATCTAACAAAAAAATGTGCATGATCTTGAGATAAAAATTTATGAAATCTTATTGAAAGAAATTAAAGAAGATTTCAATCCATGAAGAGTTATAGCAAGTTCAGCGAATGAAGACTCAATATAGTAAATTCAGTATTTCTCAAATTGATCTATAGATATAATGCAGTCTTAATTAAAATCTCAGTAGTTTTCTCTTGGAAATTCATAAGGTAATTTTAAAATTTATGTCAAAATACAAAAGATTAAATGTAATCTAGGCAATCTTAAAAAAGAGCTAAGTCTTAGATTTACCACATAATACACTTATTGTAGAACTGTAATAACTATCATAGTAAGATAAACAAAGAGACCAATGAAGGAGAATAAGAAAATCCAGAAACAGACACATATATACAAATCACCTGATTTGTAACACAGATGATATCACAGTGAACTAGAGAAATAATGGTCTTTGCAATAGTAAAGTAAATAATACTGGGTCAATTAGACATCCATATAGAGAGAAAAGTAATCTTGATTATACTCCTTTCACAAAGAAAACAGAGGGGAATATTTTAATGGCCTTGAGTAGGCAAAGATTTCTTAAATACGGTACAAAAAACACTAACCATACAATAAAGGAAATGATTGCTATATTAGGCAACATTAAAACTAAGAAGTTAAAGATAATCCGCAGAATGAAGGAGTGTACTCACAGTGAATCTATCCAACAAGGGACTTGTAGTCAGAAATTCTGAAAACCAGTAAGAAGACAATGAGGTAGAAAAACGGGCAAGGAACTTACATCAGAAAAAAGGAATTACAAAGGGTCAATAGACATATGAGAAGTGCTCACCCTCATGAGTCATCAGTAAAATAAAGAGTAGTTATCAGTAAAATATGGTAATATACCACTACATATCCATCACAATAGCTAAAATTAAGAAGATTGACAAAACCAAGTGTGAGCAAGAATGTGGAGCAATTAGAATGGCTTGTCGGAGTCTAAACTGGTCCAAACACTTTGAAAAACTATTTGTCAATATTATTATATTTGATCATACATAGTATACCCTATGTCTAACAATTCCACTTTGGGTATAATACCTAAAATGCATAGACATACATACCGAAAGAAGTAGTAATAGTAAAAATTAGAAACAACTCATATATCAACAATAGATTACAAAAATTAATTCTGGTAAATTAATACAGTAGAATAGAGCAAAAAAAAAACAAAAAAAGGCTATTGCTAAAAATAATGACATGGATGAACCTCACAAACATATTATTGAGTAAAATAATAAAAACAGCCAGAAACAAAAGATTGTATGTTGTGCTTTTATATATAAATTTTATATTTACATAAACATTAAAAACAGGCAAAATTTGTATATGGAGTTTGAAACCATGATAATGGTTGCCATTGAGCAGGTAGGGTTTTCTGTAAGGAAAGGGGAAGCTGGCTGCTTCTGGAATGATGTCAATGTTCAATTTTTTTTTAAATCTGGGTGGATATTACATGTTTGCAGCATGAAATTTGTCATACTAGACACATCAGAGTTGTGCAACTTTCTGCATGGATGTTATGATTTAATACTAATATGATTTAAAAAACAAAAAAAATAAACTTCAGAGTATACTCTGGTAAACAATAACTCTTTTAGTTGCCCTTTTAAAACATCATTCATTTATATTTGAGATCCTGAGTTAAAGACTTTGCCCCAGATTCACGTTTACCAACCCCCAAAGTCATAATACTTTCTCAGTAGTGTGGTATATCTCACAGAAAGCTAGGAAATGGTATTTTAATTAAATACTTTGCTTTGCAATGTAACCAACAACTTGTATAAACATAGTGAAATGGTTTCTACCATGTGAACTTTTGGAATGTCTTCCCAGGTAAAATGGCTGTAGTTTCCCATCAGTGGGGAACTTTTTCCTGAATGGAAATGCATAATTTGGGTTTAATAAGACTTTTACACATAAGCTGTACATACAAATGTGTATTTTCTCCTTTCCTTGTGTTTACAGCATGAGATAAGCTCTAGACCAAGTCTATGTAGCTATTTTTATATGCAAATAAGAGGTTATTTTTGCATGTTTTCAATTTTTTAGAAGATAGGCAAGAGAATTTCAGATAATGCAGTTTTCCACTCTAGTCAGAGAATTGACTTTTCTATTTAGTTCATTCTACTTCCTGTGGGCATCTTTATCTCTTGACAGCCAATGAAAAGTATTTAAACATTAAAACCTTGAGAAATCAATATAATTTTATAAATAATTTTATTATCTCAAAACAAAATGTGCTCATTTTGTCTTTTTGAGCAAAAGTTGAAACGGTCATTTGAACTTCCTCCTCCATTCAGAAGCAAGAATAAATGGATAAATGGATAAATTCCCAGACTCCCAGGCTCTCCACATGGACAAGATATCACGTCCATGATGGATCTGTCCTCATAGGATGAGGATGAGAAATTTATTTATTGGCTAGCATTAATGGCCACTAAAGGAGTTAAGAGGGTTCAGACATGAACAGACTACAGATCCCAGAACCAGAGCTTTGTTTTTGGCAGGATGGACAGATTTGGAAGGACCCATAGGTCTGACAGAGTGAATACAGAGAGCCTGCTGTTGGTCCAATGATACTCCAGCAGGGACAAAATCTGCCTTGGCCAGTGGCACATTGAAGGAGCCAACAGCCATTAGGCAGAGGATCAAGTAAGCAGGTGGTTTTTGTCAGCAGACGGCCTACAAGTGGACAAAGCAGAGCCTGGGGTGGAAGAGATGGCAATGGGTATACATGTGGTGGAGATCTGGGCTGCCAGTCTGTGTGGATGTGGTATGGCAGCAGGACGCAGAAACTGGAGTTCAGCAAGACAACTATCCCAAAATGATTGAACAAAATGATGGAACAAAAGGCAGTACCCAAAATCAAGAAGAAATGAAGTTCTACTCAGAGCTCGTTCACCAAGATTGAGCAAAATCCACTTACTAGAACTCTGCTAAAAGGCTAGAGCAGAACCACCAGCAATTCTTATTATGTGCTACTCACTCAAGGCTCTTCAAATCCCCCCTGAATAGCACCAGGTCTGATGGAGGGGAGGTGGCTGGGGGATTGCTGGAAGACCCCAACTGTGAATTTTGGAGATGCTGTAACAGGAAGCAAAATCAGGTGTGTAGAGGGAGGGAGTTCTTGCGAAAGATCAGGTCTTCATTAGCCTCAATATCTTCATCTGGAAAGTAGGAAGAAATATCAACTCTTAGTGTTGCTGGAAAGATTGAATGTAAAGTAGCTAGTACATAGAACACCAAGGATGTGAATGAACCAGCCCTTGCAGCTACTCATGGAAACATTACAATGACCAAGGATGTTCTCTAAATTTGGGAGTTTTTCAACAGGTTATGAACACTGGCAATAATAATGGCTTTCATTGGACACTTACTATGGGCCAATCACTGTCTTAAGTTCTTTACACATATTAACCCATTTAATCTTCTCAACCCTACAAAGTGGGTAATAATATCATTTTCATTTCACAGATGTGGAAACCAAAGAACAGAGAATTTAAATGACCTGCCCAAGGTTACATATTAGTTAGTGGCAGTGCCAGAATTTGAACACAGGCTCAGGGGCCCACACTAATAGCTTAGTTACACATAATACCACACTTCCTTTATGGGAGGAAAAAAAAGTAGAGAAAAACCATAGAAAAGCAAGAATTGGTCTATTCAATTCCCATTCAGAACATCAGTGGTAGACCACAATAAGATATATAGAGACAGTAGCCAAAGCGTGGCAGCACATTTTTTATATAATTGTATTTGGTAATCATTCCTCTGACTATGCTCCTGGCGTGGAGTTCTATCAACACAGCCGTGGCAGGAGCAGGGAGTTTATGGCCAGAGACTTTTATGGCCCAGTGTGAGCAATGGTGGTACATGGCCAGCATCATTTCTGGGTCGTGGGCCTCTGCGGTGCACAGCTACAAGCAGCAGCTGCATCATTTTTTCCATGATCTGTAAATTTCTGGGTGGCAGAATTCCACTTACTAGATTGTCATATAACCTATCCATAGAAACTTTAAATATCAACTTATGCCCCCAGGGATCTAGAAGATTTAATGTGGTTTCCAAAGGCATCTATAGTACTTGAAAAGACTTTTGATAATAATTCATGCAAAATAAAATAAAAATGTAGGAAAAAAAGTAGCAGCCTGATACCCATGATATATCTGTCATGTATTTAATACACTTTTCTGTAATTCTTTTTAGTTTTACATAAGTAATTCATGCTCATTCTAGACAAATCAGAACAAGATTTAAAAATTACCTAAACTACTACCAACAAGAGATGATCATTATTAATACTTTGCTGTTTAGCCTTCCAGAATGTTGTCCTAGCCATTTAACTTTTAGTAAAAATAAAAACATATTTATCATATTGTACAGTCTACTGTATAACTGGCTTTCTCAATTACCAATATTATTTTGGCATTTCTCATATAGAATTATATTTTAATGACTGCATATTTTTATTTTGGTTAATGAATGCCAGTAATTTATTTGATCAGAACTCTATTCTTGAGAATCTAGGTTATTTTTCTTATTTATTTATGAGCATATCTTACATTTAACATTTAACCTTTTTTATATAGAAATATTGTTATCCAGTTTCTAGTTTGCCTTTCAAGTTTATTGTGGCTTTGCATTCACAAGTTTAATTTTTATGTAGTAAAATTGCATAAACACTTCTATTGTCAATTCTGCCTCTGGTGCCATGCTGAGAAAGCTTTTCAAAACCACCCTCCACCCCAGAATTATATAAATATTCGTGGGCATTTTCCTCCAACATTTTCATGGCTTTTTTTTTTTCCATTTAATATGTTTTTGAAAGAGTAGACTAATATAATCTTGGCAAATCACATATGAAAAACTGTGAGATAGCCTGTTTTCTAAAAGAATGCTGAGATGAATCTACTTTGCAGGGGGAAAAAAGGCCTTTGTATATTGCAAAAATTCAAAAGTAGAACACGCGAGAGTTTCTTCTATAAAATGAAGAGTTTGGATTACATTTCTCTAGAAGTTGTACCATTGTACTGCCTAAAGACATAGGAATATTACCTCCTGTGTTGGCGTCCAGGTTGGACTACCTGAGACTAGCAAACGTCTCCATTCCTGCTCCAGTTCCAAGCCATTCATTCTCCTTCCTGTGTCCAGGGTGTTTCAGAGAACACCGCATCTTCCTATCGGCTTATTCTAATTCTGAATTGATCATCTCCATTGCTTCATGCATTTTTTTTCAGAGCACATGAGGGCTATTTTTACATCAGAGAGTACACTGGTCAAAAGAGAAAATAAATGCCGTGGCTGCTGCTCTTAATAATAGTACCACATTTTCCAAACCATGTAATCTGACTACAGAGATTTTTTAAGTAGTAGCTAAGAAATCAGATGTGTAACGTGCAAATTGCAGAGCTTTAACAAGATTCTACATGCCTTTTCGTTCTTTCGCTGATTTCATTTCTAAAGCTATTTTTTGAGGTCCTACAATGCCTCCACGGTTAAACATTAATAACTCTTAAATCTATGCATTATTCCACGGCCACCTTTCAGATGTCAGTCAGTGATATCACTAGCTTCCCAGTTTAAGATGTTTTCCCCTTGGAAGAATCTGTTCATTACTGTAGTTAACAACCACTCAGTTAGCAAAGTGCCCTAAGACAAGGCAGCAGACAAGTTAATGGTGTAACAAATCAGTTGTTAAGCTAAATGGTCAGTTTGCACAGTACAGTATTATTGCTTTATTGAACCCAACTTAAAGATTTACAGCAGTTACATTTTATTCAAGGTACAAGATGCACGAATGAAATACAGAAGGGTGCAGTTTTATTTTATACTGCTTTCATTAAGAACCCAATTGCACAGCAAAATCAGTTAGTATATATCTCGTTCCATGTGACAGCCAATTTTCCACTGAGATTGGAAACTCTTGGAGCTTTTTAATCCTTGATCTCACTCTGGTAGCACAAAGGGTGGGAGTTATAGCATGTTTTTAAATTGTTTAAAGTAAAGCATTGGTGGTAACAAGCACTTATTCTTGGCTCCTGGACAATGGACCTTCTCTGGATGGATGGGGCATTGCCTTTACTCCAGATCTACTTTGACAATGAAATCTGTCTAGGACATACCTATGGGTCCAACATACTAAGATTTTTTTTCCAGGCAATTTCTTTTCAGAAAAAAAAAATCTATAGTGTTATAAACATATGTCACCAGAATAACCTGTCACACATCAATTTGACCATCTAAGTGCCAGAGTCGATTTCATCATTATTTATTTAACATTTTTTGGTCATATCTGCACTGTATACCAAGCACCTTCAAACTTTCATCTAGGGATATAGCAGGTAATAGTCCTCATGGGGTTTACATTCTTGTAGAGAAGACAGATTTCAAGAGCAAATAGATATATGAAATAAGGTAATTTTGCAAGTAGTAAGTGCTTTAAAGAAAATAAAATATGCTCCCAAAGATTGGTTGGGTGGAAGTCAACTTCTCATGTAAGCAGTGGAAACTTTATTATTTGGAGGACTACAGAAAGTCAATCAATCAAGGATCCTATAAGCAAAAAGAAAGATAAATAACTATTCCACTGAAAATATATAAAACACCCTTTTACATACTTTCAAAGTCCTCTCTGTTTCTTTTTAGTTTCTCTTAGCAAAACTTCTTTCAGTTCTCAACAGATGAGTATAGCCAAAGATTAAAGCTTAGTAAGACTTTAGGGAGATTGTGTGTTTAACGTCAGTGCCCAGCACTATGTGAAAAATACTTTTTATAGTGGTAACTACAATGATGATCAAGGTAAAAAAAAGCTCGCATTTGGAAATAATTGCATGGTTCAGATCTATAAAAAGCCATTAAATCAATCCTACAGAGGGTAACACAGTTTGTTTTGCTGTGAGAACATAAGGGTAGAAGTTCTCCAGCTTACAGACTAATTCTGTACCTTAGCTTAATTTCATATAGTATGTTTATGTTCTCCAGTTGCAAAACCACAAACTGACCTTTAATTTCTTTACTGGGACTAAAATACCACAAAATAAACTGTTAGACCTTGTGTGTGAGTATATGTCTCAGTGGAATGTGTGTGAGTGTGTGTGTGTATGTGTGTGATGGCATCTGACAATCCTAAATTTCTAGACTGGTTACTTATGAGACAGCAACAAAGAAGAAAAATATTTTCAGAAAGTCTATGTTCAAAAATACACTTACTATTTGGAACATTTTAAGAATGAATTATTTCAGTATTGAATTATTTCATTTTCATATTATGGTTGGCAAAGTAGACCCTTGCTTTGACAATATAAAGGCTATTTATGTAAGACTTGTGAGATCATGTGTAGCTCAGATCATATGGTATATTTGCATAAATGTAAATGACAGCCTTTCAGGATCCTTTCGATTCTTGCTCCAGTGGTACTCCAGTGTATCTTCCCAAATACAGACTGACAGCGTTCCTACACTAATTAATCCATTTATATAAACAGACACAACAAAACAGAACTCATTGTCCTTGCCTGAGTGGAACTCATTGAAAGTTAAATGAGAACTTCCGGCCATAATTTTCCTGGCCTTGCAGAGGAAGGGAGAGGTATCAGTGAGGGCACAAGAAGGGCACAAGTGGCATGCTCTAAAAGGTGACTCAACAGAGTGTAATGAATGGGACACCTTACAAAGGTGGGGGAAGATTAAGGGAGACCAACAAGGGGCCATGAAGCAACCTGGAGTTAGGAACAGCAGCAACAATTCTCAACAGGCGTGAAAGGGCAAGGGAAGTGTACTAGTTTCCTATTGCTGCTGGAAAAAACTAACCACAAACTTGATGGCTTAAAACAACAGAAAGTTTTTCTCTTATAGTTCCGAAGACCAGAAGTCCAAAAGAAGTATTACAGAGCTAAAATCAAGATGTTGAGCAAGGCTGCTCTCCCTCCAGAGGCTCTAGGGGAGAACCCAATTCCTTCCCTTTTCCAGCATCTAGAGCTGCATTCCTTTGCCCAAGGTCCCCCCTGCTCCGTCTTCAAAGCCAGCAGTGTGGCATCTTCTCTCTTGACTCTGCTCCCTTTACATGGCTTTTTTCTCTTCTCTGTGTAAGTCAAATGCTCCTCTGTCTCCTTCTTTTAAGTATAGGATACTTTTAATTACATTTAGGGCCCAAATGGATAATCCAAAGTAAACTCTTCATGTCAAGATGCTTAACATAAACCTATCTGCAAGATCTTTTATCCACATAGGGTAATATTCATGGGTTTGGGCGATTAGGACATAGATATCATTGAGGACCATTATCAGCCTGCCACAGGGAGGGAGCTGGAACTGTAGGAAAGGCTGTCGGACAGGAGATGTGATGTGTGGTAGGAGGACGCAGCCACCACCAAGAGACAGATAAACAAGACAAGAGTCTGGGAAATGAGTACCCCAGCCTCTCTCCTGTTCCACCCTCTAATTTTTGCCAATGCCTCCAAATAACCAAACCCATCTGGAAATTAGAGGGCAAGGAGGGCCAGACCATGCAGTTCATACATGTCAGCCTTCTAGAGCACAGAGGAGGGTAGAGAAGGCTAAAGAGTGGATCTCAGGAATCAAACGGAGCATATGTGGTGAAGATCTGTACTAGGGAGAAACTAACAATAGTTCTGAGGCCATGAGGATGCCAGCAAGAGGCTAGGGGTATATGAGCCATATTACCATGGCTAAAAAGCCCCAGCCAAGCAGCCTGAATTCAAAGAAGTGAAGTTCAATTCATATGCTACTAAAGGAACTCATCTTAGAGACTGGGAAATTATTCTAGAGGTAACAAAATAATTCACTGAGTACCCATGGAAATCAACCAGGATTTAACTCTGCAAAACTCATTTCAGGGTTTGGGAAACTTAGCCAGGTTTTTTAACTGCAAATTGACTGTCCCTTATCCAAAATGCTTGGGATCTGAAGTGTTTTCAGATTTCAGATATTTTTGGATTTGTGAATATTTGCATTATACTTATCAGTTGAGCACCCCTAATCCAAAATCTGGAATGCTACAATGAGCATTTAAGCATCGTGTTGGCGCTCAAATAGTTTCAGATCTTGGAACATTTTGGATGTTGGATTTTTGGATTAGGGATACTTGACCTATTATGGTTTGCAGTTTACAAAGGAAAGAAAGAATGTTTCAGTGTAAATTTGGTGGGAAGGATCTAATGCCTCTCTCCTTGGTTTGGATTAATATCATAAAAGGCAGCATAACATTGACAGTCTTCCCTTTTTTCTGGAAATACTTAAGCTGAAATTCAGGAGAATGAACTCAAGGAAAGCAAAACTTGGTTTCATTGACTTTAAGGCCAGGAATCGACTTGCCTACATCAAGGGCTGAATTGATGTCATCTCTAGGTTAAGATCTCTGTGGAGAATTCAGTCTGTGCTCCCAAAAGCTGTGAAACTCTGAGGATGGTTGATCTTGGTGGTTCATATTTCACTGGTCACAATATGAAGACCCAAAGTAAAGGTACCAATCCCTTGAGCAAAGCCCAAGGAATAAAAGAATACATAATAAATTCCATTTTAGAAGTAAATAAAAACTATTTTTGGACATAAGAGTGAAGAATTATGATTTAAAACTCCACCAGAATAAAATGGATACATTTGGCCAACAGGTAACAAAAGATGTGCTCTTTAATCAGTAGAGTTCCAAATAATCTTAATTTTTGTGTTTTCCAAATTGTTCACAGTTTAACTTCTTACACAGAGATGCATAATGACAGTGGGGTCCTTCTGACCACAGCCTAGGCAAAGAGTAACGCCACTACTACCCCCAGAGCCCCAAGGAGACCCAGGGCAGGGACTGAGCATCCAACTGGCCACGCTATGAGGCTTCGCCCTCACTTCTTCAGCTTTGCTTATATTGGCCACCACACTTTTGTTCAAATGGGGGGTACCTAGAAGCTAATTACCAGTGGCTCAAAATCTTAGAGCAGATGAAGAACCATTAAAGATTCAAAAATTGAAAATGAGGAAGTAGGGGTGGAAAAATATGACTTGGCAGAAGGAGGATGTATCTGGTGAGCCTGAAGCCTCACCAAGTGCAAACAGAACTACCCTATTTATAAAAGGAGAAGAAGTAAAGCATTGTGAGGTTTCTGATAGACTGTACAAACCAAAACACAGAAGATTTTGCTGTTAAATCCCTAGATGCCTCACTCCATTATCTTTGGTATTCCCAGTTTTATATCCAGAGGAACACAGCTCTTCTTCTAAACACTGAAATGCCACCCCAGAGACAGGCAACCCTGGAGTCCTTCTTTATTCCTCCTTGAGACCCCACAAGTGGATGACCCTTGATCTAAGCATGAATCTCAATTCAAAGATTCGAATGGCAATGTATCCCAAGATGTTATCTTCGATCAAACATTTACAATTGATGAAAGAAAGAACAGATTGGGTAAAGAAATGATCTTTACGTACATATTTCTTGCTAGTCTTGAGGCAACGGCTGTCACTGGATTTAATCTGCTCTTAGGCTCTAGAAAGCAAAAGAGACACACATGGAAAGTAGAAATGGGTGCATCAAACCAGAACGATGCTGACATGAGTTGATTCCTCACAAAACTTTGAATCAGATTGGTAAAGCTTCACCCAAATGTTTTCCCAGAAAACAGGCATAGGCAAGAGATTAAGGGGATCTGATAGGCAAATGCTTCTGGGACAATTCAATCCTCATTTAACTGCCCCAGTATATTTTGGCTTAAGAGTAATCAGCACGGAGAAGCCATATCACCATAGAAGGCAACTGCAGTTGATGCATGGACTGAGCAATCAAAATAGATGGTAATAGTACTGCTAAAAATGCATCACATTCACTTCTCTATAGTCACAAGCTCACTTTTTTAAAACCGCTATAATCCATGTGTGTGTGTGTGATGTATATAAGCAGTTGACCTCATCATAATCATTGTCGTACTACTTGAAGTGTGCCTTTAGGATAGTAAATATAGTGCCTTGTGTCTCTTACTTGTTGACAATTTCTGATATTGCCTCTCCCGAAACACAATATATATTTGTCCCAACATGATGGCAGATTTCATGCCTATAACTGTATGAAAGAAAACAATTTATGTCTTCCTCTGAATATCTTCAAATCCATATTGAAGGCACAAATTCGCCTTTTGTAATAGGGTGGTGGTTGATTTGCAACTAGTGTTCATGCACAAGCATGAGTGGCTGGTTTTTAGCAATAGAAATTGTTATTGTCTCTTCTTGATCTTTAATATGCCCACTGAGAAATCTTCCCAGGGGATTAAGAAATTTGGGGACCTTTTTAGCAACAAAATTCTGAGAGTGAAAGTTTCTTCTGATTTTACTATATAAACTAACCTTTATTTTATGACAAAAAGAAAATAGTACAAAAGAAATACACTAGAGACAAATTTTGGGTTAAGTGGAAAACAATTGATTTAAGTAAGAATAATTTATAAAAAATTTACAACTACATGAATATCAATTAGCGGAGTTTTTTAAGTTTCAGAAAATCTATTAGTTTTTATAAATTCTTATATACATAAATTATATATTAGAGCATTTATTGCAGAAAATAAGCAATCAGGTCATTTCCCAGGGGGAAGAAATATGTTAGGGACACACACTCAAATCAAAAGATACCCTTTCCCTTCCCCCAGCCTCCCCCAGGTAGGACACTGGGAAACTGATCATCAGGGCCAAATGCCTCCATGAAGTCACCTTGAAGACTTTTGGCCCAAGATGGCAATCTGAGTTCACATGCTTAGCTCCACTCCCTCTTCAGATTCCCATTTAAACAGCTAAAGAAATAAAGAAATCAGCAATCATCAACAGGAATTAGGCAAGAGTGCCATCCATATACCAGAAGCTTTAAGGAATTTTCGTAAGGTACAATGCAAATTAAACCAGGCTGCAGCAAAGACCTACCAAACTACAACCACTTGAGGTGATGAAAAAGCCTACGCAGGGAACAAAGGGAAAACTCTCCCGACATGACTTAATTAGCCCCCTTGTCCACACCTGCAACTCAAAACAGAAGGGGAAGCAGGTTATTAGCTCACACAGGGTAGTAATAATTGTCACACTAAAGTCTCAGAAAATGGCCAGATTCCAAAACCAACACAGATTTAGCTTAAGTATTCCTGGCTTCCACCTGCCATGAGCAAAATTGTACATTGAACAAACAGGGATGTTACTCTTCTTAATACCGGTGCATTTACCCGTAGGAAAAACCAGTTGCCTTCAAGAGAGTGTTGAAGGATCCTCAGCCAGTGAGAACTACAAAGGAATTTTGCCTTCGTGGTTCTACCTTCATCGACAATCTGATTATTCTGCCTAAACACCAAGGGATTTTATATTTATCGTAAAACCCAAAAATGTCAACAATCTTTATCTAAATGTAGGTCAGCTTTCATGATTTTGCTTTATACTTGAGTCTTAAACATTGTAGATTGTTTTTAAATAAACTTCTTTGGTGATTTCTACTTCATTTCCCCTTTTCTCTCATATTATATGTGTATTGGATTTCTTATTATATGCATGTTAGATGTATATCCTCCATGTCTCTTTCCTTGAATTTCTATGTACTATTTCTATAACTTTTTTAGAGATTTTTGAGTTTGTCTTCTATTAAAGCAATTTGGTTTTTCATGGGATGCAATCCACAATTCATTGTTGCCTTTTTAAATAGATAAACACATTAAGAAATCTTTTCTGTTCTTACATTGCTCCCTTTCTATGTCACCAGCTATTGTTTTAGGAGAGCAATGTCCTCTTAAACTTCACTGAAAAAAAAAACTATTGTAAATGGTTGTTTTTATTTCTTTATTTATAAATGATCATTTATCCAAATTTTATGAGACAGATCTCCCTGTTTTGAATTATAAAATATGAATTTTGCCTGGCGATTTTCCTGTTCTTGGTCATCTTACCAGAAGGAGCCTATATAAATGAAAACAGGAAATGACTTTTACTTTCCATAATACAGATTGATTAGTCTGCTCTTTTGAAGAGCAGAATGAAAATTTTAACAAATATTTACCTCAAAAATTTAGAACAGGAATAAACTTAAGAATAAGATAGAATAAACTTAAGAAAACTAGAGTAATGTTCTTAATAAAGATAAAAACTGAACTAAATTAATTAGAAAATAGAAATTCAATAAAATCAATTAATCAAAAAGCTGTTACTTTGAAGCAAACAAACAATGAAGTAGATAATACTTGGTAGGGGTAAATGAACAAAAGTGGGAAAACCTAATCAAAATTATATTTGATTTTATTTTTGAAATAAAATTATTTTTAAATTTTACCTCAATATCTTTGAAAATAAACAAAATTCCAGGAAAACATGAAGCACCAAAACTGACAGATCAAATAGTAGTAATTCAGAATAGTCTAATAATCACAGAAGACATTTAAAGTGTTATCAAAGAAATACCATCTCCTCCACTTCTATGCATCTAACCTGGATATTTCAATGGCTTGATGATCTGGCCATTCCTATAGTATTAAAACTATTCTGGAGCATAGGAAAACAAAACAAAACAAAGAAGATCGTTCCAAGTTTTTTTTTTATTTAATTAGCTAAACCTGCTACCAAGAACCTGCTACCAAAAACCAATGAACCAACCATAAAACAAAACAAGAGAGAAAACCCATTTGCAAATACATATTAAATATTGCCAAATACAAATCTAAATAAATTGAGTCAAGTAAGGTAGGTATATTAATTGATAGTTTTATGGTCAGTAGAAAAAATATATATTCTCCCTGTTAAAACCACACAACTCAAGAAAAGCAAAAATCACTTGAATTTCCATTGCCAAGGCATAACCACTATAAACATTTGGATAAGCGTTCCTCCACTTTCTCTCTAAATATATATGTACATATCATTAAATATAAACAACTCTGTGTGAATGGAATTGTAATATATGTACATAATATATGTAATCTAAGAGTTTTACTCAACAATATGTCATGGACATTCATCCGTGTCAATAAATATAGATCTATACCATTTGTAATAGTCACATATTATTCACCTGTATTTATGTACTATATAATTTACTTAAACAGTTTAATGGATGTTTGGGTTGTTTCCAATTTGGTGCTATTATGAATAGCTCTATGATATACTCCTTGAACATAAATCTCTTCCCATATTGTTATTATTTTCTAAAAATAGGATTGCTGGATCATACAACACACACGTTTTATATTTTTCTATTACCTTCTGGCCTTCCAGGAAAGTTACACCTATTCCTAGTTCTATCTACTTTGCTTGAGAGTGCAGTTGCCCCATACCCTCCTCAGCACAAAGTATTGTCAATTATTTCATTATAGATAATGATTTGATGGGAGGGAAGTCTAGTTGTTCAGTGAGTTTACTTAACATTTGTTATGTTTATGTGTTCAACAAATAACATACTGAATGGCTGTAGTTGCCACAAACCGAAATAGACACTAAGGATTTGGTGATCAACAAATTACCAGGGATCAGTACCCACTAGCAAATACCCAGCACTGCTTTCCACACTAAAAAAAGCACAAGTCAGGCTGAGTGCAGTGGCTCATGCCTGTAATCCAGCACTTTGGGAGGCCAAGATGGGAGGATTGCTTGAGGCCAGGAGTTTGAGACTAGCCTGAGCAACATAGCGAGACCCCATTTCTACAAAAAAAAAAAAAAAGCATAAGTCATGTGATTGCATTGCTCATATTTTAGATTTTACTACTTTAAACTTTGGATGACTTGGTACTGAGTCTTTTGAGGTTGCCCTGGGCCAAGGAGAGAATGAGGAGGCCACTCCAGCTCCATGATGTAGGCTGAGCCCCACTCACCTGGAGGCCAATGTGGAGTAGAAGGGAGCTGGGCTGTGCCTGGAAGGTGCCAGTAATAGTGAACTGCCCTCCCATTTTCTTCTCCCCCAGGAACAGCAGGCAAACATGCACCCTAACAGCAAGCCCCAGCGCCAGGGGTGTGAGAAGGCAGCCATGCCTCCAGCTGTGGAATTGGGAACCTTCCTTCCTCAGGAAGGCGATAATGTGATGTCGGCATCATAGCACAGCATCTGGCCTTTTCACTCCCGCAGGGGTCTCACAGAGAGCATTAGCCACTGCTGAACAACAGTCTTCACTGACATGGCCCCTTCTGTGTTAGGAAACTTACCAGTAATTGGTATTATTTTTCCTCATTGGCATATAACTGAGATAAGATAGCTCCAGAGGGATTCCCAATAAGAAGCATCAGTCTGTATCATAAAAAGATGTAACTAGAAATGATGGTACCTGTACGAGCAACTCTAGACATTACAATACAGCGAATTACAACATTCCAGCCAAAACAACATTTAGATAATGATCAATTCCTGTTACACTGGGTCAAATACAAGCCCCAAAGAATGGAAGATAAATTTATCTTCCAGTGGCCTGCATAAATCCCTTGGTTGAGAGAGGGGGAGGGGATGTGAAATATCACTAAAACAAAATCAATATATTTATCGATTAATCAAGCGACTGTGATTTATTGGGCACTCACTCATTTGTTCTTTACAGTCATTTCATGCATTGCCTCTGGCTGTGATAAATGGTTTGGCCTCCTCTTTGGGAAAGAGGGAGGCTTTTTAGTGGTCATTCTAAAAGTCTGGGCCCTCCAGATGCCTGCGTATTTGTTTCCATGGCAAGTTAAAGCCTACACACTGCTGTGAAGTATGGCCTTGAAAATATCAGATTCACCCCATGTGAAGAGCCCAAAATTTTATATGATTTTCTGTATCATAAAGTGTCTGCTCTGTCTGTTCCCTCTCCCATGGGGGAAGATCCACAGGGAACACTCAGGCCTCCCTTCCCTCACAAATGCTGGGAGTGAGGGCCAATCCCAACACAACATCTAGGGTGACAGACCATCCTAGTTTGCCCGAGACTGTTTCACTACTGAAAGTCCCACATCCCCAGCAATTCCTCAGTTCTGGGAAAACCACTTTCTCGACCACACCTCCAACTCTCACCTCCAATTGCCTCCTGCAGTCAGACCCATGCAAGGCTACAATCTTCTTGGGCTTTCTCAGGCTTAAGCCTGGCACTAGTCCTCTGTGTGTCCCAACCATGAGATGTGTCCTTCAAAGCCCAGAGAAGATTCTCCTGAAGACCTTCTCATTTGGCTTGAGAGTAGAAGGCAGCATCTTCCACCCCTCACCCAAGGGGGCATATCTCACACACATCCAAAGAGAAGTCACCATGCTCCCAGAGAGCTTCCTGATTTATAAGATTACCCTGGGAGGGGAACTGATGTATTGAAAGTATCTTCCTGGGGATTTGTTCATTTCCAATTAAGTTCAATTAAGTAGAAAGTTTTCATCTTGTTTTATTTCTCTGACACAGATTCAGTCTTTCACATTCAGTAGGACACAGCAAGGTACGCTTCTGTGCCTCACTCTTGGTCTCTTTCTGAAAAAGTCTCCTGGTATCTAAAGTTGCACTTCCTACTTTTCAGTTTTCTATCAGCAGCAATGGACAAGTCTTGAGGACCAATTGTGGGTCCTTAAGTCTCCCTCCAGAATGCCTCCTCACACAACACAGAATGACCCAACAGAACCCAGGGAGACTCATGGTGCCACCCTAACCAGAACAACTGGGCCTACGATCTGGACTTGATGCTGCAGCTGAAACATGGTCACGAACATGACAAGGAGAGAGACTATTTACATGGATGACAATTTGGTGCCACCATCCAGTGTTCCATAAACAGTTTCTTCCCCATAGACCAAGGACTCCCATCGCTTCCCATTTCATATCATTACTCAGCTCAGTTGAACTTTTTTGTGTTTTTTTTTTAAATGCCTCTCTTGGCCACTCATTATCCTCATACAGCTGGTAAAATAGCTCTGCTATAACTGTAGGGACTTTGGGGTTTCTGGAACTAACTAGCAAGTTTCCTTAAATTTCTACACTCAGTCAAAGACAGAACCATTTCTCGTAGCTATTTTCCTCCTGAAGACATGAGGCCCTTTGCCACCCAGGCCCAGATTCACACTAGACTTTCAATTTGAAATTTGCCCTGTAGCAACTCAAGTCCCCACACGGCAGCATTCCGGATGTCCCCCACGAAATTCTTCAACTTCTCCTATTCTGGGCTCATAGCCAAATTCCCACATTCATGACTTTGTCCCTTCAACCCTAAACATCTGTTCTTGCTTTAGGATTTTTTTCTAATGGGCTGATCGCTCAAATTCTGCCTGTCTTCCTGATTCTTCCCAAGCTCTATTTGCTTCTGCAAAGAAAATCCTCCGGGTTGTTTTCCAACAACCTTCTTCAGCATCATTAGGCCTCTCCCAGACTATCACACCCTCCCTCAGGAAGCCACTATTCCAGACATCTCATTTGAGCCCGTAGCTCTCCATAGACAGCACAAACAGAAAACAAGATAGCGGCAATTACAGTGCACTTCAATTCTTTACAGCCAGATGAAGAAAATTTCAATTTTACATGTGAATTTATGAAGGGAGTAATATGCAAAAGAGCTGGTGCCAGAGTTCATGTGCCTAGTGGACAGCGTAATGCTCATTTTCATCCAATCATCATTCACACAAGCTGATGCCATAGTGACCCCAACCTCGTCCTCTGCTTGGCAGGACAGAGAATAGGAATCTCAAAGTGTCTTTCTGCTGAGTGCCACACACCTCAATATGTGCACAGATAAGGAAAACGCCCTCTGGTAAAAGGCGAATAATTAAAGGCTGTAAGTTAACCTGTAGTTAAAGAACAAAGGGTTACAGAACTTTGGTCCGTAGGTGGCACTGCTCATGGATGGCCTCTGAGTGGAAATGTTTCCAGTAGGATCAAAGAAGAGAGTGTGGGCTTCTGCCCATTGAGCACACTGTATTTGGTGCAGTCTCTCATGCTTGGTTCCCCAGGAAGGGCTTCCTTCACTATGCACCTCACCCCCCAGTCTGTTCTTTGTATGTTCCCATTTGTTTCTTCCTACATGTTCATGTAACAACTCTACTTGCATTATCGAAGGATCTATTACACTTTGTTGTAATTCCTTGCATCATACCAGTCTATCTGACTCCAGAATGGCCTTTAGGTACTAGACAAATGTTTCCCTGAGTTGCTGCTACACTCCCCAGTGCTCAGCATACCCACTGACAAATGGCACAAACACAATACTATTGGATGAATGAATGAAAGAAAGAAACTGTGAATTAACCGACCACATCATAGACGCTCAGGGGGCTTAAACAAAATTTTTAGTTCACTATGATCATTTGATTGTGAAAGTACACAAGTAAATAATATGCCATTGAATTGATATAATAATTTTTCATATGTTGATTCATTAAACTCACCTTTCCCATCAATTAAAAATAAAACACTAATCTAACTATTGTGCTGAATATATCCTGATACCTATACCCAGTTTGCAAATACTTTGCCGTACAGTAACCTAAAACTATAGAAATTTGAAGTTATATTTATGTGAGTATAGTTCTTTTTAGGCTAAATTTTCCACTTATTTAATTTTTTAAATATATTCCAGTAAGAACCATAAGTGAAAACTAAATTGCAGCTATTCAGCATTTTCTTTCTTTTTTTTTGTAATAAGTGTTTTTTTCTTGGAGAGTTTATTACATCTCTGGAAATTTTCACCTAGTAACACTTTGTTTCCACAAGTTCAGAAAGGCAAAATTAATACTGGCAGCCCCATAAAAAGGTGGCAGCCACTGCCCACATGACAGCAATGGAAATACAGTGCATGTTTATTGCCAGAGTCACTTCATCTACAAATGGGATGAAAGTGCTCTCAGAGACTGAACCTGTTTCAAAAGCAGGAAATATACTTCATTACTCCTTTTAATGTCTTTTCCCATCTTGCTCTCTCTCCAATCTTTCTTTCAGGAAAGCTAGAAAAAATTTATCTCTGAGGCATTTGCAAGTTTGTTCATTAGAGATCCTGTCTTATACTCAAACTGACAGGAACAGCCAGCATTAATTTGAATTGGTCTTATTAAGACATATTTTCTCCCAGCTTTTGGCTTTAGAAAGGCGCTACTTTCCTTATGTGGATAGATCACATATTAAATGACCTATAGCAGGTAGTTCAATAACATCAGCTTCACTGGAAGAATTCTGCAGGGATTGATTGGAAAAGTCAGCCTGAAGGCAGGCATTCTGTGCTTCCTTCAGGTCTGCTCTAGCCAACAGCCAACAGTTTCTTCAGGACTCCAAAGTCAGTGGCCACTGACATTCCTCAGCCAACCAAAAACTCACCCTTGACTTAAAATAACACTGTTTAAAGATAAAAACATGATACACTTCCCTTGGGAGAAAGTTGTTATACACATTTGTTTCTGCATTGGAGTCTCCCTTTCGGTTCTAAGTGTGCTCTCAAAATGTTTCTCCCTTCTCACTCCCTACATATGTACCATAAAGAACAATCCAACATTCCTCTGAAGGTATCTCCAATATGTGGCAGGGGATTGCTGAAAGATTTTCATCAAGGATATGGTTTAAGGACATAAATCAATGAGGATGTGTGACCTGGACAACTGCCTCTGGTACCCACAAATATGCTCCCACTAGGATGGTAGAAATTATTTTTGTTATTAAGTATAATAATTATATGCATTAATAGTTTTACAATATTAAGAATATTAAGCTGTATAATGTTTTGCAAGTAAGGTCTTTTAAAAAATTCAGTTAAACTCCACCTGCATCATTATTTCAAGAAACACAGAACAACCAGCCTAGAATCAGAACATATCTGAATTAAAAGCATGAGGTCAGCAGAATCAACTTTCATTTCAATATCAATTGAATGGAAAATGGTATTTTGTGTTAATAGTCATTGTGAGTCAAAAGGTAGTCTTTGGGCCGGGCGCGGTGGTTCACGCCTGTAATCCTAGCACTCTGGGAGGCCCAGGCGGGTGGATTGTTTGAGCTCAGGAGTTCGAGACCAGCCTGAGCAAGAGCAAGACCCCGTCTCTACTAAAAATAGAAAAGAAATTATATGGACAGCTAAAAACATATATAGAGAGAGAAAAAAAAATCAGCCGGGCATGGTGGTACATGCCTGTAGTCCCAGCTACTTGGGAGGCTGAGGCAGGAGTTTGAGGTTGCTGTGAGCTAGGATGACGCCACGGCACTCACTCTAGCCCGGGCAACAGAGTGAGACTCTGTCTCAAAAAAAAAAAAAAAGAAAAAGAGGTAGTCTTTGCATTGGATATAATCCATCCATCTGACAGCTTCAGGTCTCCATCAGCAAAGGTCAAGATGGACACTCAGAACTCTGGAAAACTGTCATCCCAACACTTGCAGCCTGGCCACCCTTAACTACCTGGGGTCATGATGACAGTCGCATCATGCCAGTCCCCATAAGAAGCCTACGCCACTCCAGCTATCCTATCCCCAAGACTCTAAGCACCAGTTGACTCTTTCCTACCTTGTAGTCTCCTCAAACTTCCCAGATCTTCTTCCCATCCTCATCCTCAGCAATGACTTTGCTTCTGATTTCACTGAGAATTGAAGTAATTTGAAGAGAACCCCTTAAGCTCCCACCATCATATCCACCCACTCTCCTGCATTTGGGCCCAGAGGCTCTGCCCTCTTTTCTGTTCCTGTGCCCTTTCCATGCTCCTAAAGTAGGCCAACCCCTCAATGACTTATGTGCTCAAGCCCTTTCTCATTTATCCAAGATCATCACTATAGCAACTCTCCCCTCTCTCTTGCATTATCAATTATCACTTTCACTGTTTTTTTCCCACTAACATACAAAATGCTATTATTTCTCCCACTGTAAAATAAAAGCAACCCTCTCATGATCCCACTTTACCTTCCAGCTACTGCCCTTTTCTTTTCTCTTCTTTTACAGGAGAACTCCTCCACTTAGGTGTCAAACTCATTGTCTTCTCCTGTTTGCTCTTAAGCCTATCATAATCAGATTTTGCTCATATAACTTCACAAAAATTGTACTTATTAATGTCACCTGTGTGTTCTATGTGTTCTATCATATTTTCCAAAGCTTTGGGGCTCATCCTTACCAATAAATCAGCCATTTGTGCAACCTGGGGAACACTGAAAGAATCCATTGCCCATCTTGATAAATTGAAAATTACCTCTTTTAAACCTCCCCTCTTCCCCTGATGCAAGATCTTTCTGTAATTGTAATTTCCTGCAGTTTCTTACACAGATTAGCAGATATATAGGTCAATGAATACTATCCTGAAAAATAGACAAACGAATTTACTCCATTCAGTGCCTGTTGGTACAAATATACAATGAAAGGATTGGTGGGACACATGAGTCTGCCTACATGTTGGCATGTGAACTTCCTTCCGCCATATGGGGCAGTCTTCAAAAAGGCAACATTAATTTATTTGAACATAACTGTGTCATTGTTCCTCTTAGGAAAAGGGGCCAGAAAAAAACACTACTTTTGTTCAATTCCCCTCCCCTAGCCAGGCCTACAATTGACTAAAATGCTAAGCATTCATCTTTAAGGATGAAAACATTGCTATAGAAGAAGGTAATCAGTTACCTAGCCAACACATTGACAGATCACTTAAGGCAATTAATAAGCCATAACCACCCATTAATATGTTATCAGAGAATCTAGAAAGAAGAAAAATATTTTGAGAGATGGAAACAACCCCAATGAGATGAAGCCACAGTGTGTGTTTTGCACAGGGCCGGGAGGGTGGAATTGTCACTTGGAGATAGAATTTGGCTGGCCACAGCATCTGAGGGGCAGACACCATGGAGGAATATGAATGAGAAATGTTGAAGAGGTGGTAAAAGAGTGCCTGAGACCCTCAGCTTTCTTCATACCTTTGCCTGAGAGTAATCCTGCTTCTAAGATCTTTGATCTTCCATTTTTGCCTCTCAAGGCTGTTGTCCTATTTCATTCCTCCAAGAAAATTAAGTTCTGATAGAAACTACATCCCTCAGAACCTTTGCAATGCCTTCTTAGAAGAAAATAATGTGATAGTGAGTTAGGTTATATTTGTTGACTCAAACTGGCTTCCAGTGATCCTTTTTCCTATTTAAACATTGCTTGTGTAAGTTTTACATGTGTGCCATCCCCCTCTCCTTTGGTCTTTGAGTCTAGCTTCCATTTGTTTTGCTCAAGCATTGTCTTTTTCTTCAACTTTTGATGAAAATTCTTTACTTTCGCCTTATTCTTCCTCCGTTATTTAACAATTTTCCCCATTCATCTACATACATTTTTTTCTCTTTTTCCCACATTACCTGCTCTGGTTTAAGCAAGTGGTTTTTATCATGCTAATGTATTCTAAATTGCTGGCATATTGACTGCTGTTACCTCAGCTAGTAATAGAGGTGACCCCTAAAAAATTGGGTGGAGATACGTGAGTCACCCCTGAAACCAGGACAGAGATTATCCACTAAGGATTGCAGTTCTTAGCCTGAACCACAGTAGAGTTAGAGCCAAGATCTTAGAATGTTAAAACCAAAGGGAAATTTAGCAATCATTGTCATGGACCAACCACTTCATCATGCAGATAACAAGATAGAAACCCAGAGAGATAGAGACATTTTTCCAGAGTTTTAAAGCTAAACTCTTTCAAAAGTTGTTACTAAGGAATTTTCTTGGGTCAGAGATCCCAGAAGCAGATTCTGTGACAAAGATTCATGTACAAATGATAAAGAATATTCCCGAGAAGCTGCTGGGGTCAGTAACTAATGCCTGACTGGTGAAGGAGAAGGAAGAATCGCAATCTCCCTGGCCTTCTGCTCTTTGTATATATATGTGCAGGCAAAGCAGCTCCAAGAACCCACAGGCAGTCTGTGGGGGGAGGTCTGAAGGTGCAAGCCTTTAGGAAGAAGTCAAACCCAAACCACACAGGAGCTGGGGGCAGGTGCACACAGAAGGAGAGGGGACCATGGGAATCTGGGCAGAACATCAACAGTGTCTGCTCTAGGAATTCTGTCTCTAACTCCACAATGCCATCCTATAGGAATTGGATGGGAGGAGAATATTTCCCCCCTTTGTACCTTCATAGGACTTTTGCAATTACTTTATAGTATTCTGCTTTTAAAATAGCATACTCAAATTTCACCTTGATCATATTGTTTCCCTGCTATGGCTCCTTGGTTAGAGAGTCAAGTCCATATGCTTTAGCCTGGCATTCAAAGCCTTCAAAAATACTATCCTCAACTCCATCTAAAGCCTACCTTCCACACTTAGGAAAAACGTTACAATTAAGGTGAATTGTTTGCCATCCCTCTTACATAGACACCTTTCTACCTCCATTCTTTTCTCATACTCACAGGCCTCCCCACATTGCCCATTCAGCAAATCTTCATCAATCTAAATCGATCTTTCAAAATCTCACTTAAACTCCGTATTTTGCACAGTCCTTTCCAATCACATTTGTTTGAAGTAATATCTGCTTCCTCTGAGTTCCTATGACAAGTTTTGTCTAAACTGTGCATTTGGCAACACTGTTCTGTGAAATCTTTCCTATTGTGTTTTTCAGCCATTTTATTTTTAATTAATAGTCTTTATCTTTTGGGGTAGTTTTATGTCTACAGAAAAACTGAGCAAAGTACAGAGAGTTTCCTCTCTCCCCTACTCTCAGTTTCCCTGCTGCTAAACATCTTGCATCACTGTGGTGCATTCCTTACAATCGATAAGCCAATATTGTACATGACTATTCACTAAAGTCCATAGCTTACATGAAGGTTCACTCTGCGTTGTCCAGGTCTATGGGCATTAACAAATGCATAATGTCACATATTCAACATCACATTTTCATACAGAATGTGACAGATTCCCCTCTCCAAAGATCCCCTGTGCTTTACTTGTTCACCCTCCTTCCCTCCCTGTGAACCCCTGGCAACCACCAATCTTTTCACTGTCTCTATAGTTTTGTCTTTTCCAAAATGTCTTATTCCACCATTTTTAAATCTCTCATCACATGCATTTGTGCCTTGTTTCCCCTTACACTTGGGAAACTTCTCATTACATTCCCCTTAGCAATTACTAGAACGTCACATGCACTGTAGACCTTAGTAAGGGCATGTTGTTTTCATTTGAATGAACATGATATCTTTTTTCTTTGGAAAATTATTAATATATCTACATCTTAAAATGGAAAATTGGCTTTCCAGTTTGAGGCAGAAAAAATGTTGTTAAAGATTAAGAAAAGTGATCCTACCAAAGAGAATCAACTGAGAAAAATGTCATCAGATATAAATAAATACACAAAATCCAATAGTTTTTTCATGTGCCAGAAATAAGTTGATTCAAACCATAATAGAAAAAAAGATTACGTATAATCCTAACAAAAAAATTGAATACCTTAAGAAAATTATAACTATGATATTTTTCTCAGACACATATAAAAAGATTGGAATAAATGATAAGTGAATCATATTCATGGGTAGAAAGACTCAGCAATATAAAGAGGTTAATAATTCAAAAACTAGTTTATGCCTTACTTAAATAAATGCTATGAATACCCAAAAAGAGACTTTTAAAGAAAAATAAGAAGGATCCTACCTACCTGATAGGTGTTAAAAGATACTGATGATTAAAGTTAAATGCCGAAATCACAAGCATCCCACATCCATGAAGCAAGCTGGTGACCAGACCGTGGGATGTGAAAAGTGAAAGTTCCTTTTTAACTTTTATCATTTATTTAAAATCTAAACCAACTATTGCCTTTATGTCTTCTGAATGTGTCAAAAGCTAAAATAGTTTCATAATTTCAAAAAATAATAAAAGGAATTAAGGAAGAGGCTGAAGAGAAGAGATGAAATCCAGAAAATAGAAGGAAAGGATCTTGGAATGAATAAAGAGTGCTAGTATATATACTAATACTAAGGAATAGTGGCTAAAATCCTTTATAAGGAGGGCTATCAAACATTTAAATTTAATTTTTTTGCATTGCTATAAAAAAACACAAAATATCTTCATTAAAATTTGCTATATAGGCTCATACAAACATGCTACAAAGAAAGAACCCTGCACACTTGAGAGAGAAATAATTTGTCAATCATGTTTCAGCACAGGAAATTACAACTGCTTCAGGTATTTCTAGCAGAAAGGGACTTAAGGAAGGGTATTAGGTGCTTTCAAAATCTTTGGAATAGCTGGGGAAGTGGGAATCAGAGGGCCACAATTAGGCTTTTGTCTTTCACATCATGCAAGTGCAGCTTGGACCCAACATTGACTTTGCTGGGAACTTTGCTGCTGACATCACAAGCATCTCACATCCATGAAGCGGAGGTCACTAGCCCAGCAGCCCCACTGCGCAAAGGTGGCAGCAGCTCCCTTCTACTTTTCAAAACTCATGCTTGTATATCTCACTGGTACAACCCAACTCACATTCAGAGACTAGGGAAAATACCGATTTTTAACTTCGCAGACAGACGAAGGGTAAAATGGAGATTGAAAGAGGCTTTTTAAGGATATGCCATACACCAGACAAACAGATTGCTAAAGAAGAAATATGAGTGGTTCATTTTTATGAAAAAAGTTTCAATTTTACTTCTCATTAAAGAAATATAAATGAAAACCAAAATAAATATAATTTTCTTCTAATATTTTAATACATTCTGAGATAAGTGCATTGAGATAAAATTTCTCATGTACTACAGAAGAGTAAATAGACATAACTTATCTGGAAAACAATTTGGCAATAGGTACTAGAGCCTTTAAAATGATTCTATCCTTTGATAACGGTAATCCACTTCTAAGAATCTGTCCCAAGGAAATATTGTGGAAAAAAATTTATGACCAGGAATATTGGCAATGAGAAAAAATACGTAGCTTTCCTTTTTTTTTCCTTCACTTGGGGGGGATGGGGGAGGGAGCTAGGTAGCTTTATTTATAAATGTGAAAGATTAAAAAATAACTAGTGCCCAACAAAAGGGGAACAATTAAATAAGTTATATATATACAATAGGTTATTACATAGCTTTGTAGTGACATTAGAAAATGTCCATGTTAAGTGAAAACAAGTAGGACAGAAAAATACCTTAAAAATATGAAGCTAACATTTTTAACTATTCACAAACTTCATATACCAGAGAGAAAACTGGAAGAAACCCATAGAAGTGCTAATACTCTGTATCTCTGACAGAGGGGGCATGAGATGATCAAATTTAATCTTCATCTTCTTTTCAGTGCTCTGTATATTTACACATATTCTATAGCAACACCACATTTTCTTTTTATTTCAAAATATTAATTAAGGGGGCACAAGAGTGTTTGTTACAAGGATACCTCGTATTATGCTGAAGTCAGGGCTTTTGGTGTGCCCATCACCAGAATAGTGTTCATTGTCCCCACTAGGTAAATTTTTATCCCTTACTCACCCTCCTGCCTTTTTCATTTCTTTTATATCAGCAGCCTCCAAACCTTTTTGGCACCAGGGACTGGTTTCATGGAAGACAATTTTCCCACAGATGGGGAAGAGGAGGTGAAACTCAGGCGGTGATGCAAGTGATGGGGAGCAGCTGTAAATGCAGATGAAACTTCCTCACTTGATTGCCTGCTGCTCACCTTCTGCTGTGCAGCCTGGGTTCCTAAGTTTCATGGAAGACTATTTTCCCACGTATTGGGGCAGGGACAGAGCTGCGCAGCCCAAGGTTGGAAATTGCAGCTTTATATCACTCTGTGCCCATGTGTACCCATCTATTAGCTCCCACTTATCAGTGAGAACATATGGTGTTTGTTTTTCCATTCCTGAGATACCTCCCTTAGGATAATAGTCTCCAGTTCCCTCCTAGTTGCTGCAAATGACATTATTTCATTACTTTTTATGGCTGAGTAGTACTTCACGGTATACATATACCACATTTTCTTTATTCGCTCATGAATTGAAGGGCACTTAGGTTGATTCCACATCTTTGCGAATATGAATTCTGCTGCAATAAACATTCAAGTGCAGGTGTTTTTTTTGATAAAATGACTTCATTTCCTTTGGGTAGATACCCAGTAGTGGCATTGCTGGATCTAATATTAGGTCTACATTTACTTCTTTGAGGAATCTCCGTGCTGTTTTCCATAGAGGTTGTACTAATTTGCAGTCCCACCAACAATGTATAAGTGTTCCTTTCTCTCTGCATACATGCCAGCACTAATCATCAGGGAAACGCAAATTAAAATTACAATGAGACAGCACCTTACCCCATCAGAATGGCCCTTATTAAAAGGTCAAAAATCATATTTTCTTTAGAACCATTAAAAATAAACCCAAAATTATCATTTTAAAAAAGGCAATCACTTAAGAAATTATACTTATTTTTTCTCTTTCTCTCTTGTTTAAAAATGTTTAAATATTTCTTAGTGGATTAAGAATTTCATCTCAATTTGCAATTGGGACTTAATAAGCCCTTGATTTCTGGAAACTGTACTTTTAGCATGTGATCGGTGGCAGGGGACTGAAGTTTACATAAATACTGCTTATAAGTCACAGCCATGAGACTTCACAGTCATCCAGCTCCTCCCGCCACCTCAGTGTGTGCTTCTCCTCACATAGCAAAGACTATAGTCAGCAAACTCAGTGGACATATTTGTTTCCACATCCATTTCAACAGTCTAAATTTTGAAAAAAAAGTTCAGAAATTTCTTTTTGAAGAAAGAAAAAATGGTGCAATTTTCCCCATTGGTAATTGTTAAGATAATATTTTCCTCTTATAGCAAACTCCCTGAAAATATAAATCTACCAGATGTCACAATTTTGTTAAAGGAACTCCTTAAGAAGAAAGTTTTAGAAAATGGTAGCTATTAATCTTTCCATCTTCAGAGACAATTTCATAAGAACTTGGGAGAGCCAAGATGCCCAAACAAGAACCAAGAACAAAAGTGAAGAAAGAGCATTACTTGGTGCAAGAAACATGCCAACACCAGAAACCACACACCAATTCCCTTCTCCCTCCTGAGCTTTGCACTTCCATCATCATGTGTTCTCAGCGCCCTCCTGTTCCATATATCCTCTGCACCACTGCAGCAAGTACCTCACATACCCACCTCCTCATTTCCTATCTCCTCACAACTAACCAGGCACAGAGTCTCCAGCTGGTTTGTTTCAGCCTTCCAAGTGCCTGCCGTGGTGTGGGCAGCCTACCCAGGAAATCACAAGAAACCCTTTGTCTTCAGTCGTATCTTCATTTATATCCACAGTCTTGATTGAGCCTTTTCCAGACCATTTCTAGATTTTTGGCCTCCTTTTGTTAGTTATGCACCAATTAATTCACATAGCTAAAAGCAACACAAGAGCCACAAATTAAACATCATCCTATGAGCTTCATTGTATTAAGCTTCTATTAAGAATTGCCTGTGTTACATATTCCAGAGACTCCTGGCTTTGGCTGAGGCAAAGTTCCAATAAATACACGGACTTTGTTACCAGCCTGGTAACAAGATGGATAAATTTGCTCTCAACTTTAGCCCTGGCAGCGGTTGTACCCTGGAGTCTGTTCATACACAGTCTGGGGAATTTTTGTAGCTTGGCTGACAATTTTGCCTTTCACAAAAAGCTGAGATGATCGTTTCCATGTATAGTATTACAACTGTAAGGACAAAATGCAGTTTTCCAAAACTTCATTTTTCTCATTTTCTAACATACTCTTGAATTAAACCATCATAGTTCATCGATCAGAATTTCTCTGCCAACTTATGTACAATTGTAACTACATATTGCTACACTAATGGAACCTAAATCCATGGTAAAGTCTCATTGGAACAAAAGAAGTTTTCCTCTTTGTGTGAATTTTACCTCGATAATAAGCCTCTGTGCACCAAATTGATTAGATTTCTTGTAAAAGAATAGCTGCCGTTGCAAATCCAAAATAATAGATGGTTGACATGTGACACTAATAGCAGCCAATAAAACAGCTACAGGAAAATTTTCCCAAATGCTTTGTAAATTGATTATCTATAATACCCTATGATAAATTGACCCATAATGTCATCTGATGGCTATTTATTTAGGCAGAAATTCAGCCTGGGGAATTTGAGAAACAAAATCCCAGCACTGCAATGATGATGGTAATACATTTCACAGTCTACTAGAATGGCAGATATTAGTGTGGTTTATTAAGCTTTGTCTTTGCTCATCTGCCCTAAAAACAAGACTTTTATTAATACTAGTTTGATCAAGAGACAAACCTATTCTGAGTATCAACTTGATGGGTTCTCTAGCAACACCTCAAACTGCAATCATCTCCCTGCCTCACCAAAAAAAAATCAACTTCCTAACTTCCCTATTTCATTAATAGGACTAGCATTATCCCAGACTTCCAAGGTCAAAATGAATTATCTTCAAGTTCTCCTATTCAATTAACTTGCAATTCGGTTATCACCAAGACCAGTTCATTCTTTCTTCTCATCTCTTTCAAACATCCTTTTCTTTGTACTCCTACAACCCAATGACAATCTGTCATTATTCCCCATTCTCAGTACTAGACTGCTTCCGGCGGCCTCTCTGCCTCTAGCCTTCCTCCTCCATTCTGCCTCCGACATGAATCTTCTGTAAGTTCTGCTTTGAGGGGCCACTCCCCTAATCACAATGCTTCAATGAGTCTCTATTGCCAAGAACAGCAATTCTCCAATTGTTTTTCCACTATGACATATGTGTGTGCCATACAAGCAGGAGCATAAGTAAGACACAGAATCTGGCTCCAGCTCTCTGCTCTTAACATACTGTCTCCCCCCTGTGCCTTTAATCACAATTGGTTTCTCCCCCTTGTGCATTGCTATTTTATTTTACTCACTTAGAACCCATAACCTGTTGCTGCATATTGACTATATTTATGTTTGTACTATAGGAGTTTTAGAAGATGACCTTCAGTGATTCCCACTTGCTGATATTCATGACCTTGTGTATTCCCTTCCCCCTGAGTGTGGGCTAGACCTAGTGACTTGCTTCTTCTTTTTTTTTTTTCACTCAGGTTATGTCCTTGGGAGTGACTTGCTTCTAATGAATAGAATACAATAAATATGAAAAGATGTCATTTCATGATTTGGTTGTAAAAGACTGTGCCTTCCATCTTACCAGTAGACTCTCTCTATTGCTTTCTCAGCTTGCAAGATACCATGTTGATGAGAACCACATGGCAAGGAACTGAGGGTAGCCTGAGGCTAAATACTAGCAAGGAACTGAAGCGCTCACTCCAACAGCCCTTGAGGAACTGAATCCTGCCAACACCCATGTGAGTGAGCTTGGAAGTGGGTCCTTCCTTTCCCAGGAAAGCCTTCTGATGAAACCACGGCTTTGGCCACCACCTTGATTTTAGCCTTGTGAGAACCCTGAAGCATGGTACCCAGGGAAACAATGCCTGGATTCTGGACCCACAAAAACTTTGTGATAACTGTTTTTAAGCTGCTAAATTTTGGTGTAATTTGTTACACAGAAACAAATAAAAGACATATATCTTACCTCACCTGCTTAGCTATAGCCTCCCCAAGACACAAACTCTAAATGATAAAACTAGATGTAAGCAAAGTGTCCAATGTGAACGCTAACAATTGGTAAATGCTAATTGGCAGAATGATTGGATAAATTACTTTACTGGGCCAAATTTTCCAATTGTTGCAGAGAGTAAATATCATTTAACTTTCTGTAAGAATATCCAATGGAAGAAAAGCATATCTCTACATGCTGTCTCTTTTTTAATAGCAAAGAAACCTTTCCCAGAAGCACTCAACAGATTTCCTGTTGCATCTCAATGACCAAAATTGGGTCATGTAGTATGTCCTAAATTCAACTCTGAAAAGAGGACTAGAATAACCATGATTTCCAGGGGAAAGGCTGGACACCCAAACAAAACTGGGGTTTCACCAGCAAGGAAGAAGGGGGATGTCTATTTACAGCCACAAAAAGATGACATAAAGTAGTACATAATTAGCTGAAAAAAATGTGCTTACATAGATTAGAGAGAAGGGCCAAATATTGTCACCTAGAATGATTTGAGATTATGATAAAAGGTCTACAAATTATGATAAAAACCATTATCCATGTACAAAAGTTGGCTACTTTTCAATAATATTAAACTTTATAACTATAGTAACAGTACCACCAGTTCTTTCATTTAGTCAGTCAGTTCTTATTCATGGAACAATATTATAGTCTTAAAATCATTTTTTAAACACTATATGAATGAATTTATAAAAATACATAAGGTTATAATCAATTTTGATACTTATTTTTTCCTGGGATGCCCGAGTGATGGAAGAATTTCTTTCCCCTTGATTCCATATGCTCATAATTGCCCGGGCTTGTAACAGTTAAAACAAAAGAATAGAATGGGTGCCCAGAAACCTACGCTGCAGCTGAAAAGCTTCAGGAGAGGCAGTACAGTCTGGGATCAGGTAAGTGGCCAAGTTTGTTAACTTGTCTAGTTGCCACAGTTAGAAGAAATAGGTAAGGTTATTAAGGACGTGAGATTTGGAACCAGACCTAGATTTGAATCCCAGCCCCACATCTTATTTAGAATGCATTGTTTAACCTCTGTAAGCCAAAATCTCTCTACCTTTAATATGCAGGTCATCAAACCAACCTCATGGAGTTGTTGTGAAAGATAAATGAAATAATGTCTGTGAAACAATACAGCAGGAAACACTCAGTAATTGTTAGCTGTTGTTACTATTTAAGCTGTTCTAAGATACATTGCCTAACCATATGCCAAAATGGGTCTCTTACAACTGTCGTCCAGGGCTGTGCTGTAGGATAAAGTTGGGAGCTAAGTTTGTCCCATGCAAGAGGGAGGGACTGATGCAAAAAGTTCCAAGAGAATTACCCCTCCGCTTCATGCAGGGCTCCAACAGGCCACATTCCTGTCCTGCCAGCCAAGAAGCAGGGTCAGGAAGAAACCTAGACTCCCTGTTAAACCCCTGTCATTATTAAACAGGTTGCTCACATCTTTGCCTCTTCATCCCCCTTTAGAGGGCTCAGATCTTCCTTTTACCTCACTGACTGACCAGCTTCACATTGGGGATTGCCCTTCCAGGGAAGGCTTTTTGTCTCTCCTAGAAGCTTCCACTTTTTGCCCCTGGATTCAAGAAACACAAATGTGCATCTGTCAGCCCATCCTCCTTCTGGATTTGACATAGCTAAAAACATCTTTAAACCTTGAAATATATTTCATTCTGTGATTTGTTGAGCTAAGTCAGGAATATCTTCATTGAACACTGAATAAGGCAAAGAGACAAAAGACTTGAAAAGGCATTTATTTCTTTAGTGTTTATTCAGATTTACAACTGGGTTTTTGTAAGTGATGGATGTGTCCTGGTAAATCACCTTTACTCCACTTTAAAAGAATCTGAATTAATTCAAGGCCCTTTCTTGATTGCAAATTCAACCAGTTAAATTGTTTTTACCCATCACAATCATGGGGTTCTGATCTTAGAAACCTATTTAGCAGGCTGTAAGGAGCATTCAGCTCAAGCTTCAGCCTATTAGTGTGACATAATCCTCCAACAGGATATAAGGTAATATTTTGTGGTATACTTTTCTGATTTGTGTACTATTCTATTTGTTCATTCCAATAACCATTTCTCAATTAGCTTTTAATAAAGCAATATTCATATATTTGGGTATGAAAGATTTATCGGCATCTATTTTCTAAGATGAAAAGTAATTTTAATTGTAAATATGGAAGTTAAAACCAGCATTTTGAGATTCTATTACTTCAATAATTATTTTCCTTGCCTTGTCAAACTGGATCAAAAGGCTTAAGCTTTTTTAGGCATCATGCACTGAATTAGTAGAATAACACATTTTAAAAGAATCATAATAGAAATATTAATTAACATATGAAAATTCTTTGAGAACCCTTTAATAAAGCATAATGAAAATTGAAAGTGAGTAGTATAGGTTAACTCAGGTAAAGTATGAATTGATACTTCAAACGGTCTTAAGTAGATAATAGGTGAGATTGCACACCAAGATTTTTTGAAAACTTGATGAAAGATATTTAGAAAGATTGACCTACAACCCAGATTATTGATCTACCATGCCTAGTATCTATCATTCAAGTATGATTAAAATAGATTTTGCAACATGGGTTGATGCAGACTTTAAATAACTGTCTGTTTGAAGCTGAACCAACCTTCTAAGAATAAGAGCATAATTTTCTCTGAGGAAAAAAAAATCCTACTCTCACTCTTTCTGGGAAGGAGTCTATCATAGGATGGTAAATGAGAACTTAATGGGGCTTGGATTGGAATAAGGGAGTTATACCCTTCTTTCTCCAGGTCTGGGAGTCAATATGGTTGGGAATGTCAAGGTCTGAAGACACCTCTAGCACTCCTGGTAGAAGGAGAGGAAGATAAAGGTGAAAGGCGGGCTTCTACCACAGATATCCAGGCAGGAGGCTGCCGGACAGGGAGTCTAAGCCTGTTTTTCCCTTCTCCTGTCTTCACAACTTTCAGGGGATTGAGTAGTACAGCCTAATCTCTACTGCCCAGTAGGGAAAAAGAAGCAGGTTTACCTCACAGTTTGGATGGAGCTTTTTAAGAGAAGAGCAGTGCCATTTTCCCAACACACACACACACACACACACACACACACACACACAGAGCCAAAGTGACACAGACGGGAAGCAGCAGCAATCAGGAAGAAAGACATGTAGGTTGAAGCCAAGTAATCCTAGGCAACCATTAGTGAACATTCATGAGAATATACGATTTAACTGTTGTTTTGACTAATTTAACCAGAAGATTCAATTTAGTAAAGTTATGATTTAAATTTCTTTTTCTATTAAAACTGACCAATTGTTCACTTGAACTTATTTATTAGCAGGTTGATGTATGTCTAATGTAGATTCAGGTTGCAAAGGCCAAGAGCTGTAAGGGGGAGAGCCTCCTTAAACTTAGTAATGTTCTTTATACTTTTCAAATGCCTCACACTTCAGGGAGAGATTTTTTTTTCCTCCCTGAGCTTTTCACACTTTCTACTGCCATATCTCTTCTATAATTACTTGAGACAATTTTTTCAATGGTGAAATGACTGTTCTTCAATTCCCAACAAGTCAATGACAAAGGTCACAAGTCTGTATCCAAGGAAACTGTTCTTGTTGGAATTAACTGAAAGGTGTTGTTTTACTCAAATTTTTCACATTTATTACTCTATTTTCCCTCTCAACATAAAATGCATTTGAAGATATCAAAATAGAAATATTTAGCTTGTTATATTCCCATTTTATGATCTCAAAAACTCCACCAGGAAGCCAGAAGCCAGAAGGAATTGGGACCCATCTTCGGTCTTCTTAAACAGAATAACTGTCAGCCTAGACTTTTGCATCCTGCAAAACTAAGTTTCACAATTGATGCAGAAATTAAGTCTCTTCCAGACAAGCAAATGCTGAGAGAATTCGCCATGCCCAGACCTGCCCTGAACAAAATACTCAGAACTACATTATGTATGAATCAGTACAACAGATACCCACCAGTATAAAATCACCCTCCCCAAAAAAACTAAAACTCACAACTCTTATAACATAATAGCACAAGAGGGAAAACAAAGCAGTAAGGTACTACCCCACATGATGAACAGATAAACATTCCACATATCAATTCTATCATTTAATGTTAATAGTAGGAATGCCCCTTTCAAAAGGCATATGGCTGAATGGATGAAAAACACAACCCAAGTAACTGCTGTCTCCAGGAATCACATCTAAACCACAAGGATGCACACAGTCTCAATGTGAAAAGATGAAAAAAATATTCCACGCAAATGGAAATCAAAAGAGAGAAAGCAGTTGTAGCCATTCTCATATCAGATAAAATTGACTTTAAGCCAACAAAGGTAAAGAAAGACAAAGAGAGTCATTATATGATGGTAAAGAGAGAAATTCAACAGAAGATATAACAATCCTAAATATATATGTGCCTAACACAGGAGATCCCAGATACATAAAGCAAATTTTGCTAGAGCTAAGCAAAGAAACAAATGGCACCATTGTAATTTCTGGGAACCTCAACACCCCACTATCAGAGCTTGACAAATTATCAGAACAGAAAATAAATAAAGAAGGAAGGGACTTAAACCAGACTCTAAATTAAATGGACCTAACAGACATTTACAGAACATTCTACCCAAAAATTACTGAATATACATTCTTCTCAGCAGCACATGGGACATTCTCCAAGACTGATCATATCTTAGGCCACAAAATGGGTCTCACCAAATTCAAAAAATTGAAATCATGCCATGTATCTTCTCAGACCACAGTAGAATAAAACTATAAATCAATCACAAGAGAAACACTCAAACCTACATGAAGTCATGGAAATTAAACAAATGAACAATTATTGGGTCAAGAATGAAATTAAGATAGAAATCAAAACTTTCTTTGAACTGAATGACAAAGGGGACAGAAGCTATCAAAAACTATGGGACACAGCAAAAATATTCCTCAGAGGAAAATTCATAGACTTATATGCTTACTTCAAAAAGAAAGTAAGATCACAAATTAACAACCTAGTGTCACATCTCAAGGACCTAGAAAAGGAAGGGCAAACCAAACCCAAAGCCAGCAGAAAAAAAAAGAAATAACAAAGGTTAGAACAGAACTAAATGAATTGGAAAATGAAAAAAAAAATACAAAGAATAAATGAAACAAAAAGTTGGTTCTTTGAAAAGATAAATAAATTGACAGACCTCTTGCTCAATTAACCAGGAACAGAAGAGAAAGGACCAAAATAAGCTCAATCAGAAATCAAAAAGGAGACATTACAACTGATACTACAGAAATACAAAACATCATCCATGAGTATTATGAAAATCTCTATGCACATAAACTACAAAATAGAGGAAATGAACAAATTTCTGGAAACCTACAACCTCCCAAGACTAAATCAGGAAGAAATAGAACTCCTGAACGGACCAACAATGAGTAGTGAGATTGAAGTAGTCATAAAAAAAAAAAAAAACTTTCAACAACAAAAAAAAGCCCCTGAACAGATAGATTCACAGCTGAATTCTACTAGACCTACAAAGAAGATCTGGTACCCATACTACAGAAATTATTCCATAATATTGAGAAGGAGAGAATTTTCCCCAACTCATTCAGTGAAGTCAGTGTCACCTTGACACCAAAACCAGGAATGAACACAACAAAAAAAGAAAAGTACAGACAATATCCCTTATGAATATAGATGCAAAAGTCCTCAATAAAATACTAGCAAACTGAATTTAATAGCACATCAAAAAAAAAATCCACCATGATCAAGTGGGCTTCATCCCTGTAATGCAAGAATGATTCAACAAACAGAAAACAATAGATGTGATTCACTACATAAGCAGAAGCAAAAACAAAGACCACGTGATCATCTCAATAGATGCAGAAAAAGCATTTGACAAAATTCAGCACCCTTTCATGATAAAATCCCTCAATAAACTAGACACAAAGGGAACATCTATCAAAATTATAAAAGCCATATATGACAAACCCACAGCCAACATCATGCTGAATGGGGAAAAGTTGAAAACATTTTCCCTAAGAACTGGAACAAGCCAATGGTGCCCACTGTCACATTCTATTCAACATAGTGCTGGGAGCCCTAGCCAGAGCAATCAGTCAAGAGAAAGAAAGGTTATCCAAATCAGGAAAGAGGAGGTCATACTATTGCTTTTCACTGACAATATGATCTTGTATCTACAAAATGCCAAAGACTCCACCAAGAGACTCCTGGAATTGCTAAATAAATTACACAAAGTCTCAGGTTAAAAAAATCAATATACATAAATCAGTAGCATTTCTATATACCAATAACAGTCAAGCTAAGATTCAAATCAAAGACACAATACCATTCACAATAGCTATAAAGAAAATAAAATACCTAAAAATATACTTAGCCAAGGAAGTGAAACATCTCTACAAGGAGAACTACTAAACAGTGAGGAAAAAAATCACAGAGGACACAAACAAATGGAAAAACATATCATGCTCAGGGACTGGTAGAATCAACATTGTTAAAATGTCCATACTATCCAAAGTGATTTTACAGATTCAACAAAATCCCAATCAAAATGCTAACATCAAACTTCACAGATCTAGTAAAAATAATTCTACACTTCATTTGGAACCAGAAAAGAGCCTGAATGGCCAAGGCAATCTTCAGCAAAAAAAAAAAAAAAAAATCTGGGGGCATAACATTACCAGATTTCAAACTATACTATAAGGCTATAGTAACCAAAATAGCAGGGTATTGGTACAAAAACAGACATAGACTGATGGAACAGAACAGAGAACCCAAATATAAAACCATCTACCTATAGCCAACTGATCTTTGACAAAGCAGACAACTATGCATGAATACTTGGGAAAAGAAGCCCTATTCCATAAATGGTGCTGGGAAAATTGGATAGCCACACATGCAGATCAATGAAACAGGACCCCTATCTCTTGCCACTCACACAAATTAATTCAAGATGGATAGAAGACTTAAATCTAAGGCATGAAACCATAAGAATTCTAGACACAAATGTAGGAAAAACTCTTCTAGATATCAGTCTAAGCAAAAATTTATGACTAAGACCCCAATGGCAATTACAACAACAACAAAAATAAATAAATGGGATTTGATTAAACTAAAAAGCTCTTGCATGGCTAAGGAAATAATCAACAGAGCAAACAGACAACCTACAGATTGGGAGAAAATATTCATGATCTATACATCCAATAAAGAGCTAATATCCAAAATCCACAAAGACCTCAATCAAATCAGCAAGAAAAAAATCAAACAACTCCATTAAAAAGTGTGCAAAAGACATGAACAGATGCTTTTCAAAAGAAGATATACAAATGGCCTACAAACGTATGAAAAATTACTCAACACCCCTAGTCATCAGGGAAATGTAAATTAAAACTACAATAAAATATCACCTACCCCAGTTAGAATGGCTTGTATTAAAAAGTACAAAAACAATAGTTGCTGGTGTGGATGCAGAGAGAAAGGACACTTATACACTGTTGGTAGGACTGCAAATTAGTGCAAACTCTATAAAAAACAGTATGGAGATTCCTCAAGGAACTAAAAGTAGAGCTACCATTAGATCCACCAATCCAACTACTGGGCATCCACCCAAAGTAAAAGAAGTCTTTTTATCAAAAAGACACCTGCACTTGAATGTTTATTGCTAACACAATTCACAATTGCAAAGATGTGGACTCAATCTAAGTACTCATCAATTCAAGAGTAGATTAATAAAATGTGTTATATGTATACATGGAGTACTACTAAGCCATAAAAAGGATGAATTAATACCTTTTGCAACAATTTGGATGGAACTGATGACCATTCTCCTAAGTGAAGTATCTTAAGAATGGAAAGACAAACACCACATGTACTTGCTATTAAATTGGAACTAACCAATGAGCATACATGTGCACAGAGGGATGTAAAACTCAATGGAAATCAAGCAGCATGGAGAGGGTAGCAGGGATGGGGCAAAAACCTACCTAATGAGTACAATGAACACTATTTGGGTGATGAGCACACTTATAGCCATAACTGAAGCATTACAAAAGTGATCCATGTAACCAAAAACATTTGTACCCCCTTAATATTTTGAAATTTACCAAACAAAACCTACTAAGGAAGAATTAGTGCTTCTTATAATTTATAACTAAGCATAGTTTATTTTCATAAAATAAAGTATATATTTCAGCTTGCTTATGAACCTAATTTAGATTAGTAAAAGCTTATAACAAACACAAGAGATAGAAAGATGGAATTAAATATCTCACTTGGAATGGTTGTACACTTTGCATATATGCTTTATTTTATTTCTCATTATCTCCTAGCCTATAAAAGCTATATAGAAATGCATGGGCAAAATTGAATATAATATAAGCCAAAGATTTTGATGAAAGACTTTATTAATTCTATGTATGTACACACATGACTGAGTCTTCAAATCATGATTATTTTAATATATAATACACATTGCAAAATAAAACCAAGTTAGCCATTGAAATATTGATGGGATTAGAATATGGAGCAATCCAATTCTGTATATCAAAAAGTAAATACGGCCGATTGTTTAGATGTTTGGCACAAATAAGAGAAATGCCAATTAAGAAGTCATCTACTTTTAAATTGTTTCCTTTTTTTAGGTGCTGTACTTTGCCACCTTAATTGTTTGGTATTTCCTGTCTAGAAGGAACACCCATCGAATGAAGACCAAGTCTTTATGTTTTCTATGAGATCAATTGTATTCCCAGCTCTCAGTAAATAATTCCTTAGGAATAATTTGCCAGAGGATGTCTCTTGCAAACCAGAAAAAGAGGCCTCACCAGAGACAAACCCTGCTGGCACCTTGATCTGGGACTTCAGCTTCCAGAACTGTGAGGAAATTTCTGTTGTTTACGCCACCTAGACTGTGGTATTTTGTTATGGCAGCCTGAGCAGACTAACACTGTTACCATATCATAAACAGATTTTACAACATAAGGAGGTATTTTTTTGCCCCATATTTATTCCAAATCATGTTTATTCACTTAGAAATCAATGATTCTAGTGGCAGAAGAGGACTTAGAGACCATGTTCTCAAATCCACTCATTTTACAAATGAGGAAAGTTGAGACTTAAAATGAAAAGATTACAAGGGCAGATTAAATTTCTTTCTCTCACATCACCAATGCTGCATGATCCGTTCATGCTGCTGGTTTCTCACCAGCTTTACTCTGACCTCGGATGTAGCCTTTCTCCAGGACAAAAAAAATGATAAATTTTGTGAAAAACTAAACTGCACAATCACCTGTACAACTAAAAAATAGCCAAACTAAATTTAAAAGGTAATAATAGACTAAAAATGATTTGCATTAAATATAACATATTAAAGTTTCTCTTCGATATATAGAAAAGACAAATGTATAAGACCAACAGCAAGACTTCCACCATTAAAGGAGCAAAACATACCACAGATACTTCAAATGCAAACAGAAAAAGAGATATGGGAAAATGCTTCTCCAGGATAAATACTTTACACTTAAGACAATTTCAAGAAATAATTTTATGCTGATAACAACAATTTTAGAATGCCTGGCATGATTTTATCAAAAATGATACCCTGAACCAAAGCTGGTGACATGAATAAAGCAACACTTTTGTGGAAAACAAAATTCCAACATGTAGCAGGAGCCCTAAAGATGTCTATGTCACCTGAGTTAGATTCTTATTCCTGAGAATTTCAAAACAAGCAAAATGATAAAAGCACACAGAAGTTTATTGAAGAATTATTTGTTAAAATAAAAAAATAGAAACCTGTCTTCATCCTTAATATTACAAGAATAGTTAAAGAAATAATTATATATCAAAGTAGTAGAGTATTGTATGGTCACTAAACATTATAACTTTAAGGATTTTTTAGAAACTTGGAAACAACATAGCAAATGGTTGAAAACACAAGTGTTGAAATCCTATGAACCAAGTCAAGAATTGAATCCTGTCTCTGTCACAAACAAATTAGATGAACTAAATTTTCTCAACTGTAAAATGGAAATAACAGGGTAACAGTGAATACCTGAACACTTACTGGGTGCAAGTAATGTTCTAAACTTATCACAGTTGACCCTCATTATTTGCAGATTTCATATTGCAATCCTCCTACTCAATACTATTTTCTTTGTAACCCCAAAATTAATGCTCTTGGTGTTTTCAGAATTGTTCTTGGACATGTGCATAGCAGTGAGAATGTGAGTCACTGAGTGCCAGTTCCCAGCTGAAGTGGAATAACAAAGCTCACCTTGTTCCAGCTCTCCTACACAGGTACGCAGAGGATGAACATGCTAGGGGTGGTGCAGACTAGTGCAAGACCAAGCTCTGGCTCTGGGGCCAGTGGGATGGGTTTGAATCCCAACAGTGGTACCTGCTAGTGGAACAGCCTCAAGTCAAGTCAAGGTAAGTCAAGAGTTCTGAACCTGTTTTCTTTTTTGTAAAATAAAGAGAATATAATCTACCAGGATGAATTGATTTTATTCCCAGACCATCCTGGGGTCCACTCACCCAGTGCAGCAAAGGCAGACACTGAAGCCTAAAGTTGCAGCAGGAGAAAGGCATTTTTATAGCATGGCGCCACGCAAGGAGAGTGGGCAGCTAAGGCTTAAGGCTCCAACTCCCTGATGGCTTATAAACAATGGTACATTTTAAAGGCAGGGGTACATTGCAAGAAGCAGTAGTTACAGGCAAAATTGTAAATCAATACATGGAGGTTATACATTAGCCTGGTCCAAAAAGGTGGGATATCCTGAAGTGTAGGCCTGTGGATCATAGATAGATTTAGGGATTCTTGGATTAGTAGAAGGGAATGTTAGGATGGGTGTGACTTCTCCAGGCTGCTCAGGGAGGAATTTATAACAAAGAACAGCTGTCAGAGTTCAATTCCTCAGTTCTCCCTTGCCTGCATTTTCTATCTGGGGAGGGCTTCTGAAAAACAACTCAAGTATGTTAAGATGTCCTCTTTTAGTGTCCACCAGGAACCAAAACACCTCGTGAATCTGGCTTGCTTGGATGGCCATGATTATTGATATTTTCCTGTTCATCAGGGTTGTCCATTATTTTTCTACCTACGTGCCCAGAACTTCCCCTGAGGGGACTCAAGATTTTTCTTTATTTTTATGCTGGGGGCATGCGGGGAGGTGCTGGCAGGCCCCTAAGAGGGGTCCCTGCTCCATCTCAATTTTAAGATTTAAGATTATAATCTATGTGAGGGGTGTGTGTATGTGTGTGTGTGCATTTCCCCTAGAAGCAATATTTTGGTATTTGCTAATTTAGTGTTCCAGGCAACTTTACAGAGAGTAACTACAGAGAATAATGAGAATCGACTGTAGGGCACTGACTCATTTAACAGTCACACAAATCCTCGGAAACAACAGAGTTGAAAACTGGAGGAAACAGCTACCTCTGCAAGCGCTGGGCACATGGAAAGGGAGCGATACAATTACTGAACCTGACACCTGGGAGGTCAAAGGAGATCACCAGGAGTTGGTGCTTGGAAGGGGCTGCCCCCAGCCATGGCTGTTTCTGAGCACACAGGAGGCTGGTTTCAGGAATGGCAAAAGAAGCTGGAGGCTGGGGTCTCTAACCACAACTGGAGTTAACTGCCACTGATGGGACTGTCAAAAAAAGAAAAAAAAGTAAGAAATTCTTTCTTCCTCCTTTTCCAACTTCAGATTTCCCTCTAGTCTTCCTATTGGCAGAACCTGTCAGCAAACTAGCAAAGGAGTCTGGGAGCTGTAGTTTGCAGACTCGCAGCTTCAGCATCACCCGGAAGACTGAACGGTAGGTATGGATCTGAAAGGTTGTAAGTACATTTATTAGCCTGAATTCGTCAGAAAGCAGAGCTTGAGGGAAAACCTTAGGTTGCTATTTTATGAGGACATTCAATTTCAGGAAAACAAGAGTGAGGGAAAGGCAGAATGGGGCAGGTAAAAAGGGAGAGTCAGGAACAGCGTGTTAGCAAGCTGCCCACCATTTGGTATCATATGCAACAGGTTGCTCCATCTGCCAGAACTATCTTCCAAAAAGCCTATAAACTGTGGTGTCTCCAGAGGGAAAAGAGAGGACAATTTATCTGCTTGCTCCTGGCCCTCACTGACCAAATACTGGCCATATGGGCATCTCCCCCACATTCCACATTGCCCATGCACTGGGGACAGGGTGAGTCTTGTGGAGTTTCACTCCTCGAGGGCAACAGAGAAAGCCCAGGGCAGGAGAGGAGAGGTGGATGGTGCAGGCACAACAAGAGGCCCCGCTGGGTTGTGCTCAAGTGAAGTCAGTTGCTTCAGACATGGCTGGGTAGAGCCACACAAATTTGGCCTTATAGTGGCTGGGGTAAAACAAGTGGCCAAAGGCTCAAAAGACAACTGAGGCCAAGATTGTCCCAGTTGTTGGATATAGTAGGATATCTGATATAGTAAATGACAAGGAATGTGGGTGTACACAGGTGTGTGCACTGCAACATTTTGGTACATGCAGTATCAGGTACAACAAGGGGACTCAGACAATTCACAATCCAAATAGTCATTTTTTCCAGGGCAAATGCTAACCTGGACAGAGTTCTGGAACAATTGCCCTAAACTAGGGCTGCCTCTGACAAACTGAGATGTATGATATCTGTAGATCTAGCTAGAACTACATAAAAAGTAAAACTTCTGTTTAGATGAGGCACAGAAAGGGATTTTTAAAATGACTATGTTATTGTTCTATAAAATTTTAAAATTAATTTTAATTTAACATTAAACTTAATTTTTAAAATAATCATTAGATAAAATCATGGAAATGATATGCCATATGTGTAATATTCTGTATTTATTGTTATTCTTGGCCATTATATTTAAAACAATGCAAACATCTCTTTGGCTGTGGGTTTAATTCAGGACCTAGCCCTTCCTAGTGATCCTTGCTCTTAGCTATTATTGTACTGAAGTTCTGTTTCTGAATCAGCTAAAGAGAAAACCGGCACCTGTGTTCAAGGCATTCCTTCTGAAAACAGTTTATTTTTTACCTTTGCTAATTACCATTAAGCACAAAGGATCCCAAGAAGAGAGCCTCATAGTCCGAAAGGCATATATAATGTTAAAGAAAATATTATTCTGACACTTTTTTAAATGCCAAGGAAGATTTTATTCAGGACAATTGCAATAAAAGAGAGAGAGCAAGCTAAACGCTAAATACATCAAGGACAGGTAGGGATTGATAGCCAAGGAGCAGAGCAAGGGGGTCAGTGGATGGAACACTACTAAGAGGAGACATCAAGGTTAGGAAGATTTTTGTTACACCAGCTTAACAGGATTCTTGCTGAGAGTGGGCCAGAGTAATCAGATATCAAGGGTGGATGGATTCTCTCCAAACTAATGTAGCAGGATTCCTGCTAAAACTGAACTTGGCAAGGATGAAATGGAAGTCCAAAGTCCAAAGCCATGTTAAGAGGGACCCTAACTCAAGTTTGGTCAAGGAGAGAGTCCTTGTCACCAAGAAGGTAATTAATGTAGAGAAGCAACATGGAAACCCTCTCCCCATGGACTTCAGGGTTAGGTCCTAGTAGGTGACCTCATCTTTATTAATACTTTTCTGTCCCTTCCAAATGTGTTACTTTAAAGGCCACAATTTGCCTTATACACTTTCATGGGCAGGTGTTTCTGATAAAATTTCAGGGTACACAAATCCCTTCTTTAGAGAAAGAAGGATGGGCTGTGCTGGCGGGCTAATGGGTTTCGGTGGGAGGCCGATAGCCCGGTATTCTGCCTGAACAGTCCTCAGCTGGACAGCACTCACAAGCCCAGATGCCAAGCTGTGGACAACTGTCTCCAGGCAGCGCCATCTGCTTCCCTGCGAATCTCCCCAGGCATTTGGTTGGCAGCTTTAGGGTGGACTTGGGGTCACTCATGTGAGGAGAGTGCTGCTGGGAGGCTGTCTGGCTTTTCTTAACCCTTGGAAGCTCATTTCCTATCCTTTACTCAAGTTAGCATTTGATTAGATTTTATTTCTTTGAAGACAATGGTAGTTAAGTTCTCCTCAGCAGGAACTTAGCAGAAAGTAAAATTGAGTTCAATAATTTCTCCTTACTGTTGAGAGAATTGTTTCTTTCGTAGGACAGGCAAACACCCTTCTCAAAGGGTATATGGCAGACCTCAAGTTTGTACAAAATGCTTCAAGAAAAATAAAAGTGGTCCAAAAGTCACAGAAGTTTGGGACATGCTGCATATCACATCTTCTTGACAGAGACTCACAATGCACATTAAGTCATAATGCCGCAGAGAAGTCCTACAGTCAAAGACAATTAGCTTCTAACATGGCTTAACCCAGTATTTCCAAAGCTTAGGAGAAGACAAACTTTCAATTAATTCAGTCATATTGCAACCCATAAATTGTGTAACTTGCTCCCAAAAAGGGCTTATCAGAATACACCGAGGCACAGCCAATCATCAAAAGGGCTTGGTAGCCTCAGGGCAGCCAGTGTAGGCTGCACAAGAGAGGAAAAATGTCTTCTCTTTCTTGTATATTCTGTGGTGGTTATAATACCATGTGTATTTTATGAGCTTGGCAGAATCCATTTATTCTTCTTTTCCTTCATTCAACAAATATTAACCATACTCAAACCGGACACACATTAAAGAAGCATTTATAATGAAATGCAACGAGCATCACACCAGAGTCAGGATTTGCTTCTGGGACGTTTTCTTTAAAAGACTTGTTAATGATTGAGTGCCACCCAGTATGGAGAACAAGTAAGTCTCCTTACAAAAAGCCTCTTCCAGCCCAACAGGACAGTGAACAGGACAAATCCATCAGAGGGTGGTTAAAAAAACTAGCAAAAGAGTACTAAACAGTGAAGATGAAAGACAAGGAATAAATCATGAGACTTTTTTGGAATCAAAACCTATAAAACTCATCATAGCTCCCCACTGCATTCAACCTCTCAACAAAACTGTGTACAATGATAGAAGAGACTATCTTAAAATTTAGACTACTTTAAAAATTAATAAAGGATCACACTATTTATTGAGCCTCCTACATGCCAAGTAATTTGCTAGGATCTATACATTCATTTAATTTGTGCACTCCTTCAGGGCTGTGGAGGTTTTACTCAAATTGTTTCTATCACCCTGGTACCTGACACCATGCTGGTACTGCTAAGGGCAGGGTAAATATTTGCTGAATGGAGGAAAAGGAGAATAAATGAATTCTTCCCATCCCATGATTTAATCTTCAAAATAAACTCATGAAGAAGACACTAAACACCCTAACATTTACAGGAAAAGATTGCCTTGAACTGTTCCTAAGATTGCCCAGTCTTTGAGAGACTGGTGTTCTGTGATCAATTAAGTGCTCCTTAACTTCTTGTAAACCACCTCTTAGAGAATTATTTCCCATTTCTATTCTCCATGAATGGAACATTTACTAAACACATCCATATCACCTTGTCAATTGCCGTTTCAAATTTCTAGGTAACTATTTGAATTCTTGGGAAGGACATGTAGAATTCTAAGTTAAATACATGCAACATGCTGTATTCTAAAGTTCATCACGCATAGATATCTCCTCTTCCTCCAGACTTTGGCTAATATCGCTCATCTTTCTTACCTTGAGCTTAGCTTGCTCAAGGAGTTGCTTTGGGACTCAGACAGCTCAGGGCCCACTCCAGGTTAGTGACTCCTCTATAGCTGGCCAGTCTGCCCCCTGCCTGGACTCTACTTGCATGTGTAAGTGCCCACACACATGCACACACATATACATACACACAATGCACACACACACACACACACACACACACACACACACACACACACATACACTACTTCCCAGTTACCTTATTTCAGGCAAGTCACTTAGATACTTTGATTCTAAATCTTAAAATTGACTACAGGTCATCAAAGGAGATAAATAACTAAAAGAGAATTGTAAAGCACAAAAATAAAAGCAACCCAGCCAACGAGTAAGGTAAGTAGACTGTCATACTTCTAGTTAATTTTCTTCGTTTTACTTTAAAGACCCCTTGACCTTATTTATATAGCAGTGTATCTCCTTCATACTTCATCCTTAATGAGCTTATTTATCCTGCATATCCAATGAGACTGTCCTGTGAGTAACATATACTATGCTCTGACAGATGAAGTGGAGAAAAACCACTTCAGCCATTGAAAGATTTACACTTTTAGCTAAGAAAGTGGGGCTTTTATTTCTGGAAACTGAAGTTTGCATCTCAAATTTCAGAGTTTTTTGAATGCAATTAAAGATGGATTATTTAGCAGACACATTAGAATTCTTGCAAATAATATACATCAATGAATTATATCGAGTACTTAATTATAAAACCTTGTTTGCCTTTCTTGATAATCCCTAAACAATGATGTGTAGGAGACAGAGATTAAATGAACACCTTATATCTTTACATACATCAACTATCTTGAATCAGAGAGTCAAATTGCCTGGCTCTAGTAAAATCTCTTACTTTCTGTTTTGTATGAAAGAGAAGTCTTAATGAATACTGAAATGTCTCAAAGTCTGGTAGCAAAAGGAAGGGGAAAAAAATCAAAAGATCAGGATAATTCTCATCAAGGTGATCTGCTCCCTGAAAAACTGAGGGCTGACATTCAGTGTGGAAGGTGTGCTTTGAAAAGACCGGCTTTAGGTTTTCTCCCCCACCTATCTTTATATGACTGCTCAAGATTATGAAGATCAGGCCTTTCTTCACTCTCTGTTAAACGGAGGAACACATGAACAGAGGGTTAGCTCCCCCTCCGATGCCTTCTTCAGGGCAGTCAGTAATTCCCCTCTTTGAAAGAGATTAAGTTCTGTGCAATCTAAACTTCAAGGACAAGGCAAAAATCCAGGTTGTTTCCTGCAAATTCATTGTTCTCTGCCCTGTGTTAAACAATAGTGATTGGGTAGAGGCCGCCCATCATCTGCAGCCACCTTCTGCAAGGTAACTGCTGCCACTGCTGCCGTGTGTGTGCCCTGGTGGGCAGGAAGACAGGCACACGGCTGGGGGACCCTGGAGCCTCAGAGCAGGAAGGATTCATGGGTAGAACAAATTGACAGCTATAGAAAACAGACTGGGTGTTGAGACAAATCAATAATGATTTTAACAAAACTAAACCCTGGCTGAAAAGGGGTGAAAAGCGTGTAAGGCTGGAAGGCTGGAAGCAGGAATGGAGGTGCTAACCTGCTGAAGCACCTCCTGGGGGGTTTCCAGCCCGGGGTCCTCTGATGCTGTGTGACCATTCTCTAACTCCTTATCAGCTCATTATCTCAGATGACAGGGTTCCTGGCCTTCCCTGTATAAACAATTGCTTAGAGAAGAGAAGTAAACGGGTGGACCTGGGCTATCTTTGATTGGTATCTATTGGCTCTGAAAGGATTACTATATGAAAGCCCTGGGGTTGTCAGGGCGCTGATACAGGCTCACACAAAGCAGCCCAGAGATGTTTTCACAAAAGAAGGAATGACACAAATACAAATAATCACACTGGAGGATGTCCCCCTCCTCCTTTATGAGCATCCAGTTACCTAACATTTCTCCCTTGTGCCCAAAAGGACTATTTTCAGAACATACCCTGGGGAGCATGCCCAAGGCAACATGGAAGTGTGTCCCAGGTCTTAAAAAAAAAATGCACTGTATAAGTGAATAAAAAACAAATTCTGAAGAATATTCAACACTGAACTACCTCCTCAACTGACATATAAAAGGCTTTTAGTAACATATTAATTTGGTTAACATGCCATTTAAAGCCAGCCTCACAAATTGAAGGTTTTGTTTCTATTTGAGCATGGAAGATGGTAAGAGGTTTTTGGTGGGGAAAAAAATCTCTCCAATTTTCCATCTCACTCCACAGAGTAAGGAAATGATGTAACTCCCAAAGGCTAAAATATTTTCCTCATAGTCCTACCCACTCGCAGAGACCCTCAGAATGTCTGAGTTTGTTCATTCTCACATTCATGACCATGCTAGCTCCATCTGTGGGAGCTCAGAACCTCACTGGCGGCAAGGAGGGCGTGGGGCCAGAACAACAGAGGATGCTGGGGCAGCACTGTGAGGAGAGCTCTTTAAAAATGACTGCATTGGTTTTGCTGTGCCTGTTCTGTTCCCAGCTGTTCTATGTCAAGGTCTACCTCAAATAGCATGCAAGGGTACCAGTAAGATCTACATTCATTTGGCTTTTTACATCTTAGAAAGGATGGCCTTTCATATTATTCAACTGACAAACGAACGTAGCAATCTGTGAAGTTGGCAAAGCAAGCATTTTTAAAATGCTAATTGATTTGCTGAAGATACCACAGCTAGAATGAGGCAGAGCCTGTGAAGAACTCAGGCTCTGATACTTGGTCTGGTGTGGCTTTTGCTGCAAGCTTTAGTGCAAAAGGGGCTTGGACCATTCTCAGGATATGGAAAGAATAAGCCTTAAAATCACCCACAAGAGAGAGGCAAACAGACTTGATTTCCCCATTCATGTCTGAAAGAGTTCAGGATGATGACAAAAGCTTTGATTCAAATAATAACTAAGTGCTCATCATGTGGTAGGATGAATAATGAATGGGCCCCCAAATATGTGCATGTCCAAATCCCTGGAACCTGTGAGTGTTACTTTATGCCATAAAAGGGACTTTGCAGGTGTGATTGAGTTAAGACTCTTAAGATGGGGAGATTATCCTGTATTATTTGAGTGGACCCAATATGTTAATAATCACAAGGGTCCTTCTAAGAGGGAGACACAAAGGACAGAAAAAGTAGAAAAGGCAATGGGACCAATGGATGCAGAAGTTGGAAAGGAGATACAGTGACAGAAGCACAGGTCAGAGAGAAAGAGAGATTGGAAAATGCTTCCCTGCTAGCTTTGGAGATGGAGGAAGGGGGCCCCGAGACAAGGAATTCAGGCAATCTCAAAAAGCTAGAAAGGGCAAGAAAATACATTCTCTTCTAGAGCCTTCAGAATGAAAGTAGTCCTGCCAACATCTTGACTTTTGTCCAGTAAGACCTGCATTGAACTTCTGACCTAAAGAACTGAGAATGAATTTGTGTTGTCTATTAAGCCAGTAAGTTTGTGGCAGTTTGTTACAGCAGAAATGGGATACTAATGTACATCATGGTAGCTTGCCCTCTCAACAGCTACAAAATGTGTTTCCATAAAACTGAACCCACAACTTGCCATCTTGGCCCATTCAAATTTAAAAACAACAACTCAAAGGCAATTATGTTGACTTATAGAAAAAAAAAAAACAGCTAATATTTGTGTACTTAGCATGTGCCATGTAATGTTCTATATTCTGTGTGTGTGTGTGTGTGTGTGTGTGTGTGTGTGTGTGTGTGTGTGTGTTGACCTTTCTGTGCCTCATTGCCCCAAATGTAAGATGGGGAGAGCACCTGTTTCATATACTCTGTTGTGGTAGCCAGCCTCCAAGATGGCCCCTAACAATCACCATATGTCCTGGTGTTCCTGTCCTTATGCAGTTCTCTCCTGCATAGGTGAGGCTAACTTGTATAACCAATAGGATATTGCAAAAATGACAAAGAATGACTTCTAAGCCTAGGTCAAAAAGCAATTGTATCTTCCACTTTGCTTTCCTGAATCATTCACTCTGGAGGAAGTCAACCACCAGCAGCCCTAAGGAAAGAAAGGACCATTGATTAAGAACTGAGGCTCCTGCCAACAACCTGCAGCTGTCAGTCATGCATGTGAGTCAGTGAGTCGCCTTAGAAGTGGATCCTCTGGCTCTGTTCAGGCCTTCAGATGACTGCAGCCCCAACCAACATCCTGACTATCACCTCATGAGAGACCCTGAAACCAGAACCACCCAGCTAAGCTACTCCCAAATTCCTGACCCTCAGAAAGTGTGTGAGATCATCAATGTCTTTTGACCCTTTAAGCCACAAAATTGTGAGATTATTTGTTACACAGCAATAGATAACTAATACAATTATTATAAGGATAAAATTGGCTAATATTTTAACTATTAATAATATAAAGAGTACTTAGAATAATGCATGGGGATATAGTAGATATTATTTAAGTGTTTATAGAATTAATTGGTTCATAATAGGTATGAATAACCTACTATGAGCTGGATCCTGATAAGTAACTGAGATTACAAAGATGGCAAATGTGTGATCCCTGTCCTCAAGTAGGCTCGCATTGAAGGGGAAGAGGGTAGAAAGAAATACATACATAATTGATATGTTTTGCATGGCACATGTACATAAGATTGAGTAAGCCATTAAAATATATACATTCCAATACATTTATATCAACATAAAATGTTTCAACAATTAGAATGAATGTGCCAAGCGGCTTAATTTTTCTGTAATTGTTTTTCTCCTGCTTCCATTTACTTCTTCCCTTAAACTATGAACCAAACAAATTAAGAAAGGGTGGCATTTCCACGTAATCATAAGTTGCAGTTCATTTTTTCAGGAAGCTCTGAACATTAAAATTGCCATTATTTATTTATACTGTTAATTTTTGCATTCTCTATCTTTAGCCCATGTGTTGAAGTCTTTAAGGAGATATCCTAAATCACTGAAAAGGTAAAATAAAAAATATCTTTAAAGGAAGTTAAATTTGTTCTTTATTTTCTTCTTATCATATGAGCCATTCAAAAGCAAATCCACCACACCAGCCTTTATCAAAGTAATGTTGAGATGCATGAATCAAAAATTATCTGAATGAGTCTAAATGAGATGGAAACACCATGTCCATATATCTCTGCTCTTTTTGTGCCAAGAGACCCAGCAATTTAAAACACTGATCAGTGCAGTATTGGTTCAGGAGATTATTTTCATTTTTTAGCCTCTGCAACTAAGGTTCTCATTAGTTTTTTGCAAATTCTGCAGTTGATAGAGCCTAAACCAAAATATCCTCTTAGCTGCTAAAAAATATATATTGAACATTCATTTTAGCATGTAGAAATAGTCTAAGAAAAGAAGGGGAAAAAAGAACACCTGTGACTCTGCAAGGACAATCTCTGGTTTCATGGAACACTGAAGATGTCGGAGCTGTCAGCTCTTATAATACCTGCCTGCAGTTAATTTAATTTCTCCATTCAAGTTAAAATGAATTGCATAACTGAGCAGCCAAATACTTTCCATCTTATTAAACCAATAAGTAAGTTACACAGTATGCTTTTCCAAGTCATCCTATCTGAGCTCTTCACTCATGGCCCAAAGATTTTAATTGCATAACCAGCTGTTATTGTCACTTGAGGCCCTATGTGGAATAATTAGGGAGAAGACACTTAGTCAACCTAAGAGAACTCTGCTAGAATTACATTCTGCCCATAAATGTGCAAATAATCATGAGTGTGCATGTGTGTGTGTAGATAATGGCAGAGATACAGTTTTAGCCCCCCAAATACCACAGATACTTTCAGTGCTGTACAAATTGGGAGTAGAGAGAATTCCTGGGAAGAAAAAGTTGATCCACCCAAATGGGTGCTCCAAAGGACGGGCCAATTTGTGCACAAAAATAAACAGAAGGACAAAATAGCATTGTGAAAAGATCAGGTGTGTTTGAGAACAGCAGGAAGATGAGTCTTGAAGAGAAGCCAGAGCTGAATCTACAGTAAGCGCTTCTGGCAGGATTGTGACGAACTTACATGCAAAGCTAAGGTGACTGGATCCCAACTTGAATGTAATGGCAAGGCATAAATGTCTAAGGATTTGTATGTATATGTGGGAGGTGAGGGCAGATCAAGTTTTTTTCTTGGAAAGATAACACTGGCAGTGGACAAACTGGGAGAAGAGAGATTGGAATGTACTATAAGAAGTAATGAAGTCTTGAGCCAAATAAATAAATGTAAAGTTATCTAAAGCACTAGTAATAAACTTTATTTAAACCCATTTCTGAATTAAAAAATAAGCCTTATTAAACTAAATAGACTAGAGCAATTAGGAAGGAAGGAAAGGGAAGAAGGAAGAAAGGGAGGAGTATTAGTAGAAGAAAAAGGAGAATGGGGAAAGACATTTCTAAAATGTAAAATCAAACATACTTTGTGGTTAGTTTGTTGTGAGAATGAGTGAGAAGAGAAAAACACGCCTTGATAATTAGTTTGAGACTCAGTCTAAGAAAATGGTGAAGGTGACTTAAGGAGATGCAGTTGGAAATGTGGGTCCAAGGTTTAGGATAGGTCATAGTTGAAAATCAAAGATTTAGTAGTTATCAGAATATAGAAAACTACATTTATTAAGTACTCATTCCCTTCCAAAAACTCTGCTGTGTACTTTACACATATGGTCTCTTTTAATAAAAATCCTCATTAATAAAAAAAATTACCTTTTACAAATGATAAACAAAGGTTCAGGAGGATAAGTAACTTGCTCAAAATCACAATGTTGGTGAGTGATTAACCAAGGATCCAAAATCAGTAGACATTCGGCTTGGTGTCTGCTTAATCCATCTAAGTACTTCAGAAGACTTCTTATTCTTTCACAATCAGGATAAAAGGTTGTTGATTAAACAAACAAGGATCATTCAAAATAGATGAGTTAAACCTTAAATATTTCATTTTAACTTGAGATAGATAGATAGATAAATAGATAGATAGATAGATAGATAGACAGACAGACAGAGAGAGATACCAATCTTTAGATGTTGAGCCAAGATCTCCTTTTTCAGTATGAGTCCACCCATGGAGATATGCACCTCCATAAATTACACACATAAATCAAACTCATTATCCATTGTCTATGATTTCTAGTTTGTATTTCTTAAAGATAACCTAAAAACATTTTGTGAGGCAATATGAGTGTAGAAAGATTTCCCAATATATTTCTGTAGCAATTGCCCACATCTAATTTGATAGCAAGATTTAGGAGCTCATTTTTATCAAGTCTTTCCAAAGCATTTGACTTAATTTTCATAAGAAACACAGCTTTTTCTTTTTGTACTCAAAGTCTAACAATTTATCCAATATCTAAATAAATTATGTCACTGTAGTAGACACTCACGGAATTAACTGGTTTGGAAATAAACACAAATCTCCTGGTAAGAAAACAACTCAAGTATTAGGAGCAGAAATATGCTGATATACATGAAAATAGTTGCCTGTAGTGTACAAGGAATGCTTAATATCACCTGAGCATTAGTCCTCATGCATCAACAGGGAATGAGAGCATCAGTTAACCTAGTAAGACTGTTAACTGAAAATATGTTAAGACAGCTCCAACTCTAGTCTTATGAGAATTAATATTTGGAATAATAATCCTAAATTATAAACATTTTTGAACACATGAATCATTGTATATAAAAAAAGAGCAAAACCTAGTTCCTGCCCCTTAAGGAGTTTAAAACATAATCATGGAACTTACAGATCCTTGATTATAGGAGAAATCTGCAAGAAGCTTTTTGTTGAGTACTTGCAAATACTCCCTTACACTATTCTAAATGTTGTACACATATTATTTCATAATAACCCTTGTGTAGATACTATTAAGACCTTTGACTTTTCATGCAAGGAACATGCAGCACAGAGAGCTTAAGTAATTTGCAGAAGATGACCCATTTGGAAGTGATGAATAAATTTCAAACCCAGGCTGTCTCCACATTCTGAGCTATTAACCATCTCCATAGCCTGAGCTGTTAACCACTATCATGTATCTATAATCTAACGTGTCAAAAACTGGACTGTGCCATTCATCTGTTTTATCTAATTTTGATCCTCAGATTACTCTTTTTTATATGTGTGTATATGTTAATAGTACCATTTTATAACGTATCCCATGTAACAGAGATACAAAGCAGCAGAGATAGAATTCAAATACAGATAATTTAACTTTCATGTTAATATTCTTGACTCTATGCATCACTATCTCCCATTATGATTTATAAAGAACTATGTATTAATCTGTATGAAAATGCTATGAAAATAACAGAGGAAAATATTAATGAATTACATATATCTAACTTAAAGAACCAGTTGAGATGCTTAATAGAATGATGGGATGCCATAATGCTCAGATTAATTATCCCTGTTTGAAATAATAGAACATAATTTCTGCCCCCAAAAACAGAATTTAGATAATTCTTCTGTTGTGCCATTATAGAAAAATCAAATGAAGAAAATAAAAACCATCCATAATTCCATCATCAGATATAATCTCTGTTAATATTTTTTAATATTATCTTCCAGATTTTTGTGTATGTTTGTGTGCCCATTGGAATTTCTCCTACATAATTTTTTAATGTGATTTGGCAATAAACTAATTATAATTAGGGAGCTCCATTTACATTATGTGGAGGAGTGTGTTTGTGATTTTGTGCTTTGTTTATCATCCTTATGGGTGATTAATGTGATGAGAATTTGAAAGGGATTTTTATAAAGATGGGAAATATTTCTTGGCTTTCTTCTTATCTCTTTCTGGCTGCTGCTTCTTATTTTCTTTGGCACGTTCCTTCTCCTCTGACAACCAAATGTTGATTTGCCTCAGGGCTCTGAACTGAGCACTCTACTCTTCTTCACATTTTCCCCAAAGTGATCTCATCCACTCCCACAGTTTTCATATTACCTATGACCTCATATTTCCTGCATTTGTATTTCTAGTCCATCCCCTTCTGTGCTTGAGATCTGATATTTACAAACATGTACTTGACATCTTTATTTGAATATGTAAAATTCATCTCAAAATCAACTCTTGACATACGCTTCACACCTATTCCTCTTCTTGTCTTTCCTCACCCAGAACTTTGAGGGGCATTGGTGTTATGTCCGTTCCACTCACATTTCATTGCCAATCTATTACAAAATCTACAGGTAATACCTCAAAAATCTATCTCTAATCTTTCTACTTCTCTCTAGCTCTACCTTTGTTCAAGTAACTGTTGTGTCTCAGTCTAGTAGACAACAGTTTTATGTCTCAATATTTCCACTCTTAAGCCCTGACATGTCTTTTCCACACAGAAACTGAAATGATCATTCTAAAATTCAAAATGGACCAAGTCATTCCATTGCTTAAAATCTCACATGGTTTCTTATTGCACCTAGAATAAAACCCCAACTCCTTAACACTGTTTTTGCATGACCTGACCCTTCTTATTTCTCTAACTTAATCTCAATCCATACTCCCTAGTTTGTTGCTCTTCAGATACCTTCTTCCAGTTCCTCAAATACTGTAGCCCCTCTCTCAGGGCCTGGGAAAAACCAATTTGGTACTACCAAAAGTTGAACAGTGACTCCCAATCTGGACAAGAAGGCACAGACCTGCTTCTCCCTGTTCCTTCCTGCTAAGCACTATAAACCCTGGAAATAATACAATAGACAACAAAAGGAGGATCCTGAAAGGTGGTAAGTAGAAGGCAAACTTATCTGGAACCCCAAGACTGGAGGATCAACATTGTGGCAGGGTGTTGTGTGCCTCCTCACTTCCCCAACAGAACTTGAAAGTCACCAAGATCTGTTTTTGGATCCCAAACTAACTGCTAAAGCCAACCTTGGTGCCTTCCTCCCCTGACTGAACAGGAGCCTCTCTGACATTAGGTTGAAACCAGAACTGGAAAGGGGGATCCATCAGGAGCCCCACTAACAAGTGGCCCAGGGAAGGGAACCACTCTCTTTATTCATTGGGCCTAAGACTCTCCTCCCTCACGGAGGGATACCAGAGATACCCAGGAAGACTGGAAGAGGGACCCAGGCACAGCAAGGGGTATAGTATAAACCCCAATGATACCTCCCCACCCCCCTGCCCAGGCCTAAGACTCCCTGCTCTATTTAGAGGCACCTGGTAGCCCAGCCTGGGAAACCTTTTTCTGTCCTCTCAGCCAGCAACAGCAGATACTAGTGGGAGCATCAAAAGACAACTCATGCAGACCAAAATGACACTGCAAAGCCTCTGAATATTAAGCTGTCATTTTAACAACCACCTGAAAAAGTAGGCTGGGATCTACATGTTAAACAGGATGGTAGCTTGCTAAAATAAAAGATTTAATTAGGAGCCAGAGACTCCTAACATAATGGACAAAATTTCCAGGATATAATCAAATTCCTTGGCTACTGGCCCCTTTCTCCACTTTCAAAGCTAGGAGCATAGCATCTCTAAATCTCTATCTGACTCTCCCACTACTGCTTCCATCATTATATCCCTTTCTACTCTGCCTCCTCTTACAATAACACTGTGATTACATCGGGCCACCCAGATAATCCAGGATAATCACCCAACCTCAATATTCTTATCTTAATCACACATACAAAGTCTCTTTTTCCACATATAGTATTCATAGGTTTTAAGGATTAGGACATACACATCACAGGGGGAGGAAGTGGAACATTCTCCTTTCCATGCCAATAAATTGTGATATACCATATCTATACATCATAATACTCAAAGCAACCACTATGAAAACTATACAAAGAGTTACTCAGAAACACTACGAATAAATCAAGATGATATCCTAAAAAGATTCAAGTAATCCACAGAAAGCAAGAAAGAGAAACAGAGAAAGAAGAACAAGAGGGGAAAAAAAAACCAAAATATATTAATATGGCAGACTTAAGAACTAACATATCAATATACCTTACATGTAAATGGTCTAAGTGTACTAAACAAAAGACAGTGGTTGGCAGAGTGAATTTTTTAAAATAACCCAATATATGTTGTTTACAATAAACTTGCTTCAAATTCAATGACATGTTTATTGAAAATAAAAGGATAAAAATGTTATCTGATAAAAGCATTACTTTAAAAAGCAAGAGTGTTATTAACATTTCAAAAAATAGATCGCAGAGCAAAGAAAATTACTAAAGCCAAACAAGGAAATTACCTAATGATACAAGGATCAATACACAAGGAAAACATAAAAATTCTAAATGGGTATCCACCAAAGAACAGAAACTCAAAATACATGAAGCAAAAACCTGGAAAGCTGAATGGAAAAATGAACAAACCCACAATTATAGTTGGAGATTTCAATATCCTCCTCCCAGAAAGTGATTAAATTACTAAACAGTAAATTTGCAAAGATATAGGATCTCTGAATGACACAATCAACCAACAGAATCTAATGGACATATACAGAATTCTCCACCCAACGACAGCAGAATAAATATTTTTTTCAAGCACCCATGGAACAGTCATCAACTGAAACCATATTTTGGTCATAAAGTCAACCAAAAAAATTAAAATTATACAGAATATGTTCTCTGATTATGTGAAATCAAAGAAATCAATAACAGAGAGAGAACAGTAAAATTGCTAAATATGTGAAAATTTAAACAACACATTTCTAAATAAGCTATAAGTCAAAGAGGAAGTTTATAAAGAAAAAATTTTTAAAGTACATAAAATTAAAAGAAAGCAAAAATACAACATATTGTTGTATTGTTGCTAAAGCAATGCCAAGAGGGAGACTTACAGCATTAAAAATCTGCATTAGAAATAAGAAACTGCCTTAAATTAAAAATCTAAGTTCTTACCTCAAAGAAAAAATATATAAACCAAAAACAAGTAGAAGGAGAGAAATAAAGAAAATATTAAAAATCAATAAAATTGAAAATGGAAAAACAATAAAGAAAATCAATTAAAGAGTAGTTCGTAAAATATCAGTTCTGGAAAAACAATAAAGAAAATCAATTAAAGAGTAGTTCTTAAAATATCAGTTCTTAAAATATCTTAAAATTATTAAAACCCTAGTAAGATTGACAAAAATAAATATGTACAATTATGTGTCAATAAAAAACAAAATAAAACTTAATAAAAGGAGAAAGATGACACAAATCACCAATATCTGGAATGAAGTAAAGGATATTGCAGATCCTGCCGTTACTAAAAAGATAGGATGTTGACTCAAAAGAAGTGACTGAAGCAAAAATCCCAATCTATGGAGGTTTATGAAGCCAAATCTGAGGATGTGCCCAGGAAAAACACAAACCACAGACAAAGCTGTGGCCGTTTTTCCAAAGGGGAATTTGGAAGTTCCAGCATTTAAAGGCATACAGAAAGAAAAAAGGTGAGTATGGGAGGCAGTAGTGAGACAAAATGATTACATTCTTGAGAGACTCAGAAAAGTCTACATTTTACATGAGATAAGGTAAATGTTAGTACAGAAAAAGGAGGTGAAAGAAGCATCAATTATGTAGATATCTCTGGGTAGGTGGAAGAATGTCTGATCCTGTCTTGTCTCTGTTCTGCAAGTGTAAATATAAACTTATAATTCATTAGTAGTGTGAAATTGGAACAGACTTTTGTCTTTAGGAGCTAAACATAACCTGCAGACCTAAAGTTACAGTTTGTATGGCCTTGCATATGGGAGGTGAGCAAGGAATTTCCTTAATGGATGACCCTTGGGGCCAGTTCTTCGTAGATGCCTGAGGCCTTCACTTTCTCCTTTACATAAGAAGTTGGGGTGGGAGGTGGTCCTGAATTTAATTTTCTTTTTATAAGGTAATATTACAACCTTAAGCTCATAAATTCAATAACTTGGAAGAAAGTTATTAATTCCTTAAAAACACAAACTGCCAAAAGTCAAGCAAAATAAAATAGATACCAAAAACAGAGACATTAAGAAAGAAGAAATCTACAGACCAATAGCTTTCATTAACATAGACGCAAAAATCCTCAACAAAATAGTAGCAGCTTGAATCCAACAATGTATAAAAGAATTATACACATGACCAAGTGGGGTTTATTCTGGGTATGCAAGGCTGGTTCAACATTTGAAAATCAGCCATTGTAATCCATATCAACCATCTAACAAAAATCATTTGGTGATATCAATGGATGCAGGAAAAGCACTGGACAAAAATCTAACACCAGTTCATGACAAAACTTTCAGCAAGTTAGGAAAGCAGAAGTATATTTCAACTTGATAAAAACAAAATCTGCAAAAAAAGAAGGTAACATCATGCTTAATAGTAAAAACCAGAATGTTTTCCTAATAAGATTGGGAGCAAGGTGAGGATTTGCACTCTTACCACTCTCATTCAACATAGTATGCCCATAGGATACTACTCAACAAAAAGAACAAACTCTTAACACTCTGGAAGGCTGAGGGGGGAGGATTGCTTGAACTCAGGAGTTTGAGACCAGCCTGCGCAAGAGTGAGACCCCATCTCTACCAAAAATAGAAAATCAGCTGGGCATCATGGCGTGCACCTCTAGTCCCAGCTGCTGGGCGTGCACCTCTAGTCCCAGGCAGGAGGATCACTTGAGCCCAGGAGTTGGAGGTTGCAGACGATGCCACTACACTCTACCTAGGGCCTCAGAGTGAGAATCTGTCTCAAAAAAAAAAAAAAAAAAAGGAGGAAACTGACCTCTCCTCCTCACTCCCCTCCCTTCATATATAAAAAAAAAAAAAAAGAACAAACTATTGGTATACACAAAAGCTTAGATGAATCTCTGGGGTATTATGCTGATACCCAAATTTACATACTGTATGATTCCATTTATATAACATTTGAAATGGTAAAATTTTAGAAATGGAAAACAGATTAGTGGTAGAAAAGGGTTAGGGACAGGGTAGGGGTTGGGGCCCAGGGACAAAAAGAAAGTGGGTATGATTATGAAAAAGCAACAGTCGGAAACTCTCAAATGAAAAAGATTTGAAAATAAATAGAAATTGCTATTGTTAAAAGTGAAAAGCATGCTATAGTGGATAGTAACTCTTCAGTGAATATTTTTAAGTGATTTATCAATCTATATAGATAAATGTTATTAGACTGTGAGAGCCAACCACCGTTTTGCATTGTAGACAGAGTGCATTTATATCAGTTAAATTCCTTCCAATATATGTGTTTACTCTCAAATAGAGGCAAAGCTAAATAAACATTGTGAAGTATATGCTTCTGGAATTCTGATAGCATTTATGATATGAATATTAATACTGTATACACACTTTACTACATGATTTTATTTATTTAGAATTAAATTCAATAAAATCTCTTTCCTTTTGCAGCTCCAACCTATGCAATTGTTCTTGCAGATCTGAGACAACTGACAACAGTTGGGAATCTATTCCTCCTCACACTCGACATGGAATACTTGTTCACATGTCCCCTTGTGTATTTTTGATATAACTAAATGATACCAATTATGTCTGTCTTAAATTATACTAACCTGAACAAAAATATATTGCCTTTATTGATATCCTTACTACAGATTTGCTAATTAACCTGTCCCTACTGTCACAATTCCATATATAAATGAATGCCAGTTTAGAAATTATTTAGCCATATATTCCTCTAAAATTGCAAAATTTTAAGTCCATTATTAAATGGAGTTTTTGTTTTTTAGTACAAAAGCAACATATTCCCATTATGGAAAATTCAAATGCAAATAAATCCATAAATTTTTCTACCCATAGAAAGTCACAACTAATACATTTCATTCTGTCATTCAAGATTGTTGTTGAAGATGACCGACAGGAGACACTACTTGTTAGATCCTTCCAGCTGGAAGGTAGAATATTGGACTGAGGAGAGCAGAGAGCAGTTGCAGCTCTGGTGTGGGTCATGGGGAGTGACAACAGAGATGTCTGGGGACCCCACTGAGCAAAACTGCGAAGCTAAGAAAGAAGAAGATAGAAAGGAGAAGACAGCAGCACGGGCCAAACAGAGAGGCTCGGAGCTCAGGGAAAGGGTGAGGGATGTGGGTGAGGGATGTTTCCCCTCCCCCACCTAGGTGACAGCCTGGCACAAAGCATATTGGAGGCACTTCATCCTCCAGGAGCCCAGGCACAGCAGCTAAATAGGAATAGTGGGTTGAACAAGCAAACCCCTGGAGTTCCTATATAAAATCAGGTGTTGGAAGCTGCACTGAGGCATCATAAAGATCAAACCCACCATTCTACATTTACGAACAGTAATATTCTTAGATTTCATGAATTTTTCTTGGCCACACCCTTAATATCTACTTCTGCCAGGTCTAAACCTAGATCTTCTGATTCCTCCGGCTGTTGGAGAATTAAACAGATGAATGATCTCTTTCCCTTCTGAGAGAGGATGAATGAAATGCTTTGGCTGTGAACAGCTGGGGGGAAATCTCCATGCTCAGTTCCTATCCTGTTTACACAAGTTCAGCCTGTGCTTTCCAATCCTCTGGATGGTGCCTGATTCAGAGACCTGAATATGTCACACAACACCCCTTGGGTAAAGATGGGGTCTTTTGATAGACACTGAGTTGTGCCGATAGCTACAGATGTGGAGTTTTGTGGATGACCACCACAGCTCCCTCCATCTGGGGGGCGCTTTGGGGAAACAGTCTTCAGGCCGTGCTTTCCTCTCAACTCTACAACAATCAACACAGACGAGGGCTCTGGTGACCAAATATGGGTGTTTTCCCCACACACCAACCAGCGGACACCAGCTGGGTATCCTCTAATTCAATTCTGACACTGTCTACCCAGAGATAGTATCGGATCCCATAGGATGAGGGCTCAGTCCCCAATACTGTCCCCCTCCCCAGACACCAGTCACAAGTCTGGGCTGCCAGGGCTTCTGACCTACCAGCTTCAAGTTGGGGTTGCCATGACCTCCTCCCTCTTTGGGTTCAATTAATTTGCTGGAGTGACTCACAGAACTCAGGTAAACACTTAATGCTTACCGATTTATTATAACAGATATTACAAAGGTTAGAGATGAAGAGATGCGTAGGGTGAGGTATGGGGAGGGGCGCGGAGCTTTCCATGCCTTGCCTGGGTATGCCACACGCTAGGAACCTTCTCGTGGTCAGCTAACCAGAAGCTCTCCAAACCCAGTCCTGTTGGGTTTTTCTGGAGGCTTCATTACATAGGCATGATTGACAACCATGTAGAAATGTGATTGGACAAAAAGAGCATGATCTGAACCCAGCAAGGCCTATCTGTCTGTTCAGATTCTTCCTGGTTCCTGGCCTCCCTGTGCATCATTCCTTCTTCCAGGGTAAGAGGCAGGACCCCCTCTGGAATGAGGGTCTTTTGACTCACATTCAGATTAGAGTCCTGCCTTGAGCAAGTGAAAGGACAGGAGGTGAGAGAGAGATTCTATCCCCTAAGGCCTGCTCCTGAGGCCTAAAGAACCCCAATATTAAAACAAGGACCGTGGAGTTATGACCCAGGAACCATGGACGAAAACCAATACATATATCATAACACCACAGGGGGAAAAACAGCTTTGTTAGTAGATGAGCACCAGGTATTTAACATAATGGCTGATGGATTAAGCCAATAAGGTAGAAAAAGTGAGAGATTAGACAATAGGAAGAGGGAATTTAAAATAGAAGAATAGCAGTAGTCCTTGGGAACTGGCAAAGTCTGATGCACTCCCTTGGTCAACACATGCTCCTTTGGGTCTGGCAAGCTACTTCTCCCAGATTCCAAACCACTGAACTTCCTTACGTTTTGGCCCACAAGGAAATGTTTCCAAGTCTCTGCTTTCCATGAGGCTGATAATATTAATGCTGTAGTTCTATTCTGGGGATTCAGGGAGCAGCAGAGGCCAACCTTCCTCTGTTGCCCTTGCCAACCAGCTGCACAGTGAGTGCCTAGCCAACACCATGTGTTTTAAAAGCAAGACACATATTGAACACCAAAAACAGTCCTAATTTTTCAACCTACGCCTTTCCACCTTGTCAGGGTGCATGGGTGATTAAGATTTATTGAATCTGCATTAGAGCAACTCCTTCAGTGAAGAATGGAAGAATTTGAAGAGAAAGGCAGCATCAACAGGAACTGCTGTATATTTTGCTTATTGCAACCATCTAACGAGAACCACATGCCTTTTCAATGCTCTGCTGAGACTGAGGCTCACAAGGTCAGGGCAGAGACTTTCCCGCTTATCAGGATTAGCCACCACTGTCCAAGAACTTGATTTCAAAGTGCTTGATTACCCAGCCAAAGAGGGAGATTCTCCAAAAGGTTATAGAACGGGAAAATGTTTTTGCTGTGACCTGGTTAAAAACTCAGGCAGAGTGAAAGGCAGACACAAGGAATAGAGAAAAGGCTACATTGCAATGACTTACTGGAAGGAAAGAAGAGGCCAGATACCAAATCATTCTTTAAATGAAAAAGCATAAATCAGGAATGTTCTTATTCATTCACTCTATTTGCTATATATGTATTTGGGGCATTTTTTAAACAATTCAATCTCTGAACCAAATTAAAATTATTCGCCTACTTCCCCCCCCCAAAAAAAAATTACATTGAAAAAAAATCCTTCTCTGAACCATCGTTGCACAGCTAATTATAGCATACACTACTTAGTGCTGTGATCATAACCATTTTAAGGAGATGAAGATTCTCTTTGCTCAGTAGGGGAGGGACAAAAGGTCTGTTTTTCAGGAAAATATAGATTGCCAAATGAATGTGACTTGAAATAAAATCAGCTTTAACTCTGCTGGAAACCGACCCTGTGACCTTGTGCTTCCCAGACCCTCACCACCACACCCACAGGCCTTCATTTCATGTTTCACCCTGGCGGGTCCCCAGGATACCAAGCTACAGAACTCTCTCCCATTAGCTGCAGGAATCCAGAATATCCATGGCAACCGGTCTCTAACCCCAGGGAGAAGGCAGCAGAATTGAAAGGCTCCATTCTGTTTCTACATCCACAGCTCAGTGAATTGACAGCTTGGTGGTTCTCTTAGTTCCATTAGATTAGGATGCACTTTTCTCTCTTCCTTTGTGTCATCTTTTTACCTGGGTAGGTCTCAGCTGCAGTTAAGGAATTTTTCAGATGAGTATTTCCCCTCCCTCCCACTGCTTCCACACCCATCCAGAAGCATGCTCCTTCTGCATTCCTTGCTTTGCAGCATTTTTCTAAAGAAAATAAAATGTAGTCCCACTATTGGTCTTTTTACCTTCCTACAAAAACACCCCAAATTTGGTGTGTGTGTTGTGCGAATTACCAATGGATATCTGACTGCAAGCAAAGCAAGTCCTCTGTATGACAAAATCTTATAAAAACCGGCAAAGTGATTTTAAAAAAATACATATAATTCTATCATGAAATTAAGTTGTAGCATCAAATAACTATAATCATGTGTAAGTGATTGTTTGTGCCACAGATATTTAGATGGGGTAACAGATTGCATAGGGCTCTCGCTGTTTGCCAAAGGACGCTGAATAACTAATTTGTACTCCCATGCCCTGTGGAATGGCAGCTGAGTCCCCAGTGGATACGGAGAGAACTTGACAGAAGCAGACCATTTGGTCTGCAGAATCAAAACAAGGCAGGAATGTTATCTACAGTATGCAATGTACGGTCATATGTTTCTTCCACAGTGGCCTCATAACACGATTGCAAAAGGAGGTCAATCTCTTGGCCATTATTTTCTTAAGCCTTGGGTAAAGTGGACCACTCTCATAAAACTAATAAGAGCTATAGATTCTCCTCCCAGGGTAATGTATATATGTGTGAAATGGGAAGTTAAATATGACATTCCCTGTGGCTCACAATTTTGGCAGAAGCCTTAAGGAAGAAAATACAATTGCCACCAAGAACCCCCCACATCCTCAATGGAGAAGTCACTCCCTAAAGCAGTAACTGTGGAAGTACAGGTATCCCTGGTGGTATACCAGGTTTCCAAAGGAGAAAATGGGCACAAATGGTTTTGTGAAATTAATTTCTTGATTCTCAACTTTCTTAGATAGTTTTTCTTAAAATTTTTCTATGAAAGGGATGGTGTCTTCCATTTCACGGAAGCCCTTCTCTCTTGTTTTACAAGAAAGGCAGATGTCTCATCCATCCCTGACTCAACTCTGGTGTATTGCTTGGGTTGTGAGTGGCTCCTCAATCCCAAACAAAACAACAACATACATACTCATTCCTGTTAAGCTACTTTTCATCAAAGCCCCAGGTTTGAGTCTCAGCATATTTTGTATGATTTCAGGAATGAAAAGGTAAAAAGGTTCACCTTTATTAATTTGCTGATTTACTAATAACAAATTAACATATCTTTGAGTAAAAGGAATACAAGTGAAAGATAGAGTATTACATTTTCTTGAATGTTTGTTCAGACTTTTAAGAGAAAATTTTTTAACTTTTGCCAAAACATTAAAGAATACTCTTAATATCTATTTGATTTTTACTGTTTACTGTCATTCATTAACCTCTTGTCTCTTTTACTCCTTAACACCATGCACTTGTTTTATTTGGATTTACTTAATAGGAAAGTATTATAGATTTCACTGCAAATAATGCAATTAAGACTTGCAATAAGTCCTTTATAGCCCCATGCTAACTCATAGCCAATACTTTCTTTTCTGGTTGCTATTGATTTCCACTAAACCCTAACTCATCCTCAAAATTGGAAGAAGAAGAAGGGAAAGAGGAAGAAAAGGGGGAGGGGGTGGGGGAAGAAAAAGAGCTTCATCTCTCTCTCTTCCTAAAAAGCACATTTCTTTCTGTTTTTAATATTATTTTAACTTTATTTAATCGGTGAGCAAGTTAATAGAAAACATGAAATCTGGATTAAGCAGAATGTATAAGAATAAAAATGTATTATAAAATTACATGATGAAAGAAAACTAAATAGATAAATGTTCATTCCCTGTTTTCCTTTGATGTCCAAAAAAAAAGTTTAGAAGGATGAAACCATTATAATAAAATCCATCTTGTATTTCTTTTTCTCCCTTTTTCCCCTTTTTAAAAATGTTAATAGATTTAGGGGGCACAGGTTGAATTCCTTTACATGTATACATTGTGCAGTGGTGGAGTCTGTGCTTTAGTGTACCCATCACCTGAGTTGTAGACATTGTACCCATAGGTAACTTTTCATCTCTCACCTCCCAAACTTCCTCCCCTTGTGAGTCTCCAGTGTCCACTATACCACTCTGTGTGACCTTGCATAGCCATAGTTTAGCTCCCACTTATAAGCGAGAACACACGGCATTTGTTTTTCTGTTCCTGATATACTTCATTAAGGATAATGGCCTCTGGTTCCATCCAAATTGCTGCAAAAGGCATTATTTCATTTTTTCTTATGGCTCAGTAGTATTCTATGGTGTGTATATATACCACATTTTCTTTAGCCACTCATTGGTTGATGGGCATTTAGGTTGATTCCATATCTTTGCTATTGCGAATTGTGTAAATAGCACATTTCTGATAAAAGTTTTTTCCCAAGAACCCTGAATGAGCAACACAGAGTACTGGAGGTAGGGGGTGATAAGTAGATGTGACTGACAGAGGAGTTAAGCCCAGAGTCAAGTGAAATGCAATTTTGTAATTCCCAGCCATGGGACCATTCCTAAAAATGCACAAAAGAGTCCAATGACAGAAAGAGTCCATTTTTCATATCTTATCCCTCACAGCCAGACAGCATCAACACCAGATTAAAAAATGAACCCAAAATAAAATCCCTTTCTTGTTTTTCTTAGTTCTTTCCTCCCCTGAAGGGGCTTCAAAAACAGCTAGCCAATGGATGAAAAACAAAGAAATATTGCTTCCTCCAGCTAGAGGACTCTAAGCAGGTACTACTAGCACTAGAGAGAAGCAAACTGGACTGGAGATTGATTGGCATTATATGTTTAAGAAGTTGGACTGTATTTTTTAATTATTTGAAAGAAAATCTTGAATCCTACCCAAAATTTCTTCTAGTTAGTGGAGAATAACAAGAAGACACAGGAGATTTGAATGGAGCAGTGGTAAGAAAGAGTAACGTTGTTTTTGGCTTCCTCCCTACTGACCTCAGTATGTTCAATAAGCCAGTTATATGTCCATGTTTCCATCATCAGGAAAAGACTTACACACACCTCTACACACAGACTCCCTCTTGGGAGGCAGGCAGTGATAATGAAAGACTCCTTGGGAAGAAATCACATAAAAGTTGATGTCACATTTACCTGAGACATTAGAACTAGAAGATAGTGAGTTAATTTAATTGGTTACTTAAATTTTTTTCCCACCAATAGCAGGAATGGGGGAAAGAGGGTTGGACACAATTGTATCTGCTATTAAAAATAAGAAAAGCTACACTTTTGCACATCTAGTTTGTATTACAAAATGTAGAGAATGATCAGAGAGCTGGAAGTAGATGAGATCATTGAAGTAGTGAGGTGGGGATGGACACAAAACAGAACAGAACCAACATTTAAGAAATTGTCCAAGGAAGAGAACCCAAGGAAAGGAGGAGAATAAGTAGCTGGAGAGATGGGGAACCAGGGAGAGTAAAGTTGTGGATGCCAAGGAAAGAATTAATAGGAGGGAGTGGTCTATGTCTTTGAATGCTCACAAGAGCCAAGTACTATATGACTGAAATATGCTCTTTGGAGTTAGCAATGAGAAAATTGCCAGTAGCCTTGGCAGGAGCAGTTTGGAATGGTGAAGTCAGAACCCAGAGTGAAGAGATTAATTTCTTTAAAAAATCTAGCAGGAGAGAAAACTATTTTTCAAAAGGTCTTTTAATAAAGAGCATATGGTAGGTTGCATTTTAATTATTTATTTCCTTTACTGTAGGAGAATTATGCATCCCTACCCATTACCTTATAACTTGCAGTGCTTCTCTGCAGGAATTGGATACTCCTCCATCCTATAGACACTGAGGCTAGTCTTGTGGGTAGTTTTGTGTAATGGAATATGAGTAGAGTGGGATGGAAGTAGGTGGAATAGCAAATTTAGTCAAGAAAGATATTATTATTTAGATGGGGGAAAGTAAGACATGTTTAAATGTTTATAGGAAAGAATCAGTAGGAAGGAAAAGCCTAAAGATACAGAAGAGATGGGATGATCAATGAAACAAAATCCTGAGAAGTCAGACAGGAACAGATGCCCAAAATAAATGAGGAGGACTTTCCCACTAGATCAAGGTCACCTATCCCATCAACAAGAAGGAAGGGGTGGAAACAACCCAAGTGCCCATCAATACATGAGTGGATTAATAAAATGTGATATATATAGACCATGGAGTTCTACTCATCCACAAAAAACAATGGTGATCTAGCACCTCTCGTATTATCCTGGGTAGAGCTGGAGCCCATTCTACTAAGTGAAGTGTCACAAGAATGGGAAAACAAGCACCACATGTACTCACCATCAAATTGGTATCACTTGATCTAGACTTGAGTGCACATATAGTAGTAACACTAATCAGTGTCAGGCAGGTGGGAGGGGAGCAAAGGGGATGGGTATATTCACACCTAATGGGGTGGTGTGCACTGTCTGGGGGATGGACACACTTGAACCTTGACTCGAGTGTGGGGCAAAGACAATATATGTAACCTAAACATTTGTATGCCCATAATATGCTGGAATAAAAAAAGAAGGGGAAAGGATGGATGTGAGAAAGATAAGTTTGCAGGTTAAGTACTGACTGAAATTTCTGTATGAAGAGGGACGTGACATCACTTGATAACAGCCAGGGAAGAGAAAGATAGGGCAAGAGAGGAGGGAAAAGGAAATGGTATTTTTGGAGCATAAAGAATTATTTTTAAAAAGCTACTCTGGAAAACCAGAAAGAGCAAAGCACAAAAGAATCACTAGGCAATACTGAAGACTAAACTGAAGCTGGTGACCATTAAATTTTATGGTGAAAATATTCATGGTTGTGTGATTTTCCCCCAGCTCTCTGTTCAGCACACAGAGATAGGGTTGAAGAAGGTGAGGCTGGGGCTCCACCAGTCAAGTGGCCTGGAGGGTAACTCAGGAGGAACTGGCGTACTGGTAAGGAAGGATTGATGCACTTTATCACCCATGTCAGATTTTCAGTTGCCCTTTAGTCTTCCCATTATCCTGGCTGCCTCCGTGTACATTAGACACTAACTCCTTTATTCTTTGCAGCAACCTTGGGATTATTACTTTATAATCACTCTCCACAGATAAGGAAATTGAAATGCAGAGATATTACACAATTTGACCAAGATCACCCAGCTAGCAAGTGACGAAGTTGTAATTAAAATCCACATTGCATGACTCCAAGTTCAATAGACTTTTACCCACCACATCACTGTTGCTTCTCATTATTCTTGCTCTTTCTTTCTAAGCCTCTGTAAAAAAAAAACAACCCCTGAGTTTATGATTAAAATTGCCTATAATCGTGGAGTTCCAAGTAGGAAGTCCAAGTTGCTGATGAAAACTTAAAGCCTCCAGCTAGGATTTCTAATTTCTTCCCTAACTTGTGTGAAGCTAATCAAATAAAGACTGATAGCCATGCAAACTCTTAAAACAGAAGCCTAGTTGACATCTCATTCCCTTCCCTTCCTCTCATCCCTCGTTCTTACTATTATGTGTCACTGCTGAAGAAACAGAAGATACAATGAACTAAGCCCTGAGAAGATCACTTTGAGCTGCCTGCTCCTGCTAAGACCCCTTAAATAAAAGAATAGGGTCAGGTTGCAGTATCAGAATACCACTTCTCACCCATGACAGCAGCCAGAGCTGCTGCTGTGCTGCACGATTTCAGGTACATCACTCATACCTTCTAAGTGGATGCTGCTCCCTGAAAGGATGCAGTTGTCACATTGCCAATGTTCAATTTTTGACACTATAGATGGGAGATTTCCCAGATTGATCAAGTTGAAAATATTCTGACCCTCAACCTCTGGAATTTCTGTATTCTTTTTTCATTCTTGCTCCACAAATTTCCTTCTCATGACATTTACCTGGAATAAAGTCCCTTAACCTCTATCCTGCTTTGCCAGCCATGGAGTTTTGGACATACTTCCTTTAATTGGGCTAATCCAAGATGAGGCAGAGACTGTTGGTTGCCTTTCAATATTCAACATTCAGTCCTTCCTTCTTTCTCAATAACAGGGTTGGGGCTCCACCCTATTAGTAATAAAATGCTAATATTTTTAGCTGAGTACATCACCTCCTAGAACAAAATGTTAGATTTCCCAGTTTCCCTTGCAGATAGATGTGGTCACATAACTAAGTTCTGGCCAATGAGACACAAGTGGATGTGTTATAGGCAATTCACAAAAAGTATACTTAAAGGATGCTGACCTAGAGTGTCCTATTTTTTCTACATGCCTGGAGTCCGAAGTTAAACAGCTAGATTTCCTGCAGCCATCTTGGACCCTAAGGTAACCTTGAGAGCAGAAGCCATGTTCTCAATATGGTGGTGCCAAAGGAGTCTGGGTCTACCAATTACTACTTCCCTTCCTATTGCCAACATTCCAGTCCTCAAACATAAATGTCTCCCAGCTCTTCCCATGCCATCTGATTCCTAAAATACCATGTTCATAAGCCACTCTTCTAGGTATAACTTTGAAGAGGCTTCCTATTGGCTAAGTCCAAACACCTTAATCTGCCATTAAAGGCTCTTCATGGTTTGATACCCACCTCTCCAAATTGTCCTTCCCCTATTCTTTTAAATATAGCCTAGGTTTTGTTCAAATTGGTCCCTCTACCTCCAAACTATTTCTACCTCTGTGACCATTGTCAATGATTTTTCCCCTGCCTGAAAAGTCCTGATCTTCTTTTTCAGTTACCTACTACATGGAAAATATTTGCCACCCTGGGAAGCACTATATAAATGAAAAAAGATTTTACTTTGTTTTGTTTGAGATGTATTGTAGTATAGTGGAGAAAACATGGAGCTTCTCAACCTATCACATTAGAGTACAAATGCTCTCTCTGATTGCTTACTTAATTGCCTGGCCACTAGAGTCTAGTTGAGGGCAGAGATTGTATCTTCCTGTCTATTGTTGACTTCCTAGTACCTGACAGAGTACCTGACATATTTGATAAGTGAATAAATGGTGAATATCTGTAACTGCTTAGTAAGTTGTGGAATTAGAATTCAACCTGAATCTTTGAAGTAGTTTCCTTGGGTCTGTCTATCTATCTATAAAACAGCAAACTGTTTTCATACAACAAATATAACTTCTGCGCCCAACCTATACATTTCTCCCTGAGATTTTCTCATATCATAAACTATCCTTTTCCTCCAGATAAATGATGGCAATATAGGCTAAACTACAGCTGCTGGTGTATACTAGACACTAAATAATGTTTGGAGGAGGAATGAAAGAGAGGTAGGAACAAAAGAAACTAAGAAGACAAGATAAATTAAAGAAGAATGGAAGATGTAACAGAGACTACTATTTGTTCCCAATATCTGTTCTTCCCGTATTCAATAATTATAGAATCTTTAGCTGGGTTTATGGCTGGACACAGTACAGACTAGTTTCCTTGAAGCTAGTTATAGCCATGCAATTAAGTTGTGGCTTATATGTAAAGACAAGTTTTATGAGGCAAGTTCTGAAACCTTCCCCAGAGAATGTCTGGAGTATATCTTTTGCTAATCCTTCTTCATCCCTGCTTTCACCCTGCTGCACTGAAGGTGGTGTCACCATCCTGGACTACATCCTAGGGTTGACAGAGAGGTGAATCTCTAAGACACTGGATCTCTGAAGTAGAGCCACAGTATGAGCCCTGCATGGCTTACCACCAGCCTTTTGCATCAAAGGTAAATTTCTACCCTGTTTGAGAGTCACAGTGAAACATAAATCCTAAATAATAGAGAAGTCAGGAATAAAGGGATAAGGGCAGAAACAAGTGAGGGAAAGTAGGCAGTGAAGCGAACATGATCCCTGCCTTCAAGGGACACAGAGTCTACAGGCATAAACAGCTCCAGAATCCAGAACTACCTGTTTCATGGGGATATCATGACATCAGATAGATGGTAGCTACCTAGATAGTTCTTGCTTCTTGTCTCAAAATTAGCTACAGAGAAACTAACAGAGGAAAGGAATTTTTAAACTACCATAATCAAAACCGTGAGAAGTATGAGGAAACTAAAAATTGAGTTGAAATGACAGAGGAGGAATAGGTGACCAGAGAATAGGCTGGAGGTAAGCTCTCAAATTCTACTTTTCTGTCTCTGAAGCCCTGCCTAAGGACAAGCTTTGCCTGGCACTTCAACACAGACATTTGTCCCAACACCAGCCTCACAGTAACATCAGCTTAGACCAAACGCCTCTGGAGCCTTCATTCCTCAATTTCCTCCTCATCCACAACACCAAACTGCCTTTTCCCTGTGATGCTTCTCTGAATGTTTAAAGTTAAAACCTTAACCCAGGTGTTTGGTAAAATGCCATTGAGGGTGAACATGCAGAATATAAAGAATAGAGTCTTTATTCTCTCTAAGCCCACAAGAGTGTATGAAAATTTGGGCACAGTCTTTGACCCTTACCCAAAATACAGAACAGAAAAGCTGATACCTCTAGAGGGATATGAGCTCACAAGGCAAAATAACTAGACATCTGAGGAGCACGACTACCATAAAAACAAAAGGAAAAATATCTCAAGTAGATATTGGAAATGACAAAGAATTTAAAATAAGCATGGCATTAAATATCTTTCAGAAGATAAGAGAAGTTACAAGTAACATGAAAGATAAACAGGAACTTATAAGAAAAGGAGTCCACTGGAAATATTAGGTATAAAAATATAATAGTTGAAATTTTTAAATTGAGCAACAGGATAAACAATAGGATGGAAAACAGTTGGAGAACAAATTTGTGAGTTGGAAAATTAAGTTGAGAAACTCTCCTAGAAGGTAGTTGGAAAAGACAAGGAGAATTAAAAATAAAAAATATATATGGAGAGAATATCTATCACTTTAGATATTGATGAGTTTTTTTTAATGAGCAGAGGTAAATAAATATGAGAATGAATCTTAAGTAAGGGTAATGATCAAAGTATTAAAATAGAATGTGTACCTTTACAACAAGAAAAAGAACATTTTGATCTTTCCAAAGAAAAGCAAGGACAAAAAGAAAACAAGAAAAATAAAGATGAGTGAATGAAAGTATAAAACAAGATGGAAAAATAAATTCTAATATATAATAGTGTTTAAATTATTAAATGTTAATGGGTTACATTCACCAACCAAAATGCAGAGACTCAAAGATTGAATTGAAAAATAATTCAACTGTGTCATCAGATTAAAACAAGAGTCAGATTAAAAATTGAAAAGAAAAGATACAAATGGACAGAACAAAAACATATGAATCAAAAGAAAGCTGGTTTCACCATCTTAATATCTGATAAAATTTTTATCTAATGTTCCACAGAATGTATAACCCAAAACTTGGATTCAATTCAGATCTATTGGATTGCCAAGTCTATTCTCTGAATCTGTCTATTCATAGGCTCCTTTTCAAAAAAACTTCCAAAAGCAGATAAAGATAAAAGAAGAACACAGCTCTTCCATGTGTTCCAAATTAATTCTACACACTCTGGCAAAATCTCAAGGTATAATCAGATGTTAGGGCATCTACAGAGAGGCAAGTAGTCAACATAAAGTCCTAGCAATTTTTGGATTATGTTGTCCAAGACTCTATTTTGTAATTTCCCAGAAACTGCCATTGGGTAGTTTTTACAATGCCACAGTCTTTTGCTGTGAAAATGATTGTAATGTCATAAATTTGGAATTTTAATTTTACAGCACGACCAAGGAGGAAAAGATGACAAAGCTTTCAAAGCGGTACAAGTGCTTCTGGTAATTATCCAGAGGAAAATGGAAATAGTAAAATGCACAGGGAGAAAGAAAATGGATATACGGGGCCAAGTCCTTTAATTTAGGCCACAAAACTATCTCCCACCCTGCCCATGAAAGTTTTAACATATGGCCCCTTTTACCATTAATTACTGTGTGCCCATGGCAAAACCAGCAAACTTCCATTCCTTCATGAGCTGAACCATCTGTTCTTTGAATTCAATACCAAAATCTTGGACTAGAGCTTGAATTTGTAAGATATAGTCACTGAACTTTAGAAGAGAAGCACTTAAAATGTTACAGTTAAGAGTTTTTTCCTACCTAATTACAGAATTTTAAACCTCACTTTCAGAAGGAATTTTATATCACTTTGAGAAGGTGAATGAAAGACAATTTATGATTCAATTTAAAAATAAAATTTTGACGATCAAAAGAAAAACACTATGCATAGATCCATAAACTCATAAATACACAAAAGCAATTGTTCAGCTCTCTCTGAGGCATGTCACCAGGTTCTCCTTACTTGACATTATCATTTTGATTTTTATCTTCTTATATTTATTTATAGCCCTAGCCCAAACCTGTCCTTTGAGCTCAAGACCCATCTTACACAGATATATCTTACATGCTATGCACAGTTAGATGATTGGAATGTACCTTGAAGTCAACTTTTCAAAACCAAACTTGGCACTTCCTCCACACTGGGCCTTATTCTAGTGGTCTCTATATCAGCAAATGGGACTGTTGTACAATCCAGAAACCTTGGCCCCCTCCTTGCACTGCACACCTCATCTTACCCATTACTGTGGCGTGAATGTTTGTGCCCTCCAAAAGTCACATTGAAAACTAAACCCCAATGTAATAATATGAAAAGGTGGGGTCATTAAGAGGTGATGAGTTCATGGGGGCTTTGCCCTCATGAATAAATTATCCCATTCATGGATTAATGAATTAATGGGTTATCACGGTAGTGCATTAGTTATCATGAGAGTGAGTCTGTTAGAAAATGCCAGGTTGGCTCTCTCTGTGTACCCTCTCTACCATGTGCCCTGTGCCACCTCAGAACTTTGCAGAAAGTCCCCAACAGTGAAGGCTCTCAGTAGATATGGCCCATCAACCTTGGACTTCCTAGGCTCCAGCACTGTAAGAAATAATTGGTTACTTTATAAATGACCCAGACTCAGGTATTTAGTTATAGCAACAGAAAACACACCCGCCTTCAAGACCTATCAATTTTACCTCTCAAACAGCCCTCAAATCCATCTATTTGACTCTATTACCTTGAGCACCACATCAGATCATGCTGGCTCCATGGTAGTAGCCTCCTAACTGATCTTCCACGTCTATCCCAGGCCCCTCTGCAACCTGTTCTCTATGCTGTAGTCTGAGTGATCTTTTCAAAATCCAGATCTGATTATATTAGTCTCCTGCTTAAAACCAGGAGATTGCTTCCAGTTTCTCTGCATTTTTTTTTAAAGAAATTGTGCTGTGAAAAAAAAGAAATTGTGTTGGGTATATTTGAGGTTTGCAACATGGTGTTAAACACATACAGATTGGCCGGGCACGGTGGCTCACGCCTGTAATCCCAGCACTCTGGGAGGCCGAGACAGGTGGATCGCTCGAGGTCAGGAGTTCGAGACCAGCCTGAGCAAGAGTGAGACCCCGTCTCTACTAAAAATAGAAAGAAATGATTTGGACAGCTAAAAATCTATATAGAAAAAATTAGCTGGGCATGGTGGCACATGACTGTAGTCCCAGCTACTCGGGAGGCTGAGGCAGTAGGATCGCTTAAGCCCAGGAGTTTGAGGTTGCTGTGAGCTAGGCTGATGCCATGGCACTCACTCTAGCCCGAGCAACAAAGCGAGACTCTGTCTCAAAAAAAAAAAAAAAAACACATACAGATAGTAAAATGGTAACTATAGTGAAGCAGATTAACATATCAATCATCTCACTCGCATAGCTACATTTATTTACTTATTTATTTTGTTGACAAGAGAAGCTGAAATCTACTTATTTGCCACAAATGGGTGGACCCAGAGGACATTATGCTAAGTGAAATAAGCCAGACACAGAAAAAAAAATATTGCAGTTTCTCTTAAAATAAATGTTCAGTCATGGATAGGGCCTTCCAAGACACACATAATCTGATTGCTACCTCCTTCTCCAATTTCAGCCACTGGCACTATTTTAGTCCTCAGATGTATCTGTTTCTTCCCACTTCAGGGCCATAGCGCATGATGTTTCCTCTTTCTGAAATGCTCTTCCCACCCTCCATATCCTCCCAGCCCTTCACCTAGCTCATCCCCACTCAGCTTTAATTATCGCTTCCCTGGGAAGACTTCCCTGACTCCAGGTTTGAAAGTCAGTTTATTGTACAGACACACCTCAGAGATATTGTGAGTTCAGTTCCAGGCCACTACAATAAAGCAAACATTGCAAGAAGGTAAGTCACACAAATTTTTTGGTTTCCCAGTGCATATAAAAGTTATGTTTACACTATGCTTTAGTCTGTTGAGTGTGCAATATCATTATGCCTTTAAAAATGTACACACCTTAATTTAAAAATACTTTATCGCTAAAAAATGCTAATGATCATCTAAACTTTCAGTGATTCATAATATTTTTGCTAATGAGTGTCTTGCCTTAATATTGATGGCTGCTGACTAATCAGGGTGGTTGTTGCTGAAGATTGAGACAGCTATAGCAATTTCTGAAAATAAGAAAATGATGTTTTCCACATTGATTAACTCTTCCTCTCATGGAAGATTTCTCTGTAGTATACAATGCTATTTGATAGTACTGTACCCACAGTAGAAGTTCTTTGAAAATTGGAGTCAATGCTAGCAAACCCTGTTGCTGCTTTATCAACTAAGTTTATGAAATATCCTAAATCCTTTGTTGTCATTTCAACAATGTTCAGAGCATCTTCACCAGGAGTAGATTCCATCTCAATAAACCACTCACTTTGTTCATCCATGAGAAGCAAACTTTCATCCATTAAATTTTTATTATGAGGTTGCAGCAGTTCAGTCACATCTTTAGGCATTACTTCTAATTCTACTTTGCTTGCTATTTCCACTACATCTGCAGTTACTTCCTCCACTGAAGTTCTGAACCCCTCAAAGTCATCCATGAGGGTTGGAATCAACTTCTTCCAAACTCCTATTCATGTCGATATTTTGACCTCTTTCCATGAATCAAAAATATTCTTAATGGCATCTAGAATGGTGAATTTTTTTCAAGTTTTTAATTTGCTTTGCTAAGGTCCATCAGAAGAATAGCTATCTATGGAAGCTACAGCCTTACAAAATGTATTTCTTAAGTAATAAGATTTGAAAGTCAAAATGACTCTTGATCCATGAGCTACAGAATGGATGGATTAGTAGACATGAAAACAACATTAATCTCCTTGTACATCTCCTTCAAAGGTCTTGCATTGTCAATGAGCAGAATTATTCTGAAAGGAATCTTTTTTTCTGAATAGAAGTTCTCAACAGTGGGCTTAAAATATTCAGTAAACCATGCTGTAAACAGATGTGCTGTCATCCAAGCTTTGTTATTCCATTAATAGAGCACAGGCAATGTAGATTTAGCATAATTCTTAAGAGCCTTAGGATTTTTAGAATGGTAAATTAACAGTGGCTTCAACTTAAAATCACCAGCTACATTAGCCAGTAACAAGAGAGTCAGCCTGTGCACTGAAGTTTTGAAGCCAGATACTGACTTCTTCTCTCTAGCTATGAAAGTCCTAGATGAATAATAGAAGGCTGTTTCATCTATATGGAAAATCTGTTGTTTAGTGTAGTCACCTTCATCAATGACCTTAGCTAGATCTTCTAGATAACTTACTACAGCTTCTACATCAGCATTTGCTGTTTAATCTTGTACTTTTATGTTATAAAGACGGCATCTTTACTTAAACTTCATGAACCAAGCTCTGCTAGTTTCCAACTTTTCTTCTCAGCTTTCATGAAATTGAATAAAGTTAGGGAAGGGCTCTGGACTAAGCTTTGCTTTAAGGGAATGCTGTGGCTGGTTTGATCTTCTACTCAGGCCACTAAACTTTCTCTGTATCTGCCATAAGGCTGTTTCAGTTTCTTATCATTTGTGTGTTCATAGTTTCTTATCATTTGTGTGTTCACTGGAGTAGCACTTTTGCTTTCCTTCAAGAACTTTCCCTTTGTATTCACAACTTGGCTTTTTGGCTCAAGAGGCCTAGCTTTCAGCCTACCTGAGCTTTCAATATTCCTTTCTAAGTTTAATCATTTCTGGTTTTTGACTTAAAGAGACATGTGACTCTTCCTTTCACTTGAACAGTTGGAGGCCATTGTAGGATTATTAATGGGTCTAGTTTCAAAAGTGTTTCTCAGAGAATCAGGAGGGCTTAGGAAAGGAATAAGGACAGGAGAACAGCAGGTCAGTAGAGCAGTAAGAACAAACACATTTATCGGTTAAGTCTGCCATCCTATAGGGCCATGGTTCATGGTGTTCCAACACAGTCATAATAGTAATATGAAAGATCACTGACCACAGGTCACCATAATCAACATAATAATAACAATAAAGTTTGAAATATTGTGAGGATTACCAAAATGTAACACAGAGACACAAAGTGAGCACATGCTGTTGGAAAATTGGCACCAATAGACTTTCTCCATGCAGGTTTGCCACAAACCTTCGATTTATAAAAAATGCAATATCTAAAAAGCACAAAAAGCAAAGCATAATAAAATGAAGTATGTCTATACTATGTTCTTTCATGGAATTGCATTTCCTTTCTTCAGAGTACATATGTCAATTTATAATTTTACAATTATTAGAATATTTAATTAACATCTGACTCCTATCCCGCACTATAAGCTACATGAAAATAGGCAAGATGTCTATCTTTATTTCCATCACACCCTCAGCTCCTGCTACTCTATCCAGCACATAATATAACCTCAAGGTATTTTTTAAATTTATGACTAATCTGTCATTCATTGAGATGTTATCACAAATGACATTTCAAAAATTCTTTTAAACAATAGGTAACATACACCTACCATACTATGCAGCCACTCTACTGCTAGGTACTTTTCATAGCAGTTTTATTCACAATTGCCAAAAAATGTAGAAATAACCCATCACATAGTAACAGGTGAATAGATAAACAAAATGGAAGTATCCACATAATAAATCAATATGCAGCAACAATCTATGCTCAAAAATATCTTTTATGCTCAAAAGATATTTAATAAAGGAATAAACTATTGATACAACAATATAGAAAAGCTCAAAATCTTTACACTGAATGAGAGAAGCCAGACACAAAAATGTATGTGCTGTATGATTTCATTTGCATACAATTCTAGAAAATGCAAACTACATTATAATGACAGAAGACAGGTAAGTGGTTGCCTGGGGACAGTGGAGATCTGGGAGAAATGATTGCCACGGAGGGTGATGGAAATGTTACCTTGATTGTGGTGACCATTTTATATGTGTATACATATGTCAGAAACCACCAACTGTATCCTTTAAACATAGGCAATTTATTGTTTGTCAATTATGCCTTAATAAAATTTAAAAACTATAATTCAGTAGGAATCATTAATATTTGAATGCAATTGATTCAGACTTAACATAAGCATAATATATATTAAAGATATCAGAAGAAAGGTATGAGAAAAGGGATATAAATACCAGGATTTTGCTATTATTTCATTATGTATTTCATTTCATATTTGTCATTCCACAAATGTCTTACTTCTAATAGAAATCAAGAAAATAAAGCAACTAAGAAATCCTAGAACTTGTAACTAAAAAGCTCAAAGAATAATATTTGCTCTCACAAACTCTCAAAACAGGTAAATTAAAGATAACAAATAAAATATTTTTATTCAACTATTCATTTGCTGGGTATTACTAGGGAGTATCATGACTTAGAGTCCAGCGTCTTTGAGTATATATTGTATATAATTGCCTTAAAAGGTGGCATGAACAGAATTTAAAATAAGTCAGGAGAAGCATAATTTTTTAAAAGGCAGTATTTCTAGCAATAACAATAATAAACAATTCTTCCACTCTTTGCCTTCCTTTCTCTTTATTTTTTATTTGCGTCTAGCAATCTTTATTTAAGTAAAAGCTCTGAGCATTTTTGCTACAGGCAAAATTTTATATTCTCTTAGTTCTGTGATATGGAGGAGTCAGCTATTTCCATTTTTTGCAGACTAAATAGAATATTAATGGCCCTAATGATTTTTAAATACTATTTGCAAGGTTGTTTAAAATGACTGTGTCATAGCAACAATCAATAAGATAATGAATGTGAAAATACTTTGTACATGGCAAAGGGCTACCCAAGCATACCTGAAAAGATGGAAAATATTTTTCTTAAATTATTCTTCAGATGAAAGTCATTTGAAAGAATAGAATGGATGGCAAACAGTCATAACTTACGCAAATAAAAGAAGTGATCAAAACAAAAAGTAGACTAGCAGAGGCCACTTGAGAAAATGGAAGTCTACAGTCAGTTGTTTTAAAACAGGGAGAAACGATTTTCCAAATAGAAAAATAAACCAATTTGAAATTATGCTACTTTTATAAACACCCAGAAAAGATTTTCCTTCATTATCTTCAGTTCTGAGGATCTTTAATACAGAACAGTGTTTGCCAAAATATTTTCATAGCCTGTTCTCTGTGAACAAAGGGTTTCAGAGTCAAGTAAGTCTAGGGTTTGTTCAGTCCAGCAAGGTTCAAAGGTTATTAGAGAAATTTTCATAAACTCTGATAATAATAATATGAAAGACAAGATAATATGAAGAGAAGAATACATCATGCAGTCTTCTCCAAACTTGACTACAGAATTATTTTTGTCTCAAAGCCTCTCATGGGTCTAACATTGTCAATCCTTATTTAGAAACACCATGAGTTAATCAATATAGGTGATTTAATAATCCAGGAGCCCTAATGAAGACGAGAGTACAAGAACCTAGCAAATATGTGTGTGTGTATACGCATGTATGTACACACGTATGTATACACACACACACATAAAACTTGGGTTACATTGGTTTGAGTGAATGAGAAGATTACTGATTGCTAAAGCATTGCATAAAACCAGAAGGAGTTTGGTTACAGAGAAATATGGGAGGAGCTTGTGTCTAGACAGAAGAGTAAATTGTGTGAATAAAAAGAGCTCCTTATGTTGGCCAAATAACTTCTGTTTAGTAAAACCCAACTGCTGTGAAAAACCAGAGCTCCAGTTAAAGCAAATTCAAGAACCCAGTGACAGCTACGGGTAATTGTTTCTCAAAGTGGTATTCATGGAGCCCTGGCCACCTGTGCAAGTTTTCCATGAATTCTGTCCTGACTGGTCCCTGGGTACTTTGTGCAAGACTGGCTGGTCCCTCAGCATTCCTCATCCCCTGCCAATGGCCTGGTAAATCTCAGTCACATCTTGAACATTAGGCTGGAACATGGAGTCTCTGGGAAGTGATTCTTAAGCTCAGAGTTTCTGTGTACGGTTGACCCATGTGTGCACTGTGTACAAAGGCCTCTGGCCAAGAGAGCAAGTAGGGCCCAAAATCCAGTCTTCATCATGCTTGCCAAGCAGTGTGCCCTGGCACTGGGCTGCTTCAGTCTGGCAATAGAGGGCCTTTGACTTTAGCAAAAGAGCACTGGTCAGTTGGCCAAGCCGGCACCTGCCAGCCTCCCTCCACGCACTAATTCTTCCACTGAGAGAGACAAATTTTCCTAATTCTCACAAAGGCACCCTATTGACTGTTGCATTTTGTTTGGGCCCATCTTCCTTGACCCTTTGCTCATTTATTTCTAACTGAGAGGTGCTTCATAGCTCTGGTGACATAAAAAAAGGGCTTTACTAACAGGACAGATAAAAAGACACCTGAATCTGAACCTGTTAGCCATTTCCAGGGAAAAAACATCAGGAGGACTTCAGAAAAAGAAACATAACTGCTGAAAAGTAGAGATACATCAGGGAGTATTTAAAAAACAGCAACAACAACCCTGTTACAGAGCTTGTTGGCCTAACCCAACAAGTCGGGTGGAACATTCCTGGGCCAAGTGTCCACCCACTCAGTCTGCTCACCATAGCAGGGGCAAGAGGGTAGGACTGGCCACAGGCAGTGGGCAGGTGTCTGTCCCCAGAGAAAGTGAATACACCTGGGCAAGCACACCATAAGCCATCTACTATTATTTTTCTCTAGCCTGAAGGATAATCACTTTTATATATGTTAAATAATCCTTCTTTAACTGTCTACATTGTATTTTATATCCCAGCTTCTTGATCTATAACTTTAATATGCACTTTCTTCAAGTTTAATGTCTCCCTTTAGGTGTAAAATGGAAAGTTTTATAAGCTCTTTAAGAAAGGTCTGAACTCTGAGACATACCAGGGAGAAGGACCAGGTGATTCATCATGGTTCATGCCTGTTTTCCGTTCCTAAGAGCAGGTACACCTTTGAAAACATTTTCCACACTGATACGTACTTGGCCCCATCCAGTAGGAATCTATAAAGGGAAAAAAATAAGCAAACCCTTCCACAGGAGGATAGCTTTGTGAAGCAGTGATTTCCTCCAACTCCTTCCCAAATTCCTCTAGCAGTTCTTATTCCTACTGCAACCCAAAAATGATCTGGCCACAACCATGACCTCAGAGTTATAGGAAGGGAAAGCCAAACAAACAAATGATTCAATTAGATACTGACAAAGTAATAGCTTTACTCCTTGCCAAGGGCATTAAGGCACTGTGGTTCTACATGCCCCCGTCCTATGACATACTTTTGTCCACCCAGTTGATTGAGATAGTGCACAAAGCTTCGCCTTAAGGAAGGTGTGAGCTAGGTAGGGGTAGAAAGAATGAAAGAAAAAAGAACCTCGCCTGACCTCACCAAGAACCACCAGTTCAGGCCAAGGCCAGCACACAATTCCCCCAATCTAAAAATGTGGCTTGGAAACAGACACTGTAGGAAAGTGAGACATCAAAAGAAGTGACAGTGCAGCTCCTGACAACACGAATGAAATCAGAAAGACAGGCTCAGGCAGGGTCCTTTGGAATTCCAGCCCCCATTCCTTCTGCAAGAACTCCCGAGGCTTCTTGCTTCCTCGTTAGAGTAAGTTTAACACTCCTTTCTGATGCCCTGTCTGTGTGCCAGGACGTTTCTCATTCCTCCCCAGGATGTTTGGGAAAGGTTTCACTGCAGGAAAACAAAGAACACACCGCAACCCACATAGGACCAGCCTCCGTGGACCGCTTTCTGCTGGAATCCTCAGTAGATTTCTCCCGAGCAGCCTTGTGCAAACCATTTTCAGCTGGGTGTTTTCCTACTTGCGAAACAACGTTGTCTTCCCAGCAGAGCGGGACCTATTTGATGAATGATGGCAGAGGGCTAAGGTGGAAGCGGATTTTGATTGCTTTGATTGCAAGAATCCAGGCGTTTAAAAATAACCTACATGGCTTAACTCCTTCTTTTCTTATCTGTGGCACAGTAAATGATAAAAGAAAAAAATTGTGTGTGTGTGTATATACACACACTCCAAGAAACAAAACAGAAGATGAAATAGGTGTTTTCCCAGTGTGTTTGAAGCACTGTGATTACATTTACAGTCACTTTTTAAAAGCCATCTTATTACATAAATTATACATTAATATATTTCAGCGAAAAAGATTCAAACAATATAGAGAGCGAAATGTTCAGGTCCACTTTTTCCCCTTACACACTCTCATTTTTCTCTCCAAAGGTAATCAAATTTACAATTTAGTATGTACGCGTCTAGTCATTTTTCTATATATGTAAATAAAGAAAGAAATGTACATTTAGGATTTTTCCTAAATATAAGTTTCTGCCTGCTGCTTTTTGCATTTAACAATACATCTCTGAGGTCCTTCCATGGCAGTATGTACAGTTCTGCCTCATTGTGTTTAATGGCTGCAGAACTGTTGTGGTTTGATATAGTAGAAAATTGTAATTGTGTTTTCATAGCTAAAAAGAACTTTGAAAAGGAAGTGTACTATTTGCCTGGTTCTGTAGTGACTTTTGGGACAATTATGTGGTAGCTCGCAAAGGCATGCTTAAATTGCTAGTCATTGAAAAAAAATGCCTAACAAAATGAACCACCTTGCTCACTGCTCCCGGCAGCAGCCTGGCGTGGACCCCACCTTGTAATCTAGCAAGTCTTGGAGGAAGTTTTTTTGGGTAGCAACACTTTGCAATACCTCCTTGAAACTGGTCAAAATAATTTCCAGTCCTGACAATGGCTTACATATAACCTATATTATCCTGTAATTCTGCAAGTCTTTAACACAAAGAAAAGTTTGGCGGGAGATGAAAACAGGAAATAGAATAAGAGCAACAATGAATTCTTAAGTTGATTTTCCTGACTGTGGTTACATCTTTCCATAAGTCCCGGAATAGGTGAACAATCTTTCATTAAATTAGGTGTTCTTGGTTGGGTTACTCACTGGTGATTATTACAACATTGTTCTCTATTGTCCCTGTGAATGATTACTCTCTTGTTCTTAGCAAGTTAAAGATTCTTCAGCCTTTTTGGTAACCAAGTTTCAGTTATTGCACAGATATGCATCATGAAAAGTTTTCTAGAACCTTCTTTTTCTTTTTAAGAAAGTAAAATGAGCCAGAAGTTTAAGAAAACAAACCAGAACAGCATCCTGCTCTCCTCGGGAGCCTCTACTTTTAAGTGAAGGTGTATTTTAGCTTCTCCCAGGAGCTAAGAACATGGTCATTTAATGTCAGCTTGAAAGGAATTAGCACAACTCTTTGATCAATGGCATCAAAGGCTAATGATAGTACCAATAATATAGATGTTGGAAAATTTTGCATTGATTTAATGCCTGAAATCAATCGACCTTTCACCATCCTCTTTCCTTTCCATTGCTCCTGCAGACTCAGATAGCATTCAGATCTCTAATCTCCAGAACCCCCTATAAAGTGGGAATGGGATCCACTGGAGAGTCTAACAATCCATAGCTACTGAATTTGCATCCAATCCAACAGAAGCTAGGATGGTCCATTTTACCATCAAAAGTATATTCCTCCCTAAAGGAAATATCAGAACCTAAGTGGTCTTTGCACTGTGAGATGGCCTTATTTGTAGAACTTTCTGGTTTCCTCTCTCTTGCAACCCACTGTGGTTCCTCCAGGACAATGGTGCATGGTGGCAGCAGAGCCTCGCAGCTGAGACTAAGTCTGAATGCAGCTCAGCTCCTCCACATGCCATTTGTTCAAGTAACTTTTCCAGGGCTATGCAGTCAGGCCAATTATCTTAGAAACAAGCAATTATAACCACATTCACAGCTCCCTAAAAGGGTGAGTGCATTCTAGTAACAATTTCTCATGAAAGAAAAACAGTAATTGAAGGATTGGCAAGGCTATTGCAACAGACCAAGACCTCTGGGAAGACATTTAATAGCATGTGCGCACACACACACACATACAGACAGTCCACTTGCTTTCCCACCAGAGGAATTTTTCCTTTCCATTCAAATCTACCAAATATTTTCTGGGGGAAAAATATATATATAAGCAATAGGAAGGAAAATAGATGACATTTTGGCTGGCATTCGGGGTCCTGGTCATACATTATTGCTTCATATCTGTATGCTCATCTCTTGCATACCTATTGTTGAATATAATTCATAATGTAAAATATTTGCACCATCTTTTAGTCCTTTTGGAGCCTAATTTAGTCCTTTTGGGAACCTACTTCACATCTTTACTGGTAGAGCATCGTATCAGCTCAAACCAGACATGGTACTTTGAGACAACCAAACTATATCCTACCTACGCTGCGAGATCCATTGCTCTAAAAGTCTGTGACAGTCCCCCAGCTCTCGACCTTGCCTGACTATAGCACACACACTAATATACACATGCAGCTGTCACGCACGTATTCACATGCATATATCCATCGTTTTAGCTCTAATTGTCTAGAGGCTATTTTTCTAGGACTAGGTAGTAAATTCTTTGGGGGTGAAGACTTACTTATCTTTGTATGCTCCACAACACAGAGTATAAGGCTTTGCACATCATCAGCAGTCAGTAACTAGTTGTTGAATTGATTAACTATCAGACATTCATGATAGTTTTTCAGATATTAGACCTCTGAAATGACAAGTAAACATATGCTTTGTGTAGACTGGTGAAAACACTGTCTACAAACATTTACTGTTGCCCAAAGGAAAGAAATATGTCTTGATATTTATTTATGTATTTCTTTCCTTTGGGCAACAGTAAATGTTTGTGGAATACATGTGTATACGCAATACATATACATACATACACTGCACATACACAAACACACACCTATGCATATCCGACTCCATTTGGGCGGCAAGGCCACTCATTCCATTTGGTTCTGGAAAACGAGAAAGATAAGCCACCGTGGGAGAGAAAAAGGACACGTCTAATGTCACCGCTTTGTTTTTCGTGCATCCAACCAGAGTATTAGGACAGAGGGGAGACAAAAGGTAATTGAGGTGGGATTCTGGGGAAGCACTTTGTAAGTGAATAAAAGGCCGCAGTGACGAGTTCAGTGGCAGAGGGGGTTTCCAAACACCTCTCCGGAGACTCTGGAGCGAACCTAAACGGAAAGGCATTCTTTCTCAAAATGCATAAAATGCTAGGTTTAATATGTACCTCCTTCCTGCGCGGGTGACACGGGGTTTGGGTTTGCACCGCGGAGCCCGGCCCGGGCGCGGCGGCCGCCGGGGCGGCTGGGCGGGGACGGAGCGCCATCTACTGGCCGCGGCGGCGCCCCGCACGTCGCCCGGAGCAGAGCCCGCGAGCAAACCGTGCATCGTCGAGTCGAGGGGGCTTTTGGAGCCCTGCCTCCCTTTAAGTCAGGCTCCAGAGAGAAATGACAACGTGCATACACTTCCCAGACATTCCCTAGATCTCCTCCCCCAATTATCCTTAGGAAGAAAACGCAGAGGTAAAGAAATGGAAATGTTCCCCTAGAAACACGGGCGGGGGGGCGGGGGGCGTATTTTGTCTGTCTGGGGGAGGGGGGAGGTTAGGGCTGGTTTCTGCTTCTGGAAACCAGGCTTTAGAAACAGCTGAAACTCGTGCTGGGTGCTTTCTCCGCGACGCCTCAGCTCAGCTAGCTAAGGAGGTTGCCGGCTACCTGGGGGCTCGGAGGGGACCCGGAACAAAGGGACAGTGCGGCAGAGCTGCGGGCAGATCAGACCCCGGGCTGCGCTGTGAGGCCCTGTCCAACTCTGGCCCAGAGGAGGTGCTTTCACCCCCAAGAGAAACAAAAGCTCCCCCCCCCCCCCCCCGTGTCCCAGCTTTCTGCGGGCTTGAAAGGGCTTCGGGGGCGGTCTCTGTGTCCCCCGCCACGGCCAGGGACCAGCCTCCGCAAGTCTCTCTTTGTGGGGCGGCCTGCGTCCTGCCACCCGCTCCCCGACCTGCCTCCAGACCAGGGAATGGCTGATCTTCACAGCCTTTGTTGATTCCTGTCAGAGGGTGGGCGGCTCTCCCCACCCCAAGGCACCCCTTTGGGCAGCAGCCCACGACTAGCTGGAATCACCCACTGTCAAGTCTCCACTTCCAAGAGTCAAAGAACCACAGGATGAACTATTTCAAAGCAATGGCATGAGCAACGCCAAAATTCACCGCACGACCCAAATTAGGAGCAGTTTCTTAGCTATCATGTCGGACCAATAATACGACAGACAGATCACAGTCACTTCTGTAAAGTTTCTGACACGTGACGTCGAAATGAGAAGCTGTTTGCTTACAGGAAAGCACAGTGACATCAGGTTAGCGAGTGTGACGCAAGCAGGGCGCTTTACACCATGTCCTCAGTCTGCTGCTCCCCGAAACTCCTTCCTAAGGGAGGTCTAAAGTCAGCCCCACCACCCACCCCGTTTCTCAACAACAGTCCTTACAGATAAATTTCAGAGGCTGGCACTTCTTTGACTGCACAGACGGGGGGCAGCCATCTGAAAAAGATGAGAATCTCTTTAAAGAGAACAAAAAACACATGTTTTCAAAGGATATGATGACTTTTTCTGAAAATGAGGCAAGGGACACTATGTTAGATTAATCCCAGGTTATCTCCATTTTGCCAAATACTCTTAAAATTAAAATAATGCCAAGAAATAAACCAAAAAAGCACACTGCTAACGTATTTACAGCCTTACAAAACTTAGCAGAAAGGGTCTATAATCTAATTGTGTAGGTTTGGGTTTTTATTTCCTTATATCCCAGGAACAATCTCTGTGAAAGCAGGGATGTATTATGTTATATATTAGAATGGTGGTTATCACAGAAATTTCTAGTATGTCTATGGCATTAAGAACCTGAAAAACACCTATCCTTTTTTTTTTCCTTAGAGACAGCGTCTCACTCTGTCACCCAAGCTGGAGTACAGTGGCATGATTATAGCTCACTGCAGCCTCAAACTCCTGGGTTCAAACGATCTTCCTGCCAGAGCCTCCCAAGTAGCTGGGACCACAGGCATGCACCACCATGTCCAGCTAATTTTTAAATTTTTTTGTAGAGACAGGGTCTCGCTATGTTGCCCAGGCTGGTCTCAAACTTCTGGCCTCAAGTGATGCTCCCACCTCACCCTCCCAAAGTGCTAGGATTACAGGCATGAGACACCACACCTAGCCCAAACATCTATTTTTTGTATTACACCATGCCCCTTCCTTCTTTCAACAACTCTGCAATATTTAAGACCCTCTTTTTTTTTTTTTTTTTTTTTTTTTTAGGAAACTAAATCTTAACAACCTTTAGTAGATTCACTTAATGAAGCAACACCTAAATATTGATGTGTGTGATGTGATTTTGATAAAATGGGGAGGTGAGGGTCAGCGGGGAGGAGGGAGATGTATCCTGATGTATACATGTTCATTTTGGGTTGGCCACACCTCTCTTGTTAAAGTAGCAACTCCTCCTCCTGGAAAGAAAGACTTTGTTTTCCTTCCTACTTCATGGTTTGGGTTCCTCACACAGTGCTTTATAGTGAGCAAGTACTCAGCAGTACTTTATTCCCGTCAGCTTATGCCGCAATTTCTAAGCAAATCTGTACCTAAGGGAAAAGCATGAAAACTATCTAACTGGTCCTCTCAGACTCAGAACCAGGTAGCTCAAGGGCAAGCTCAGAACAGCAGCATTCTCTTGGCTCTGGGTCCCCAAAGATCTTTCCTGTGGCCCCAGAGTCCTCTGTGCCACCACCCTCACTCCCGCATGTTGGCTTTGCCATAGATGGGCTCCTGCTACAGGCCTTGCGCCTAGAGTTTGGCTGGTCATTCCAGCCTACGCCCCATCACTCCTGAGCACAAGGTTTCACCTTGCACTCCTTGTAGGTCACTCAGCTCTGCTCTTGAATGAGGACCGACATCTGTTTCCCTGGCCTGCTGAATACTGAATGCCCGTATGTCTCTGACTTGGGTTCCTACACACTATATCTTATCTTGAACTCCATAACTGTAAATTTGCTGATTTTACTTGATATGTTGATTCTTTGCACATCTTTGTGTGCCCAAGTCCCTGGCATGTACAATAAATGTAGGAAAAAAAAAAGAAACAAATTAACAAATGGATAATGTTCATATTGTTCAATTGACATCACTTCTTAGGCAGGGTCTGCAGCTCTCCAGACCCAACTCAATCCTAACAAGTGCTAATCACACGCCTGGTCTCAGCATCCCCTGTCCCCTGCCTTCCTTTGTAGATACAAACCCAGAGATAAGTTAGGTTCTTTCCCAGAGCCTGTCCCATTCCAGTGGGCAGATGTTGAACCAGGTCTAGGTCTTTCGGAAGTACCATCTAGTCATGAGAAGACAGCCATCCCTCTGTGAGTTCCCAAGTTATAGCAGATATGATAAGAGACAAGTTGGGACCTAGCATCCCCCCAGACCCACTCTAACAAAGTAAGTACTAGTTTATTGATCTAGTACTTACTTTGTGCAAGGCACTCACTTAATCCTTATAATAACCCCATGGTTATCATCTCCTTTAGCCCATGAGAAAATTGAGGCACTGCCAGGTTCAGTTACCTGTCCAAAGGCCCACAGGGGCAGGCCTGGGCATTTTGCACTTTGGCAGGCTGGCTCCAGAGCCCACATTCTTATTATCTAGGCCACATTAACTCTCTGTGCTGTGACCACCCTCGTGGCTATTCTAGTCACCCTATCAAGAAAGAAGACAAAGATAATTTGGCAAAATTATCAAGGCCACCTAGTCCATCTATCCTTCAGCTGAGAGGTAAGACTAAGGAAAGGCCGAGTGGCGAGGGTTTAAGAAGTTGAATGAAAAGGACATGATGTCTTGGTCAGGGAGGAGTTAAGAGAGAAGACAGAGTCTGGGATGGCCCCCGTGTTATTAGTGCTGCTCGATTGGCGCCTTTGACAAAGGTTAAGCTTACACATGTAAGAGCAGGTTTGGGTGGGGAAGGAGTGGAATGTATGTACTAAGAAACACACAGATGATTAAGACAGGCTTGGCCCAAGAATAACACACGATGTAAATGGTAACACATTTACAAAATCTCAAAATGATTTGAAAACATTTTAAGTCCATAGAAATTTGCATTTACCTAAGGTTTGTTTATGTTCTATTCACAGGATCGTCCAAACATATCATTGGATGCACAATATTGTATACACTTTCATGATTTTACATTTTCACACTCACACATGGACATGATTAAACTTCCAACAGCTGGGGCCACACTCTGGCCAGAACCGTCCGGGAGGTGGAGGCCCATCTGCACGCCAGATTCCCGCTCACCTCCCCAGGCGGCTTCCGGGAGACCAGGGTGTGTTGAGGGAAAGCTGCCAGGCGGGCCCCAGGTGTGCAAAGCACACACAGACGTGGTCTCACCCAGGAGGGGTGGGCCAGCTGGGTCCTCCGCAGACGGACTCAGGATTGAAACCAAAAGTTTGATTTAAAGCAGGACATGTCTGGAGTAAAGGAATCACACACCATCTACTATTAGAAACGTGCATGAGATTCTTCACTGAGACTTCAGTTGGGTGCAAATGAAAGTACAGAAACATTAACAGTAGACTAGGGAGGGACAATTGAGATAATCTCTTTCTAGAAAAGACATTTCAGGCCAGTGACAATGACTACAGACCCACTTACATGGAAGTAACATATTTTCACAGGTAGCCAGTTTTCCAGAGACTCATTCTCAGTTTTCTGCAATCGTCCTTCCTCTTGCTTTCCCGATTCCAGCCTCACAGAAAGCGCATGTGCAATCCATACCTGCACTTCCTGTTTCAAAGCCCCTGTGACCATTGGCTACATTGTCAGCAGGCGCTTCACGGTGTTTGGTATAATTTGAGTGCAGCCAATCAAAAGCGTCTCCTTAATGAGGACCGGGAGGCCTAGGGTTGCCAGCCAATAAAAATACAGGAGTTCTAGTTAAGTTTTATTTTTAAAAAATCATTGACTATTTGAAATTCAGCATATGTCCAATGCAATATGTGGACACATGTATTCTAAAAAAGTATTTGTTGTTAATCTAAAATTCAAATTTAACTGGGCATCCTGTATTTTACCTGGTAACTCTTTGTGGGGCTACAAATTGTTTGGATTTTCACAGCTTTGGGGCTTAAAAAAATCCCCTACACTATGCAAGTTCCCACAGGAGAGGCAAAAAAGTAAGCTGCTGCTAAATATAATTTCATAAAGGACCTAAAATTCATCTTCATGCAAACCCTGCTGGAATCTTCTCCTCTTCCTGTTTTCCTAATCTTGTCATTCTCCAGTTCACCCAAACTGCAATTCTGGGAACCATCCTAGACTTCACTCTTACCCTCAGCCCCTGCTCTCACTGGGGCACAAATCTACCTCCTAACTCACTGCTATGGACTGAACTGTGACCACTCAAAATTTGTATGTTGAAGTTCTAATGCCGAATGAAAGCGACTGTATTTGGAGATAGGGCCTCTAAAGAGGAAATTGAGGTTAAATGAGGTCATAGGGCAGGGCCCTAATCCAATAAGACAGGTGTCCTCATAAGAAGAGAAAGAAACACCAGGGATGTGAACATAGAGAAAATGCCACCTGAGAACACAGTGAAAAAGGTGGCCACCACCTGCAAGCCAAGCAGAGAGGCCTCAGGAGAAACCAAACCTGCCAACATTTTGATCTTGGACTTCCGGCTTCTGGAACTATGAGAAAATAGATTTCTGTTGTTTAAGCCCCCCATTCTATAGTATTTTGTTAGGGCATCCCGTAGACTAATACACTTGTGCTCACATTTGTCCCTCTCCTTCTGCCAGACTGCTCAGCTCATAGCTGAAGTATTGTCACAGTCTTCTAAGGGGATCTCCAACTCCATCGGACCCCATTAACGTGATCCTGGAGACAGAGATCCATCTAAAACCCAAGTCTAACAGTCATTCTGCCTAAAGCTTTTTAACAATTCCCTGCTTGGACTTCTAGGCTGTCCATGGCCTGCCTTGGTGGTGTCCTGGAGCCAGTTCACACAGGCTCGGGATGGCCACCTGTGCACACCTCTTCTCAACTCCACCCTCAGTAGCACCATATTGGGAGCTGGAAACTAGCCAAGGTGGGAGTATTCACACCATGGAATCTGCAAACACTACAAATCACGGCTTTTTTCTTTTTAATTAGAGAAGCAGTTGTTAAACATTTACCAGCCTGTATAAGTTAGGATACGTTCGGCTACAGGAAACAGAAAATGCAAACAATGATATTAATAGATGAACCAATGATTCTCAAAATGTGATCCCACACCTGCAGCGGTAGCGGTAGCTTAGAACTCATTAAAAATACAAATTCTCCAGGGCTTCCCTAGACTTACTGAATCAGAAACTCACCCAATAATCTGTGTTTAAACAAGCAGTTTAGTTGATTCTGATACCTACTAAAGTTTGACAGCTATTGATTTGAACTTGTGCTCTCACACTTCACCTGTTTCACGTTAACCAGTGATCTTGCTAAATTGTAGATTCTGACTCTGCAGGTCTAGAGTGGGGCCCAGGATTCTGCATTCACAAGCTGCCTGGTGAAGCCAATACTGCTGATTCACCAATCACAGTTTTGAGAGCAAGGCTGTAAGCCACAAAGACATTTGTAATTTATTTAACAAGAAGACTAGAAGGAGGCCGTTCAGGACTGGTTTAGAGGGTCAGTGAGATCGTCATGTACCCTGTCTTTCCATCCATTCCATTGGTGTACTGGTAAATTTTAACAACTGGCTAGGGGCTTGGAGAGGCACTGCTGGTTTGTAGCATTTACCAATTTCCATGGTGTAAATACTCCCTACCATAGTTAATTTCAACCTACTGATGTGATGCCAACTGGCCTGCAAAATTCCCAAAGATTTCACAATCAGATCTTGCAAGCTGGTATAAGCTGGCTCCAGTGCACCACTGGTTATTGGGCTGTGATTCCAGAGTCCAGGGAAAGTTAACTCTGGTGAGGATGGCAGTGTTCTGAGATGGGATTCCTCAGCTTTGCGGATTCATTCAAGTCAGCAATGTTGTGTTAAAGGCCTATAGATGAGCTGCAAACTTTATTTGTGGTTTAAATCATTCTAGACAGATCATGACTCTCATGTTTGGAAATTCTGGGTTACTATATGAGGGGAAGAAGTGCAAAAATAAAAATAAAAATCTGTGGAAGCTGAATATGATCCATAAATTAATTTACTGAACAAATGTATATTCGGTACCTGTGATGTCCCAGGCATAGTGCTTGAGTAAACAGGACAGCTAGAATCCTTTTCTTAAAAGTGTTTACCATCTAAAAGTAGAGCTGATGCTCCAATCATAAAAATGAAATTTTTGATGTAAAAGTACAACCATAATGTAGGGAAAAAATGCCAAATGTACAAAGCAGAAGAGTATGTGCTATCTGAGGGCAGGGATTTTTGTCATTTTGCTCACACTTTTATCCCTATTACCTGCCATGGCTATATGATGCTCAACAGTTACCTGGTGAAAAGAATAAAAGGAAAGCCATTCTTCTGGGCGGTACCACAGCTCATTGTTCAGGCCAGAAGGGGGACCAGGGAACTGTGAAATATGCACTGGAATGACTCATCAGACTCAGGTAAGGACTCATTAAAGTCATGTTTCTAAATGAAACCAGAGTCAAGAAATGGTGTCTACTATCCTGTGAGGCTCTGCAATTAGTTCAGGAAGAAATCCCATCAAATTTATAGTAAGGCCTAAATGGGACAGATGTTAAGAGACAAGAAATACCCAGATCCTGGCAGAGGGCTCTGAGTCTTCATGTTTCTTGGCATCTCCCCCTAATTCACAAGAAATTAGCCAGAAGTCAAAGAAAGCCATTTGGTCCTCTGTGTGTGGTTCTCCCAGGGTTTTGATTCGCTTCTGTGAATGAATTCCTTTCCCTTGAATGTTTAACTGTTTTCCCTGCTACCCCTATGAGCTAACCCCAAACTTTGTGTCCTAACATCCCCTTGTGCAATTTAAACTAAGTAAAAGAAAAGAAAATGGTTTCAGTTTTAAAGCCTAAGAGTGAGCTCTGAAAAGGGTAGGCGAGGGGGACTTAAAGTAGGATCATGTAGATGGCCTGAGAGGAGACCCATTAGCTGAGAGAAGCCTCTACAGGCAAGAAATCCCACTGCACTTGAGATTCACGGGGAAAGAAGAACTTCTTTAAATTAATTGCACTTTAATGGGTCATATTTCTAAGTCTTCCCTCTATTTTTAAGCAACTGGTTAAGGCTAAGGTTCAAAATTGCTATAGACTGAATTCCGTGCCCTCGCCTAAATTCATATGGGGAAGTGCTAACCACTAATGTGATGGTTTTGGAGACGGGGCCTTTGGGAGGTAACTAGGGTTACAAGAGGTCATGAGGGTAGGGCCCTCACGATGGACGTAATGGCCTCATAAGAAGAGGAAGAGAAAGAGAGAGAGACAGATCTCCCTCTAGGTACACGCACCGAGGAAGGGTTAGGTGAGGACACAGCAAGAAGGTGGCTGGCCATCTACACGTCCGAAAGAGAGCCTTCCTCAGCACCTGACCAGGCTGGCACCCTGATCGGAAACTTCCAGCCCCCTAGAACTATGTTGTTTAAGCCACCTGGTATAGGGTATTTTGTTATGGCAGCCTGAGCAGACTAATGTAAAAACTATTTGAATCAAAGATAAGGCAAATAATCTTTAGGCTACTCTGAGGAAGTGGGTGCTCGAGCCTCCCTCCAGCACCTGGCATCAGCTATCACTGGCACCAGCCGCAGGAGCTGGCTGCAGAAGGCTTAGGAAGGCCACCATCTCCTCCTCCCTGCTGGAGCTGAATACAGATGAGAGAGCTCGGAGCAGCCACTGTTCTCCACACCACGGCAACCCGGGGGAATTCAGTACGAGCAAAGAGCAGTACAAGTTGCATTTTCTTATTCTGCTCCCACTCTCTATTAAAGGAACTTCAACCTTCTCCAAAAGTCCCATCTGCCCCTATAGAACTATTTCCAGGTGTCCCTAGGGGATAACTTGAACCCAGACTTCTTTCTTCTGTAGAACTCCCTGTGGTGAGATACTAGTGAGATGTCTGCCCCTGAAGGAGCCAGGGCACCTTGAAGGCTCTGTGTCTTCCAGAGCATTCCCCACCCACCAGCCACACTGGCATTTGCTGGGCCTGGGGCTGCCACTCTGCAGCTCCCCGGAACTGGGCGAGAGACCTTCTCCACCTGGATTTCTGAGCTGCGGCACTGGACCACAGAGGTTCCCCAGTGAGTGCCATCCTGCGCCAGGCTTGCGTGCCTTCATTCTCGCTGCCCCACACATGGGTTCTTTCTTTGAAGGCTGCTAATTCTTCCTACTACATTGGAAACTAGGGACCACCTCACCATTCTCCGTGTCAGGCCAGCTGTACTTGGTTGAGTTAGGGGACACATTTTGGGCCAAGTTGATTTCCTTTCTCCCAAGGGAATCCAGAAAGCAAGCCTCGGGGCACAGAATCTGAACTGAAATCACCAAAGAGAAGTTGTTTAGAAAGCAAATAAATTCAAAAAAGGGACAGAGGGAGCACTATTTTTGCCAAAGTAAGGACCCTAAAAGTTCACTCCTTCACAAAAGCAACAAAAATACTAGCAAAACTGGTCAAAATCAACTTTTCCAGAACTCTAAAAATTAAGCAAAGGCTTGCAACAATCTGGAAGCAGTTTCTTTTGGATCTGACTCATTCAGAACAGCAAGCTTTGTGGCATTTTAACTTACTCTGTTTCCATCACACTTTCCCAGGTCAACTTCACAACCACTGTGCCTGTGAAGACCGGCAGCGTAGCACCACCAGAGGGGAAAACATGAGTTTAGAGCTCTCTAAAAGCCCCATTCCCAAAGAACTTGTGACACAGAAAGCCTGGGGACACCTAGTTTCACTGGCAAATTCTACCAAACATTTAAAAAAGAATGCCAGTCCTTAACAAACCCTTCAAAACCAAAAAAATAGAAGAGGAGAGAAAATTTCCCAACTGTTCTATAAGGTCAGTACTATAGTAAACTAATACCCAAACCAGAAAAAGCTATCACAAGAAAAGAAAAATACAGGCCAATATCCCTTATAAATATAGACACAAAAATCCTCAACTAAATACTTGCAAACCTAATCCAGAAACATATAAAAAGTATTATACACCATGACTATGACCTGAGATTTAGTCCAGGAATGTGAGTGCTTTAGTTCGTTTTATGCTGCTATCACAAAATACCACAGACTGGGTAACTAATGAAGAACAGAAACTGATGTGGGTCACAGTTTTGGAGGCTGGGAAGTCCCGGATGACCGGCTGCCTCTGATGAGGGCCTTCTTGCTGTGTCGTCCCGTGGTGGAAGGCGTCACGTGCTGAGAGCGCACATGAGACAGAGGGAAGGGTGCGGAACTCACCCTTTATACGGACACCGCTCCCAGCCCGCTGCCTGGACAACCGCATTAATCCACTCATGAGGGCAGCCCACCTCCCAGCACTGTTGAGGACTGAGTTTCTAACACATGAACTTTTGAGGACACCACATTTAAACCATAGCAGCAAGGTTGGTTTAACATCTGAAAATCAATGTAGTACACCATAAAAACAGAATAAAGGAAAAAAAACCACATGGTCATCTCAATAGATGCAGAAAAAGCATTTGACAAAATCCAATCCTCTTTCATGAGAAAAACATTCAATGAACTAGGAGTAGAGAATAACTCCCTCGACTGGATAAAGAACTCATGAAAACCCTCAGGTGAGAGCGTACTTCATGATGGAAGCCTGAACACTTTCCCCCTAAGACCTGGAGCAAGACTAGAATGACACTCTCATGCTCTTGCTCGGCATTGGACTGATGGTTCTCATCCAGGGGATTAGGCAAGGGGCTGGGGAAAACTGTCCAGATTGTCAAGGAAGAAATAAAACTATCTCCATTCAGAACCCAGCCTTTTGTCCTGACTGTGCTGCAGCCCAGCTCCACCCTCTGCTCAGTCTCCCTTCCTTTACCCCTCCCACTCTACCTCCCCAATAAACCACCTGTGAGCCTGTGTATGTCTCAGAGTCTCTCCAGGAATCCTTCCAGAAAGGAGATAATGTAAATGAGTGTTATTTTGCAAACTGTAAAGTGCTACTGCTGTTTCACATGCCAACACCAGCCTGTGGGTGCCCTGAGGGAGTAAATCCTGACAGCTGCAGGGCACTCCCCATAGCTCACTGGGCCAAACTCCCCCTCTCTTCACCACTCTTCAGGCCAACACTTTCCTCTGACCCCGACAGAGCTCTCACAAACAGCTCAGATGCACACACCAGCAGCCAGAAGCTCCCAGAGCAATCTGGGCTGCCAGGAGCACCCTTGCCTCCATTCCTATCTGCAGGGCTGCTGCTGCCCTGCCATCCTCTCACTTCCTTCTATAGTCCCTGCCCAGCCTCTGCAGCAGCACTCCACTGTCTCTGCAGGAAAAGTGCAGCTAACACAGCCTCCTCCCAGGGCCCTCGCAGTTGCTTTGAAGCTCCTTTTTTCCCCTGGGTCTGTGGCAAAGGGAGGGTGAAGCTGCCTGGGTCTTAGTATAAGCCAAGGCATTGTGTGAACCCAGGATGGTGGGAGGGCTCTGCAGTGTTCTTTATACAAACCTCTCTCCCTTCCAGAAGTTGGCTTTCCCCATTCCCCTTTCTGTCAGCCACATTCCCCATAGGATTCCAATGACAAGTCCAACTCTATTTCTTTTTTTTCTTTTGGGCTTGTGTAGCCCTTTAATGATGAATAGTGTCTCAAGAGGTGGACGTTCTAGGAGAAGAAACAGTACAAACAAAGGTGTGGGGAAAAGGTGTACAATTTGTCTTGCAGACTGAAGGGAACACAGATAAGGGTATTGGAAGGAAAGGCTGGGAAAGTACATGGTAGTTGGATTGTGGAGGAGCTTAAAGGCCAGGCCAAGGAGTTTAGAATTTGCCCCACAGACCAGTAGTTCCCAAACTGATGTCCAAATGGAACTAATCCCATGAGACTAACTGTGGGTGTGGGAAAGGGAGTGTACTATGGCCAAATGAATATGAGAACCACGATAGTAGACACTCCTTCCTGGAGAACATTCTAGGTTCTCAGGAGTCCCACAGTGAAAACTACCATGTCCAGAGCTAATTTGTTTTATTTTGTTTACCCCAATGTTTTCACATCTTTAAAACCTTTACTTTGGTCAAAGACCATTAGCACATGTTGCAGGAACATATTTGGGAAATGCTGCTTTAAGTGAGGCATTAGTAACTGAGGGTGTTTGAAAGGAGAAATTGACACAGCTAAATTAATAAAACTGGAAAATTAATTTGAAGTTCAGAATGCAATACAAGGGGAAACAGAAATCAATAAAGAGGTTTTGCCAATAGTTTAGATGAAGGTATACAGATCTAAGTCATGGGTGCTTCAGTGACAATGGAAATGCAGAATCAAAAATTAAAGAAATTGCTGGCTGGAGTTGGCAGAAATTATTTACTGACTAAATTTAGGAAGATGCCCAGGAAAAGAAAGGAGATGAGAGTTAGCACCTGGTTTCTGGTTAAAAGAATGATTTCAAGGCTGAGAGCAATACGAGATATCAGAAGGAGAAAGGTGGTGAATTTGATTTAGGTAGGGAGATTTTATTTCCGTGATATTGGGGAATTTGTTTCTCTTGCTTTACTGTGAACTCCCAGTGCTTGACCCATGCTAAGCTCTCAATTAATGTGACTGAATAAGCGAAAAGGACTCCAAAAAGAAACTTTAGTTAAATACGTAAGAAAATAAAAACTATGGGGACTTTGTGCCCAGAAATAGTGCTGAGTCTGCAACTAAGGCTGCAAAACTGAGTCATCTTAGTTTTGCACATCATCTGTTTCTAAGTCTACATGTAGAATAGGAAATTAGGGGTCCTAAGAGACAGAAAAAGAAATGATGGAGAACGGAGATGTCGCCTTTTAAACCCTAAGTAAGTTGCATTTTAAAGACGACAAATGGGGAAAGGGAACGATCAAAAGAGATAAAAATAGTAATCAGTAAGGTGTGGGGTGGGACAGGAAAAGCTAAGATAGTGATTGAAATGATGTCAAAGAAAAAGAAGGGAAGACTAAAGCAAAATTCCTCAATGTAGATGGGATTTTTAAATATATTGTACGTGCTTACATTCTTACTATTTTTTATGTGAAAAAATACCCTCCGCCTCAGAAAAGAGGAGGAGAAAAAGAGCCTTAAAAATTGCATGCTTCAGGCTTGTGGAAATCTATTGCCTGCCAACATCAGACATGGTATTTACTGCAGTCCATATTCAGCCGTGTACAGTATTTCAGAACTGCCACCTAGTAATTTAAAATGACAAGAAAAATAATATAATGGATGCATGCCTGATTTCTCCTTCTTTCAGCCCACAATAAGGGTGAGGGGTCTGAAGGCTCTTGATTATTCTCTCAATGGAAGTAGCAAAGACTTTGAAAAGAGCAAAGCTGGATTTGATTTCTAGTTGGATGTTTCCTTCCATGACCTGAAATGCAATGCCTCATTCCCCGGGAAGGGAGGGAGCACACTAGGAGGATCCTGGATCGGGGCAGGAGCAGGGACTGTGGTCCTGTGCTCTGAATGTTTGTGTTCCCCAAACTTCACCCATTGAAACCTAATCGCCAAAGTGATGGTATTAGGAGGTGGAACCTCTGGGGGTGATCAGATCATGATGGGGGGAGGTCCTTATAAATGGGATTAGTGCCCTTATAAAAGTGGCCCAAGGGTGCTTGTTTGCCCCTTGACCTTGTGAGGAGACAGGCAGAAGGTCCCATCTATGAACCAGGAAACAGGCCCTCACTAGACACCGAACCTGCCAGCACCTTAACCTTGGAATTTCCAGTCTCCGGAACTGTGAGAATAAATTTCTGTTGTTTACAAGCCACCCAGTTTGTGGTATTTTGTTATAGCAGCCAGAACAAGCTAAGACAGGTGGTGTTTCTGTTTTCCCTGTGTAGAGTCCTTTCCCTTTCAGGCCTGTGTGCATAGGACCTGGCACGGCACGGTAACCTCGTCTGACCTGGCCACTGATTACAGACGTTCAGAGGTGCCTCATGACAGAACCTTTACACTACAGCCCCAGCCTACGTTTTCCCCAGGCTTATCTCCCCTCTGTCCTTCCCTGGACTCTATCCCCAGCCAGGCACATGGACACGCTCACAATTTCCTGATGGACTCCGGCTCATTCACTTCGCCCGACTACGCACCTCCCGTTCCCTCTGCCTAGAATCCCTTCACCCCAACTCTGACTCTTCCTTAAGAGGCATTCACCTCCTCAGGGAAACCTTCTTTCTTACTGCTCCACCCCAATGACTCCCCACAGCCATGAAACATGCCAAAGGAGAGGTGAAGATGAAGCCTAGGAGAAAATGAAGCTGATGCTATTTATTTAAAACACAGGGCTCGTCCTTAATTTTTTTATAAAAATCAATCTAGGTGGTGATAATCAATGGCTGCTAATATCACAAAAACAGAGACAATCAGTCACTTGAGACTCTTGTTGGAAGTACACAGCACCCACCATGAAGTGTTCTCACCCCCAAAATTACACCTAAGTCTAAGCAAGCCTCTCAATCTAATGCCTGTGTGTAGGAAACACAGGAACAAAATTCAGGTTAAGGAAAACTCTACAGGATGAATGATCACATTTTGTCAACAATGCAATTACAAAGAAAATAAAAAGAGATGCTGGGAGGAGCTTCAGATTAAAGGAGATTTAGAAGACATCTCAGCTAATTGCAATGTATGGATCTTATCTGGATCCTATTTCAAACAAACTGATTCAAAATACATGGAATTCAAGAGGGTTAAATATAATTTTTAAAACTACATGGAACATCAGGAATCAGATTTGTTAATATTAAGGACTTATTATTCATTTTAAGGTATGAGAACTGGTGTTATGATCATGCTTCAAAAGGGCTGTTCAGACCTCATATGATACCCTACACCCCTGAACTTACTCCAAGCCCAACAGTGAGACCCCATAGCTTAGGGATAAAAATATGGAACCCAAGGGAAAAAAGCAACACAATTTTTGACTTCTGAGATCAAAAGGGACTATCACAGTGTAAGACGGAAAATATTTAGGAGGAGACATGAGCAGATTGCTAAGGGATAATTTTCAAAAGATTAAAAGCATGACTCTTGGGCCAATGTAAAATTAGCACGTGTCAAAGATTTTATTCAACCCATCCATTAATGAGGAAATCAGTAAGATATTAAAACCAATTCAAAAGATAGACAGATCTCAAATAGGAATGCTGAAATAAATTTGCTAATAGATACAAAACTAGATAATACCTTATGGGGCAATAAAATATAATACCCAGGGTCATTTTTCTATAGGTGGAAATCAACAATGTCTCTAGTGATCAAAATTCATTTGCATTGCTATGGATAAGAATCATTTGTATTACTACAGTTTTTAACAAGTTAACTTCTTCCATGACAGTGATGCAAAATAGACTAGTCTAGGAAGGCGATCAAAAGTACCCACCCCTGTAGAATCATATAATCTCCAGAAGGTTCACTAGACCATGGTTTCTCAGCCTTGGCATCACTGACATTTTGAGCCAGATAATTCTCTGTTGTGGAAGCTGTCCTGTGCAGTGTCGGATGTTTAGCAGCATGCCTGGCCTCTACCCTCTAGATGCCAGTAGCATACCACCCTGCCCAGTGTGACAATCAAAAGTGCCTTCAGACATTACCAAATGCTTCCCAGTTAAGAACCACCATGTGAGACAATACTCGGCATTCCAATGAAAGGACTCCAGCATCCTCTTTTGTCCACTTCCCAGTCAGAGTTTACTGATAAGTCAGAACCACTTTCCCCCCACACCTTTTTTACTTCCTCAAAACTAGGGCAAACCCTCTGAGTTGGGCAGAAATAGAGTTTTTAGAGAAACCCAGAGGTGTGCTGGAACTCTACCCCCTGGAGTTAACTACCAAGGCTGTAGTGGGAGAAAGGACAATGGAACCTCCTTTAAATGAAGGGAACCAAGAGCAGAAAGAACCCGAGCCACGGTTCCCAGATACAGTTAAGTGATACGGTAAACCTCAGAGCAAAGCTCCCATCTAGCTGGCACAGATTAGAAGGAGCAGAGGGCTTATCTAGGCACCAGCGGGACAACTTCTTGAGTTTTATAATACCTAGGAGTTCAAAACTTAAATGGGACCTGGTTTTGGATGAGAAAACTATGATTGAAGCTGAAACAAAGGGAGTATCTCTCAGAAAGGTGCAGTATGGACAGTCTCTACTGGGGACCAGTGGGGGCAAAGTTGCATGGCAGAAGACCACTGGCTCCAGGGAGCTGAGGAAAGTGTCCTCAAGACCTGCAGGTCTTCCGTGAATGCCCCCACATTGCCTGTGCTGAGGGGCCGAAGGAACAGTTCCTTTGCTGGCGCAGGACAGAGTCAGCACAGAGAAGAGGACAACTCTTACCCCTCCACCGCCTCCTCCTCTGCCCTCATTCCTGACACAGTGAACCCTCAAGTCCATGGGGAGAGGCGAACAAAAAGTAAAATGTCCTGACTATGACGGGGCTAAGTCTGAAGTGACTGAGAAATCATTGAATGTGATCAAAATTCCCAGGTTGCTGGATTGAGTTTTATGCCACATTCAGAATGGGAGTTCAGGGCCCCAGAATAAAATGTTACAGACAATAAAGTTATATTTTTGCACACTCAAGTTTATGACTATAAAGTTTATACCAGTACAGGGATAAGAAAGCTAGTTCTGCACTAACTAGAAACCTTCGATTTTCTTATAGACAGACGTGGACCTTGCTGTGGAAAAAGCAAGACTGAACTGAGGAGAATGAACATTAAATAACCAATGAAAAAATCTGGACTCTGTGAACTGAACCATCCCCCAAAACCATAAGAGACATTGGCCAATGCTCATTACATGGTTGTGAACTACCGCAAAATGCCTGCAGCATGACATCTAAATAACAGCTGGTTATTTCCAAAGCATAATTTCTTTTACATGCATTTTAGTCACCACAAACAAATGAGTTATATTCAGAAGATAGGAATATCTGGAAAACAGATATTCTAACATGTCAATATACTGATTGAGTTTCAGTCAAATATATAAATGATTTATTAATTTAAAAAACTGCTCATTGAATATCTTATGTGCTTGATGCTGGTCTGGTCACTGGGGTTAGAGGGGTGACAGGCAGATTAATACTTTGTACTGCTTATGCTTATGTTCTAGGGGGATAGACATAACCCTACAAAACAAATAAATGTAATAGGTACCATAAAGAAAAATAGAAGGCCGGGCGCGGTGGCTCACGCCTGTAATCCTAGCACTATGGGAGGCCGAGGCGGGTGGATCGCTCAAGGTCAGGAGTTCGAGACCAGCCTGAGCGAGACCCCGTTTCTACTAAAAAAATAGAAATAAATTATCTGGAAAACTAAAAATATATATAGAAAAAATTAGCCGGGCATGGTGGCACATGCCTGTAGTCCCAGCTACTCGGGAGGCTGAGGCAGGAGGATCGCTTAAGCCCAGGAGTTTGAGGTTGCTGTGAGCTAGGCTGATGCCACAGCACTCACTCTAGCCCGGGCAACAAAGTGAGACTCTGTCTCAAAAAAAAAAAAGAAAAGAAAAATAGAGCCAGGGAAAGGGGCAGAGAGGAACATATGTTAGGCCAGGTATTCAGGGGAGATGTCCCTCATAAAGTGACTTTTGAGCAGAGTCATGAACAAAGCAAGGGAATTAGTTATTGGCTAACAGGGAAAGCATGTTTCAGAGAGAAGGAATAGTAGAGTCAAAAAACTCAAGGATGCAAATATTTGAAGAACATCAAGGAAGCCACTGGGGAAGGAGCAAGTTAGCAAATGCAGAGGATGGTAGGAGGTAAGGACAGACAGGTAGCTGGGAGTGAGATTATTAGGGCCCTGTAAGTCTATGGTAAGGACTTTTGTACCTGATTCTGATGAGATGCAAGTACATCAGACAGATGTAAAAGAGAAGCATGGAGTATTCTGACTTACTCCTGTGTTAGACTATAAAAGCTATAAATGGACACAGGCAGACAACTTAGAGGTTTTGCAATAATCCACCCAAGAGATCATGTTGGACTAATGTAGTAACAATAGAGTTGGTGAGAAGTGGTCATATTTAGGATACATTCGAAAGGTAGAGTCAACAGGATTTGCTGATGGATTAAATACAAGGAATGAAGGAAAAGAGTCAAAAATAACTCACAAATTTTTGGCCTGGAGTTATCACTTATTGCAGATTAGGTGAAAAGGCAGCTTGGCAGGAGAATCAAGAATTTGGAAATGTTAAGTAGACATTGGATATTTGAGTCCAGAATTCAGGAATGAGGCTAGGGCTGAGCATATTATACGTGGAAGTCATCACCATCTGGATGGTGTTTAAAGCCACATCCCTTATGAGTTCCCCCAAGATACTTCCATCTGAAGGACTTCCAGATTTATGAAGAAATGTTGTTGATTTACAGCCTGAAAAATCAAACTTGTAGAATAGATATTTTTTAATCTTTTCATCTATCAAAACACTTTAAACAAGATAAGCAAAAAATTATTTCTATCATGACAGATAATGCTCCAGCTAGGTGAGGTTAAAAATCCAGATTTATTGAAATTCTAAAACAAGAAACTGACATTTCCCTTCTTATTGCTTTCTACCACTGCATGATAGATATTAAAAATATTTGTGCTCAGTTTTCTGAAGCAGGCTCTATGACAAGTGTCACAGATACAGTTGTTAAAATCATTCAGTAAATACGTGCAAATTATTAATCATTGCCAGGTAATGAAATTGTTAAAACAAATAGAAGACAATCAATTAAAAGATCTTGTGTCCTTTGCCAATGCTGTTTGTTTGAGTAATGGAAGAATTTTATAAAAGTTTATTGTACTGTTAACTCCTGTTAAAATAACTAATTGGGAGGGCTTTTGACTGAGGCTGCTCCAGTGGCCTGGGTTCTTACGTGAGCAAACTGAAACCCAACCCAGTGTAGTGTAAACAATCATATTCTAGGAAAACAAAACTTAAGCTTAATTAATCAAAACCTGCCAACCAATCGCCAAGGACTATCCACTGAAATGATCCAAATAAGGCTACTGTTCAAGATTTTCTTGGAACAAAGGGAATGTTTGCCAAATATTTAATAATCAAAGACAAAAAGGGGCAATGTGACTTATGATTTCTTGCAGATATTACACTGCATGGGAATGAGCTAAATTTGAACTATCAAGAAAAGGGAAAGCTTATTTGTGACTTAGCTAAACAAAATACAAAAATTTGTATTGAAATTAAAATTTGTCATAATACATGTAAATAATAATGATTTTACACATTTTTCTAACATGAATCAATATGCAGAAGATTTTAATTGTAATTGATAATGTTATGTAAACTGGATGTAGGACCAAAAGAAAAATTTGAAGACTACTTTGCTGATAAATTTAATAATAATTCAAAATAAATATTGATAAATTTGAAGTTGTTTTCCAATTTTTGAATACCCCTTTGAATTTGATGTTAAAAATACTGTATTGTCATAAGTTAGTGAATTTATTTAACTTGAAAAAATACAGTTTTGAAATTCACACTTAGCTTCAAAGTAAAATTAATGGTTCTTAAAAAAATGAACCAGTTTTATCAATGTGAATATAAATATTATATAAGAGAAAAATTATTTTTGATACTCAATTTAGTTATTAGAAAATTTTAAGTATGTTTGGAAAAACTTGGGTATGTGAGTCTACTTTTCAACCAGAAATTTTATAAAATCTGGATACAGATAAAGTATTGCCAATGAAGAGTCTGCATTTAGTATCAAAATTGAGATATACTGTAAGCGTATATAAATACATGGCAGATTTCAAACAGGGAAAGAGAATGTAAAGTATCTCATCGATACATTTTATATTGATTGTTGAAATGATAATATTTTGGCTATCTCAGGTTAAATAAATTACATTATGAAAATTAATTTACCTGTTCCTTTTCAATTTTGTTAAAGTGGCTACTAGGAAATTTAAAATAACACATGGCCTAAGATATGGACAGCCATGGATGTGCTAGTGCCTTGGAGGCCGTGGGGCAGCCAGGATGTTGCTATGTAACCAGTATGTATTGGATGGGAAATGTTTAAAGAGGAACACCTCCAACCCTGGGTGAAGTGGCTTGTTTTTTTAATCCGTTAAGTCATTCACTTTCTGTTGAGACCTTAAGCAGGAAGTGGTTCTTCCCACCCAAAAAGATCAAACTCATCTGTTGTCATTAAACTTGACAAATTTGGCAGAGAGGATCCGGATAACAAAGAACATAGATCCTAAGCATTCAGATGAAAGGGAGACAGAAAGTATAACCCTGATATTTACACGGAAGCAGGTGTACCCTGCTCTATAAAATGCTTTATAAAATATTAGGGGTATTTTGTGAAGTATTTTATAAAGAAGTCAACATACCTGAATAAGACTTAATATATAGATATTATACAGAGAGAGATATTACACCTTGAACAAGTGGGTAAGCAAACGTCAACTTTCCACATTTTGTAACCTGAATCCTGAAGCAGCCAGGCCAGCATAGACTGTGATGAATCTATAAAACTGGATCTACAAAGTCAGAAAGAGAAAGGGACTGGCCCAGGCCAGAAGCAGGGCAATTCTGTTAGGCATACTGGCTAAATATTGCTAGCACTTATTTAGTAAAAATAGAATTGGAAGTTAATACTAAAACTGACTATAAACTATTCAGACATGGTATGTATTTCATGTAGTTATTATCTATAAAGTAAAAAAAAAATAGAGGTCTCATTCAATAATATGAGTTAATGGATTCACAACTTAAAATTTTAACATTTATATGAAAATCTAATTTAAACAACCTATCTAGGGACATGAGAAAGAAGCTGATACCTCTTCTAATGAAATCCTTAGCTGATCCAAAGACAGTTGGGCTTTCTTCTTGTGATTTGTATATATACTTTTTTAAAAGTTCTGACTTACAATTTTCAGCTTCATTGTTTTTATTTTTTACTTATGAATCAGTTCACACTACATTTATACATTTTGTATCTAACTACAACAAAACCTTTTTTTTACAGTGACAAATATATCAACTGCAGGTAACTAAACTTTCTTCAAATACTTGGGAGTTTAGAGTTTACCTCAGACTGGTGTTACCTCTTTTACATTTTGATGTCTTAATTGGCTTAGATCATGAATTTGTGCAATCTTCTACTGAAGAAGTTCAGGTGGCATCATTTCACATACATTTGTTACTTATTTATCTTTTGTAACTATTTTCTGTACAAATTTTTGATGGATGGAAAATTAGATACTTCACTAATAGTCTTACCAAGAAAAGACTTTTCTTTCAGGCCATTTGTACATTGAAGTTACCTTTGTCCCTTGAAGGGAGCTAAACTAATACTTAAAAGTGTTAGTGTCACCTAAATATTCACCAGTCAGACTCGCTGATATTCCTGAGGCCTCAGAACAGATACTACTTTGGTTAGTGCAACTTCACTTAAAAATTTATTCAGTTTATTAAAATAATTGTTATTTGGCATAGTCAAATGGTATCTAAATGAAAATGACAGCTTTACAAATAGTATATTTAAGTGAACTTCAGAACTATGGACACTAAAAATATGATGGCTGGGATTTATGATTTTTGTCTGGCAGCAAACGGGTTGGTCCAGATTCTAATAAAGCAGTCATATAAAAAATCTGAATTTGATAGAAAGATACTGCGACCGAGTGGACTCTCCCTAGCAAGAATAGAGGTTGGTGCGGTAATAGGGAAAAACAAATGAACAGTCCCTCTTAAAGAATTATGCCTGATGCCTGTTTCCATCTGGATGTGCCACAGCTTGTCCTAACACCTTCACAAATCAGGAGAGAACCAAACATGATTATACCAACACTTGCACTGTATATACCTACTCTGAAGAATAACAGAGGAAAGAGATTACTTGGAAGATATATTTATATATTTAATATCCTCAATAGATTTAAAAGAGAAATGGCCTGAGTATTAGGTATCTGGCCTTAAGTCTATCACTGAGTGGTATTATTTTACTTCTCTGAATTTCTTTCTTTTATTTTTCTCCTTCCCCCACTTTTTTTTTTTTTTTTTACATGCGAGTATGAAATTTATGGTTCTCAGCCAGAGAATCCCATCAGAATGCCCTAATAAGTTTCTGAAAATATACATTCCTACCTCTGGGGGATTCTTACCTGCCATGACTCAGGAAGGATGGGGCTGATCAGAAAGAGGAGGTTTGTCCTGTGGCTGTTGACAAAGCTCCCAGGATGAGTCCCACCCTCTGCTGCCCTGGTCCCCACCCCATCCTCTGCCAGGCTTCCCAGCCAGTTTAGAACTGCATAAATCACCCCGGTCCTTTCCAACTAAAACAATCCCTAATTCTATGACTCATTAAATCATGAAATAATCTAACAGATACGGCATAATAGAAGGGATCTCTTGCCCACTGAATTCTGTAACATTTGACCACAAATAGCCCGTAGGGGATAGTGAAGTTGTCCTGACTGAGCACTCCCACCTCCCGCCAAAGAAACCTTCACACCCTCCCTTGGACTTGCTCAAATCAGTTTCACGTACCAACCAGGACCAAATTAGAAAATGAAACCTAGCAGACAGAAATGCACCACACATTTGCAGAATAAGCATGTGGAAAGTACAAAAATCAGTTTTTATTATGAAATTTGTAAAAGCAACTCGCTTCCAATTTGGAATCTTCTTCCTAATGAAATCATTTTTCTCATCCTGCCAGCTGCACAGGGAGTGTGACTTATCCCAGTTCCCACCGTCATGACTCAGGTCCGAGGAAGTCAGAGCAGTAATGAGCTGCCCTTTCATCACACTGAACTGATAGAGGGGATTTCATATTTTAGTCAACCAAGAGCACATCCTGCATGTGTTGTCTTTCTCAAATGTGCGGACATCATTTAGCTTGTATGACAGGGTAACTGACAAAGGACAATTCAACCAATAAATGGTTTAAAGTGTTCCCCTAGTCTACTTTGCATTTAAAAAATAAAGTGTTGTTCTTGGATTATTTTGCTTTGGTGATATGTTTTGAGATTAAAGCAACACTAAAAATTATATTTTTAAATAATAATATTTTATATATGAAAGAGATTGCCTGAAAGATTTCGCCAGGCTTCCTGAAAAGATGCCAGTGGATCAGCTATCTATCTTAGAAATTTTATGTTTTTGTTTTTTTGTTCTTTGGTCTTTTTGAGACAGAGTCTCATTCTGTTGCCCAAGCTATAGTGCAGTGACAGCGTCATAGCTCACAGCAACCTCAAACTCCTGGGCTCAAGTGATCCTCCCACCTCAGCCTCTGTGGTAGCTAGGACTACAGGCATGTGCCACCACACCTGGCGAATTTTTTTCTACTTCTAGTAGAGATGGGGTCTCGCTCTTGCTCAGGCTAGTCTTGAACTCCTGATCTCAAATGCTCCTCCCACCTCAGACTCCAAAGTGCTAGGATTATAGGTATAAGCCACTGCACCAGTATGAACATTTTACATTAATAGTAAAATGGTATGTAAACACAAATGGAGGCTACACTTTTACTCTCTTTCTGCAATAAAATTTTAAAATGACTTCTCTATTTTTATATGCTTTATAAAAATAATGACAAATTACAAAATGGAAGGTGAAATATAGTTTAAATTTATATATATATATATATATATATGCATTCAGAGCACCATTAAAACAACTAAATAAAAAACCAGAGCAAATATCTTTAGATTACATGCACAGCCTGTCACTAGCACTCACATTTCAGAAAGTAAGCAAATAGCACAAATGACTAGATATTTTTATGAACTATTGATAATTGGGCTTGAAATAACAGAGGATAAAACCTATAGACAATTTCATGTTTTATTCTCAAAGATAAATTCCAGCTTTGGTGTGTGTGGTTGATATCTTTAACTCTAAAGCTATGAATTTATTTGCTTTATGTCTATTTATTTTACTAACTTACAATATTTTATTTTTCAAATAGCATGTATTTATTGAGAAAAATAAAGGAAAATAAAGTCATACTTTACAATATTATTGTCCAGAAATGGTTGCTGTTAAATAGTAATACTCTCTGTGGACATTAAGATAATGTGTGTTGAGAAGAAATTTTAAAATAAGCATTTATTCTAATAATTTTTGTATCTATAGACAGACATAACAAGGCATTTTGGAGCAGACTTCTTTTCAGAGAAGAGTCACTTGATTGACTCCTCTTAGTTACACAAAAATAAGGCTAGCAGATTCCTATTAACTGGGAAAAAGATATAACAAACTTGTAGAACCTGAAAAAGTCTCCTCTACACTATATGCCTTGATTAGCAGGGTTAGCATTTGCAGAGAAGGTGGACAAATTTGAATAATGGTATAGGAGCCTCCTGGGAAAAAAAGGAAAGTGAGTCTGATCTTTTTCCTTTTTTGAAGTTCAACATTATTAGAATATTTGGGATGGTCTTGACAGTGGCCCGATAGTAGGAAAAAACATCAAGGGCCTCAAGAAGAGCTCTCCAGAAGGGTAATTCATTCTTTCAAAGTAAAGGGCTCAAGTCTGGGGAAAGGGCTTGTCCTCGCACAGTATAGTCACTGAATCTAGAAGATCTTCAAGCACCAACCTGTTATGTGAGTCCCACGAAACAAACACAAAAGAGATAACCTTGGGATCCTGAGCATGGATCCCCTTTGTAGCCTATGCAGGGATCTGAAGTAGCCAACAGACTGCTGCCTCCTTGTGGTAGGGGACAGAGACACACCAGCTCCTGTTCCTAGAATAGTATGTGGCCCAGAGAAGGAACTCAATACAGCTTCAAGGGAAGAAGGCAGGCAAGAAAAGATATGGGTTCAATTAACCAAAGCAAGGACTGCTAAAAACAGGACCCACCATTGAATTGATCAGATTGTGTACTCAGCCTTTCACACTGAGTAAGTTTGTGCGGTTCTTGAACAATTCAGGGTAGAATGGTCCTCAAGAAAAGTACAGGGCTTTCTCCTAAAATAGAACTGTGGGATTTCAAAGGATTTAAGTAACGAGCGGGATGTGATTGTATTTGTAATTCAAGTTGGTAAAGTAACCTGTATGAATATATATGTATTTTAAAACAGAACGTCACATGAAACAAATTCTTTTAATAAATTGCTGATTTTCACTTAGGTTTATTATATGTTGATTCAAATATTCATTCATTCAATCAACATTTCTCAAAGACCTATTACTTAGCAGCACAATGGGTCCTAAGTGGAGTAATGCACTGCTTAACCCTCAAGGGTTTCAAGTTTAACAGGAGGGAAAAATAAATTACAACACAACTTGGTAAATGCTATCGTTGAGAAATGAACGAAGCACTGTGGAAGCCCAGATTAATACTACATACAAGAGGTTTATTTCCTATTTCCCTGACCACTCTTCAACATCCTTCATACTTCCTTCTTTTCTGCTTTGACCATAAATAGGGAAGCCACGAAAGGCCAAGTAGGATGCTCACCACTGTCAAACAGTCAAGTCATATGAACACTGATGACATCATTGGATTTGGTACTTAGAAGGCCATTGGTGAATCATTAAAAAGAACATTTTTTCAAAAAAAAAAGACTGCATTCTTTGCATTTCATCAAGTTAGCACCCAGAGTGAAGGTGCTTTTTGTAGAATTTCATAAAGAAAATTTGCTAATATTTTAGTGTATTCCACAATCAGTAGTTGTTATTCCAACTCTGGATCTCTGTCAGCTTTAGATTCAGAGCAAAGAGAATAACCTAACTTTTCCTTTTGGAAACACCCTCTTATCCCAGAACAAAGGGAAGACTGTCTTCGCCCCACTCAGAGTCTCTCATACCCCGTGTGCAGAGATAGCTGGACACAGTGTGCAGCCCAAGCCCCCCTCCTCCCTAGTTTATGGATTTTGCATAAAGGGAAAAGGCTCTATCTATGGAGGCAGGGGGTTAGGACAGCTGTCCTTGAAAAAGACAAAGGGAATTCTTTCTTTAATTCATTCTGTAACCATTCTTCTCTCTGTGCCTCTCTGGCTTTCCAGAGTCAACATGACGCTTGTACACTGAGGATGAGGAAGAGAGAAAATGACTTCCCATTCCTCCAATTCCATCCTCACCAGAGATACTCCTTCAGCTTCTCTCCATCATTTTCTGCCTCTTTTCCAAGAAGGAACTTAAAAATGGGAAATGGGGCTTCAGGAGTTGGAGCTTTACAAGCGGATTTTTTTTTTTAAAAGTCACTTGATGGATACATTCACTCACCTGAATTTACCTGGTTGTAACGGCAGCTGCCCACTCAATTTCCCTTTAAAAATTCACAAATGTGTGTGGGGCAATAATTGTAGGTCCACTGGCAGATGATCTGTTTTTACAAAGTGCAGGAGTCGCCATCTAAAACCTATAAACTGTCACAGTCTGTCATCATTGCAAAGATGCAGCCATTATTTAAATTAGACTGTGAATGATTTTTTTCCCTCTGTGATGGCTTTTCAGATGATGATATGTCAGAAGCAAGCCACAATAAACTGGCGTTAAGCATTCTCAACGCATTAGTTCTGCCCATAATTTCGTGCTTTCAGGAAAGCATACTGATGATATAAAAAAGATTTTGTCTCTGTTTATGCCTGCCAGAAAAAAAAAAAAGAACCTCCAAAGAAATATATTTGACACAATTACCTGAATATGAGCTGGCCATTATGGCTTCTGCAGGTAGAAAAAAATAAATGAGCCTCACTTATTGCCAGCTAGGATAGATCCTTGGTGAAAAGTCTCTCTTGAATATGGGTGAAAATAATCCCTCGACTTTGTTTAGTATTCAATAGTTCGTAAAACCTTAAAGCAACATAATGTCATTTAATTTTCACAATAATGCTGTGTGTTAGTAGAGTACATTGTCTCATCATTATTCTCGTTTTACAGCTGAGGAAACTGTGGCTCAGAAAATTTTTGGTGACTCACTCAAGGTTCCATGGAGTTAGTCAAAGACAGAACAACCTAAACCCAAGTCTTTTACCTTCAGAACACCTCCCCTCCCTATTAACACCTGATGTTGAGTCTCTTCTGGCTTGATTCTCTCTTTTACACAATGAATTCAAGTGTTTCAAAAATATGAGCAGTCCGGTGCAGGAGATAGAATCTTAGTGCAGTGATTCTCACGCTTCGCAAGCTACACATTAGAATCACCTGGGGAGCGTAAAAAAAAAAAATCCTGGTTCTCAAGCCACACCCTAGTTCCAATAAATCAGATTATCTGGGAGTGGGACCAGATGTCAGTAATTTTTTAACTCCCAAGAGATTGCAGTATGCAGCCAAATGCTGCATTTGCAATTTATTTCTCTAAATTGCTGGGCATTAGAATCTCCTGGGAAGTTTGTCAAATAACAAATAGTTCATCCCACCCTGGAAGATTGGATTCATTAGAAAGGGGTAGAACCCAAGTCCCTGAATTTTTAACAAGCTCCCCCATTGCTTCTGTTGCACACAAAGTTTGATAACCTTTGCTTTAGGGGTTAGGATCAACTTTTGAGCAAGATGAATCTGGATTTGACGGGGCTGCCAGCTGTGTGACCCTAGACAAGTTCTTAAACCTCTCTAAGTTTCAGTTTCCTCATCTATACAGAGAAAATAAGAATAGTACTTACATTTACAGTTGTCTCAGTGATTAATTGATATGATGCAGTGGTTCTCACATCGTGGTCCTGGGCCGGCAACATCAGCATTACGCAGGACAATGTCAGAAACACAAACTTATAGGGCCCCAGCCACACCTATGGAATCAGAAACTCTGAGGGTGGGCCCTGGCAGTATTTAACAAGAAGCCATCCCAGGTGATTCTTATACATGCTAAAATTTGATCACTGCTGTAATGCTTATAAAGTGATTAGACCAGTGCCTGGTACGCAGTGTGTGCTCAATAAAAGTTAGATATTATGTTGTGATTATTCACATCACTGTCGTCATCCTCATTTGTGCGACTAGCTTCTAACGCATGGTAAAAATAACCTCAAAAAAAATCACAAAATCACAGCTGGAAATAAAATTACAGAGGAAGAGCAGACCCAATGTCAAGATCACTACTGCAATTATCAGCACGAATGGTCTTTGTCCTCACAAACAATACAACATTCCTGGTAAATTATGATCACCTGATCATACTATTTCGCTCTTCAAAAACCCACCAATAGTTTTAATTGCCCATAGTTCTGAGTCTAAAGTCAGGCCTGACGTCCTTCACCAGCCAGGTATGTATAGCTCTCTCCCTCCCCATGTATGTCCTTGGCTTTTTTTCAGATCTTTGAAGAGTCACGCTCCTGTCTAACTTCTGATTCCTGAGAATTACCCAGCTAAGAATCATTATCTCCCCAGAAGGGAAAAGAATGCAAATAAATCAGGAATTAGCCCTGTAGTTAGTTTAAATAACCTGCTGCGTTCCTACTGTGTGCCTACTATACCCCTAGCAAAGTGCTGGGGATTTGTAGCTGAATAAAACAGACCTCATCCCTAACTTAATAAAGTCTAGTGGGGAAGGGGGAAAGACACTGAACATAAACAAAAAATTAAATTGCTACGTATGCACAAAATTCTACAAAAGACAGATACAAGGTGCTAAGGGAGGCTACAGTGGGGTACCTGACCTGGTGCGCAGGGCAGCCGATGTTGTGGGCGCAGGGAAGCTCCTGAGAAAATGGTGCTACCCAACCCAAAAGGGGTCCAGCTTAAGTCCGGTTGCTCACCACACAGAAAGCCAATTACTGAGACAACGAGGATTGCCAGGGAAGAAAGGTTTAATTACAATTGACGACAGCTGGGAGAATGGTTTGGGAGGCCTCAAATCCATTTCTCTAACAGAAAGTAGGGGCTTTTAACAAGGGGCTACGAGCATTAGGGGAGGTTAGTGAGGGATGGTGAGTCTGGGCATCAGGAAGTCTGTGCAGGGGACTTGGAATCTCAACTCCTTTGTCTTGCAGAAATTCTGCCATTTCTGGGAAACAACTCAGAAAGGTCAAGTAATTAGTTAAAAGTTACAGGCTTCTAGTCATCAAGCCCTACTGGCCTGAGAATCTAAAACATGAGAGGGAGAGGATTATGAGAAACATATAAGGGTCATTGAATTTTGTTCACAGAGCTGCCTGCAGTGGTGTTGAACCTGAGGTTGAAGATGTGTAGAAACTGTACAAGAGGAAAGAGCATAGGGTGGAAAAGTATGAGCATCCCTGATAGGGGGACTAATAAGTACCAACATCCAAGGGTGGGTAAAAGCATGGTACATTCAAGGATGCTTTGGCCAAGACAAATCAGAGTTAATGAACACCTGCCCACTTAACCTCTGTTCTCAACCTCAGACTGAAGGGTGGAGACTTGAACCAATATTAGCTTCACTCTCTGTGTCTGTCTGAACCCATGAAACTATTGTTAGATCACATTGCTGAAACTTTGGGAAACTGAGTGAATTAGACATGAACAAAATTAAACTCCTTGGAGTATCTTGGAATCCACTTGGAATCCATATCTTATCAAAAATCATCAAAAATTAGGCAGAATCCCTGGTAAGGAAATGTGATGAAAAGTTAAAGGAAATTATATTATTTTTGCCTTGAGGAAAGACAGATGAAAAACAATTTTATATTGTTCTTCTGTATTTGAAGGACATATATATAAGAAGACGATCTGTTTTTCTTCATCTCCATTGAGAACAAAGGGAGAAGAAATGAGTTTAAATAGCAATATTAAAAATACAGGTTTGACATAAAACAATAAAAAGGGACACTTAAATAGTTTCCCTAAGGCATTTCTAAATAAGCTGTATTTTCCTAGATTGGAGACATTTTACCTGGAAGCAGAATAGCAAACTGCATAATTTCTTCAAGTAAACTTGCTATCCTATGACGTCTATTCCAAAGAAAGCCAAGATCAGTGCCAATAAATTGAAACAGCAGTGCCATCTAGTGGAAAATGCAGTAATAACACTCAACCTACCAATCTATGATTAAATAAATCCCTATATACTTTAAATATGAAAATTAATGAATTTTTTAAAACCTAGATGCAAACTTCTTTCAAGATTATATTTTCCTATTCATACCTCAGCCACATTCACTGAAGAAAACCCCAAAATCATCAGGCTGATTGATAACTGAACCCCCCAGTGGGCACTGGCAGATTATAATATAAGTACTTTAATAGTCACAGTTTAAAGGCTAAACCCAGCACAATTGGCATGTTTCAATTAAATTTTTAACAGCCACACTCCTAATGGACTTTCCAGATTTGAAGTCAAGTACAAATCCCTGTTGCTGAGATAAAGAGTGATTCCAGTTAGCAGGCATCAGGAAGCTAAAATGACTGATGACTTTTGGCTGCCTTCCTTCTGGTCCCTTCCAGGTGACTCCTCTCAAACATAGTGTCGTGAGAGACATCCCACTGTTGTCAGTGGTCTTCCTCACCATAGATCCAAACACCCAGTATAGCCAAAAATACGTAGATTCATGAGGAGTGCTTAATGCCAATAAAACATACTTGGGGCCAGGAGCGGTGGCTCACACCTGTAATCCTAGCACTTTGGGAGGCTAATGCAGAAGGATTGCTTGAGGCCAGGAATTCAAGACTATCCTGGTCAACACAGTGAGATCTGGCTTTACCATTAAAAAAAAAACAAACAATTAGCTAGGTGTGGTGGCGCACATCTATGGTCCCAGCTACTCAGGAGGCTGAGGCAGGAGGATCACTTGAGCCCAGGAGTTTGAGGTTGCAGTGAGAGCTATGATGATGCCACTGCACTCTAGCCTGGGGGACAGAGCCAGATCCTGTCTCAAAAAAACAAAACAAAAAAACTTACTTGGGATAGACAGGGTTCCTATGAGAATTGAATGCAAGAATATGTATGACTTACATGGAGAAACTGTAGGTGCTAGTAATTTGAGATCCAGATCTACCCTTTCTTCTCTGTTCTGTGATAATGAAGCTGGAGCCTATATTTTTCCTTTGCAGATTGCATGATGATAAAATTGAGTTTTGTCAGTTGAGGGTGCTGGAGGGACCCTGCAAGAGGAAGGAGTTCTGTCTCCTGGTTCCACGGACCCCTCTGGGTGGGCTTCCAGGGCCAGGGCAGCGTCTACAACACCCAGCTCCTACAGCACTAAGCAGTCCCCGGCACCTCCTGTGTGTGGCTTTCCTCCTCACCCCCTCAGACAGCTGCTTAGTGAGGTGCCACAGGCCTGGCACCTTCCCTGGCACTCCTTTAGGGGCTTCACAGCCTCTGTACACTTCACCATTCAGGGAGCCAGAGCCATGCCTTCTCCGATAAAATCCGGATCTCAGCCTTGGGGTGACAGGCTTTTCCAGATGCATTCCTTTCTTGGGTTCTCTCTCTCTCAGCGATCAGTGGCTGCTCCCTGTATCCTCCTGTATTATTTACAGTTCTTTTCACTCACTAGCCAATTCCCAGTACTCCAATTCCCTATTATATTTCATAAATCTTTGTAGTAAACATCCCCTGTTCAAATTACTATATGGTTTATGTCTCCTGATTGAACCCTGATGCATATACTATACAATCGATCAATAAACGGTAAATAGGAATGGACCTAAGTTTTGTGGGATCTAAATTTTTCAGAATTTGGAGTCCCCCTTCAAAGGGAATGATATGACATTGTTCATACAGAATTAAGGATAGAATCTTGGAAAAACCTCATGCACATGAGGGCCCCTGAAACATCGGCTTCACAGCAAATCCACCACTGATGGTAGTAGTTGTTTTTATTAGAGGAGTATGTGGAATGCCAGCTTACCCTCTTCCTTGATATCATGGTATTTGGGAAGCAGATTGGTCACCGGAGAGGTAGAGTGTTTTGAGGAATCACGTATCAAGGAATATGAAAGCCTGGACAATAGTCTCTGCTTCTGCACCTTTCACACTCCCCCACCCCCCGCCCAACACACACCCCTTAGCTCCCTGTTGACCCTCTTCTGACTTTTTAAGGCTCAGTTGAAAGGTACTTTGCTTTTCCATCACTTTCCTGCCTGCCCTCCTGGGCACAACTAATTGCTTCCTTATGTATATACAAATAAAGCTTCAAACATACAGTATCTCATTATGGGATTCATCAAACTGAAATGTAGATATTTTTCTTTCTTTCCTAGTACAGCGCACACATTAGATATTCAGTAAATGTTGTGTGAATCTAATTGAATCAAACAATGTAAATTTCAGACATGCCTGAGATTAGTCAGTGCCCTTCAATTCACACTTTGTGGGTGACTGATTATTCCTCCTATTCAAAGTTCTGACAATGAAACGATTAATACAAAAGAAGGCACTGTCTCCCAAGTTGAATTCTATAGACGCTAATCTTAGATTGCACAATACATGTGTTAATCTAATAAAACAAATTCCCCAAAATCAAAACAGGTGATGCAACACTGAGTTGAGAAAGTAGGTATCAGAGAACCAAACATAGCTATAAAATGTTTTGAAATGGTTTCCATTTAAGTGATATTAACACAGAAGTTGCATCGATAATGAGTCATTTTCCATCTTCTATTCTCCCAATAAAAAGGAAGACCATTTCCTATCAGTCTTAGATCATTCTATGAGGGGCAAAGAGCCCCAAATTTTCTAATGATACTGCTTAATTACTGCTATGGCTTGCATATGTCTCCTAAAATTCATATGTTGACTGGAGATGGGGCCTTACGACGGTAATTAGGATTAGCTAAGGTCATCAGAGTGAGGGCCCCACGCTGGGACTGGTGACTTTATAAGATGAGCAATGGAGACGTGAGCTGGCACACGTGCCCTTGTCCTGTCACCATGTGATGCCCTCTGTCCTGTTATAATGCAGCAAGAAGGCCCTCAGCAATTACCAGCACTGTGCTCTTGAACTTCCTAGCCTCCAGAACTGTAGAAATAAATTTCTTTTCTTCATAAATTACCCAGTGGATGGTATTCTGTTATAGCAACAGAAAACAGACTAAGCCAAATACTTTATCAAATACTAATGCTCCAAAATGTTAAGATTTCTTCTATCCATTCACCAAGTCACCCAGCCAGCCCACCAATGTAATGCAAATGCTAAGCGTAGGTCTAATCTCAGGAATCCCTTATTCTAAACTGCCCTGTCTTTCCTTTCCCCACATTGTTTCTCAAAGTAAAGCAAAACATTTTCTATCATACAACTTGCCTGTCCGTAGAAACCCCTCCCTAAATATATTAGGATTTAATCAAGTCACACAGGTTTCCTTTCGTCACACACAAACATCTGAAACCATGACAGATAAACCTGGTGTATGGCCTGTCATGAATGGATGTACTCAGAATGTTTGCATGTTCACATTGCTCCTCCATCAGCCCATTAGGCCAACATATTGTAGCTCTGGTTCCTTCCCTGCAATCTAGTCGGAGCCGGAACATAAGGCCAGAGATAAAGAAGAAAGGCTGAACTGCAGAACATCAAGACATCTCCTCTTATTCACTTCCCAAGGCCCCCTGACTGGCCCAATGTGTAGACTTTTGGGTGGGGATGGGGCTTGCGGTATACAGATTGGGATCCTATCCAGGGATTTCCTTAGGCTTTAGCAGAAGTCTACTGGAACAGAAATTGACATTTACCTAACTCATTGTGGCTGGGCACCAAGGAAAAAATAAATTGCTAACTGCTATAAATTTGTTTAGATATGGAAATCCAGTAAGAAATCAGTAGGAGTTCACAGTCACTCTCTGGCTTTATTTAAGGTTCTTTTCATCTATATCTTTGAACAGCATAGGTCATCAGAGACCAGAAAAATTCTAGCTAGATTTTTCTTTCTTCTCTCCTTGTGCATCCCCCACACTTCTGTTAGTTATTATTGTAATTGGTACTATGTCAGAAACTTCTTTACTCTTCCAACTTTCATATCAGTTAGAACTAATGAATTTATGCCATTTTCAGGAAGCCAGATTGACAAAACAGAAAGCTTTGGAGGGCGATGTTCTTGGTTAACCTCACAATGATCATTTTCTTATTTTCATATTTTACTTTAATTACAGTTTAGTTGTTCATTGCTCAGATCATCCTTCTTTGTCTTCTCATAGTTGCACAGTGACCAACTGCTATAGTAGTCACAGTTGTGGCAGGGGCAGCCCTGTCTAGAAATAGGACAAACTAGAAACATATATAATTTACAACTGCATTTAAATTATAAATAGGACAAACTAGAAAAATACATAATTTACAACTGTATTTAATAAAGCTGAATTTATGACTCATGAATTTCTTCTGTTTCTGTGGTTTGGAATTAGGGAAAGAGTGTATTTGCAGATATTTTTGCGGTTGTTGATGTTAATTATTTGCGACAGCACAGTATATGGTGAGGAGGTTGGGGTTGGGGTAAGAAGGGGTCCAGGGTAGAATACACAGCTTCCCAATTTGTAGCTGATGTGACCACTTAGGCACAAACAAGAAACACCTTCATTCCCTCGCTTGCATTCTCTCTTATTTTTAAGCCCTCTTAATGTGCCTATGGTCAGCTTACAGACTTAATTCTAACCAGAACCTAGAAACCCCTTTGTAAACATCTTTTCTGCCTTATAATATGAATAGCTAAAGCAGTTGACTGTCAAGTATTCTAATAAATGCCAAGATGGAATGAGAGGCATAGTTAAGAGTCCTGCCAAACTTCTCTCTCTGAGACTGTCGGGCATACTAACTTGGTTCTTTGAATGGATGTAGTGGGGATCTTTCCAATTATCCACATGTCTGTGGTAAACTTATATAAAAAACAGACCAAAAATTAATAGCAGATAACAGACCCAACCAAACAGAACCCACTGATTCAAAATCTTCCTCTTCCTTCCCCTTGGGCTTCCGGAGGGAAGGATTCTTGCTTAGTGAACATATTAGCCCATCTGGGCTGCTATAACACAATACTCTAGACTGGGTAATTTATAAATGACAGAAATTTATTTTTCACAGTTCTGGAGGCTGGGAAGTCTAAGACCTCATTTCTAAAAATTAATTAATTAAACTATAAATAAAAAATGAAAATTATACAGAGATTTTTAATGATATGAATATATCATGATGTTAAATTAACAATATCACATAGAGAATTGTATTTATGACTATTTCTATGTTATAATGCATGAAAATGATGGCAATGGAAATATATCAACATATTAATGATTACTTGTAGGGAGGAGAGCAATGTAAATTTTCTTAAAATTTTCAGAGTTTTATAAGTAATTCTCTACACTGACTTTTAGATTTAGAAAAACATACAAACATTACTTTTTAAAATGAGAAATATTATAGCAACTTGCTATGGACCAGAAGATACTGGTCAATATAAGCCTGACATTCTTTCAGGGTCATATAGACAAGACAAACAACTATTTAAATTCTATTCATTTACTTTAGAGCCTCTCCTAGTCTCACAAGGTTGGGTTAGGTGGCCCCCTTCTTTGCACCACTAATACTGCCAAACTAATCTAGGGTGATTTATGTCTCTCTATGTTGTGTGATCTCTTCTTGTCTATCTTCTCTTTTTTTTCATTTTCTTAAACATTTTTTCATTTTCAAAATATTAAGGCTATACAAATGTTTTAGGTTACATGGATCACTTTTGTGATGCTTAAGTCCCAGCTATAGGTGTGCCCATCACCCGGAGAGTGTTCATTGGACCCATTAGGTAGGTTTTTGCCCCTCCCATCTTCCCCTCTCCCCCCTGGTGGATTTCCACTGAGTTTTAGTTCCTTCTGTGCACAAGTATGCTCATCAATTCCAATTTAATAGCGAGTACATGTGGTGTTTGTTTTTCCATTCTTGAGATACTTCGCTTAGGAGAATGGTCTCCAGTTTCATCCAGATTGTTGCAAAAGGTATTACTTCATCTTTTCTATGTCTGAGTAGTACTCCATGGTATACATATACCATACTCATGAATTGATGGGCACTTGGGTTGATTCCTCATCTTTGCAATTGTGAATTGTGCCGCAATAAATACTTGAGTGCAGGTATCTTTTTGATGAAAAATCTTGTTTTCCTCTGGGTAGATACCCAATAGTGGATTGCTGGATTGAATAGTAGGTCTATTTTTAGTTCTTTGAGGAATCTCCATACTGTTTTCCATATGGGTTGTACTAATTTGCAGTCCCACCAACAGTGTATAAGTGTTCCTTTCTCTCTGCATCCATGCCAGCTTCTATTGTTTTTAGACATTTTAATAAAAGCCATTCTAGCAGAGGTAAGGTGATATCTCATTGTGGTTTTAATTTGCATTTCCCTGATGATTAGTGATGTTGAGCATTTTTTCATGTATTCATTGGCCATTTGTCTGTCTTCTTTTGAAAAGCTTCTGTTCATGTCTTTTGCTCACTTTTTAATAGGGTTGTTGGGTTTTTTTTCTTGCAATTTGCTTGAGTTCTTTATAAACTTATCTATCTTCTCTATGTGGCTGAACTCCGACCACTAAGCACACGGGCCAACACACAGTAGGTTTTTAATAAATGTTTATGTATGTTTATGTAGCCTGAAATTTACCTCACCAATGGCTGTATGTGCTATTTGTGATTTTTTGTATAAATAAAAACATGCATTTCCCACTGAAGAGGGAAGATACATGCAGCACAGCACAAGGTCAATAGAAAAAGACAGTTTATTAGACACAAACCTTTCTGTTAGCTTCTGTTCATTCATAGAATGATAATCAATATCACTCAGGTGACATAAATGTAGTATAGATTCATGAAAGCAACATTTGAGAGGCAAGCATTCATAGAAATGCATTTGATGATGTGAAGCCTTTTTTATTATTTCAATCTGTAGTTTTTTAAAAAATTTAAAATTTTTAAATGAAGATACTTTTCGTGGTTAAATTAGAAGAAAGAATGCATCATTCTTTCACCTTCACCATTTCAACAAAGAAAAACAAGGCTGTAAATACAACACAGTCATTATGTGCCAATTCCAAAGAGGAAGGGGAAAAAGTAACTTATTCATCTGTTGCGGGTTTTTTTTTTTAAACAAGGCTAACTATATAGTTTCAACTCAACTTCTATTACTCAGAGAAAAAAAAATGACTGGTAAAAAATAATTACTTGGCTCATTATTTGTATGGTATTTTTTTTTAGAAAAAGCAAATTGATGAAGATGGATTATTATAGTTAGACAGAAAGCAAAATCAGAATTCTCTTTCTATGTAATTTATCTGAAGTTTTAGAAAATCAATTATCACAAAAATCATCCAGCTGAATGGAGCCTTAGTGGTCTGATTTAATTCCACCATTTTATAGATAAGAAAACTCACTTGCTGAAAAGGTTGATGATGTAGGGACCCTGAAGGTTTGCTGAAAGATTAGCTCACAATAAGACAGATTAGTAAAACAAAGGGATTACAAATTTGTTTACAGTGCTCATGGGGAAAACCACAGAGTGATTGCCCAATATCCCAATGAGGTCCAGAAGCTTATATACCCTCTTCAGGTTACAGAAAGTATGGGGGTTTGGATCCTTGTAAAACAGGTTATGGAAAGGAAGGGAGAATTCTACTGAGGGGCAATAAAAGATTACCAGGGAGAATGATTGGGTAGGAAGCAGAATTTAGCTTGTAAGTAGTTTTCTGGGAATTTAAATGATCTTTGGAGACAGTCATTATCTTGTAAAGGAGCCTGCTCGGATGTGATTACATTCTTGGTGCTAGTGAAATAACAGGTAGGAGAACATGGACAATTGTTCTCTTTAGTGGGTCCATCCTGTCTTTATGTGGTTGGGGAAAAGGTCTCTTCCAAAGCCTGATGATTTCTAATTTTAATTCAAAATACTCATTATACCAGGGAACCATATTTTGGGGTGAAATTCCCTGAGCTTCTTCAATGATTTGCCAGGTCAACACATAGTAAGAGGAGGAGACAGAGCTCACTCTGGCTCTACATCACGACAAATCCTGGACCCAAAACGCTGGGGTACACGGCGTTCTTCCCCATTCCACACTCCTCCTGAGGAGTTGCAGCAGGGTAAAGCTTTATGTATTAAATTGCTTAATCAATTTTCTCCCAAACTTATTTGGCCATAGAACCTGTTCACCTTTTAGCACCTATGAGCATTCTCCAGGAATAAATTTGGGTAAGTCAGAGGTAATACAATTATCCTTGCTACGGTCACGGGAACTAGGTCTCACAGGTGCTACCAACAATTCATGTGGTTATCAATCCAAAAATGCACTGGATGGAACCAGTTCTTCCATGGAACTTGCTGTGTACACAAATAAGCTTGGGCTGGTGACAAACCAACTCAATAAAATGCTTACAAAAGCATGACAGTTTGCTCATGCTATCTGACTTTGCCTGTCACAGGAAAAGTTAACCTGCACAGTGAAAGAGTGCATGGCTGTCATCCCTTCACACAGCCCTTCAAACAGAGGATTAGCACTGTCGCACAGAAAGTGGTGTTTTAATTGCGATAATGCCTTCCAGGCAGAGGACTCTGCTTTTAATGATTCTTTTGCCCACTTCCTCCAGGCTCTGGAAGAGCAGAGGGACGAAAAAAATATAATCGTAAAGAAGTTTATTTTCCAAATTGGAACTTGTGTTATATTTTGTAATCCTTTCATAGAAACAGTACGTGCAATGTATTCTTTTGATTCTTTGAATGAGCGGGACAGTTTATTCAAGGACATGAATAACTAATAATAAGTTTAGCTTCAGGAGAAACAGGAAGAAAATTAAGCATATTAACTCATTCAAGTTACTAGTACCTCCCTTCCTGTCTTGCTCTGTGATTTTAAATATAAGTACTATTAAAGGACTAATGAATGCTCTAATTACACAAGCTTTAATAGACTTATTAAACGGAGAACAGCGATTTCTCCCTATAAGTACCCAATTTAATATAGAAAGGCTAAATTAGGGAGCAGAGAAGACTAGAACAGAGTAATCGTTTGCTAGACAAAATAGAACATAAATGTATTTTAAAAAATTGAATATGCCCAAGTTTATAAAAAGTTAACACAGGAAATGACCTCATTTCATTTTGAGATATCTCATTTCTGAGATGTCCTTGAACATAGAGCATAAGATGTATTTTAACTGAAATGATTCTTTCTGAGTAATAGCACGTTCTATTGAGAATAACATCTGTGAATTTGCAAATTAACTCAATTTGAGAAGGGAGACAACATCAGACTACATAAGAATTTTACTTTGCAAAAGGAAACTTGAATATTAGCAACACATGAATAGCTCTTAGAAAAATAATCTTCTCCTGTGTTTGCAAAAGCAGCATTATTATTAAGAAAACCAATTTGCCTAACATCAGACCTGTACATTCTAGGGTTCTTCCCATGTAATAACAATAACAATAAATCATACCAAAATGTCATCTACCCTGGTGAGTTTTTTCCACTGTGAGCCCTTGAAGGCTCACCAATTTGATTTCATCAGCACACAAACCACAGATTTGTTCTTCATGGATAGTTTCACAAAAACCAAGCTCCAAAGACTGATGTATTTGTACACCCATGTCCATAGCAGCATTATTCACAATAGCCAAAAGGTGAAAGCAACTCAACTGTCTAAAGAGGAATGAAAAAACAAAATGTGATATGGATACATACAATGAAATTTTATTCAGCCTTAAAAGGAAAGAAATTCTGGCACATGATACAACATGGATGAACCTTGAAGACATGCTAAGTAAGACAAACCAGTCACATAAAGGACAAACACTCTACGATTCCACTTATGGGAGGCACCCAGAGTAGTCAAATTCATGGAGACAAAAAGTAGAATGAATGGTAGTGACCAGGGGCTGGGGGTAGGGGTGAATGAGAGTTGCTTAAGGGGTATAGAGTTTCAGTTTTGCAAGATAAAAAGAGTTCTGTGGATGACAGTGGTGATGGTTATCCAACAATGTAAATGTAGTTAATACCATTGAACTGTGCCCTTAAAAGTGGTTAAGACAGTAGATTTTATGTTGTATATATTTACCATAATTTCAAAAATTTGGAATCCCTGTTTTTCATTTATATGCAAAAACAGAACTGTTGTACGGACTTGAATATTTGCAGTTTGCTAACTAGCTTAACCTTTCCCTATGCCAGAGAGAAAAGTTAAATTGCACATGGAGAACTGCTTTGAGGGCTAGACTTGAAACAAGGGGAGAACAATGAGTTGGATGTTTAGGACACCTGTCTGACACAGATGACACATCAGTCTCACAATGGGGAGAGACTTGTCACAGTGTCCACACAGCATTCTGATTGGGGAGGCCAGGACCCCCTGTGTTTACTGTAACAGTAAGGACAGCTTTGCCAGGGTTCTTGGCTAAGGTCCTCCCCCCCCCCCCCCCCCCCCCCCGAATCTGCCAAAACCTGCCTGATTTTCTTTCTCCTGTTTTTCTAAGACTAATCAATCCTTTTCTGACTAACCTAATCTTTCTTTAGATATGCAAATATATTCTATTAGATCACAGTCAAAGCTTTCAGATCCAGGAGGTATTCTGTCTAAAGTGACCTTACAGATGAGAGCAAAGATTGTTGATTTCACTTCAAAGAATCTCATATTTCCCTTATTGATGAGGTTTTGGAGGATACTTCACTATAGTGCCCAGGTACTAACAATTATAGATCTTATCCACATGATAATAAATAAAACATTCAGTTCAAACCCATTTTTTTCCTGCATTATATTATTGGTATCTAGGAGGTCAACACTGACTCTCTCCCTAGGAGCCCCCAATTATGATATGAAATGAAGGGAATTACTGAGAGATTTGAGATAGACATATCTTTGGGAAAAGAGGGCTGAAGAGAGAAAGTTGAAAGTAAGATAAAGTAAGAAGGAAAATGAGAAAACAGTAGCATGTACTATAGTCACCCTTATCCACAGTTTTACTTTCTGAGGTTTCAGTTGTCTGCAGTCAGCCAAGGTCTGAAAATATTAAATGGAAAATTCCAGATATAAACAATTGATAAGTTTTAAATCACACACCATTCTGAGTAGTGTGATGAAATGTCACCCCTTTCCACTCTGTTCCACGTAGGACATGAATGGTCCCCTTGTCCAGCATCTCCACACTGTCTACATTCCTGACCCAGGAGTCATTTAGCCCTCTCAGTAATCTGATCAAGTGTCAAGCCATCACAGTGCTGTGTTGAAGTACCCTTATTTGCCTTAATAATGCTCCCAAAGCATGATAGTTGTGATGCCAGCAATATTTGGATGTGCCAAAGAGAAGCAGTCAAGTCCTACCTCAAAGCGAAAGGGTTAAATTTCTTGACTTAATAAAAAGGAAAAAAAATGTATGCTGAGGTAGCTAAGATCTACAGTATGAATGAATCTTCCATCTGTGAAATTGAGGAGGAAAAAGAAATTCATGCTAGTTTTGCTATTGCACCTCAAACTGCAAAAGTTATAGCCCACAGTAGGTGATAAGTGCTTAGTTAGGAAGGAAAAAGCATAAAATTTGTGGGTGAAAGACATGAACAGAAACCTGTTCCAACTGATGGTATGAGGGCACCTAGAAAATAAAAGGGGTAGAATGCAAATCTGTCAGTTTGGTTGCTCTTTTTCTATTGTCATCAGCAAAAGTCTCCACTGGGAAAGAAGTTAAAAACTGGTAACAATGTACTTTCGTAAGTGTCTCTTAAAATTATCTTGTTGTCTCAGATTCTATGAGGCAGAATTATCAGTGTAGCAATCTTAAGTAGTAACAATCCCATGCAGATCTTTAAAGGACTCTCCCCAAAAGCTTCTTCTCTCCCAAACGGTAACAAAAGTAAAACCAATAAGCCAAGGAAACTGCAGCAATGTATTTATTGGAAATGAACTAGACATTACATTAACCTGATAAAGATGTAACAATGCAGGAAACATAACTGGTGCAACATTTTAAAAAATCACAAATGAAAACAAAATCATTTTCAAAATAAAATATTGTATCTAAGTCACCTTCATCTCTGAACACCATAATGTAACTCATAATGTTGATTCTAAACATCCAGAATAAAGTTTACTTTAAACTGAATAAACAGAAAGAAAAGATTTCTTTCCCCAACATAAAGATTCCTTGGCTACCACCTGTGTATCATACCCATAAGGTAATTTTCACCACCAGATAGTAAAAAGATATTTGTCATATTCCTGGTAGGAAAAAAAAAAAAAACCCTCCTACAAATAGAGAAATTTTCAGGAAATCCAAGCAACAAATCAATTGGCGGCCCCCATCTGAATGGGGTACCCAGAATCAGCATTTTCTAGAAACTAGAAGTTACGTTAATTTTACTAATAAGACTTCATTGTCTTTTAAGAAACTGCCTGGATTCAAGGGCATGCTGATCTGTAAGGCGAGTCATTACATTCACACTGGAAACAGTGTACAGGGGGTTTCAGATGTTTATCTACTCATCAAGACTTTCTGAAACCTTTAGAGAGCTTTACTCTCCTACTCCATAACAAATTTTAGATTGTATATAACAAACTCCCTCTGAAGAAAATTACCCCAGATAATCCATCTGTGAAAATACAAGTACTCCAAAGAACAGTGATGATAAATACTGTCTGGAAAGGCGAAAGTGCTGCATCAACTTTCAGAGGCACTATCACAGAATCATCTCCCAAATAGAGAACTGCATGTGTACTTTGAAAATTACCTTCCTTCCGTCCATCCACCATGTACGAATGCCTTCTAATAAGCTATCCGGAGGCTGAGGAAGCAGGGAGTCCGGATGCAGAATTGCAGGTTTTAGTCAAGCTGGTGCCACTTTCCCTGTCTGTTCTAATGGATTTCAACAGTTTGTTCCTAAACATTTCACAGCTTTCAAAAATGTTCACATGAAAGGGGACGATGACTAATAGCTTAGCAGATTCTGTCAATTGGTGCAAAAAACCCAAAAAGTATTTCAATACAGCTTGTCATCTTTGGAAAATCAATCATAATTGCATTTTCTTGCACTAAATTAAAGGTAGAGAACTAAATTAAGAGCTTTCACAATTTGGTGGAAAAATGGGAAAACCTTGTCATTCCATGACCGTGGCACCAAGTAAACCGGGGAGTCTGTTGACAACTGTAGGAGTCATTTAAATAAGAAGGTAGAAAGCTAATCTAGACAATTTAGGTCCTAAATGAAAATTTTGAGGCATGATATTTTTAGTTTGAGTAACAATGCTGGTCTAATTTGCTAGAAAATTAGCAACATTCTCCTTTACCTTGAGCTGGGCAGACTCAGCCACAATGTCCTGCTCTCTCCTTATGCATGTCCAAAGTAACGCCTAACCAGACTCAAAATGCATGTAGATGCAACATGCTAGTTGGCACAAAGCAGGCGGGGAGAGAGGCCCCAACCTCCATGAAAAACCCACAGGAGCATGACTAGCACTCAGTCATTTTTCTCAGATAGACAATGTCAGTAGATTTGAAGACAGATACGCATAAAGTTACATAAATGTTTCCACCTTTCCACCACGAAGTGAAACACGCTGTTCTTTGGAGAAAAAAATACATTCATTTTTTTCAAGTATATTTCAATATACAAAGATGCTCTAGCTTTGTTTCACTTTAAAAGACAAAAAGATTTCACATGTGTCCAAGGGGAATTCCACTTTAACTTCCCTTTGGTGTGGATTTCATGAAGTTTTGACTAAAAAAATTGCTCTAAATATACATCTACACATTTTGCTCTAAAAAGCATGAACTCTCTTATGTTCATTTTATATATATGTACAGGGCGACAACAACAAAAACCAGACTACATATGTACAATGGCTTAGGATTGGCATGCTCTGATGACAGCGAGGTCCACCTGCTGTGACTAGGGGCTGAGCACCGGTAGGAGGTGGCTCCATTAGCGTCGGGGTCCAGCGTGGGGCCAGCAGCATGCAGGCTCTTCCTTCCCGTAGTATTCTAAGGAGCACTTTCTGCTGAGACCGCGCCTCTTAATTTATGGCTTATTTCCTGACTTGGCTTTGTTGTTAGGGTTGCAGTTGAGGTCTCTCAGCAGCACTTCACAATTGGCTAGAGCATCGGCCGGCAGTAGCTTCCGGATTTGCTCCACGGTCTTTTGATAAGCCATTTTTTCTTGTTCCAGAGTCCGGATTAAAGACTTCATTTTGGTCTCTCTGGTCAAAAGGTTTTCCAGGTTTGATTCCAAGGCCTGGATTTTAGCATGAGCCACCTGTTTGGAAAAAAAAAAAAATCCTCCAAATCAAAAATCTGAAGAGTCTGGGTCTTCATTAAAGCAGCAGCAGCCAGGCCATATGAAATTGCTTGGTAAAATATTATGGGAAGCAAATACTCTGGAAACCTCCATGAAACGGAGATTTTTAGGTTTCTCAAAAATATAACTAGGGTACTAACAGGATTCATCCCCTCTCACTGAATATACCCCCTGACGATGGTAGGGTCCTCACGTCACACCCACGGATGCTCCCTGAGAGAGTGGGACCCGGCCTGGCTGCAGGAGAACAGGAGATTCCTGCCACTACCGTGTAGTGGTAACAGGATTTTCACTCTCTGACTGGAAATGCACGGCTGTCTAAACCTATACTCGGGATTCCATCTGTTTTTATGGGTGTCAGGGGCACCCAAGTAACTTGAGGATAACTACATTGAACTGCCAATGGAAACATCTGAACAATGAACAAGAATCATTATAAAATTAAACAGGTGCAAATCCACCTTCCCTAATAAGGAAATGCTCCAGTTAATCACCATTGAAATTTCCAAGTAATAACAGATAAAACACCAAGTATCTATTTTTCTTCTTGAAAATAGACCATGTTGGCTCTTTTTTGAGTAGGAAAAGGGATCAAATTTTCTATGAGCCAGAGCTAATTTAAGATGAAGTGAAGGAAGTTAAGTGTTCCTATTCTTGGGGGGGGGGGGCACCTACATTAGAGACCAATCATTTCTAACCTTTCCTCTTTTCTAGCAGATCTTAACAGGGGATTCCCCACACAGAAGCAGAGTTTTAGGGTTTTCTAGTTTGGAGGCAGGTGCAGTGTTGGGGAAAAGCAGAAACCAAGGAACTATGAGGCACTTCAGCTCCAACTCAGTCATCTCCCCCCAGGGAGAATCACCTGCCAACCTCCTCGCTTGATCATTCTCAAGCCTTGACCCTCAGGGCTTGGCTACACAGCACACCTTATACGAGCTGCAATGCAGAATATTACTTTATAATAAATTGTCTTTATAAGTGTGTGTTTAAATAAATAGATAGCATTTTATACTCCCTAACAATTGTGAACTCCATGATGGCAGTATGAGTTACATGTTTCCATTCAATTCACCTAGAAATGTCTCCTTCTCTTTCCAATTCTGTTTTACTCTAGACAATTCTCATCATCCCCAATTTGCTAATGTCATGCCCTCTGCCCTTCTCTCCCCATCCTAATCTGTCCTCATCAAGGTTTCCAGATTGATCTTTCTAAAGCGTGGCTTGAAAACTTTCAGAAAGTTCCCTTGCGACAAGATTAAAGCCATGCCCTTTGGCTTGACACTACAAGTCACCTAGAACTCTGCCTCCACCATATTTATTTTACTTGTCCCCAACATGAAGCTTAAGCTGACACAAACTAACTCTGCTGCTCTGCCACATCCTCCTTACTCCTTTCTTCCACCCACCCCTCAGATTCCAGTTCAAGCCCAAGTTCCTCACAACTTTCCCAATTTCCCACTTTCACTTCTTTTTCCCTTGAACTTAACCAAATATGCACAACAGGCAATAGGTATTTAACCAGATTCTGCTCTGAATTGCCACTTAACTATTTCAAGAGTGTACATTTTTCCTCCCAAGTGATACTAAATTCATATGTCACATGCAGCCTCTAAAAGCACTTGGACACAATCTGATACCCAGGCCCTTGTTCAGCAATGGTTCATTCCATGTGCATCTCTACCATTCCCAGTACAGCTCTGTGCATGCATGTACTTCTGTGGTTGAAACCTTATTTCTTTACCTGTAATTTTTCTAGGAGGTCCATATTTTGTCTTTTCAGTTGGCTATTGGCCCTCTCCAGTTTTTCCATAGGTTCACTATCCTCACAGGCATAGGATGATTCCTGAAGCTCATCCTGCAGCACGTGATATTCCACCTCATAGGCGTGTAACTGCTTAGAAATATCCATCTCGAAAACCTGCAGTGAAAGCACCATGGGTTAGGCTACCCGTCGGTATATATACTAAGATACAGCCTGTATGTCCTGGTGTATTTCAGACATATTTCTAAATATTTACTAATAAGGGACATTAAAGCATCCAAAAAGGAAAACAAAAACGGCTGTGATTATCAATACAAGAACAAATTAGATATAGATTAGACTGTCAACATCAGAACAGATAGATTTCTATGCAATTGAAATAACTCATTCTCATAATGAGACTAAGTTCCTAGAGATGTCCAAGGGTATTTTGAAACCAAGATATTCATAATCTGGCCGGGCGCAGTGGCTCACGCCTGTAATCCTAGCACTCTGGGAGGCTGAGGCGGGTGGATCGCTTGAGGTCAGGAGTTCGAGACCAGCCTGAGCAAGAGCGAAACCCTGTCTCTACTAAAAATAGAAAGAAATTATCTGGCCAACTAAAAAATATATATAGAAAAAATTAGCCGGGCATGGTGGTGCATGCCTGTAGTCCCAGCTACTTGGGAGGCTGAGGCAGTAGGATTGCTTGAGTCCAGGAGTTTGAGGTTGCTGTGAGCTAGGCTGACGCCACGGCACTCACTCTAGCCCGGGCACCAAAGCGAGACTCTGTCTCAAAAAAAAAAAAAGAAAAAAAAAAAGATATTCATAATCTAGTAACTATCTCCTAAAATGTAGCATACCAGATAAACATTAGTTATTGAGTAATTATTATCTATGGTAGAGATAATCTTTGCTGATTAGTAAGCAAAATTGCATAGGGAATTACTATATTAAGAGATTAAAAACATTTCAAATGTATGTGTCAATGGATTAGAAAGGTCTTAATAAATATCTTCACCCACTTGCTATTCTCTGTGAAACTCTTAGGAGTAATTTACATATTCTACTGCACAAAGAATTCTCAGGATTGCACACCCTGAGCACTGTCCAGAGCTGTAAGTTTTAATTAGGGCTGCTGCCACTGCCCCATATCACTGCCAAATAGGAAGGCAGTTCTCTTTGAAGTTGGAAGACAGGTAATCCCTTCCCTAGTCTAAAATTGCTAGGGGAAAGGAGAGGCAGCAGCTGCCATTCAAGTAGCTATTCTAACGCTGTGAAGAGAAAAAGAAATCACAAAAAAACCTGACTTACCCTACTACTATTAGAGATAATCAAAGATTACAATTTTAATAATGGGATTTCCAGACTAACTGGTCATCCCACTCAAATAAGCATCACTTTTTCCTTACCTAGTGGATATGGGCTTAATGGACTATTATACAACCATTAAAAATGATGACATGGATCTATATTTATTGTCATGAAAAAACAGATATCTAATACTCTACATGTGTTTTAATTAAAGATCAGACTGCACAATAGCACATGTAATATGATTTCACCTATGTAAAACTGCATACGTTTTAATGTGTATATAAGCAAAGAGACATGTAATAGGAAGTTTCAAAGGTTATCATGTCTAGATGTTGAGATCTGTAGTTACTTTTATTTTTTTTCCTTGTGCTTTTCTGCATTATTTCCATTTTTTACAGTGTCCATAAATAAAGCTCACCAAGGTCTCCTTTAATAACAGGGGCTCCTTCCATAGTTAATGAACTCTAATGGCTAGAAAATCCTGTCAAATATCAAGTTCAAACCTACCTGTCTATAAATTCTACCCATTAATCCTAGTAGTAATCTATAAAGCCAGGAGATTTCCTCATTAATTTTAGAAGGGAGGTGATGTCTGATTTCAAATCTCTAAAACCACAATCCCTGACTGCTTGCCAGTGAAAAAAAGATAATTCTGAAAAATTAATAAACAAGTAAACATATAAATAAAGACTATAAGTTTATAGAGCATTTTAACAAATAAAAACTGTTCACAGATATTTACTGAATAATCTAATCATGATTTAGATTCTATGAAATGGAAAGAAAATTTTATATGTAATAATATAATAAGAGTTCACATTATAGTGTGAATGACCATGCACAAAATACTTTAACTCATTGGTTATATTTGCTCCTAAAAACCATATGAACCTATTAGGATCTATTATTGTTACCCCCATTTCATAGGGGAGGAAGTTGAGACTGAGAGAGGCTGTAACTTGCCCAAAGTCACAGAGCTGGTAGGTGGCAGGACATAAGAATAAGATTCCAAACTCTCTTTCCCTCACTGTAAACCCTGTCTTCTTTCTACTAACCCAAGTGCCTCCAGGAAAGTGGTAAACTTTATCAAAGCTCACAAAGCATGACTATCGTGCCTACATATCTGACCTTAAGCTCATCCACTTCACCCGAACAGCATCAATATATAACTACCATGCACCTGGTCCCTATGGAAAGTCAGGGACTAGATATATAGTGTGCAGATAACTGTCCCTTGGCTTCCTAGATCCATCCTCTGCCCTCATCCATTCTACTGTACCCTGGGAGGCAGACCCCTGTGAACTGCATTCCCCACACTTCCTTTCTGGCTGGCTTCTGGTTGGGTTTGGCCAATGGAAGATGCCAGCAGGAGATGAGAAGGGGCGGGAGAAAGAGGTTGGGTATTTCTTCCCTGATCCTTCTCTGCTTCGTTCACCAAGACTACCACAACCATCAGAGACCTCTTCTCCACAGTTCCGGCTCCCACGGGCCCTGGTAACTCTATCATATCCTCCATCCTCCACTTACCCCCTCAGCACTAGAGGTATGAACAGCTGCCCTCTGTTACTAGTTTCTAGGCACCGAACATCTGTGTTGGGTTCCCTTCACCCTGCCCACATCTCTGTAAATGGTTCCTTCATTTGAATCATTCGAGGGAGAATGTTTCCTGTAGAGACCAAGACTAATAAGTCCAGTCTCCTCATTTAAGTTTCACAACACCTCTCAGATCGGTATTGTCCCATTTTGGAGCTGAGACAACTAGGGGTTAGAACATTATGGTGATGCGTGCAAGCCAAATAACTAATAGAAGATATAAATCCAGTATTTTCTAATTCCAAAGCCTGTATTCTTCTCACATGACCTCCTTGTATATATTGCTAATACAACAGAATTAACAATATAACAGAGACAAGTGGATCTCATTTTATTCTCAGGTCTCCCTGACTCTGTCACTTCTAGCTTCAGTCTTACTTAGCATTGGTTTAAATTGAAAGGATTCCTAAAAAACTCATTATGTAGCAGTAAACCACATTTCCTATACATAGCAAGATAAACAATGTCACAATGTAGAAATTTCACAATAGTCTCATTTCTAAATAAAATGTATCTGAACAAAGTAAAAAAAAAAAACAACTGAAAAAAATACCTGTCAAGCAAAACTATGTTTTTATGCTAAAATATTTAATACATAATCAGCATTGCTGTATAATCTTATATCTTTCTATTAGCATTTAAATCATACCTGGGTAATAATTTTTTCCATTTCAGAGGTATTCATATCAGGCAGTGTGCTTTTAAGAAATTCAACAATATTCTCAAAGTTTTCACATTCCATTATAAGTGCCTCTTGGCTGCTCAGTAGGCTGAGTGCAACCTTAAATATAACTTCAGTTCCCTGAAGAAAAATAATATCTACAAGAAGAAATATAATTTTCATGATCAAAATACGCATCCACTATTGTAAAAAGCATGCTCTCTGTCCTAAAGGTTTTTGTTTGTTTTATATATTTTGCAAAAGGAAACTGGTCAAAGCCATCTAGAATTTTTTTAAAAAATTCAATATGACCAAAGCAAATAAACAGATGTTTCCCCTTACTTATTAAGAATCTCGAGTAAGGCCAGGATAAAAAAGGACAAATTATATGTTCGTCTATGTATTATTTATAATTTTAATGATAAATTTAATGCAGACGAGGTAAACTTCAAAGGCACATATTTCATTGATATTTCAATTTTTCTTCACAACAGGATCACAAAAATCAACATAACTAATTAGCACTATCCAGACTCTCATTACCATAATTAAATAGCAAATGAACCAGTTAATATGTAACTAAATCTGTATCAGAGCAGGACATTTAAAAAAACTTTATCAGAAAAATCAAAACAAATAAATGTACAACCTCCATTAGAGGAGAAAAAGAAAAACTACCACAACTCTGAACTCTACTTTCTTACAAATACAAGCATGGAGTTTGGAAAAGTACCAAATATTTTTTCATGAAAATTTCTCTCAATCTATATCATTCTTTAATCAATAATATACAACAAGGAGTCTTACAAAAGAGGAAACTATAGAAAAATTATTTCAAACATGGTAATTCTTCTTGTTCGTGCATCTTTCCCTTTCCTGACAGTCTCTTTTCTTTTCAAAATTCAAAGAAAAGGGTTGAGTAGCTACTGGATAGCCAACAGCATAATTTATATTCTCATAAAAAGGAACAGAATATGGGGGACATTTGTTTCTTGAATTCTGATATGAAGCTTTCAAGGGTAAGTCTAACAGACATGCCCTGAAACACCATGGTGATTTGATACTCTCTGAGAAGAGAAATACACACACACACACACACACACACACACACACACACACACACACACACACGGATTTCTAGAAGAGCCATTAATAGGAACCCAAGCTTCAGAGAAAATGTCACTAGAGAAAAGCAATAATGTATATTCAATAAATAAGAAAAATCAAGTGAACATTTGACTCAGTGCATCTTGATTTTAGTCTTTTGCTGCACTTTGTCTATAGATTGTATTACTGCTAACACAGTGTTTAACTTTATAAACCACAACCCCCAACAAGAAAGACATTGTATATTGTAATCTAGTATATGTATACATATTACACATAAATTCTCAAAACTGGAGTTTCTCCAAACAACGTATTTCCTTACTATTTGTAATATTCCCTGATATTGTCACTGTCATCTATTCTATTTCATTTTTTAAACACTGATAATGACCTACAATTGGGCCAATACTCACAAATTGACAAAAGCTCCAATTTATTAATAGTAAAAGTGCAGTTGTGAATGAATACTGACTACTTTGACCCCGGCTACCAGATAGATGAACAGAACATAAAAATGGCGCAAGCTCTTTCTAAGGCTTTTGAGGTCCTCAACAATGTCATTAGAACAAACCTCTAGAGAATAGTTGGGTTTTTTTTAATTTTGCTTTTTAAATATTAATAATAGACTTAGACAGACTTATAAGTAGATTTAAGGGTCCCCAAAGGGAACATAAACTACGTTATACTTTTTTTCTATTACCAATGCCAAACATTGTGATCAGAGCAAGATGGCTACTCAATCACTTGCCCTGGGCCCTGCTGCCTATGGTTAGTGTTTTTCCCCGAGCCACCCAGTCTTAGAGATTGTCTACCACTACTTCATTAGCATGGAATAAGAGTCACTTAAGCAATGAAACAGGAATTAAAGTTACTCTGTTAACAACAAAAAGTCAGATTAAGAAATGCCATTAGAAACAACATTAATCTAGGAAAAACACTGATCTAGGTACTTCCACTGACCCAGTGAAAGAACACATTTCTGTGTTTGTCCTCTTCCAAGTTGAAGAGGACAATAAGGAAAGGGAAAGGAAAGAAGAGGAAGGGAGGGAGGGAGGAAGGGAGGGGAGAGAAAGAAAGAAAGAGAGGGGAGGGGGGAAGGAAGGAGGGAGGGAGGGAGAAAACAGAGGCAGAAAGATGTATATAAAAATTTGGAAAATTACACAGAGTATGTCCTTAGTCTAGATTTTTAAAAATGTATACTCCAATTTTTACGCAATATAAAAATGAAAATAAGAGCTCCATTATGGTCTGCAGCTTACTCAAACATAGAAACCCAATTCTTCTTCTTTCCCTTTTAATTTCAGTTTTACTTAGGATCAATATGGTTTCAAATTACCATCAGAATAGAGTCAGGTACGTTTATTAAGTTCCACTAGCAATTTGCTATTCTGTGTAACACATGATAAAATAATCAGGACGTAATATGGCTAGGAGTATTCTCCTTGAAATAAATCACTGTTCCCTTTGATCATAGGCATGTCTTACCAAAAACTCTGGCTACAAATCCTAATGAAAATTGAGAGGCAAACAGTGTGAGGAACCAGGGGGCAGCATAAAGACTGGGGCTGATTTCATTTTCTTCAAGATGATTGTAGAGATCTCTGTGATAGTCATGAAGGAGCCTGGACAGCTGGTACATCTGAATCTAAAGTTAATTCGGAGAAGAAAAACAAATATTATGCATTTATCTGAGTGTGCATAAAATATACTAACTTTAATTTTATTGCTCTAATATTTAATAACAAATTTGCACATATTAAATACATAGTAAAAGTATTATTACTTTATTTTTATTATTATTTTAAAGTTGATATTAAAATTCAAGTTCACTTAACTAAAGTCATAAAGCAAGTCACTGGAAGTTCATCTAAGCCTATGGAGCAAGTTTCTCTATTGTCTGTGTTTCAGTATCACATATACACATGAAAATGGTATTTTCCCTCTTGTAAGAAGGCATTGCTTTGGAATTTAATCAGAACTGTCGTGGCTCAGGACTCTCAGAGACAGTCCCTTCTAATTTCAGACCAATTCCAGAAAAGCCTCCATTCTGAAGAATCTACTACATGCAGGGTAGACGCAAAGCTTATCTCTATTTGCTGGGCCCAACATCTGATTTATGATAGAGTTCTGGCTTAGACCCACCCAACAACTTGCACTGCTAGGACAGAATGAGGGCTTAGATTGTTATGGGGCCAGAAGCTGGAGGTGTTACTGCTAATATCCAAATTATTCCAGCAGCATATTTTTTATGACAAAAGGGATTAAGGCCAAAAATGCAGTTATTTCTGAATGTTTCTAGAATTAAAAGAAGAAATTATTTCATTTGGCTACTGAATTAATTACTGGCATTTCAAAAAACATAAAGATAGCATATAGAAACCTTTAGACTCTTATGTCTGTGATACTAAAGATAAAGCAGTAGTAAATAATAAACAAATCTGTGATGTGTGCTTTAATCTACATTTTTGCCTACACAGTTAATAGATGTGTGGTGGTTCCCTAATCAGTTATATCTGCTTAATATTTTGGTACGAAATGTATACAATATTTTATTAAATCTAGCAGAACTTATTTCACTAGAAGTAATCATTAAAACATCACCCTTAAACTCTATGAAAATACATAAAAATAACCAATTGTGTTGTAAATTCAACAACTGTTTTCAGAGCACAGAACTAAAAATCAAAAGATTCCTTTGGAAAAGCAAATCATGAAGTACTGTACATAAATACAACAAATTATTCGTTTCACCCTTGTCTGTAACAAACATCTTTGGAAACTGAGTTTCCGTACAAACTGGCAATGAAAAAAAAAAGGAATTAAGGAGCCACAGGAAGTCATAGCTATAAAACAAGAAGCAGAAGCTTAGCTGGAGTCAAACATAAAAGGTTTAAAAAAAATGAGATTATTATTTCAATAAGTCATGTTGAAAAAAGATCATACATTTCCCTTAGGCCATTCACATTTTAGAAACCAGACATACTGGGCATCTATGAACAGAAGAATCAGTATTTTGGGAAGCACAAAAATCAAACAAGTCTAATTAGCAGAACAAAAAAACACCACATCATCAAAAACATACTGTTCTTGTTCATTTGTGATTATAACAAAGAAACAATCCTTCAATGTTTAATTTTTCCTCCTACATTCTCAAGTAGGGCTTGAGAGCATTTCTTCCATCAAAGTATACTCTGGCAAATAAGACCACAATTTGGGCTTCCTACCAAGGAAGGCTTAATAATAAAATCGTATTTGCTAAGAAAAAATAATTCATTCTTCAATTTTACGTTATAGGTAACATGGCAAATCTTCTGATGAAAGACGTAGAACTGGAGGAGGAAAGGTGCAGAGAGAAAGGAGACTGGGGGAAAGAAGATGGAAAAAAGTGGAGACCAAAGGCCTTAGAGAAAAAGGTAAAATGCTTTTATGCCTATTACAGAAAACAGCAGACAAACAGGATGAGATATAGACATTCAAAGTTAAAAGGGATCTCAAACTCCTCATTTCACAGATAAGGTAACAGAAGCCAAGAGCCTGCAGTGCCCAAGCTCACCAATAGTGAAGCAAGAAATCACAAATCCTATCATGTAAGTCCAAGCCCACTGCAATAGGCACTGACACAGATTAATACTGTTGAAAGTCTACTGACTGGACCCAAAACACTAACTTCCTGCTCTAGAAAGTGGAAAAGTGTTATATCTCACTTTATAAAGTGAAAAGATCTATTTTCATACAATAAGTTCCCCAATACTATGGTCTACAAGAATGCTGCTACCAAAGATTTTTAAATACCTGCATTTTCAAAATTATAGACATAAAATATTTCTTGGTAATTGCAGGTCATATTAAATTAATGTATAAATCCAATTTTTACATGAACTTTTATAATGTCAGATTGACGAGGAAATTTTAAATTGAAAAATCATTGCGTTTTTAAGCTGATAGCTGGATCTTTATATGTATGGACCAAAATCAAACACCACTCACGGGTACTTCTCATTCTTTGAAATTCTAATGATAGCTACCAAATTGTTATTTCTGAAAATCAGAATTATTTAATTCCTTACAAGGGTGCCAATGCTTCCTAACAGACATTAAGATACAGATAAACTGTTAAAGTAAAAAATGAAACCTTTCATAGTAATTATTTGACTTGTTCAATAGACATATGAATAGTCATCAACTACGAATCAAATCGCTATACTTATGTATCCTAGTGAACACTCAACATAGGAACTCAGACCAGAAAACCCAGTGTTGAGGGCAAAGCCCTAGGTCCCTAGCCAAAATTTCATCTTCAGGAAGTAAAGAAACATGAAACACTCCCTCTCCACCCATATTCTCAAGAAAATGCCATTTATTATAATACTCATAGTGTAAAAACACAGTCCTTTTGTGCTTGTAGATTGGCAACTGAAATATTAAATGTAAAAACGGATCATTGCAAACCAGGAAAAAGAGTATATTTTAAAAGCATCTTTAAAGTATTTAGCTTCTTACTAAAGGATAAAATTATGACTAACTGGGAGTCATTTCAAGGGAAGAGAACCCTGACAGTCCTCTTTAAAGTCTTCCTTTATATTTTTACTACTAAAAGCTTTCAATTGCAAGGTAGCAGTTGTTTGAAATATATATCTACGGACAAAATTTAAACTGCTTGTTAGCAACCAACCCATTTACGGAAGTGATACTTAAACTAGGGGAGAAATGTGTAAACAGGGAGTTTGAAATAGGCTAAAGACAGCAGTGGCCGTAAATACTGCATTTAAAATAACTGAAAATCTTAATGGTGCTTCTTCAGAACCTGCTCAGAAAAGTAGACTGAAAAAGCACTGGCTTTCACCCTGCTCCTCTGTGAGGGCCAATCTTACATTAAGATAAAGGAAGTGAGACACAGTAAGTTCAAGAAGACCAATGACATGACACTCAAAGTAAACGGATAAAGACATTATATTTTCAGATTTTAAACAAAGGATATATGAGCCTTTTCAATTGACAAGTTGGGGAAAAGTTAATAAAGATGGCTTGATACTTTCTCCATGGAACCCACAGACTTAAGGGATAAAGGCTTGGGTAGCCACCACCTACCTTCCTTTCTTAAATTACTTATTTACTCATTTTAGGAACTTTATGGAAAAGTTATCCTATGAGTCTCGTACACTTAGAAGTTTAATGAAATCCCAAATCCCATGCCAAAACAGTGAACTAAAACATGCCCCTACATCTACCCAAGTTCTAAGACAATGAGTCTAAATTTCTGTAAATCTGAACTGTAATTCAAAAAACGGCCAAGACTTCTGGTAACAGTTTTACGTGTTCCTTGGGAGGAACAACCGCCTCACCTGTAGCGACATCATGTCAGGTCTATACTGCTTGCGGAAGCCGAGGTCGTACATGAGGAATTTCAGCATTTCAAAGGCTTGCTCTTCACTCATGTGAAGAAGCAGGACTCCAGCCACAAAGCTGATCCCCTGACAGTAACCCACTTCTTTGTCCAGCAGAGAATACGCTTTTAGGAGATTAAAGAGTGACAGCTGCCCTGCCCCAAGCTGAACTGAAAAGTAAGGGTGAGTAGGAAATGTCCTTCCTGCAAAGGAAGAAAAGAAATATTTTTGAGATGTTCCTAATGCCTTGGAGACCAGGCTGAAATTGCAATTCAGTGACCATTAAGAATAAACGAATACTCCCAAACCAATGAGGGTTGTTTAAAGTACCAATCTAAGAGTCTCTCTTCCTCCTTCTCTCTCAAGAAAGTCCCAAGTCCTACAGACCAGGCTACCATCCTACCTCCACATATGTGATATGGGAGGAAATATTTTATGCTAACCAGCACTTTTTTCTAGCAAAAAAAAAAAAACACCAATAAAATAAAAATTCACAAACTAATGATATATGCAGGAGAAATACCAGGAGAATGGAATATAGAATTTATTCTGATGATAAAGCAAGGCAAATTCTAAACCATATAAAGACCACCTTCTAAACGGAAACAGAATTCTGTAAGAGGTATCACATTATTTAAAAGGAAATCTTTGTAGTCCATAAAGAGAATTATTCCTGCTTTTCTTATAAAATGAAACCAGAGAGGCTTTTTGGGTTTGTTTTGCTTTGCACTCAGACTACCATTCAGGAAATACTTCTTTTACAAATGTCCTTTGCTCTCTGTTTCTTAAAATACCTGCATGAGCCATGTAAACTATTTTTCTTTTTTCAATATATCCAAAAATTACAGGGAGGGTAAAGGGTCAAGCTAATTTCAAATAAATTCCCCTCTAAAATATACCTCTGGGTATAAAATTACCATACAGACACTTCAGCTAGCAAACAAAGTCAGTCCTGCAGCACTAAAAGGCTAGCAATAAACACTGAAATAAACCCATCTTTCCCACCAAAGCTGTATATACTAGTCTGAGACTTTCCTTGTGCCACAAAAATGAAGAGGTATATTAGCTTTCTTGTGAAATGATTACTCATGACAGTTAGAACTTGCAAAATTGCCAAATTTTAAAATGTTCTCTTCCACATATGCTTAAAAGTGATTTTCCCCCTAGGAATTGATTAGGATTAATTCTACAGAGTAAGGAGAAGATATGAGAAAATAATAACATGCTGAAGAAACACAGATGGCTACAAGTAGAGTCAAATGAGCAATTCTGTAAATTACCATTTTACTTTCTCACTTAAAATTTTTGCTAAAGAAAATTATAAGTATACTATCTACCCATAAACTTGATTCTAGCTCCATTTCTGTCTGACTAGCATTTCCTGCAATCTGACCTCATCCTCTCCCCTCTCTTTATTAGGACATGTTGACCAAGCCTGATGGCATTACTAATTTATGGTCACAGAACCATAGATCTGCTGGGGGCCATCGGGACTGCCTAGTTCAATGACGCCATTTAATGAAGGGGATTAGTATTCAGAAGCAAAATAATTTATCCAACACCACAGTTGGTGGTAGAATCAGGACAAGAACTCAAGTTTTCAGTTTCTCTATAAAATCCCCTTTTTAATTCTACTGGGCTCAAAAATAATTCAACTGAGCTAGACCCTTTCCCAACAAAAGCTATTTGTTGTCCAAAAGGAATAGAGGTAAAAACCAGGTTTGGGCCAGTGATTTTTCATATGCCCTAATATTCAATGACCTCAAATATAAGGTAATCCCTTAATTTTCCAAATGGGCTCAAATAACATGCCTGGCCACCTGAAATATATCAACTGTTGGGAGTACAGATGAAAGAGTCAGATGCCAATATATAATATTTAATCTAATAATTTAGATATTTTAAAATAATGAAATATATTAATTTAGAAAAATTAGAGAAAATATAATTTTTAAAATCAGACCAGTTTTACTTTCCATAAATTCTTTGACATTTAGCATTTTAAAAAGACTGCTGTCACTGGAACTTCTCCCCCAGGTCATTAGTACCCATTTCTGTAACATTAGGACAGCAACATTTTCATTCACCCTTTGGGTATGTAGCCATGATATCCACGACATAACCACTTATGCATTGCTTTTCAAAGTGCTATTTAAAGGCTTGTTTTCAGCAATGTGTCCAGGAATACTTAGTATACCTTTGTTAAAATATTTAGTCCCCTTTTTAACCTTTCCTAACCTATTTCAAAACAGGCATTGATCAAGACATAATTGTCTATCCCAAACAAAAGTCAATTGTTCAAAATGCAGTAACTAAGAGCACCCCATATTATGACCTTTCTGATGATTCAAATATCAGATGACTCCCTCTTCAGAGGGAAAGTTTTGGGGTGAAAACTGCATTTTATACTCGGGCACAGATGGTATCTTTAAGCAGATATAAAGTCAGCTCGCTCCCAGAAAAGGACAAAATCAGCAGCTCTGCGTATGCCAATAGACCCTCTTTATTGACACCAAAAAAACAAACAAAAAACAAAAAAACTCCTTAAAAAGACTGATGTTTATGATTGTAAATTATAATTCATTAAGACAAACATACCTAAGTCCACGAGAATAGCATGCTGCTGAGCAGTGAGCTGCTTCAAAAGTTCTTTATAGGATATGTCAGGCGGCTGCTGTTTATTAGGCAATCGGTGTCTCAGGCGGTACTGCAAAGCTAGAAATTGCCAGATTTCTCCTCGACGACTTTTGGGAACTCCTACAATCAAAGAGATAAATAAGCAAGGCCTAGAACTCTGGAATGAAGTTGCTAAATCTCAGTTGATTAACTATGTAATTCTGGAAAATGGGCAGCTATAGGTACTGCATGCCACCCTGAGATCACATAGTACTGGACTGATAGAAGCAGATTGTGACGAGTTTAATCTTGTAGCTCCTGGTATCTTGGGAAAGAAAAGAACAACAATAACAATAACGGCACTATTAAAACTAACATCAGCCAACAATGAGCACTTAATAAAACATTTATTGGGGCTGCCTCGCTACTGAGTACATGCACTCAGAAAACAACCCTGAGGTAGGTAATTCCTGTTATTCCCCACTTTACAGATGTAAAGCTGAGGCAGATTAGGTAATTATCCAAGTTCATACAGCTAGTAAGTGGTAGGTTTAGGGTCAGAACTCCAAAAGTCTGGTTTCAGAGGCTAAACACTGAAATCCCAAAACGTGTTACTGCCTATTTTCACCTTTGATCTGGCTTGAAGACAGTAACAAATGCTAATCCTCATTTACAGTTTCTAAATATTTGTCACCGACAAGTAGCTTTGTAAAAGAGAATCAAATAGAATTCTTACATGATGACAAAAGAATGAAATAAAAAAATGGTAAACAACAAGAAGGCATAACTGAGGCGCTCCAGACATGGTACATTCACTCTATTACGCTTGAAAACCAAGGATACCACAAGCAGTTCACAGTATGCCATCGTGATGCTTTTTATGCCAGGGGACATGAAGTCAGCACTGAGAGGGACAGAACTCAATTCTGTACAGTGCAGGCAACTTTATTTCACTCACTAAGAGTTTTCAGTTCAGAGAGACCAGATCTGGACTAGGTTGAATGGCAGCAATCTCTCCTGACCACATGCCAGAGTTTGTTTAAGCTCAAAGTATTACTGTCCAAAAGGTGAAACTCAGGTTTGCTGGCATGATCTATAAGGCCTCTACAATACAGCTCCAAATCACCTGTTTTAGCCCCACTACCTCCCAGGCTCTCCCATATACTTGAACCTTGTGGTTATTTTCACTCCTCTTCCTACTGTTGCCCTTATGGAATTCCAAGATCCCTCACATGACTGCCTAGCATATTTCTATTCATTTTTATGGATGACCTTGTATGTCACCTTTTCTGTCGAAGTTCTCCCCAACTTCAGGTGTAATCACTCCCTTTTCACATACTGTTTGATGCACGCTGTAACATTACCATATTGGATTATAGTGAGCTTTATACTGTATGTTCATCTATTTTCCCCACTTGGATTGTGAGCTTCTGGAGAACAGTATGCATACTTTCATCTCTGTATGATGAAATCCAAGACTATACCTTGCTGCTTAAACATCTGTTGAATGAATGAATGTTAAGTATGAATTATTTTTCTGGAAGTGATCAAAGACTTGTACCAATGCATGCACTTCCTCCTTGGAAAACAACAACACAGAGCGGAAAACAGCCGGTTGAAGTAAGCAGAACAGTCTGTAGAAAAGGTGTCTGCTGCCTCCTTGGGGACAGTCACCCCATTAGCACCATTTTCTTACCAGTCAAGTCACTAAACTCGAGGAAGAAACCAACTACTTTTCTTTTTTTAGAGGCAAAGCACAAAGACAAAATTACATCTGAGCTCCACAAATCAAAAAAAATCTTTGAGGCTTTTCTTAAACAAAAGATTATTGAGATTATCCCAAATACCTTCTTTAAGAGTCGTGTGAATATCTTCCATATCACATCTGATTTTAGCTCTGCAGTTTAACAACTTCTTATCCCAGGTTATTAAGACCTCCTTTTGACATACACTGACTTCTTCATAGTCTAATTTAACTTTTCTGGACTGCAGTTCATCTCTGCTTGCTAAGAAAAAAGAAAGAGAATTTATGTAAGACCAATGTGTTTTTAAAATGGTACTTGTAAATTTTATTGCATTTGTAAAAACCATACCAAAGGACTTTCAGGAATTAAGTGCTAACGTTTTTCTCAAAAAGAAAACAAAAAAATTGAGGATACATGAAAGGGTCTCAAGCTTTGAGTCATTTTGTGTGAAAAAAATACGAGGAATAACTTCCTAAGGAGATTTTACTCTGTATCTACGCATGGCAACTCTATTAAGCATAAAAAAAAAAAAACCCATGTTGGCTATTCTATAAATTTCAATCTTTTGGCAAATGGGATAGCATCAGAAGTGACAGCTCACATTGTCTTACATACCATTAAAGTGTTAATATGTCACATATCACATATATAAAAAGACAATGCCTCATGCTAACCTTGATTTGAGAAATATTGGACCATGATAATCTCCTACATTTTTTATAACTATTCCCAGAGTTATTCACCCTGCCCTTAAAAACACTAGATTATGTATTCCTGTGTTCATTTTGATAATCTTAAAAAGAAAAATTCCTTTCACTGAAGTTAACACTAATTCCACTTTTTAAATAATACAGAATTTCCTCTCATTTGATGGTCTAAAATATAGGCCCAGAGCTCATTAAAAGAAATGCCTATTTTTAAAGCAACCATTATCTTGATTTGGTCTTTATTTTGAAAAATTGATTCCAAAAGGGGAGAAGGAAGAACAGACACATGAATATATTTCTTCTCTTTCATCAGGATCACGACAGTCAGGAATTTCTCAGAGCGATCTATATTCATTCAAGCTCTCAGTGTTCAACCCACCTTACCTTCTGCAACACAAATCTTTGTCATGCATCCAAAGTCCTCGATAGCACAAAACAATAGCGGAATGAATGTTACTCTTTACTTGACGTTTGAAACCATTTCAAAAAAATTAAAATATCTTACAACAAACTGTTATTCGAGCAAGGGAGTAAAAACTCCTACTTAAAAGTCCAGACATAATCAAAAGATAAATCGCACTATAAAAATATTCCTCCTGGACACCACTAGATGGCTTTCTAACACAGTTTACCTTTGCTTCTCAATCTCTGCTTTATATTTCTCTACAATAACCAAATAATTTTTTAACGGAGTGGCGTTATTAAAGCTAATAACAAATACAAATAACAAATCCTACATATAACTTTACTAATAATTTTCTTCACGATGGACAATTTTTTTCTCTAACCTTCTGTAGATTATTGCTCATTTAAAATAATCATAAGCATCTACTACTACATGCCCGCCATAGGCCCTGAGGATAAAATGGTGAGTAGGAACATTTAATAGCTGCCCTCAATTGATTAACTAGGCAAGACTAAGAACCATCAAGAAATGATTATCCATTGGCTAGAATTGTAATAGGTTAAGCTATTTTTTGTCTTTGTTACTTTAGCAGAGAAATAAATACAAAAGTGATATAGGTTTCTGAGAATATATTCTAAATTTCATCTCCTTTCTTGACCTGTAAAATAGTATTGTATAAATGACCTCAGAATACACATGTAGTCATTTATATTAAAACATTCCATTTCCTTACATTAACAAACATACTTGAAAAATACTGTGGCGTACTGGGAAAAGCCCAAGAACCATGATGAATAAACCTGAGTTTTGGTACTTGCTCTGCCAGTTCATCACTGTTTGACCTTGGGTTAACAGCCTTAACCTTAACCTCCCCAAGCCAATCACTAACTCAGCTATAGCACAAAGAATCTAGCTAAATAATCTCTAAGGCCATTTCCAATTCACATTCTCTATGATTTTAAAACTATCCTTTGATATTTAATATAAGATTTTATTTGTACACACTCCCAATTGAAATACAATTTCATGCCTCAAAGTTTTTGAGAGAATGATGACCATCTTTTTATCAACCTCTTTTTCTGTTTGTAAGTTAAAGATGTAACCAACTGCTTAAAAATATTAATTCAATTTCTTTCAAAACTCTTTGAAAGCTTAAGTGGGCATAACATTAATCACACTGAACTGTTAAAAGCTATGTCCGTAACAATTGAATTTTTAATTTTAAAGAAGATGTATTCCTAAAGATATTTAAAATCATATGTACTTTTCATTCTGCTTAGAAAATAGTAATTTAAAAAATTGTGATCTTGCAAACTAATATTGTTAAAGGAAAAAATTGAATTGAATAACAGGTGTAGTCACAGGAATCTTAAGGTAGATGATAAACTCAGAAATATGAATACCTGTACTTAAAAAGCTTCTTGAAAGACAACACAATAAAAGCAAGTGAGAAAAAACCTAGATTACACATTTGCCAATAATCTTAAAAGTCAAATGGCCCCCTTTAGCTAAATCTTTCATTGTTTTCTTCTTTTTATTTTTGTTTGACTTATGTGTTAGTCTAAAATCTTTCATTTTACAGATGTAAAAATGAGGCCCTTTTAGGTTAAGCGATTTGCCCAAGATAATGGCATTTATGCATTTTTCAAATTTTAGTAGTCTGGGCATCTCTTTGCATGTGGTTTATCAGTACTGGAGTAAATTACTCCATTCTTTCAAAGTCTGAAAATGCATTATAGAGCATTTGGTAATCCTAAACTTTGCAATAAAGTACCACGAATAGCACAATAGCTATTATAAATTATATGATTATAAATTTAATGATTCAATATGATTTTGTTAAATAGAAATTTATAAAGCATTAACAAAGTAGGAACTTTGATTTGATAACTGGTATTATAATAGTTGAATTGGATATAATTTATTTAAAATGCGCATATTTCTCCCATTATGAATATAATTAACCAGAAAGTTGAAAATCATATTGAAAAAGAAGAAAATTTGCTTTTTCATATTTAAGGTTTTTTTCTTAAAGTAATGCACTACGATGTTAAACTTTCAGTCATAGCAAATACATTGATTTTATGTTACCTAAATTCTATATTATCTATAAGGGCTTCTCATGCTTTAAATCTGTTTGAAATGCAAACCCACATAAAACAAACACACAAATATCTTAAGCTGACCTTTCCCATGTCACAACCACCTCACAAAATGGAAATAAACAAATATAATCAGTAGATATTCTTTCAAAGTGTGCATACAGTCCCAGACTGAGTGTGCATATATGTGTGAGGCTGGGGGGTAGGTATAACCTACACCCTTAAATAACAGCACCGTATCATTTAGTCCTGTTTGAATGGCTAACCTTCAAGCTTCTGGTTTTCTTTTTCCATTCGAAGCAACAAGATTTGTTGGTGTATAGCTTTTCTCCACAAACTCCTCAGTTCCTTCGATTTCTTTTCTTCTTCAATCATTTCTGGGTCATCGTCACCAGCCAGGAATATAACCAGCGGTTCCTCCTCCATGGTGGGAGCAAGAGGGGACAGTGGCAGCAGCTCATTCCTGTCCAGCCCATCTGCGTAGAAGAAAACAGTGAGAGGCATTCCTTAGCAGCAACCAGACGACAGAAGTTTCTCTAGAAGTGACACTCTCTCATCTTATCTTCCACACTTAAAGGTTTTCACAAAGCTACTTTCCCAGCAGCTATGGGTTTCTAGAACAAATGTTTAGCGTAAACTCAGTAGACTGAATTCCCCTTCCAGATTTCCCTCTCATGGTGAAATGAAAGCACAGGTCATTTCACCACTTCTTCTTTCTACACAAAAAAGATCTGTAAGATAGGTGCTCCAAAAGGAACTGGCCTATCCCCCGAGTCCAACACTTCTGCAATTTACTTATGTATGTCCTCTGGCTGTGCAAAACAAAAAGATTAAGTGGGTAGGTATTAGTGATCTCCTAAGGTCTACATCTACCATCAAAACTCATCAAAAGCAAAGCAGCTGGGCACCTCTGGGCCTCTCCTGGCTGAGGATAGCACTCCCTCTGCTCTTTCCTCCTGCAACACATCCTCTTAACTGATCTTGAGGCACCCATTCTCTCCTTTGTTCCAGGCCATCCTTCACACTACTGCCAGTTATTTTCCTATTAACAAACATGATCACATCCCTTAAACCATTTCAATGTTTGCTTCCATCCCAGAAAACAAAGTGCGGACTAGTGGGAATAACATATAAATCCCTTCAGATTCTGGCCTCCAAATAAACTTTTCAGCCTCATGTCTCAGTCTCCCATCCTGTGTGCCCACCCACCATGTTGAATTTCTCATGATTCTCTGATCTGCAAAATTTACTCAAATGACTCTAGAGCTTTGCCTTTCTTTCTTTCTAAACATGGTTCTCCCAGCAATGAGTTTAAGTAAATACCGAATTGTTCTGTGAAGCATTCTCTGACTACCTTACACAGAGTTATTTTCATCTTTAGTAATGCCAGTTGTATTCTTCTTCTTTTTTTTTTTTTATTCATTGACCTCTGGCCTTACACTTATTATTTACTTCCTTACGTTTTGTTGTTTTTGTTGTTTTAAAATCTTACTCTATGGCTCCACTTCTAGCTTCTTCAGTTGAACATTCAGTACAATTGATTTGGGGCCTTCATAGTGTTAGATAAATGCATTCATGGATATTCACTGCCCTCCACATCCACTCAATTTTGATATCTAAGGCTCTGATCTTTGTATTTTCCTCCTCCTAGTTTCTAAGAGTACAGTTTTCAGTTCCTAAACACATATCATGTTTTTTTCTTTTTTTTTTTATTTCAGTTTATTATGGGGGTACAAAAGTTCAGGTTATATATATTGCCTATGCCCCCCCATCCCCCCGAGTCTGAGCTTCAAGCGTGTCTATTCCCTAGACAGTGCACATTGCACTCATCACGTAGGTATACACCCATCCCCTCCTCCCACCCCATCCCCATCCCCCCCAGTCAGAACTTCAAGCGTGACCATTCCCCAGACAGTGCGCATCGGACTCATCAAGTAGGTATACACCCATCCCCTCCCCCCACCCCCCACCTCTGTCCGATACCCAGTTGGTGTTATTCCCAAATGTGCACTTAGGTGATGATCAGGGGAACCAATTTGCTGGTGAGTACATGTGGTGCTTATTTTTCCATTCTTGGGATACTTCACTTAATAGAATGGGTTCCAGCTCTCTCCAGGAGAACCAAAGAGATGCCATATCACCGTTATTTCTTATAGCTGAGTAATACTCCATGGTATTGGGCATCTACCCAGAAGAACAAAAGTCATTCTATAACAAAGATACCTGCACCCGAATGTTTATAGCAGCACAATTCACAATTGCAAAGATGTGGAAACAACTGATATCATTTTTTTAATTGTCTCTAATTCTTGATTTCTTTCTTTCTTTTCTTGGCACTATGGTCAGAGAATATCAGTATAAATGATCACGATTAACTGGAATTTATTTAAAAATATTTGTGGCCAAGTTCACAATTACATCTTAAGAATGTTCCAAGTGTGCTAAAAATGAATGAGTTTTCTCTATAGGGGGCAAAGTTCTACGTAAATATTAGATCAAGTTTGTCCAATTGTATTACTCAAATATTATCTATATTTAATTTCTCTATATTGAATTTCCAGAGACGAATATGTTAAAATCTCCCACAAGAGCTTCTAATTTATTTACTTCTCTCCAAAATTCTTTTAAATGTTATTTTCTAACTCTCAAGTCTGTATCATTATGTTAATATATATTCTCATTATCATAGTTGTTCTGTTTATTGTTACATTTACCTTGCCCTTTTGGATGCTTTTGCTTTAATTTCTAACAGGCCTAATATTCAAAGAGAGCTTCCTGTGCTCCGCTTTGGTTGACATGTGCCTAGTGTATTGTATCCATTTCTTTATCGTTCAACATTTCTATGTCACTTTGTTTTATGCGTGACTCTTGTAAAAGACTTTGTTGCTTTTCCAATAAAAAGACTTCTGACTTCTGTTCTAGCACTATCATAGTTCCCTATGCCTTGTGAAGTAGGCCCAAATACAGGTTTTTGAAATTCACTCATTCATTCAGCAGTAGTGAATAACTAATGTGTTCTAATGATACCTGAGAAGTAAACCAATATATCAAGTTATTTCCCCACTGTAATCACTTAAATCTCTTCACATACTACATATTTGCATTCTGCTGCCTCATTTCTGACACGCATAAGGAGTAATGCCTTAGGGAGCGCCACACCGACCTTGCTGCTGCATCGCGGAGGGAGATTTGTTCACGGGAGATGCAACCCTGAGGAAAATGCGCTGTCGCCAGGAGATCCGGCGAGGAGTGACAGAGTGCCCTCCAGCATTTAAGGACTCATTGCTGCAGGTTGATGAGGTCCTTTTTCTCCCTTCTCCATCACTGTAGAAAGCAAATAAATACATAGCTTGTAAGGAGAACCACATAACATGGCACTGCCCAACGAGATAAGAGAACAAGCCATTCACAAGTCCCACTGCGGGCAAGCAGAAGCCACAGCCAACATGGAGCGATGCGTCACCCAGGCCACCACAGTCTGGGAGGAGGGCAATGTAGGCCACAGCCCAGTCACGAGCAGCTCACCTGTTTCTACTCATTCCTTAGTAGCCAACCAGTTCTAGTTCTAATCGGAGGAGCAGAAGTACTCATAAAAGGAATAAAGATTGCTTAAGTAATGAATCCACGCTTTGCTAAGGAAATAAAATTAATAGCTTATTCCAAACAATGTAAATATTCCATAAAAAGCTCAGAAAGAACTTTTCTTATAGCTCTGATAGAATAGGTTGATAAAGATAGCATCTAATTGCCTGTGATTGTTAAGATCTGTCTGCAAATTGTTAGCTACCGATAGCTGGATCGCGACAAAAAATAATCTGAATATAGGCAGAACGGTCAACTTTGGGGTTATTGTTAGATGACATATTAAAAAAATTTGGGGTAAATAAGATAGGATTGGCTAAGTTTAAAAATATTAACCAGATTTCTTTATAGCAGAGCTCCTTAGAGACTTAATATGCTGGCGTGCATTGTGACTCTCCAACAGAGAAATACGTGTATAGAAATCCCCTAACTTACTTAAATTAACTGACCCTACAATCACGTCCTCCAATTTTGGCAGGGGAAGGTGGTGTCACATCGTTCTATATCAGTGCTTTGTCAAACTCCCACGGGGAAATACTCCTCTGCTCTAAGAATTTCATTTCCTAGAAAAGACCACTCTGTTATGCTAGGCCTCTCTGCAACAAAAAGTCATTATGACTCAAAATTACTTTTGAGACCAACTATGTTTGCAGCTGGAAGATGACACAACTGCTGCTGTTAGTGGCAGGGATGCTTTACATTTTTCAGTTTCACAGTCTTTGAGCTTTCCTGAGAGAATGATGAAGATACCAATATTTACAGGCAGTGGTACCAACAAGGGAAGCTATACGTGGGACTTCTGACGGAATAAAGTTCAGTACCTAGGTCAGAAATGACGCTCAGCTAGGAAAGTCACAACTCTCTCAGACATCAAAGGAACTCAAAAGTGCTGAGGCAATTAATAGTGAGAGGTGCTCCTCTCACTATTAATTGCCTCAGCACTTTTGAGTTCAATACCTGCCTGTCATATTTTTATGTACTCTATGTCTCCACACTTACTTGAGTTTCAATACCTGCCTGTCATATTTTTATGTACTCTATGTCTCCACACTTACTTGAGTTTCAATACCTGCCTGTCATATTTTTATGTACTCTATGTCTCCACACTTACTTACAGGCAATTCAGTTCTATTCTGGATTTAGCTTCCGGAAATATTACTTCTAGATTAGCTAAGTTAAAGTTAAGAAAAGGACATACCTCTGAGCTGCTATGCAGACAGCCAGTATCATGATGTGTTATTATACTTTAGAAAGTACAGGAGCTGATACCTACATCTTGATATAGTCAAGCCCCCTTTGTTATGTATCCAGGAAAAATTATAACCCTAATACGTGTCCCCTGTTCAAAACTCCCTGAAATACTGAATAAATATGTTCCTCTTCACTTCCACTTTGGAAAGCTTTAATGCAAGTATTTCCTTTTAAAAACTGTGATTCAAACGTTCTATATATACTAGTTATATCCTGATAAATACTCTTGAAGTACTCAGTATCATTTTTGTAACACTATCTCATTGGCAGTTATTTGTTAAATATGCAGTCAATAGGTATATTTCTAGCATCTCGCGTAGTAATGGGTAAATAATGAGCGCTCAACAAATACTCATTGAATAAATTAATACTTTATAAAACCAAATGAAATATTAACTCATAAGGTTAACTTAAATGGGCAAAAAACTATTGACCAGGCTAACATGTCAGGAATAAATAAAACATCTACTTTCTAAAACTCTTCATTGGCAGTCATGATTTTAAGTCTTTTTGGCAGAAAGTCCTAATAGCTTTGTTTCCCAAAAGTACGGACTGAGTTCTTAATGGCACTGGTAGGGATTAACCACAACAATACTGTTAATAAGCAGAAAACAGCATCTTTTTTCTAGTAGGTGTTTTTCCTTTCCTATATAAGGACATCTAATTTATAATCTAAGGTTTGAAAGTTAAATGAAATACTTATGGAAAAGCACTATTCCAATGCCTCACAGGGTAAAATTTAACAAATATCAATTTCTCTTGACTTTTTTAGTAGCACTAACAAACAAAACTATAATACACCAAATCTAAGGATTCTGAAATGTTTATATTTTAACGCTACAATTAAAACATCTTTTAAAAATCACTTTCTGGCTGGGCACAGTGTCTCATGCCTGTAATCCTAGTGCTCTGGGAGGCTGAGGCAGGGTTGCTTAAGCTCAGGAGTTCGAGACCAGCCTGAGCAAGAGCAAGACCAGCCTGTCTCTACTAAAAACAGAAAAAATTAGCTGGGTGTGGTGGTGCCTGCCTGTAGTCCCAGCTACTAGGGAGGCTGAGGCAGGAGGATCACCTGAGTCCAGGAGGTTGAGGTTGCAGTGAGCTATGATGACACCACTGCACTTTACCCAGGGTGACAGAGCAAGATTCTGTCTCAAAAAAAGAAAATCATCTTCTAATTCACTGTTAATGACATATCAAGTGTTTAGAAAGTACTAAAAATAAAACTGGGCAGTACTCATATCAGTTTCATGATGGCCTATAAAATATAAGCCTTCAGGAAATATGTTATAAACACAGGTGCCCACTGATAGCTATTTGAAAATTTCATTATATCTTAGTTTTTAACCCTGCAATATATATAAACTGCCAAATGACAAATTTTCCTCCCATGTCTTAAATTTGATGGCCAGTATTAAGCCAAGAATTAGCAGTCCAAATATAAGATATAATAATATCCTGAAAAGAAGAACTTATGTAACAGACCACTGAGCTTTTATCTTGTACTAAAAACGACATTCTGAAAAAGTAGTTTGATTGCTGAGATAAGGCAAAAGCTGCTCTGCTTCATTTAATAAGGGAAGATGCGTATTCAGAAATCAGGTTCCAGATAAGGGTTTAACCCAGTCAGTGCAACCTACAGCAGTTTACTGTTTCATTTACATTTAGTCAGCAATCTGACATTCTTAAGGTGGTCATTTCAAGAATCAAAACCATATGAAACATTTTGCATCAAAATTCCTGTACCCTGACTTAGAAACTACACTGGGATGAGGAGGGAAAGTTTATTTCTTTTGTTTTTTGATTTTTTTACTACAACATTAGTTTCATTTTAACTTCTCCTTCAATGAAACTTAGTATGAAGGCAAGCATAATGTCTACTTTTTGAGTGAAAATAGAAACAAAACAACATGTGGTGTTTACTATAACAGTAATAGTAAAACTAAGACTCACAAAAGCACATACTTCATGCCAGGTATTGACTGTTCTACACATTTTACAAGTATGAATTAATTTCATCCTCACAACAACCTTGCAGCGTAGGTGTTAATTACTATTGCCATTTTTAGTGAGAAAATTAAGGTAGGAAGAGGCTAAGTAACTTGCCCACAGTCACATGGATAATACGTGAAGGAGCCAGGATTCAAGCCCAGGTGGTCCAGACACTCAGGCACTGTAGTTTATGATGCCAATATAAACACTCTTTACATTAGCTCTGACAAGCTCGAGAGGACCACAAAAACAAAGCTGTCAGGCCTCCAGGATCCTCTCCACTTCTGGTGGAAAAATCAGTCTCGAATTGGCATTAAGCCTTTTAGTCAGGTATTTCTCTTTCCATTTTTAATGGAATAATTTCATTTACTTCAGCAGAGAAATAACTTCAGTGTACTATTAGGTGCTTCCTTTATGTAAATGTCTCACTTCCTTTTCTTTGCTGTGAAATAATTGCATTCCAAAATGTATATCCCTTTTTTTAAATAAAAGAACCAAATAAAATACACATTAATGTAGTAGAATATAATATATTGATATTTTAATCATCTCTACAAAAATTATGGAACAAGAGATAACCATTCTCTTATTTTTCCATATAATCTTTTTCCTTCTTCTTTTGTATTTTGGAATATAAACATGTGCATTATAAAATTGGTTCTCAAGAGACATATTCAGGAAAAGTATTTTGTGCCAGCCTTACCTCTCTCAGAAATTTACAAAATTAGAAATAATAACTAGGAAGGAAATACAACTTGGAGAATTCCCACCCATTTTTTATTGGTATATCCCAGATACGCTTCCTATTACTGCTCACCAATTAATCAAGAACCACATCTATGAACACAAATGATGACCTTGTAAGGGGAGAAAATATCCCATATTATGTGTATCACCATGTGGTTTGGGAGGGCTATTTCCAAGTTCGTTGTACACAGCATCAATCAAAAGCTATGAATAGAATATGATCCCATCAAAGCTTCAAGATGACTTTTTCATATATCCTTGAACAAGCACATATACTTCCACCACATCAACTATTAAATTAACATCATACTTCCTATGTTAACATGGAATGTTTAATGCATACTTGCCTATTTTAATAAGAATTAATTTACTGGCTATTATACAGAATAAAGGTGTTCCCTCTAATGACTACTCACAGAGACACAACTTTGAGAAGGATGCAGTTATGTTTTATTTCCTGCCAGGGCAACACAGATACACCTTTGAACAAAGGTAAATTCTTCTGCCAGGACCAGTTTCACAAAGGTGTTGTTCTGCTGAGCAGCAAACTGCCTTCCATCTCCCAACCCCTGAGCACCCAATTAAAACTCCTAGCATAGTAAAGTCCAAATAAATGCACACTGGCTAAACCTATATCTAAATCACAATGGATTACAACTCAGGATAGATAACAATGCTTGATTAATGTGATACCAATTATTTAACAGAAAGCTGGAAAAGCTTTCTCTTTGTAAATGCCTTAAGAAAGGGTGAATGGAACAAAGTAGTGATGAAACTTTAGTTTTTTTCTAAAGGATCCACAGTACAATTGAACTCACAATTGCATCAGGTGCACTAATAGTTTATATAAGTTCTGGTTTTCAATCAGGTACATAGCTGTTATCCTATGGAAAATCTTTGCTAGTTAAATAAAACTGAGGTTAAATCATTCTAGTGGAAATCAATATACAGTATCTGAGCTATGAGTCAAAAGAGGTAAGATTGGTCAGCGGAATAATGTGTAGAAAAAAAACAATGATGAGAACAAAGAATTTTATTTCCTAAACTCTATACACTAAATGTATATTACAAAAAAAAGTTCTGTATATTGAAATTTAAAATATCTCTGGGTAGCTCTTATGTTTATTCACATTCTTACAAACTAAGATAAAGAAAATAATATCAAGCGAAATATAAAACCTCTCTGAGGTTCAATCTATCCATGTGTAAAATAAGAAAATTATAGTCCAGATGACCTCTAAAGTAACAAACAGACCTAATTCTACACCTGCAGTAGGCATACTAAAGGGCACAGGGTAAAACTAACATTTCCATTGGGCTTTTAAAAATACATGAGAAGTATTATTTAAATGGTCTTATGCCTAATCACCAAAAAGTATAGGTCAATCACAAGTCTCAAAAAGTTACTTTTGTCTTATCAAGGTGGCAAAAATAATTTCCCAAGGACTTTATTTTCCTTGAACATCTCATTCTAGTCCAATCTTTAATACTATGTTTTTACTCCAGCTACAAAGAAATCTTAATGTTAGCAGCCCCAAATAGGAAGACAGGCATATATATTTTTCATTGGGCTCGTGATATGAGCCTAGTGTAGAAACCAAAACAATGCAGACAATAGCCTTTTGCAGTTAAGTTGTTCACCAGTGATTCTGGATGTTTACCACAAAAAAAGCATGTGAGTCAAGAGAAGACATGTCATCACAGATGTGGTTAGACTTCCATAATAAGGAACTAAGTGTTTTTCTGTGTCCAGACAAATGGGAGGTCTGCAAGGCTTTAGCAGTGTCTCAAAGTGACCAGTGTGACAGGAATTAAGAGGAACAGAAATAGATTAATAATACTCTTCAGTTGAAAACCAGCTTCAATTTTATGAGTATGTTTCTTTTAGGATGCTCATTTCTGCATCTTCTCGGCATTTGGAACAATCTCCTCATGGGTACATATGTAACTCCCAACTAGCGAATTCACTTCTATTAATTTAAAATTAAAATTAAGCTCTGATTGAAGGCCACAGCATGACTGTAAGGAAGTTTCAACATGGAATAGAGTAGAAACAGGATTTCTGTTTGCAGTCAACATTATATATGGTTATTCGTGATCTTTGATTATGCCAGGGGTCCCATCTTCCCTACTGTGCAGACCTCAGAGCACCCAGGAAGATGGCATGCATTCAGGAGACAACCAAAGCTGCTTTTTAAACTAATGGTGATATTCAGTTGAAAGAACATGTGAATTTTTTAAACAAAAATATTTAGAACTCTAATCACCTTGATTCTGAAGCAGTGTCCTGTCTAGTACAACAGGAAAACAAGGAATGGCATTAGCACATACAGAGTCATACGTCCAAAATCAGGATTTCGAATAAAAAGTCATTCCCATAAGTCATTAATAAGTCATAGGTAAGGTTACTTCAATAAGGAGCCATAATAAATAATTATATTATTTTTATCAGTGCATACAAGAGAACTAGAATGAAAACTTTACCACAAAGTACTGTATCAGCAAAAATCTTATTTTCTCATCAAAAAGTTTTATAAGTGAATAGAAGTAATGACTGTCATTTACTGTTTTTTGACTATCATTTAGTTTTGAGCAATGAACAAATAATTTTTTAAATATAAGCTTAAAACCTGGGGAGCAATTACAAGAAGTAACAAACAGGCCTACTGATAAAAAGAATATATTTAATAAATGAATGTTATAAAAATATACCATATCATTATATAAAATTATAGTTTGGCTATTAAATAACGAAATAACATCAAATTTTGAAAAATTAGTTCAAAATAAGGTAAAACAAAAAATACACTTATTCTCTTTCCTCTATCATTTCAGTGCTGTGCAAATAAATCTACTAAGCAACTATGCAAAAGATTTTGGCTCCTTTTTCTCAGTCTGCTTAAAAACAGTACCCTAACATGTTTTTAATAATTCAAGATAGTACTCCTAGAGAAGGATGCCTAACCTGAATTTAAAATTCCAAATTATATGCTTTTTAAAAAAGTAATGAGTATTGTTAGCCTAAATCCTACCCTACTCTATTCCCTACTTGACTATGTATAGAGATTCATTTTATACAACCAAGATATTACGTTCCCAAGTGACAAGAAAATTATAATTGATAGTATTATGAAACTCCTCCCCTCATTATTCTAAATAGTTCCAGATATCATGGTAATTGTGTATGCAAGATATTCTCTTTGAAACAAGTGATAAGAGATGTAGAGTTCAAAAACCACTGGATTAAAACCATGCTCTTGAATATCCTTGTTCTTAGGAAATACACCCTAAAGTATTAAGAGTAGACGGAAATGATGCAGGAAACCTACTCACAAATGGCTTAGAATGAAGAAATATATATATGCATATATATGTAAGTATATGTATGTATATATGTAAATGGACAAAAAGAATGGTAAAGCAAATGTAGCAAAATGTTAAAAATTGATTAACCTGGATAAAGGGCTAACAGGGGTCTTCTGTAATATTTTTGCAATTTTCCTGCAAATCTGAAATTATTTCAAAATGCAAATAAAAAAACACTCTCTTCAAGATGGTAACTAGTAAATTTATATCTAAGTGACTTACTGGTTGAAATAAACCTATTAAGAGTACGTTTTGTCCTACAATTTTACTACAGTGTAGATATTCATCAATAACGCATATGTAAGTACAACTGAAGACATGTACAATAATGGTCAAGACAATATTCTTTTCAAAGCCAAAAACCTATAAACAACCCACACGTCCATTCATGAGAAATAGATAAATTGTGATATACTAAATGGAATACTATACAACAATAAAAATGAATGAAGTAAAGTGCACATAAAAACAGGAACAAATTGCACAAACTAGCGAAAAAAGCCAGACTAAAAAAATAAATGTATTGTTCCATTTATATAAAGTTCAAAATCAGCCAAAACTAATCTATAATAGTTGAGGTTAGCAAGGGGGTAGTAACTGAGTGGGAGAATGACAGGGCGTGCAGCATGCTGGCAGCATTCCATTTATTGATTGGGGTGGTGGAGAAATAGTGTTCGTTCACTCTGTGAGAATCCATTGAGCTACGTGCTTACGACCGACTGGTGTACTTGTCCATGAAAATGTTTTTTAAAGCATACTTTTGGCCTATTGATTCTATGCTGTCAAACTAAAAAACTACAGATAAGTGTATAAAAAAGCACTCTCTGATTTTTGGAATTACAGCCAAAAAAACATTTAAAAGTACAGAAAATAGAATGATTTTTTAATGATCCTACAAATTTAAAAGTTCTCCACGTTTCAATATAGCGCTACAATATGGTGAAATTTTTTCAAACCCAAAATTAATGTATATTTGCCCTCTGACTTTAATATCCTTCTATTAGAACAAGGTATAGAGAGCTATGGGAAGCTATGGGCAAGAATAATACATACCACTAAGTAGGAACTCCTGAAAGCAAATAAATAACCTTATATTCAACAATATAAATAATCTTTTAAAAAAGAAGTCACCACTTTTGTACTCTACATCCTATTCATGGCTAACCTGTGACCTTTTTAATGGCTATTCCTAATTTTCACTTTCAGGCATAGTTCTGTTTCAGGAAGGAAACTGAGGTTCTCTATATGTTTACTTTAACATAACAATAAGAAACTACAAATAGATTTGAATGAAAGTGTTGTAGTCTCATTAATAGGCAGTATTAATAGAGACACAGCATATTGATATTTTTATATATGTAGACTCTTGGTTCTCTAAATGCATTTCATATTCCATATATATTATATTATTTTTGTGGCTAACTTCCTTTAAAACTTCTCCCATTAGGTTGTCCCTGAAAGCCCTTTAAAATAGATTCTTCATCTACTTTCTTCACTAGAAATCAAATTTTATGTTTGCACATGACTTTGTGCTGATGCAGAGGAAAGTTCAGATTCAAAATTATATCAATTCAATAATTATTTTTCTTTCTTGGAGTGAAAAAAATGGGCACACATGTACAAAGATACTCAGAGATAATTTGAAGATTAGTCTACTTTAACTAGTTAGTGAGGGTTGCCTAGTTATATGCTAAGTTTAGAATTTCATAAGTCTAAAAGAAAATAGGCCAAAAGAATATCCGAGAAGGTCTTAGTGGCACGGAGGATGGATGATAACACGTATTCCTCTCCTTGACAACAAGAATTGCCAATTACCAAACAACTAGAAACAACCCAAATGCCCATCAGCAAAAGAGTACATAAACTGTGGTGTATTAAATGGAATACTATACAGCAATAAAAATGAATGAGACAAGCTAGACACAAAAATAGGAATGAATCTCACAAACTTCTAAGCTAACAACAACCGCTTTGTTCTAAATTTAGCCCACGACTTTCCAGAGGCTGCCCATACCGCACTAAGAATTTGAATGATTCATTTAATATCATGCATAATTTCAAATTTAAAAAGAGTCAATTCTCCAAAAATTACTACATCTAATAAGCTATATATTCCATACTGAGGACAAAAACAAAACAATATAGAATGTCTACGAGATTCAAGAGATCCTTCATGCTATCTGAGAGTTGCCATCAACATGATCCTGTACCCACTGTGTGATGTACATTGAAATTTAAAAAGTCTGTCACTGAAAAATCAAAGAAATGCCTAAGAAATATTCTATATACTTAAAAATAAAGATATATTGTATTTATCACTTTAGAACAGTTGTTTCGATCAGTGGCTTTTGGGTTCCATAAAACATATCTGGAGAAGCTAAGAAGAAAAAAAAGGCATGATCAGGGAAGGTTTGTTTAGTATGTGTTAGCACCAGTTCTTGTTCCAAACAACACAAAGCTTACACTCTGGGGTCCGAGGCAAGAAACACACAAATAATCCAAAAAAAAAAAACCCACATAATTCAAAAAGATAATCATGTCATCACAAAGCTTTGAAACTACTGGTTTAAAAGTTTTCTTAATAAAATTAATTGGAATTGAAACCAATATATTAGAAACAGAGTAGAACAAGCACAACACAGGGATGCATAAATGTCACTTCAGAATTAAACAGCCGCTTTTTAGTAACATATCAGTATATCACTGCAGAAAATGTTGCTTTGCAAACAACACTGATCTCACCTGATTTCATTTTCATACTGTGGGGAGAGTCTACCTGAATTCTGGTAAAAGCTTTTCAGGAAAGAGGGGGCAGTGAAGGAAGGGGCAGAGGAGGAAGTGTGAAGACTTGGAAGACTGGAGGAAGAATTACTCTCCTTTTGTATGCGTCGAGCTGAAGGAAGAATGCTGAGTACAGAAAACACAGCAAATTTGTCTTAATTTATATTTTGGCAAAATTTTCATTCACTATGAAAAAGCATATAAACAGGTTCTTACTATTAATTTAATCTTTCCTTTCAAGGCTCAGGGCTGGATCATACATGGAAAAAAAAAAAAGAAGCATGCAGTTCTCTATTTAGATAACTATGACCTAATTTCACTCTTTCACAAATTGAATTCCTCATCTATGCAGTATTTCTAACCATCTGTGTTTGTCGCTAAAAAACTTAACAACTTTAGGACAAAAAGTGTTTGTTTTTACATGCAAAAGACACTTCAAGGGAAAAAAGTAGGAAAGCACAAATAATTACAGGAAACAAGCTTCCAGAAGGAAAAACTGATTATCAGCAGTTCAAAGACTGACTATTTTAAAGATATAAACCCTTCTAAATATTTACGAACATGTTTGGTTGTTGGAAGTCATCATAATACCTTTGGCTTAACAAACGTCCATGTCCATGTTCTTTCCTGAAGACTGTGGAATCGTGCCACTACGGTTTAATCTAAAGCCCAAAATCTAGAAAATTCTTTTCATAGCAAGTTTTCACAATGACACAAATAGCATCTTTTTATATTGATAGAAATTTTTTGAACTTATACATTATAAAATGTGGAAAATGTAAAAAAAAAAAGTGATATCACTTATAGTCTAAAATAATTGTTTTTCATTCTTAAAAGTAATTTTTCCTGGGGGAAAAAAAAGACTTCTATTGCCTTGGGTATAGATAAATAAAGTGATCATTAACAAAACCTTGGTATATATATGGATACTTAATCTCATTCACATACAAAAATAAAATCTGAGGACAATTAATTCTGTTAACTTTATGTCATAAATACCTTATTTTTTAATTTCAAATCATTCAGAAAACAGCAATGAGAATAAAACTGTATCCTTAAAAGGAATGATGGCAAATTTCAACAACACTTGATGTAAGAATTAGCCTTCTTGTTTTACTTCAAGTTCTGCCTTTTTTTCCCTTTCCAACCACCATCCTTATCCAACCATTTTCTGTATCAAACTCAAGGGTAAAGAAGAGAAGCAAAATTAGTTATAAGACATAAATTCTGATCTGCACTACATAGTAAGGAGTAAATCATTCTATAATTCCAGGTTTACTCTCTTTAACATTTCTCACCAAATGTCAAATAACTTTGTTAAATTATTTTTTAAATACCATGTAAGATCATTTCTAATGAACAGTGCCTGTCAATTATGGTATGTATTGTCTTCTTTATAGATACTACTTGATTCTATATAAAATTTGTAACAATTTTCATATTTAGCTTTAATTTACTATATAATAAAATAGAGCCAAATATCTCATGTATGAAGGTAATTTAGGTGATTTTTTAAAACCCTGGTATTTTATTCTAGGCTAACAGGAAGTTCTACTGCATTGTTATTTTCAAATTTGCTGACTTTGTTTCTCTAGACCTGTCATCAAGACTGGGTGATGTGCTGTCAGCATGTTTTCAGACAAAACAATTGCATGATAGCTTGTTTTCTCTATTTTTCTGAAAGCAAAAAAAATTTCCACCCAAAATGCATTAACTCTTCTCTTTGGGTATGCCTTAACCTTGCCTTGTTTCCCTTAGTAAATAAGTTAAATTGATTTAATCTTACGGTGTTTCTAAAAACTAAAACTTGGCGACAGCATGAAGTCACAATCCTTCTTGACTCCAGAGCGATCGAATGGGGTGACATGAGGATTTGAGATGACATTCTGGAGACAGGCTGGGACTCACCTGCACTGTTCGATGGAGCTCTGCCTCAGCAGGGGGGAGCGCACACCGTGAGCCCTGCCGTCCTGTAAATGCAGCTTTCTCTTTGTACTTGAAGGTGGGTGGCTGAACGTGTGTGCCCGTCTTCGAAACTGCGGGGAGTCGGAATCCTCTTCAGGGAACGTTTGCCAAGCGGAAGACAGCGGGGAGGCTGGTGGTGTCCCTGGTGGAGAGTCCCCCGGTGAGCAGTCCTGAAACGCAAGCAGAAGGGAGGTCTTTCTTGCCTACGTGGGTCATGGCAGACCTGCCCTAACGCAGAGCTCAAAAGTGACAGTGCGCCTCATCTTCCTCCTGAGTCATGACAAAACTATTTTTTTTTTCCTTTTACTCAATCTATGCTGAAGGCTAATCGGTATCACCACAACCCATTTCTTTTGATAAGCAGCTGTAAGACAACATCCGTCAAGATAGGCCAGAAAGTGAAAGGGGTGATAAGAAAAGGTATTCTTTACCCTGACACTTTGTGGTAAAATGCTACAGCTACTGCACTTTTCTCACTGTAGTCAGAAAGATGAAAAGAGATCATGACCAAAAGAGGGTGGAGTCTGTGTTTACATGTCTCCCGATTTCCGTGACAATCAGTTGCATGCTTCCTGTACTGTCAGAACAATATCACTATGCCTAAGCGTCCAAGTCTCATGGCAAAGCCTTTGGGAAAATGAAATAAAGCCTGTTAAGTATCTTCCTTCACCGTGGATATTTCTATCCAATTACATGCTCCCTGAGGTAAATTTCTTTTATAACACATGAAAAACAGGAAATGAATGAAAAGTGAGCTATGCTGGAATGCATCTCATATTGCATGGGTAGACATCATAAATCTTTCAATTTAGACAGGTATGTTGTTTACGCTTCCAGAACAGGCATCGTTGTAGAAATGTTTAGCTTGCTGAGCACGGGTTAGGGACAACAGACTCACAGCTGGACTAAGTCCTCAATTCTATCAACAAAAAGTTTAATAAAAATATTTTAACATTTTTCCATTAAAAAAATAAATTGCATATGCCTCAGGTTACATGTTGCACAATACAGGAAACAGGAAACCAAACCTACTGAGAGTTGTCTATGAGATAAAGAAGATCCTAATGTTGCAGTTAACATGATAAAAAATGAGGGGAAAAAGTAACATGGGAAGAGAAAAAAAAAAAGATCACTGTACTAGTAATTAGTAATTATATTGGTCATTTTTATATGACTTTGGAGCAACAGTTGCTCAAACACTGTCCTCCAAAGCATACTAGCTTCAAATAGTAAAAATCTTGGTAGGCTGGGTGTGGTGGCTCATGCCTGTAATTCTAGCACTTTGGGAGGCAAAGATCAGAGGAGTGCTTGAGGCCAGGAGTTCAAGACCAGTCTGCTCAACATAGCTAGACTCTCATCTCTACAAAAACTACAAAAATTAGCCGGGCATGGTGATGCACACCTGTACTCCCAGCTACTCAGGAGGCTGAGGCAAAAGGATTGCTTGTGCCCAGGAGTTTGAGGTTGTGATGACTTATGATGATGCCACTGCACTCTAAACCAGGTAACAGAGTGAGATCCTGTCTCAATAAAACCAAACAAATAAATAAAAAGCCTGGCTGAGCACAGTTAGCCTATGAGGGATAGGCTCTGTCCCAACATGAGAAAGCTGAGCTGAATAAAGAGCTACATGCTAATATCCAGAATCTTCTTACCTAAAATACTAAAGCCTCAAATATTTATTTTTTAAAAAGCCATAAAGAACTCTTAATAAAATGATTAAGCATGCCTATTACCATATCAGTGTTGGTTTTTACTAAGTCGCAATTAGTAGTAAACAAGGGAGAGCTCTGATGAGATACCTTCTCTGAAGCAAGACTGTTGGATCGTTCAAAGCTATCCACACTTCCAAGCCGACCTCTCATTCTGTTAGCTCCCTGAGTGAAAAGAATAAAATTAAATCCTTCATACGATTTAAATTTTTACTTCAAAACTGTGAAAAGCAGCTTCAGGTTGCCTCTTCATGTTAGCCTTAAAATGATCCTTTTGTGGTTCACTCAAATTTGTTGGCTGTGTTAACAGCCATTACAGCACAATAAATAGAACTATTCTCAATCTGTTTCCATCATTTCTAAATTATCCGTTCAATAACTCAGACCTAGCTTTTTGAAGTGATTTTGGTTAATGGGTTACACATTATTCATCTATAAGATCAGAGAGAGTCCCATTCACTCTGTGTCTCACACACGTAAATACAAATGTGGAAGATACAGCAAAACAAACCAAAAAAGTTATAATGAGAACAGTTTAATACATAGAACCTCCATGCAATCTAGACTACAAACACCATAATTCACATTATAAGATAATAAATACAGGTTAAAAACAAAATAGAAAATGGCATTCTAAAATTTATGGATTTTTCTTCCTTCTTTATTCCATAATGCAAAACTATTTCAATAAATTCATTTCCCTTTAGAAGACTAAATATCAGTCTGCTTCAGTATTGGTGAATTGGTTATTGATTTTCTTTCTACCTAATCCTTTGGTGTGGACTTCATAGATGACTGCAAGAAAAGGGACCTGGGAGATCATCTTGTCCGATTCCTTAACTTTAAGTAGTAGGAAACAAGCCAACTATTTAAGGAAAGAGGACACCAAGACAGGTTGGGAATCACATTATCTACAAGGTCTTAAGAGACAAAACAGAGGGAGGAGCTCTACACAACTCTAAAACACATGGAAAAGTTCTAAAAAGAATGACTGGAAATACAAATCAGATCAATGTGATAGTGACACTGCAGAATAAAAAAAATGCACAATACCTGCATAGTACCTTACAGTTTTAAAGTTTGTCTCCATACATTCTTGGGTTTAATTTTGGGGGAGGAGGAGATTAAATTTCAGTTTTTAATCAAAGTAATAACTGCACCAAGTTTCAAAAGTCAAATTCTGCCACCAAGCTTATAACGAAAAATGGCAGTCATCAACCCCCTCACACTGAATCTCACTTCCCAAAAGCAAATCTTGTAACTATTTATAGGGATCTCTCTGGTATTCAGTTTATAGTACTATTCCTTCATTTTTCCATTTCAGGTACTGTCTGTTGACTTCCTAACTCTGGACCCCACCTCCACCAGCCCTCAGCCCCCACCTCCAACACGCACACTCCTCTCTTCCCCTCCTCTCTCAACATAGTTACATCACAAGCTTCAGTGAAATCAGTATTTTGTGCTTAGACTATTATAACTTTGCAAATGTTGTTTGCAGCTGGGCTACATACTTTACTATGATTACGTCTGTTTACATCTCATATCTTTTACATTTTGTTTTTCATGGAGTTAATGACTGCTTCAGCAATTGCGACTTTATTACAAAATTCTCCAACAGATCACGCTGTGGTCAAACATCACATAATCCACCAATTACAACTTTTTCTTTTTCTTTGAGCTACCCATTATGGAGAGCTCTGTGTTCCTGGCCCAATCTGGGCTCACCACAATTTAGACTTGCTCTACAGATCTTCCTAGCACTTTCCTTCACTATCAACATAGAAATTTTCTTTGAACCTCCCCTCTGTTGGAATTTCTGTTCCCTTGATCCCATGGCTTCTTCTTTTTTAGTTTACTTCCTCATTTTGGTAGAGGGCATTCTCCAGGTGCTTTCTGAGACAGGGAGAGTGGAAAGTAAATATTTTTTAAATTTATATGTCTGTAAATGTCATTATTCTATGTTTATATTTTAGTAATAGTTTGGCTGACTACTGTATATAATTCTGGTTAGAAATTTTCCTTCAGAATACGTCAGTATTGCTCAAATGTCCTTTGGTTCAGAAGTCTAATGCCATTGTGATTCTAGAGCGTGTGTGTACGACCTGTTATTTCTCTTTGGAACAGAATCGAAGCTTGCCCTTGGGCATTCTGAAATTTCACAATGTGCCTTAGCATGACTTTTACTCACTAATTCTATTGTGCATTTTCTGAGTTTACTAAATCTGGAAACTCATGATTACCAGCTCTGAGAAATTTTTGAAATTATTTCTTTGAAAATGTCCTGCATGCATTTGCTGTTTCTGGAGCTCCTACTGTTTGGCTCCAGACTGATCCTTTAACTTTTTACCTTGTCCTCCTATTTTCCATTTCTTTGTTATTTTGCTCTATTTTCTGGAAGATCTTTTCAACTCTAGTTTCCTAGTCTTCTGTTGGATTTTTCTTTTTATGTCAACTATCAGAAAGTTTTAAGAGTTCTTTCTTGGTCTCCGATGACTGTTTAATGCTTATGATATCCTATCTTGTTTCACAGAAGCAGTACTTATTCATATCTGAATATATTAATTATAGTTTTCTATTTCTAATTACTATATAGGAACAGTAATGATAATAAAATTAGCAGCTGCATCTGATATTACTAAATCCTTATCACTTGTCATACACTATGTTATTTTACTGCTTTATCTCATTTAATCCTCATAATTCTGTATAGTTATTTAGCTCAACTTCACAGATAAGGAGACTGAGTTCTGATACATTATGTTGCCCAAGTTTACACTGCTCCATAAAGGAAAGAGCAGCAATTTGAACCTGGGAAGCATAGTTTAAAAGTGAAGCCCTTGAGCTCTTACTCACTACTACCTCCCTAAGAGCTCTGTGAAAAACAGAATTGTGAATAAAGCTAATTAGCATAAATAGGTGAAGTAGAATTTTGCATATATCCTAGAACCTCATCAAGATCCTTTCTGTTCTTCAGTTCTATGCTGAACCTGACATACTTCCAAAAATAAACAATGTTTTTGGCTAATAAATTGCTGAATTAGTGTGTGTGGCTAAGAGGAAAATACAGTAAAGACCAGGTTACTTTCTATAATTTTTAGCTGTGACTTACACACCAACCTGCCCGGTTATCTCAAACAGGTTATTGGTCATAACAGGGAAAGCAGTCAAATGAGTCTCAAACCATTTCCATCACCAGAAAAGCAACTTAAGTCACACAGTTGACTCATAGTAGTATTTGATCTACATGTGCTATTTTGTGCACAAAGAAAAACAAACTTTAAAATTTTACTCTACCACTTCATACATTTCAACAAGTCAAGACAATGGATAGTACACTTGAAGAAAGCATAAAATCAGGACTGTTTTCCAAATGACTTGCAGTTTGTATTAGTAAATATTTCTCTTTTGAAAAACTTCAACTTAAGAAAAAGAAACAGGCTGGGCGCGGTGGCTCACGCCTGTAATCCTAGCACTCTGGGAGGCCGAGGCGGGTGGATCGCTCGAGGTCAGGAGTTCGAGACCAGCCTGAGCAAGAGCGAGACCCCATTTCTACTAAAAATAGAAATAAAAATTATCTGGACAACTAAAAATATATATGGAAAAAATTAGCCGGGTATGGGGGCGCATGCCTGTAGTCTCAGCTACTCGGGAGGCTGAGGCAGTAGGATCGTTTAAGCCCAGGAGTTTGAGGTTGCTGTGAGCTAGGCTGACGCCAGGGCATTCACTCTAGCCCAGGCAACAGAGTGAGACTCTGTCTCAAAAAAAAAAAAAAAGAAACAGACAACAACCACAATACATGATTCTGATTTTCACCTTTGAACAGATAGTTTTTTCAGTTTTGGTATATTATGATTTGGTAATTCATGTGGCAGGCCCTTTGCCTTCAGCCACTTTTTAAGAGTTAATGAGCTGAGCTTCTAAGCCTGTTAAAAATGGATCCTATTTCATAAACAACTATAGTTAGCTAAATCAGATATTTTGACATTTAAAAATAGCAGCGATTATGAGCTAAACTCCACAAGTGGAGTGTTAATTTTCTGCTATACAACTCAGAGAAGAAAAAAAAAAAAACTGATAAGTTTTGGAAGTCACAAAAGCCCTTTTGCCGCATAACCTTTAACACAACATGGGAAGCTGCCAACCTGCCCAACAAGTGCATCTGCTGCACATGGTGCAAGCAAGACCTTGTTAGGTCACAAAATTTATGGCATTTGGCATCACTTTGGGACACAAAAGCTATAGTATCCACCTTGACAAAAATAGATTGGCTGTGCCCTTGCTGAAAGAGCCATTACAACAATTCAAGGCATGCGGAAATGATACTTCAAAGTCGGCCATGCACGTACCATGCCAGGATGCCAAGGTACTAAATGGAGATGAAGTAACATTTGAAATGCCCTTTTGCCATTTTGTAAATGACAGAGGTTTTCAGCTTACCACTGAATGTACCACCTCATATTTATAATGTGGGATTTTCCTAACATACTGACATTTAATCCTTATAGTAATGTGAGGTAAGTGGGTATTAATTATGTCCATTTCACAAATGGGGAAACTATGGCTTAGAAAAGGTAACTAATTCATCTAGAATTATAAATATAAAAGACCTGCGAGGGCCAAGTCTTGCATTCAGGTCTCCTGACACCTACTTAAATGGTCTTTCTACTAAAATGCTCACTGAACACTGTGTTCGATTCGGGTCGCTAATGCTGTTTATGACTCCAGTGCTTTAAGAATTGCACTTGTCTAAAGTAGTAGTCTCAAACTTCAGCCTGCTTCAGCATCACCTGGAGGGCTTGTTAAAACACAGAAGACTGGACCCCCAGAGTTTCTGATTAAGTAGGTCTGGGATGAGGGCCAAGATTTTATAAATTTATAAATTTTGAAGGAAAAAAACATGAAATTTGTATGCAAATTTGCCTTAACACACTTCTGACAAATCTCCTATATGTTATTTTTGGAAATTGTTTTGCCCTGATAAATAATAGCATTCACAGCTGACCATGCTTGCTTCAGGGCTTTTGTTAAAATTAGAAGAATCTCAGTCATTAAGAGAAATACCTACAAAAGTATTTTGAACCATAGCAAAGATATAAAACTAAGAACATCAGATATCAGAAGTTACTATGTCTTTAGGCTCTATTGTACAAACATGGAATAATTCAAAATGTATCCAAGTGTTTGACCAAACATATTCTCACGCTATTAATGTTAAACAGACCTAAATAATGTTTTTAACAACAATACACATTTGCAAATAGAGTTAAATGTTTACTTCAAAGTCCCTCTCAAAGTCTTAGAAACTATATCATCCATTTGCCTCTTTAGAGGAAATTAGAGATCACTGAAGAATACATTTATAGACTGAGAGTGAAATATTCTTTCTGTATTAAGAAAAAGTCCAAGAGACTTTGAAAAAAGTTCACAAGAGCACATTCTGAAACTTTGTTCAAAGGAGTTATAACACCTACCACCACCTAACCAGTCTTACTATCTGGTAGTAAATGTGAAATGTGCTGGGAACAAAAAACAGCCTTACTGACAGCAGTGCACAGTAGTATTGCTGACCCATGAATAGTCTGAGCTATTTATTAACACATGAACACAGAAAAAAGAAAAGAAAAAAACAATACCCTCAGCAGGCTTTGTGAGGTATATGTGATAAGCAAGTCTACAAGAATCACTTGTTTTTCTTTTTTCATTTTGCAACAATCTCAAATGTAGAGGAAAGTTATCAGTAACAGCACAAAAATCTTTTTTTCCAAAACCATTTGCAAATAAGTTGCCAATATAAGCTCCATCATCCGGAAATACTTTAGTTTGTATTTCCTATAAACAAGGACATTCTCCCACATGCCCAAAATACAATTTTCAAAACCAGGAAACTAGCATTGATATAGTAACACTATTTAATCCTCAGACTTCATTCCAATTGCATCATTTGTCCCAATAAAGGCCTTTATAGCAAAAGGATCCAATTCAGAATCTCCTTCTCCACTTAGGTTTCTTTTTGCTTTAGGTTCCTTCAGTCTGGAACAATTCCTCGGTCTTTTTTGACTCTTTTGAGCTTGACACTTTTGAAGATAACAAGCTTGTTACTTTGCAGACTGTAGCTCAGTGTGGGTTTGTTGACATTTCTGCATGATTAGATTCAGGTACCACCACGGAAGTGGTGCTGTGTTCTTTATATCAGGTGGCACCAGGTTTCAATTTGTCCCATTTCTAATAATGTTCAATTTGACCACTTCATTAAGGGGGTGTCTGGCAGCCTTCTCCATTGTAAAATGATTGTTTCTCCATTAGTAATTAATGAATATTAATTACATATAGTAAATATCCTGTTCATGATCAAACTTTCAATGTATTCATTTATTTTTCATATCAGAACAGACTCATGGTTTCCTATTTTATGCTACAGGTTAGATTATCTGTTGCAATCCTTTATTTTAATACTCATATGGTCTCAGATGTCACCAGCGAGAGCCCTTTTAAGGTTTTTATGTCTTTAAGACAGATCACCATTTTTATTTATTTCCATACTATCTAGAACACCAAGATGTTCAGGTTTATCTTGTACTTTCCCTGCAGTCTTGGAATCAGCCATTTCTCTCAGAATCCTGGTTCCTTTTAGAGCAGAAGGATATATAGAAACCAAAATCTGGATGCTACATGTCACCCAACCAGGCTTATTATCTGGTGTATATAGAAAAGATGCTCCCAAGTTCTCTCAGTTGGAAGAGGAAGGAGCTATATGTACACATTTATACACACACTGGATCCCACTATCTTTAATGTATTTACTTATTTGATCAGTCCTGTGTGTGATCAGTCTATATGTACACATCTGATTTGACAAGTCCCTGTGTGTAACCAAGCTCCAGAACTGCCACTGCACACTCTCCTGGCCCCACATAGCATGTTGGGGCTGCCACCCCAACACATGGGCATCCTCACCCTGCTCAGATGCTGCCTCTCATACTGGGCACCCTTCTCCGTGAATGCCTTCTCCCCACCACGCCGGCTCTGACACCCCACCCTGAGCCTTCCCTCTGCAAGGATGCCCACCTCCTCTGACTTCCTAAACCAGGTTGCCCTCATCTGCTGATACCCTCCTCACATATGGGGCTCCTACACTCCGCATCGAGCCACCCCCACACTCTGTACCCTATATGGGCACATCTCCCTCCTCTGAGTCACTGTGGCTTCCCCTGCCTCACAGCTCTGAGACGCCTACCTAGCTTGATCTCACCTAACGGCTTTGAGATTGAATTGTTTAAGAACATGAAAATGAAGTGAAACGGGAATCATTTTGCTTATTTTTAAATGCATCTATAAATTTACTAAAGGAAATAAATTTCCATTAATTTATACTATTTTCAGCATTTCCTATCAGCCCCTAAGAATGGGCAAAACAGGGCTTCTTTATAACTTTATATGGGAAATGATTAAAAAAAAGTTTTATAGTATCAGGCATCAACATCCTATTTTCTCTTTTATATACATACATATTTGCACTACTAAGTCTCTGTTGCCCAAATTCAGATAACAGAGGCCCCAGAATAAATCTAGATCTCAGAAGAAAATTTATTTTGAGAGAGTATTTTAAACAAGTGTTAACTAATTTAAAGTTATCTTAGTAGGTTGTTTTTTTGTTTTTTTTTTTTACAAAAAGGAAATCTTCTCTGAGCCAGTTGAGAATGAAGCAAAACAGTTAAAAAACACAGACACATATACCTAAAAAAATCCTCAGTTTAATCTTACCCTTGAGAAGATATTTTCCAGGGAGCTAGTTAAGGATCTCTTAGCTTTATTTTTCAGAATGTCAAGTTTGAACCTTCCACTGCTTGTAGCATTTTCCGGGACTGCACTATTTGAAATAGTCTAAGGAAAGAAAAACAGATACATTTTCATTCGGAAATATTCAAGGTTAAATGAGGCTTTAAATATAAGCTTAAGACTAAGACATTAAAAAACACAAAAATTATTCAGTAGTTCTATTAAGAAGTAATCACGTTAGGTCCCATGATGTGAACACAAAAATTATAAGGAAGAGGGTTTATTTTTTAATACCTTTAATACTGCAATATAAAGACAGATGTAAGATCTTTCCTTCATGCCTTTCCTTTCCACTAATATATACCTGCTGCATTTAACAATAATTAAACTTGAGATGTCAGTTTTCACTGCTGTTATTCTGGCTAGCAACTAAAACCATCCCTTTCTAAGGTGTGTATTTTATATCTAAATTACCAAAAAAACACAGGATGCAAGTTGCAAAAAACAAAGCATCTTCCAAACAAAACTGGATTCTGCTAACGTCTGTTATAATTCCATTTTCATTTGTGAGTGGGTCATTTATCTTTTAGATCAACAAGTATTCACTGACAGAACCAAACTCTGTGAGAATTTAGGATGTGTTCATTATATTAGGTTCTCTACATATTTTACCCCATTGAAGAAAGTGGCTACTATGTATATTACATGACCTTTAGTGCCAGAAAACTTTCAAGAGAAAAACCTTACAATTTGCTTGGGGAGGGAATAATAGCATAAGGTATATGCTGGTATCAATACTTCCTCAACTTTTCTAATAGCAAACTTTATTTCCCCTAAAATTCCAACCCCCGCCCCCCCCAAAAAAAATCCCTTCCTCTTGAATTCTTACCTCTACCCTTATTCTCCACTCCAGCTCTAAATCAAAAGTGCCACTTTTGTACACATTACAGATTCTTTCAAAAAGCCTCTTATTGACTTGATCCTATATATCTATTTATGTCTGCATTCCCCTTTGAAATATTTGAACTCTTGTCTGGAGGGGTATCATTCATTCATCCCTTCTTTGGTCACCCTTATCACACAACTTAGCTCATAGCAGGTTCTCAAGCGCTTGTTCAACAAGTAAATGTGTATTACTTACACATACTCCTTCATATACTCATTATGATTTGTTCTGAATATAGTGAAAAAAAGACATGACCTGAATTAATGTTATTAAGAGATAAATACATCATGATCCCCTTCAACTTTGCTGCTGGAGGTCCTGCTTTATCTATATATGCAGTGGGAATAAATTCTAAATCATGTACACAAAAATGCCACCCTTTAGTTTGTAGCTAGGGTACCCTTTACATGCTATTATTGCTGCTTTGGTCCTTACTTTTCATCACTGGTGTGGTCTAAGCTTTTTTATTTGACGAAATAAAATGTTCATATGAATTTGAAATAAAATAATAGATTAATATAACTAAAAAATATATATTCATTCTAAAACATTTATTATTGCTTTTTTATCAAAAAGCCACAAATTCTTTTACATTTTAAAACCATCATTACTTTAGCTCAGTGTGCCAATGCCTACTAAAATTTCCTGTAAAATGACTAGAATGCTTTAAAAAAAAACCCAAAACACTCTGATAGGACTTTAGCCCTAACGAAGATGAGAGCAGCCAGGGAAAAAATTCCTTTTACATCTTCTATGATATTTTAACTAAATCCATAAACCAAAACACCAAGCAGGTCAAGGAGGAAATATCTTCTCACCAATGGGCCTTCCCCGATGTGCACGTGTGTCTTCTGCTTGGCTTCACACAGCTGCCTCAGGTGTAAAATCACAAGTTCATTTTCTTCCTGGTCACTTACTGGCTTCAATTTCTGTGCAACAGACAAACCAAGAGCACACTATGGCAACACAGCTTCTCTGCTTTTATTTTATTTTGTCTGGCAGACAAACATAAAGAAAGCTAGGAGTTTTAACTACACTCAGAAGCAAAAGTAACAATGGCATTCTAGTTCTCCCAAAGAGTACTATCGGACATACATCTTTAACTTTAGGCAGAGAAATGAAAAAAGCAACTCATAAAAACAGGACCCAATTCTCAATTCCTTATGTCTTATTTATGAGACCTACAAAGAATGTTACCTGAACTTTCTCAAAGATGTCAGCTTGCTCATTATCTGTCAGTGATGAGAGATGCCTCTGTATTACCAGCTTGGCTCTCGGCGGGTAGAGACCTAAGGAAAATGATGAGGGAAAGTATTAAACAGAGTCTAGCAGCAGAGATCTACGTGTCTGTAATGCACCACACTTTGTCCCTTCCCCAGCAGGCTCTGAATTTAAATCTTCTCAAGATGTGTTCCTGCCTACAACAAACCTTGAAACACTATACTGAAATGATTAAAACTCGATGAAAAATCATCTCTCTACCAAAATCAGCAGCTCCCTAGGGTAACCCTGGAGTTAGAGAATTACTAACACAGAATTTCTAAATGATACCAAGCACAACCAGATACCACTTAATGTACTAACAAACTGAGCCACCGTAGACACTCACAGGTGTATTAACATCATTCTAAGGACTTGGCAGGGAAATAAAGACTAAATACTAGCCTTGACCAAAATTTCTAAGCTTACAGATTCACAGTTAAGAAGAAAGAATAAGATTGTGTGCGGTGGTGTGTGCCTATAGTCCCAGCTACTCCAAAGGCTGAGGTGGGAGCATTGCTTGAGCCCAGGAGTTGGCGGCCACAGTGCACTATGATTGTGCCTGTGAATGGCCACTGCGCTCCAGCCTGGGCAACACAGTGAGACCTTGCCTCTTAAGATAAACAAACAAATAAAATAAATAACAAAAGAAGAATAATCATATTAAAAGACAGGATCGCAGCTTAGACAGGGATGTCTCCCCCTTATGCAGCTCTTGTTCTATAGAATAAAGCTTCAAGAACAGCATTAGTATTAACACATTCAGCGTTATTATTTTACCAAGAAATTGTTTATTTGTTTATATCATGATATTCATAAATCTATTCCACTCTTATATTTAATACATAATTTATATTAAATCTTTGGGGGAAAATTACATGAAAGCACTTCTGTTTTTACAATTTTTTTTTTTTTTTAGTTTTGCCTGGCTTTTTTTTTTTTTTTTTTTTTTTTTTCAGCTTATCATCACGGGGGTACAAAAGTTCAGGCCACATATGCCCATGTCCCGCCCAAATTTAAGTCACATTTACAATGATTCAATTGACCATCCATTTTTAAAAAACAGATTCCATCACATAGTTAGTTGCTACTTAGAGTATTGCTACTGTATTTTGATTATAAATAAAATATCTAGCTATACATAACAATAAACTGTATAGGTAGACTGGCATTTTAAAATCATTTATTATAAGGCTACCTTTGCTCCTTTTCTCAGGTTACGGTTAAATGCATTACATGATGTTAAGCCACAATTTGAATGTTTTCAATGTATTTATTATTTTTGTTTACAAAGAGTAAGACAAAGTAGTTGACTAAACATTCTTACAATTTGTTTTGCTAAGTTGCATCACAGAAATTAAGAATAATGTGATAGTCTATAAGCACATTTTGCAGTTTTCTAATTGTATTTATTTCTAAGAAAATATGACATGACAGCTAATTGAAATAAACTGATTTGATCACTTCTGAGCTATTTTTTTTAAATTAAAGAACTATCAAGATCTCTACAGATAGTGTGGGAGAGAATCACCTGAAAATACACACTGTTTTAAAAGAACTAGAATTCACTCCATGATTGCCGGAATGCATACAGTGCCGACATGCTGTGGCCAAGCTACCACTGGACCTGTTGAAACCGCTGTGCAGTATAGAATGGCAAAAAAGGAAAGTTTCTGAAAACTTCTCCACTCCACCTTTCATTGTACAATATCAGGAGAAGACACCAGACAGGCCCAACTGAGGGACATTCAGCAAAATAACTGAGCAGTACTCCCTGGGAATGTCAAGGTCGTGAAAGACAAAGAAAGACTGATGCAAGACTGCAGGAGACCAGGGTGAAATAACAACCACATACTATGTGGGACCCTGACTGGGATTCTGGAACCAAAAAAAAAAAACGACCATTCGTGAAAACTGGTGAAGATCAAATGAAGTGTTTGGTTCGGGTAACAGCTTCGTACCAGTGTTACTTTATCAGTGGGCGAGGGGAGGGGAAGAATATGTGGAAACTCCCCACAACTTTTCTATAAATTTTAAAGTAGATCAAAGTTTTTTTAGAAAGAGATATATGGGCTGGGTGCAGTGCTCACACCTGTAATCCCAGCACTTTGGCAGGTCAAGGCGGGAGATCACTTGCGGTCAGGAGTTTGAGGCTAGCCAGAGTAATACAGCAAGACGCTCATCTCTACAAAAAATAGGAAAATTAGCTGGGCGTGGTGGCACATGCCTGCAGTCCTAGTTACTTGGGATGCTGAGGTGGGAGGATTGCTTGAGCCCAGGAGTCTGAGGTTATAGTGTGCTATGATGACGCCACTGCACTCTAACCCTGGCAACAGAGAGAGACTCTGATGAAAAAGAGAAAGAAAGAAGAAAGAGGAAGGAAAGAAGGGAGGAAGAGAGGGAGGGTATTTTTCCAGACATATATATGCTGTATATGTTATTCAGCAAATTATTTTTTCACTGAACAGTATAATTTTAAGATGTATCCATGTTGACATACAGTTTAAATTCATTCCCATTAATTGCTTCGCTATGTGAACATACTTTCAATTATGCTATTGATGAACATTTAGATTATTTCATATTTTCCATTATTTACAAATAATACAGTCTTGAAAATGTCACCTTCTGCACCCATATAGGAGTCTCTTACCAAGACATGGAACTTCCGGTTAACAGAGCATGTGCAAGTTTAGGTTAAAGAGTTTATATTAATTGTCCCCCAAAATGGCCATACCAATTTACTCTCCCATCCGTATTACATAAATGTACCAATATCCCTACAATTTCTTCAACAGTTAATCTGATGAGTATCTTGTTTTTATTTTCATTTCTCTGGCATTCATCGAGGTTCTACACCATCTCATTTTCATTATAGAACTTTTAATTTCCTTTTCTGAGAAGTGTTTTTTAATATGATTTACGCAATTTCCTACTGAATGATTTTATTTTTTTCCTATAAAGTTCTTACAGAATTCTAGATGCCAATCTGCTATCTCCTTGTTTGTTACTTATCATTTAACTTCCAAATAAGCATTAATTGGCATGTAAATGATTTAAATTTCTAAGAAGTAAAATCTGGCACTATCTTCTTTTAATAGCTTTTGCATTTTTGTGACTTAATAAAGCCCTCTCCTTCAAGGAGTAAGAATATCCTTCTTGTTGTTTTCTTTTAATGATTTTAATATTTTCTTTGTTTACCTGAGGACTTCGATCCATCTAGAATGTATCTTGGACAGGATGAGTGTAATGTATCTCTCCCCTTTTGCATAGCTAATTGACCCAACGCCATCTCCTGAGTTATTCAGCACCCACACACACAGATTTATTATGCTCCCTCATACATCAAAGAATGTCCCATTTTTGTAAATGTTTTATATGTTTGAAAACACCGTGCATTCTGCAAAATTATAATTATACACTTTTGAATCTGAATATTACATTGAAATAGTCCTCGAACATGTAGTTGCTCAGATATTCAACAAATATTGCTGGTCATCGTTGATTATGCCATGTGCCTGTGATTCTGCTGCCTACTGAACAGAAATCACAATTTGCATTTACAATGTCTAGACCATTCTAGGCTTTGTTTATGAATAACTGAGACTCTTCTCATCTATTATAACACCTATTGTACTAAACAGCATTTATTTGCTCACACACCTTTCTTCCACTCTGGACGGGAAGCTTCCTGGAAGCACAGTCTATGTCTCAATCACTTCTGTCTCCCCAGTGCCTAGCACAACGCCTGGTCCCGAGTGGACACTTAACAAGTATGTATGAAACTGTGTTTCTTTTGTGCAGTTGTTTTCAAGCTTTTTTGTTAGTAAGAGATAATAAGAAAAAAAGGAAAGTTGAGTGCCAGGGTCACCTCTCCCTCATGCCCTTTTCTCCTCTTCAGAACACATTTTTTAAAAAACCTGCCTCCAGCCTGGGCGACATAGCTAGACCTGTCTCTACTCAAAATAGAAAAAGTTAGCCGGGTGTGGAGGCACGCGCCTGTGGTCCCAGCAACTTGGGAAGCTGAGGCAGGAGGATCGCTTGAGCCTAGGAGTTTGAGGTTGCAGTGAGCTATGATGACATCATTGCACTCTAGCCTGGGCGACAGAGCGAGACCCCATCTCAAAACAGAAAGAAAAACAACCCTTATTATACCACCTCTATTATCTCTGTCATTTACCAGTGTCCTTCAAAAACCAAGCAAGTTTCATTACAGTTCTAAACTTTTAGAAAAGGAACACATCAGGTGAGGGAGGGGGGAAAAAGGAAGACTAAACAGTAGACATTCTGTGATGGTTTTTGCCTCTCTTTGTTCATCCAGCAAATATCTGGTCAACTGTCACTATGTACATAGCAGAGTCTTAGGAACTGTGGGGAATATAAGTCCCTTCCTTGAGATTGCCTTCAGAAGAAAAAAAGAGAGACAGAGAAAGTCAAGCACACAGCAGAAACTGACAAGCACACTCCAATTTGACTGGACATGAGAAATGATTCCTTGGGTTCTTGTTTCACATAGAAACAAAGGACTATTCAATGACAGTAGGGACTTTCTCATTTCCCAAATGCCAAAGCAAACTCCTCTTGTGCCAAGGCCATGTTATACTGTACCTTCAATCCTCTCACAGAGCTTATGCAAAGAGTGCATAGGGCAGGCCTCACACAGCTTGATCTGGGTCTTGGCGCTCTGCAGGGCAGCGGCCGTACTGAAAGCCTGTTTCAGAGTCAGCATTACCTCATCCACCTACAGGAAGAAACGAAACTCAGGTCTGTAAAGGTTTGCTTTCACAGTAACATTAAAATCTCAACAGCAATGTGAGCCTTTGTTCATGCTGACTACATAATAAATAATTGAATTTTGATGGCTACAGAGCTGGCAGAGAGAAAATATTAAGGCTTGAAGTTGGATTTTTCATACATACAATTGAAAGCTGGATGAAATAAGACCATCTCAACATGTGTAATATCATACTGATCTGTTACTTGAATGCTATTTTCAAATCCCACTGAGAGCCGTGCTATTTCAGAGAGTTTCGTTAGTCTATCAGGTCTTTGTTTAATTAAATGGTTGATCAGATAAAGACCCTTTTGGAAGTTTTGTCTGTCACATACAGGGAGCAACAAAATAGGTTCCACACTCACTTGTGTTAAAAGGCATCCTATTTACTTTATTCTTCTGAACCACTTTTAAGTGTAAAAACAAACAAAACGTGTTCAGGTGAAGTTCTGGGGGAAAATGAGTTCCATTTAAACTCTAACTTCTGATCTATCATCATTCTACTTCTGATTTGTGACACTGAGAAGTCCTGACATCATGGTGTCTAATAGCTGGGTCTCGCCACGAGCCCAATGGCTTACAAACTCCAGTCAGTTTCTTTCTTGCTCTTTCACTGACACAGTCAAGAAGAGTAAATCTAGACTTTCCTGCCTGCTTCTCTGAAACCAACTAACAGCTCATCCACATGCATTGTTAAACCAACTTTAGGTTGTAGCTCCCTTTCTGTGACACAGTCACCATGTATGGTGTGATTTTTCCACCCTCCGCAGAACTTAGATCGAATTATGACACTTGCATGGCAGGGCTATTTGAGCACTGAAGGCCTCATCCAAACCAGCTTTGATATTCAAAGCCATTTACCAATGCTTGGTAAACCACGTTTTTATTCTCTTTTTCCCCCTTCCCTATGGCCTGGTTTAAGAATAAGTTATTATTTAAAGGATTTAATCTACTTTTGCATTTGAGTGTATGAGGAACCTGCAAAAAAAAGAAACTTCTAATATTACTGAAAGGAGAGTTCACATACTAAGTAGTCAGTCATTATTCAGTCATGCTTTATTATGCCCCTAACCCTAAAAGGATTTATAAATAATTGCACATCACTTCATGAGTAAAAATGAATAATTCATAAAATATTTTATACTGTAACCAAAAAATAAGGATTTCTAATTCTTGGAAATAAAAGCACTAATTACATGTTTAATGCCTTTGCATTTTGATTTCACGTGCCTTGTTATGTATTCAAAAGCAATTTTAATCATTTATGCAGATGTTCATTTATTTCAATTTTCTTGTTTCTCATTTATTTAAGACACTGAAGGGGTTAGTAATCTGCTTAGTAATATAAATAGCTTTCACAAAGGTTATTTGTTATTTAACAACACTGCCTTGTAAAAGGCCTCCAAGTACAAATATTGAACTTTGGCGTTTTCTTCCCTGTTTCTAGATGAAACAAGAGGCAATTTCAGTGGTGTGTGAAATGTGGCTACCAACTTCTGGCCACGAGTATTATTAAAAATTTTATTTGACTTCTAAAATTATAAATGTTTTGTCTTCTAAAAGCCACCATTTTTTCCAGAATTTTCTACAAATTCTATTGTGGGATCAGTGCAACTGAAAGTTCAAATTAGTGCACCACGAATAACTTAATTATTTTAGTCTAGATATAACAACAACAAAATCATAGGTCATGTCAAAAGGTTAAAAGCAAAGGAAAGGCAAAGATAAATCAACCATATGCAAACAAAAAGGACGTAACTATTCTTGGCAAAATTAAATTCCTAGTGAAAAGCATCACATGGGACAAAGACGGCCAATTTATGATATGAGGGGGAAAATCCATAAAGAAAATAATGCTGATAAACATTTATCGTATACACCAAACTTACATATTTTGTGGCATTTTAGAATAAATTTAAGAATCACAGGATGTGTAAGGACTTCAAGAGATTATCTAGATTAATTTTTTGGAAAAATTTAAATGACAAACTATCCAACAAAGAATGGCTCGATGCTATTTTGACTATTGCTAACAAGGCAATGGTCTATTTCCATGTCCATTCTATCACCCACATATTGAAGTGTTCTCCATATTTGTTAGATTTTAAGCCCATTTATCTTGTTCTATACTGTGTGTAAATTCTCACGATTGCTCATGACTAAAGGCAAGTCCTACACTTCTTGTTCCTAAGCTAAATGATGTCAATTATGTCCATTTTTCTTTAGATGAGACACTTTTCATCAATTATTGCTCTTCTCTGAAACATCTGCAACTTGTCTTCATTATTTAGAAATGCAGATCTCAAATCTGAACCTGTCTCTTTACCTAATACCCTTCCCATTTTTCTTGATCTTTAACTGTTAGATTTAATTTTACAAGTATATTCAACACCTGATGTAAGAGAAAGATAACTTCTTAGACTTTATAGGTCATTCCTCTATCAATATGCTAATATTTCATTTCTAATGAAACGCTATGTTTATTTCATTAACTATTAACATCATACAAATTCTGGGTCTTGAGTAGCTTGGCTCTTTTTTTTCTTTTTTTTTTTTTTTGCTTTTGGTTATATTTTCCCTGAATATTTTTGTCTGCATCTGTGGAGTTTACTTTTTCTTCATCTATAAGTAGTAGTAACCTGGCCAGGTGCAGTGGCTCACACCTGTAATCCTAGCATTCTGGGAGACCAAAGTGGGAGGATTGCTTGTGCTCAGGAGTTTGAGACCAGCCTGAGCAAGAGTGAGACCCCGTCTCTACCAAAAATAGAAAAAAATTAGCCGGGCGTGGTGGCACGCACCTGTAGTCCCAGCTACTCAGGAGGCTGAGGCAGGAGGATTGCTTGAGCCCAGGAGTTCGAGGTTGCAGTGAGCTATGATGACGCCACTGCACTCTAGCCCAGGCTACAGAGCAAGACTCTGTCTCAAAAAAACAAAAAAAGTAGCAGTAACCATAACCTGCACTTTTTTTCACACTCTTTAATTTTGGAGAAAGCACTTTTGAAGAAGTATCTTCTACAAATATCAAGGGTTGGTTATACAAGATTAAGCTACCTGCCTACATCTGTTTTTAAAAAGAAAGAGAGAGAGAGGGAGGGAAGGGAGAAGGGAGGAAAGGAAGGAGAAAAAAAAGAACTGAGCATTCTAAACTTCCAGTGTAACCCTCCAAGGCCCATCAGAACACTATACTGTTTACAAATTCATAGCATTGTTACAAAAAAGCAAAAGAAAATCCTAACTGTGTATTGGTACTCAGAGATGATAAGTCAGCATAATAGGTTTGACAATACTGTCTTACACTAGCCATATCAATCCTAACACTGCTCAGACTGACAGTATTTAATTGACTGTTTTGTTTTGTTCTATATGTCAGCTACTTAAGTCATCCCCTATTATGCAGGAAATTTACATCTAAGTTTTCTTCTAGCTTTCAGTTCTGATGCCTCGCTATTCAGTTAAGATGCTTACTGATAGAATTAAACAGGGTTTGAAAGATAGTAGCATGGGCCTGTTTTTAAGAATAATGAAGCCAAAACTCAGATTCTGACACAGCTTCAAGTACCAGGAAGGCATTCACAGCCAGTCTGGTCTGTTGCCTTAGTCACAGAGATGTTAAGTGGGAAAACGCAACCTGTCCCTAGACTTTCTACTGTGAGTCTGTTTCCAAAACTCACTCTCTATGCGTAAGGGCAAAATGAAAACACTAAAACCTAAAAGCAAAACAAAACCTGTAAAGACTGGCAATAAGAAAGTTTTATTATTCGTATCAGTAGTTTTCCTTTTAGTGCAAGCTATCCAGTGATCAGAGACTAACCAGCATCTAGAAAACGACTGCCTGAAGTTAAGAGTAACGCAGTCATTCAATTACTCAAAAAAAAAAAAACTTTCACCTGCTTATCCTAGAAACCCCGGTGACACAACATAAATAAGAGATGGTCCTAACGGTGAAATTCACAATCGAGGGGAACAGATGGTTATACAACCAAATGAGTGTGGGCGTAGGCAAGACAGGTTAGAGACCTATGAACAAGGTGTAGTAAGAGCACTCACGACAGAGCGGCTAAAGCAGCCAATTCCTGGAAAAAAGGGGGCCAGAAAAGGCTTCAGTAGGATGTGATATTTAAGAAGGTCCTGAAAAATATGTAGTAAAAAAAGAAGGGGAAGGGTACTCAGGTTACAGTAGAGCAGGACCAGGCCTGCTTTACCTCCAATAAAGCAGCAAGAAAAAGCCTACGAAAAGATAACTAAAATACTGCACAAGCTCCTTGTTTAGTAACATGTGGGCCCTTGAGGCTGACACGGCCCACTTCCCCGCCTGACAGTGTGAAAGGCAGCAGGCCCGGTTCCGGCATCCTCTGACAAGGCAGACTCCTCACTCCACGCAGTGCACAGTGGCCTGTGGGCTCCAGCTGCACTTCTGTGAGCCACGGGGGCCTTCAGAGAGCTGCAGCCATGCATGTAAGCCCTTGATCTCACGTGGGTCTCCTGCACTGATCATTTGCTGCTTTCTAAAAGCAACATCACACCAATCATCAAAGCAGTCGTTGTGGTCATGCCCAGAGAACAGCTTGTGAGACAGAACAGTATGTGTGACGACGTCATGAAAGGGCAGGGCATTCCAGTCCAAGTGTGAAACTACAGCAGAGAAGGGCGGAGAAGGAAGATGGCCCTGCTGTGGGCCAGATGCTCTAGGTTTTTCCCTTAACAGTGAGGCATAAACTAGGTTCCGGGGAGGAAATTTTGTGAGAAATAAAACTTTAGCATAATGTAGAAAATGAACAGATAGCAGATTAAACCAGTGGCTGGGAGACTGGTTAGGACACTAATATAAAAGTCCAAGTAAAGAAGATGATGCCAGAATCAGACAGCAAAGAGGAAAAGGAGGAGAAACAGGTCAGAGAGACATTTCTATCTTTGAGTCACTAGGATTTGGTGAACAACTAGATATAGAAGGTGAAGGAGAATGCATTTGGGTTTCTCAACAAGGATGTTGGGTAAATGATGCAGCCAAAATAAAACATGGGATATATGAGAGGTTTTGGAAAGGCAGGAGAGGAAGGGACCCAGAGCATGGTAGAAGGCTCCACCTTAGACAGGAGGAGGGACGGAGGGAGGGGGAAGTGAGGTGTGAGGTGGGCAGGGCCTGGGTGGGGAGCGTGGCGTGGGTGAAAGGATATCCTAGACTATCCATTTTCCAGTACTGGGGCATTGGCTCTTTTTCTCTTTCTTCTCCCTGGGTACCCATCCACACTCAGGTTTTCACTGTCATTTACATAATGACAACCTCAAATTTCCATCTCAAGTCCTAAACCGAACCTATTTTGCAAGGGTCACCTGGATATCAATATGTGGATATTTCATAGGTATGGTTAATTATTTAGAGGGAGTAGGAAGCTCAAATCAAACTCTCCAGGGCAGGAAACTGTTAGGGATGGGAGTTCTACATTCCCCAGAGAAAAAGGTAGAGACCCCGAGGGTGCCTTTGTAGAAATTCACTCCCACTTCTTCATCACTCCAACCTCAGCGTCCACCTGGGGAACGTGGAAGGCTCTTGCAGGTATGACTGTAACATGCAACAAGGACACAAGGACAGTGCTGCCTGGATGGCTTGTGTTTTGTCTAAACTGTATGTGTTTCCCTGGGAGAAATGCTGGTGGGAGGATTCTATGTCTAAGAAAATATTTTTCTGTAAACTTTTCAAAGAATGATATGGATATATTGAAGGTTTGTGTTAAAATGGCTAAGGGAGACAGCATAGGTAGAAGAATCAGTAAAAACTTTGAGGGGAAAAAAGTCAACATATTTCTTAGTCCCTTAGATGTATTTCCAAGCCTGCCTTATGTATCTTCTCTTGAACTCCCATTTCCCCCACAATAGAGGGCAAGAAGGCCAGGGTGTTGGAGAGGATTGACTTTTAAATTCCAAAGAAACGAAATAAAGGTTAAAAAATAAGACCACAACGAATAAAGTATTTAACAGATGAAGACAAGAGCTAATAAAATAAAGAAAAAGAACAAAATTAGCTCTCTACTCTGTGAATATAAGCATTATCTACTCTGAGATATTATAACAGTTAAGAAAACAGGAGATCAATGACCTTCCTTATCTTCCCATATGAGCAATGGAAAAAGTAACAGCTTTTCTCCTATTTGTTTTTTCCTACCTTTTAAAAATACTCATGGTTACATGAGTGGGCTTGCTAACCCCAAGAAAGTATCTAGCTAGGCTTAAAAATTACCATGACAATTTGTTTTTGTTTTTCTACTATTGTGCAGCTATAAAGGGCAAAAACATATTTCTAGACGTCTTCTCCACTGCCCACTGACAGCCATTTTGTAAGGCTTGGGTTCCTAAGAGATGGGTCTGTTTAACGGCTGTGTTGGCAGGAGCACGCGGACAGCAATAACACCACTTACCAGAGATTCACTGGCGCACTGGAACACATAACAAATATACTGGCTCAGCCCCGGCTCTGCAGACTCCCGACAGATAAAGCCAAAGTGATCCACATGCTTTATACCCTAGATGGCAGGAAAGAAGCACAATACAGGATTCATGGGAATATGTCCTTTTAACCAACGATATGGAAATCAACAGCACAGCTGTGAAAGGAACTATGCTTTCACAGTTCCACAAATTTCTCTTTCCCAGCAATGAAGAGCGGACGTAACGTCATAGGAAACTTACACAGTGGCCTGTTGATACACAAAATAAAGGGGTGAGACCAACTCAGATTATTTTGTTTCCGATAAAACTCTGTGACTCAGGGCCACAGGAGGAAAAATATCGATGGTACCATCCACTGTATCTTGTGATGAAACAAACCACTACTCCACATTTGCAAGTAATGGAGTTTTCGATTTATTGTCTTCTTCGAATGGTTTATTCATCATAAACCCTGTTCTTGTCTACAGCGGCTAAGAATCTGAGAAAGACTAATACTGACAATACCAGAATTAAATAGCATGCAATTCCCTAAAGTATGTATAAAAGTATTAGAATATTTGTCTATTTATATACACTGTTAAAAGACTGATATGTTAAAGAAATCATTGCAGGTGCCAATTATCCATATTTACAAATCATTGTACTTCCTGGACCCAGGCTAAGTGACATCAGCTACATTAAATAAAAAATTCAGAATCATCTGTGACTTTCATTCAGTTGGAATACATATATACCAGTAAGTAGACAACATCTTATTATATTTACAGGAAGCACAATACCTGGAAAGTCAGGTAGGCAAAAAATTAAAAGTTACCTGGAAGTCACCTAAATCCAAGTGAAAAGAAAACAAGCTTTCAAGTCAGATTTGTGCTTAAATCTTGGTTCAACTAATCTGCTAGGTATGAAATATTGTGCTGGGTTGCTAATAATTATTTCTGAGCACCCATTTCTCATTATAAGACAGTAGTAACAATACCTATTGTCAGGAATGTTTGAGATTTAGAACTAAGAAATATAGTTGCTGGAATGTTTGATAAGTGGTAACCACTACTTTTGTTACAATAAGCTCACTATATCCAATGGATATAGAAAAAGGACATTAACTCTGTTAAAAAGAAAAAGTCGGTAAGGAGGAGTGAGGTTGCGATTCACTAGCTGGAAATAAGCCATCCACATACGGCAGACATACAGATCAAATCTGCACTGTGACCACAAATCCTCCATTTGACCTGCAGATAGTCAACCTGGATTTTAATCTCTTCCTCTGACTTTTATTTCCTACTACACTCCCTTCTCACTTCCTCCACTCCAGCCACACCGGCCTTGATTTGGTACAACTCATTAGTGATTTAAGAATATCTTTTACTAGCTCAGTACTACCTAGGAAAAATTCAGAGGACCTCATTAGCTCAGCGAGTCCTCAGGCAATGGCAATGTTTCCAGTAAAGAAAACCATTCCTTACTCCCCATGTTCTCCAGGCAAAAAGTCCTATGGATTTTGAAAAAAGGAACATTTGTAGGTGTGCAGTATTAAAAAGCAGGCTGTTCCTGAATACAGCCACATTATATCAGTCCAGTGCTGTGGGAAGAAGTAATCAGAGCAGGGTCATTCACTGAGGAGCAGGTAGTTAACCTGACAATTATTCTGATCAAAGAAAGGCCTTTCCATAGATTTCCCTCGTGCTTTTGTTTCATTCCTTTTCTGAACCAGAATCAGAATGCAAAGCTTACCTTTAAACAAAAATAAAAAGGAAAAGCAAAAATCATATTTCAACTCCCCATTTCATATATTTGGTTCGATTAATTCTTTTTTCTATTTCTTTCTTATTTTTTTTCCTTTGGATGCTTGATGAGCATTGCAAGTTTTCTCACTGGGACTGGGGGACTTGGGGATTGTGGGGTGGGAGGCACAGCATTTGAGGATGCCTCTTAGTGCCTTGGGTGGGCAGGACCTCCATTTGGTTCATTCACTTTCTCTGCAGTACTTGGCACAAGGCCCAACATGTAGAAAGAGCTCCATCATTCAATATTTATTGACCACCTCAGGGTTAGTACTATCTTATATCTTAGTACATGTGATTCTGATGTCCTACAGAATAAGACAACACAGCATAAGGCATCTGCCCTCACAGAGCTTATGATCTTGCAGGGACCCCTAGTAAACTGGCAAGTACAAGAATACTCAATAAATACTTTTCAGTATACTTCAGAGCAAATAATCTTTCTATCAAATTTCTGTGTCCTTTAAAAAGGAATTTAGAAATCTGCAATATATTCCTCCTATATTCAACACCTGCCCTTCTAAGTTATTGGAGTAGAACATTTTTATCTACACAACAAAATTTTATGTCTCCATATAAGAAAATATATTAAAACAAAATAGATTAAAACAAAATATTAGAAGCAAACTCTATTAGCTGAGACTGGAGCGAACAATTCACAAGATATACAAAAACTCTCTTGTCATCTTCAAAGGGAGAATGTCAGAATATCAAATCCATAGCAATGCTAACTCCAAAAATTTTTTAAAAGAAAGAAAATAAAGAAAAAGTAAGAGGTAGTAGTCATGATTTTTCAACATTAAAATATAGGTAGGAGCCTTGGCAAATCCAGCTCCTTGAAGGTATGTTAAGTAAATAGGTTAGAAAAGAAGTTAATTCTCAATTCCAGGGACTTCCTCAGAGGTGCATTTTTAACCTTCCCACACTTAGATTTAGATACTCCTCCTATTCTGACACCATCAAAAATTCTTTTTATGCCTACAATATATTTAGGTAGCTCTAACTTTTGGATAAATATTCTAAATTATTTCTATGGTCATTAGGACATTAGTTTATGAATAATATTAAAATCATCTACATGTTTGATTGCATTAATTATTTTTAAAACTTTCAAATACATAGTTTGTGAATTAAAAATATAAGAAAATACCAAAACCTATTTTCAAAATTTAGCATTTACATTAAAATAAGTTGAAACCACTAGTTCTCCTTTTACTACCCACCATGGTATAAAGAGCAAACATGACTCAGTTACACCCACAAGTCCCACGGCCCAAGATTCTGAGGAACACTAACTGTGAAGTTATTGTCAAAAGAACTCACCACCACAAAAATTCCATCAGTGGAAGGGATTTGATGAAGTGGCATTATGAAGAGAAAGAGCCGACTCAAATGAAGACAAACTGTTATAAAAGATACTAAGGGACCCAGACAGGATTTTGTTACTGGCCTGGACACAAACATGTGAGCACTCAGTTTAAGACAAACTTTCTTTAAAAAAAAAAATTAACATTTCAAAAAAAATTAAAATTTAAAGGGGTTTAAACCCAATTACTGATTTAATTGGTTTCTTCAAATACTACAATATATTTTGATACATACCTGAGAACAAGAAGAGATATCTTTAAAATTCTTTTCTAGCACAACTGATTTAGTGTCTGGACTGATAAGGTTAATCTCAAATCGCCCAACCTTAAAAATAAAAGCATTCCAATTAATTTTAACTCACAAGCATCTAACATATTGCAATTACATATTCAACTAATAACATAGATTCAAATGCTATATCCCAGATATACCTATTTCACATTAGCTGTGTTCCAACATCTAATCCAACCAATGCTCTAACCCAAATATCAGCTGCCTCAAAACATTTCTTCCCTTTCTCAAAAAATCATGAAAATTAAATTGGTCTTCAATTGCAAGATACAAAAAAATCTTTTTTTTCAGATTGGACATAATTGTCTTTTCAAAAAATGTGCAACCTTTCCTCACCTTATCATTTCTAAAAATACCAATTATTTATTTATAAGTTATAATCATACATTCTCCCAAATGGCCAACAAAATGATATGTAAGTAATTGGGCTAAGTTAATATTTTTGAAAATAATCATTCAGAATAATTAACAGCAAGGACTGTGACTAGCTAAGAAGAAGAACAAATCTGACAGTCTAAAGAAGAGGGGAAAGTCAGTTAACATATCACCAACAACTCTCTAGTGAGTCTTAATTACATGCCTAGAGTTAACACAAAACAAAAAACAACAAAAAACACAAAACATGAACTTATGTTAAAGCAAATATTATATACTGGGACTGTTTACCACAGTACACTGTAGAACTTCCTTCACAGGGGTTCTTTAAAACAGGATAAAAAGACAACCACTCTTTTTTTTTTTTTTTTTTCCAAGAAACCTCAAAACTTACAAACTGAGGGTTAATTAAAGATTCTAGAGGGCATTGTTTTGAATTAAGTGGAACCTGACATTTTCTATACCCTGTACAACATTCAAAAATTATTTTCAGAATTATCTTCTACAACAATAATATAGGTTGTAAGAAATTATTTTAGTAGCTGATTCAGTACACTTTCAGGCCAATAGTGTTTCCTTTAACCTTCTCTTCTGTGTGACAGCGTAAACCAGTGTGTTCTCAACTGAAAACACACCTAGGAGTCTCAGGTCTTTTCTGTTTCTCTCTAAAAATTCCCGTGTGTTTCTCCATCCCAAAGCACACTATCCCAGATTGGCATCCTTAAATCCTCTGCAAGACTGGCTTTCTACAATTAGGTTTTTTTAAAGCATTTATTTAAGAACCAACGCCAGGGCCGGGCGCGGTGGCTCACACCTGTAATTGCAGCACTCTGGGAGGCCGAGGCAGGAGGATCGCTCGAGGTCAGGAGTTCGAGACCAGCCTGAGCAAGAGCGAGACCCTCGTCTGTACCAAAAATAGAAAGAAATGACTTGGACAGCTAAAAAACATATATACAGAAAAATTAGCCGGGCATGGTGGCGCATGCCTGTAGTCCCAGCTACTCGGGAGGCTGAGGCAGGAGGATCGCTTGGGCCCAGGAGTTTGAGGTTGCTGTGAGCTAGGCTGACGCCACGGCACTCACTCTAGCCCAGGCAACACAGTGAGACTCTGTCTCAAAAAAAATAAATAAATAAAAGAACCAACACCAGGCAAATGCCTTGATAGATAGTCATAATCTATTCTTATTCTTCCCACAGGTTTCCAAGAAGCTCCCTGACTGCCTTCTTTCCCCTCCTCCTTCCTTGCGCCCTTATTTCTCACGACCCACACTCCACGTCTGCCTCTAGCCCTTCTCTGCCTTCTCTCTCTCCCCCCACCTGCCTGACACGCTTTCCAGGGGGAAACAAATAAAGGTTGGGCAATTCATTATATAGACGCGGCCTCTGGGGGTCGGGGGACGGGGAACTCGCAGGAGGCAGACGCCCCGCTGCCGGTTTAGCAATCTGCGGCGGCGGCACCTGGAAGAGCATCGTTCTGTTCTGCCCCGAGTCCGACGGCTGCACGTGGCTGGGCGCGCTCGCGTGTCTCCTTCGCGGCTGCGGCTTCTGGCTGCTCTCGGGGACTTTCCTTTGCGGCCCGGTGACGCTGCTGCACCGAGACCGGAACTCCTGCTGCTCATCGAAGCCAGAATCTTCCAAAATCCGCTCGGGGAAGCACCCCCGGGGGCCGGGCGGCCCGGGCTGGGCGACGCCGTCCGCCTCCCCGGGCGGGCAGCTTCCGGGGGGCCCCGGCGCCGCCACCCCCAAGACGGCCGGGTCCTCGCCGGGGTCCGCGCTGCGCGGCTCCCCCTGGCTCTTCAGGCGCTGCTGCTCGTGCAGGCTGAACTTTTCGATGCAGTCATCGATGAGGCTGGACGGGGCCTTCTTGTGGGTCACTGTCACCTTTCCACAGTACAGGACTTCGAACTTCTGAGAGTTGTAAAAGGCGTCCTCATTATCTTTGCTGGGTTTGGCGTCCTCTTTCATGGCCGCTTTGGATAACTGCCTTATGCTGCTGATGACATCAGGAACCTGGAAAGCAATTTGAAAGCCTCATTTTAGTTGAATATTTTGTGACCATTTACGTTTACCTGGACATGGTTATTATCACATGGAATGCATTTTTATCCTAAATGATAAGACACAGAAAGTAGTAGACCCTACACAAGATACAGCATAAACTTCAGTTATACTATTGGACATAAATGACTTGAAGGTAAAACTGCAATTTAATGAAAATTAATTGAAATTGAAATTTAATAGCAGTGTTATACTTTCCCATTGTAAATTAGTTTCCAATAAATAACAAAGCCGTGAGACTGTATAAGCCACTGCCAACTTTTAACAAGTCATAATAATATCTTTTGATTATTTTTAAAAGTTATTATGAGCCTCAGCTGAAAGAAACTAAAATTTCAACAGTGAGGATAAAATAAGCTTTCTGGATGGAGAGATTAAAACCTAGACACCCCTCATCAGCATTAGCCATCAGAGAAAACACAAATTAAAACCACAATAAGATGTGATATACCTATTAGAATGGCTAACAGCAATAAAAGACCACGTGTCAGGAAGGACGTGGAGCAACCGGAACTCTCATACATCATATGCAGAAATGTAAAATGACACCACCAAAACTGCTTGGCAGTTTCTTACTAGTTAAACAAGGACCTACCTCATGACCCACCCATTATACTCCTAGAGATTCATCTAGAAGACTGAAAAACACATCCATACAAGGACTTGTACACGACTATTCATGGCAGATTTAGTTACAATACCCCAAAACTGCAAAACAACCCAAATATCCATTAACAAATGGATGGATGAACAAAATGTGGTACAATCATAGGATAAGATACTATTCATTGCTCACACAGTTTACTGCAACAGCCGTTTAACTGATTTCCCTTGCCCCCTTCAATCTACTTTCAAAACCAAAATGATCCTTTTTAACTCATCAATTACTTGAGAGAATCAAAATAGGCCATCCGAAAATATGCCACTTTGGCATATTGATTATCTTGAGTTAAAGACAGTTGAAAAACAGCAGATGCAAGAAGGGAACCCTTGACTTTTCTTTTCCTTCCTGAAAGCAGGAGATAAAATTCCCGAGTGAAAGGTGCCCTCCCTGTACCAAGAGGAAGGAAGACATTATAATCACCAGAGACAGGGAGCTGAGGTTTAGAGAAACCTGACAAACTAACTAGTCGTTAAACTAACCTTTATCTTCCTAGTCACTTTTCCACAATTAACTGCCCTAGCCCAAACCCTTTTGTCATGTGACACTGTCACAATTCACTCCTCTTTGTCCAACCTAGTATATAAGTGTTTGGCCCTACTTGCTTCTTTGGGTCTTCATTTTTCTTGTGCAGGCTCCTATACATATGTAGAAATTACTGAATAAAATCAATATGCTTTTCTCCTGTTAATCTGTCTCACGTCAGTCCCAGCCAGAGACCCTAAGAGGATGGAGGGTAAATCTTACCTCCCCTACAAACCCTCAAATAGCTCCCAATTTCACTAAAAGACAAGATCCTTACAGTGTCCTATGGAGCCCTCACCAACTGCAGATAACAGACATACAGATTAAATTTGCACTGTGACTACAAACTCTCCCTATGACTTTCAGATAGTCAATCTGGATTTTACTTTCTTTCTTTTTTTTTTTTCTTTAAGAGAGGGTCTTGCTCTGTTACCCAGGTGGCATGATCATAGCTCACTGCAGCCTCAAACTCCTGGGTTCAAGTGATCCTCCTGCCTCAGCCACCCAAGTAGCTGGGACTACAGGTATACACCACCACACCTGGCTAATTTTTCTAATTTTTTGTAGAGACAGGGTCTTGCTATGTTGCCCAGGCTGGTCTCAAACTCCTGGTCTCAAGCCTCAGCCTCCCAAAGTGCTAGGATTATAGTGAGCCACAGCACGTGGCCCTCAATCTGGATTTTAATCTTTCCATCCTCACCTCCCTTCCTCTGACTTTATCTCCAACTCCACTCCCATCTCACTCCCACTGTTCTAGCTACACTGGCCTCCTTGCTATTTCTTTGACATGCCAGACACATTCCACCCTTGAGGTCTCTGAATCCACGGTCCTAACCCAGACACCTGTATGGCTTACTCCCTTGCCTCATCTGAATCCATGCTCTAATGTCACCCAAGTGTGTCCCACCCTCATGTACGTGCTGAGTGGATGCATGCACACATTCACACTCAGCCAGCATTCCTCTAGATTTTTCTCTGCTTTATTGCTCTCCATAGCACTTACTTTCTTTAACATTCTGTATAATTTATTTATTATGTAAGCTAGAATTTAAGTTCCAGGAGGTCTAGTAGAGGGTAGTGATTTTCTCTCTCTCTCTCTCTCTTTTTTTTTTCCTCGTTGTATCTCCAGAGCCTAGAATAATTCCTGCCACACAGTAGGCTCTCAGTATATGTACTGGGCCCCAAAAAAAGCTTCTTTGGTAATTTTTATTTTTGTAAACAAAGGGAAGATTATCTTATATTCAAAGGTTGCGTCATATTCAGACATAAATGGTATATCTTTAAATCTTCTATCACTAATATGAAAATCAGAATTTCTTCTCTTTCGCAAACAGTAGTCCTCCCTTATCTGAGAGGGATGCATCAGACCCCTAGTGGGTGTCTGAAACTGGGGATAGTGCCCAAATCCTATGCACACTATGTTTATTCCTATACATACATACCTATGATAAAGTTTAATTTATAAATTAGGCACGGTAAGAGATCAACAACTAATAATAAAATAGACCAATTGTAACTATATACCATAACAAAAGTTATGAGAATGTGGTTCCCCCCACCAAAATATCTTACTGCATTGTAGTCACCCTTCTTCTTGTGATGAAGAAGGAACAGAGTGGGACAGTGCGAGATTTCATCACACTACCCGGAACAGCATGCAATTTAAAATTTATGAATTGTTTGTTTCTAGAATTTTCCATTTAATGTTTTCAAATCATGGTTGACCACAAGTAACTGAAACTGCAGAGAAGGGGGGCCACTGTAATTATTTGGGATATACTGCTAGAGCATTCATAGTTTAAAAATCACAAGAATTTCAGCTTGCTAGACCAAGTATATCCTAGGAAAGGATAAAGTCCACATGCTATGGTTTTAATGACTCGCCCTGAACATTTGACATGTCTCAGGAACAAAGTCAGGTGTTTGTGCTAACATGTGACTAGCAACCTTAGTCCTCTGTCATTTTCTTCTTGCCTTAGTATGTGATTTACCTTACCTGACGAGGGCCAAAGCTACAGAGAGTGAGCTAGCTGGCATTCAACCCTGGGAAAAGTAAAATGATTCTAATGGGTTGGGCAAAATCCTAAGACAATGATTTCTTTTCTCACTAACTGTATTCCATTAAAAACTTTTCATCTGATTTTTAACCCAAGTACTCCTAAATCTCTAAAAGTGTCTCTGCAGAGTAAAAAATCATAAATATTATCTGTAGGATTTCTTTTAACCTGTAGATTTTTGACCTCATTACAAATATTTAAATGATTTAGTGCAGCCTGAAAGTTCTACTCTACAATTCAAACTGCAAATGAAGCAATTCAGCCTTAATTGTGTTAAGTGCTCTGTTTGTCCTTTTTTTCTCTACCATTATATTGAGAGCTCTTGAGTGAAAAACTTCTTAGTGGCTGAATTTCTACAGTTTCTCAAGACCCTTCCCTATAACCACAGGTGAAGGCTCAACACCTAACCATAACTCGGTAAATGACCCAATTTATATAAGCAAACCTTATCAACTTTAATTCTAAACTGAATAGGTAATCTGATCTTCCAATAATTTGAGGTATTAAAAACAATTCTAGGTACCCTTACTACCTTCTCTCAGGTTGCGACTACCCACAACTTTCAATGACATGGGCACAGAGATTCTAACTGTGAAATTGATACAACAACATTCAACTCTATTTTTGCTTACCCTTATGTGAAAGACAGTGCAAAATTTAGGATTATACAGCCCCTGACTACAGACTCAGTCCACACCAGAAGGACACCCTGATCATGTAAAACAGTAAAATATCCATAGTGGGGAAAGAAGCTATCGGAGAACCATGAAAAACTTTTATTGAGGAATTTATTAGGGGATCCATCAGAAGCAACACAAGAGAAATAAAATCTCTATCCAGTACTTGCATATACATACAATATTCTGGAATAATAGCATTTCTCCTATAGCACAGTGTTAACTGACAAATATTTATACATACATTTATAAATATTGTCAGATGAATTTGAATCCCTCTTACATGGGTTGCATCTTTTCAACATCTCTTTTTCCTGTACCTAGAATCCTGATAAAAGTTCACCAGGATTGAGACAGGTTTAGTAAATTCCTGTTAATGACTCTGACTCAAGAGATCTGCCATGGAAAGCCATGGCTTCTCACTCTGCTCATTGTTCACTGTAACTAGGAAGTGATTGTTTCCAGAATGTCTCCAAAGGCTGCAGAGCACGTCAAGCTACATACTCTAGCTACATATTCTAGTTACTCATATTCTAGCTACAAATTAACTCCATTGCGCAGAATCTGTCCACAAGCTACAGAGCCTGATGAGAATTTACACCAATTCAGGACAAGGTTTTTACTATGTGGCAGCATTTAATCTTTAACACCAAATAATAATACTTGAAAAAGACTGCACTAGATTAGGGACTGAGAGGTTTGGATTCTATCCCCAGCTTGGCCAACATTTTTCTCAGTACCTTTGGGAAGAGTTGTTTCACCTCTGCCAGCTAAAGTTTTCCTCAAGGGCAAAATGAATGGGGTACTAGATACATGGCCAATTAGGTCTCATCTATATTCAAACTCTGTGAGTTTATTTTTGGATCAAAGTCAATATAGGAGAAAGATAAAGTATTATCTGGAGAGAGATCATCTTTATTATTAAACCAGAAATAGTGTAAGTTGTTGAAATGATTCATTTCAATTAACACACAATAATTACTTCAACAACCAATAAAATGAACAGGGCTTTTTACATACATCTCATGATATTTAGAAAAAGCACAGTGCCACCTTTAGCTAGTATTTTGTTGTTACACCTTCAGTGACCTCACTAAAACAATTTAGATTCAAGTACTAAGACTCAGACATTAAAGCAATTCCTCCTCTCAACAACAACAAAAATTGCCACTAGATTCCTTGAGGTCATGCTGTTATTTCTCATTAATTATCATAATTACTTACCACACTCCAAGAAACCCATTGGTATTTTAAAAACTACATTTCACCGAACTTCAAAAGAAAACAAATTCTACAACTACCACACACTGATGTTTAAAGGCCTAAACAAACAGAGGAGAAAAATCTGGATAGTAAAAAGCACAAAGGAAAAATACCTTGGATTGGGAAGCCAGTTGAAAATTGGAGTTGTTCACGAACAGCAATGATTATGCCAAATTGTTGAAGTCCTCAGTATTAGCCCTTAGTTGCACTTAAGAAGTTCTCTTTCTTTCTTAATAAACCAGCAGTAATTTCATTGTATTTGCTAAAGTCCACATTATCACTGTGCAGCCAATTATAAAGCATCCTGCAAGTAACCGTTATTGCTTCAAAAGTTAAGTATTTCCTGACTCTGCAATCAGGAAATACACAGATTGTTCAGGACAAAAAAGCAAAAGCTTTAGCTTTCTTTAAAAAGAACTTTTAATTTTGATAACCATTGTCTCTCATGCTGTATACATCATCACAAGTGTCCAACGCTTACTAATTATGAAGATGAGAGAAGATTAATCTATAGTATGATGTCTTTTTTCCTCACAAGGTTTACTGATAGAGTAGATGAACTTCAATAAATATTTAAAAAATGGATACAAATATGAATGTGAGAATAACCTTACAAAACATATTTAAACAAAAAACTGAATCAATTCTTTTACAATTTATATGAGTTTACCTACTTGATTCATTATTAATCTTTTTAATAATTATAGGCACAGCAAGATTTAGACAAGTGTAAAAAAATAAAAGTTGAGGGAAAACATTAGGGAACATTTCAAGTAAACTGAAACACTTCATAATGTGAAGGAATAGCAATTTAAACTAGTTTCACTCAAACTGAGACAGTATGGAAAAGAACTATATTTGCTTTGGAAGTAATGTATGCCTTAGAGGAAGGGCAGATTTCCTTTATAATCCTGCTTTGCTTAAGAAATGATAAGATTAGTTTATAGACTGTCCAGGCAACATGAAGAAGATGTCAAAAATATAATGGCATGATATAAATTTCAGCATTTTGAGAAATGACAAATTTGGTCATTTAATGTTATAACTTGTATTTGGCTTTTTAAAATCTCGTCTTTAAATAATGGAAAACAATGGGAAGGTACATAGATGCCATGAAACAGTTCGTTCATATTAAAGGAATACTAAGCATTCCTAACCATTTTTCTAGCCTGGGAAGCACACCCAGGCCATGCTATCATTTTTAAAGTGAAGCTGTCTGACAATCTCATTTTAACTTTTATCCGAAAGTATTTCAGAGATTCTCTATATTTAGTTAAAAATCTAAATTATTATTTCGGAGTAAATTTTCCACAGTAAAATGAAATTTAATTTTGACTAAGTCTAGGTGCAAATCAGACTGGAGTAATACAGTGATTTTAAATCATATAATTATAAAACTAAAAGTGGCCTTAAGGAATCACTGGTCCCCACTATCTTATTTTACAGATGTAGAAACAAACTGTTTACATCAAAAGTTAAAGCAATAAAGAGGAAACTAACGAGATTACAAGACAGGAGGCTACTTGGGGCCAAAGAAAGCAGAATATCTCTGTGACTGAACCCAGAGTCATACAAGTAGCTTTGTTTTTGATCCTTGGGCTGTGAGCCAAGACAGTTTGCTCTCAGACCAGGCTTTGGTTCTTAGATATTCTCAGCCACTTTGCTCCAAACCCATTTATGGTTCATTCTTCTCTAACTGCTGCTTCCTTGATGGCCTCTGAGTTAGGCCAAATATCAGAGAGAGAAATTCCTTCAACCTTTCTACGAAGTCCTCCCCTCTCCTCTGTCTCACCATTCATGTGGCTGAATTCTTTCTGTGGAAGATATTCTTACCCCATGACCGTTGCAAATTTGTAAACATGACCAAATATAAAATATATAGCAGTAACTCACAGGAAAAAATTCTGGGCAATCATGTGATTCAACTGAGAGAATGGAATCTCTTCAGAAGTGGCTGAGGTTAGTGCTTGAGGGAAATATAAATGCAACAAGAAAGAAGATGGGTGTGTGGTAGGAAGTCAGATGGCAAAAGAGTAGGCAAGGACAGTGGTTTTTTCCCTTTCAAAAGCAACGACATTATTTTTAAAGGGAAGCATGCATACCAGCTAAGTCCACAACATACAGTTAGAGGGCTTCTCTCTAAAACTCCACTCCAATACCTCTATCTATAGAAAAGACACTAACCCCTCCCAGCCTTGGGTTTTTCATCTGTAAAATGGAAATCACAACGTTTATCTCAGAGGTAATCTCGGAAAAAATGAATTAGATGTGAGCTATGCCTGACACAGTGCTGGGACAGTGAAAGCATTCAATATTGTTTAATGAGATCAAAATATAATTCTGATTTGTGCTATTTAAGGAGATGAAAGAAGTGAGAGGCTATTGCTAAATAAAAATCTCTGCCTTCATGAAAGTTAAATGGGAGGGGGAAGGAATAGCGTAGAAAAAAATAATAAACAAGATAAGTCAAATATAACGGATTTTAGTGAAAATTTCCAAAGAGAAAAATAATGCAGGGAAGGGGGAAATTTGGAGGGCCAGAAAATGTGGAGGGGAATAGTTGCTATTTTAGAGAAAGGACTCTCTATGACATTTGAGTAAAAACGTGAAGTCAGGAAGGACATGAGCCACACAAATATCTGGGGGAGGAACCTTCCAGACAGACAGAATAGCAAGTCCAAAGGCCCCGAAGAACAAATTTGCCCAGCGTGTTCAAGGAGCTGTGAGGAACCAGTGTGACCGGATGGGAGTGAGTGAGCACGAGGCTGTGGGAGAGGCGATTGTGGGGGACAGGGAGATCTAAATCACACAGGCCTCGAAAGGACTTTGGCTCTTATTCTGGTGAGACAGAAAGTCACTGGTACGGTGCTGCGTGGAGGAATGACATGATATGGCTGCTGTATGCAGCAGAGTGGGCAAAGGAGGCAGGCAAGGGCCCACTGCACTGGTGCAGGGGAAGCCACTGGTGGCTCACACAGGAGCCACAGCAAGGGGCCCACTTTTGGATATGATTTTAAAGGTACAGACACAATGATTTGTTAATGGGTCCAATAGGGGGTGCAGGAGAAGGAGAGGAGGCAAGGATGATGACTTCAGGGTTTGTGGCCAGAGGAATTAGAAAAACGCAGTAGAACAGACTGAGGGAGGGAGATGGCTTAAGAGATCAGGAGCTTAGTTTTGGACTTGTTAATTCTGAGACACTTATAGACATCCAAGAGGAGATGTCAGTAGTAGGCAGTTGAATATGTGTGTCTAGAGCTCAGGGGAAAGATCAGAGCTGAGATAAAAATTGGAAGTTATTGACATATAGATGGTATTTAAAGCCATGAGTTAGATGAGTTCATCAAGAGTGAGTACACATGACAGAGAAAGAGAGACAGACAGACAGACAGAGAGGGACATAGAGAGCCAGGCAGAGAGAAAGCAGTATCCCCACGGACCCAACCCTGAGGCACACATGCTTACAGTCTGGAAGATGGAGAGATGTGAACAAAGGAAAATAGAGCAAGAGCCAGGGGTAAAAGCAGGTGAGAATGGCACCCTGGAGCCAAGTAAGAGAGGTTTCCTGAAGGAGGGAGTAATCAATACGAGATCATAGGTGACTTTGATGAGAAAAAGTTTGATGGGGCTAAGGGTAAAAGCCTTACAGGAGTAGGTTCAAAAGAAATTTCAGGAATGAAGGCCAAAAACAATAGGAACAGACAACCTATTAGGGCAGGAGCTGGAGGAACAAGTGAGTCAAGAGAAGGTGCTCTCACAGATGGAAGAACTGACGGCTTCCAATTGAAAATATGTAACAGTGACAGGGACGCTGTTATCTCCAGACAGAGGGCAGAATTGCTGGAGCAACATCCTTCAGGAGGCAAGAGCGGGTAGAATCTGGGGCCCAAGGGAAGAGGGTGAACTGACCCAGGGGCAGGGGCAGCTCATCCAAAAGGGAAAGGCAGACCGTAAAGGCACAGGTGCGGGCAGATGGGGTGATGTACGTTTGTAGAATTTCTCCTGTGACTGCTTTAATTCTCTCTGTAAAACAGAAAGCTTGCTCATTAGCTGAGATGAGGGTGGGGAAGAAGATCTAACAGAGTATTAAACATCCATATTAACCTTAATTCAAGCCTGAGTATAGGTGAAATCGTGAGAGGAAGTTATCTTTAGAACCCTCCTGCTACCCTTTCTATGCTCTCTGGATGGTAAGATGTGACCCCTACCTGGAGGCATTTGCATTTTAATCTAAGGTTTAGCCAGAGATCTCAAGTATCTTAGGTGAAACTCAGGAATCAGCCAATGACTGGAAGACAGGTTTGCACCCTAAAATGAAGCCATGTAGAAAAACTGTTTTCTTTGCCTAGGAAGAGATTGGGAGCTAGTCTATAAAAGTAATATTTATGTAGGGTATAAATTTTGAAAAAAGTTTGCAAGTAATTAGGAAAAAACCCCACTATTCTGTACCTCCCCAAAATAATCATAGTTTGATTATAAAGTATTTGTGTCACTTAAGAAAAGTAACTCTGTATTTCTTTCCTGGGAGATGTATATTTACATGGACATGGTTTTTAGAAAGATGAAACAAGAAACAAAATCATCAAAGCAAGAAAATAAAACTTCTCATAAACATGTTATCAAGAAAGTTAATCTCCATTTTCTAGGGGCATCTAAGAAACATCCCTGAAATGTTGTTTATTTACTTATGGGGACATCATGAGACCCATGGTTTCAAATGCAGCATATCCTTCTTTCCAAACCTTAAAGTACCTTTAAGGTGAGATAAACCTACCACGTATTTATTCAATAAGGTGCTTTCTATTTACAAATTAGTCCTATTATCTGTTTAATGCTCACACTTTTTAAAGTATACAGTTCAATACCAGTTGTATTTTCTCCAAAAAACACTAGAGGGCGCCTTCCCACATAAACTAGTTTGAGCCAAAAAAAAAAAAAATGCAAAAAAGTTCCTTATCATAATGAAAAAATGCCCCCACTGTTTATAAAATATTACTACTGCTGCTCTCATTTTAAGTTCATAAAATTAACCACTGGAAGGTAAATTTACTGGAATTTTGACTGGCTACACAAATCTGGCAATAAAATTAGTAAATTAATAAAGTTAGACTGAAAAAATTAGAGTACAGCAAAGTTAAGTCTTGATGACATTTAATCCATTAGATATTTTTGAGCTGGATATAATAAGCATAGTAAGAAAAATGTCTTGGTCCTTCATTATGATATAGAAGACTATAAAGTCATATAGACAAAATGCTAAAACCATACATTTAATAAGTAGTTTTAACTTATGAAATGTCTGAATTCATGAGAAGAGAAACTTCTGAGCAAGGCTCAGTTGTGCAACGAAATGGGCCTTGGGAAAAGAGGCCAGGGAGCGAAGGCTGAACCCAAAGGGATCTGGGCATGACAAGCTCTAGCTGAGATCAGTAGATAAAGCTGTAATACTACCAGGAAACAAAAAACGCCATGCATTTCTCAGAAACCTATTTTTGTCCTGGCCTTCCATATCACTTCAGATATTTATACCACCGCAACAGATTTTTCATCTTGCAAGTGCAAATAATATGACATTCGTGAACTTTTATTTGGAGACTTTAGTTACTTATAAACATCATTAAGCACTAAAGGAACATGTCTTCCTTCTTCAAAGAAGAAAATTCCTAACTGCAGGACACCCAGGCACAAAAATGGAAACACATTTTCGCCTCTCTCCAAGATCAGGCTGGAAGGAAAGGCAATAGCAAGCGACCAGATGCCTGATCTCTGACCCAGACTTGCACTTTTCGTGGGTGAAGGAAAAGCGCTGATCTCCATACAGTTGCAATTCATACTGGAGCTCTATATGCACGCTCTCCAACCCTCACAGTGGAGCCAAACTCCTTGAAACAACATGAGTCATAACAGAGTGTGCCTGATCTGGCTTTTCCCAGGGAATGAAAACTTAATGCTATGACATTTTGCAGCAAAGCAAGATTGCCTTTCTGGCCCTTATTTCTCCTTCCTGTCTGGGACTATAGCGACCATCACCAGGGAAAGGTTCTGATCGGAAAAGACATTTCCAGAGATAAGACTGGCTGTTAAAATGTTTGTCTCTTTGTTCATTAAATATCAAAGACCCCGTCCCCTCCCCTTCTTTTGTGTGGCCTGGCAAAATGATATCAAGGGCAAGTGTATAATGACTTAGGTGACCCAAATGACATCACTCTCCCGTCATTTTGCAGAAAACAATGAAAAGCTTGAGACTTTCAAGAGCCTGGAGAAAGTACATGTGCCTTCTATGCACGTCACACACATCTGACTTGAAACCAGATTAATAAATATAACACTTCCACAAGCAATACACCTCTACCTGTGAAGTCTCTGAAATGTTACCGTATTGCTTGGGGGCCTCCCGGAAGCATGTACTGTGTCACGATGAGCCTTTGCCCAGCCCAAGCCAGGCCGTATCCACCCACTACATGCCCGCCCTGTGGACAGAGATCTCCTCTCCCCTTCGACGGAACTCAACACCATGACACCATTACATTTCAGTGAATTGCTCTTTCATGATGGTGTAAATATTTCAAGTAAACTCTGGCAACTCAGTCTACCAAAGCCCCCCAAAAGATATTTTTACTTATCAAATTGTATGTGTGTCAAACATATAACTGTCGGATTCAAATTCCTTAAAGAAGCTCTCGCTTTAGAATTTTACATAGAATTTGTGACACTAAAATATTTTTCAGGATGCAATAGCCTTAATTCTTTAATATCCAAAACACTTCCTTAGGTCTACATTAAAAAGATTAATGATTACAGCAATGCTTCCATTATAACCAATGTGACCAAAGAAAAAAGAAAATAAGGAAATTGTTTACTGGTTACTAATAATCAGCCTGTGTAATGAGATAATGGGGCCTGAAGTCATTTTCATCAACATTCCCAAACAAGGGGTCTATGTGAGCTGCGGTCTTGCCAAATTTCACAGCTTCAAAGTCACAAACCAAATTCAAAGCAAAGCAGCAGCCCTCACTTTTTTCACACATGGACTGCTTTCAAGAAAAAGTAGTATGATCTTAATTGTAAATCATTTATAAATGACTTATCAGCTTTAATAGATACTGCTTTGTCTAAACAGCACCCATTTAACAAACGGTTTCGGTGGATGCTGCCAACACTTGCACCCTCCCCCGGTCCCATCTTCCCACCCACCACAAAGTAGCCACAGCAAAGGGCAAGTAATCCAAGCGAGTCCAGTGAACAAGTCAAGGGGAAGGCATGTGACTCGAGCCAGGTCAATCTGAGTTTCTCCCTAATATTTCGCCACCAGAAGATAAGACAACAGCTGATTTCCACGTCAAGTCTCAAGCTGTTGAAGAAGTTAGTCTGGGACAATAGCTGGCCACATCCCTTCACTGGAGAAAGCCAGTCTTCAGTAACACAAAATGAAAGCAAGAGGAAAACAGAATTAGAACCAATATGTGGAGAGAAAGAGTCCTGGTGCGGTCAAGTCCCTGGTGTAGACATCCTTGCAGGTATGGCAAATGAGCCCTTGGTCCTCTCCAATTCTGGGGGCCACTCTAGGGTCCTTTCACACAGCTGGTGTTTTTCAGCCTTGCCTGTAAGAGTCCTAACTAGTATACGAGTCTATGAGAATATATATTAACATAGAAGTTAAGGAGTCAGTTAGTGTTGCATACAACCTGTTGAACACAGTCATGATGATTGGGTTCTTCTGCTATGACTGAAACCCAAAATAGCAATTGGTTACACAAAACAGAAGTTTATTCCTCTGTCACATAAAAGTGCAGTTAGGGGTTCAGGGCTGTCTGGGTTCTTCATTATATCATTAAATAACAAAGACTCAGGTTCCTTCTATCTTGTTTCTCTGCCTTGGGGGCCTCAATCACAGGCTCCCCAAGAGTTGCCAGTGTATTCCAGGCAGCAGGATATGAAGAAGGAATGAATAAGGAGAAAAAGAGAATGAGGGTCATCCCCACCCCCACCCACCCACACACATAATAGACACTCTCTTATTTAGGAAAGGTTTCTTAAGGAAGCTGCCACACAACAAATCTACTCACACGCCACTGGCCAGACTAGAGGAATGCCTAGCAACAAGAGACGCTAAGAAACGTAGTCCTGACTCTTGATAGCCATGTACCTAGTTCAAAATTCCATTACTAAGGAAGGGAGAACAGACATCAGGAACAACTTGTATTCTTGTCATAATTATCAATGATGCTTTAGAGAAAACACATTAGTCAGAGCTCTTCGACAAAGAAAAGCTGGAGATAGATGCAAGTCAAATTATTTAAATCATGCAATGGTTCTAAAAAAGGACTCAAGTCAAAGCCGTAGAAATATGTACTTAATAAAGATAAGACTGAACTAAGGTGTTTCAAAACTTTCCCACATTGAAGAAACAGAAACCTCATGACCAACACTCAAAGACTAGTCATGGGACTATTCCTTGTTACCCAAAACTAACAAAGTGCTTCTGATGGTAATACCAGTAAGTTACACCTACAGACATCACTGAAATTTATAAATATTTTTCCAGATAGAACGATGTTCCGGCGGGTGGCCTTTAGGGAAACTTTTATGTATCTATAGAGATGGCAATAGGGCAATGACCCACAAATAACCACCTAAAACTTATTTCAACCAGTCATGTGTTTCTGCATGTTTTATTCCAGTGCAGTCACAAAGCAATGTGACTAATTAATAAATATAATTAATACAAATTGAAGTTATGAATTACATTTCAGCTAAGGAAATATAGATCCAATTCATTCCAGTAGGCCAAACACAGGCAACAGCATCATGTTTTTAACCAGCATTTATCCTATTATAGGAATTTACTGAGCAACTAAGGGCTAACTCTTGTTGACTGTAACTTTTCATTTTAATCATTTGGAGTATGTATTGTATACATCTCTATCTTCCTAAACAATATATATTAGGCATAACATAATTGTTTTCTGTCTGACTCAAAGTGTGAACATCATGCCTTCAGTGTAACATGGTAAGGTTCTCCAGTTCCTAGCCAGCTGCTAAATAAATATCAAAAACTGTTTGCATAGCAGGGTGGAGAACCTTAAACTTCAAACAGAGTGAGGCAGTTAAATGTGAAATTGGCCCAGATTGCCTCTAGGAAATACATCCCTTTATGAAAGCTAGAGCCCTACTTGAATGACAACTATGGCCATCTACCTACTTATTCTCTAAAACTATAGAAAGGAGAGGTCTGACATAAAAATTACTTTCTGATTCTTTACTATTTATAACACCATGCTTATTCCTAGAAGAAAATGTCTCAGAAATTCTCTTTAATGCAGGTTTCCCAAAAGGGCCTGAAAGCCAATGGGAACAAAAGGCCCAGTTGCAACAATTATGTGATTTAAATAACACTGTACTATCCCATGGGCACTACAACTGTATCCTCAAACACAAATGAGCAAAAACAAAGAATTTAGTTACTCTACTATTATTCAAGTACGATTTCACTGCTAAAAAAGCAATCAGAAATTGTAAAAATTTGAATTACAAAAATATTTTAATGATACTCTATTTTATATATACAGTACATGTATATATATACACATCTATATACACATACATATACTCACAAATATATATATGTTATATATATACACATCTTAAACCAGGCCTAATAGGCCTAATAGAGTTCACTGGGAAACTCTACTGCTACAATGAATACATAAAAGTAGCATGCAATAATATATTAATGGCATGTAAATATACTTCTAATTTCTAGAACCCATTTATTGACTTAAGCTTCCGTTTTGAAATATAAAAATCTTATAATTTGCAAATTTCATACTGTAAAAGTTTCAAAGCCATAAATAACAATTATTGTACTTATGTTAAAGAGCTGTACATTAGAACTATGGTTATGTGTGGCATTTGTTAGTGCAAAATCCACCAACATGATTTTATTCCTTATCCTTTGGTTAAACTTTGGTCACTGTTTTCCACACATACCAACTTGTATAATAAATATTCATCAATATATTTTAAAATTCTATTTTAATAAAAGTTAATTGAAATGATTAAAAATTCTTCAAATGCATATTAAATCTACATTAACAGTTAGAAACTGTTTTCAAATGTTTTGTTTTAAAATGATCAGCATATGAAAAATATCACAAAAATCACTTACTTATTCTTATGTTGTTTTCTCTTGATCTCTACATTTTCATAAAATTCCATAATTAGAAAAAGGAAACAAACAAACAAAAAAATCATTGAACTAATTACCTAAACAGTGAGAGAAAACATTAAATGGTAGAACAGATTCATGGTGGCAATTAATGATACAGCTAGAAATTTGGGAATGACAATACAATTCTTTTATTACCTATTAATAAAATGATAAATATCTAGTTCTCCTTCAGTGTAGGAGTTAACATAAGGATGAAGGAAAAAAGTTGTTCACAATAATAATAGTTGCTTAAGAATGAAAACCTGTGCTAAGACTTTTACATCCAATAACTCTTATTCTCACAACTCTACAAGATAGGCCCTATTAATCCCACTTGCAAAAATACATTGGTTTATCGTCTCAATTTTTATATAAATCTAAACATGTTCTAAAAAATGGTGTATTAAAAAATAATAAATTAGAAAACTGATAACCAGAGAAGCTATTAAGTGTTTATTTGTTTCAAATTTAGAAGATTCACATCAAATGAATATGTACTTTGAAAGAACAGTAAGGTTTTTAATATACTTTAGAATTTCTACAGAAACTTTCAAGTTTCTAAGTTTCTGCAAAATAAACATTTCTAGTATGGCAGCTTTATAAATTATTGATGCCAACTGGGTAAATTTATAATTTAACAAGTCTTAGTTTCCACTTTCAAGGACAAAATGAACTAATTTAGGTTTTGAGAAACATTTTAAAAATCAGTATATAAATATCTCAATCATATAACATAATGACTGAATTTGACAGCAGAAACTTTCACAAATATCCTCTATAAATTGCCATATAATAAATAAGAAAATGAAAACGCAGAGAAGCTAAATGACTAGCTCAAAGTCATGAAGCTAAATTATTACAAGTGTGAATGTTTATATACACAAGAGATTTTCCGGATGCATCTAAAGATAAATCTCTAATGTTTAATAAAATCAAAACCTTCAATGCCAAATATTATCACAATGTATGAGAGTATATTCATCCGTGTAACCGTCTGTTTAAAGTCTGCCAACCTCACTAAATTTTAAGGAACAAACTGCTGGAAGATGTCTATTTTCTTCACCACTGTACATACACTCCATGTCTGCCACAGTGCCTAACATGAGTTCAGTACTCAATAAATATTTGATGATTGAATTGAATGCTTTAAGAATTCAACAGCCCCTTAGGTAATATGAAATCTCATATACCAAAATGTCTATTTGACTTACATCAATTACAAACATAGAACAGACTGAGATAAACGCTGTTAAAAATATTTTATGGTTAATTGACATTAGAAGTCCTTGAGGCTTTATATACCAGCATTTCAGAAAATGATTTATCAGCTTCAAAGAGAGCCTTTTTACTCTCCTGGGTCAGCCAAAACTCTAAGTTTCGGATGATTATACATCAACTGAACAACACATTTACCATTGTTGATAAAATTAAGATACCCAAATGTAAGCTAGTATTTAAGTATGTCCGTTTTGTTCATCTGACTGTTCTATCAAAAGGCAGATGTTTTTTAATCTGTTTCAAAATGTTAATGAACTAGGTAAGATTAAATTTTCTTAAATCTTCGGGGGCTATGAAATTGCATTTACAAGCAATCAACTGCCCATTTCTTCATTCCACCTCCTCAGCATATTATGTTCCTACATTTTAACTCCATCTATGACAAAGGAAAAGAAGCAAGTAAATCCACACTTTCTTATTCTGTATCACGGCTTCCATAAGACCATCTCCATGTGAGTCCTGACAAAGGAAGACTAATATAGGCCCTAAAATTCCTGGTGTTATGCCACTGGGAGAGTTTTCATCATCACCATTCAAGCAATAAAAGAGAATTCTTGTTCTACAAAAAGGTACTTATTACCCCTCACTGCCCCCCCCTTTTTTTACTCCAAAATGCCCTCTCCATAACTTCTACTCTGCCCAATTATGACTGAGTCACAGACTTATCAGTAAGACAGATCTGGGTTCCATTCCCAGCTCAATCACTTACTAGCTATGTGATTATACGCATACTTTATGACCTCTCTTAACTTCAGTCTCATCATCTGTAAGATGCAGATAATATCTGTAACCTATAAAAACTGTGAGAATAAAATTTATATAAAGCACCTAACATGGGAAGCAACTAAAACAGGAAGTTCTTAATAAATATTAATTATTTTTTACTTCTCCTCATCATCAACCAACTTCACCATGTACAACAAGCGTCCAATTTATTATGAGAAAATCATCACCTTCCCACAAACACTAGTCCCTCCTCACGGTCCCTATTTGTCCAGGGAGCTATAACTACCACTCAATTGTTTATCTTACTGTCTAAATAACTGTATCTGGTTTCCACTTTTAGCCTCAGGACACCTAATTCTAAACAAATTGCAAGGAGTAATAATATATGTTGCCTATATCAAGTTGTAGGATTCCTCAAATGACTTAGAATTCTTCCGTATGCTTGAAAAGAAACATAAGAATACCAGAAATTGCTTCATATTTTTTCGTACACTTTTCTCCAATAAAAATTTGACTTGCAACCTCTGGCAATTCACCTTGAAATGAAATCTCCACCCCCAGCAACTTCTCCATTGTTCAAATACAAGTCAAGGCTATTGGCATCCCCAAGTCTGTGCCATCTACAAACTGCCATCATTCCAGGTCCACTTGAATCAAAAAACATTTACTGGATTCCTTCTCCGTGCAACAAGAACATGAGGGACACTATGTGTTACGTGCTATGTATGCAAATATGAAAATGCAACAGTCCTTCTTCTCTGATAGCTCAAACTCTAAAATGAATACAAATACAGGCACAAAATACAGAATAATACATTGAAATAAGTGCTGTATAGCTATATGTTTACAGTACCCACCTATGAATATGGATGTGAAATTATTTAATAAATAAAATATTAGCAAACAGTATACTGGAGACACAACATAATATTTGTAACAGAAGAGAAAGATAGTTGAATGTTAGGAACCTGCTGAGTGAGGCTGACTTAGTAGAAGGGAATCATTTTAGGACGGGGATGTCTTGAGCATTTTTCTACTTCAGGCTTTCATTACCTCTTTCTACCTAGGATTAGCTCAACTATCATTCCTGCTTTCTCTCTCACTACCTCATTTCAAATAAATTACACTGGGATACTTGCTGCTTCCTCAACATTGCCCAGACTTTTTTCTCTACACTTTTGCATATGCTGGTCTTTCTACCTACAAAAGCCTTCTTTTCAATAGCTTTAAAACTGTTGTTATCCACTATGGTAGCTTCTAGCCATAGGTGGAGATAAGCCTAGTATGACTAGGGAAAAGATTTTTTAATTTTAATTAATTTTAATTTATATACACATAAATTTTAAAAGATACCCTAGTAAGTTACTGAAAAACTTCTAAGTATGATAGGAACAAACTGTATGCGAATCTTCTTTTTCAACTGTTAAGTGTTATAAATTCCACATATAGATCAAATATTTCCAATGAAAAGTTAGCTTCTGATTTAAGATGTGCTGGATATGGAAAATACATAGCAGATTCCAAGGACTTAGTACAAAAAATGTACAATATCTCAGGAACTTTCATACTGATTATGTGCTGAAATTACAATATTCTGAACATGCTGGGTTAAATATATAATTACAATTAATTTCACGTATTTCTTTTTACTTCTTTTAATGTGGTTACTAAAAAGTTTTAAATTACATGTGTCCCTCACATTATATTTTAATTGGACAGCGTTGCATTAGAATCCTATCTTTATATACCCCTCGAGGTCAAGTTAAATGTCATGAACTCTATTAAAAGCCTATCCTGAATTCTTTAAAGAGAAATGATCTCACCCTCACCCCACCATGGCATACAGTAGGCACTCAACAAATATTTACTGAATAAACAAACAGCTAAAATATTTTATCTTCATGGTACTTAGTACATTTTGACTTGTACAGTAGTCCCTCCTTACCTGTAGTTTCATTTTCTGCAGTTTCAGTTATCCTCAGTACAGTAAGATATTTGGAGAGAATGAGACTGCATTCACATAACTTTTATGACAGTATATAGTTATGATTGTTCTATTTTATTATTAGTTATTGTTGTTGATCTCTTACTGTGTCTAATTTATAAATTAAACTTTATCATAGGTATGTATGCATAGGAAAATACACAGTATACATAGGTTTCAACACTAGCCAGGGTTTCAGGCATCCACGGGGGGTGCTGGAACATATCCCCCACATATAAGGCAAGACTACTGTATATAATTTGTCTTTTGCCTCGTGTCTCCTACAAGACTCTAGATTCCTTGTTCAGCATCCTTTCCTGCTTCATTATCTGTCTCCTGGGCACACAGTCTGCCAGCTTCCCTGAACTCTTCTTTCGTACCTCCTGCTCTCCAGCTCTAAAACCATTCCAAACCTTATTTGCAGTGAGCTACAGTCCTTTCTGGACACTCCTGCAGCACTGCATCAAATCACTCTGACAGTCACTCTCCAGTTCCTCAAAAACTCTACTTCAATTTGGGAACATGAAAAGATTAAGACAAAAATAGAGAAAAAAAAAGAGGCTACTGTAAAAAGAAAGAATATGACCCCAAAGATTTGAAAATTTGATGACAATAAAAGATTTCTTTATACAGATACCAGTTAAATAGTTTTCTTATGATTAATCAACAGTGTGTGGGCCGATTCAGTACAAAAGAATTTGGGAAAGATTCTATGTTCAACATCTCTGAAATAAAGAAAAATATAATCCTTAAATTTTTAAAAAATATATTTATCTATTTATTTATTTAATTTAGAGACGGGGTTGCTCTGTCACCCAGGCTGGAATGCAATGGTGTAATCATAGCTCACTTCAGCCTTGAACTCCTGGGCTCCTGCCTAGACTCCCGAGTAACTGGGACTACAGATGCACGCCACTACGCCCAGATAATTTTTTTTAATTTTTTGTAGAGATGGGGGCCTCGCTATGTTGCCCAGGCTTGTCTCAAACTCCTGGCCTCAAATGCTTCTGCCAAAGGGCTGGGATTACAGGCGTGAGCCATCGCATCCAGCCCAATCCTTAAATTATTAATAACTCCAGTCACAGTTAAAAGAATGTGAAGAAAAATCTTTCAGAAATCCCCGTACCTTTATTAAATATTCCTAAAAATTCTGGATGGCCCGTAAATATTGGATAAACACATCTGCTGTCTTTTAGCCTAGTGAATGGAATATGAAAAACATAGAAACGTCACTAATAAATCTCCCATGCAAACTGCCTCGCAGGGGTGGGGAACCTGCAGCCTCAAGGCCACATGTGGCCTCCAGATCCCCAAGTGCAGGCCTCCAACCAAATCCAAACTTCACAGAACAAATCCCTTCATTAAAAGGATTTGTTCTGTAAAATCTGGATTCAGTCCAAAGGCCACACTCCCACATGTGGCCCCAAGGCCGCAGGTTCCCCACCCTTGCAAGGCATGTCAATCAGCAGATGATAAGGTGTCCTCAGAGAACGAAGAACAATTGAGAAGAACAAAGCCTGTACTGCTCTTCAACCTGGGAGACCTTCTGCCCATGATTCCCCTCAGGGAAACCTCCCTCCACGGGCCTTTCCCACCTGCACCCTACCCTACAGCAGCAACACCTACCTCCAAATCTCCCACAGCACCCAGGGCTGCCCCCTGAAGAGCACTTAAGACTATAGTCACCCACAGATGTGTCCCCTGCCTCTTATCTATCCCTGGCATGAGGCCTAGCACAGGGATCTCACTCAACATGTTTGCAAAATGAATGAACTGGTGAATGAGCAAGGAAAGAATCAAAGAGAAAAAGGTGGTTCTGCTCACCCTCCTAGATCAGAATACAAAACAGGCTGTTCCCTGGACCCAGAGTGTTTTCATTTGGGAAAACAGTATTAATCAAATTAACAGTGTCACCTGAAAAGCAGGTGCCTGCTCTAAAAAGAGAAGCTGATAATAGTCTTTGCATGACCATGGCTAATGTACAGACATGAACCATTTATAAGTGAATATCTGGGAAAGTGAGGCTTTTATAAACAATATTCACTATGGACTTCTCGGGTGCACTTTCTAGATAGTAATAGCTATCATTTACCGAGTACTTATTATATGCTAGGCACTGTTTTAAATGCTTTATATATTTTATTTCCTTTAATCCTCACAACCATCCTTTGAGATAATTCTATTATTATCCTCATTTTACTAATAAAAAACTGTCCTAGATTCTGCTTATTTATTTAGCCCACTCACAAAATCACATTAAATGAATCAAGAAAATAAATATGACATTTTCTAATCCTGACAGGAAGATGAGATCAAAGGCTGTGTGATTACCCCAGAAATTAGACATCAAACACTTGGTTTCTGTAACGGTGTTTTCTTATGATTCACTGTGTGTGCCATAAAGCCTCTCTGTCCTGCTATGATCTTGAACAATTTACGATATTTTTATAAACATCATCAGTTTAATTCTATCCTACAAGGCTTATTCATAAATACTAAACAGAAAACAAGAAGATTAGTAAAGTTGTCAGTGCCCTGCTGCATTATCAAATATCTGTATCAGTATCTACTGGATCAAGCTGCTAATAACATCGTCTTAAACACATAAATTCTAACTGCCACAAAACGTATTGGGCAGTAAATTTGGACCAAAAACCATGACTATTATTTAGCACCTCTAAAAAATAATGGACTATGAGAGCAGTTTTTATGAACACATTATATGCTTTTTATATGGCTTCCTAGTTCTTATAAAAATGACACATGCTATAAAATAATAAAATATGCTTTTTATTACAGCTTTGTTGTTTTCTTTAATGATTTTAATACATGCTCATGGTATAATTATAAAACCATAAAGACAAATACAACTATGAAAACACTCATCCAGACAAAACTGCTACTGAAATTTTAGTAAACACCCCTCCACACATCCCTCAATGTTAAAATAGTGGATATAAATATAAAAGATGCTAAAAACATAAACAAAGTTTTATGACCTTCTTTGTGCTTGAAAACATGGCTTAGGCATTTTCCCATATCAATAATTTTGGACTTTATCATCATTTTTAAAATGCTTTCTAGAATAGCAATTCTCACTTTTTAAAATTATTGAGAGACCCCTAAGAGCTTCTGTATGCGTGGGTATATCTATCAATATTGACCATTTTAGAAATTACCATTAAGAAATTTTAAAATATTTATTTATTAAGTCATTTAAAATAATAATAGATCATTACATATTAACCTACATAATATATTTTTATTAAAATATATTAAAAAAACTTATTAAAACTTCATTTTTCCAAACAAAAAATTTTGAGAGATGACTAGTTTGCTTACATTTTTGCAAATCTCTTTATCATCTGACTTAATAAAATGTAGCTGGATTCTCTTACCTATTTTTGCAATCAATCTGCCACGATATGCAGAAAGTCCAGCCTCACACAAATATATATAAATGGAAAGGGAGCATTTTAAGAGCCTTTTTAGATAATGGTTAATATTCTCTTTTGATACCATGCCCAAACCCAACCAGTGATAGTTTCTTAAGGGTTTATGGCAATGTGAAATCTGAAACTGTATCAGTGGATTTCCTATACACTGTTCCATTAAAATCCATTCCTTTATCTTGCACTTCAAAGGGATCTTTTAACAATGCATGACTTTGTAACTCACACATTGGTCTTTTGGAAAATGTGTCTTTTGACACATTTTATTAAATATTATCAAAATATCGTATTTGTTAATATTACCAGTAATCTCATCAGAATCATTAGTATCAGCAAGCTATCAAGCTCACAGTGACAAATACAAGTTTTGCCAAAATTCTAAATATTGTCACTTGTTATCCTTGAAGTGGCAAGATCATTTTGTTCATTTTCAAGAAAATGTCTGCCAAATACCCAAGACTAAGCACATTTTGTTACAAGTCGTTCTTTCAAGTAAAAATGGTGTTCCATGAAAAAGAGGCTAGTTCAGCTCACAACTTGTATTTGTTTTCTGTTGCTGCCCTAATAAAGTACTACAAACTTCATTATGTTACAGTTCTGTAGGTCATAAGTCAAATGCAATTATGCCTTTATGGTCTTATAGAAAAAATAAATTAAGTCCAGTACAAGTTTTACCAGACAGAAGTTATCAGGCTGGCAGACTGTGATCCTTATTGGAGTCTCTAGGGGGAAATTCATTTCCTTACAATTGTAAGGCTGAGGTCCCTATTTTCTTTCTGGCTATCAGCTGAGGGCTGTCCCACCTTCTAGAGAGCATCCACAGTCCTGGTTTGGGGCCTCCTTCTTCCATCCGCAAAGCTAGCAACAATGGGTCAAGTCCGTCTCACATCACGTCTCTCTGACTTCATCTTCTACCTCCCTCTTCCCCTTCTAAGGACTCATGTAATTAAATTGGGCTTCCCTAGAAAACCCAGGATAATCTCTCCATCTCAAAGTCCTTAACTTTAACCGTATCTGCAAAGTTACTTTTGACATGCAAGGTACTGTGAAGGCTTCTGGGATCAAGCATGGACATATTCAGGCGGCCATTACTCTGCTGATCACATAACTCATACAATTGTCCAAATGCTTTTTCTCTACACAGACACTGTATTTGGTATGCCGTTACCATTTTATCATATATTTTAAAATGTGTTCTCAAGGGACAAACTTTAATAAATTTAATAATTTCTATTGATTCATCAAGGACATTCTTAAGCAGATCTGACCTTTTTTTAAAAAACTGTTAATTCTTGATGGTGTAGAATGCAATGAATATTAGTAGAGTTTGGGGCCACTCATTGATTCATGCTAACATGCAGGTGGTTTTACCTAGCATTGTTTTTGCACCATCAGTGCAAATGTCAACATAGTGAAAAAGACGCATAACATCTTAACACTAAGATGAAAACAGTTTTGATTTGCTGAGTCCCTCTAAGTATTTCATGGAATCCAAGAGTTCTGCAAACCACACTTGAAAACCACGGTTCTAAAGTCTTCTGCCATGCCCACAGAAATAAAGTATTATAACATTGACCTAAGTTACCTCCATTTTGCTCAATTATTTGTTAAACTTAAAAACATATAGGTTATACTTAGAATTGAATGCCTTCCAAAATGTTTAAACAGGCCCTAATACCAGCTCTGCAATTTACTAGCTGTGTAGCCTTACACAAATTTATTATTAACTGCTCTAACTTTAGGTTTTTTATGTATAAAATGTTTTACTGATAAGCACTTCAAAATATTGTTGTAAGGATTTGTGAAACTAAATGAAGGTGTATATATGCTTGGCACATAATAAGTGCTCACTAAAATGGCAGCCATTTAGCCATTGCTGCTCACTATCCTGGGATCAATTTTTTTGCATGTGATTTTTTTTTTTAAATAACAGACTGCAATATTCCAGACTTTTCTTAACTCATCACACTTAAAATAGGACAGCACTATGCTTACTTGACTCCCATATATTTCCAAGAGTACTCACTCTACAGACTGATCCTGCTTCTGTCAGTTAGCTACCCTGCAGTCAAAATGAATTATAAACAACCTTGAAAGATTTGGAACAAAGACAAAAACATTAATCATACTATTTATGTTTCATATTAAAGTTAAGTCACCTGAATCCAAAGACAGACGAGAAAAGGTTCTCGCCGCAGACAATCCACTTTTAATTCATGGACTGGTACCTGTGAGACTACCTTGCATAAATGTTCTTATGTGTTCCTATTCCACTTCAATATCTCACTATCCCTACACCCACCTTCTCACACTTCCTCTAACCACTGAAGACATTTTTCTTTTCTTCTTTCGAGTGAATCCTTTCATCTTTACTGAGCCCCCCATCCATCTCATCTCTCCTTTACTGGGACTCCAATTCCAACAGACTGTCTTCATTGAGACCTACGATCATTTCTTCCCTGTGAGCTTCATCCCTTTTGCAACCTTAAAAAATTTACATTTAATTTAAAATACACACACACACAGCCTTTGTTTGTTTATACTGCTGCATTTGATTTTGCTTTTCCTTCCTTTTGCTGCTAAACACTCTAAACATGAAGTATACAGTCATTTCTTAGATATAACTAGAACCCTTGCATTCTCGCTTTTGATCCCCATTCTACAAAGCTGGCCTCTGGAATGTTACATCTAACTGTCTTTTTACTAGAGCAATTAATAGTGTCTCAGTTTTTAATATTTATATAATAAAATAATGTAGGGCATATTGTCTGCCAGGCCCTGCTCCAAACACTTCATAAGTATGAATGGAGGTGGGTATCCTTTGCTGCACTAGATTCACCACTAACAGCCACTTGGCTTGCTATGCACAGGCCAAGTCTACAAAAAGTAGACTTTCCAATGCAACAACGTAGCAGTTTGGAGTTACTCAGGATTGGGAAATTTGTAAGTTCCACATTCTTGGGTATAATTTTTTAAATAGTATAAATAAGAATCTTTCTTGAAAAATAGAGAGTTCCTTTCCTAAGGGAAGAATATGAGTCACAGTTTATCACAATGATTTGGTTTCTGAAAATGTCTACATGAGTTGCTTTGAAATGAGGGTTATATAATATGACTTGGTAATTATAATCTTAAATATATCGCTAGTAGCTTATAAAGTGCTTTTCAACTAATTTTAAGTTGATTCCTACAATTACCTTATGAGAGAGACAGGCCAAGCATAATTAACTTAGAGAAGGAAAAGTCACGCAACTAGTAAACACAGAGCTGATACCCAAACTCTGATGATTAAAAGTATCAGAGTGTACTGTCACCTCTGACCCACTCGTTTTGAGCTCAAACTCATATTACCATTTTACTCCCTTATTTATTAACACAGGCTTATCAGAACCATCGTTTAGATTCTACAGATTTCAGATCTTGCCACAGCCCTTACGAATCCTAAAAAAGAAAAAACATTAATAAACACAGGAGGCCAATAAAAGCACTAATGTTCATGCAAAGAACAATGGTAATTTTGGCTGTGTATTAATACAAACCTTGTTATTAAATAACACAGATACTTATATTTCATTTTCAAATACAATGGAGGCTAGATTTGCCAACCAATCTTTTGCAAAATTAAAAAGTATGTGACTGATTGTTTTGTTTCATTCACTCATTTATTCACTGTTACTTCTCAGTATAAGCTGCAAATCAAATGTGTTCTTGGCAATGACCCTGACAGTGATGAAGAGCAGATTTGAGTTAAAAAGAAACAACAGGAACGGAACTGTAGCTAGTTAATTTCATTCAGCAAACACTTATTCACCAACTGAAATGTACAAAATCCTTGCTAGAATTTGGCACAGTATACAGTGGAGGGAAAAAAAAAAAAATCACTGGCCTCGTAGAGAATGCATCCAGTATAGAAGGTACCAAGTGCAAAAACAACCACTTAAAATAAGAGTGTAGGCACAATACAGAAGTGTGTTTTCATGTACAAGTGTGTGAAGAAAAAAAAAAAAGAGGTTATTCAACTTGAATATATTTTCTAAAAAGAATACTGCCATTCTTTTATGTGTTAAAATAGTCCTGAGACAGAAGTTGTAGGACAAAGGTAGAAGTTCCCTAAAACGTACGGATGGTACCCACTCAGCAGTGGGTAAGGGTAGACCACCAGGCAGACACATCTAACCACTACTTCCTCTCTGCCTCCTCACCAGGGAGGCTGCGCCTCTTAACTCTGTGGACTGTCTAACCAGGAACGAACATATAAGTGGCTGAGTTCAAACTAAAAGACTCTTTTCACAATTTTTTTAACTGAATAGTAAAGTACAAAAGTCATAATATGAAACCCATTCCTCCAGTATTATAATAAAATACCCGTATACTATCAAAGACAATTTATAAAGATTCCTTGTACTTCTCTAGGAGTTTCTGGAAACAGAAAACCCATACAGAGTTCATAATGTTCACAATCCACGAGTGAAAATAAGTGATACCTTGGTATGTATCATAGCTCCAGAACCAGTTAATTTCGGGGCTCCTTCCATTTATATTGGTTGGCTTATCTAAGCTTCCTTATTTCCATACAGGATCAGGTTGGTTTTGAAACCCACTGGCCCTGGACTTCCCTGCAAAGCCCCTCCTTTGTCTCATGACCTGCTGTTAATGTAGCTCCTGCTTTCAGGCGATGTTTTCCACAGGCTTATTTCATTTGCTTATAATTAATGTGAAGGGTAAATGTTTAACCCAGTTTCCTTCATTAAAAGCCATAAGCTACAAATCTCACAGCTCCACAAATGTAGAAAAAACTCAGTGCAGCCTCCCAGACAGTTTCATTCATTATACTAAAACAATAAAGCATGCTTTTCTTCCAGCCATGAATGCTGTTAATGGAGTTTATACCTCAACCTTTTCAATTCAGCAGCTGTTTCAAAGAAGGGGTAACAGACTGACCTAAAGAGCACCACTAGCCACAGGCCTAAAACCTTTCCAGATCTTGTTATTGCATTTTAAAAGATAAAGCTCAAGTTCACTGACAGAGACAAACCTTCCTGAAACAGTTTTAGGCAATCTAACCTCATCTCACCAGGGAAATAGCAAGGAGATTCTTAAATAAGGACTAAAAGGGGTAGATACTCCAGATATTTTACAGTTTTTTCTAAAAGAGGCCTATCTATTTGCTTCATAATAATGATTTCCCAGGAAAGCCATTTAAGGAGAATTTCACAAGTTTGTCATCTAGTATAATTATCAGTTTTTAAAATGCAGTAACTAATGTCTGGATGTAATTTATAAAACTCAAAAATATGAACATCAAAAAGAAAAAATTAAACAACAATGATGAAGCAGAAATGTAAGATCATAAAATACATTTAAGGCAAACAAAAAAATGTAATCATACTCCCTTACATTTATTTATAGCACCCTTAGGAAAAAATATTCTGAGCATTTTAAGTATTTCTTTTCCTAATATGCTGAAAAAAAATTCTGATCACAGAATAGACACATTCTCAGATGAGAAAGGATTCAGAAAGTTTACCCATAAAAGCATTTTGGAGAAGTTATTTAAAGATATGCTGGAGCAAGGCAAGAGAGTAGGATAAGAAACAGGAAGCCACTGGATCTAAGAAAGAATCCCACCTTGAGGACTGAGTGCCATCAGTCCCAACTGAAACAGCATAACTGGTTCTAGCTGAGAAGTATCTAGGAAACAAATGGTTTCGGATTAGTTAGTATGCTTGAGGTGTCAGAAGAATTTAAGGGTCTGATTAAAACAGAGAAGGCAAGAAAAAAATGGTAACTAGAGATATCGAGAAAAATAAAAAGCTGCAAAACAAAAGAAGCATAATCATGGCACACTGGGTTCCTTAGTGAATATTTACACAGTCACAGCAGCATAAAACCTATTACTATAGTAAGGATCAACTCTTAAAATCAACCTACAAAGCATGAAATTAGTTATGGATACATCACAATATAATAATATCAATTTTAACAACATAAAAAATAAAGGGCAGATACCAGAAACTGGAAAGTGGAAGTGGAGGAAACGAGATAAAAAAGGAAAGGTGGTAAAACTGACATAGAAATTTAAGAGCTACTCTCCATAGCTGATAGAAGAGGAAACAGAGAAAATGTGTAGATGATGTGAAAAGAGTAATGTAACTATGTGGTGAGGAGAGGGCAAGAAGGAGGGTCAGTCAGTCTATAACTTTCGCAAGACTCAGTTTCTGTTCTTTTCTTTGTTTTTGTTTTGTTGTGTTGGAGTTGGTTTCTTTGAAATGTATCAATAAATGAACAATGACCTTTCCCAGAAAACCCAGTTCAAGTGAATAGTATCATAATCTACCAAAGTTACCCAAACCAGAAAGACCTAGGAATTATTCCTGCATAGTGGATTAGAGATGGCTACAAATTCTCTGGACTTCTCCCTTGAAAGATGAGGCTATTTGCCTCCTCTTGAATCAGGGCTGCCCTCTGGCTGCTTTGACCAGTAGAGACAGTTAATGTAACATTCTGACATCGCCCACCCATTAAGAAGGCCTTGGCTGCTTCCACTTTCACACTCAAGCCAGCAGCTATCACAGAAGTCATGACTACCATGAGACCGCCATGCTGTGAGGAAGCTCAAGCTAGCAGCATAAAGAGGCCATATGGAGGGAAAGAGATGTGTTAGCCACACAGCTGAGGCTCCGGATAAGACAGTAAAGACGTCATCTTGAACATTTTAGTCCCAGCAGATGCCAAGTGGAGTGAACATAAGCTGTTCTCACCACGGAGAATCCAAATTGCAGGGTAGTGTCAATCTGAGGAAGCTGACTGAAAATAAAAATAAAAATAAAAAAACAAATTGCAGAGTAGAGAGTAAATAAATGTTGTTATCATTTTAAGCCACTAAGTTTGGGGGAGGTTTGTTATACAATGAATAAGACAAAAATCAGAATCTAGAAATGGTTGCTGACATAACAAAATCTAAAACACATGGCATTGGCTTCGGAAGTGGGCACTGTGTGGAGCCTGAAGGGCCTCAAGGAGAAGCTAATGGGAGCTGGAAGTGGGAGCTACTAGTGCAGAAACTGCTACTGAAGACTAGAGAACATGGGACACAAGTTGTGTACTGGCAAAGCAACAAGTGAACCTGTTGTTTGCAGTAATGTGCAGAACAGAAAGAGTATCTAATGAACTTGGGGATCAACTTAAGGATTTCCAAGCAGAAATGTCAAAGTGTAACTGGCTTTTTTTAGCTGCCTGTGATAAAGTATGGAAGAAGCAAGAGAATATCTAAGAAGGAACTGTTCAGTTTTCAAGCAAAAATTACAGGAAGTATAAAGGACTCAGGACTTTATGGGTCTAAAAGTACAGCTTGCATCTCATCTGCAGTCTCTCCAGCAAAAGACTCTGAAAGTAAAACAATGAATAAATAAATAAATAAATAGTTTCAGGACAAAGACCAAAATAGGGCTCTGCCAGTAACAAAGTCCTCAGGATAATATCAAGGAAGTAAGACTCTTTAAAAGCTCAAAGACCTCAGAACCTACCTCCTAGAATCACTCAGCCAGACAAGGGGGCTTCTGAGACTCTTAAGGGTGTTGTCCCACAGCCAACCTAACACTCAGCCTAAAGTAGAGAAGAATAGAGAAGAACTTATCTATCTCAAAGATATTCTAGGTATGACTCTTGTCAAACAGATTAGACTGCAATTTGATGTACAGAAAGCCCTTAGAATTTGGGGGAGCTATACAAGCTTTGAATAAATGAAATGAGACATTCTAAAATGAAAAGGCTTCTGGACCTCCAAACTCTATAGGCAGAAAGCAGGCTGAAAAAGATTCAGTGGCAAATATCAGTCAATTCTTATTGGAAAGGAAGGACAACACAGAGGATGGAGCCAAGAACCACAGAAAACCATTCACAGTTAGAACTGAGCCCTAATCAAGGTACCTTCCCAGCCCCCAGAAGAGGGGGCTGAATTTCAGAATTGCTATGGACCAGTACCTGCTATATGGCTCTGTAACCCACTCCCACACATTCATTTTGAACAGGGGTGTCTACTGTGCTTATATTGTCCCTACATTCCCATTTTATGTTTGGGTGGAAGTGGGGGACAGACAACTTGTTCTTTTAGTTCACAGGTCTCTGCACCTGAGAAACCATACCCAACCCACCTCATCTGTACCTCGACATGATTTAATGCATGAAATTCTGGTATTTGAGTCTGAGTCTGATGCTGTAATGGACTGAGGCTGCTGGGCATCTTGAGAGTGAATGAGTATATTTTGCCTATGAAGGAATATAAGTAATTTGTGGCCAGAGGACAGACCGAGATGGATTAAATATGTGTCCATACCTTCTTTGATGGGAACTATTTTCCCTCATCTTGAGTCTAATCTGGCCCTGTGACTTCTCTGACCAATAGAATGCACTGGAACAAATGTTCTAGGACTTCTGCACCCTGGTAGGAAGAAGATCTTTTTCTTCTATTTTTGAGCTCTAGGGAAAAGCCAGCCACCATGTAAGAAGTCAAACTACCATGAAACTGACATGCTGTAAGGCAGGTGATGCCAGGCTGGGGGAGAGACCAGAAAGAGAGATTCCTGCCCAGCCTCTAGCTGACACAGCAAGCTCAGCTGAGGCACCGGCTAGTGAAGAAGCCATCCTGAAAATTCCAGCTCTAGCAGATGTCATATGGAGTACAAACGAGCCATCCTTACCAAGCTCTGCCCAAACTGCAGAATACTGAGCAAATAAACTATTGTTGGTTTAAGCCATTAATTGCAAAGGTGGTTTGTTTTGCAGCCTAGAAAACCAAAACACCTCATTTCTCTTTTCAGCCCCTTCTACCACCAATATCCAAACCATCATTAAATCCTTCTCTCTACATCTTTAATATTTCTCTCACCAGTCCCCCCTTCTTTTTGCTACCACTGTTTATATTTGCCCATCATTTTTTGCATGGATTACTCTGAGTAGCTTCCTAATATAGCCTTTCACCCATTCACCACTGCCACTACCCCTGACATCCCATTCTCCAAATCACAAAGTGTCCTTTCTAAATGCAACCCTAACACCATGTCCATGCTTACACTCGTCACTAGCTCTCCACTGCATGCAGGGTAAGTCTAAGTTCCTCAGTACGGCACACAAAGCCTTTCACCATATCCACCTTCTCCAGCTTCATGTCCCACCAACTGCCGTGGGCAATGAGCACTCCAGAAAAAGAGTAAGTCTCACAAGAAAAATCTAGAATAAGTTTCTAGAATTCAGATGCAGATATACTGCCATTAATCAGCCACATGAACTTGGGCAAGTCACTTTAAACAAACATCAATTTCCTTTATATATTAGTGTTAGACCAGAACAAGATGATCTCGTGACCTCTCATCCATCTCTGATAGGCCGTCATTCTCAAAATGCTTTGAAAAATAAGTCAGGAAAGAAAGAAAATATGTTTCAAAGGGGAAGTTCCACATACCCCTCTTCTCCCTGCCCCAGCTCTACCCTCAAGGCTGCATGACAGTTTGTCTCCAGATCAGTTTCCTTATCTGTTCTTAATTTCCCCCTTTCTTCTTCTTCCTCTAAGGTCACAGCATCTTCATAAACCCCAAGCTTCCTTGCCATGATGGCTCCCACAATAGTGGGGGATTGAGAGTGGCGGGGGATAACTGCTGTAATTTGTCTGTGTGAGCTGTTTTGAGTCAGGAACTTCAAAGTCCACCTGTACAACTATCTACAGTCAGTGCCTAATACTTAGTGATCTTGGCATTGGGCAGCTTTTTCAATAGCTGAAAGTAAAGTATAATGAGAAAGAACACAGGACTTGACCTTCACACAAGAATTGCACAGTCCCTTGTTATCAAAAGTTGTGTACAAAATAAAAAATAGAATACTCCAGCAAAAAAGAAAGTCTCTTTTTTTTAAGCAATAACTAACAGAATATACAGATTAATGTACATCCTCTCACAGAATGCAGTAGGTTTATTCTCCAGAAAATGAAGATGATTTCGGTTTGAAATTTTCTTTTTGTAGCTACTGGAGAATAAAGGCTAGAAGTTCAACTAGTTTTAGAACATATTTATCAAACTAGAAAACCATAATGCACTGTAAACTCCATGAAGACAGACACTTTTTCAGTCCTAGAGACTGGAACATTTGTCAGATGAATGAAGGGATGTTTGAATTAATGAAAAGTGAACATTAAGCAGTGAAGAATTACTCAAATCATGAAACTTGTTCCTCCTCCAAAGCTGTTTAAACTAAGCTATGTGTACTCTGTGGGACGTGTAATAGTCTGCCAAGAGTGCCCCAAAGTCAGAGATAAACATAGCACAGATTCTAGTAGAATCATTCAGGCTTATAGATAGGAGAGAAAGGGGTTAAGTAATTTTACTGCTAAGCAATTTAAAACATTTTTATATTAAAATAAACACGATACACCTGCATTCTTCCCTGCCCTAAAGCTTTGGTTGGAACATGCCAAAGGACTGAATAGAACATTTCACCATTCTTTCAATACAAGGACTAACCATTTCTATAATACTGACTCTAGTATAATAAATACTTCCATTCTCAGGTTATAGCTTCAAAGAAAAGGATAAAATATTTAAAGTTGAACATTCTGATCACATTCCCCATTTAAAAAGTCATTTGTCTACCTCAATTCATATATTTTAATTGGTGCATACACTTTTACTTTAAAAATCATTTCATTTTCCATGAAGTCCTCCACGCTTAGTAAACACACACACAGAGATACACACCAAAAAAATGTATCGTGATCTGTGATGAAAAGATTTTTAATAAATTATTTTGTATGTGTATTTTAATTCAGGCTAGCACAGAATAAAGGGTAAAATTTATAAAGAACATAAAAGTAAGAGAGATACAGGAGACTTCTTATATACTGCCCAAGCACAAAAGGAGAAAATGCAGATAAAGTTACACATGCACAAGGCGTCTGAACATCTTCCGTCCCTTGGCAAATCAGAGGAAGCCATGAAGGCTGCCAGCCATCAGGCCCCGGGTTAATGAGCTCTGCAGTCCAGTTTCACAGTATGTCTGGCATTTGCAGTCATGGGGAAAGAACGCGCAGCCCCCATGCTCCCCGGCCCCTCTCTCAGGGACTGTTCCAGGCAGGCAGTTCCAAAATAAACCGAACCAGGAGACTGAACTGCCTTTCACCCATGAATGAAGACCTATTCCTGCACATGGTCAGGTACCAACAGGTCCAGGGTCAATGCATTTCTAATTCTTCACCACCCACCAGATCCTCAGCTTCATGACATTACTCATTTTATTTTTAAGAGAAAAGGTTGTGGGGCTATTGGGCAGTGGAAAAGATGATTAAGATAATTATTAATTCTAATTTCATAGCTAGCAATAAAATCATTTGCTAAAAACTAGTTTTCATTATTACCAAACAAAATATTTTTATTATTGGCTCTATTCATATTGCTTAAATAAACTATATTTTAAATGTTTTGGGGTTTTCTTATATACTACCATATGGTGACAAAACTTACTATTTTTGATTTTGCAAATACCTTAAAGAATAAAGGCAGGAAGTATAAATAATTTTGTTAAACAACTCCAACATTTCCAAAATCCACATGCTGCTCCAAAATAATTAATGCATATACAAAGAAAATGATTTTCTACTTACTATTATTCTGTATTTTCTTATGATATAAATTTCAATTACATTAGTTTTTATCATTAATAAATTATATTTTTTCTTCTTCCTAGTTAGATTCTACTGCATCAATATAAAAGAGTACTTATTAATAAGCTCAATCTTCCATCTTTTTTTGGGTTGACTATTAAAAGTTTTGTGTTTACTTTTTAAAGAGTTCCAGCAAACTGACAAGAAAAACACAAACTTCAGTGGGACAAGAGGATATAAACAGAGAATTCTTAAGAGAAGTACTAAAATAAATATAAGGAAGAGATGTTTAAATTCAAAAAATAATTAAAGAACTACAGGTTAAATCAAGAAGATGTAGCTTTGGAAAAGATTATGAAACAAAAAATTATACACAATGCTAGAGAAGGTTCAGGAAACCAGGCACTTGTATACATTGGTGGTATATTAGTGTAAATTAGACTAGGCTTTCGGTAAAACCACTGGCTAAAATGCTTAAGATCTCCATACAACTTGAGCCCATAATGCAACTTTTAGCAATTTGTTCCCCCAAATCATAAATATTAAAGCATATTTCTGTAAATTATTAAATTCTTAAATATAAATTTTTTAAAAATTCTTAAATTTTTTTAAATCCTCTTAAAAAGAGGGCACAAATAAATGATACAACTGTTGATGGGCAGAGAATTACCAATTATTGGAAACAATTTACATATATATATGGCACATGAAAGAAATAGTTATGCGAATTAAAGCCTATTCATTCTGAGAAATATCAATCACTAAATTTTTTTTAAAAATGACAGTAAGAAAAAGAGTTCAAAACTGTATACACAGTATTATTATAACCCTTTTTTTCAATTCTAAACAAGACTGTGTTGAACAACTTTAATCTGTAGGAGACACATGACAAAAAAAAGAATGAAGATTCAACAACGTATTTTTCAGTCATTTGCTCTTAGCATTTATAACATGGGCTTAAGTTCATACTTTATGTCCCCCTAGAAAGTTCTGCCTTCCTAAATTTTCTGGAAAACACACAAGCACATGTGATGTATGATGCATATTTCTGCAAAAACTTCTGTACTCATAAATTCTGATGAGTAGATTTTACATTTCCAATGTATCTGTTTTGTTCAGTTTCCAGTGGCTAACTTTTGCCACTCTCTATCTTCCTCTTACAGATTAGTCATTAAAAAAATACTCAAGGCCGGGCACGGTGGCTCACACCTGTAATCCTAGCCCTCTGGGAGGCCGAGGCGGGTGGATCGCTCGAGGTCAGGAGTTCAAGACCAGCCTGAGCGAGACCCCGTCTCTACTAAAAATAGAAAGAAATTATCTGGACAACTAAAAATGTATATAGAAAAAATTAGCCGGGCATGGTGGCGCATGCCTGTAGTCCCAGCTACTCAGGAGGCTGAGGCAGGAGGATCGCTTAAGCCCAGGAGTTTGAGGTTGCTGTGAGCTAGGCTGACGCCATGGCACTCACTCTAGCCCAGGCAACAAAGCGACACTCTGTCTCAAAAAAAAAATACTCAAATAAAGAATTCTCATTAGCACTATTGGTCAGACTTACTATACTATATTACATATGGGAAAATTTTATCTCAAGGACTATGTTTCATGGTCAGCTGTTCTCATCACTATTTTTCAATTTCCTTCAATACATAATTTTGTTAATTCTGACAGAACTCACACCAGAAACCTTTGTGATGCAACTCTCCTAACACTTAGAAATAATAAGTCTTGGTAGAACTCTAGCTGGTCTTGTGAACGGCTGCTTCTACTAGGGGATTTTCTGAGCATACATTACGGATCCAGATATGCAATTGGTCTCTGAATAACAAAAAGAATAATCCTGCCTATGTTAGAATGGCTTTCAGTACTCTTTAAAACTTTGGTTAGAATTAGATTTACAGCCCATTAAAGGTGGAAGAGACCATAATCTAGCCCACAGAAAATATACACAAGAAAACCATGTCCTGGAAAGTTCAATCTGATATTACAACATTTTTTTTAAAGATTTATTTTATTTTAGAATAGCTTTAGATTTACAGAAAAGGAGAAGATAGTATAAAAAGTTTCCCTCTAATCCATACCCAGTTTCTCCTATTGTCAACATCTTTTCAGTACAGTACATTTGTCACAATTAATGGACCCATCTGAATACATTATTATTAACTAAAATCCACACTTTATTCAGATGTCCTTAGTTTTTTCCCAAATGTCCTTTTCCTGTTGCAGGATCCCATCGGGAATACCATATTACATTCAGTCATCAAGTCTCCTTAAGCTCCTCTTGGCTGTGACAGTTTCTCAAACTTTCCTTGTTTTTGATGACCTTGACTGTCTTGAGGGACAGTCATCAGGCATTTTGTAGAATGTGCCTTAACTGGAATTTTTGTTTTTCTTATGATTAGACTGGGGTAATTTGTTTTAGGGAGGAAGACCACAGAGGTGAAGTACCATTTCTAATAAGAGATTTAATAGAGGCATTAAAAAAAGAAAACAATAAAATGTTAACAATAACTATATTTAGGTAATGAGGGACTATAAATAACTTTTTTCTTCTCTACATTTATCTAAGTCATTTTTTTTTAATATTTCATTAAAATCATTTTTTATGACTTCAAAAGGAAACACCTAAAGGGACACCCTGTAGTTAAAAATGGAACAATAGTAGAAATATGGCCATCTGCTGTCCCTCCTCCTGTGCACAGAAATGAGGATGGTTACACTTGTCCACCAGCTGCTGCTGCTGCTGCTCCTTGTCACCAGCAGCCGTGCAATTGCTTTGACAGCTGTGGAATGACTTCTAGGTAATGGCACATTCATTTAAGCTAGGGGTTGAGAAGGGCAAACTATTTGAGTAGGGTTGTAGTATCCCCTGACATCTTTCTTACATATGGGCCATCATGTATTTAACACTCTTATTGATACAAAAAGGAAGAATTCAGCTCTTTAAATCTCACCTATGTGGATAAAAGACTATTAAGTATTAGGTGAAAAATAACAAGTTGCAGAATAGGAAAAATAGTACAATTTTTACAAAAAGATAGAATTTATACATCATGTATATATGTACTTTTTAAGTCTAGAAGGGTATGCATCAGTCTATAATTTCCTCGGGGAGGAAAAAATTGAAAGGGAAGTTTTTTTATTTTATATTTTTATATTGTACAAACTTTATCATAATCATCTTTTATTATTGCCAAAAAATAATAATACATGGTAAATAATAATACATAGAAACTTTAAACCAAAAACTCATTTATTTAAAGAGTTAAATTGTTAACCACTACATACAAAATAAGGCACAGTTCCAAAGAGTAAACCAATAAAAGGAAGTTTCAATCAACTTCAAGCATGGCATACCAAGATTATAATTCTTCATTTATCTTTTAAATATTAAATGTCATTGTTTTGTGTTTTGTTCCTTTTTTTTAAAATTGAAATTAAATGAACCTGTCTGTATTCTTTGCACATCTCTCTTCTCTCGGCTGTCATTATTTTAAGAAGGATATTCACGACAAGCGCTGACATGGGAGACAGAGGTTTCTCAGCCATAATTGAATTAGTTCACTCAGGCCTTTCAAACAGCTGCAGCGTCTAAAAGTGTCCAACTGTGAGGGCGATATGCCTTCATGTTTCTGTGCTTTTTAACAAGCTGATCTGACACACATATCTCTAGAGAATTTGTTAAGAAACACATCCAGGAGTCCAACCCAGAAATGAAAACATCTCCACAGCCACTCAGAGAGTAAATAGTGCTCCTTATAATTTTATTATTTACATACTTTACTTATGGCCAAGATCACTGGGCATTATCTGGATTTGAAAAATGTCAAATGTATTCAAATTTCCACCCAACTCAACTCCTTTGACTTAAAGTATTGCAGGCCTTTGTTAAAACACAAGTAAATATGCCATCTTGAACAGACACACATTTTATGCTTTTGTCCTTCAATTCTACCTCACAACAATTTTCTCTAAGGACATGTAGCAGAACAGAGCACCAAGGAAATGAAACCCTGCAAGGTGAGTGTGGATGAGGATATAAGAGGATCAGGAAGGATTTAGTACATCATAGTAGCTGGCTCAAGGCAATCCTGAAGTAGTTTCAGAATATAGGGCCTTTGGGGAATCAACTCTGTGAGATATATAGATCTACTTACTCTTTTACGATCATGGGAGAGTAGAATAAACAAAGGTGATTTATTAGAGAAACAAAGAGCTCAAGAAAAATCAGGCAATTTCTCCCATATCAGATTGGAAAGGTTCTGCATGACTAGACTTGATGTTATGTGATTTGTTTAGCCACAAGCAAAGTTTAGGGTCGTTTAGGGTAGAAAAAGTGAATCTAAAGCCATGGACTTTTGGAACACAGGACCAGCACCTAAGTGTCAATCAGGGATCTAGCACATTCATTCAGGTGCATGCAGGATCTGAGCAATTCAGATCACCAATATCCCAGTGAGACTGGAAACATAGTATGAGAGTTATGCATGATTTCAGAAGCTGTTGATAAACTGAGGCATGTAAAACAGAATGCTGAAGAGCTGACCAAAGCTTCAGAAGTGTTTTTGATCTATACCGGTTAAGGAAGGGAAACTGTGCATCCAGGCACCCTGAGTGTCAACACTGGCAAGTGGGTACCAGCTATAAACTCTAGCCCACTTCATTCAAGCTGTCATCATCTCTTTGCACAGCAGCATTCAACAAATGTTTAGTCGGGTGTTTAGTAATGCCAGGGCCTGCATTAGGTGCCGGATTTTCAAAGACTAATAAGCCACTAGCTCTTTACTGAAGGACGTTAAAGTCTCCAGGACCATATCCTCTGTTTTCATCAGACCAATTCCTTCCAAATCTCTTCCTCAAATTGTCCAAAAGGTGACACTTCTGAATTCTAGAAAGATGCCAGCAGCAATAGAAGCATAATTTTTGGATCTTCCCAAATCTCCACACAAAAACAGAGTAACTGACACTAAGACCAAAATCCATGGACAATATCTACAACAAAATTAGGTGAGAAAGTATCCTTTTTAATCCAACAAGACAGATGGGTTTGGTACAAACCACATATAAGACTTGCAGAGTCTCAGTATCTCTGAGGACAGAAGCAAAGGGAAGAAATGAGGTGACTAAAGGCCCAGAGAACAGAACTCTAAGGCAGCCAACAGGAACTCCCTAAAAATTGTGGCCTCTCAATTTGAGTACACCAGCTGAGACAAGAAGGGTCTGGCCACTCCAACTAGCAGGTGAGTAAGAAGGCCCAGAGCAAAGTCCGAGGGACCAACCTCTGGAAAGTAACTCTCTAGGACTCATATTTAAGAAGCCACACTGCTGGGTGTGAAATCAAACGTGAGCAGGACAGAGACAAGAGAAAAAAAGGAAAGAGAAGTTCCAAATAAAAGAGAAAGAGGGGAACAAGCTAGGAAATCTCAGAAAATAAGCTACTGTAATTTTTAACAGCTTTATGAATATATAATTTACATACCATAAATTCTTTTTTTTAAAGCATACAAGTCACTGGTTTTTAGTATATTTATGAAGTTGTGTGCTATCACCATCATCCAATTTTAAAACATAGTCGTCACCCTAAAAAGATCCCTTGGACTCATTACCAATCACATCTCTACATCTCAATCTTACTCTCTTCCCCTAGTCCTGGCAACCACTGATCTAATTTCTCTAGGTATAGACATAATAATGTACACATATGTGGTGAGGGGTTTTTTTTGTTGTTGTTTGTTTGTTTGTTTTTAAGGCTAGAAATGTATACACGAGAATCTCAACAATGTTCATATCACACTGATGGCTGGTTATGGGTCCATTTTTCTTATTTGCTCAATTTCTTTTCAAGTTTTTTCTACAATAAAATGTTTTCTAATTTTAAGTTTGTATTCCTTTTAAACAGTGTGTTCCCACTTCTTCCCAGGATGTTCAAATGCCTCAATTTAAAAATAGAAAAATAATGGCTGGGTTCAAAATTGTTCATTCAGTAGTCCATTTTGAATCAAAAATTCAATTCCTTTCCAGCGTGGATTTATTCACAAACACTCATGAGGGTTTTTTCCCCCACTTTAAAATACCCTGGCTAATAGATAATTTAAAGTATTAGGTCCCTCTTGAAGTTTTGCAAATTGGCTTAGTTCATTCCACAGTTTAATTCAGTAAAACAAACAAAATCCCAAATATAATTTCGAAGAAAAAAACCACAAATCTCCTTAATGCTGTCATCAAAACCTTCAAGGAAGCAATAAATATTCTCTGCAATTCCAGCTTCTCCTTAGAAATTTACGTAATTTCCATTAAATTTAGCAAGCCCTTTTCTAGATAGCTATAAAAGTTCCTTCTAATCTTGGGATGTTAAGATACTAGTGTTAATTTATACTCGCCCAGGCATGTCACCTCTGGAGGGAATGAATTTGAATGCAAAACTTCTTTGAAATGCTCTGACCCACTTGATAGAAGTTTTAAAGGATATCCCCAGCTTCAGTATTTTTAAATTTATCCACCAAATTTGTTTATCTTATCCTGACTTAACACTTACCTTAAAACTCAGTTGCCTGCTTTGTACAAAGAAAATAACAATGCTGTCAGAGTATTTTTATTTGGTGAGGCTTAAATAAGCTAATGTATAAAGCACAGTGTATTCTCATGATAATCATTCAGTAAATGGAGCTCCAATTAATAATATTTAATATATTTTCATTATGTCCCATTTAAAAGCTTTCCCATATTATGGTCATCTCCCCTTTTGCACTAAAAGTTTCTATTCTTTCAGTCTGCCCTCTGCTAAGTTCTGCCTAAACTACACCCCCCACAATGCACACAATAATCCAGGTGTGGACACATTTTAGGATTATGCAAATATTAGGACAGCGGTTCTTCTTCTGTCTCTTTCTCCTCTGAGCTGGCCCCTAAATAGCACAACCCATCACCCTAATGGATTACGTCCAAATAAACTAGAAGCCAATGAAGACTAGAGGTCAAAACTATAAATAAACTCCACACGTGCTATATTTGCTTAAGAAGATGGGTCAGGGCACAGTGCATGGAATTAACACCACTGTGTGATGTGCAGATCTATATTTGGTCACCAAAAAATTAAACACCTGTCTTTTTTTCAGAGATACCACAAGGAAATTAAAAGTGAAAATAACTACTTTATAAATAAGAAGGTGAAAATTCATAACCTATAATCTAAGCATAGATATAAAATATTTCACCCAATTTAAAATGCCAGACACTTCACACAGACCATGATACAAGTGGTAAAGGCTGTATCAGGCCACAGAGATAAAGAAGCCAAAAGTACCCTAACATCACGCCACATATTTTACAACAAATGGTTTGAATGCTCTTCTCCACAACTGTTCCTTTGCTTCACTGAGCCTAAAAGGCAACCATATGAGAAATATGACAATTCATATTGTAATGCAGATAATTAGAGGAAAGTGAAATACCTAAGGATGTACTGTGATGAAATGGAACTAGTTACCTACCACTTAGTATGAAAAAGAAGGTCTTACATAAAACCCGATTAATATTATCCATATGTCTGCCCCATGGGCCTTTCGGAGACCTCTCAAACCCACAGACATTTAGGGGAAAGCACTTTTTGCGAAATGGTCCAGTGGCAGGGACCATTTGATGACAGTGTTTCAAAAAATAATAATAAATTGTGTATGAAGCTGTAGTGATAGTCCCTACTTGCATTGCCTCCATTTGCAATATTAGCTTCAGTTAAACCTATACATTTTCATAAGGCTAAGGATGAATCAATCAGCTTACCAAGATTCACTGAACTGAAATGGCACTAGTCTAACTCCAAATAATAAACAGGTAATCCAAACACAGATTGGGAGGCGAGCATGAGGACAGCAGGGTTTCGTTAGCATGTAGAGAAGAGAAGCTTGTAAATTACAGTGAATGAGAAGGCTTGAAATTTTGCAATGGCTGTGTAAGTTTGGGCTATACTTTCTCAATTCACTCTGAATTTGCTTCCCCTCACACAAAACACATTTCTGAATGATAATACAGTTTTTCACCTCACACAACAGCTTATTTTTAAAATAAAGTATAAGTTAGGTAAGTAACCCTCTTATGGGTTCTAAATGCACAAGTGGCCTAAAAGACCTGTTTTTCATGTTTTGTTTTTCAGAATTTTATCAGGGTACAAATGCTTTGGTTACATGGATTGCTTAAGACAAAGTTTTAAGTGTGGCCATCTCCCAGATAGTGCACATTGTACCCATTAGGTATGATTTCACCCATCCCCACCTCCCCACTCCCACCTGTTTGATTTCCATTGAGTTTTGCTTCCTGTTGTGCACCAGTGCTGTTTGGTTAGCTCCAATGTAACAGTGAATACATGTGGTGTTTGTTTTTCCATTCTTGTAATAGTTCACTTAGAAGAATGGCCTCCAGTTCTATCCAGATCGTCACAAAAGGTATTATTTCACTTTTATGGCTGAGTAGTACTCCATGGTATACAGATACCACATTTTATTAATTCACTCTTGTATAGATGGGCACTTGGGTTGATTTCACATCTTTGCAATTATGACTTGTGCCGCAATAAACATTATAGTACAAATGTCTTTTTGATAAAATGACTTTTTTCCCTTTGGGTAAATACCCAGAAGTGGAACTCCTGGATCAAATGGTAGGTCTACTTTTAGTTCTTTGAGGAATCTCTGTATTATTTTCCACAGAGGTTGTACTAGCTTGCAGTCCCACCAATGGTGTATAAGTGTTCCTTTCTCTCTGCTTCCATGCCAGCATCTACTGTCTAGGGACTTTTTGATTAAAGCCATTCTCACTGGAGTCAGGAGAGATCTCATTGTGGTTTTGATTTTCATTTCTCTGATGATTAGTGATGTTGAGTATTTTTTCATATGTTTATTGGCCATTTATCTATCTTCTGAAAAGCTTCTGTTCATGTCTTTTGATCACTTTTTAATAGGGTTCCTTGATTTTTTCTTGCTGATTTGCTTGAGTTCGTTGTAGGTTCTTGGTATTAATCCTTTGTCAGATGCATAGCATGTGAATATTTTCTCCCATTCTGTAGGTTGTCTACTCATTCTGTTGATTGTTTCCTTGGCTGTGCAGAAGCTTTTTAATTTAATCAAGTCCCAGTTATTTATTTTTGTTGTTGCTGTGATTGCCATTAAGATCTTCTTCATAAATTCTTTGCCTAGACCAATATCTATAAGAGTTTTTCCAACCCCTTCTTATAGAATTTTTATGGTTTCTTATCCATCTTGAATTAATTTTAATGAGTGGTGAGAGATATGGATCCTTTTTCAATCTTGTACATGTACAATTTTCCTAGCACCATTTATTACACAAGGATTGTTTTCCCCAGTGTATATTGTTGTCTGCTTTGTCAAAGATCAGCTGGCAATATGTAGATGGTTTTATATCTGGGTTCTCTGTTCTGATCCATTGGTCTATATCTTTATCTTTGTGCCAGTACCATGCTGTTTTGGTTACTATAGCCTTGTAGTATAGCTTAAAGTCTGATAGAATGATGCCTCCAGATTTGTTCCTTTTGCTTAAGGTTGCTTTGGCTATTCGGGCTCTTTTCTGGTTCCAAACAAGCCATAGAATTATTTTTTCTAGATCTGCAAAAAAATGACATTGGTATTTGGATGGAGATTGAACTGTATCTGTAAATCACTTTGGGTAGTACGGACATTTTAACAATGTTGATTCTGCTAATCCATTAGCATGATATGTTTTTCCATTTGTTTACATCCTCTGTAGTTTCCTTCCTCAGTGATTTGTAGTTTGCCTTGTAGAGGTCTTTCACCTCCTTGGTTAAATATATTCCTAGGTACTTTATTTTCTTTGTTACTATTGTGAAAAAGTATTGAGTCCTTGATTTGATTCTCCATTTGACTGTTGTTGGTGTATAGAAATGAACTGATTTGTGTACCTGAGACTTTGCTGAATTTATCACTTCAAGGAGTCTCCTAGCAGAGTCTTTGGGGTTTTGTAGATATAAGATCATGTTGTCAGCAAAAAGCGATACTTTGGCCTCTTCTTTCCCCATTTGGATACCTTTGATTTCCTTCTCTTGCCTAACTGCTCTGGCAAGCACTTCCAGCACTATGTTCGATAAAAGTGGTGATGGGGGCAACCTTGTCTGGTTCCAGTTCTAAATAGGAATGCTTTTGATTCTCTCCCACCCCCTTGTTCAGTATAATGTTGGCTGTAGGTTTGTAGTACATGGCTTTTGTAATTTTGAGGTATGTTCCATCTATGCCTGTTTTGTTGAGAGTCCTTATCATAAAAGGGTGCTGAATTTTGTCAAATACTTTCTCTGCATCTGTTAAGATGATCATGTGTTCTTTGTTTTTGCTTCTGTTTATGTGGTGAACCACATTTACGGATTTACATATGTTAAACCATCCTTGCATCCCTGGGATGGAGCCCACTTGGTTGTGATGGATTATTTTTTTGATGTGCAGCTGAATTCGGTTTGCTAGAATTTTATTGAGAATTTTTGCATCTATATTCACAAGGGATATTGGTCTGTAGTTTTTTTTCATCAGTACATGGAACATTCTCTAAGATTGATCACATCTTAGGCTACAAAACATGTCTCAACAAATCCAAAAAAACAGAAATTACACCATGTATCTTCTCAGACCACAGTGGAATAAAATTAGAAATCAATTCCAACAGAAACACTCATCACTATACAAAGTTATGGAAAGTAAACAACCTACTGCTGAATGATTATTGGGTCAAGGATGAAATTAAGATGGAAATCAAAAGATTCCTTGAACTAAATGATAAGGGGGACACAAATTACAAAAATCTGTGGGATTCAGCAAAAGCAGTCCTAAAAGGAAATTCATAGCTTCAAATGCCTATATTCCCATGATGCTCACAGTGACATGCAGCGATCAAGCAACCCCACTGGCAACTATTTTGCTCCTTTATGGCAGTGCAACATTACAACCACATGCACGTAGCTGAGTTCATGCTCAGTTTTCAACATGATAGAGGAATGATTCTAGGCATAGGCCATTGTATAATCCAGAATAAGTTCTGAATGATACCACAAAATAGCTGACTTTGTTAAATAAAGATGAGTTCACTCTGTAGAAAGTCCTGATAAAGAGCACATACATTTCCTCCTGCCCACAGAAAGCCAGGGGCATAGCAGAGGAAGGTTCTCAACAAAATGCACTGAAAGATGAATTGCCTGCCAGGTCAGACTGAAAAGTACACACCACATCCTATAAGTGTAAGGAGGTGGGTACTGAAAGTTTTTTAGTATGTTGAAATGATGGAAGTACTTTAGGACAATTAATGTGACCATAAGGTAGATCAATTAAAAGTGTGTGCGTGTGTTTGTTAGGGGGAAGAGAAAATAGAGGAAGATAGACTAGTTAGGATGCTATGGCAATAATCCAGATAGGAGGGAATCCTTAAACTAGGGATTTGGAAATGAAGAGGAAAAAATACATACAGAGGCCACTCAAAGTCAATAATGTGAAGATTGTGTGAATATAGGAGTGGAAAGAAAGAAAATCAAAGGTACGGTATGAAGCTTGACAATATAGGTCACTAAATTATTACCATAAATTGAAATGAGGATTTCAGGAGAAATACTCAAGACTTTAAAAAGATGAGTTGCTTTTAGATATACTAAGTTTGGAGTGACACAGACATCCAACTGTAGACATTCACCAACACTGGTGGCTGGTAAGCTGTGGAGTCCCAGTGACTGCAGTCTTCCAGAGATTGGGTGACACTGGAAAAATACTGGATGGATGAAATTTCTACTATAGGCGATTAAGTTGTCTGCAAAGACAAGTTCATCAAGCCATTTTCAAACAGGCATACCATCTAAAAGTACTTCTAATTTCAGCATTGTTTACTTTAATAATTTAAACATACTTGTGAACACATAAATATTAAATAACAGACCAACAAATGTGGTTCTAGCAAATAGTGATAAAGTATAGGTCACACTAATATAAAATTGATTGTGTTGCTTGAATTTATTTAGGGGCTTTTGGCTTTTCAAGTATTTTTCTTGTATTAACTGACTGTTCTTTTGTAATTATTCTGGGAGGAAGGCCACAAAATTTCTTTGAATCAGAGATACCAAGGCTGGGCTGTATTAATAGGAAAAATTCTTGGATTCAAAAGTTTTACTGGATCACCTCCTGATAGTTTGTGGTTTTGTACAAAATTACCTGAACCAAAAATGATCTTAACTGTTAATTCATGTTATTTCTGGCAACAATATGAAGTACTCTATCGTAGACTAAAGACGACAGACCACATAAATATCAAAATCTCCTTGGCCATTTTAAAGAAAAGTATAACTACTTTATGAAATTCAAGGATCAACAGACTTAGCAATGTGATTCACTAGGAATTGCGCAATATACTTTGATTTATAACTGAAATCAGGAAGCATGTTACTTGTAGAAAACAAACTCATAAAAAAGTTAAACAAATAATATAAAACCTGATCCAGAAATCAAAATGGCTACTCTTTGAAATAAATTCTGTGGCATTCTTTCCTTTTTTATCTTATATGTAAGAAGCATAATTTGTATGGCTAAAAAGTAATCACTGGTTCATTGGTAGTGACAAATATAAATTGTTGATGTCAACAAGAAGGGAATCTAGACATAAGTTATGTGGGAACTCTGTACTATCTTTGTAACTTTTCTGTAAATATAAAACTACTACTCTGAAATTGAAAGTTTCCTTAAAAAAAGTAATCACTGTACTTCTAAAAAATTTTTTAGTACAAGACCTTATTTGGCTTTATTTCATATTCAACAAATACGTATTGAACAAATGGGTGCTCAGCTCTGTACAATTTACAAAAATAACTAAGTCCTGATGGCTGAGACATCATCTCCCTCCAATTTCCCAGCTGCCGCACTCAGGACCTTAAAGTCCGCGAGAGGAGAAATAAGACCCAGGGACACTGAAAGAGTGATACAGAAAAGTCATAAAACAACTTTTTCCCTACACAAGCACCCCTGGAAACCTAGTCCGCCAGCCTAGCTCTTCCTCTGGCCCTGGATTAAATTGAAGACAGGCCCCACAGTTATGCAACACGAGTTGGATAATAAAAAATCCCCAAAATAGTCTCCATTCGGTAATTAAATACCCAGCCCATGTAATAACCACACTCTGGACTTCATTCAAAGGGACAGGGCATTGCCTCTGCTGGCTTAGGCCTGCTGCGGGGCGGAGAGCAGGCTGGGCTTCCCCTCCTCACTTGCCAGCCCTAGCCCCACTACTGGCTGACTAGCAGTTGCCTCTGACCACTGGGGAGGTAAAGCCCCAGGGAAAGTCATAACCACCATGCAAATGTCTACATCGGTTTGCTCTTCAGATGCTCAAAGCTGCCTGCCCCACTCACAGGTAGGTCCTCTGCCCCATCCTTGTCAAGCACGAATGCATCTTCTCCGGATGGTCACTTACAACTCCACCCAATACCTCTGGCCCACCGTCAGCGGGAGAGCAGTTACTTCCCATCCACCGTCCTCTACTCTCTGCCACCAGCATGACTCACACACCATCCTCTGTCCCCCTAGCCCCAGGGCTCATGTGCCAGGCTCTCCTTGCCACTTTCTCACCGGCATGGGGCTCACAGCACACTGGCCACTTGCCCTAGGAACATCACCTCCTCCTACCTTCCAAACTTTCTTTCAGCCTCATTTCAGGCTGAAGGTGGGTGTTGAGCTGGCATCCCCAAACCTGTGTTTCTCACCACCTGCCCTGGGTAGGTCCCACTCAGGACCGGTAACACTGCCCTTTGGAGTATGAGAACAGTCAACACAGAGGACCTCAGCTCAAACTGAATTTCATCTTATCATCCTGTTGAAATTTTAACACTAGATAGAAAAAAAAAAAGAGCCATAAAAATAAAAGCACTGCATGGTTTCAGGATAGGCTGCTGCTTCTGTTTCCAGCTTAGGGGATCAGGATAGGTTTAATCAAAGGCCTTCATTGAGGAGAACGGGCAGGTGGAGACCAGGCCCAGGGACAGGGGCACATGCACAGAAGGATGTGGCCTCCTTCAAGGAATCGATCATGTTTTGTTTTGTTTTTGTTTTTCAGGTAGGTACGAATTAACATAGGAAAACCTATTTTAACTGTAGTATTTATTCTTATTCCAGTGGTTCATGTGTTAGTAACTCTTATAAATAAATGCCTCAGATGGCTGCTTGGCTTTTTACCTTTTAGTTCCAATTCTACTGACTGATGGATAAGCTCAGGAATCAGACAGACCTAGGTTTAAATCTTGCCAATTACTACTTATGTGACCTTGACTAACTCACTTAATTTCTTCCATATCGGTCAATGTGATAACAACACTAACACCACCATAGGGTTGTTGTTAAAATTAAATGGAAGTGAATATAAATCACAGTATGTGGAATATGAAAAATCCTCTGGATATATTAACTGTATTTTCATCATTATGATTTTATCATTATTGTTGATGACTAAAAATTAAACATTTCTTCTGGGAATCCTAATACGTTAGACCTGGCAACGACCGAATTGAAAATCATCTAGTGGGATTCATTTGAAATTAAGGTAATCTAATTTCTAACATTTTTTAATCCAACCAATGTTCGAGTGCTTGCTTTTTGCTAATGTCAATACTAAGAGATAGAGTGTTGAGTATGCCATGGTAGTTATTCTTACTACTGGGAAGTCAGAATATTAAGAAACACTGTAATAAAATGTGTGAAAAGACCTATTTAAATGATAATCCAGATGGAGGGATAATTACTTCTCCTGCCAGAAGGAGATGGATCTGGGACAGTTACATGGAGCATGTGGCATTTGGTACAGGCCCTAAGGGATAAATAGAAATTTGCCAGGTGAATAAGGGGAGAAGAGAATTTTTAGCAAAGATCCTAAAGCAATGAAAGACATACACAGAGGTTTTAGGCCCAAACTTCTTGATGATTACTCCAAGAGATGTTCCCTTAAGCTTTTCAAATAAATCTGCATTTTAAAAGTAGAATACTTGTTATCTAAACAAATACTTAATTGACAGTATTGCAAGCAGTGGTAAAGTGAAAACTATAGGCAACGTGAAGACACAGTCTGACATAGGCAATTGCTAATGATTTGTCTCAGAAGAGCCAGCTCTGCTAAACACTTCCCTTCAACAGTTTGTCTTTTCTCCATTTTTTAACTCACAGATATTCTAAAAACTCCAAACACTGTGTTTGAATTATTTTCTTTATTCACTCCCTTCTCCCTGTTGCAGCTCCCCTGAAACAAACACACACGTGCCCTGTGCATATCACAGCGGCAGTCCTGGTTGTGCTCTAAAGGAACACTGAAGACGGGCAGGACCGGGGCAGCCACTATCCGATGACCAAGCCACATGTGGGATCACTTGGGCGTCACACTTCAAAAGGGTTGGTTGGGACTACTGATCTAAAAGCTTGTTTCCTATAACCATTCTCTCTCTCTCTTTCTCTGTCTCTCTCTCTCTCACACACACACACAATCAGAGATTATATAACTCAAGGCACTTTTACAGTAATTCAATTTTAAATATGACTTTCCTTGGCCCCTTTACTGTAAGCAATCAATTTTTACAATTCCCTCAGATAATTGCTTAAGCAAGTTCTGCTGGAGGATATTTTGCTGCTCAAGTTCTGTTGCAATCTAAGAGGTGTTTTTAGCAATCACTTGGCTTCTTTACAGTTCTGCCCTCCAGATTCCAGTGCAGGATGGGAAAAAGAAGAGCTGTTAACGTTCTCCCTATTCCTTGGTTTTCTGCCTAACAATGTAAGCATCTAGTTAAGATTTTACCAACTTTCTAGTCTTAGTAGTCTATTGCCAGCTTTAAGAAAATACAGACAGCAGCAAATATCTAAGTTCTGATTAGGCATACCTCGAAGTTATATTGAAAATGCTATTAAAAATATTATTAAATGAGGAAAAATACTCTTCCAAATATTCTATTAAATAATAGGAGATGAATGAGAACCACATGGTAGTGTAACGGTTTATAACAACTTATACAGTCTTCCAAAAGGTGGGGCTGAGTGAATATCATAGATCAATTGTGGTCTCCCAGTCATTACCACCTGGTACACAGTAGTGTGTTTGAAATTTGCAAATTTCATTAAATCCAAAAATCTTCACCAAGTGCTTACTGGGTGCACCTGATACCATGCTAGGAAAATATAAAAATAAATTTTATCTTATCTCGTTAGGGGTGATAAGACACAGATAAATATCCACAGTAGAATGCCACATATGACAAGTGCTAAAAGAACAGTATGCCACTAGTAGAGATTAGTTTCTTGAAGGATCAGAAGGCCTCATACAGAAAGTGGCATTGGAGCTAGATTTTTAAAGGAAGAGCAGGATGTCACCAGATAGAAATTAGAAGAACACTGCATGAATAAACACAGAGAATGAGGAGAGAGAAGAAAGCATTTGAAGAAGGGCAAGTAACACATTTTGGTAGAGAGAGAACAGGCCAGAGAATGTCGGAGAGCCTGGATCTGGGAAACTCCTAAGTGGCGTGTTAAGAAGGTAGATGCTGCAAGCGTCCGGAAGAGGTGGGGAATTTGGAAGAGGTGGGGAATTCATGTTGGGCAGAGCAGTGGAAATAGGAATGGAAAAGAGAAGTTCCAATGAATGCTCACCAGCTGGAGCTAGCCTTCGACCTACATGGCCTCTGCAATGCAGAGAGCGATTGTAGTCAAAAAGATGGGTTAATTTATAGTGTGTAAATCATAAGTATAGAGTCAGCATGATTTTTACATTTTAAAAGGTGTGAATTTCTTTTTAGAGTGCTACATCAGTGAGTAATCAACAAAATCTACACATATATCTTTCCATAGTTTGAAACTACATGGGCCTCCAGTGAAGATTCCGTGAGGCAAATGTAGAAGTGCATAAAGCAACCTGAAATGCAGATGCTTCTATTTTCAAGAAGATAAGCAGGAGTCATAATCAAATTTCTCTTAAAGATTCGTGAAACATAATCAGAAATAATAGACGTTTTCAAATAACACCACACAATTATGCTTCTGGATATTCTTGTGAATTCTACCCAACAATAGAAGTTGGGTACAACAAGTTAGGCCTAATAGAGTGGGGTATGCAGATGCCATGGAGTCAGGAAGAGAATAAACAGTCCAAGAAAACATTGTTGCAGCCTTATCAGGTTCACTGCCAGCTGCTCAAGAGCAAGTCAATACACTGAGACAGCAGGGGTTACAGCAGAGAAAGAGTTTAATACTGCAGCCGAAAAGACGGGAGGAAGTTCTCCAATCCATTTCCCTGTGAATTTGGGACAAAGAGTTTTTAAAGATAGTTTGGAGGGCAAAAGGCCAGGCAATTGGGTTTGCTAATTGGTTGGGTTTGGGGCAGAACCATAGGGGTATAGAAATTGTCTTCTTTGCTGAGTCAGTTCTTGGATGGGGGTGGCAAGACAAGTTGAGTCAGTTCCTCAGCATGGGCCACTGGTCTGGGTGGGTCAGCCATTCACCAGCATGTAGGGCCGGGAAGATACCTCAAAAACCAGCCTTAGGTTTCACAAGGGTGACGTTATCTACGGGAGCAACGAAGAAAGCTAAGAATCTCTATGACCATCAGCTATGTGACTCCTGAGTAGTAAAGAATTACGGGAAAGCAAGCTATGAAACAACGGCTAGTTTTATGTATATACGTGTAAATAAGTACCACAGTTCCCACCTTGTGCTCCTTTATTAATTCCACAAAGGGTGGTTTCAACATTAAAGCAGGAAATCATTCAAGGGCGAAGGGCGAACAAATTCTAGAGAAGAAATGTACCATCTATAAAAGTCAAATGAGTTTAGAAAACGGACCTTGAGTGAACAGAAAATGCACAGGAGTTATTCAAGTGGGAATGATTTAAGCAGAGGTACATCTAGTTATCAAGATCCCAACCTCAGACAGTCAGACCCAGTCAACAAATCAAAACATCTCTCTTGGTTTAAACTTTAAAGGATAACTTATAAACAGAAACCCTATTCACTTATTACAAGGAAGCACTAATAAAACCTCTGCAGTCCTTGCTACATTCGCTTTCCAACTTTTTTTCAGAGAAGAGATAAACAGAGGAACAACCTGTGGCAACACCACAGCACAGGTACTTGGGGTGCTTCTCACTCACTATGGTGCAGATGACATCTCAGAACAGTGACAATAAAACAAACCACTCTCTTCACAAACAAAGGCTTTTCTGGCCCTTTGGCCACAATCTCTATCCTTGGAAGGATCGCTGTACTTGGTTCTAGTCTCTCCTATCCCATTTCCAGTTTCCCTAACTGCATGATCTTACCCTCCTACTGAGTTCACAGAAGTCCTTTGAAGATAAGGAGTTCAGTCACACTCACCTTCACAACCCCTGATGGCAGAGAGAGTCCTCAGTAACTTCTCATTGGATTGGAAACTGTGTTACTAAATATTTCTTTGGAGTATATTTATACATGCTTTCCTGTTACAAAACGTTCTATAACAAAAAGTCCACAATAATTATTTTTGCTAAGAACAATTACACTTCAAAGGGGCACAAATGGTACTCTATTGGTTCTGTGTAGTCTTGGAAGAAAAACACGATATGAATCAGCATATTGCAGACTGGGCAAAGAGAACTTGTCTAATAAATTATGTTTACAATAAAACATAGGCTTAGGCTTAGGCTTAAAAATGCATCTCTTTTAATATTAAAAAGAAGAAAGTATTTTAAAAGTGACAACTTTCTTAGCAAAAGGCAGCCATATTCTAAATCTATAAAAGATACTTGTTTTAAAGTTAATTATTTTGACTTAATCTCTGACAATGATAAAACAATCACTTGTGTTCTTGTTCTTCCATCTTATCAAGTTCTACAAATACATTTTCTGCCCCATACATGGTGTTCAAAGACTGTGCATTCAAACGCACATTTAATGCATTAAATACTGTTTCTAATGTCACCTATTGTAATACACAAAAATCTTACTCCAAGAAGCTAATAACTGCCCACCCCTATTGTAAAATATTGAGCAAAAATAAACCTATCTGCCTGCCCCTCAATCTCATGGAGTTCCCTGGCATGCTTACAAAAAATATAATGTTAAGAAACTGGCTGTGAAAAAAAAAATCAAAATAATTCAGGCCTGAATTTAGGAAGCCACTGCAGAATGCAATCATAGTGTCTTTTCTTTTTCATAACCAAGATGAGTAGCTGCAACACACAATCCTAGATACTAGTTCATTTATCTCCATCATGAAAACCTTTGAAAAGCACATTATCTCTGTGTCAGGCAAAAAGTAATTAACCATTCAAATGGAAAATTAATTTTTGATCATAGAAAAAATTGGAGGTTCACTTTAAAATACTGGCACTCTCTGGGTTAGGGATGAGATATGTCTCTGAGAATGTCTTTAGATCGGATTTGTATGTAACTCAGATCCCTGATAAACAGCATATATACAGTAATAACAATAATAATATTATAATGCTTCATATGTGCTAATAATACAGTATAATACTGTAATAATAATATCCCTATATCGTAAAAATAAGTTACAGAAACAACTGTGTTCTTTCTTTTAATTCAAACAAACAGAACTTAAAAACAAACTCATAAAAATGTTTAGATAGGAGAAATTTCAGAAAGGAATATTAAAGATTAACACCTGATGTATCAACACTAGGCTAATAGGAATGTTACGCTTATTTTGATCTTCTAACCAAATCAATAATCACCTTCCATTTCAATAATTAATCCACTATGCTACTTATTAATACTTGATGCTTTCATATGTTCCATTACACTTACTTTATCCTTTACAATTGTTCTGAAAGTCAAGGGACTGAAGCCTCACGCTTTCCCAATGAATGATGGCATCTGGCATCTGGCCTTTCTCTGAACACTTAATGATTTCTACTTTTGTTTCCATTGTAGTCACCTTTGTCTTAGCTGCAGGCTCACCTTGCAGTGGACTTTCGCTTTGCAAGCATGGTCATAAAGGCAAATACAGACTCACAAATTGAGTAAAAAAGTCAAGACAAAAGTGATGCTGTGCGTAAGCAACCACATAAACAAAGAGACCAGCTGCTAGTATAAGGATGCCAAAGAACTGTTTACATCATGCTGGTTTGTTTACATACGCGGAAGAAACTAGTTCCCAGATGATTAATTTAATTATTATTATAAATTATCCTATGGGGAGCCTGGAGAACCCATTCATAAGTACAGAATGCCATAAGTTAGGTCGTCCATAACCTCGGGACTGCCTGTAATGAGAATTTCCACTAGAAATCTTTCTTTCATAATCAAAGAAAATCCTTTCAAAATTCAATTCTTTACTTATTTAAGTCCATCTTTAAAAAACTGCTGTACTTCTGTTACATGTTTATTCAGTTAACCTTTCATAACTGTGCCAGGAAAACTGTGGAAAGGTTCTTCTCTGGGCATTTAAAGATAACATCAATTTAACATTTTTCCTAGTAAAAATGGGGCCTAAGGGGGAAAAAAGTTTCCTCAACGCACTTATAAATGTCACAGAATATTTAGGATTATCTTTAATTTGATAATTTGTCTACACAAGCTAAATAGAGAATTCAATCAAGTATTCAGCTACTTTTGGATTTTTTTAAAAAAGGATTTTTCCCTCATTTTTTTTTCCGTTAGCGTGTATGTCTAGCCACTATCTGTTTATCAATTCTTCTTGATTTTACCTTATAGTTTTTATTCAAATTAAACTTCAAAAAATCAGGCCAATTTTAGAGCTGCATTCACTGGTAGTTAGACTAAAGGATCCAGTCAACAGAGAAAGTATATTATAATGACATTATACCATAACTAACCTTGAGGGGAAAAATTTGAAAAAACAACAACACTCTAAATTGGAAACTAGAAACATCAGCCCAAAGTTATCACAAACTAGGTCTAAATAGAGAATTGGTATTTGCCCTCCATCTATGGAAAGTTGCTACAGTTTTATTGCAACATATCCATATTAATTTTTAATTTATATAGTTAGAGAACTCTATTGTATTTAAGTGTTTCTTCTCTGTTTAAAGACAATTGGTAAATTTTCAGGAAATATCTCAGCTATGTAATTTATTTCCAAAAGAAAGCAGAATAACATGTATTTTTCACCCAATTATTACAGCAGTAAAAATACAAGGAAGTACTGTTTCTAGCAACAGATGGTTTTGCCAGGGCCAACACCTTGCTACAGAAATTAAAATTTATTTTAAGAAAAAAAGAGAGAGAGAGAGTTTTCCCCTAAAACTGCAGGGGGTGGGCCGGTAAAGCAGTAAAAGGAAAGAGGAGATTAAATAACAAAGTAAATTAGAGTAGATTAAATGACAAACCAAAGCAGGTGAAGACATCAATCAATTCCAGACATTTTAATTCCTCTACTGATTCTAGGTATCGAAGGCACAAGAAGAAAGACTTCTCTATGAGTTCAGAAACAGAAACGTCCATTATAGAGTAACTCGACAACTACTTTTCTGTTTAGTCTCCATGTTAAGGTCTTCCTAGGGCAATTCCTTTTAGGGCTTTTATACTGTAGGTTTTATTCTCTCTCAATAAAAAGTAATTTTAAAAAATCATAGATGGGGTGAGTGGAAAATGGGAAGTTGTTGTTCAATGGGTACAGAGTTTCAGTTTTGCAACATGAAAAGAGTTCTGGAGATTGTTTGCACAACAATGTAAACATACTTAAAACTACTGAACTGTATTTAAAAATGGTTCAGACGGTAAATTTTCTATTATGTATATTTTACCACAACTTGAAAAAAACTATGAATAGGGAATTGCTCCAAGAAAATGATCATTTAATGAATTTTAAATCTTTTAAGAATATTGGATCTTTTTATAATTGCTTTTTTAAAAATCACCTTTGATAATTACCATTATAAACTGTACATACTACCCAAAGTGATCTACAGATTCAATTCAATCCCTATCAAAATTACAATGACATTTTTCATGGAAATAGAAAATAAAATCTTAAAATTCCTATGAAACCACAAAAGATCCGGAATAGTCAAAGCAATCATGAGCAAAAAGAACACAGCAGAAGGCATCATACTACCTGATTTCAAAATCAACTACAAAGCTATAGTAATCAAAACAGCATGGTACTGGCATAAAAACAGATACATAAAAGAATGAAACAGAATAGAGAGCCCAGAAATAATCCATACACCTGTGGTCAACTGATTTTCAATAAAGGTGCCAAGAACATACAAGGGAGAAATGACAGTCTCTTCAATAAAAAGTGCTGGGAAAACTGGACATCCACATGAAGAAGAATAAAATTAGACAGTTATCTCACATCATATACAGATATCAACTCAAAATGGATTAAAGACAAATATAAAACCTGAAACTCTAACACTACTGAAAGAAAACATAGGTGGAAAGCTCCATAATATTGATCTGAGCAATAATTTTTTCTTTTTTTTTTCTAATTTTTATTTCAGCATATTACAGAGGTACAAATGTTTAGGTTACATATATTGCCTTTGCCCCACCCAACTCAGAGCTTCAAGCATGTCCACCCCCAGACAGTGCACACTGTAGCCATTAGGTGTGAATACACCCTTCCCCTCCTCCAACCTCTCACCCACCAGACACCCAATGAATGTTACTACTATATGTGCACATAAGTCTTGATCAGTTAATACCAATTTGATGGTGAGTACATGTGGTCCTTGTGTTTCCATTCTTGGAAAACTTTCTAGAATAGGCTCCAGCTCTAACCAGGATAAAACAAGAGGTGCTAGATCACCGTTGTTTTTTGTGCCTGAGTAGTACTCCATGGTATACATATACCACATTTTATTAATCCACTCGTGTATTGATGGGCACTTGGGTTGTTTCCATGTCTTTGCAGTTGTGAGTTGTGCTACTATAAACATTCTTGTACAAATGCCTTTTTTATGAAATGTCTTTTTTCCTTTGGGTAGATGTCCAGTAATGGGATTGCTGGATCAAATGGTAGTTCTACTTGTAGCTCTCTGTGGTATCTCCATATTACTTTGAGGTATCTCTATAGAGGTTGTACTAGTTTGTAGTCCCACCAGCACTGTGTATGTTCCTATCTCTCTGCATCCATGCCAACATTTATTGTTTTGGGACTTTTTGATAAAAGCCATTCTCACTGGAGTTAAGTGATATCTCATTGTGGTTTTGATTTGCATTTTCCTGATGATTAGAGATGTTGAGCATTTTTTCATCTTTGTTGGCCATTATTCTGTCTTCTTTTCAAAAGTTTCTGTTCATGTCCTTTGCCCACTTTTTAATGGAGTTGTTTGATTTTTTCTTGCTGATTTTCCTGAGCTCTATATAGATTCCAGTTATCAGCCCTTTGTTAGATGTGTAGCATGTGTATATTTTCTCCCATTCTGTAGTAACTAAAATAGCATGGTACTGGCACAAGAACAGAGACATAGACCAATGGAACAGAACTGAGAACCCAGATATAAAACCATCCTCATATAGCCATCTTTGACAAAGCAGGCAAAAACATACACTGAGGAAAAGAATCCTTATTCAATAAATAGTGCTAGGAAAATTGGATAGCCACATGTAGAAGGCTGAAACAGGATCCACGCCTTTTACTTCTCACAAAAATCAACTCACAGTGGATAACAGACTTAAATCTAAGGCATGAAACTATAAGAATTCTAGAAGAAAATGTTGAAAACATTCTTATAAACACTGGCCTGGGGAAAGAAATTATGAGGAATAATTTTTTCAATATGACCCCAAAAATACAAGCAATGAAAGCAAAAATAGGTAAATGGGATTTTATCGAAATAAAAAGCTTCTGCATAGCAAATAAATCAATAGAGTGAAGAGACAGAGAGAATATATATATGTGCATGTAAACCATATATCTGATAAGATGTTTATATGCAAAATATATAAGGAACAACTCAATAGACAATAAATAACCTGATTTAAAAATGGACAAAGAGGCGGCGCGTGGTGGCTCATGCCTGTAATCCTAGCACTCTGGGAGGCCGAGGTGGGCAGATCATTTGAGCTCAGGAGTTCGAAACCAGCCTGAGCAAGAGTGAGACCCCGTCTTTACTAAAACATAGGAAGAAATTAGCTGGACAACTAAAAACATATAGAAAAATTTAGCTGGGCATGGTGGCGCATGCCTGTAGTTCCAGCTACTTGGGAGGCTGAGGCAGAAGGATTGCTTGAGCCCAGGAGATTGAGGTTGCTGTGAGCTAGGCGGACGCCATGGCACTCTAGCCAGGGTGACAGTGTGGGACTCTGCCTCAAAAATAAATAAATAAATAAATAAATAAATAAATAAATAAATAAATAAATAAATAAAATGGACAAAGGACTTGAACAGATATTTCTCAAAAGAAGACAAATGGCCATCAGGTATATCAAAAAAAATATTCAGTATTACTAATCATTGGGGAAATGAAAATTAAAACCACAATGCCTCACACTTGTTAGAATGACTATTACTAATATATGACAGATAAGTGTCGGTGAGGATGTGGCAAAAAGGGAACCCTTGCACATGGTTGGTAGGAATGTAAATTAGTATAGCCATTATGGAAAACAATATGGAGGTTCCTCAAAAAATTACAAATAGAACTACCATATGAGCCAGCAATCCCACTACTACATCTCCTACATCCAAAGGATATGATATTAGTTTGTTGAAGAGATATCCGTACTCCATGTTCACTGCAGCATTATTCCTGATAGCTAAGATATGGAAACTAACTAAGTGTCCATCAACAGATGAATGGATAAAGAAGATGTGGTATATATGCACAATGGATTACTATTCAGCCTTATAAAGAAGAAAATCCTGTCATTTTCAACAGCATGGATGAACTTCCAGGACATTACGTTAAATAAAATAAGCCAGACACAAAAAGACAAATACCACATGACCTCACTTATATGTAAAATCTAAAAAAGTCTGACTCACAGAAACAGAGTAAAATGGTGGTTACCAGTGGCTGGGCTGTGAACAGATTGGGGAGATGTTACTAAAAGGACACAAATGTTCACTTAGACAGGAGAAATAAGTTCAAGAGACCTAGTGTACATAATGTTGACCACAGTTAGTAACAATATATTGTATACTTGAAAATTGATGAGAGAGTAGATTGTAAAGGTTCTCACCACAAACAAATGTTATGTGATATAATGCATATGTTAAATAGCTTGATTTAGCCATTTCACAATGCATACATATATCAACACATCATGTTTGATACCACAGATATATATAATTTTTACTTGTCAACTTAAATAAAATTTTTTAATCAGCAAAAGACTTGACATTTCTCCAAAGAAGACATACAAATGGCCAACAGGCATATGAAAAGATGCTTAGCATCACTAACCATTGGGGAAATGCAAAACAAAACCACAATGAGGTATTACCTCCCACCTGTTAGGATGACTACTATCAAAAACACAAGTGGCCGGGTATGGTGGTTCACACTTGCAATTCCAGCTACTTGGGAGGCTGAGGTGGGAGGATCACTTGAGGCCAGTTGTTTGAGACCAACCTGGGCAACACAGCAAGACCTCCATCTCTAAAAACATTTTTTTAATTAGCCAGGCATAGTGGCATGTGCCTGTAGTCCCAGCTACCTCAGGAGAAGGATCCCTTGACCCCAGGAGTTTGAGATCAGCCTGGGTGATATAGTAAGACCTTGTCTCAAAAAAATTAATAAAATAAAATAAAATAAGAGATAAGTGTAGGGGAGGATGTGTAGAAAAGGAGAACAAAATCATTTTTGATAATGTCACAAATCAAGTCCCCTCATTTTTTCAACTACAACAGTGAGTGAAATTACTAAATGATTTCACAGAAAACATGCATCCAGCTAATAAATGAAATGAGGTCAACCCTTTTTGTTATGACTGGCTATAGCTAAGCCTGTGATTCTAGACATATTAGGATAAATGCACATAAATCAAATAATACTTGCTGTTATTCACCTCACATTTGAATTTATTCCCTAGCAACACTGGTATGAGACCCTAGGAACTATTTATTCATCCCCTGGCTCAACTTCTTACCAGATGGAGCAAACACCTACACAGATTTGCAATCTTATGCAATACAATGTCTGTTAATAACCACAAGAGAATATTCATGTCTGAAACTAAATGAAAGGGGGAAATTCTCAAAACAAAAATCTTCAAACAAAAGTAGAAAAAGTGAATACTTGCAAAACACTAACTTTTAAGTACTTGTATACATCCACAATGTTAAGACAGAGCTTTCAGACCAGCTAGTCAACCTCACATCTACACTCACTCTCAAAGTATTCATAAACATCGCTCTCCTCCACTAGACTTGTAAGATCTTGTAAGAGCCGGGACCACTGGTCTCACTCATCTTTGAATCTCCGACACATTTACAAGTGTGCTTGATTCACTGTTTAAGCGAGAAGTCTTTAAAGCCCATATTCTTGTCCTCTTTTCTTTTACGTTGCTTAGAAGAGCAAAAAGAAAATGCTAAATTACTTTTCTCACTAATTCATTTTGTGAACTACACATTGATTTCTGATAAACTTTGAGACACTTCTCCAACAATTTATTGACAGGAGGAAGGCCTGAATAAAGGAATAACACTGTAAGAGGAAGAACCATGAACATAACGTCAGGAAGCAAGCATTTAATACCTGGTGTTTCTCTATATGTACTAAAACTTACAGGAGATATAAAATGCAGCCTTCGCCAATGGAGTGCTTCAGCACTGTGGATTTATTTGTTTACTATGTTTGGGAGTATTTGAGAGGCCTGTAGGGACAGGGATAGAGCAAGCAAAGCTCAAATATTACAGTATAAATGCTTTAACTAATGAGACAGATCTTAAACATATAACTGGTTTTGTACCATTCTATACTAAGGTCTGATGTGAACTACCAAATAAGATTTTGAAGGAAAGAAAATTTTCTCTGGGAGATGTTCATATTGACACACCCCTCCAGCATGTTTTGCCCTCCACCCTTACTTTTGGTAGTCATATATAGATTAAGTACAGTATTGGAAAACCAGTATGATTTTTGCTGATATGGATCTATACTAGATTTTTCAAGAAAAACAAACAAGTCAGGAATTAATGCATAAAAGTTTTCTTTAGCTCTTCTGAATAAAACCGATACTCTTATAAGCTAAACCACTGTATATATAGAATCAGGGGACTGAACACAACAGAAATAAAAGTATAATAGACAAATGCAGAACAATTTTCTTCCAAAATGGTTTTTGGCAACATAGTTCCCTGGATTATCTCATCCTTTTGGTTTTGAAATAGAATCACTCTTCATCTGCGGCAATACTGCAAAAGTCTTTGCCTTCTCAAACAGAGGCTTGCCATAAGCATCAACAGGGCAGATTGAGGAGAGGAAAACAGAAGCATGCAACTCCTCGCTGTGACACCCCCCATCACAAATTTCCTATGCCCCCGTATTGCTAACCATTATGGCTTTGGTCTTTGGTGGAACAGGGCCAACGTTCAGAGCAGCAATGCTGATAGTAGCCCCACTGCCTAAACACCCCTGCATCCTATGGAGATAAGAATAAATTAACTGTGGAAACTGCCATTGCTCAATCACCCAACCACCACGAAATTTCTCATACTACAAACCCAGGTTATCATTACACAGAGTCGCAAGTGGGGACAATCCTGGTTTTGTGTAAGCAGTTTTTTTGTTTTTTGTTTTTAAGTATCAGTGAGAAATTACAACCACCAAATTTGTTTTTATATCATACAATCACGTGCCAGAGAAAAGAATGGTGCCTACAACAGACACCAGGCCCCTGTTCATAGTTTATGAGAATCAAGAAATATCACAACAGCAATTTTCTCAAATTTAGTATTTTATGCCTCTGTGTATGTGTGGATGCATGCTTAGATACAGGCATGTTTACATAAATGCATTCATAAACATAGAGGAAAACAATGCAAACTGGCACCCAACATTTACTCATATTGGAAGTTATGTCCATTATCATGGTCATGGATAGTAAAAAGCAGATATGTAATCCATGCATGTCTGTATCCTTTCATAGGTTTATCATTTACTGATACCATCACACAGCTTAATATACAAGTATCCTTGACTATCCAAATCTATTCATTCACTTCCTGAGTCTGGATAAAATATGTTTCAATAACTAGGGACATCTGTCTTCCAGACTGCTAAAAAGGCCCGTCCTCTCTGAAGCCAGGCTCTCCATCAGCAGGCTCCCTCTTGCTATTGGTTATACATTTCCTGTCCTGGTTTTTTTCAACTTATGATGAAGGAAGAATCAGTTCCGCTTCACTATGCTGAAAAATTTAGGCCAGTATCTTTAAAACTTGCATACAAAACATAAAATCTAATTTCTTTATTCTGTTTAATTGCCAATGCTGAGTTTTCCATCCCATTTTTCATGTTAATAAAAAGTATATCATGGAACTGGAGACCATTATCCTAAGTGAAGTATCTAAAGAATGCAAAAACAAACACCACATGTACTCACTATTAAATTGGAACTATCCAATGAGCACACATGTGCACAGAAGGAAGTAAAATTCAGTGGAAATCAAGCATGGGGATGGGGAAAGAGGGGAGGGGCAAAAACCTACCTAATGGGTACAATGTAGTGGGTACAACAGTACCCTAACGGGTACTATTGCAGTGATGGGCACCCTTATAGCTGTGACTCAAGCATTACAAAAGCAATCCATGTAACTAAAAACATTTGTACCCCCTTAATATTTTGAAATAATAAAAAAAAGAAACACTGCAAAAAAAAAGCCTAAATGAGAAGATGTCTTTCATTCTAAAGCTTAGAAGGAGCTCACTAACACCATGGCACTGTCAGTCATTAAAGACATTGTCTCAATAATGATTGTTCCCTTCGATCAGTTATTTTCCAAAATTCGGGTCAAATGGTATCACCTCCAGAAGTCTTCTCTCAATTTAACCTACAGTGATAACTCCTCTAAGCCCTCTTCCCATGGCTTGTAGCCTTGATTTACAATTGCTTGTTTTGTTTTGTATAAAAAGAACTTTTTATTTCAAATATAACTTTAAGAGAAAAAAAGCATATCATGCAAAATATATCAGGAGCTACAATAATGCAAAAATAAAGCAAACTACAATGTTTCGAATAAATTTTGATACATATTCTTAAGTAGTACTTTTGTTTAAATTATCCATCTGGTGATAGAAAAACAAATCAGCTCTCAAGATTCACACTTCTAGGAGGGCCCATTAACCATATCTATGATATTCATGGCTGTAAATTTTAATTAATAGTAATCTCAGAGTATTTTAAGCAATCTAAAATATTAGTTAATTACATTTTTTGCATATCCTGAAGGGAACTATTTGGTAATTTGAAAGGATGATCTAAAAAGATTATCACAGCAAAATAAGGAATTAAGAAAGTCCTTTTTTTTTTTTATAAACCTAGGTATTAAATAGATTGGGGGAAGTTATCAAATAAAAAATAAATGCTTTTTAAAGGAATTAATAAATGAATAAACCAGTGGTTAAGGCAAAGATTTCAAAGACAGCTCTTTTAAAGAAGAACAATGCAATTCTAATGCTAGAGGATTTTTGTGTTATACTTAACACAAAAGTCAAACATAAAATTTCTAATGCCACACCAGAATTCTGCCATACTGCATCACCAGCTTTTGACCACTCTCTCCTGGTTTCTGCTTTCATTAAGGCAACAATGTGAAAGAACAAGATTGAGTGGGGAGGTGGCTCCTTAGCAAAGGAAACACATCTTCACTACAAATCCCATGGCTGAAGTAGAAGGCTGATGATGCCACCAACACTGCCTTTTGAAACTCCAACGTAAAAATTCTTATACCACCCTTTTAATCAAATGTCCATAAATCAAGTTACCAATGTTTATGGACATTGGTTATTTAAAGAAATCCTGTGTTGTGATTTATTGTAAAGTTCAATATCCTTCTATGAAATTAATAGTCTCCATTGCAGAGGGAATATCATTTAGTAGAAACAATAATCAACACCAGTATTCTTTGTTCTAATCCCAGATTTGTCATTAAAGCTGCTCTGTGATCTTCAGCATACCTGTCACACAAAAGCTTATTGTCACATCTATAAAATTGAGATAAGATCATATGCTCTGAGTACTTACCAGGCTATGCTGAGAGTCAAACAACATGATTTATATGAAATTGCTTTTTAAAACCATATCTAAAAATATTAGCTACTACTTTAATTTTCTTATAAAGTTCAAGCAAGATTAAAACATATTTCAAACAGAAATACTTCAGTTTTAATGAGTGGGTAAGTACTAAATTGTCCCATGCCCATCCCTAAAGAAAAATCAAACCAAAATAAAACATAGAGATTCAGGAATACTGCATTACACAGAAGGATCCATGGAGTAAGCAAAGTGTCACAATAAAAAATAGTCAACATTTTTTTAAACATTTTTACTTCGGATGCTTCAAGTTCATTCTCATTAATAATACACATACATGACATCATTTTGTTTGATGACTTTCCCTTTCAGGTAACATAGTAAAGAAAGTTGAATGTTTATAAATGTCTTACATTATTCTATAAAATAAGACAATATAGAAATTAACATCATAGAGAAGGCAAAGTAAACTTTCTCCTCTTTCTAATCTCTATTACTGAAAGTAAATCTTATTTTCATCTAATCACAACGAAGTCCAGTTCCATAGTTCAATGAATAACTCGAAGTCCCAATATGGAACAGAACTTCTGGAATGTGTTCATAAATCAGAGTGATGCAGGGTTGACCTAGAGCTTTTTGGATCTTCTGATCTTATTTTGCAACATCCAAGGCTTCAGGGCTTTACACATATGGTGCTATCTACTGAGATTTTCATGTCCAGGCATTTATATTTCTGTCAGATAAAAAAGTCTACGCAATTTTTCTTCTAAAACAATACTTGGTAAAATAAAATAAAAGGTTTTAATTTAAATGATCCCAAAATACTTTTTAAATTTGTTTATGTAGAACTGCTACTTTTTTAAAAAAAGGGATTAGGGGAGAAAAGAAAAAAGAAAATACTTGGGCCAAATTGGAAAAATATCTAAGAAGGAAAAAAGATGAGAAAGTTGAAAAAAATCTGAAATTACTCACAGACCCCCCCAAAAAAAAAATTTAAGACACTGAAATACAAAGAGAAAGTTAGAAAAACCTTAGTCTGAGAATCCATAGGACTTTCAGAGCATAGACGAGCCCTGAAGAACTTGAATAAATAGATATTTAGATGAATTTTGTAACCTACATTATAATCTATTCCAAAATATAACAATCTGGAAAAGGAGGAAAACTAGAGTTAGTCCACATAGAATGAGCAAGATTAGATGTGAACACTAAATCTCCAGAGAAGGATTAAGCAGGACAATTTACTCATTTACTACTCCAAGCAGCCAATGAACATAAAAAAAGAAAAATTATGACAAATATACATGACACTTAAGAATCCAGGCTTGCATGAAATATTCGCACAGTATCTGTAGCTGTATCTCACCATAGATTGACTTTGTAATTGGAAATCACAAAATTTACTCTGTAATTTTGATTGAGAGTTGACAAAAATTAGACTTTTAAATTGGAAGACATCTCTTTCTCACTGTGAAACATACATAGCTTTAAAGGCTGACAACTTGCTACTTTGAAAAAAGGGGTTTCGTGTTGTTTCATTTCTTCAAAAACTTAAACAAATGGTACTTTTGTGAAATGTCTGAAATTAAATAGGCCATATTCAGAACAATCCACACTGCTCCCTTGCCCCACCCCAAACACACACTTCAAAATCTCTTTTCGTACATAATATCCCTGTCTTCTTGCCAAATATGACCAAATGGTCACTACTTGAATTTATAAAGCAGAATCAGAAACTGGCATAAATAGGGAAGATCCTCATTGCAAGGGCTTCTGTTAAGTGTTGTCGCTTTACATCAGCTTAGTACTCCAGGCTCATTAGGAGACAGATAGAGAAATTGCAACTTACCAAATGTTTATTATACGTGCAGATGGCTGATTCTGTTTTGAGTCTTCCATTCTTTTAGTTCCCCATTTATTTGTGTAGATACGAACAGGTGCTCCCTTAAGGCGTTTTCATGTGTGATGAGGGCTCCTCTGGCATCACAGCTCCCTCTCCATCCACCTTTTCTTTTTAATATGGTCAATGCAGGTCCATCCCTGAGTGTGTCTGCTCACACTTGCCTTCTCACACTACTCCATCCACAATCCTGCCATTGTAACTGGGAATATCCTTGCCAATTCTCAAAGACAAGGTGAACCAAAGCTGTGTAGCTTAAAATGAGCTGGACTCAAACTCAGCTCCTGGGAGTGCCCAGCAAATGAACACCCTGGCAAGCTTAAGCTAGGCTCTTTCTAGGGGTGTCCCACAAAGAATAAAAGGGAAATGAGGCTGTCATTGGGCTTTACAACAACAACTTTACTAAACTCCTTTAAACCACCAATTATAGAAGATTATCTAGAAATTATAACTGATGTAATTTGCTAATTGATATGTAGAAGCCAGTAAGAACACATGCGAATTATTACTATGAGCAATGAGTTTTTGGCTTTCTTTCTATGCAATTTTCATTCTTGAGAACTTTGAGGAAACAGGTATCATAAGTCTATCAAGCACATGGGTAGGAGGATTATAGGAAGCTCTGTTACACATTTTCTTTTGTTTTTTAAATTGTGTAAATGATCTTCATTACTATAATGTTCAGAGTTAGAACAACTGTAATGATAAGCAAATGGAAGCAAATGGAAGTTTAGGTTGCATTCTTGTTACCAAAGATCTTTCTTAAAGAACTATTTGCATGGAGTTCAGACGGGGGCAAATCATTGCCTTTTTAGTGAATTAAACAAACATTTATTGAGTATCTACAATGTGCCTTAATCTATACTGGCAGTAAGGATTCAGACAATTTATATTTCAGAAGTAGAATATAGCAGGAGACATGGATTTGGCACATATACGTTTAAAAATATTAATAATTCAATAAGTACTAACAAAGAAGTATTGAGTAGAAGTATAAAAAGAGAGAATAGCCTCAAATAAGAATAGACTTTTTAGAACAATTGAATTTGCTTGAACTGAGCCTAGAGAGATAAGTGAAGCTTAGTCAACTGGAGTGGGAAAGAGAAGGATTCCAGGCAAAGTCCATACTCTCTGGTGAAAAGTAACAGACACCCAACTCAAACTAGCTTAAATAAATAAGGAGCACATTTTCCTTGTGTAACTAGAAAGAGCCAGTATGGTGTTGGCTATACCAACAGCTGAAACCAGCACCCCTCCAGCTCTGTGACCAGATGGGCTCAAGCGTGAAATCTCCAGGGAAGAGCTCTACCTAGCCTAACGCATCCCTGGAGCAAGTACCTAAGCCAAGGGGTAAATGTACTGACCGTTCAGATGAAGTTCTATGGCCCCAGGGACCACGTGGGACTATGACTAAAAGCTCCACTGAAACTACATGTTCTGGGGTAGCAGTTTCCTGTAGCAGACTGGTCCTGAGCAGACCAAATAATAACATCCATGACAGAGCAGGAATGTCAACAACCACACAGATAAACAAAACATCATGGTGGAGCGGAGAGGAGGGTTAAGGATCATTCAGAGGACACTCCCCTAGTACTATATGGAAAGGTAAAGTTTGATTGGGAGGGGTGGGGATTTATAACCATCATCAGATAAAAAAATGAAATGGCACAGAGAAAGCAACTCAGAATGTGTACCTAATACTCAAATAGAATAACTATCTACAAGTAAAGAAGAAGAAGAGGGAAACTGATATTGTTGAGTATCTGATACACTTTCTATAGCCTCGTAACCACAACACAAGGTAGGTATTATCATCTTCATTTTATAGATGAGTAAACTGAGATTGAAGATTTAAACTGCCTGCAAAGGACATATGGCTGCCAAGAAGTAGAGTTGGCATTAAAAATCGTGCCTGTCTTATCATGGTGCTTATCTTCTTTGCATGCTGCCTCTCATGAGGATTAGAGCAAATAACTGGAAAAAAAAACACAACACAGAACAGCCTACTTCACTTACACTTACTGCCTCAAGTCTCACTCACCATTCCATGCCATTCAATAAACACTGAATATCTACTATGCCTGAGTTGGTTTCCCTGTCATGTCACGGTGACCTCCATACTCATCCATCAACTCTACCTCAAGTGCCAGTAGCATTCCCCTGCCTTGTTCTCTCACATACTATGGGGAACACGGAAAGCTCCTCTTGTCCACTTATCCAAAATGTTCTCCAAATCACATTGCCCTACCGTGTAGCACTCTCTAAGTATGTGTGGAAGTGGGGATTTTTAAAAGGGCTTATAGATTCCTTGCACAATTTGTTTCTATTCCTGCCCTAATACATCCATGGAAAGCATCAAATCACAGTATAAGTCATAAAATAAAAACAATCTATTTTCCCTTGTTAAGGAATGGAAATACGAAATGATTTTCCCTATTACCAACATTTGAGGCATATGAATATAAGGTAAAGGCAATGGATGTCCTTTAACTCATTAAATAAATTACCTGCAGCAAAGACAGATGTTTCCTAAGATACTCAATTCATCTATTATAGTACATATAATACTCATATTATACCACATTATATTGATTCATACTATAAGGTAAAAGAGAATCAATGGCAAATTGCAAAGCTTCTAGCAAACAGATAACTAAAAGTATTTCATATGTAAGATTTTTAAATGTGGTTTTTTTTTTTTTTTTTTGAGACAGAGTCTCACTCTGTTGCCCAGGCTAGAGTGCCGTGGCATCAGCCTAGCTCACAGCAACCTCAAACTCCTGCGCTCCAGCAATCCTCCTGCCTCAGCCTCCTGAGTAGCTGGGACTACAGGCATGCGCCACCATGCCCGGCTAATTTTTTCTATACATATATATATATATATATATATATATATATATATATATATGTTTTTAGCTGTCCATATAATTTCTTTTCTATTTTTAGTAGAGACGGGGTCTCGCTCTTGCTCAGGCTGGTCTTGAACTCCTGAGCTCAAACAATCCGCCCGCCTCGGCCTCCCAGAGTGCTAGGATTACAGGCGTGAGCCACCGTGCCCGGCCCTAAATGTTTTAATAACAGACTCAACCTAAAAAATCATGTAAGTTGCATATTTCAAAATCTGTAAAACAGAAAAGTTCTGAGAACTTCACAGACCTAAAAATGGTTGTTTTCATTGCTTCTAATTATATTTGCCACATTAAGAGGAAGTGAAGAAAAAGGCTCCACTAAAACATACACAATTAACAACTAAAAGAAAAAAACACTGATATCAGTGACATAATTAAAACATCTTTAAAGAGAGACATAATGTGATTCATTCATGATAACTTCAAAAGAAGATTTTACCAATAATAAATAACTCTGTAACAGGGGTTTCTAATTTTATTGTTACAAACTTTAAATATTAGATATTAAAATGCTAATGCAAGCAATAATCTTTATTACAAGGACATCATATTGTTCTAGATGTAAATAAATGTGTACACATAAACATACATATATTTCATAAGTCTGAGAAACCCTAGAAGCTAGGACACCCAATGGCAAGTTGCATACTAAGTGTCCCGGTCCTGATTTCTAAGTACCATCCTCCACTAAAAGAATCTGGATGCTACATATCTGATCAAGGGCTGATTAACTAGAATCTATGTAGAACTCAGGAAAATCAGCAAGAAAAAATCAAACAACCCCATTAAAAAGTGGGCAAAGGACATGAACAGAAACTTTTCAAAAGAAGACAGACTAACATGGCCAACAAACATGAAAAAATGCTCAACATCTCTAATCATCAGGAAAATGCAAATCAAAACCACAATGAGGTATCACTTAACTCCAGTGAAAATGGCTTTTATCAAGAAGTCCCAAAACAATAAATGTTGGCATGGATACAGAGATATAGGAACACTCATACACTGCTGGTGGGACTGCAAGCTAGTAAAACCTCTATGGAAAGTAATATGGAGATACCTCAAAGAGCTACAAGTAGAACTACCATTTGATCCAACAATCCCATTACTGGACATCTACCCAAAGGAAAAAAAAGACATCTGCACTAGAATGTTTATAGCAGCACAATTCACAATTGAAAAGATGTGGAAACAACCCAAGTGCCATCAATACATGAGTGGATTAATAAAATGTGGTATATGTATACCATGGAGTCCCACTCAACCACTAAAAACAATGGTAATCTAGCACCTCTTGTATTATCCTGGATAGAGCTGGAGCCCATTCTAGTAAATGAAGTATCACAAGAATGGAAAACCAAGCACCACATGTGCTCAACATCAAATTGGAATTAACTGATCAATACTTACGTACACATATAGTAATAAAATTCATTCATTAGGTGTCAAGCAGATGTGGGGGAAGGGGGATGGGTATATTCACATCTTATGGGTCCGGTGTGCGCCGTCTGAGGGATGGGCACACTTGAAGCTCCGACTCAGGCGAGGCAAATGCAATATATGTAACCTAAACATTTGTACCCCCATTATATGCTGAAATTAAAAAAAAAAAAAAAAAGAATCTGGAGTTCCTTGAAGAAATGGTTGATTGACAAGCTGAGGCAAGGTAAGTATAAAATGAGCCTGAAACCTATTTTTGTGCCAAAAGGAAGTGCTCAAAGAATGATGGGAATGTGGCAAAAAGATATAGAAGTCAGTGTAAAGGAGTTTTCCTTCAGCCAATCTGGGAATTCTTGCCTTTCAAAAATAATAATGACAGTAATAGATTATAGCCCATTGACCAAAATAAGAATCCATGAATCCACAATGATATGAATAAATAAACAAGCAAACAAGAAGAGAAAGCTCTACACCACCTAATCCATAAGGAAGGAACACCGGAATCAACAAAATTACCATTTCACAGCCATCATAGTAATAATGTATTCAGGCAAGAATCATCAGTGAACACTAATGGTTAAAAGTTTGAAAAGTGGCCGGGCGCAGGGGCTCACGCCTGTAATCCTAGCACTCCGGGAGGCCGAGGCAGGTGGATCACTCGAGGTCAAGAGTTTGAGACCAGCCTGAGCAAGAGTGAGACCCCATCTCTACTAAAAATAGAAAGTAATTATCTGGCCAACTAAAATATATATAGAAAAAATTAGCTGGGCATGGTGGCGCATGCTTGTAGTCCCAGCTTTCGGGAGGCTGAGGCAGTAGGATCGCTTAAGCCCAGGAGGTTGAGGTTGCTGTGAGCTAGGCTGATGCCATGGCACTCACTCTAGCCAGGGCAACAAAGTGACACTCTGTCTCAAAAAAAAAAAAAAGTTTGAAAAGTATCTCCCCATAAAACACTTATTATTAATCGACAAGTGCACAATTCTTATCAACTTGACATTGGAGAAACTCGGAAGACACTATCTCAATCAAGTGACAAAAGTTAACATCATCAGTAATGAGACAAATTGACATCTCATGCCTCCTGATATCATGCACAGAGAAGAACACGTCTGTGGTACTCCTCCCCAAAATGCATCATTTGCAACTAACCATGAGGAAACATCAGTCAAACCTAAATCGTGGAACATCCTAAAGAAGACTGTTCCAAAATAACTGGTGCTATTCAAAAATGTCCCAAAAAGGTAACAAAAGAGAAGAAAAGACTAAGAAACTTCCAGACTGAGGGAGACTGAGAGAGACATAACAAACAAATGGGTTGGATATGGATCCTGGACCTAAAAGGGGAGTTATTGAGATCATTGGCAAATCTGAATGGGGTCTGTGGATTAAATGATAAAAACCAATTGATACGTATTCCCTGATTTTGATGGTTGCACTGTGGTTATTTAACAGTGTCCTCGTTTCTAGGAAAACCCCAATTAAGTACTAAGCAGGTAGTGGAGCATGATGTCTGCAACTTGTTTTCAAACACTTCTAAAAATTTATAGTAACAGGTAGAACTATATTGCAAGAGAATTATAAGGCAAATTTGGCAAAAAAAAAAAAAAAGTTAGCAAATCTGAAATTGGAGCTAAACAAGTAAGAGAATTCTTTGTACTATTCTTCCACTATTTTGCTGTAAGTCTGAACTTTAAAACAAAAAGGTTGTTTAAATCTACTTGAATGTCCACAGTATGAACACTGCCTGAGTCCAGTAGGAAAATTCTTCCCTTGGGGTAAATTCCTTCAAGTGAGTTTCTCATTATAAACTTTTTTTTTTTTTTTTTTTTTGAGACAGAGTCTTGCTCTGTTGCCAGGGCTAGAGTGAGTGCCGTGGCATCAGCCTAGCTCACAGCAACCTCAGACTCCTGGGCTTAAGCGATCCTCCTGCCTCAGCCTCCCGAGTAGCTGGGACTACAGGCATGCGCCACCATGCCCGGCTAATTTTTTCTATATATATTTTAGTTGGCCAGATAATTACTTTCTATTTTTAGTAGAGACAGGGTCTCGCTCTTGCTCAGGCTGGTCTCGAACTCCTGACCTCGAGCGATCCACCCGCCTCAGCCTCCCAGAGTGCTAGGATTACAGGCGTGAGCCACCGCGCCCGGCCTATAAACATTTTTTTAATGTGGGGTTATTTCTAGGTCCTTCACAAAATGCCAATATACAACTTTTTACATTTGATACACTAAGAAGTAGCTGATGTCTTTAAAAGTTTGGCAGTTCTGCAGTAAATAAATGACTCTCAGAGAATAGCTAACTCACCAGTAGCAGCTAATTCCTCTATAAAACTCAGCAAGCTGCTAAGTGCTCTGACCTTCCCAGTGAGAAGTTGCTGCTATTTGAGGTTAACTCCTTGAAGATGCATTAACTTTTTCTGATTGCTAGGAGAGGGCTGCCTAAAGAGTAGAGTTGTGCTTGATATTATTAATAAACTTGTTTTTTAAAAATCCTTTCTAAAAAACTTTTAGAGAAAATATATTTGCAGTTATTACTCAAAAAGCTAGACAAATACAGGAAAAAGAAAATCTGCAGATTCTCCCATTACAATCCAATTTTCTAATGTCATAAACTTCTTTTTCTCACTCTGCTATATCCAATGATTAATATTATGATGAAACTGCTCTATCAAGAGAAAAACCTTTTGAATTCTCATAGTTAAGCTTCCCTCTTGAAGCATAGCCCTCTTATTCATATCCCATTAATTAGCTCTTTCTACTACCTCCTAGAAACGTATAACTGATAAAGAATAAAGTAAATAAGCATCTCTATTAATAATCTCACCATGCTGAAAAAAAAATCCAAATGATTCACTTGAACAATGTTTATGTTCAATTTTCTCTAAAACATTTCATTAAGGATGCCTTTGAATATTAGCTGCTCCTGAAATACCCATCTTAACAAAAGCCAAGTCCCTTGTAAATGCCGAGGAATGGCAAAATTGAAAAGAGCTCCATCCTAGGTGTATTTTTTTTAAAGGCAAATCTAATCAATGTTCTCCAAAGCCCCTGTCATTTTAGGAAGCCTCACCAGCAAACTTATAGCTAAATTCTATAATAATAGATTTAAAAGTAGAGAACATGCAAGGCCATAACACTCTAAGAATTTGAGTTACAAATAGTAAAATATAATGGAAAACTTTTACAATATTAAGACCTTTCACCCAGAAACACAGCTGTCTCTTCACCTATTCTTTGCAGCAGTTTAATGTCAACCTCATATACTACAGATAAACAGTGGCTAATCCAAGTCCCTTAGACTCATATTTTAGAAAATCTAGAAATAACTTCACACACATATGTGCCTATATAGTAAAAAGGGCATATAATATGAAATAAAAGTAACTACTTTTTAAGGTAATTTATGTGTAAAGCTACATTTTTTTTACTACCAAATGTTTCATACAGTATTACATGGGCTATATATTTTGAGAGCAAAGAGTTTAGCTGCTGCAGCCAAAGATAAGTTCAAGCAACATAACTATTAACCCTTCTCTTTAAAAGTTCTAGAAATATGTTTGCCATAGAGGAAATCTCCAGAAAAATTGCCTTGTTCCTCATCCAAGAGATAATTCCAGTTTCCTGATGGAGACTTTAAGTAAAATCTGCCACATCTAAACTTCTTTATGCTAAACTTTATCCAAAGATTTTGTTCTTACAGTATTTATGCTGATTTTGTTTCATTTAAGGCCAAATGTTGTGATAAAATTCATAATTTTTACTTTTCACAGTTCGAATTTAATACTCTGTCATCTGCCAGAATATGCTACTTATAATTCAGTAAGCCTAATACACTTGCTCTTTTAAACTTGTATTCTTTCTCCAGTGCAAATCATACTGCCCACTCAAAGATATTATGTTAATTATACAAAACAACAAGAATGTTTGAATATTTAACAGAAATTTTATACCACTGACCATGTCCAAATCTTGGTGTAGATAAATACCTCACTTGAGCTTGCTTAGAACACACATAGATCCCTCAATCTATGCTTCTTTCTTTCAGTTATTATTTTACTAAACTCACTGTTTAGAAGAACAAGGTTTCAAGACAGTTCAATCAGTGTGGTAGGCAGAATAATGCCCTTCACACCCTAAGATGTTCATATCCTAATCCTTGACAAATTAAATGGTATAAGTGACTTTGCAGATGTCATTAAATTAAGGATCTTGAGGTGGGGAGATTATCCTGGATTTCTCAGTGGGCTCAATGCAATCACAAGTGTCCTTATAAGGGAAAGAGGGAGGCAAGTGAGTCAGAGAAGGAGATAAGATCATGAAAACAGATGTCGGAGTGATGCAATTGCTGGAAGGTGGCCACAAGCCAAGGAATGTATGCAGCTTCCAGAAGCTGGAAAAAGCAAGAACGGATTCTCCCCTAGAGCCTCCAGAAGGAAGGCAGTCCTGCCAACACATTGCCTTTAGTCTCACAAGACCTATTAATGTTTTGGTTATCTGACCTCTACAATTATAAGGTAATAAATTTGTGTTGTTTCATGCCACTAAGTTTGCAGTAGTGTGTTACAGCATCAATAGAAAACTAATATAGTCAATTTTATTAATATTAATTATATGAATAAGTTGGGTCAGCATGAAAATTAATTGGTATACATACAATATTCAAAACTTAGAAATAATATAATATTAAAATTAACATCTGACTTTAAACAGTATGTTTTACTAAAGAATTTTTACATATATTTAATAAGTATAATAATTTTGCAGGATTCTGAGGACAGAACACAATCATTAGACAAACAGTTTTTGATCTATGTGTCAGACACTGGTAATTAAAAGATGAATAATATAAATATACCAAGGCAGGAATCTCCCCCTTTAAGTGCAAGAAGCCATGCACAAAACTGGACTTCATCCTTCAAGCAATGAAAAACCAGAGAGGGGGGCGTTTAAGCAGTGGAGTGACTGACAGAATTCAATTTTAGAAGAAAAAACACTACCTGCAATGTGAAGGACGTGAAGACTTGACTGAAAGTGGAGGAATACACATTGAAGAGTCAACCAACTATTGTGTCCTATGTGTCCACATTTTAAAATTAATTTACAAACATTCAGTGATCATTTACCTTCCACCAGGCTGGTGCTATGCTAAGGCTAAGTGACTAAAAAAAAAAAGAGGATGACATGATTAATGCCTTTGAAATATACAAAACAGTAGAATTGTATATACAAAATACAAAATGTATACAATGAAAGCGGCTGTCTTTACTTCATGGACTCATCTGGAAACCACATTTTCAAGAGTAGGAACCAAATTCATACCACAATAAACCACAAATCAATATTTTAAAAAAACACATATTATGTGTTTTCTTATGTGCATACTTTTCAAAAATCTAATCAATCTCAAAAAATTAAAATGGAGGAAATTCCATTTATACCTCCCCCCAAAAAAGATGCAAATAACTTTTCCCACCATAGGTAACTTAAAGGTGTTATCTTTTTAATATCTCTAAAAAGATTAAAAATATGATTTATCTTTCACAGCCTAGGGATGTCTATGCACCACATGTACAGACTGCATACAGCACCTACTTTGTTGGAAAATTATGTAGTCATAACAATTTGAAACAATTTAAAACTGTAAGCTTTAACAGGATCAGTTAAACCCAGAAACAGAATGACAATTATAGAGCCTTCTCCAATTCTGCCAATAAAAATCAATCACCTCATTTCTGTGTTCCTATTACAGTTTTCTCCCCTGAATTACATCAGTGATCATAATCTGATCTTTAATTGTGTCTGTTTCATATATGAAAAAATTAAACTATCTTGTACTTTTTTGCATCTGATGGCATGGTGTAGCTATATTCAGTTTTTATGTTCAATCAATGTGTTGAAGAGAACTGAGCTAAATGTACTTAATTAACAATAAGAGGTTATAATTCTCATTTCAGGGCTACTCACTGGTTTCACAAAATACTTAGGCAATTTATAAACATCATAATATATACTATGTATTACTTTTTTTTTTTACTTCCTCAATTATATAGGATAACCTCAAAACAAAAAGGTTAGGTCTCAACAAGGAAGAAGTGGTATTTGGTTAGTTTTTGTCAAACGTGCTTTTACATTTAACCTCTTAAAAATTCCATTTCTTCATCTGTGAAATAGGGCTACTAACAAAACTTACCACAGGATCATTTTAGAACTAAATTTTAAAAAGTATTCAGTAGAGAATCTAGCAAATAGTTCTCCATAAACAGTAGTGGTAGTTATAATTATTAATATTATTAGTAAGATGCTAATAATCAATAGTAATAAAAGAAAGTAATGCTATAGGTTCTGGAATAATATAATCTAAAACTTACATTTGAATTTCAGTGTGACTGATTTAGGAGGGGAAAAAATGAAGAAAAGACAGTGAAGGATGACAGAGCAAAAAAACAGAACACAGTCCAGGCTCCCTATCCAGCAGGGCTGAGAACTCTGCTCTGGGCCTATTTTTGCTAAAAATAGCATCACCACTCAACCTGATGAAAAGCACCAGTGGTGGTAAACTGCTACATGGATCATTGCTCTGTTTATTTTATAAAGTTTATTATAGCTCCTCTGGGCTTAGATAAGTAATTAGCTACTTCAGTTTAGAGGCCTCTGGTTAGATGCAGCCGGATGCAAAAGTGAATGCAAACAGTGGCTAGGGTACTTCACTGACAAGTAACTGTGTAACTTTCTTCCCTCCCCCTTGCTGAGGTTAGCCATCAAGAATTAAAAGGCAAGATTTGTCGGAGAGTTTCTAAAGTTTACCAAAGGATTACAAAAATAAGAATTAGAGACACAAAGGCAGGTAGATTTGCCAGATATCTCGTGACAATGTTTGAGTTCTTCAGGTAAATATGTAAAGTCTTTCAGTGTTTTGGGTATAACCATCTGAAAGTGCTAAGTGTAGCCTTAAATAATACAAAAACGTGGGCTGGGCAAGGTGGCTCACACCTGTAATCCCAACACTTTGGGAGGCCAAGGTGGGAGCACTTGAGGCCAGGAGTTAGAGAACAGCCTGGGTGACATAGGGAGATCCTGTCTCTAAAAAAAAATGTAAAACATAGCCAGGCATGGTAGCTCACACCTGTAGTCCCAGCTACAGGGGAGGCTGAGATGGGAGGATCTCTTCAGTCCAGGAGTTCGAGATTACGGTGAGCTATGATAAGGCCACTGAACTCCTGCCTGGGCAACAGAGCGAGACCTTATCTCAAAAATAATAACAATATAAAAATGTAATTATATATAAATCAAAGCATAGTGTCAAGCATGGACAAGATGAGATAAACAGTTGGACAAGTTCTTATCATAATGTGTCTAGTATAGAGGGGAGCTGGCATCACTTATCAGTGAATAAAACATCCATCAAACACGGCCTTCCATACACCCTTCCAAAGCTGAAATTACAAGGGAAGCAGCAGTCAGAAGATGGGTCCCACCTTCCCTTTCTCTCCATCAGTGACTCTCAATGAGAGGGAAAGGAAGAACGTCAGTCCAAATCAGCAGAGAGGCTTTTTCCACCCAGAATTGCTTTCCTTCGAACTAAAGAGACAATATATTCCCCTGAGAATACTATTCTGTATTTGCCACTGAGCCCTGTCCCTGCTCAGAATTGTAGCTATCTGCAACTGCAGAAACCAGGAAAAATGGTCTTGGCACCATGAAAGTTTGCCACATCTTCCACCTGCCTTGCCAAACACTCTGGACTACCAACAACTTTGAAATCCAGGTTGTGGGAATTAGAAGAAGATAGAAACATGACAATGGGGTAACTTTCATAGTTTTCTTAAAGCATTTTATAAGTAGATAGAAGAAAAAACAAACACCTGGAAAAAGCTATAGATGCTAGGGTGACAGAGAACAAAGGCACATACCCGCTGATACTGGACATCCTCAGAAGCTCAAGAAAATAAATTTAGTTGTTAGGGGAAAGGTGAAACAATGTAGTTGTAGAAATGAAATTATGTTCTTCAGTAAAAGAACTTAATGCTCTGGTTATCAATTTAGATAAGAGAATAATAAAGTGCAAGGAAACTGAAAAAAAGAATTGGATCAAAAGTTTAATAATTTCACATTATAAATAACAAATCAATTGTTGTTCATGCTTCATGTCTTTATTTTATTGCATCCTCTGATGAATCCTGGATTTAACACAACTGTGGTACAGCTTTTCTGTAAGCCATCTTGAGACTTACAAAACAACTCTAAGGAGGAAGAATACATAAAATAATGGCTCTGGGGTTGATTATTTATCACTGCAGTCTGGATGTTTGTTCATAAGCCTATATTTTAACTTTTGTGTTAGCATTGTTACTATATTAATTTACAACATAAATTAATCGACTATGGATTTTCATTTCTCTACCTTTAATTTCAATATTGGAAGGAAATGATATTAATGGCTATCATTTATTAATGGCTTACTAGGGCCAGCCCAAGTTTTCTAGGAACTTTATGAACGTTATCTCTTTTAACCCTCACAAAATCTCTGTGAATGGATACAATCACTTGTTTTCCAAATAACATTCCAAAAGAAGTCACTTGCCCAAGGTCACAGACACTTGACCATTGGAAGAGCTAACAGTTGGCCCCAGGACTATGTGAAGCCCAGAACCCAGACTTTTTCTTCATCCTACACTGAAACTGGGATGTTCTAATAGTATTATACAGACATCAGAGAATATAATCACATAGATAATTGCCCATTTCTCAGTTTCATGTCTTCACAGAATTTTAAATAATCTATGGGTATACATTGTACATGTCTGTATCCCATACAGCATACAGAAAGAACAATGCATGGAACTGTTCTCGAAAATGCTCAAGTTATTGAATAAGTAATATCTTAAAATATGCAGAACAGCACACTTCCTTGTCTATATGACACACTGGACTTGTAGCGACTCAAATGTGAATTAGCTATGGACCTTGGGCACATTATTTTCTCATTTGCACCAAAAGAATAATAATATGTGGTGTTGTATTTTTCTCAGAAATCATTGTTAGGACCCAATGAGATAATACATGCCAAATACTTTCTAAACTGTAAAATCCCCTATAAATGTAAGGTCCTAGAGCACTAAAATTAGCAAGCCCACCCAGAGTAACACTTAGTAGTGACAACACTCATTTCATCTTATTTGTTATCTATTATTGGTATAAAAGGAAAGAAAAAATTTCTATTGGCAAAGCTTACAATTTACCAACATGCAACCTACATTGATTGAAGACAAAAAAAATGTTTCAAGTCTAAATGGAATTTACCATTCACTACTCCCTAGAAAATGTAAACAGATAAAAAGTTGTGAAATATTTCTGTAGAACAGTTTACTATTGCATTCATAATCTGGTTTGATGATTGATGATTCAACCGGCCTGAGTAAGAGCCCAGAAATCTTTGTTTTTCAAGTTATTTCGGGTAATTCTAAATTATAGTTGCTTTGGGAACCAGTTCAGTAGACTCTCCCTGATATAATTGCTGTCCTTAACAAACCCAGGGAACCCTACTTTGTAGGATACTTTCATACTGCAGAGATATTAAAAGGTGCGAAGAAAATGTGCGTTTTATAATTAATGAAAGATAGGTAAATTACAGACTCACCCCTTTGTTTTAGGATAATCCATACCGCTAGAGGGCACCCAACTTAGTAGCTCGGTAGCTGTGCTTGTACAATCTATGCACACCTCTGGACACTCCATGTTTTTAAAATAAATCAAAAACAAATCTTGTTCTGTTTGTATTTTTTAAATCAGATCAGGTTACTGTAACTATTTTTGAAGAAACTCACTACACTATTGATCTTAATTGTTGCCAAAATAAATGATCATTTATAATATGTTAGTCAGGCTTTGAAAGAGTTTCTAAACTCAAATTGTTCTCAGCCCAAGCCTCTATTATGAGACCTTGAGAAAATCATCACAGTCTCGTGATTGTTATTTCATCTGTGAAGAGACAGGATGAGAGTAGACTATTTCTAAAGTTCTTTCTTGATTTAAAATTCTGCTTCTATTGTCAATGTTCTAAAATTGCTTCTTACATGTAATCGTGATACTTCCAAACAATCAGTTCCTTAAGGACAAAGACCTTAAATACGTTTCCCCAAGATATATATGCACACACACATGCATGTCAACACACACACACACACACACACACACACACACACGCAAAGTGCCTAGCACAACTCTGGGCTGGATCTCTGCCTAGCTAGCACTGGCCTTTTCAAACTGCCTGTTCTGCCACCTGGGATCCTCTTGGGGACATGGAAGTTCATGCCCTGTCTCTTCCCATGGAGAATTTTCCAGAACTCTTGATCACAACCTCAGCGGTAAAACCACAAATGCAAACATCTAATGCGGGCCCCTGATTTTACTTCTCTTCCAGCTCTTCCAACAATTTTGTAATTTCCTGTATTAAATCACTACTGATTGGAAAAACCTGAGTGGTATCTGTTCCCTGCAATAACCCCTAACTAATGTAACATTCAATTTACACTGTTTATATATTCAAATAAAACAATATAAAATGTATCAGAGTTCATTTATTTGGAATCATCAAAATGTCAAAATACCACTGTACTCACTGGCCATTTTAATGGACTACGTCTCCCCTTACCCCCGTTTCACTTTCGAGATTTGTTACCCTAGGTCAACCGCAGTCCCAAAATATTACAATAAGATATTTTGAGAAAGAGAGACTGCACACCTGGCTTTTATGACAAAATATTGTTGTAATTGTTCTATTTATATTATTAATCATAAATCTCTTACTGTGCCTAATTTACAAATTAAATTTTATCATAGTGGCCAGGCACCATGGCTCACACCTGTATTCCCAGCACTTTGGGAGGCCGAAGTGGAAGAATTCCTTGAAGCCAGGAGTTCAAGCCCAGTCTTAGGAAGAGTGAGTCCCCAGTTTCTAAAAAAAATAGAAAAATTAGCCAGGCATGGTGGCACATGCCTTAGTCCCCGCTATTAGGGAGGCTAAGGCAGGAAGGTTGCCTGAGCACAGGAGTTTGAGCTTGCAGTGAGCTATGATGACACCACTGCACTCTAGCCCAGGTGACAGAGCGAGACCTGTCTTAAAAAAAAAAAAATTATCATAGGTATGTATGGACAGGAAAAAAAAAAGTATACATAGAGTTGAAAGGATTCAACACTATCTGTGATTTCAGGCACCCTCTGGGGGTCTCCCCTGAGGATAAGGCAGGGGGAGACTACTGTATACACACAAACACATTAATATTATGTGCATTAATACTAGGCAATATAAATATAATTGATATATAATTATAATCAGATACATATCATTATATATGATGCAATACAAATGTGTGAATATATATACATACTTCTTCCCTTGTTGTATGTTAATTTCAAAAGCTGTGCTGTATCACTTTCCCATTTTAGGAGTCAATAACTGGAGCAATTTGTACAAAATTACATAATCTGCTATAATTTCAAAAACTGATTTAATTCATTTTTAAAGAAGGGAGTTGCTAAACATGACCAGGCAAATGTTTTAGATCCACTGGGGAAAACTGCCTTGTAAGTTAATTATATTAATTTACTTTCTCATTACCAAAATATTTTGTTTCTTTTGCAAAAGGCATACATATTTCACATGGCTAACAGCTTAGATTTTACCAATTCATAGAGCATAAAGTGCTCTATTTTAGGGGATACAGTGCTTTTTAACACATGGGAAATTAATTTTCACTCACATAAATGCAATGTGACATTGCATCCAACTTGAAAAAAAGAGACCTCCCTTCCAGCTCACTCATTTGTTCATTCAATAAACTTTTATTATACATTTACTCCATGCCAGACCCTGTACAAGGCAGTGGGAATGCAACAATGATTAAAATAGTCCCTGTAGAGGATACTCACATAGTCTCAAAGTATCATCCCATACCTCCTCTATTAATTGCAAAGGAGAAAACTTTAGAAGGAAGGATCTGGCAAATACCACCTTAACCTAGTTATCAAATGCAGCATCACCAATAACAGAACAAATGATATACGTGTCCCTTGGTGTGATGAAAGGGGAAAGAACACAACCTCATCCATATAATATTCTTTTATTTATTTTTTTTTTAGCATTCTTGCCTTATTGTTTAACCTAAATCTAACAGGAAATACTATTAGATAAAACCAGACTGTGGAACACTCTATGAGAAAACTGACTTGTACTCTTCAAACCCATCGATATTATGAAAGATAAAAGGCAGCAGGGGCTTTTCTTTTCTAGATTAAAGGAGACTAAAGAGGCACTACAGCCAAATAGAAGGCATGTTCCTTGTTTGATCCTGGATTTGGTGGGTGAGGGGTAATGGGGAATAGCTATAAAGGATATATCTGGGACAACTGGAAAAATCTTAATGTAGACTGCATATCAGATAACTTTATCAACATTAAATTTCTTGACTGTAATAATAATACAGCAGTTGTGGAACGAATATGTCCCTATTTTTTAATAAATACACACTTAAATATCATGTCTAAAACTTTCAAATGGTTCAGCATTTAATAAACGAAATACTGCAAATGTCTTAAAATCTTTACATGTAATATGAGTCTGTATGAAGGGAATACAGTGTCCATAATACTATTTTCCATGTCATAGGCTTGAAATTTTTTTAAATAAAAAGTTTGGGGTAATATATAGAGAGAGATCATGCCCATCAGCTTATAATCCGATGTATATCATCACAGCCTTCAGTATCCTCATCCATAAAAATAAACAATAAGAATCTCTTTTTAGCATTATATTAGAAAAAACGTGTTAAGGATTACACCCAGTGCTTACAAGAATGCAATGAAACTACGAATCTCATAAACTGTTAGTTGCACTGTAAATTAGGAATAGCAACTTGAAAGCAGGTATATAGAACCAATAAAATCTCTACCTTAAGCCTTCTGTACTTCCACCCTTGATAACAAATTTATAAAATATCGTAATTTCTGCCTATAAATATCCTACTATTACTACCTTTGTCACCCACCAAGTCCATTGACTAAAAGAAGTAACTCCTGTAACCACATGCAATAGTTGTGTTTCTTTGTACAGAATGAGGCTTGTATTTCGTAACATGTATGCCTCATTGCATAAGCATATAAAAAAGATTTTAGCCTCCAATCTATAATATTCCACTATTGACTGCAAAACATATATCCCTGGCACAACCTGGCCCCACCCCCTTGGGACCTGCTGAGGGCACTGCCTTGGCCACCATGGCGCCTGCTGACCTGGGCCTGCTTAAGGGCTTCCTTCAATCTCACAGTCTACCTGCTTGTAATTCAAAACACAATCTGGACTGATTTAAGATCAAGCAAGTAGAGGTCAAATATTTATGGTTCTGCTATCTCTAAAATTTGCCTTTATTAAAGGTTATTACAGAAACGGTCATATTAAAAATGCTTCAATATACACTGGGAAAAACTCTAGTTGCTCAAAGTCACAGCAAGCCCCAGCTGAAAATTTTCATTTAGAACTGAGTGTCAAGACAAACCATTTCCTCTGAGGAGCTGCAATTCCTTCCCTACTTTGGGATACCTTATCAGATGTACCTTTATGTTCTGTTGCTGGAAAACTTAAGTGTCAAACCTGATGCTGAATAAAAACTTCATTAAAGCTTACAGATTACATGTTCACTTCCTTCTCCTTTCCTTGGTTATGATCTTCCATTTCTATTTTATTAATAGCCTTAATTAGAAGCTTCTCCCAAGCATTTTTTAGAGAGAAACACAGTATAAATAAATTTAAAAGTACAACATGGTGATGAAAATGTTCTAGAACTACATAGAGGTGATGGTTGCACAACACTATGAATGTACTAAACGTTATTGAGTTGTACGCTTTATTTAAAAGTTAATTTTATATTACAAAAATTTTACCTCCATTTTTTAAAAGAATACATCATAATTCCAACAAATAGCATATAGTTAGCAACCAAATAATCCTATTACATTCTTCTCATTTTCGCTATGGTGGGTGGAAAGAAAACTACTCTCTCCCCTGCCACCTGTATTGCCTGTCCTGAGCTATACTCCTCTGTTTTGGTGTAATTTTCTACTGCTCAGCTTATGTCAAAAGTACTTCAACATTCTGTTAGGCCAGTGGTTTCCAAACCAGCCTGGTTTTGGAACCTGGAGAATTCTTTGTTTCCAAGGACATCTTTCATAGAATACCAGCACATAAATAAATAAAATAAAACCAGTTGCTCTGGTTGAAGACGTGTCCTCCTCAGGTTTCCGCACCACACCGACAGGCCACACTGAGAGCTGGAAAGGGACACTTTACGAAGAGAAAAAGACTTTCATATGACCTGTCTAGATAACCACAACTAAAATGTTATCTTCTCTCCTGTGATCCAGATAATTACTTGACTCTTCCATTTCACTCACATACGGGACTGAAGTCTTTTAAGACTGCGGTCCCCAAGCCCCAGGCCGCGGACCGGACTGGTACCTGTCAGGAACCAGGTGGCGCAGCAGGAGATGAGTGGCAGGGGAGGCGGCGAAGCTTAATCTGTATTTACAGCCGCTCCCCATCACTTGCTGGCTCGCATCACCACCTGAGCTCGCCTCCTGTAAGATCAGTGGCAGCACTAGAGTCTCATAGGAGCGTGAACCCTACTGTAAACTGCAGATGCGAGGGATCTAGGTTGCGGGCTCCTATGAGAATCTAATGCCTGATGATCTGAGGTGGAGCTGAGGTGGTGGGGAAGCAGCTGCAAATACAGATTATCATTAGCAGAAAGGTTTGACTGCACAATAAATGTAACGCATTGAATCATCTGAAACCATCCCCCACCTGACACTCCCCCACACACACTCTGGTCTGTAGAAAAACTGTCTTCCATGAAACTGGTCCCTGGTGCCAAAAAGCTTGGGGACCACTGTTTTAAGACATAATACTGTATAGTTCAACCTCCACCAGGTTCTTTGGTAAAAATCACGTATGGTAATTTGTAACAACTTCTATAGAATGGTTATGCAATGGAATGTGGGTTAATATTTAATCATAAAAATTAGTTGACAGGTACTTAGAATAAGAAATAAAAATGATTTCTCTATAAACCACTTACTCATGTTTATTGCTTTTACTGCTACAGTTAATAAATATTTCAAATTGTATTTCCCCATTTTTAATTGGTATTTTAATTCATCTTTGTCAACCAATGTGCATTTTAGAAAGATATGCTCACAGATTTATAAAGATATGTTCATATCATATGTTCATAGTTTCTGAATATATGGACCTTCCCTATATTAATTAAGGAATTTTTGGTCATAAACTCTAACATAGTATTTTATCTTCTACGGAGGAGTTACAAAAAGCTAATCTAATTTTCAATTTCTGGGCAGACAACAGCATTTACTGAGTAATCCTAGGCATTATAAACTGATTATAAAATAACTGTAATAAACAGTGAGCTTACCTGGAAGGAAGGACAAACACAACGTGTACATAAAAAATATAAGCAACCAGAAAAAAAAATACAATCAAATCTCAAGTAACTGGTGTAATGAAAGCAGTCAAGAGAAAAGTGACACAAAACTAGTCAAAATACGGTCCAAGAGATTAGCTTAAACAAAATTACATTCTATACTGAGGAATTAATTTACAGATATCATCCAAAAATATAAAATTAATTCACCAGTCATTATTTGGTTGGCTTTACAAGAAATGGCCAGGCCAGGCATGGTGGCTCACACCTGTAATCCCAGCACTCTGAGGCTGAGGAAAGAGGATCACTTGAGGTCACGAGTTAGAGACCAGCCTGAGCAAGAGCCAGACCCCTTTGCTCACCACCCCCCCCACCTCTACTAAAAATAGAAAAAGTTAGCAAGGTGTGGTGGCACATGCCTGTAGTCCCAGCTACTAGGGAGGCTGAGGCAGGAGGGTCGCTTGAGCCTAAAAGTTTGAGGTTACAGTGAGCTATGATCACAACACTGCACTCCAGCCAGAGCGACAGGGCAACAGTCTGTCTCAAAAAACAAACAAACAAAAACTTGATATGATATGATATGATATATATAAAACAAACAGCCAAGTTGGATGAAGACGCAATCCTAGCTGTATGTTCATAAGCAGCAGGAAAAAAATTATCTACTGATTATTAATACAGCACTTGACTGCAGTATAAATATGCTCATGATAATAATAGTTATTACTTTATAGAGCACCTTTTATGTGCAGACACTCTGTAAGGCACTTCATTTTTTCTCTAATAAGTAGGTGCTATTAGCTCTATTATACAGACAAGAAAATTGAGGCTCAAACAAGTTAAGTGATTTACCCAAGCCACATAACTAGTGGCAGAGAAAAGTTCTGAATTAAGAGCCCTTAATGCCTACTACAATTCAAATATGGTAAAGAAATGGTACATAGTTCAATGTTGCCGGCACCTCATAAAATAACACATACTATATTCTGGGGCAGCTTAGAGGGGTATGTGATAAGAATTTGGCTAGCTTTTGCCCCAGGTCCAGTGAGACAACTTTTAAATCCTTGGAATTTCCCTATTGATAAGAATATCTTTCTTATTCATGGGAGTTGAGGGGAGGGCCCTCAAACCACTCTTCATATTAAAATAGTTATGCTAACAAGGTGAGTTATACTGAGCCCTAGACAGTTTATGCTAATAAGATGCCTTAGAATGGAAATTGGCCAAGCCAGAAAGACCAACCATGTGATTAGAGGGTGGGGCTTTGGACCATGTCATATCAGCCCAGCCTCTGAGGAGGTGGGGAGGGCTGGAGATTGAGTTCAGCCATGTGCCCAGTGACTCAGTCAATCATGCCTGTGTAATGGAGCCTCGATAAAAACTCTGGACACTTGATTGTGGTGAGCTTGCCTGTCTGGCAATACTTTTTGCATATTGTTACAAACTGATGTTCCAGGAGGTTAAATCACAGTATCAATCACAGTGTTTTTATACTGGTAAGAGGAGGTCAAAGCTATCAGTTTCATCCTTGCTATTTGTAATTTCCTGGAAAAAAACCAGATAATATACCTGCTTGTGTTTCTGTGGGTCTATTAAAACTTAAATGTCAAATGTGCTAGCAAAAGGCTTAACACAAAAGGGACTGCCATCTCTTTCTGAAATTATAAGGTAAATGAATAATAGACAATAGTAAAATTTGATATGTACATATTTTCAAGAATATTGCTATTACATCAACTGAAATACAACTCTAGAGGAAAATGGAAATTCTGGCACTACATAATTGAAGAAAAACAAGGGAAACAACGCAAAAGAAATGAATGGCAACTATGGCCACTCTGATGTAAGGTAACGGCTCAATAAATACACGTTTAGTAAACCCATAAAATGACATTTATGAAAATATTAGCATTGGTAGATTTTAGTCTTTTCTGCCAAAAAAATAAGCAGAATTCCAGGAAATTATTTTCAAATGCATCAAAACCCTTGTCAGTTTTTGCAAATTTTATTCTGTGTATCCCCAAGGTACCTGGCACAAATCAGTCACAATAAATGACTCCTGAATTAATTAAATCAGATAATATATTGCTTTGTGAATAGTATAAGTAAGATTTTTAGGTAGAAATTTTTTTGTTTCCAAGTATCCTCAAGCATTGAGCAGCATATTAGAATTAAGTTAGTCATAAAGTGTTCCTGGCTATTCAAATTCAAATTCCCTAAGATTCTCTAATAAGCAATACATTTCATACATCATAGTCTTTATTTTCAATACAATAATTACATTATACAATTAAAACTTAAGTCTGGATTTTGTTTGTTTGTTTCTGGCTATACTTGGAAGGAGGTTAAGTCTGGATCTTACAACAATTCATATTTTCCTCCTCAAATACTGCCAAATACTTGAATTTCACTGAGACATATTTAAACCAAGTTATTCAATTTCATTAAAACAATAATAGTTATTAGTAATATATATGCTTCTACCAGCAATAGAAAACATTTTCTATTTTAACAAGATTCTTATTTAATAAAATTTAACAAGGAAAATCGTGTGTTATGGATCTGGGTACCTGGCATTGCCAATAATAAATAAGGCCAAAGTGAAAATAAAAGGAATATTCTGTGAAATACAATATTTCTAACAATTCATCCTACAATAAATCTCTATAATGATTTTAAAAAGTAGATAGTCTAACATTCTGAAATGTAGTTTAAAATATCTACTCATATTATTTAATAGGGTTCTTTTCAGGCTTTAACAAAAAGAATCATACAAATGTTAAGCACAGATGTTCCATTTTAAATTCTTATATGACTTCTACAATATATAAAAATACTGTTCAAGTAGAATTAAAGCTGCGTGCAAAAACTGCTTCCAACTTTTAAGTAAAAGATGCGATCATATCCAAAATTAAACACAGATTCTACCTTGCTATATTTGTTCAGATTCCACAGAAAACTTATAGAAGCTGGCAGACTTTATTAAGCAATAGGCAAGTTTAAATTGGCAGACTGCTTTCCAACAGAATTTACGGGGTGTATCTTGGCGTGTTAGTACAAGGATGATTCTACATAAAAACAAGCAAGACCTAACAAGAACCTGCAAGTCCCCGGTCCTTTTTCCCAGGGTTTATAACAATTCCATCTAAAGCTATATTTTTTTCTTTTGAAATATGAACTTTAAATTGCTTTACATAATTACATTGGAAATGTACTCAAATATAACCTTTTATAGGCTGTCAGCTTGCTCTATCTAATTCCAAACTATTATTTCAAATTTGAAAATTAAGTACTCTTTGGAAAAATTCAAACATGAATATATATGCTTTCCCTAGTTAAATATATGACTACTCTTTCATCTGCTTCTGACTCTTTCTTCAGTTAAAGAAAATAGAGATCGTTTCTATGTCACTGACCAAAAAGATCAAAACACCTGGTTTTCCCTCCCTCCCATCCTGTCTTCCAAACTACATGGCTCAATGAGAAGTGGAGAAGCTTAATCAATTGTCCCATAAATGAGCTGATGACTTGCCCCTTGCTCTCCACCACCTCCATAAAACATGCACATTCCATGTGCCCCAGCCCACAATGGGTAGCTGGAGTCCCTCCTCCGTATTCCAAAGCATCTCTGTCACCTAAGTCAAATCCTATGCTTAAATAAGTATCATGTCCCCAGTCCTGTTTGCATTCACTACACAGCTATTGTAATTACACTTATATAATTAAATATAACGTAGACTGATAAATGAATTCAAAATGAAAAAAATAAAGTCTTATATGACACAAAAAATTGTCAAATCAAGCATAGACAAAACAACCACAAAAGAAAATGAAATACATCCATAACAGCTTTATCGATCACAGCCAAAACCTTGAAACAACACAAAGCCCATCAACAGTAAAATGGATAACTAAATTGTGGTATACATACCACAAGAATAAAAAAGGACAAATTTCTGCCATATGCAACAACATGAACATACCTGCCAGACATAATGGTGAGCAAAAGCCAGACATAAAAGAGTGTGTACTGTGTGATTCTATTTACATAAAGTTCAGACACAAGGAAAACTCACCTATGGTGACAGAAGTCAGGATTAGGATTTCTAGTGGGGACTGGGTACCAAGTGAAAGAGGGTATTGTAAGGCTGGTGGCGGGCACCCCTCCCCTCCCTAATGGAAAAAGAAGAAGCCCACGAGACTTGCCAAGGACAATGCCTGCAGGGCCCAGCTAAGTTAAAGGACGACCACACCTGGATGGTTACCCTGAAAAAAGTCTCGGTTCCTAGAGTCCACACATACCACCAGCCCCTCCTATTTCTCAGTACTCGCCCTAAAACTGCAAGGGACAATTCCTTGCTCTCCCCACCATAAATCTTCCTGCCAAAGAAACCCCTACCCCCTAGCCCTAAAAATATATACAAACCCACTCAGATTTCTGGGCAATGCGACTTCTCAGGTCTCTCTCTCTTGCGGGACCGGAGAATCTCGCCCGGGCCCCTCTCTTGGGACCCATTACCCTTACCCAGGAGCGCCCCAATAAAGGCTCTTTACTTATCCCTTTGAACTCTGCTCGACTTTTCTTCTCTGGCGCCGGCCAATCCAAAAAACCTTACATTTGGAGCCGAACCCGGGAAGGTGCTTTGACTTTTAGCTGCGCGGCCCTTCCCATGGACTCCTATCTTAAAACCTTACATTTGGTGCCGAAACCCGGGAGGGGCGTTTGGCTGCACCACCCCCCTCCGCAACTCATCTTTCTTCCTCTGGCGCCGGCCACTCCAAAAAACCTTACAGGTATAAGAAAGCACTTTGAGTGTTGGAAATGTTCTACATCTTAATATGGATGGTGGTCACATGTGATATATATCACACCTCAACTTAAGACTTCATTAATTAATTAATTAATACAGACCTTAAGGGTTAACTGGGATTTCTCGACCTTTGCACTACTGATATTTTGGGCCAGATAGTTCTTTGCTGGAAGCTGTCGTGGGCACTGTAGAATATTTAGCATTATCTCTGGCTCTCTACTCATTAGATGCCTGTCACACCCACGGTCCCAGTGTGACAACCAGAAGTGTCTTCAGATATTGCCAAATGTCCCTTGGGGGATAAAATCACCCTTGGTTGAGAACTCCTGTGTTAAACTACTGGTCTAAATAGGAGAATCATAGTAAACCACCCTTATGACCTCTAAAGTAGGAACCAGAGTACACTCAGGCCATGATTTAGAAATTAAGCACTATAATCCCTGACCTGTGAGAAGGACTTAAAAACCTTTCATTTGACACAGGCAGTGCCTATCCCAAGTTGCCTAATCACAAGCACCTGGAACGCTTATAAACATGAATTCCTAGGTGCTAGCCCTAGAAATTTAGTTTCAGTATGTCTGAGGTGAGGCCTAGAAATTTCTGTTGTCCAACAAGCACTTCAGGTGATCTTTGTAAACAAGCAAGTCTGAAAAGAGTACTCCAAGACCACTCTACTTAACGCGAACCCCTTAGGTAGAAAACCTTTTGACTATAACGCATGATAAAAATCTTGAACATTTCCATAAGTATAAATTTTAAAAAGATTTTCTTCTTTATCTCATAGTTAAAATGAGTCTACAAAAGCACTATACACAGGAGTTGGCTAATATTGTGAGAAAGACAAGTAAATCAAGTGGCTGTGAGCTCTCCTAGGGGCCTGTGACGCTGACACTGTCTCTGGATCACAGGACCTAGGGCCTTAGAGAAAGAAAGCATCAGGCAAATTCAAACTGGGATCTTGTTTCCCACGTCCTTTCAGCCATTCTTTTGCTGCAACAGTCTCCCTCCTTTCCTCCACCACTACTCTATCTCACCACCATCTGCCCCTGTGCAATCCCCACTTTCCACTTTAACCTAATTACTAGCTTACCTGCCTCCACCAGCAGCAGGTCCTGGGCTGGTCACACTCTCTGGCTCCAGGCCCAACGGGAAGCAGATTTTTTTTTTTTAATCAGCCTTGGGCAAGCCATGCCTCAGCTTCAAGGTCATTCTTTTCACTAGTTTTTGTGTTTTGTTCTCAACTGCTCTTCCAACTTCCCTGTCATTCCCCCCCCCCACTCTCCTGCACAGACCTGATAACCTGCTCATTCCCAATTTCCTCTTGACTAATCTGATTGCCCACCTATTACCTTATCTTCATCTTCTCTGTGATTCTAATTGTCTGGCTTCACTTTCTATGGTTCCCTCATAAAGGTGTGTTTTTATGCCTAGCCACTACTATTTAATGATAACCATGATAACAATAATAAAATTAGGCCAGGCATGGTGGCTCACATTTGTAATCCCAGCACTTTGGGAAGCCAAGATGGGAGGATGGCTTGAGTACAGGAGTTGGAAACCAGCCTGGGCAACATAGTGAGACCCTGTCTCTACAAAAAATTAAAAAATTAGCCAGGCATGGTGATGCATGCCTATAGTCCCTGCTACTCACGAGGGAGGAGGATCTCTTGAGCCCAGGAGTTTGAGGTTACAGTAAGCTATAATAATACCACTGCACTCCAGCCTAAAGGATACAGCAAGATTCTGTCTGTAAGAATAATATTAATAATAATAATAGTAAATGGTATCATGTGGGTACTTCCTTTGTTGCAGGCATTGTGCTAAATGTTTTACATGAATTATTTCATTTCCTTTTCATAATTCTGTGAGATAGTTACTAACATTGCTACTTTATAGATAAGGGAAAGAAACTTAGATTAAGTAATTTGCTAATTCTCCCAATTCCATCTAGTCTCTGTACTTTGGCACTGCTATGATCTTGCATTTCCTCCTGCAAAGTACATGCATATTCTCTATTCCAGTTCCCTATGTCTGTCCTCTTCTGTATAAATAGAACATCTTTTACCTAGTACTCTATTGAGGATCTATACGCTTTCTCTGTGTTCTTTTTCTTAAAATGGTGGTAGTACCATTCACTCTCTTTAATTATTTAACATTTTCCTTGTGTGTACTTTCTCTTCCAACTACAGTATGAACCTCTTAATGCCCAAGTCAACTGTTACAGTTCTTTTTTTTGAGACAAGGTCTTGAACTCCTGGGCTCAAGCGATCCTCCCACCTTGGCCTCCCAAAGTGCTGGGATTACAGGTGTGAGCTACTGTGCCCAGCCTTGTTATACTTTTTATATCCCTGGACACATAGCACAGTGCTACTCAGAAAGAAAACACTCAAAACAACACACAAAAAACCCAAACATTCTGTTAAAATTATTTCAACAAAGCATATAATGAATGCATATTACTCACTGTGCTAGATGCTAAGGATACAAAAATAGCGCTATCTCTACTTTCAATGAGTTTACAAACTAGTGGTGAAAGAAAGGCTTGCAAAACAAAAATATACTAGACAACTGCCTTAATAAAGCTATAAATAAGGAAGTACAAAGGAAGGGGCAACCTTCAAGTGGAGGATGGGGGATGATGTCAGAGAAGACTACAGAAAAGGAGGGACTTCTAGGTGGAGTTTGTAAAGATCAGGAGACCAGGATGGTGGATAAGAGGGCATTCCCAACAAAAAGACCAGTGCATGTACATAGAGATGTGGAAGCACACATGAGCATGAGGAATGGTGAGAAGTTCAGAGAGCTGGAAAGCTGAGCTGGAGTTTGGGGTGTGGGAAATAGAAGCAGCAGAACCACTAAGCATGGTAAGGAGCTTGGGCATTCTCTGATTAACTGGACTGGGCAAAACAAAGGAGAGAGACAAGAGATAAGCAAACAGTTGAGCCAAATTTATCCCTTCAATGACTACCCAGTGTCGGGTCTGGCCTCTTAGCGGACTGTTGTGCTGGTTCTTTGGCTCCTTGCTTGGAAGAATCACAAGCACGGCCCGGCCCATGCAACAGAGTGATTGCAGACTGGAAGTATTTCTACACAAACGGCTTGTATTACAGAAAAAGAAGATATACAAAGCGACAATACCTTCCGTAGAGAGGAACGGGTCAGTCTCCACAAGCAGACAAAGACATTAAAGACTTCCAGGTGGTTTCCTTTTATTGACCTGGTCTGCCGGAGGGTTTACAGGAGGTTCGAGATGTTACTGAATGATTGATTTACATGGTTGTCAGGTATTCTGCATTTTCCTGCAGTCCCTTTCCCTGATTGGTCCCCTGGCTTCTCCACCTCTAGGAACTGCCCTCCTGGCCTGTATCTGCCACCTAAAGATTTGGTCCCTGCCTAACACAGAGTCTTACAGATTGGACACCAGCATTATCCAAGATGAAGCTGCGCCCATTCATACTCAGTGTTTCCATCAATAGCCAAAATGACTGTTCATCATCATCTTCAATACCATCATGATCACTTTAGCCACTAGCTTAAGTTCTGTATGTTTGGGGGCCACTGAGTGTCTGCCAGCAAATAATCAGGAGCCCAAATTCAGTTTAGCCAATATTTTTAACCATTTTTTTACCTCTTAGAACCCACAATACATAATAGCATGAAAGAAATGTAAGTAATGGCTTAAAAGAAAAAAGATTTAAAGACCACCTGTGTTTATTTGTTCCTCATCTACTTCCAGAAAGAACCCCAAGGGAAAGACTATCTGCAGATTTCAATTGTCATATGCTCTCCAGGTCCCATTTCCATATATAATGGAGCTATAAACTTCTTTAATATTATAGCTTCAAAAATTACTAGGTGCTATAGACTTTCCAGCTCTACCAAAATGCTCTTTCAAAGTGTATGATTATATTTCTAAGCAACTTTGAAATCACCATGAAGCCAAATCAAGAAATCTTTAACCTGATTAAACCCATAAATGCCACATTCCTTACAGCAATGTAAGAATAACAGAAAAGGCATTACCATTAAAATTTCCTGATCATTGAGTTCTTCCTTTCCTACATACAGGTAGCTATACTGACTTTAAAAAGTCTTTGATAAATTGAAAGACATTTCGTTAAAGAATGAAAACCTGCAAAAGCTTAAATGTTAATTATTTATCATTTTACCCTAAACTCTGAACCAGGTCCTGAAACTTCCACATTCCTGGAGAACAACTGCAGATCTCACGTCAGGGAATATCAAGTGCCCCAACAAATGTGTATTCTCTCAACAGCTTCCCTTATAATTAACATGAGCTTAGGCCACAACCAGTGTTTACCTGTTTCTGTACAAATCACTTAAACTTCTTATTCCCAGTTGCTAGGCCCGCTAATCTTACACTTGATTAGCCTCAACCAATATTTGCTAATGGCCATGGCAGAGCTGATGACAATGGTGGTAATGAGAATGATTAAAACACTGTGACAGTGACAAGATTCTCATGGCTCTCATTCTCTAATATGTAACCAAAAATTACCCTCTAAAAATCCTACACTGACACCTTGATTATTTTTGTTATTCTCACATCAACTATATTTTTAAATACAAAAGCCAGTGCAATTATGGATAGCAAATGAACCAAAGGAACAGAGGCAAATGCGTCCAATGTTCTAAAGCTTATTTTCAAATTGCATACTACCTCAAAACCAGATAAGCACAAAAAATGTAATATTTACATCTGGCTTTCTTTCTGGGGAAGTCAAATCAGAAACCTATCTCTTACTAGGTAGAAAAGTTAGTATGTTGCCTCCTTCCAGGACTACATGTTCTCCTTCCACCACTCATAAACCTAGGAGGGTAGAGGGTAGAAGAGAAAAGAAAGAAAGAAAGAGAAAGGGGGGGGGAGGTGAGGGAGAAAAGAAGAAAGGAAGGAAAGAAAAGGAAGAAAGGAAGAGAGAGAGAAAGAGAGAAAGAAAAAAAGAGACAGAGAAAGAGAGAAGGAAGGAAGGAAGGAAAGAAGGAAGGAAAAAAGGCAGGAAGGAAGGGAGAGAGAGAGAAACAAAGAAGGAAGGAAAGAAAGAAAGAGACAGAGAAAGAGAGAGAAGGAAGGAAGGAAGGAAAAAAAGCAGGAAGGGAGGGAGAGAGGGAGAGAGAGAGAAACAAAGAAGGAAGGAAACAAAGAAAGAAAAGAAGGAAAGTTAGAAAAGAACGAAAGAAAGAAAAGAAATTGATTCGGCAAGGCAGAGCTAAATCACCCTCTTCTCCCACCCAAATGCCTAGAGCATCATTTCCCAAAGCTGAGAGAATCATTACTACCTTTGGGCAAACTGACTGGCTGCCAATGTAGCCTCAAATGACCATAAATAAAGTCTTAATTACATTAATTAGGGTAACTGCTTCCTGCAGATCATCTCATTATTTGGGGGACCTGTCTCAGCCTTGGAGCCAGTACCCTCCTTGGATCATCACCATCACAGATCCTCTCACCTCCACATTGCTTCTAACACTGCTGCTAATTACTCTTCAGTGTGTCCTAGACTCATTTCTTCTCACCATCTGACAACAGATGTCATCTCTTGGTATTATTTAGCTTCAGAAAAGCACAACCATGCAACGACTACAGAACATAACCTTATGATTAGAGGCTGACCTACCACCTGACTTCTTATGAAATTACCCAACTATTGATATGTAAAGTGATATTTCAACTGCTGTTTAAGTGACAAATGTTCTAATAACCATCAATCAAATAACCAAGCATTTAGTAAAGGTTAATACACTCACAATATTGCCAATATGCCTGAAGTCAGAGATAGTGTTTTGACTATCACTATAGAGAAAAAACAAGTCATAACAATTTACCCAGAGGTGGTGTCATAGTGTAATGATGCCACTCATGGTGTTTTAACAAGAATGTACTGTGGTAAATCCTATGGCTCATGCTGTTTCCTGAGCTTAAGTTAACTGGAATTGGTTCCTGGAATTGTAATCAAAAACCCTGTACAGGAAGGGACCTTGGGTCCCCTAACACTGTGGTTCCCCAAATCCAGGCTGCACACAAGTGCTAAGCTGATGCCTTCCCAATTATCTATTTTTAAACAGAGATTCCCAGGGCCCACCTAGAGATTCTGACTCAACATATCTGCAGAAGGACCAAGAATCCAGTAGACATGTATATATCTTTAAACTCTTCACAAGGTTCTTACGTGCAATCAAGTCAAAAAACATTGGAATATCACCCTTCCCACCCGCTCTACTAAGATTCTGATTCCATCAACCCCGATGTTGGTGAAAATGGTTCTCTAAAAAATCACAATTACTGATGGAAAGATGTCATATCTCTCAGGTAACTTAGGTCAGAAATAAGAAAAGTTCACAAATCACTGCTTACATCTTGCCCTCTCATTTTAGAAATGAGAAATCTTGATTTTGCTCCTAAAGCTTATGTCTCCCAACCCACCTTCCTCATATCTATAAATAGTACCAAATCCACCCATTAGTTAAAAATAAGCAAATCTGAAAGTGGTCCTTCATTGTCATCTCCACAAGGATCTTTCTCTGACCCATCTCTTGCTGTTGGCTACAAGTGGCAGAAAACCTAACTCAACTCATGCAAACTGAAAAAGTACACAGGAAATTCAGGTACAGTTTTTCCAGTTCTTGCAACATTCCCCTCCTCAGTGTGTTGACTTCATCATCACTCTGGTAGTGAAATAACTATGAAAGTTCCAGGCTTTAAATCTACACACAATAACCAAGGAGAAACCTTTATCGGGAGCCCCTAACAAATTTTCTTTATCTTGCATTGGCACAAATTAAGCTGCATTCCCTGGAACTGGATCTCCAGGTACAAAAACTTACAATCTGGCTTGGGCCTAGATTCCTGGACAAATTGATAATAATTCCCACCTTAGGAATAGGGACAAGACCAGCTTTCCTGTAGAATATAAGCTGAGTGGCAGAGGGAGACAGAATTGCCTAAAAATTAAAGACTATTAGGAAAAGAGAACTGAAGAATGTATATACTACACAACTCAATCTAGAATAAGTTTCCTCTTTTTATTCTCTCACATCACACCACCTTATTTTCCTTAATAACCCCAACCACAATTTGAGATTGGATATCTGTAGATATGTATTTAATAGCTAACATCTACACAGCACTTGCTATAGGGCACTGTCCTAAGTTCTTTGCACAGATGAATGCACTCACTAGTGGGCACTTTCTGCCCATCCTCCAGCACAGATGAGGACATTCAGGTACAGGAGGTTCAGGAACTTGCCCGGGGCCATAGATGGTGGAGCCTGGAGTCCCAGCAGTCAGACTCTGGTGCCAGGCACTCAGCTACTACATGATGCAGTTTTTTACTTAGTTTTGTCTCACTCCTCCACACAACTGTAAGACACATGAAGCCAGGAATGCGTTTGCTTTGTTCACCACTCCACATCAGTGTCCAGCACAGTACCTGGCACAAAGGAAGCACCCAGTCCACTACGTGACTGAACAAATGAACAGATGGTTGAGGGAATTAGCGAATGAATGAATGACATAATGAACAATGGAACAACTAGTAAATCATGATTGAGATCAACTAATTGTCTATGTCACATGACTGATTATGGAAGAGTAGGGTCCAGAGCTCCAATTTCCTGGGTCCAGTCCAACTTCTCTTGCTGAAGGTCTGTTACCCTTGCTTGATGGTCACACCTGCACAATCAATAGTGGTCTTTTTCCCCTCTGCAAAGCCACCAAACAGCAAATGAAAACTCAAGCAGGCGTCAGTCACTTCTTTTGAGACAGATCATAGTGAACATGTTCAAAACAGAGAATGGTATGAGTTAAGCATGGGATTTTACTACATTTACCTATCTGCATTAGACAAATGAACATTTTGTTCATTGACAGCAAGAACCCAAAACTGAAAACATGCACAAAACCCTGTGCACTATCAGGTACTGAGGAAATTTAACAAACACTTTTTTAAATCAACAATTTTTAATAAACTAATCAGTTCAAAGGCTCCACTTGAATTATGGAGATCTAAGTGTATACAAAATTTTTTTTGTAATTCTCTTTCATGCTAATATAGCTTTTAAAAATAAATCATCTGAAAAATGTAAGCAGCTAAAAAAAATTACAAGGCCATATACATATGTCAGTTCCCACTGCCAATGTCCAGAATCGATTCTGCTCTCAAAAGAGAAATCATAGTGAACAAATTTTCCAGAGAAACTATTAATTGTATAATCCATGCACAAAAAAGCTATTAACCTGACTGGCTCCTAAGTAAACAGGGTAATGTATTATGACTCAAATCCAATGCTAACAAATATCAACTCTCATACTCAATATTGCACATTACAGCTTATCCCTCTACAGAAGTGACTTATGAGTTTATCCTCCACTCCAGGAGCAAAAAAAAAAAAAATAGCCTGAATAATAGGCAAACATGTTGTGAAACTGGCTACTTACATGTTTGCCTTTTGCCTTAATAAGCAGCTGTATTTGCTGTGTTGAACAATGCACCATCAGCAATAGCTATGTCTCCAGGCCAACCTTATAATGGAAAGCATGTTTTCAAAGATTGTTTCAATTATTATTTTTTAAAAAATGGCAAAACAGAGAAGCACATATATGTAAACCATACACTGCTTCATCAATGGAGTAAAAGGGAAAGCTATTCAGAACTCATTAGAATAAGAGAGTCTCTGACCCCATACAAGGAACCAAACGTTGAAGAAATGTGGACAAGGGTGGTGCTCATATGTAGACTGACTGGGAAGGAGAAGACAATGCCCTTTTGGGGGTGGAGGAAGGGGTGTTGGAGGCAGGGAGCCTATATTTATAAAGGCATATGACTATGGCACTTTTTAGTTTTTCCTAGAAAAATAAAGTCATCTTTCCTTGTGTAGTTTTTTCCTTAAATAGAACCCCAACCCATGGGAATACTGCAGAGCATGAATACCATCTTACTTGCAGTGTGATTCATGCTCCAGCAGCCACTGAAAACTACAGTCAACCTATGCTTGCTATCTTATTGCAAGCATTAGATAAAATAAATGCAAGGGCAGTGACTATTCTGTCCCAAGAGCATGTTGCTTTAGCAAATGAAGAAATTCAGAATACAAATCCCACGTCTTAGGATTCGTTGATAGTTCACTGTGGACACTGGCCGTAGTTTTTTTCTTTCCCAACCCTGGCTTCATTCAGGTGGATCTCCTCTCCAATCATTCATTTCCTTATTTGATTTTAAAAGAATCTGAGACACCTCCCAGGCCTGCCCTCCCTATTTGTTAGATAGGCCTTAAAAATCAGGGCCTAAGAAAATGGTCAGTTTTAGATTTGGAAATAAAAACTTACACAAGCCAGTCTCAAGCACTATGTAACTAAGTAGGCTTCCAAATGAGATCATGTTTCCACTGGGAAGCCTAAAGAGCTGAACTGAAAAATAATCCAATTATTGCAAGGATATATTCACAAAACCGCTCTGGCCGATTATCTTCCAATCCCCAATACCTGATTCACGTAAGCCCCAGAGACGCCCATTCTCCTGTTGGCAGCCTTTGTAAACTTCTCATGTTTTGATTAGGAGGGAGAAAAAAAGCCCTTCTCAAATTAGTCTACAAAATATTTTTGGAAAATACATTAGCTACTTATTTTAAAATGCTTGCTTTATAATCCCATTTAATATTATAAGCAAGATGATATCTCTTAAAATTATAAGTATCTATAACAAAAAACAATTGTGCAACAGAATACAATCACCACTTGTTACAGACAATGATAACTAAAGGCAACAAATATGAAAACATACATATATCCTTGCCAGCAGACTTTAACCTCCACCTGTGGACTTAAATTCCTTGAGGGCATTGACCAATTCTTACTCAACCAAATTTCAACTGGTTGGAATGAACCCCTACTATGGAACTCTGTACTGGGCGTACAACCATGAGCAGACAAGATCTCTCTCAGTATGGAGCTTACATTCCAGACATGATGACAGTAGGTGTAAAATAGAAAACTAATTTTTAATGTTGTTAAGTGTCAAAAGGAAAACAAAGGGCTGAGACTGAAGTGAAAAACAGATACCTACCTATTAATACTTTAGACAGAGGGTCACTAGAGACCAACCTGAGGAAGTGACATTTGCATTTGAGCACAGAACTGAAACCTGGGGGAAAAGCTAAACTCGCGAAGAATGGGAGCCACACAAACAAAAGCTTTGACGTGATCTAAGAGTTGGGCCTGTGTCTAAGTATAGGGGAGCAGCTTTGAGCGGATGAAGTGTAAAACCTGCAGGAGAGTGGGGGGGCGGGTCACACAGGATCACAAGACAAGGTATTTGCATATTACTCTGAGTGCAAAGGGAACCTGATCTCGTTTGTATTTTACAAGGACCATTCCTGCTGCTCCCAGGAATTAAGGATGGATGGGAGGGCAAGATGAGAGCAGGGAGAATAGGTGAGAAGCAGCAAAATAGTCCCAGAAAGAAATAAAGGTAGTTAGTTCCAAGTGGTGGCAGTAGTTATCGAGAGATGTGGACATGAGTTCTGGAGGGAGAATCAACACACCTTGCCTCAAGGACTGAAACTGAGGAGTGAAAATGTAGGACTCAAATATAGTGGGTTAGCAACATCAATAACTACACATTCAAGTGCAAATGTCAAGTAAGTATTCAGATACTAAAAAACACCAGGGCTCCCGGGTTCCAGCTCAGAGGAGAGGGCTGGGCTACAGTGATAGTTTGGGAGGCATCAATAGAAATTTACAAAGTAGTTTTTAGAAAGCTAATGGGGTTTGGAATCCTAGATCTGCCACTTACTAGCTTCAGTCCTTAGGAAAATTATTTGACCCTTAGTTTTCTCATCTATAAAATCGGGATAAAAATACTTTCTTTTTCACAAGATTGTCTAGAGCAGGGGTTACCAAACTTTTTCTGTAAAGGGCCAGATAATAAAGATTTTAGGCTTGGGGGGCATCAGGTCTCTGTCACAAATACTTAACACAGTCACTGTAGCACGAAGCATAAATAATATGTAAACAAATGAGGTGGACTGTGTTCAAATAAACTGTATTTACAAAAGTAAAGGCCATAGTTTTGCCAACCCGTGGTCTGGGACACCACTTGTCAAAGTGTGGTCCCCAGACCAGCAGCATCACTGTCACCTGGGAGCTTGTCAGAGACACAAATTCAAGACCTCACCCCAGACTTACTGAATCTGAAACTCTGGGGGTGGGGGGCCTAGCAATCAGTATTGTAACAAACCCTCCAAGTGATGCAGGCTAAAGTTTGAGAATCACTGGTCTAGAAAATAAATAAACATAAAGAGATTAGTTACTATTATGATTATAGTTAACCTGGCTCCTAGAAGTTTAGGGTATAGTTCCTAAAGATAAAATGGAACGCTGGGTAATTATAGTAGATCAAACAAAAGAGAGCTAACAATCTCTGTTTAACTATAAAGTGGGCTTAGGTGAGAATACTTGAGAAATTAAAGGTTATTTTTATATACTCTTTATTCCAAAGAACTCCACTGCTTTCTCATATATTAAGATAGATTTAATTTTGTCATGTTCACACTCCACTTACTAAAATGAACAGTAAAATTTCAACTATATATCTCCAACCTGACTTCCAATAGAAAGGCTATATGCCAATTAACTTCCAGATCCCTAATGGCAGATAAGCTATTGCTATAACTAATGCACTTTATTTACATGAACAGAGAATAAAACAGGTTTATCAAATGCCATCATTACTTTAACAGAATATTTCAGCCACTGGAAAGGTTTAGCATCAAAGGGAGAAGTTAAAATATAAAAGGCTGTCTACTAATAAAATATGCCACCACCCATTTTCATATTGTTTTATTATTGCTATTAGAAACTAGACAAAGATCTGCCTATTTGTCTCAAATTAGATAAAAGAATTATGGATGGATATCATGGGTCATGCCCACCACCACCACTGTGTTCATGCCAACAGGCCTTTGCAAAATTCCATATGAAAAACCAAAATAAAATCTGTACACAAATGGTTAACAGCCTTGCAAGGAGCTAACAGGAAAGTGCAAGGACCAGACAACAAGTCCTCTCTCAGAAATGAGAAGACTAGTTTCCATGATTGGAAAGAAATCCAATTAGGCAGGTAGTGCACAATATTTAAAAGGTAAGGCAACAGGTGTGATCTTCAAAGGGAGTTCAGGGTGGTTCGACACAGAATATGAGATAAATCCACTGGTATCCCAAGGAACTTGCTACTGGAAACCTAGGAGCAAGAAGTATCTGGAGAACCAAACAAGAAGGCCATCAGTTTAATTCAGGTAAGCCTAGGAAAATCTCTGCCCAGCCAATGGGAATTAAATGGTGGAACCAAGGCAAGAAGCAAGCTGAAACAACTTGAGGCCATCTGGGGCCTGAAAACAATTTGCTTATTGATTTGCAAAAGATCTAAACCATAAATATACTTGTTCAGATTATACATTTTATTACTAAAATGTATGTGAAGATACAATTTCGATATACAAAAGAAGATACAATTGTGAGATACACAAGATTACTGACTTTGCTCAACCAGAAGGACTGTGTTTGGCCTAGAATCTGAAATTGATAATAAACTACTCACAAGTTATATAATATTGACAATACAATGGTTCTATGGTTCTAACTCTGAGAATTTTAGAGATTCGTGTGAAAATTCACAAAAGTTAAACGTGAAGGCTATTCAACTGGCTAAGAGCAACACAAAATAAAAGAACTAGGGCAGCAAATTTAGGCTTCTATTTTTAGTCAGGAAGATTCCATTACTTGGAGATCCTCTTCCCAACCCCAGCATCTTGCAAGAAATAAAACTTGGAAGAGATCAGTAACTTAAAAAATTAATACTAGCCCCAATATCCTCTTGGTGCAGCTGCACAACCCTATGTCAAGATTATATGAAATTAAACCAACCAAAATTTTAATCCCATATTTTGTCCTTTTCTGTCATGCAATCATAGGTATGAAAGATATTTTTAAAGGTAAATTAAGATAGTAACATAATTGTTTTAATATTATTTATTAGGTTGGTGCAAAAGTAATTGCAGTTTCATACCGTGAATTTTACATCATTATAACTAGGCTCAAACACACCTTTATTAATCAAAATAGGAACCATTACAATCAAGACATTTTTGCCAATAAGAAATAAGTTTGTTTATTCCTGTAGCATAAAAAGCTGTGCTTCAGGATTTGAGGAACTCTCGGAAAGCATTTTCTGCATCCTACTAGTTGTGGAGGCATTTTCCCTGCAAAAAATTGTCAAGATACTTGAAAAAGTGGTAGTCGGTTGGGGAGAGGTCAGATGAATATGATGGATGAGGCAAAACTTCGTAGCCCAATTCATTCAACTTTTGAAGCATTGGTTGTGTGACAGGCGGTCAGTCATTGTCATGGAGAAGAACTGGGCCCTTTCTGTTGACTGAAACCGGCTGCAGGCATCGCAGTTTTTGGTGCATCTCATTGATTTGCTGAGCATACTTCTCAGATGTAATGTTTTCGCCAGGATTCAAAAGCTGCAGTGGATCAGACTGGCAGCAGACCACCAAACAGTGAACAGGACATTTCTGTGGTGCAAGTTTGGCTTTGCAAGTTTGGGAGTGCTTTGGAGCTTCTCAGTCCAGCCAGAGCTGGTCGTGGCTGGTTGTCGTATAAAATTCACTTTTCATGGCACATCACAATCTGACCGAGAAATGGTTCATTGTTGTTGCGTACAAGAAAACACATTTCAAAACAGCGATTATTTTATTTTCAGTCAGCTCATGAGGCACCCGCTTATTGAGCTTTTTCACCTTTCCAATTTGCTTTAAATGCCGAATGACCATGGAATGGCTGATGTTGAGTTCTTCAGCAACTTCTGTAGTTCTAAGAGGATCAGCCTCAGTGATTGCTCTCAATTGGTCGTTGTCCACTTCCAATGGCCGGCCACTATACTCCTCATCTTCAAGGCTCTCATCTCCTTTGCAAAACTTCTTGAACCACCACAGCACTGTATGTTCGTTAGCAGTTCTTGAGCCAAATGTGTTGCTGATGTTGCGAGTTGTCTCTGCTGCTTTACGACCCATTTTAAACATGAATAAGAAAATTGCTTGAATTTGCTTTTTGTCTAACATCATTTCCATAGTCTAAAATAAATATAAAATAAATAGCAAGTAATAAGTCATTAGCAAAAAAACATAAAGCGAGAGATACACATTAAAATGTATAACATAACCACATTTAAGAATATTTCCAATATTAAACAGCAAATTTCAACAATGCTAAATCCACAATTACTTTTGCACCAACCTAATAAATATGTTCACAAAAAACTAGATATAAACTTCATATTCTTACAGCTCTAACTTTTAAAAAACTCAACACCAAAGCCAATTTACAAAATAACCACAAACAAAAGTATAAAACCAGTAACATTTATACTAAAAACCTAAATTCAGTGTGATGAGAGATGTTCATTTTCAAAACAAAGTAACTATAGCACGGGCTCAGCATGCTGATGCTACTGAGGACCCTGTGATTTTTTTTTTTTGAACCACTTTTCTCTACTTGAACTCTTGCAAAACCATACAGCAGCCCATCAGGTCATGGGACTGTACCTAACTTTAACATTTACATATTACAGCCACCTCTGTTCTTTCCTCTCTTACCCAAGGTAATGAAGACAGCACCATTTAGTGCCAATGTTTCTGGCTTTATTATGTGTGTTTTATAATGAAGGTAAGATGCATTATTTTTATATTTTATACTTTACATTATTTAATTAGATACTTCATATATTATGAGCATAGTTTAATAACTTATTTATACATTGTAATACCTTATAATATTTATGTACTTTATAAATCAATAAAATATATTCAAATACATGGCTGTACCTGTTCTTAAATACATATCCTAATGATTTTTTTTTATTCTAAGCTAAAGTTATAAGGGTTTTAAATACTGTTGAGTTATAGTTTATTTTCCTGCCATTCCTAAAGACACTGAGTAAAAGAAACACCAGAGTTCAGCTTTACTAGCCTAACAAATCACACAGACTTTTGTCAGTCTTATAAAATTTTATGCTATTACTTTTTCCTACTCATATTAAACATCTCCACAGTTAAATATGCTTATTAAATTTGTAAGATAATATTTAATGCTGAATGCATGCTTGGATATAGTTATGTAAGTATGTACTTTTGTTTTAACGCCAGTAGCTGGAGCATCACCAGGGAACTTCTTAGACTTGGAAACGGAGGGTAGATTCCAGCATAAGGCTCACATCATAACACATTCCCTTGCAGCTGGGAGCCTCTGGGCACGTGTCTGTGCTTTTCCCTCAGATATTGCAGGCAAGATTCTACCACAGAGCCAAGGCAGATTAACTTCCACCTCAGACTAGGGGGAGGAGAGAGAAAAAAAATGATTATAGCAAATAATAGAGATAAATCTACCTGTCCATAGTACAAACTACTTAGAAAGCAGAGAGAGGTGAAAACTTTCAGATTTCTCTTTCTATCTCATTATGTATGACTAGTACATCCCCAAAGACACTGACCATCAACTACAAAGAACTGAGAAATGACTTTGTTAAAATATATTGATAAAAATTAAGTTGAAAACCAGTTACCTAAATAAAGCTCAAACAATACTAAATATTTTCAAGAGGAACAACAAAATTGCAGATTCAGAGAACTGATAGCTGGAAAAAACTGACATTAAAGTCATTTGTTAAATGGCTTTTATCAAAAAGACAGGTGATAACAAATGCCAGCAAAGATTGTGGAGAAAGGGGAACCCTCATACACTGTTGGTGGGAGTGTAAATTAGAGCAAACACTATGAAGAACAGTATGGAGGTTCCCGTAAAAAACTAAAAATAGTACTACATATGATCCAGGAATCCCACTGCTAGGTATATATGCATAAGAAAGGAAATCAGTATATTGAAAAGACATCTGCAATCCCACGTTTACTGCAGCACTATTCACAATAGCCAAGATTTGGAATCAACCTAAGTGTCCATCAACAGATGAATAGATAAAGAAATTGTGGTACATATACACAATGGAATATTATTCAGCCATTAAAAAAGAATGAAATCCTGTCATTTGCAACAACATCAATGGAACAGAAGAACACTATGTTAAGTAAAATAAGCCAAGCACAGAAAGATAAATCTTGCATGTTCTCACCCTTATGTGGGAGCTAAATATTAAAACCATTGATCTCATGGAGACAGAGAGCAGAATGATGGTTACCAAAGGTTGGGAAGGGTGGCAGGGAGGCGGAGAATAAAGTGGGGATGGTTAATCTGTGCAAAAATATAGATAGAATCAACAATGTTTGATAACACAACAAAGTGACTACAGTCAGCAAAAAGTTGTAGTATACTTTAAAATAACTAAGAGTGGAATGGGAACGTTCCTAACACAAAGAAATGATAAATGCTTGAGATGATGACTATCCCAATTTCCCTGATTTGATTCATACACATTGTATGCCCACATCAAAACATCACATGTACCCTATCAATACACACAACTATTATGTACCCATAATAATTAAAATTTTTTTAAATTCACTTTTTTAGTTTTAAGAACACAATTTGTGAAGTCTCTTTAAAGTCATTCTTACAAGCTTCAAGAAATATATTCACAAACAAAACCAATAAAAATTATAACAATCATGTTTTCATTTTTAAATGATTGTTCATCCTATAATTATGAATATAATCATGCTGTTAAAGTCACCTTTAATCTCCAATATTTATAAACAATAACAACTCCTGCTTTATTTTTTATGGCAGTGATATACATATAACATAAAACAACTTCTTTTTAATAATAGAAATTGAGGTAATGCTATACAGTCTCTTTTTGAAAGTGAATAAAAATAAATATTTGCAGATTATTAGTGACCTACCCCAGATCTTAGAAAGACAATCGGATATTCTTGCTTCTCCAACCAGTTTTAAGTCTACAATTCACTTTATGGCAGTGGGATTTTAAAGAGTATTTAGGCCCTTTTCCTAGTTCAAATATCCAAGTTTGCCTGAAATATTCTAAACTTGCTGACATTCCTCTTATATAAGACTACATAGGCTTGAATAAATAGGGACAGATCTGTGATAGCATACGTTTAACCCCCACCTCCACCTTTCCCCCACCACCTGGGAGAAACGGCTGCACATCAGGCCAGTGTGGCTGAGTGATTCTGACACACATCCTTAAGTTGACTCTGACCTACCAGGGAGACAGAAAGCCAGAAGGCACATCACTGTGGCAACTCCCCACAACAGACTCAAGCTATGAGCACAGGGCTTCCAGCTCTGAGGTCACATGTAGATCCATCCTTGAAAAAGACATGTGAGTAGATATTCTTCAGAACATTATCGTTTTATCTCAGAAACAACAATCTTCCAACTCCGTGTGGCTCTGCATCAACATAAACTTTGCCATTTAGCTATGGTGACCATATGTCCCAGTCTGCCCTGAACTGTCCAGGTTATGCTTATGTAATTATTAGTGGTGCCCCTTTGGGCAATAAAAGTCATCCCAGATCAAACAATAAATTACATGGTCAGCCTACAGATAGGCCCATTGCAGAAAAGGAACAGGCATGAGAGACAAACCAGAGGCAAGTATATTTGGAGATGTTTGCAGTCCTACTGCCCTGGGCTACCTTCCAGACTTTCTTCCATGACTGCAGAAAACACTTAGGAGACTCTCTTAACAATGATCTTAAGTCCAAATAAATAATTCGCCACTTCAAACGCAGAACTCAGGACAAAGCAAACAGCAGGTCTTCTTCCTTCTTTTTTTTTTTTTTTTTTTTGAGACAGAGTCTCACTCTGTTGCCCAGGCTAGAGTGAGTGCCGTGGCATCAGCCTAGCTCACAGCAACCTCAGACTCCTGGGCTTAAGCGATCCTACTGCCTCAGCCTCCCGAGTAGCTGGGACTACAGGCATGCGCCACCATGCCCGGCTAATTTTTTTTGTATATATATTTTTAGTTGGCCAGATAATTTCTTTCTAGTTTTAGTAGAGACGGGGTCTCACTCTTGCTCAGGCTGGTCTCGAACTCCTGACCTCAAGCGATCCACCCGCCTCGGCCTCCCAGAGCTAGGATTACAGGCGTGAGCCACCGCGCCCGGCCGTCTTCTTCCTTCTGACTTCAAGGGTACCTAGAACCATCCAGAGCCTATTCTATATGAAGCATAGTGCTGGATGATAGTATGTTGAACTGACCCGTTTTACACAACTAGCCACAGAATCATCACTTTTGGGAATTTTACTTATAAATTCTTCCAAAACAATGGTCCCAACTGCCTCTACTACGAGAGCCATATCGAGTGAACTCAGATGCTCAAAAGGAAACGTGGCAAATAGCACCCAGTGTCAATGACTGCACTCATCCACTCAACAAATACTTAAACCAAAGATCAAAGGCAGCAGCCCATGGATTTCTGAAGCCAACCATCAGATGTGTATCATTTGGCCCAGAGAAAATTCTTGAATGTTTAAAATATTTGCCAATACTTTAAAATGTGGAGTCATACATAAAAATTCAGATTTCCACTTTCTCTTGGGAAATCAGCAGCTCCGGCAGCAGTAGGCTTGCATTCCATTCTTGCAATTTCCAACTAGAGCTAGTAGCACCTTGAGAAAGAACACCCACTATCCAGTCCTCCATGGTCCTTACTCAACCCTCCTCAGAGGTACCAGGGTTTGTAACCGCTGATTAATAGCTAGAGATAATCCCTAGGGAGACTATATCTGGCCCTTCATATTAGTGAGACTCTGGCAGGGCTTCTCCATGTTCAGAGCAAATAGGAATTTGTATCTTTAAATCAAGGACTCATGGGGAATGGCAATAAACAGGAAACTTGGGGTTTTTTCCCTTTTATCAGAAAGCCATATGGCTTCCACCCCTCCCCCTAGACGAAAGCAGGAAAATGAGCCTAAATATGTTAATATTTGTAAAGTAATAGCACATTCAGCCTCGAACTCTTAAATATATAATGGAGGCAAATAAAAGGATGTTATTAGTTGACCTCTTATCAGTGAGTCCAGGAGGCACTCAATGGCTTTTGTTGAGAATTGAAGGTACATGACCATCAATGAAACCAGCAATAATGCATCATGTATCGGATCTGAAGAAGGTAACTTTAACATAAACTACCACCAACAGTCATGAAACGTTCCTTAAAGTCCTGGAAAAATGCAACTCGTTCCATTTCACCACCAGAACCAGAAAATTTTAATATAATAAAGATGTGATAACTTTCAGGAACTTTCCAGTTTCAACATATGTGAGAGCTAAAAATAAGTTTTGAACAAATGATCCTGAAATTAAATTCATTTAATCATGGTTAGGATTTTGAGATAATTTGTAGTAAAGTATTTTGCCATAAATACTACAATGATTACAAATTAGAATTGCTCTCTTCACATTGGGAGTTCTGATTGTCATGATATTAAACTATTTTACAAAGTGATGAAATCTCAGACAATGAACTTTTATTTTCTTCAATTTAGCTACAGGCCTTTTGTGAAAAAGCTACTGGACAGTCTTTCAAGTACAGACACAAGAATTATGAAACAAGAAAAAAATTAAAGCCTTATTTATAGGATGTTTTTCTCATCTGACTATTATTAATTTCTCAGCTCCCAAAAGAAAGCCACATGGTGCAACCTGAGACTTTATTTATTTTTATTTAGACAACACTATTTTTTGAAAGAACCTAAAGTACTCTGCAAACATTAAATAACCATTTTTAAAACAGCACTTTGGGAGCTTTTGACATGGGGAAAAAACTCTTTATTCATTAAAGGAAAAAAGCCTGTTTTCAAAGGCGCGATCACTGTAGTAAAGTCTTCCTCTGGCTGTTAGAAAAGGAGTGTACCTGTTTTTATGTAAGTAAAAGTTCACTGGTAACAACACTTCGATTTAGTAAACTCTGAAGAAACAATATTAGAAACAAAAATGAAAAAATCGTTTTTAAAAATATTAGAAGCCTCTTCTACACTGAGTTTTAAATCACCCACGTTATGTATTGATTCTTCCTCCAGTAAGTGTGTGAAAAACTGCAAAAAGGGACATCTTCCCACTCAAAATTCAAATGCAGAATCGTACTTTACTGACGATCTGACAACGTCTGGTAACTTTTCCCCAAGCCTCGCTCCCAAATCGCCTCCCAGACCGGAGACCTGCAGGTGTTGTGGGACGACGACGCGACCCGCCAAACGGATTAAGGTGCAGAACTCCACCGCGACTGACAACTAGCGAGCAACCTCCAGGAACCCCACCTTTTTCTCCCGCGTTCCCTCTTCCACGCGCACATGCACCCGCGCACACACCGGCGAAGGCCCGGCGAGCCGTCTCCGGTCACACCCCAGACACCGCGCTCCTCCTGGGACGCGCGCCTGTCCCCGCGTCCTCCCCGGACGCTCCAGCTCCTCCTCCATCCCGGGACCGCTCTCGGCCTCCCTCTCTCTCCCGGCTTTTGCGGGCCGTCTGCTCTCGCCGCCCGCCCAGCCCCCGAACCCCTTCCCTCCCACTCCAAGGTCCCCGGAGGGGGGACAAACCGGCGCTCAAGCGCGCCACGTGGAACGCGCGCGCCAGCAGCCCGGCCACTGTCGGTCCTTAAAGTGGGGTCCCTGCCCCTCCGGCCGTGCTCCCCATCCCCAGGGCCCGGGCCCGCCCCCGCGCCTCTGAGCCCGGGTCTTGCCTGGTTAGGGTCTGTGGCGCGGAAAACGTGGCAGGCCATCTGCGACTCGGGGTCGTCTGGCTGCGCCTTGATCAGGTAGGCAAAGTAGGTGAGGTCGTGGCTGTTGTGGATGAAGCGCGAGATGTGCTGCGCCTTGTGCTCGAAGATGAACACGGCCGGGTTGGGCTGCGCGGCCGCGGGGCTGGTGCCCCCCGAGGGCCCAGCACCCGGCGCGGGGACGCAGCGCAGGAGCGGCGCGCTGAGCACCAGGAGCACCTCGCGGGCCGCCGGCGCCCCGCAGCCTCCCGCCTCGGGCTTCTGGCTGCGCCGGCGAATCTCAGCCATGAGCCAGGGCAGCATGGGCAGCGTGGTCCTGCGGTCCAGGCACGACCCCCCCACGTACCATAGCCGGAACCGCTTGTCGCCCGGCTTCCCAGCGCCCGGCTCGGGCTCCAGGGGGTGAGGGAACGGCTCATCCTGAATGCAGCTAGGCGTCTCCATAACTCACGCCCCGCGAGGGCACCGGGGAGGCCGGCCAGGCGCACCGCGCCCCCAACTCCCGCGCTGAAGGCGCGCCGAAACTGTGCCAAGCGCTGCACCGCGCACCCGCGCGCGCCTTGGAGCGGCGCGACCCCGAACCCGCGCTTCAGCGGCCCTGCCCCATGCGGCACTTCCCGGGCGCGGCTCCCAGGCGCCCGCGGCGGGCACTGAGGCGAGTGCCCGGCAGCCGGACGGGCAGCAGAGGACGGGTTAAATGGGCATCCTCCGTTCTCGGGTCCGGATTTCCCCGTTCCTCCGCCGCGGGTCTGCGGGGTCAGAGGACGAGGCCGAGGGCCCCCGCCGCCGCCGCCTGCTCCGTCCGGCGCTGCAAGCCCGCTGCGGCCGCCGCGCTCTCCGCGGGCAGGCACCGGGGGGCTGGGCGGGGAACCGGGCTGTGGGCGGGAGGGGGCGACCTGGGGCGGAGCTGACTCCTAGCAGGGTGACCGGCTGTCACCTGGGAGGTCGGGGCCGCCCGCTGCGGCGCGGCCAGTCCTCGGGAAGGGCCTCCGAGAACTATTCCGAAGGAAAATAACAAAAACAAAACGTGGCCTCGCGGCGCCCGTCCTCCTCCCGCCGCCGCCGCCGCAGCCCAGCTCGCTGCTCCTCCTCCTACTGTTCCCGTCCCTCCCTCGCTCCTTCCTTCCTTCCTTCCCCGCAGCTTCTTTCATCGGGCTGCTACCCCGCCTCCCGGCCGGCGGGCGGAGAGCGTCGCCTGCGAAAGCTAATCTGTGAAGTGGCCTCTCCGCCCCTGCAACCCGCCCCCGGGGCAGCAGTCCTGAGCCTGGGCGGGCACTGATGCGACCAGCCCGGCCTCTCTTCGCTTGCCGCGATCTGTCTCCTCCCGGGCATCTCTGCTGCCCCCTGGAGCGGGGGCCACTGGCAATGGGGCGCTGGGATTTTTTTTTTTTTACCCTTGGTTTCAGTTCCTTCTAAAGTCAGCACGTTAATTTCTGAATTCTCTTTCTTAATAATATCAAAACAGCTCGTGTTTTAAATCACAATATTATGATAAAGTATTTTTAATCCCAGTTTTGACTTTAATATAGCATGACTATATTAAAATAGACGTATCTTTTCCTAGTTTTAGTTCAACCAGCTTCTTAAAATATGGAGAAATTATATTTTATTTGTTATATGTCCCCAGTTAAGAGCTAATGTAGGGATTGCTTATTCTTATATATGTGGTAATGCATGTTGCCAAAGAACTCAAAAAACATGTTAGGGAGAAGTTGACCATTCTAATTTTAAAACAGAGAAGTATTCCTTTTCCCATTTTAGCAAATTGGACTCATTGTTTTTACTCTTACCGAATGGTAAGAATTGGGTAAGAGGTAAACACAAAATAAATGTGAAAAAGACACCTTCCTGACTTTATTCCAAGTTGCTTAAGAGAAAGAATGAAAACTCATGTTTCTCTTTGTTTTATATTAATGGTGCTCTCACTTCCTATAAAGCCCTGGAACCTATTTTTGTAAGATAAATATGACCAACTACCATTAGTTTTATGCTGAATTTTTGGTGGGCACCCTGATGGCTCTCTTACTAATAAGCATCTAAGCTTCAAGATGGTAACATTGATTGATTAGAGTAAATCGTTTGGTTACATTTCTTTGAAAACCTTTGTGCAAAATAGTCCCACGTCTTCAAGAAGCAATGAAAAGTTCTTGGAATGTAGATCGACACCTTCTAGAACCTCTCCTACACAGAAACTCCCTTACACAGATCTCATTTCTTTAGGCTACATATCTGAGATGTACAAAATGAGAAAGAAATGAACAAAGATATGGAGAAAACCCAGAAGTCTTGTAGATTCTACCAAATCAACCAGTTTAGGAGCTCAGATTGAATGTGGAGCCCTAGCAGGCCAGTTCCTACTGGCATAATAAGTAAAGTAGCAAAGAACACACTTTTGCTTATTGACAGAAAGACAGGGGAATTGTCTTTTATTCCATGTCATGCTAAGTGTGATTGCTTTCTGCTCTGGAACGCTCTTTGCCCTTTCCTTGTAATGTTTCTGTGATGCTTATTTTACCATACGTTTATGAGCCTTATAACTGTCTTGTCGATATCTGATCCTCCCTGCATCCTGACACACGGGAAGATAGCTCTTTCCTGCCCCCCTTGAAGTTAGCCACCATCCTATGACTTGTTTTGACAGTGAAGTATGAACATAAGTGACGTGGGTCGGGTCTAGGTAGAGGCATTTAATTGCCAGGAGTCCAGGCCCCAGCTTACTCTTGCTCTCCAGCCCACGCTTCCCCTCTGGCAGTTGTAGTGGGAACAATGTATGCCTAAGGAGGTGCCTCCTGATCAAAGCAGCCCAGCATGCTGAGCCAACACAGGTGGGATGGCTGTCCTGGAGAATATCCCAGGCCCACAGCAGACTCCTCATAAGTAAGAAAGAAACTTTTGGCCAGGCACAGTGGCTCACACCTGTAATCCCACCACTTTGGGTGGCCAAGGCAGAGGATCATTTGAGGCTAGGATTTCCAGACAAGCCTTGAGCAACATAGACAGACTTGTCTCTACAAAAAAAAAAACCAAAAAATTAGCCAGGGCGTATACCTGTAGACACAGCTACTTGGGAGACTGAAGCAAGCAGATCACTTGGCCCAGGAGTTTGAGGTTACAGGGAACTATAATGATGTAATGATGATGTGATGATGCCACTGTAGCCTGGGCAGCAGAGTGAGACCCTGTCTCAAAAAAAAAAAAAATTAACTTTGTTCTGTTTAAGCCACTGAGATTATGCGGTTGTTCCCTACCTTTCATTAATCTATCCTATCTTATCAAATGAAATTGTTATACTCTAGTATGTATTAACAATGTTTTATATAAGTTGTTTTATAATCATTTATACATTTGACTTAGTAAATACACAAACTAGATGGGAAGCTATTGAAGCTATTAGCTCCTTAAGACCACTGTATCACCTGCAGAACTTTACAGAATTATGTGCACATAAAAAGTACTCACTTATGTATTTGATCGCTTGAATTTAGAAAAAGATAAGAGGACAAGATACAACTAAAAAATATTTACTAGGTGTGATACAGAATATGCAAGTCTATAATGTTTACTAACCAGTGAGGCAATAAATCAACCTCTGGCCCCCAGCCCGTTTACTCTCAACCCTACCTAACCCCTCGAAAAATGGCCAAAGAGTGTGCTCATGAAAAACATTTCCGACAAACTGATGGAAATTTCTCCTGAGTAGTTTTGTAGGTACCTCTACCAATGATGCCCAAAAGTGAATATTTATTTTCCTTTTAAGTGTTCCTGGCTGGGCACAGTGGCTCACACCTGTAGACCCAGCACTTTGGGAGGCCAAAGTGAGAGGATCACTTGAGGCTTGGAGTTTGAGTCCAAACTGGGCAACATACCCAGACCCATCTGTACAAAAAAAAATTCTTAAAAATTAACCAAGCATGGTGGTGCATGCCTGTAGTCTCAGCTACTTGGGAGGCCAAGCCAGGAGGATCGCTTGAACCCAGGAGTTCGAGATTACAGTGAGCTATGATGACACCACTGCACTCCAGCCTGGGAAACAGAGTGAGACCCTGTCTCTAAATAAATAAATAAATAAATACAGTGTTCCTCTAATATCCCAATCTAAATTAATGGTATCAATATTAATTAAAAGTTGTAAGATGCGGTCAAATCCTGGTTTAAAAGTTGATGCCACATGAGAAATATAAGGGCCTGAGCTGGGGCAACGGTGTAAGACTGGAAAGATTTGTTGTAGTTTCTTACCTTGTTTCCCTGCTCCCAAGCACAAGTATGCTCTCTCTCTCTCTCTCATTCTCTTTTTCTATGTTCCCCCCTCCTCCATTCTCCCCCCATCACATCCACTTTTCTTCTCTGCTTAAAAATCTCTAAATAAAGGTACATTTCCTAAGCATAAAGCTTAAACCTTTCTAGTTATATTTGCCACTTCCCACTCCCCTATTCTCATATCCAGACAATCTCTTCACCCCCAGACATATTACAGTACATGCTCATGTCTTTATGGGGTTTCACCAGCTTCTTCCTCTCCCTGATTGCCTTCTCGTCCCACTGCCCCAAAACTTGAATTTCCTCCATCCTTAACTACTTGAATATCCATTCATTCTTCAAGACCCAACTCAAGAGTCATCTCTTCTGTGAAGATATTTCTGACTACCCCAGCCAGAGTTAATGGCCTTCTCTTCTTTTCCCCGTTTTCCAGCATTCCATCCTCATCACATTCTTTATAATTTGGGGGTAATTTTATCTGCATTCCTACTACAACCCAGAGTATCTTGAGAAAAGGGATTATTTGTTTTGTTTTATATTTTCTTCCAGCAGAAAGCACAGTAGATGACCCTTACTAGCTACTTAATAAATGTTGAATGAATGAATGGAATTGAATAAATAGCAAATCTGAATTTAAGAAACTAAAGATTAAGAAGGGAATTTTAATACCACAGAGGTGACATACCAAATGATTTAATTAGATAATTTCAGGTTACATACTAAATATATGCACCAGCTAATTATAAAATACTAGAAAATAACAGAATCCCTCTCCAAAATTGTGATGGAATTCTGACTGGAGAGGACAAACAAAATACAAGCATTTGTGACTGAACGGAATTTTGAGATATTAACAGGGTTTTTCCCCATTGTTCCCTGTGACCTTCCCCTAGCCCAGGCAGCTGGCTGGGGCATTCCGTCTTCTCGCTTCAGGGAATGGATGACACAGCAGAACACAGAGAACAAAAGAGTCCATTCTGAGCTTTCAGGCTTCAAAAGCCAAGGACCTGGCAAAGGCAAAAGATTTAGAGTATATGCTCTAAGAGTCAATTTCTCTTGCTCTAGATACTAAAGAGAGTTTCCTTAAACTTGGGAGATGGAAAAGAAGAAAGAGGGAATAAGAGAGTTTAGGTCCTATGGATCTCCAAAGAGGGGATCTGGGCTCTGTCTCCCTTAGCTGAGCCAGTGAAGGAGGCCATCACACCCCAGAGCAGAGGCCTGTGCTGCCCCTTCCCAGGGGTAGCCCAGGAAACCTACAAGACCTTAGCATTTTCCCGTGACCATCCTGGAAGAGGGAGCAGAAAAAGGGGAGAGATCATAGGAACAGAAGACCTAGAACAGCCTCTGGAAATGACCTGTATGCCCTGCATGGCAAAGGAAGCACAGGTTATTTTCTTATGCAACTAAGGGAAGAATGCAGAGGCAAGCCAGCGTCAGCAAACTGAAGAGGTCTTGCAGTCAGAACGAGGAGGACAAGGCAGTGACTGTGCTGGCTGCTGCACTGGCTACACCTACTAGGACATACAGTAGAGGCCCAGGATGACAGCCCAATAGGAAGTCTGCAAATCGTCCTGTCCAGTCCAAAGCTGGAAAGCAGAAGTCTCCAAAAAGAAATTCTCAAAAAAGAAAAGAAAATGTGTTTATGATTAGGCAGGATAGACGGAAGATTACATAGGATATATAATATAATTGAATTCCTGGTTAGTATGACAGATTGGCTTCCCATGCATCCACAGTCCAATTACATAAAAAAAAAAAATGCTAGATACAAAAAAAAACTTAAATAACTATGAAAATAAGAAGGATATTTCCAAATGCCAGAAATGAAGAGTTAAGCCAACTCTAGAACGGTAGGTAAGTGGCAGCTGAAACCAATGGCTTATGAGGCTATTGGATCTAGAAATCGGCCTTGCCGAGCTAATAGAAGTTGGGAGATGAACTGAGCTCCCTGATTAGGGACAAAGCTTCTGACTGACAAGCTGTCTTATCTACAAAACAAAGAGTGGAAGACTTCCATCAGCCATCCTGGGGAGGCAGTGAGGAGTCTGGCATAATCCCAATAAACTTTATGTGCACTGTGGGAGAAACTGAAGTTAAGAAAATAACAAAAAAACAGCCTTGAACTACTGAAAATGGAAGCTCTCTCTGGGGATCTCCACAAACTAGTCTCCAGTCTTTATATCTGGGTCTTTCTTTATATCTCAGTTCTATCTTCCCCTCTGTTGGCCTCATTTTTAGCCATTAAGGTAGGTTGGACCATGAAGGCTGGTCTGGGTTCAAATATTGGCAAGGATGTTAACTGGGAATTGGTTAACATTGTTTTCCCTTTGACCACTGAACCAGCAAAGAAACCCTTTAAAGTCAATATTACACACTCCCTGGGGTGTCTTAAATTGGATGTTCTTAGCAGCCTCTCTGTACTGAGGAATCAAACATGTCAGAGATTCCTAGAGTCTCAAGGGATTGTATTGCCATTACAAGAAAATCTTACTGGTCCACAGTTAGGGGCTAGCACATTCTATTTCTCTGTGTGTCAACAGACATTCATTAGGACTGACCACAACTAGGCTCTTTCCTCTCTCCCTGAGATTGCAAAAGCTTATAGCAGCTCCAAGTTAATGTCCTTACAGCTCCAAGAACAGCAGAAAAGTGAACTCTTCCATCCTGGTTGCTTGGGAAAAAGTTTTAGACTTAGTTTTGAATGGACTTGGTTGGCTCAGCTTAATCAAATGTATTTTCCTGAAGAAATCATGGTACCAAGAGGATTTAATACTCTGGTTGGCCAACCCTGGTTCTCATGGCCACCTGTGGAGACAGTTTCAGGGTGTGTTGTAATAGTGTTCAATAAAAAGAAAATTCCTTATGTTATTTTAAATATTCTTGATTGGAGCAAAAATTAAAAGCCTCCCACCTCTACTATGATACTATTATAGCCAAAATTAACACTGGAAAATAATTGCAAAAAAAAAAAAAAAAGAAATTATAAACCAATCTCATATATAAGTATAGATGCATTGTTCCATAATAAAATTTGCAAATTAAACACAACAATATTGGGGGGGAGAGAAAAAAAAATACAATAATACCTATACATGAGATATATATACACACATATATAACTGTGTAAACTTATCTCAGAAACATAAAATTATTTTAAAATTAAGAAATATATTAATATAATCTACATTAAAAGATCAAAAAGGTAAAACTACAATCAAAAAATCCCTAAAGCAGCATTTGCTAAAACTCAGCAGTTATTCACAATATGTAACTACTAGTTAAGCTAGAAATAGAAGAAAACTCTCCTATCTTGATAAAAATTATCTCCCAGAAACTTATAGCAAACATCATACTCAATAATGAAATATTTTAGCTTATCCATTAATATAAGGACCAATAATTGGAAACATTAATGTCCATCAACAGAATAATAATTAAACAAATTATGGTATATCCACCTATGAAATTCCATAAGGCAAGTAGAAAAAAATGAGGTAAATTAATATTTACTGACAGAAAGACCTCAAGATAATCAAGTGAAAAAAGAAGCAAATTACAGAATACATGATTCCATTTATATTTTCCTTTCAAAAGACTATATATGTGTATTATATATGTTTACTTATCTACGAGTAAATGCATGGCAGAAGATCCAGAAATATACACAAGCTATGAACAGTAGTTACCTCTATCTACAGAGTGACTTGAATTTGGAAGATTGAAGAATTGATAAAAGGAACATTTCACTTTTTATTCTATGTGATTTTTCATTTATTGGAATTTTTATGATTATGTACTCTTACATAATAAAAATGTAAAGATTTTCCAAAATATTCCTCAATTAATATGTCATTGGTTACAAATAGGAGATAGTAATGGAAATGAAGAATTGGCATAAGACTTTTACTCATTTTATGCATACATTCATTCAGCAAATATTTATTTAGCATCTCTAATGACTTAGGTATTGAGGACCAAAGGTGAAAAGTGACTACTCTTAATCAAATTAAGGGCTTATAAAATGAATAAGCACTTATCTTAGTTACTGCTTCATTTATACTGACTTCTTGTTCAATTTCTTGGTCTGCAAGAAACTGTGTAGCTTCACTTTGGTAGTTTCTTTCCACTAGAATTGAGATTATGAACTTGTGTCATAAACCAGGATACTGTTAGGTATGTACAGATTTATTGATCAACAACTGTAGTCTGGCAAAGTGCCTTTTAATCCGCTGAGTCCTTCACATTGCTAAATCCAATAGGAACTTTTCAGAGATGACATTTTCTTCTCCTTGAAACTCTTGATTCTCTTAACTATTTATATGCTTACTTCAAAATATTCTGGAATAGAAAAATGGGTATCCATCTGGGGAAGATAGTTATTCCCTCAGTTAACTGTGGTTGGCAACTCAATATGGAAAACAATTTCTGTCCCAATTAAGTACAGAGATTTTTGGCCTGGACCCTGCCTGAGTTGTTGTCAAGCACCCTACTGGATTCAGTGAACCCTATTTTTATTTATCTATTTATTGAGACAGAGTCTTGCTCTGTTGCCTGGGCTAGAGTGCCGTGGTGTCAGGCTAGCTCATAGCAACCTCAAACTCCTGGGCTCAAGCAATCCTTCTGCCTCAGCCTCCCGAGTAGCTGGGACTACAGGCATGTGCCACCATGCCCAGCTAATTTTTTCTATATATTTTTAGTTGTCCAGCTAATTTCTTTCTATTTTTTTAGTAGAGATGGGGTCTCACTCTAGCTCAGGCTGGTCTTGAACTCCTGACTTTGAGGGATCCTCCCACCTCGGCCTCCCAGAGTGCTAGGATTACAGGTGTGAGCCACCACGCCTGGCCTGAACCCTATTTTTATAAGTGTTCTTTTATAGTTTCAGGGTAAGGCAGGTCATGGATCTCAAATTTGTGGATTTAAGTAATAGATACATTAATTTCTCCATATGCTAACAAAAGCCTCTACCTCCTACCAAGGTGTATCATGTGATTAGATTTTATATTTCTTTAGCTGTTAAGAAATATAAATACCTTCCTGTAGCTTAGTAGATAAGAGCTCTGTTTTTGAAGTCAGACTATCTGGGTAAGCACCCAGCTCTGACCATAGGTATATTATTTAGCATTTTTGTACCTTGGTTTTCACATTTGTATAAACGAGGATGAGAATAGTACCTACCTCATGGGGTTATTATAAGAATAAAGTGAGTGAATATTTGTAAAGCACTTAAACAGTGCCTGGCATACAGTGAATACTATGTAAGTGTTTGTAGGTATGAACAAGCTCCCCAGATGATTTGTACTCACCCTATAGCTTGAAAGCCGCTAACACAAAATCTTAGATCCTCAAAGGCACATTCAATTTTATTCATCTCAGTATCCTTGTCTCTTGGTATATGTTTGGTACAGAGTAGGCACCAAGCATATGATTGATGCATAATTAAATGTCTATACTATAAAGCAAGTTTTTTTTTCCCTCTATGGGTGGCATTTTTAGCTAGAAATGAAATATATCCCCTCTCCATCCCTCAAACTAAGCTACTTCTATAGTGTGTGAAGGGGTCTGCATATATTGGAAGGGAAAAGTAAACAGAGTCTGCTTCTTTAGGATTCCCTACTTGCCTTGACATTCCTTAGGAAACTTCTATGGGCCAGAACATTAATTTCTGCTTGAATTCATCAAATCTGTTGCCTGCATTGTCATGGCTTAGAATCTAAAATCTCCCTACATCCTACAGTTGTTTTCTTGACAATAACAGTTCTTTAATAGTACCTTAAATAATATTCATTTGCCCTTTCCCTTGGCACAGATAAGTGAAACACAATAAGAAATGTAGATGCTTTTCTTTAGCAAATGTTATTCATATGCTGAAATAGTAACCAGCCAAAGATTAATAGCTTTTTTCTCCTCGGGCACTTGTGATTCAAAAGAACATAAATCAAGATCAAGTTAATCAAGATACGCAACCCATTATTCTCAGTACTTCTGTGTGCTGTGAAATGGTGGTTACATCAACAGCTATAACATCTCCCTTATTAAATATAGGCTCTAATAAACTCAGCACACTCATTTGAGAATGACACATAAAATAGTAGAATTTCATTTCATTGACAGCACACATAACAAGTATATTATTCAAATTTGAAAACTTTAATGCTTAAATTCTGAAATTCTTTATAAGTAGAGTATATAGGCTAAATTTATACTAGAATCATTTATTTGTTAGAATTAATGAAATGTTAGTATTATTAAATAGCACAAAAGCAAGTTATTTTTTAGGCAATATATAAGGAGCCATATAGCAGGGTACCTTCGGAATTTTTAGGTAAGTTTAGTTGTCACTATATAGGAAAGAGTTAGCATAGTCCTGACTCTTATGCTCAAAAAGGCCTGCTTACAAGTCTGGACCTGGCTGGCTTCTGGGAACTTGGATTTCTAAAGAGTTTCAAACTTTCACTGATATGAGTGGCTCACTATGCCTATATACTGTTTTTACAAACAGTATAATTTATGCAAATACCTGCTTTCCTTCTAAGAGTCTAAAATTTGGGTACATGCCAGGCAGAGGGAGCCTATGTGATCAAGCCCCAATTTAAAAATCCTGGGTAATGTACAATTATTGCATGTCAACTAAAAAGAAAAGGAAAAAGAAAAAAAAACCCTGAGTGTTGAGCCTCTAACAAATGTGGTTGGCACATTCCACATATTTTGCCACAACTTGTTGCTTGAAGAATTAAGCACATCTAATGTGATTCCACTGGGAGAGGAGTCTTGGAAGCTTACATCTGTTTTCCCCTGGACTTTGCCCATGTGCCTTTTCCCTTTGCTGGTTATACTTTGTATCCTTTCACTGTAATAACTCATAGTCACAGCCATGAGTATGACTATATGCTGAGTCCTGTGAGCTCTCCTAATAAATTACCAAAACTGAGGGTGGTCTTCAGGACCCTCAACATAATCCCTTAACCTACCTATAAAAGAATCACTTGAGTATCAGTAGTTTGCACCCGAACATAATAAATGTCATATAAATGCATTACTAATGAAAATTCAGGGATTCTCTAAGCATTATCATTCAAGAATCTGTAATAAGCAATTATAACTGCAACTTGTTGTGATTTAGGTCACAACATTGTAACCAATGCTTTAAGCCATTGGTAAGAAACTTTCTTTTAGCTGTTGTCAGGATGTTGTCCACTATGACACCTGACCCATTGTTGAGTACCCTGTAGCAGACAGGACCCATAGACAAAATTCAGATCTCTTTCCTTGAAGAAATTAGACTTATCTTGAACTATATGTTTCCTTTTACCTTATAGTAACACTGATGAATGGTTGAGGGTTTTTTGTTTTGTTTTGTTTTATAACTTTAGAAAACTCATAGTCAAATTTGTAACCCAACTGAAACCACTGTACAGGATGGTATCCTGTACATAAATTTCTCTGCACTGAACTCACCTTAGGTTTACTATTTTCTACTAATATTTTTAATATGTTCTGGTTGCTTCAATGTTTTCCTAACTCTTCTTATTGTATATATTATTTTCAGACATGTCAAAACTTTTCAGATGAGCCATTTAGGAAGACAGGGAGGAAGAAAAAGAGGAGCACTGAATCTATAGCACATCTGGAGAAAGAATATGTAAGGGAAAAAAAGGAGCAAACAGTTAATATTGGAAAATGAGAGCCAAAGACTGAGAATTAGTCAGTGTCTCAATAAATGTTAGAAGGGGAGAGACTAGATTTACCAGCTGTCTGATGTCCTTGAGCTTGCTGGGAAGACACATTTTGATGAAGATGACTGCTTCAGGCTGGCATAATTCCCCATTCTCTGATCTCATGTTCCTTAGCATTCTTCAGATTTGCATTCCTCAAGGAATATTAACATATTTTTAGAGTTTACTACATTTTATACACGGGATTTAACTTTCACAGCAACCCTAGGAGCTTTTTCCTCCTATTATACAGCTGAGGAAATAGGGAAACAGCCGGCCATTTCTGCCAGGGACTGCCCCTCTGGTCTCCAAACATCCGTGACCCTCCTCTTGCCACACATAGAAAACACTACATCTTTATCAAAGTGCGAGTTCCCTCGATAATATCCAAATGTAAATTCATGTAGCACAGCAACCTAGGAACCAAAAGTCAACATGTCTGCTCACCCCTTACACACCCAGCATACACTGGTGAATCAGGGACACAAGTAAAGATAACACAATTCAGAATCCCATTTGGAAAGAGACAAATGGGAAACTCAGCAGTTCTGGTCCACAGCAATGATGACATGTTGCAAGGCCGGCATTGTGAAGACTTCCTGTCCAAGGTCACATAGCCAATTCAATTTGTTCAGTCTTCAAAATGGATAAACCTTTCACTCTAGCACATTGGTTTTATTATTATTAAAGTCTGACTTTCCAAATAGTTTACAAGGGCCGGGCACGGTGGCTCACGCCTGTAATCCTAGCACTCTGGGAGGCTGAGGTGGGAGGATCCCTCAAGGTCAGGAGTTCAAGACCAGCCTGAGCAAGAGTGAGACCCGTCTCTACTAAAAATAGAAAGAAATTATATGGACAGCTAAAAATATATATAGAAAAATTAGCCGGGCATGGTGGTGCATGCCTGTAGTCCCAGCTACTCGGGAGGCTGAGGCAGGAGGATCGCTTGAGGTCAGGAGTTTGAGGTTGCTGTGAGCTAGGCTGATGCCATGGCACTCTAGCCTGGCCAACAGAGTGAGACTCTGTCTCAAAAAATAAATAAATAAATAAATAAATAAAAAGGGGGGCATGGGAGCCAACTGCAAGAGCTAACAGCAGTCCAAGTTGGAATAATTTGAGCAACAAAAATTTTTAATTATAATCCCAAGTATAAAATAAATATCCATGAGTACATGCTGACATAAATAAATGATTGAATAAGTTAATAAATGGGTGAGAAGACACAAACCTTTCTCACAGAATTTCAAACACAATATGTGGATGCTTCACTGTAAAAGAGGCAGGCGTAACTTCCCTTTCCTTAAGCATGGGCAGCAGACAGTGACTTCCTTCCAAAGAGTAATGTATGAAAAGCAGAGGGAAAAAGAGTAACTTCACATTGGAGAAATCTGACAAACCCTCCTTCAGTCAGTTAGCAAGGTCAACATAAACTGTTACAAATCATATTGCTAGTATGTACAATTGATATGTGAAGGAAATGGCACTTTACCTCCGTGTTCCTTTTCCCAAAAACCCATAACTCCAGCCAGAGAAACATCAGACAAATCCCAATTGAGGGGCATACTCCAATATACCTGACCAGTACTCCTCAAAGCTGTCAAGGTCATCAAAAACAAGGAAAGTCTAAGAAACTGTCATAGGCAATATTAGCTTAAGGAGCCATGACAACTAAATGTAATATAATATCCTGGATAAGATCCTAGAACAGAAAAAGGATAGGAGGTAAAAACTAAAGAAATTTAATGTATCAGTATTGGCTCATTAATTACAACAAATGTGCCATACTAATGGAAGATGTTAATAGTATGGGAAACTGGGTGTAGAGAAATTGGAACTCTGTACTATGTCTATTTATTATTTTTTTGTTTTTGTTTTTTGAGACAGTCTCACTCTGTTGCCCAGGCTAGAATTCAGTAGTGTCATCATAGCTCATTACAACCTCGAACTCCAGGGCTCAAGCAATCCTCCTGCCTCAACCTTGTGAGTAGCTGGGACTACAGGCATGAACCACTACAGGGGTCGTTCTATATTGCTCAGCCTGGTGTCAAACTCTTGGCCTCAAGTGGTCCTTCCACCTCAGCCTCCCAAAGTGCTAGGGTTACAGGGGTGAACCACCAAGCCCAGCTTATCTCTGCAATTTTTCTGTAAACCTTAAACTTCTAAAAAATAAAGTTTATGTTTAAAAATCTAAAGTACAAAAGATTTTTAAAAAATTATTTGAAAAGATAATGCCACTTAAGCACTTTTTAAAAAGGTGGCACCAGGGTGTTGGAGGTTTCAATCCCTTTTTAAAAATGTGACAATTTTGCCCTCCTCATATATAAATCTGATGCTTATATGAACCTGTTTCAGTAGCAGAGTATATGCAAATATTTGGGTTTTGCCTGATGAGCTCAGGGGCAATCTATTTCCTTTGGAAAACTAAAAGCTTATTCATACATTTTCCAACTTGAGAATGAGTTGTTTTCCAAAAGTTTACATTTAAGTCAAGTGTTTGAAACTTGAAACATTTTCCCACAGAAATGTTATTATAAATAGTGGTTAATTCCCAGGCTGGGCCAGTGAAGCTGATTAAGCTCCTAATAAGCAAAAGTAGACATTTGTAATGAAAATAGTATAAAACTATATTATGAAAAAGTCTTGCTTTTTAAATTCAGAAAATAAATTTAAACATGCAATTTAAGTTTATTTCAAATCTATCACCCATAGTGTTTGAGCCAGGGGCTACTTTTGAGCCTCTTTGCATATGACCTTAAACCTAGAAATGCTACAATGCAAATGGGGAGAGTGGAAGGTGTTAAACTGGGGTGTGTGGGAAATAAAGGGACCTTGTAACAGTTTTGAGAAGGCAAGTATGTTATTTTAATCTCGATGGAGGGCTTTCTACTCTTATTTCTAGTAGTACAATGAAGCTAGTACCCCACAGGAAAGAGGAAGGGATAGAGAAAGAGACTTTGGTTTCTCATAATTCGAGAATCATTAATGTGCTTGTATCCAGAGGTGGGTAACAGAGATGGGCAGTTGGTAAGTACAAATCATCAGTCAGCTATCTCATCAAGCTGGTGGGAACCTGAGTGCACAGGCAACAGACCTGGGCTCCTCAAAGCAGCGTGCTACCTAGTGGAAAACAAAATAAGAAAGTGGATTCACATAGGAGACCTGTGGAAATGTTGACAGGGTGTGATAAAGACATAAATTTCCAATATAGGGGATCAGAATGTCTTGATCTATTTCTAGACCACCTATTCTACTACAGTGACCTATTTACTTATTCTTTAACCAATGCCATATAGTGGTATGACTTTATAAATTATTTTAACAACAGGTTTATAAATTTAAATTCAACAGAGATCATCTAACACGATAATTTGTGCTAACAGGTTAACTCAGTTGTATAGAACTCAGAATAAAAATTATCTTTCCAACTCTGTACATGTGTTTGAACTTTCTATAGTTATTAATAGCAGAAACAATTGAATGGTAGGCTAATACCGTCTAAGGGAACAATGGTCAATCTTAATCTGATTCCAAATGTTTGGGAAAAGCAACATGACTCGTCTCACTGGCGGCCTTTATAGTAAGTGAATGTTATAAAATTGAATTTGTAAAGTTATCCTAATCAAATACTACTTTTCTGATTTATATATAGTTTATATATAGGACTGTATATAAGATTTGTTTATAAAATGGGTTCCACTACCAATAAATTTTAAACCTATCATTCTAATACTTAAACTTCTGCTGTCTTCAATATCATTCAACTGTTTATTTTTTATTGAGATATAATTCGCACACAAGGTACGCCCTTTATTTTTTCATTTTTTATTTTTTTTCAGATAGATAAAACAATTTATTTTAAAAAGGATCATGTTACATATGCTCATTTACCTGAAACATTCATCATTGCTTTATGTTGGGAGCATTTGAAAACTTCTAGCTATTCTGAAATACAGTAAACTGTCATCAACTATAGTTGCCCCATTAAGGTACACCCTTTAAAGTGTTCAATTCAATCACTTTTAGTACATTCACAAAGTTGTGCATTGATCACCACTAATTCCTCTTTATCTGATTTTTTATTAAAAAAATGGATAAACAAATGTATAATTTTCATTCAATAAATACCACTTGATCCTCATGCAGTTTTGTTGCAGAAAGCAAAGCCCATGATTTTAGAATAATGATAGCAATTTAATAATCAGTTTTCACACAGTTTCAATAATTGCAGCAATTTCCTTGAATTGTCTGTAGAAATTCTGGAGAGAAAGGGAAAAAATAATATTAATTTTGCTTTTAGAGGATATTTAAGTAGCTCTTTTAATTACATCTAACTACCAGAGGCTATACAACATATTAAGTTTGTATTTTAATGTTACCTTCCCAACTTTTGAAGGTTGCTAAAGAAACAAACAGGTACACTTTTACTATTGTAGAGTTGGATAATTAGCTCATGACCAATCTTTTTAAAAAGCACATGAGAAAGTTCTTTTAAGATCACACAGGAAAGATTTATTAACTACCCAGCACTGTCCTAAACACTGAAGATAAAAAACAAAAAAGACAGGCGGTTCCAGGCCTCGAAACACTTTAAATCTAGAGAAAGACGGCATTTCAGGGTGATAGGGGCTGTCTTGTTTAAGATTATGGGTTCAATTACAATAAGAGAGACTCAGCATTGACAATGGCTTATATGGTAGAAGTTTTTCCGTCATTTAAAATTAAGCTGGTATGGTGGTTCTCCTGTAGAAGTCATCTTGTTTTTTTAAATCTCGGGTAAGAGAGGGATCAAACAAATTCTGTTTTTCTTTCTTCTCCTCTACCTGACAGAAAGCTAAGAGGCAAATTTGAAACATAACCCCAGCAATTAGGATACCCGCTAATGATTTACATATTTCTATTTTCCTTCTTATTTTAAGGTCTTAATTTTTTATTTTACTACTTAACAATTTTCTTTTAATTTATATGCAAGCTTGTCATGGAATGAAGCATGGTGTAACTATTTCGTTAAAAATATATATTGATGGTCAAAATTTTAGCTATCAAAAAGATCTGCTGGACACCAAGGTTCACACCTGTAATCCCAGCACTTTGAGAGGCCAAAGTGGGAGGATCATTTGAGGCCAGGAGTTGGAGACCAGCCTGGGCAAGATAGCAAAATCTAGTCTCTACAAAAAGTAAAAAAATTAGCTGGTGTGCTAGTGAGTGCCTGTAGTCCTAGCTAATCGGGAGGCTGAGGCAGGACGATCACTTGAGCCCAGCAGTGTGAGCTATGATCGTACCACTTCACTGCAGCCTGGGCAACAGAAGAAGATCCTGTCTCTTAACAAAAAAAAGATACGAACTTTTGGTTATAAAATGAGGAAGTCTGAGGATCTAATGTATAGTATGATGACTATAGTTAACAAAAGGGGCCGGGCGCGGTGGCTCATGCCTGTAATCCTAGCACTCTGGGAGGCAGAGGCGGGTGCATCGCTCGAGGTCAGGAGTTCGAGACCAGCCTCAGCTAGAGTGAGACCCCCGTCTTTACCAAAAATAGAAAGAAATGATTTCGACAGCTAAAAATCTATATAGAAAAAATTAGCTGGGCATGGTGGCGCATGCCTGTAGTCCCAGCTACTCGGGAGGCTGAGGCAGTAGGATCGCATAAGCCCAGGAGTTTGAGGTTGCTGTGAGCTAGGCTGATGCCACGGCACTCACTCTAGCCCGGGCGACAAAGCGAGACTCTGTCTCAAAAAAAATAAATAAATAAATAATAAAAAATAAAAAAATAAAAACAAAAGGGTAACTATGTGTGTTGATGAATTTGTTAATTAGCTTGATTATGGTAATCCTTACACAATGTGTATGTTCATCAAATCATCAAGTTGTATACTTTGAAAACATAATTTTTATTTGTCAATTATACCTCAATAAAGCTGAGGGGTGGAAATTTGCTTCATTTGTAATTTTTTTTCCTATGGGAAAAAAAATTTCTAAAGGTAGAATCAGAGAGCATGAACGTTACACAGAGAAACAAGAATTAGGCCAGCTTTGTGAATTCCACAAAAAAGATTGAAACCTATATTCTCTTTTGAAATTGATTTGGTCTTCATGTTCAGTTGACAGCTACTCCCATATCACAATATACTACACTTATATACTACATTTATTTCCTTTTTACTAAGTCCCAATTCCTTCCAAGACACTAATCAACATTAATACTTTTAAATTTGTGACCATTGTTTTTGTTTTAAAGCAGGGATATCTATTTTAAAAGAAAGAAATCAAAGGGAAATAAATTCCTTAAAATATAGCTTACAAAAGAAGAAATTAAAAGTATTATAAGTGGTGGTATATGAGAGGCTTTTCTTAAAAAGGAAGCCTAGAACCAATATATATTATTAGTTTTACAAAGAATTCACTTTTTATTTCCATTTCATTCACTATGGTTGCTTTTCTTTGGCTTTTAGAGTACTAATTGCTGTGAAGATTCTTACCTATTCACTCACCAAAGAGATCAAAATAAACAAAACCAAAATTGTACAGGACAGTTAAATTAATGACAAAACATCTCCCAGTATTTTCAAAAGAAAATCTGATTTATTGCCTACCTCCTTTTTTTCTTCCTTGGTTAGAAAAAAAAAGGTAAGATAATAACATGAGTAACATAACTCTGAATATAAACTACTGAGTTACTTAAATCTCTAGCTGATAAAACCAGTCAACAAGTACAGTTGCTGTGATCTGCATTTTATAAACATTATTGGTCAGAATATTCAGGGTCAACACTATTCAAAGAAAACATTCATTTAGCTTAACATTCTTGAATATTAAGCCTAAAAGAATAAGAATAAAATAGTTAACTGCAAAGTAAACAGCCTGGCAGAGAAGATGACAATTTCCTAAATATACTCATAGAGGAATACTGTAATAGTGATCAAATGGCACGGTACACAAAAAAACTTTCCCTTAAGATTTTATACATATTTTTAAGCAGCAATTACACATGAACTAAAATTGAATGAGTTAAATCACAAACCTGAAACTGTGGAATTGTCATTTCAAAGGACTTGTTCTTTATTTGGCCTGAATGATCTGCCACTTTTAGCATCACTGCAACATAAGGATACTTAAGAGATCTGCAACTGTTGGAGCTCACAGCCATTCCTAGTTTCCACTGAAAATCTATAAGCTTTAATAAGAGCACAGAACAATATAATAGTAGTAACATTGCTTTGGATGCAGATATTTATTCAATTTATCTTCATTTTAATATTAAGGAATAATAATCAAATTAAAATGAAAAGGTAATATGGGATATAAACAGAAAACAACACTGTCATAGATACAAAAGGGAAAAGGCAAAAAGTGAAAAAATAAAAAAACTCCACCCAATGTACAATGGAAGTGGAAGGAGGATGTGACAGTACTGGTTTTCCCTAAAAGGCTTAAATGTTGCTCCTGTACTTCAGGGACTCCAAATGCTTTGGAGCATCTTTTATTTCACTTTCCTGTTGCATATATGCCTTCCCTCATTCCATACCCAAAAAGTAAAATGGAAGATGGGTTATATCATCATCATTGGAACCATTCCCTTCCTTTCCTCAACATAGTCTTCAAGCTAAAACCTTATGTTAGCATAAATAGTGGTAAGGTATTTTCTTTTTTTGAGACAGAGTGTCGCTTTGTTGCCCTGGCTAGAGTGAGTGCCGTGGCGTCAACCTAGCTCACAGCAACCTCAAACTCCTGGGCTCAAGCGATCCTCCTGCCTCAGCCTCCCGAGTAGCTGGGATTACAGGCATGCGCCACCATGCCCGGCTAATTTTTTCTATATATATTTTAGTTGGCCAGATAATTTCTTTCTATTTTTTTTAGTAGAGACGGGGGTCTCACTCTTGCTGAGGCTGGTCTCGAACTTCTCACCTCGAGCAATCCACCCGCCTCGGCCTCCCAGAGTGCTAGGATTACAGGTGTGAGCCACCGTGCCTGGCCAAGGTATTTTTTATTTCATCAGTGTTCACGTGGATACATGACCCAGGTGATGTGCTATGCAGTTTACATGTATTAAGTGCCTCACTGAATCACCATCACATTATAGGTTATTATTTCCATTTTGCAGATGACAAAACCTAATTTCAGAGAGCTTAGGTAATGCACATGCACAAGGTCACACATTTTTGGAATCAGAACTGAAACCAAAGTCTATTTGACTCCAAAGATTACATCTTTATTGACTACTGGCTGCCTAAATACTTTTTATCTAATTCCTGTCAATGATTGTTCAGTGATGCCATGTCATAAAACAGTATTAGGTAAATGCTGCTCTTAATACTGACTCTGAAACATAAGACTGTGGGTGGAGGAATCTTGTCTGTCTTGTTTCCAAAGGTTAGCCTGGTATATAACAGGTACTCAAAAAATATTTTCTGATTGACTGATACCTTTTGCTACCAAACTAATACCGTCCTGGCAAAAAGCTTTGCTTGTTAATCCATTCCTTTTTATAAAAGGTGGGATTGATATGGAAACCAAAATTTCCTCCTGTCTCAGACTGGCTCTGGACACATCTGCTATAGCATTAAGGACAAGCTGGTCCTGATAAAAGGTTAACATCTTTAATAAGTAAAAAGACTGTATAAACTCATTTTAAATAAAAGTTTTTCACACAAAAATGGAGAAGGGATAGTACACAAGTCAAGAAGAACTACAATGTTTCTAATAAACATATGAAAAGGTGCTTACCTTCATTAAGAAAGAGGGAAATACAAATTAAAACTACAATGAGATACTACTACACACCTACCAAAATGGAAAAAATTTAAGTCTCACAATTCCAGGTACTGGCAAGGAAGGATATGAGGCAAGGAAGGAAGTGTCACATGCTGTTGATGTAAGTCTAAATTGGGCCAATCTTTTGGAAAACTGGCTTTTCATCATAAAACTAAAGTTATGCACACTGTGACCCAGCAATTCTACTGGGGATATAACCCAGAAAAACTTGTGCATATGTACATACGTAAGAATACTCCTAGTAGCTTTATTTGTAATAGCCTTAAACTGGAAACACCTCAAATGTTTATCAGCAATAAAATAGATAAATGAAATGCTATACAGCAATGAATACGAATGAACTTCTGTTACATTTAATACCAAAAATCTTAAAAGAAACAAGTTGAAAAGTTATGTGATTCCATTCACTTACACTTGAGCAACAAGTGGTAAAACTATAAAGAGAAGTAAGAAAACGAATAGTACAAAAGGACAAAAAGGATAATCAGGCTGGGGGCGGTGGCTCACGCCTGTAATCCTAGCACTCTGGGAGGCCGAGGCGGGTGGATCATTTGAGCTCAGGAGTTCAAGACCAGCCTGAGCAAAAGCGAGACCCCGTCTCTACTAAAAAAAAAAAAAAAAAAAAAAAATAGAAATTATACGGACAACTAAAAATACATGTAGAAAAAATTAGCTGGGCATAGTGGCACATGCCTGTAGTCCCAGCTACTCAGGAGGCTGAGGCAGAAGGATTGCTTGAGCCCAGGAGTTTGAGGTTGCTGTGAGCTAGAGTGAGACTCTGTCTCAAAAAAAAAAAAAAAAAAAAAAAGGTAATCAGACCTCCAGGGTGGAAGCGGGGGTGATTGGGGAGGGACATGTGGTGGGTTTCAAGGGTACTAGTAATGCTCCATTTCTTCACTTTTGATTGTGGTTACACAAGTATTCACTTTTAAATGGCTCATAAAACTGTCCTATTTATGCACTTTTTTGTACATATGCTATCTTGCACATATAGTAGAAAGAGAAAGAAATACAAGTCAGTGAGTACCACATTCTCGTTGAAAGGAAAAATTTATTATAGTCAAGAGAGATCAAGGGAAAAGGTTTTACAGAGGAGATAAGCTTTAAGTTCCGTTTTGAAGAATAAACAGAACTGCAATCAAGAGGAAAATGTGTCATATTTATGTATCCTAAAAATATACACCTAGCAAAGAATAACATTAAGCTGAACCAACAATAGATGAAAACAGTCATCATTTATTGAGGGATAGAACATTTATTTATCTTAAAGTAGAAGGCTCTTGCAAGGAAATAGGAAGATAAAGTTGACAAAAGTGATAAAAAAAGCCAGTATTTCTTTGCAAATTGAGCTTTCTGAGCTTTTCAACATATCCTCATATATTTTATTTTATTATGGAAAACTTATTACATTAAGTCATTTAAAGTTTTCCTAGACAATGGGGAATTACTGAATGTTTTTAAGTAAAGATAATGATATCAAAGCATTGATTAAGATATATTCATCTGGTGGCAGCAGAACACACTAATCCAAGTATGAGGTTATAAGTGTCTGAACCAAGGTGGTGATCTGGTCTAACTTAAGATTACAAAAGGCTCATCCAGACTAATGCGGGAGACATTAAGTTTATGTGAGAAAGCAGGGAGACCCATTTGGGAGGCTACTACAGCATTCAAGGAAAGAGCATGGTGGGCTGGGCCCAGGTGGCAGAATAGAGAGGTGAATTTAGGGCATATATATATACACACACATACATATATATATATATACACATACAAAAAAAAATATATATATATATATTTTTTTTTTTTTGAGAGAGCGTCTCGCTCTGTTGCCCAGGCTAGAGTGAGTGCCGTGGCATCAGCCCAGCTCACAGCAACCTCAAACTCCTGGGCTTAAGCGATCCTACTGCCTCAGCTTCCCGAGTAGTTGGGACTACAGGCATGCACCACCATGCCCGGCTAATTTTTTTTCGATATATATATTTTTAGTTGGCCAAATAATTTTGTTTCTATTTTTTTAGTAGAGACGGGGTCTCGCTCCTGCTCAGGCTGGTCTCGAACTCCTGACCTCGAGTGATCCGCCCGCCTTGGCCTCCCAGAGTGCTAGGATTACAGGCGTGAGCCACCGTGCCCGGCCTAGGGTATATCTTTTAAAGTAGAGAAAACAGTACGCTGATGGATTCTACACAAGTGTAAGAAAAAGAGTCACCCTAAGTTCCCACATTAACTCCAAGGTTTGGGCCTTGATGACAGGACCATTTATTGAGATAAGGAACATTGGGAAAACAGGTGTATGTGTGTGGGGGACAGGGGGTGGGAATCAAGCCTGTGGTTTTGAACATTTTAAATTCGAAACACCAGACTTCCAAGGGAAGATGGCAAGTAAACAATTGGATAGTGAGCCAGGTGTTCAGGAGAGACACTGGGGCTGGATATATACATTTCGGATCATGAGCATATAGATGGTATGTAAAGCCATTAGACTGGATGAAAACACTTAGGAAGTAACTGGGGGGAAAAGAGCTCTGAGGAACCTACGCTGGAATACTCCAACAGAGATTATGAAGAGGATCTAGCAAAGGAGCCTCCAAGAGAACAACAGGGAGGTAGGAGGAGAACCAGAAGAATGACTCCTAGAAGAGAAATGAAGAAAGTGTTTCCAGGAGAAAGTCATCAAGTGTGTCAATGTTGCTGAGAGGTCAAGTAAGATGAGGACTGAAAATTGCCCACTGGATGTGGTAACATAGGGATCAATGGTGACCTTGACAAGAGTAGGGTATAAAAGCCTTGGTACAATGGGCTTGAGAGAGAATGGGGAGATGGAGTAGACACTGTCAGTACAGATGTCTCTGTAAAGTTTTGCTGTAGAGAAAAACAGATACAGGACAGTAGCTGAAGGTGGATGAGAGCAAAAAAAAAAAAAAAAAGGCTTTTTTTTCAAGATGTCACCAGCACATATTTGGTAGTGATTTTTAGTACAGTAAAAAAATGTAAATTATGGAGGCAAAAAGCAATAATTATATTTCTTCTGTTGGTGAGGATAGAATTGATTTTACAAGTAGAGGGGTTGGCCTTAGATGAACATGCCAACAATGCATTCATAAATACAGAAGGTGAGGCAGAGTATGAGGGCAGGCAGAATAGTAAATGTGGAGATGGGAAAATGAGGAAATCCTCTTCTAGGTGATTTTATTTTCTCAGTTATATAAGCAGGGTCATCAGCAGAGAGTGAGGAAGGAATATTCATGATTTGGTGAGGGAAGTTAAAAAAAGAGAACAGAAGAGTAAGCAAATGAGGATAACTGTATTTACCCCATGGAGTCATGACAATTATATGTCAGTACAGGGACCCCTTAGAAAAAGTTTAGTGCTCAAATATTATTACTGACTAGAATAAAAAAATGTACACTGTAAATATATTTAGAGAAATGTAATGGCTATCACTTCCTAACATCAATAACTTTAAGAGAATAGAGCTGAGTTTAAGCAAATCATACTTGACAAAAGAAATTTCTGAAAAGGAGCCTAAGTTCTAAAATTATGACTGGCTCTTCCTGATAAATACAACTTAGTTAATTCCCCAATGCAGTGTTAGCCCCAAAATTCCTCAAGGACTTTACTCACATTAACAGTTCCCCAACCCTTTCTTATATTAACACTCAGTGCCAAAAAAAAGGAAGTATACTTATTTTCCATTAAAGAATTTTAATTTCAGGACCTACTATCAGTATTGAAATTGTGTCCTTTTCATGCACAGATAACTAGAATACCTACCCTTACTGGATTGCTGTGTGGATTATGAAGCACATACAAAGTGCCTGGGGTAGTGGCTAGCACAGAGTAAACAATCAACAAATGGTAGCTGCAACATTAGCAGTAGTATTGCTATTAGTAATATTGATAACACTAATTTTAATTACAGACTTGCCATTTTTCTGAACTCTCACTGGAGGTGAGGTCCTTTAACCTGGCAAATTTATATATTGGTGACAAAGAAATGTTTAAAGAAAGAAACATGACACTATAGCTCAAGGAATTCAAACTAACATAAGCACAAAATATTAGGTGTATCTGGTACATTTAAAAAGTATATACAGATGCTTCTCCACTTACAAAGGGGTTATATCCCCATAAACCCACTGTAAATTGAAAATGTCATTAAGTTGAAAATGTATTTAATACACCTACCTTAGCAAACGTCATAGCAGCCAAGTCTACCTTAAACACGCTCAACATTTACGTTAGCCTACAGTTGGGCAAAACCATCTGGCAACACAGAGTCCTAGTTTTTCACCCTCATGACTGCACAGTTGACTGGGACTTGTGGCCTACTGCTGCTGCCCAACTGCTTTCTACTGAATACATACGGCTTTTGTATTATCATGAAGTTGAAAATCATAAATTGAACCACCACAAGTCAGGGACTATCTCTATTACAAACATAAATGACTTATAGCTAGGTTTTGGATTTTTTTCCCCTCTAAAATACTCTTAAATACACACTACCATTTTGTCCAGCAGTGTAATATTTAAAAAACATGTCATGAATTATGATAAAAAAATGTTCAATTTAGGAGTTTCTGGAGGTAAAACTCACAAACGTGTGAGAGTCCTCCTAGAGTTTTTAACTCTGATGCTTGTCCACACCCAGCCTCCAGCAATTTGACAATTACAGTTTAAGCATTAGAAATCTGTGGGACTTCTGCTCTGGTAAGTTGTGATTCTATTTGCCAGTCTGTCTCACCAATTTTGGGGACAGTGGTTTGCCATGTGACCTCACAGACCAAGAAGAGTTGTTGGTTTTTCAGTTTGTTCAGCTTTTACTTGTTGTTAGGACACGACAATGACTTCCAAGTTCCTTACATGCTGGACCAGAAACTAGAGGTCTATTACTTTTTATAATTTTCTTCGTGAAGATTTTAAACATCTTTTGTTAGATTTATTGCAAGGTACTTTATAATTTATTTAAGGTTGTAAATGACATCTTCTTTAAAATTATATTTTCCAACTCTGTGTCTGAACCTATTCCTGTGCCAAACTCTCATATTAACTCGAATAATCTATAAATTATCTTGGCTTTTCTTACGTGAACAATCATGTAACTATAAATGACCGTATGGATGGAATGTGTAGGAGGCTGAATAATGTTCCCCCAAATACATCCATGTCCTAAACCCCAAAATTTGTGAATATGTTACCTTAGGGGACAAAACAAATTTTGCAGATGTGAACAAGATTAAGGACTTTGAGATAGGGAGATTTTCCTGGATCATCCAGGTTGGTCCAACGTAATCACAAAGGTCCTTATAAGAGGGAGGCAGGAGGGTCAGAGAAGACAATGTGAAAATAGAAGCAGAGGTTGAAATGTTGTGCTTTGAAAATGGAAGTAGAAGCCACAAGCCAAGGATTACAGGCAGCCTCTACAAGCAATCAGATTCTCCCCTACAGCCTCCAAAAGGAACACAACCCTGCCTACACCTTGATTTTAGCCCCATAAGACTAGTTTTGGACTTCTGACCTCCAAAACTGTAAAAGATACATTGGTGTTTTTTAAGCCAAAAAAGGAGTTCAATTTTTAAAATCCTATAACTTGTATAACTCAGTTTCAGGCTATCTTACCAAAACAAATTATTTAATGTAAGTGAATAGATAAAATGATTTATGACAGATTGAGTCAAAGTGCACGAATTCATGTAACTCTGAGTGAAGTCAGGTAAAGGATTGATTACTGAGTTCCCCTGCCTCCCAGGAATCCTCAAAAGCAACGGCAGAATCAGTTGGAGAGAAATAACAGAGCCCAGTCAATGGACGCCTTTCTCAGCCCCTGTATTCTTATTACTTCTTACCTCAGCCCTTTCTTATATTTTGTAGGGACTCCTGACCTAAAATATTCTAGTTTTAGTACTCTTCTGGAAAGTGTGTTATAAGTTATTTGTCTAAAAATAGCTTATTAGCTAAAACAGCATAGGAACATTTGAAACAAAGAGGACTAACGTGTACTTTCAAAAGTCAAATTCCTATTCCTAGCATAAAAATATATATACTCTTAAAGGTTAAAAAGTTATACTCCAAAATAACTTTTTTTTAAAGACTAAGACAATGTCTGTGATGCTATCTTTGTAAACTTTAGTAATTTCTTCTATATCCATCACATTCTAAAACACTGTGTTCCTAGCTTCGAATCAATGTTGCTTAATCAAAGAAGAACAATACTTGGTCTGCACTCTTTGGGCTGGGGTAGGTGGGGAAGCTTTAATAACAATGGCAGCGGCCACCAGCCCAGGTTCAAAGGGGAAGGAGGATACAGCGAGGCTGGCTGAAGGTCACCGGCTCACGGATACAGGCCCTGGCCTGGGGGAAGCACAGGGGAAGGCTCCCGATGGGCACCGTCCCCCGGCTGTGGCAGGCGGGCCCGGCGCTGTCGCCGCTCCTTGCCCCGCGGAGGCCGGCTAAGGACAGGGCGGGGCGGCCACTCACCTGGTTGGTCACCTGAAACGGAAGAAGAAAACATCATTCAGGGAAAAATTTTTCTTGCTCCAGGGTCCCGCTGCCCCCTCTCCTTCCAGGCCGGGACTTACCTGGGACTTAGCATCCAGCAGCGGCTCGCGACCCCCCTCCATGGCAAGCATCCAGGGCTCGCGCCGCAGACTTAAGCGGACGGTCCCCCCCTGGCCAACACTTCCGCTTCCGCTTCCGCTTCCTGCCCCTGGCGGCCCGGCGCACGCCGCGGAGGCAGGGGGCGCCGGAAACAAGCGTCTTTGTGTAACCCGTCTTTTATCTCAATTAAACATCAGTTTTAAGCAGTTTCTGAGCAACAGGAAGGGTATTACAGGAGAAAAGGTCGAAGACTTGGGAGACACTTTGTGAAATGAACTACTAATTAAATGTAGGATGCCGCCTCCCCCATCTAAAGCTATAGACGTGGGCTCTTCCAGTCTGGAGGCCACAGCGTCGCTTCTGCGCGTGCGCAAACTTGGGACTGCGCGAGTAATTGATCCCAAGCAAATTTCAGAACAGCGAGACTGCCACACCCCCTCCACAGGGAAGTGTGTCTGCGACCGAGGGTCCTGTGGGAACAGTAGTTATAAGATGAGCTTCCGTCACTTGGTTTTACTTCACTGGCCTAGCTGTGTGCGGGGAGAATGCCTTTCTGTATCCCCGCTGTCACTGTCCTACACCAGCCCTCAACCTAACTGCAGCACAATACCTTCCCATCTTGTTTTCCCACTTCTCTCCTTGTTAGGTTTGTTCTGGGTGGGAACCCGAAAAATATCATAAAGCCTGTAAAACAAAAGCTGAAGGAGTCTGGAAAGTCCAAGGTCATAAGTTTAACTGCGACTACAGACAGTTGTTAACAACCCTGGCATTTCTTTTTTTCCCTGATAAGGCTGAAGTTTATTCCTCCCTCTCTCTCCTGATAAGGACGGAAGCTATCCCCTCCCCTATCTCTGCAGATGTTACTGACTCCCCTCCCCCGAAAAACCCTCTATAAAACCCAAGGCTTTTCCCTCCTTCCGGGTGGACGTTTTTTCTCCTCCACCCATCTGCACCCTGATGCTCAAAATAAACAGCGTTTTGGTACACATGAGACTTCGTCTCTCCCTCTCTCTCTCTCGACTCCTATTCACCTCAAATCCATTCTATATAGATAATCTAGAGCGATTTTTTTCTAGCCAACTTTTTAGTTTGAAAAACTGGAAAATTTTTTCAGAAAAGTTGTAAAACTAGTTTGATGACCATATACCCTTCATCTAGATTCACCAACTGTTAACAGTTTACATATTTGCTTTATCTCTGCTTACATACATAGTAAAATGATGATGCTTCACCTCAAATACTTGAGCATGTATCTCCTAAGAACAAGGGCATTCTCTTAAATAACCACAATACAACTTCATACTCAGGAAATTTCACATTGGTGAGATGCTATTATCTAATAAATAGGCCAAATTAAAATTTCCCCAGTTGTTTCAACAATATTCTTTAAAATTATTCCCTACCCCATCCACATCCAGAATCTAATCAAGGATCTTTCTGAATTTGGTGATCATAACTCTTTAGTTTCTTCTAACCTAGAACTGCACTGGTAAAGTATTAGTAGGGCTGTTTTCCTCCCTGGAAGTTCTAGGGGAGAATCTGCTTTCAGGCTCATTCAGAACTCAGTTCTGTGCAGTTGTCATTTTCTTGCTGGCTTTTAGATGGGGATTTTCACCTTTTAAAGGCCATCAGCACTTCATGGCTGTGGCCGCCTCCCTCCATCTTTGAAGCCTTCAATGGCAGATTAAGTCCTCCTCACACTTCGAATTGCTCTGATCTCTCCTGCATCAATTAGATTAGGCATACTTAAATAATCCAGAATAACCTCCCCATTTTAAGGTTCATAATTTTAATCACATCTGCCAAGTCCCTCCAGAGCAGTACCTTAAATAATCAGAGGATGAAAATCTTTGGAGAGGGGCATCTTTAGAATTCTGCCCACTGAAAACACCGCTCATAGGATTGTTGGAGAATTACATTTGTGAACTAAAATAAAATTTAAGGCTTATCCCCACACCGGCTGACTAAATGGACCCCCCTCATAGCTGAAGGAATATCCTAAAACTAAATTGCCTGCCAGGAGGAAGGAGGTCAGACAGGCCTTACCATGCCCCCCTCCCTTCTTGAGGACATCCTTTATAACCCATTAACAGGCCTAAGGTTATGTGAGACAAACCTACAGCTCAATTTACACAACAAATATATGTCTGGTGGCTTATCTCTCATAAACAGCTCCTATGTTAAAACATTCCAAGCCTTTAGACAAAGCTTCATGTCTTTAACCAATTACAAGCCAAAGAATCTTTAAACCCACCTATAACCTGTAAGCCCCCCCAGCTTTGAGATGGCCCACCTTTTCTGGCCAAACCAACGTATGCCTCCCACATATTGATTTATGACTTTACCTGTAACCCCTGTCTCCCTAAAATGTATAAAACCAAACTGTAACCCAGCCACAGTGAGTCCACTTGCTCAAGGCCTCTTGGGTGTGGCTCCGGGTCATGGTCCTCAAATGTGGCTCAGAATAAATCTCTTTAAAACTATTTTATAGAGTTTGGCTTTTTTTCCATTGACGCATTAGTTAATGTATGTTAAGCACCGAAAACTGTCCCTGGCATGTAGTACTCAGAATCTAGGCAAAAAAAAAAAAAAAAAGCCACTGACTCAAGGTCATTGGACCTGGTTAAATGTACTAATTATTATAGCTTGGGAACATAGTCCTTGAATGAATCAGATAATTTCTTTCCTGTGGATGTCTGATGAAAAGATAGAACACTGCTGTGCATCCGGTTGGTTGGTGCATCAGTTCCATTTGTCAGGAAATCTTTTTCTTTAGTTCTTGGTGCCATCAGATTATGCTCCATGGTGGCTGGGGATGAATACACACACACACACACACACACACACACACACACACACACACACAGACACCCCTAACTTTGTAAAAATGCTTCAAAAAGGTAAAAAGATACATGTATTTTACAAGTTCATTTTTGTTATTTCTCTGCATTTTTCATGCATTCCTTTTAAAGTTGCTTATTCTTCCTATTATTCAATATGAGTGCCCCTTTCCAAAAATCTATCAATATAATTTGGGGAAAGTAAAATGTTAGTAGTGTTTAGGGAAATCTCTGCCAATTGTTACTTTTGTTTTTGTGCTTCTGATGCTCCAGCAATGCATATTTTTAAAGACCTTCATCATACAAGAGATGAGAACTTACACAAACTTCACATTTGGAAAATATAGATTTTATGAATAGAGTCAAGAAATGTGCTAAAATTAAAAATACATGGGTATAACTTATGTTTGATTTATATATATTTTTAAGTCATCCCTTGATATACTTGATAGATTGGTTTCCAGGATCTCCACGTGTACCAAAATCCACACATACTCAAGTCCTGCAGTCAGCCCTGTGGAACCGAAGTATAGGAAAAGTTGGCCCTCCCTATACACAGGTTTTGCATCCCAGAACACTGTATCTTAGATCTGCGTTTGGTTGAAAAAAATCCCACCCACACAGTTCAAACCTGTGTTGTTCAAGGGGCAACTGTAATTCGAATTCAAGCTAGCCTAAGCAAAATATTGATAGCATAAATTATTGTCTCATAGGGGCAGCCTCTGAAAAGTAGGGGTGCACCAGCTGCCGGGTCAATTGTAAGATGTGAATAGCAAAACTGCCCAATCTCCACTTCTCAGTTGTGGTGTGGCCTTTTGCTTGTCTGTTGGCTCCATTCTCTTCAGCTTCTCCATACATTGTTGGAGAGGGCTATGTGTATATAGACATATGACCACTAGCATCTGCAGAGTCATTGCCTTATAGCTCATGATCCAAGGGAAAAAAGATGGAAACTTCTCTTCCATCTTAATTCTCATAGAAAGACTTGGATTGACCTGCTTGGGTCATATGCCTGCTCCTTGAACCAATACTGGGTCTAGGGTGATACATTACTGTTTTTGCCCCATATCCCCTGTTGTGTCCATAAGGGGTAGAATTGTGTGATTGGTGGAGTCACTAAGAGTAAAAGGGTTGAAAAGATGTACCTTATAGGAGATAGAGGTGAGGATAATGCAACAAAACTTGGATGAAAAGATGCTAGGGAAACAAAAACAATAAATGTCCATTAACCATATTTACTACACAATATTATACTACACTGGACTATCCTATATAATCAATGGATGAGGTAGGCAAAGCAATGGCTCTCCAAAGATGTCCACTTCCTATGGACATTCCCAGAATCTATGAATGTGTCATGTTACTTGTCAAACTAACAGACAGAGACTTTCTAAAAGAAAGTGATATTTAGCCGCCGGGCGCGGTGGCTCACGCCTGTAATCCTAGCACTCTGGGAGGCCGAGGCAGGTGGATCGCTCGAGGTCAGGAGTTCGAGACCAGCCTGAGTGAGACCCCGTCTCTACTAAAAATAGAAAGAAATTATCTGGCCAACTAAAAATATATATAGCAAAAAAAAAAAAAATTAGCCGGGCATGGTGGCACATGCCCGTAGTCCCAGCTACTCGGGAGGCTGAGGCAGGAGGATCACTTGAGCCCAGGAGTTTGAGGTTGCTGTGAGCGAGGCTGACGCCACGGCACTCACTCTAGCCTGGGCAACAAAGTGAGACTCTGTCTCAAAAAAACAAAACAAAACAAAACAAAACAAACCGAAAGTGATGTTTATATAAGCACTGGGCATTGCAACGGGAATATTTTGCCATAGTAACTATGTGTGTATTCAAGGAGGTAAAGGAAGATAAAGGTTTTTAAAGGAAAGATTAGGAGGATTACATAATTGCTTTGAGATAATTATCCTTGCCTACAAGGTTGATGCCAGTCAGAGGTTGGACAGGCAGTTGCTGGGCAGATATCCTTGCAGAAGTATTTTTTGTGTAAGGTTGTGATGGCCTTCATGCAAGGTTGTGGTTTTGGCAAAGTCTTTTGTGACAGCTTTTGTTATCAGGCATTTAAGCATAAAAGCCGTCCCTTCATGACCTTCCCTATTTGTCAAGGTTTTTTTTTTTTTTTTTTAAACACAAGTGACTCTATTTTGATTTTGGACAACTTTCACATTTCCATGGCAAGGGGGAATTAAGTTTGCTAATTGGCTGACCTTAGAAAAATGAGATTTTTTTTGTATTACTCAGGTGAGTCCAATGTGATGACAAGAGTCCTTAAATGTGGAAAATGAAGGCAGAGGAGTTAAAAGAAATTGTTAGAGTGTTAGATACCATGTGAGAAAGACTCAGCCAGCCTTTGCAGGCTTTCAAAGGGGGACCAAGAGTCAAAGAAAGTGGGCTGTCTCTAGAAGCTGGACTAGGAAAGAAAATGGACTCTCCCATGTATCTCCTCTATAGGTTCCAGAAGGAGCACAGCCCTGGCAACACTTTGATTGTAGCCCAATGAGACCCATTTCAGACTGTGACATAATAAGTTTATGTGGTTTAAAGCCATTAAATTTGTAGCAATTTGTGAGAGCTGCAGTAAGAAACTAATACAGTGGAGATAACAATGAAGTGCTGGGGTCTTTACACTCATACAGGCCTGAATCTAAATCCCTCTTCTACTGCTCAGCTGTGTGGCTTCAGTAAAGTTACCCTTTCTAAGCATGGGCTTTCTTATCTGTAAAAATATGCCTATCAATATTTGTCTCACAAGGTTTTTGTTTTGTTTTGTTTTGTTTTTCTCTGAGACAGGGTCTTGTTCTGTTGCCTGGGCTAGAGTACAGAGGTGTCATCGTAACTCACTGCAACCTCAAACTCCTGGGCCCAAGTGACACTCCTGCCTCAGCCTCCCAAGTAGCTGGGACTATAAGGGTGCATCACCATACCCAGCTAATTTTTCTATTTTTTGTAGAGATGGGGTCTTATTCTTGCTCAGGCTATTCTGGAACTCTTGGCCTCAAGTGATCCTCCCACCTCGGCCTCCCAAAGTGCTAGGATTACAGGCATGAGCCACCACGCCCAGTCACAAGGTTTTTATTCAAGGCTACATGAGATCTTGGATGTAAAGCATGAAGCTGAACATAGTAGTAAGTGCTGAATAAATACTAGTTGCTATTAGCATGATCACTACATTCAATCCTCCAAAGAAGCCTATAAGTTATCTAGATTATACATTATCTCCAGTTTAAAAGTAAGAAAACTGAAGTTCAGAGATGTTAAGCGATAACATCTAGCTAATAGGTAAAACTTAAAACAGTCTGGTTTTAATTTACAATCTGTGATCTAATTTCAGAGAGCTCTGGAGGGATTCCAAATTTGCAGTGTATCTGCTGAAATGCTTCTCAGCTACTTTCTGCTAATTGAATGTTCTATTTGCACTCTAGGCTACTCACAAAGATGAATGATTCTGTGTGTTGTGGTGGTGGGATGGTGATACTCAATGAACAGAAATAAGCAAAAATGCAGAACTGGGAATAAGCAAGATCACTAATCCTAGAATCATAGAGGTTTTAGAGCTTAAAGTAGGGCTTTAAATCCTTAGCCTTTGGGTCAAATCTGGCCTACCCACATATTTTTAAAAAACGAAACAAAACAAACTATATGAGAAACTCTGAATGAGAATGCATTTAGAAAGGTTTTCACAGGCCTCACATTGCTCTTTCGTTTCACCTGGCCAATTCACACATTTATCTGAAATCTGCAAGACATAGTTTCCAACCTTTGGCTTAAAGAGACCTTCCAGAGTCTCTTCTTTAAAAAATAAGACCTTAGCAGGTTAAGTGCCTGGTTTATCAAAACACAGCTAGATTATGACAGTCATGATTTCAGATCAAGGGAGGAGAATTATTTCATACTGAGGACAGATGAGGCCAAATTATTTAGGGCTTTGGTATGTTTTTAAGCACTGCAAAAAGGCTATTAGTTTAGGGATGGTAGTTTGGCAATGCAAAACAAGCTAAAGGCAGATGACAGGCTGCGTAACACATGCAGCAGGAAGATAGCTGGGACACATTCCTATCAAGATAAATAATATAAGATAGTGAGTAGTCAAGGTGGTGTGCCATGAATGAGTTACAGATGTACAGAAAGATTGATCCCCATAGTCCTAGGGGCAGCTGGGTGGGGCCCAAACCTGAAAGATTCCTTGAGCCGTTTATAACTGTGATGACAAACTTAAGTCTGGTGTACAAATACTGAATTTCATTAATTCTTATATGTATTATTTTTTTCACATTTAAAATCTGGAATTATATTACACATTGCATCAAATGGCTTCTTACAGTGGTGGTAAGCCAGGCAGCAGTTTTGATTTAGCTGTTTTTGCAGATGCATGCATGAACTTGGTTATAGCTCTTCAACCCTTCTATTGAGTTACAGGTATTGTTGGCTCTATACTTACTATGTTTAATTGCCATTTAAAATGTCTTTTAAAAGATTGTGCTGCGATTTGGCATAACAAAAAGTTACTAAGTATAGAAATAGGTATGAAAACAGAACAGCAATCTGTAAACTTGGTGAGACAAATACAGATTATTGGAGGAATGACCACAACTCCATTTTTTCTTGCAAACAAACCAAATAATTAGTGATTTCTAAAAATGGTGGACAGGTTCAGTAGATAAAGCAAAACGGTTGCTTATCTTGGTTTCAGGTTAGAGAAATAACCAAATCCCTCAGACTATAAGAAAGAAATTTATAAGAATCAGAGAACAGTTTTGGGGTCACAGGTACTTTTATGTTAAGGCACCAAACATTAATTTGTCAAAAATTTCTTCCAGTCTTTGCTGAAAAACTGAAATTATGTGTTAAGTCAAGTAGGAAATGGTGATAAACACTGATTTTTTTTGACAACCATGAAAATTATACTGTCAATGCTAAAGATACCAAAGGGGCATGGATTTATGTAAATTAGTGGCATGTCACTATGATACTATGTGTAAGCATACCACTATATTTAATTTAAAACTATAAAATGATATTTAATCAAATCTTCCCCTATGATGATATTGTGCTTACTCACAAGAATGGGATGTATAATGTTTGAGTTGATGGTCTATAAAGTTGCTATTGAATTAGCAAATACCAAACGATTGTTCCTAGGGGAAACACACATTAGGTTCCTGTGAGCCTGTGGTCAGAACATTTTCATTAGCTGATCAATAAATAACCTTGTTTTATGTGCATTTACGTTTAAAGATACCTTATTTAATACATACAGGCAATGCCCAGGGTACAGACAACCTGACATAAGGCATTTCGTACTTACAAATGGGCTCCCAACACTTCTCATAAGGATAATTTATTATTAAATAAATAATTTAGAAACTAGTTTTTTCCATGCATGTAAACAAATCCGCACGGCATAAGTGGTTGGTTGGAACAGCATCTTCACGCTAGCAGCTGGTCTTATAAATAGAAAGAGAACAGCTGATAGAAACAAAAGAGCACGAAGAATCAGAAGATCCAGAGCCAAGAAAGTTTACGACAAAAGGATTAGCTGAAGGCTTCCGTCTCATTGAAGCAGAATTTGCTAAGCCTGAGAGCAAGATCCTAACATTGAGTGGTTTGCAAAGGTTTACTTTGCAGTTACCAAGAACATCAGCTGCCACAAAGCCATTTATGATAAAAAATAGAAAAAGGCTGTGCAAACAACCCTAGATATCTTTTTCCAGAAACCAACTTCAGTGGTAAGCTCCTCTCTTCCAGGGACAGAATCAAATCTTGATTCTCCAGCACCCACTCCATCCTCTATGGCACCACCTCTATCATCATCTTCTGATAAATCTTAGTCCACCTTCTTGCCTCAAAAATGCCCCTTCTAGGAAGCAAGACATTGATGCAACATTAGGTGAGTGTTAAACTGTAATATTCTTTTTTGAAATTTCTCCTCTCTAAACTTTTTAAATGAGTTTGTTTTTATGTTCTGTTTGTTTGAATTAAAAGAAAGAGCACAATCATTTCTGTAACTTATTATTATAGTACAGGGCTATTATTATTATTACAGTATTACACTGTATTATTATTGCCCCATATGAGCCATTATAGTATTATTATTATTACCACATATGCACTGTTCATCAGGGATCCGAGTTACATACAAATTTGACCTAAAGATGTACTCAGGAGTGTATTTCATCTGTAACCCAGGGACTACCTGTATTGTTGATTCATTAACATTGAACAATAGCCAACAGCACCATAACTCAAAGCCTAAACAAAGCTTGTCTAACAGACACATTTTCTTTTTTTTTTTTTTTTTTTTTTTGAGACAGAGTCTCACTTTGTTGCCCAGGCTAGAGTGAGTGCCGTGGCGTCAGCCTAGCTCACAGCAACCTCAGACTCCTGGGCTTAAGCGATCCTACTGCCTCAGCCTCCCGAGTAGCTGGGACTACAGGCATGAGCCACCATGCCCGGCTAATTTTTTTGTATATATATTTTTAGTTGGCCAGATAATTTCTTTCTATTTTTGGTAGAGACGGGGTCTCACTCTTGCTCAGGCTGGTCTCGAACTCCTGACCTCGAGCGATCCACCCGCCTCGGCCTCCCAGAGCTAGGATTACAGGCGTGAGCCACCGCGCCCGGCCAGACACATTTTCTCTATAAGGCATACCATAGTCTTCTTGGGCTTAGGAACACTAGACAGCACTTGAACACTATGCTTGAAGGCCATTTTAAACAGTGAAATTGTCACTGGGACGGCCCCAACAAAGCAAATGGAAAACTTTAACAGTTTTTTTTTTCCATATAGACCTTATTAACCTGTCTATATCAGCTCATCTCAACATCGCAGGCAGATTGTTGGGCAAGGGGAAATGGTACTCACAACTCAGCACTGGATGGCTGTTCAAAGCCTCAGAAAATTGCTCATTATCTTTCATTGCCTAAAATTTCTATGAATAGCCACTGCACTCCAGCCTGGGCAACATAGTGAGACCCCATCTTTAAAATGGTGCAATAGGCAGAAAATGCTCCCCCAAAAGATGTTCACATTAGAATCCTCAGAACCTGTGACTATGTTATGCCACATAATAAAGGGGAATTGAGGGTGCAGATGGAATTAAAGTTGCTAATCACCTGGCTTGAAATGATTCTTGTCACTATTTTGGGTGGCACAGAAGACTGCCAGTTTGAGTGGATCCCTGAGCAAGAGAGTGTTCTGCAGCAAGTCCACACTGGGATGCAAACTGCCTTGCTGTTTGGTCTGATATCTCAGCAGATCCGATGGTGCTGGAGTCTGGGGTGGATAAGGATGCTGTGTGAAGTTCTTTTTTTTTTTTTTTTTTACCATGAGACCACCAGGGACTGTTTGGACTGTTTGGAGTCTTAAACCCTAACAGGAGAGTCACAGTGCAGAGTCTCAGGGTTCTGGAGCAAGGCCCTTCCTTTGACAGTGAGTAATTTGAAAAGCAGCCCCTGGCATGCCACTGAGCTTGATGGAGACCCAGAGCCTGGTGGTGCAATTCTACTGATAACGCAACTAAGCCCATCATGGGCTGGACATTGCCAGTTTTACCAAATCAAATGTTGGGTGGGTACAGCAGCAATCCATCAGACAGATAAGGAGAAAGAGGAATTAAGAAATTGGAAATGCCTTTGAGTTCAAAGAGCAGTGTCGAGAAGAACACAGGTGGGAGAGTTGGAAGTTCCCCAAGAAAGACAACTCAGCATAATAAAATTATCTTTTTCCCACTCCCTAACTGCTATCTCCTTGAATTTCCTTTATTGGGTACAGAATAGTAATATGCACTCTACGATGTCAAATTTCTGGAGTTACCATTGATGACTCCTGCTTACTAAAAAGATAGTCCCTTAAATCTGCACCTGTCTCTCCTTCTCCATTGCTACTGTCTTTTTTTGAGACAGGGTCTTTCTCTTGTCACCAAGGCTAGAGTGCAGTGGTGTGATCATAGCTCAGTACAACCTCAAACTCCTGGGCTCAAGTGGTCCTCCTGCCTCAGCCTCCCCAGTAGCTGGGACTATAGGCACGCGCCACCACACCTGGCTAATTTTTTGTTTTGTTTTTTTTTGTGTGGGGGGTCTCACTATTGCCCAGGCTGGTCTTGAACTTCTGGCCTCAAGCAATCCTCCCTGCCTTGGCCTCCCAAAGTGTTAGAATTACAAGTGTGAGCCCCTGCACCCAGTCTACTGTCTTAATTTTTTCAACATTTCTTTCTTGCAAATTTTCTATATTACTGACAGTGGTGTTTCTGCCTATCTGATCATTCCATTTCTTTTTCAAATATTTCTTGAGCATTTACTGTGTGTTAGGCCCTGGATAAACAAAGTGAAGAAGGAAAAAAACACTGCTGCTGGCCTCCTGGAATTTGCAGAAACAGACATAAAGAATCTTGTTTAAAGTCCTTCAGCCGTTGCCTGTTTTTAGGATGAAGCCCGGATCTCTTGACCAGGCTGCCTCTGCTTACCCCTCCAGCATCACGCCTAACCAGTGCTCTTTATTCTAACAAGCTCTGCAGCCACAACTTTCCGTTCAGAGAACCCTCTTCTCTCCCTTCAGGCGGGAATCCACTTTCTCACGCAGCCTTCTGGACACTCTCTCCCCCCTTCAGCTGCACTTCTTTGTAACCCCAGGACACCTCATGCTATCACTACCACACACGCATCACACTTTACCGTGATTCTCCCTTCCCTTGTCCATTGCCACTACTCTACAATGAGCTCAGCTTGTGTCCCCAATACTTAGTACAGTGAAGGGTTCACAGTGGGGGCGTGCCCGAGCGTGGGCGTGCTCCGAGCTCCGTACGTCCTAGAGGGGAGCTGGAAGAGGCAGGAGACACAGGGACACGTTTTTTGTCAAACAGAACGGAAGAGACATACAGAAATGCCCCTCACACTCTGCAATAGCAGACAAGGCCATCACATCACTTCCGTACCCTAACAAAGGAGCAACAGGGCCGTGACTCCAAGGCTTCCTGGGGCTTTGCTGCCTTCGAATGGGTAGCGACCTGGTCTCTTCCTCTCTTACTGGAATTCAGTGGCGCGCCCCCTGGCGCCTCCGACAGACACTGCAGCAGTGGGAGGGCTCCGGCGAGCACGCGGTCCCAGACCGGCGCGTGGCGCGTGCGCAGGACGCGAGCGCTCGGTTCGGCTAGGGAGAGTCCAAGCGTGCGGGGTGAGAGCTGTGTAGTCGGAGCCTGCTTTTCTCCAGAAATAAGGATGTGATTTCTATTTTTCCGCTTCGAGTTAATCTTACCTTAAAATATATGACTTGACCTGTGGTTATGCAAGGAGCGACTGAGGGGGCTAGCGGGTGGTCAAAGCCTTCTCCGTCCTCCGGCACCCCTCCCACGGGGCTGTGGGTCGGGCAGGCGCAGGTCGCGGCGCGGGGGCGGAAGCGGCGGCGGCGGCGGCTGTCAGAGCCGGAGAGGGGCTGGGCAGGGCCGCCATGGAGGGTCAACGCTGGCTGCCCCTGGAGGCCAACCCTGAGGTGAGCGCGGCTCGGGGCCGGCCCGGGGCCCGCGGGCAGGGGCGGAGGGAGCCGGGCTGTGCCGCTAGTCCACAGCAGTCTGTCTCTAAATGGTGTTCTCTGTTTTGTTTTCAGGTCACCAACCAGGTGAGTGAGGTGTCTGTCGCGTGGGACCCCGGAGTCCCTTTTGCCTGCTCGGCGTGCTTCTCTGCTGGCCTCCACCTCGCGCTCCCAGGGATCCTGGGATTTAATTCCGTGAGGGCCCCTCTTGTTCTGGTTCAGGCGGGTCCGCCCCCTTTGCGGCCACCTCCCTGCCACCTGGCCCCTGGCGATGCTCCCGGCCGCCCCAGCCACTGCTCAGGTCCCATTCCCCGGTCAGCCGGTTCCTGGGGACTCCGGGTCTGAGCTTTGAAGGACTTTCGCCCTGTACTCTTAATCCTCTTCCCTCTTCGTTTTGCCTCCTGCTAGTGACGATTCCCTAATTTTCCTACCCCTGTACCTTCTGGATGACTAATTTGCCTACACTTCCTGACTCCAAGCTTTGTAAACTCGCCCACCCAGTCCTTGCAATTTCATCCACCGCCTGCACTATGAAATCATCTTCCAGTCGTCTTCTCTTGCCCCATCAAGTCGCTTCTCTTCCCCGCCACGCCCCCTTTCTCTTCCAGTCTTCTAAAACTGGAAATTTAGTTGCTTTCCTACCAAAGAAATCTCAGTTTAATAGTTCGCACGCCGTTCTTGGCCACTTACAGCCCTTAAAGTTCCTTGTGGGTATCGGAGGTTGGAACAGTTTCCAACCACATGATTAAAAGGACAGAGTGCTAGTCCTTTTGATTTGCTCAGGTATGTCTTGTATTATGCTGTTTTTTCATTCTCACAGCTCGTTTTTTTTACCACTCTCTTAGTTTGTCACATAACTCCCACCCAGTCATCCTTCTCGTCACCAAGGAATAAAGATTCATTGTGTACTCCAAAAGTTGATTTTTGGTTTTTAAAGCTTGTAGCAAATTCCCCGGGAAAGAGGGACATCCTCGTTTTGTTCCCTATCTTAGGGAGAAAATACTAGATCTTTCACCATTAAGTATGTGAGCTATAGGTTTTTGGAAGATGCCTATTATCAAGCTAAAGAAGTTCATTTGTTCCTTAGTTTGCTGAGAGTTTTTATTATGGATCAATGTTGAATTTTCTCAAATGATTTTTCTGCATCTCTTGAGATGACCATTTAAGGAAGAAATAATACCAATTTCTACATAAACATAAAAGAGGGAGACCCTTCCCAACTCATTTTATGGCCAGCATTTCCCTGACACCAAAACCAGAAAAGCCATAATGAGAAAAACTGCAGACTAGAGTCCTTCATGAACATATAAAAAATCCTCAATAAAATATTAGCAAGTAAAATGCTACAGCAATAAATATATAAAAGGATAACATTCTGCTTCTGAATGCTTTTAGAGAAAACACACACACACACACACACACACACACACACACACACAAGGATAACATATCATGACCAAGAGCAGTTTATCTTGATATTGCAAAGCTGGTTCACCACTCAAAAATCCATGTAATTAGCCATATCAATAAGCTAAAAAACAACTGTTTTTAGTTATTGTTAATTGTTTTAATAAAATATAAGTTTGTGTAACTGGAAACTTAAAAAATCTGTTATTCAGCTGCTAGTGGACTTTGTTCCTAGGTTACCTTGATAAATTGTAAATCACATTCACTCATTAGTATTAATATGGAGGGGTACCTTTTATAATACCAGTTGTCTGAATAGGAGCTGGTTATTCTTTGCTGATTAAAATATTCTTGTTTTTTGGCATTTCAATCCAGTGGGAAGACAGATAGTAAACAAGCAAACAAATCTTCAGCAATTCTTGTAAGTGCAGTGGAAAAAATTAATAGGGTGCTATGATAGAGGCCATCAAGGAAAATTTAACAGGTTGGATAGTGACGAGACCTTTCTGAGGTGACATAAACAGAAAAGGATATTATTTGGTAAAAGATTGTACACTATGTATGGCATGCTTTGGCATGTTTTAGTTTGTTTTAAATTTATTGAAGAAATAATGTGATTTTAGTGGGGGAATGGGCAAGTATCTAAAAAGTGGTTAGTTTTAATTAAAAATTTTGTGGTTGTTTCTTTATTGTTTATGTGTTAGTGGTAGAGTCAAGATTAGAAAATGAATAGAAATTTAATTAACTGACTTAGAATTTGGAGAATTAGTAAACCCCAACAATAATATCCATACCACCCTTTTTGATTTCCTCAACCTGATGGAATCATAGGACCTTGATTTATCATCTGGTAATTACATGTGTTATTATTGTATTCTTAGTTTTAGCAAATACTGCTTTATGGTCTAATGATGTCTAGTGTTTTATAAGAATAGTCATCACATGTCTACTGTATGCAGATCGGTATTAACAGACATTAGCTAGTAACCACGTGTCTCAGTAGACGTGGTAAGCAATGATTTATCTTGCTAGTAGGCTGTCAACCCTTTTTAAGGATATTTGGTTATGATACATGTAGGAATTACTTAGAATAAAATCAGTTAAGTGATAGAAAAAATTATTAAAATTTTCTAAGCTCTACTTTATTTACATATGCATTTAAAGGGGATAAAAGCAGCTTGCAGCTGATGGAAAGTTGCAGATAATTAAGCATCAGGAATTATAACATTTTTTAGAAGTACAGAATGTGATATGGGTAATCATTATCATTTATGACCATACTAAATTTTCATTGTGACTATTTTTTGTGATTTGAGTGGTGAATCACAAATCACAAATAGCACAGCCACATTATGTATATTTTAAACATTGTGTTTTAGAACTGATGATTTTTATATGGAATCCCACTAGGATTATTCCTAATTGTGATTTTATTGAGGAGGCAAAATATTTTTCTAGTGTAATGTCAAAGGGAAATAAATTTGCTGAAGCATAACTATTCTATTTAGCCTAGATGCTTAGAGTTAGAAAAATAATTAGAGGTTATCCGCTGGATTATTGCCATAACTATACAAGAATTCTCTAATTAGTGATTCCCATTTGAGGAAAAAAAACTTGTTATTCTGTTCTCCTTGAGCTACTGCCTCACTTCTGTCTCCTTCCTTTGTAAACTTTGCACAGGGTTGTCCATAGCTGCTGGCACTACTACCTCATCTCCCTTCTCTTCTGTATTCACTCCCATCTAGTTTGCTTCTGTCCTCACCATTTCATAGTAACTACTTGTGTCAGGTTTACTAATCACTTTGCTAGATCCAGTGGCCACTTTTCTGTTACCATATTTCTTAGCTTCTCAGCAGCATTTGGTAGGGTATCCTACTCCATCCTTCTTGAAACATTATCTTGTCCTGGTTTCTGTGATGATTCTGATTTTCCTCCTGTTTTCCTAGAGTCTCTTTTGCTAGATCATCTCCCTTCCAACTTCTAAGAAGCTCTCAGAGCTTTGTCCTAGACTGCTAATCTTTTCTTTGTGCATCCTCTCCTAGTGATGTTTTGTATTGTGTAGCTTTAATGCCATCACTTGTCACATAGTTGACCCCACCGCCCTTTAAGCTCTGACTTCTCCACCAAATTGGAAATCTATATACTCAACTACCATTCTGATATCTCCATCTGGATGTCTTGTGGATACCTCAAACTTAACATGACCAAAAATGAAATCTAGATTTTCATCCTTCCATCTTTCCCCTAAATCCATTTCTTTCTCGTCTATCCAGTGTTCAGGTTGGTATCAGTGATTCTTCTCCCTGACTGTGCCATTTTCAAGAGGCTATAGTATATTGATTTGATTTCTTTGATTGGAATCTCTGCTCTGCCATTTACCAGCTCTGAGACCATGGGCAGTTATCTAACTATCTGTACCTTAGTTAATTTCTTATAATCTCTCCTAATCTTGTGAGATTGTTGTAAGGATTAAATAAATGACTGCATGTAAAAAATGCAGAACAATGTCTGGAACAAAGCACGCTCTCCATGAATGTTAGCTATTTTTAATAATCTATCCCAATTTTGGCCATTTTCTCCATTTCAACAACCACAACACAATCTACCACCATCCTTAGCTTGGACAACTGCAGTAGCTTCCTAACTAGTTTTTCTGCCTGCCTTTTGCCTCCCTAAAGTCTTATTTCCATATATATCCAAAGTGGTCTTATAAAAATGCAAATCAAGTCTTGTGATTCCTTGCTTAAGACACTCTAATAGTCTTCCCGTGCTTGTCCTTAGAGTACACTCCAAGGTTCTCAGTGTGAATGGATGAGGGGGTATTGCCCATCTCTGCCCCAACTCATGCTGTGTTGCCGTCTTGGAATGCCAGATTTGTTCCTGCTTCAGAGTCTTTGCACTTGCTCGTCCTTTGCTTGAATCATCTAATCTGGGCTATTTCATGGCTGATTCTTTCGTGTCATTTGTGGCTCAATTTCAAGTTACCTCCTCAGTGAGTCCTTGGGAGGATAACCCTTCTCAAATCTGTACTGTTATCCTGTCTTGTTTTATTTTCTTTATAATACTTCCCACCTTGTGAAATTACCTTATTTATTTATGTGTTTACTTGTTTATCCTGTGTATTTTACCACTAGAACGTCAGTTCTGTGAGAGCAGAGACATGACTGAAGAACCAAGCATGGTGCCTGGTCCATAGAGGGCTCTCAAAAATACATAGTTATGGAATGGAAGGATGAATAGATCTTAAAAAGCTGCTTTCCTGCTCCAGAAAATCTTTCTCAAAATTATCTTTAATGTGTTCATGAATCTTTTGCCTGACTATTTCAATGAGCAGTATTATATCTCATAAGGTAGTTTAATTTTTTAATTATAATTATGAAAATAATATATAAATAGAAGAATTATATATTTCTTAATTGAAACAAAATCTGCTTTACTGTAACTTCCTCCAGGTGTCCATCATCTTCCCATTGAAACCATACAGAGGAAACCTAATTACTCTTTAAAAACTTTTTAAAATTAAAACAAGATTTTTTTTTTGAGACGAAGTCTCACTATGTTGCCAGGCTGGCCTTGAACTCCTGGGCTCAAGTAATCCTCCTGCCTTAGCCTCCTGAGTAGCTGGGACTACAAGCATGTGCCACTGTGCCCAGCTCCTAATTGTTCCTTTCTGTTATTATTAATACTAAGAATATCTGGGGATAGGGATCTTAATAATTTAAGGGTTCTCTGAACATGCCTGGAAACTTCAGCTGTGATATCTTCCAAAACCTTATCGTTCCTGGGCACCTTCCTTTTGTCCCTCCTTTTTTTTTTTTTTTTGAGACAGAGTCTCACTCTGTTGCCTGGGCTAGAGTGAGTGCCGCGTGGCGTCAGCCCAGCTCACAGCAACCTCAAACTCCTGGGCTTAAGCGATCCTTCTGCCTCAGCCTCCCGAGTAGCTGGGACTACAGGCATGCGCCACCATGCCCGGCTAATTTTTTCTATATATATTTTTAGTTGTCCAGATAATTTTTATTTCTATTTTTAGTAGAGACGGGGTCTCACTCAGGCTGGTCTCGAACTCCTGACCTCGAGGGATCCACCCACCTCGGCCTCCCGGAGGGCTAGGATTACAGGCGTGAGCCACCGTGCCCGGCCCTTTTGTCCCTCTTTACTTGGTTATTGACCTTCATAAATGTTGATTACAGTGGGCTATTACATTATCTTGAATGATCCTTCTTTTAAAGCAGACTAACATTGTATCACCTTTGTTGACAATTTTGTAGTTAATCCACATTGAGCTTGCTGTGAAGTAAACTCCTTTTTTTCTTAATCCCCACATAAAACATTTTCAGTGTTTCCCTGTTCTATACTTAATAATCCATTTTTTTGTTTTATTTTTTATTCAATATCCATTAAAATTCATTTTTGCTAGTTTCTAAACTGCCATTTTCTCATTTAACTACTAGTTATTCTCCTAGTTCTGCATCTAGCAGTTACGACTGGTATACTCCTACTGATAGTAATATCAAGCAATTACTAGATAAGCAATTTACATCATAATTCAGGTCATTAATGAATTAGTAACAAGGCAGAATCTTGGCTGCCCTGAGCAGGCTATTAAAGACCAGAAGAAATGGCTTTAGAACAAATTTGAAAGGAAAATGAATTTTATTTTTCTATTTTTAAAAATGTATAAAATCAGAGTCTATTGTAATTTGTCACCTAAAGAATGAGGAGGAATTCATTATATGTTAGCAGGGACTAATAGTTTTTTAGAAAGAGAAGTCTAATTTGTGTGCAAAAACCTGGAGGGAAAAGACAGTATAGACCCCTTGAAAATCCATTCTTTGAGAGTTCATTGTGGCTAAAGTTAGAGAATAAAGGTACAAAAAAGATAGTCTGAGTAGAGAGAGAGAGAGATGAGGGTAGACAAGCAAATAGATGCCAGACCTTCCAGAGCACTTGACCTTGAAAAATCACTTAACTCCCATCCTCAGTTTTCTCACTGGTAAAAGGGTACAATGAAACTTGCCTTGCCAGCAGCAGTAAAAGTAAAGTGGGTAAAGCTCCTAGCTCCTCACACACAATGGTCTCAAAAATATTTACAAGTAATTTTTAATATTCTTTATGTGGTGAAAAATTTGTCATTAGAACATAGAATAAAAAGAGTAAGTTGACTAAAGATTGTTTAATGGGCACGTATTATAGTTTATTAATTATCTTGATTGGCCAAAATTGTGAAAATTTAGTGAGCTAATCAGTCAGACTTTTATTTTTGGTTACTTTATTACTGAGTATTTAAACTAGAAAAGCCATAAAACTAGTATTAGAGGTTATGAAATCTTTTATCCTACTTGATGTGAACAGGGTGCTTCTAATTAAGAGTGTAGAGATGGCTTCGCAAAGGCATCTAGAGATAATTTTCTTTGATTAAATGAATGCCAAGTTTTAGATTAGGAGCCAAATATATCTTTTCTACCTCTTTAACTTGGCATAAATGAACACAAATATATATTAAATATTCATTATAAATAGGCTTAAGTGACATATGTAGACATACAAGTGACTAGGTTGTCTATTAAAGTAGAAATGTAATCTTCAGTCAGTTCAAGAAATAAAACTTGGTTGTCTGTGGTTCAACTAGGTACAGGGCTAGGTGATAGGATTAAAAAGATGGATGAGACAGTCTATTCCCCTGACTTTGCAGTCAATTTTTCTCCTTTTTGATTTCTAGATAGAATTGAATATTGCAAAGGGTATAGACTAGGAAGTTTGGAGGAAGTGGAGAAGGGAGAGGGAAGTAGTTTGGAGCGCTTTAGTGAACTTTAGTCAGGTCTGGAATCATGAGTAGAAATCTGGTGAAGAATGGGTATAATGTAGAGGAGTACATTGATCTCCACACCCCAGACTATTATAGGGCATGTGACTTGATGCAGGAATGAACGTAATAGATACTGAGCTCTATTGGCTCTATTCTGTCAAAAGAGGTTTTTAAAATCAGTATATTTCTTGTTAAACATACTTATCACCTTATTTTTGACCAATGATATTATCATTAAGCGGAGTCTGTCTCTTCTACAAGCAGAGAAATAAGAGAGATAAGGAGAGTTGCCCTTTAAACAGGAAGGTCTTGTCTTAGAGTACTCAAATATATGTGAGATGAATAATGCTGTTTACATAACATGGCAAGGCTTCCATTGGTTTTGCAAGACCTTATTTGATGATCTAAGTACATGTGATCATTTTTCAGGGAGAGATGCTTAGGACGCCTTTTTTTTTTTTTAATTTTGAAATGTTCGATACTGTTAAACCGGTAGATACTGTAATATATTCTTGAGGTAAGACGTAATGATGCATTTTTAATATGATTTTTGTTTTCTGTTTTCTTTTTTTCTATCATCTAAAACTTATTTTGTGATGATATACTTCAAAAAATTATCAGCTTTTTTCAATACAGTTATGAATTTATTGTGACATTGACATTCTCATTATTTTTTTCCCTATTTGATAGATTAAGATCTGACATTTTATTTTCCTATGAAACTTTAAGAATTGTAAACAACAACTAATCTTTTGTTACAGTTGTGTGGCAAAATAGAAGAGAGGCAGTGAACTTGAGTCAGTTTCATTGTGTACTAGAGGTTGAGAAAGCCAGTAATTTACTTCCTTTATCAAGTATTTTCTGTTGTACACACAAGTCACTTGGATTTTTTGGCTTATATCGCTCTGCTTGTTGATAATAATGCTTAGCTGTCAATCTATCTTTAAACCTCGGACATCTTTTTGGGAAATAGGATAAACTATGTTGATCTGCTGAAACAATTTGTTATTTACTAAAACTTGAATGCCTATCCTTAAAAATCAAGTGCTGGAAATGAGTTTAAGATATCAACCAACCTAATTTGTGTATATTTGGTGAAGTCCTGATTTATCAATCCCAAAGTAATGGATTTTGAAAGAAGTGGTTTTGTTTCACATCATGAATTTTAAATGTTTGTTATGTGCTATAAATAAACTGCTGTCTTTTCCTACCCTATTCACGGAAAACCTGCTTTACTGCATTCTTTTCCCCACAGTTTTATTAAAGTATAATTGACAAATAAAAATTACATGTATTTGTGGTGTATAATGTGATGTTTTGATATGTGCTGTTCTACGGCTCTCTTATTGAACATTTGTATTATATCTCTTTATATGTATTAGATATATAGTACATACTAGTTGTTCATTTTCCTGTTATAATGTTTTTTTTTGTTTGTTTTTGTTTTTTACCAACTAACAGTAACTAACATTCTACTATTTTTTTTTTCTTTCACCAGTTTCTTAAACAATTAGGTTTACATCCTAACTGGCAATTTGTTGATGTATATGGGATGGATCCTGAACTCCTTAGCATGGTACCAAGACCAGTCTGTGCAGTGCTACTTCTCTTCCCTATTACAGAAAAGGTAATTGTTAAGTAAGATACAAAGTTTCTGGTAAATACAGTTTTTTCAAAAAATTTTTTACAAACTTTTTATAATGTTTTTAGTAAATACAAGCTTTAAGAGCAAATGGTCCCCTTATTGCATAAAATCAGGCAATCTGGGCAGTAAGGAAATCTTAAAAATGTTTTATTAAAGAGACAATATTTAGATTTTGATTTATAGATTGATAGTGAAGCCCTACGTTAGTCTTTTAAGCTTGGCTAGTTATCTTTTATAAAATGTGGTTACTTTGCCTCAACTGTGTTTTGATGTGACATTTAATCACATTTTGATTTACATATTTTAGAAATTCTAAGTACTAGAATCTTAAATTTTTTTCAATATATATAAAAAAGAAATCTCCTTTGCTTATTTTAAGGAGATAGGGGAAACTGATAACATGGGTTACATTATTTTCAAATAAACTTGATTTGGGTGGGAATCGCTAAATTCAGATACAGTTTAGTTGGCAGATTTAGGATGTTTGGGCGATTATAAATAGCTATTCTTAGATCTCTGTATTTAAATTCAAATCCCCATATTTTAGTCCTTTCTTCTAGAATGATGTCATAAAATATATATATATATCTATAAAAAATGGAGCCAGAACTTTTAAGTGCATTTTAAAACAACTTTTGCATCTACATCCTTCTGAATTTTATTTATTAATTTTATTTAATTTATTTTTTTAGGGACAGGGTCTCACTCTGTTGCCCAGGCTGGAGTACAATGGCGTGATCATAGCTCACTGGCGTGATCATAGTGTCAAACTCCTGGGCTTGAGTGATTCTCTCACTTCAGCCTCCCAAGTAGCTGAGACTACAGTCACCACCATGTCCAGCTAATTTTTAAAATTTTTTATTTTTCGTAGAGATAGTCTCTCTCTGTTGCTCAGGCTGTTCTTGACCTTCTAGTCTCAAGTGAACCTCCCTCCTTGGCCTCTCAAAGTACTGATTTTTATTTTTAAACTTAGAAACAATAGGATGAATTCAGTAGTTATAAAAAATGAAGAAGTAAATGTTTGGGAAAATGTGGGAGAAATGTGTTGATGATTTGGCATATACATGCTCATGTCATCCTATTCTTCAGGAGTAAATGGAGCCAAATTTCACAGAAGTTAAAAATTGGGCTTTGCTCAATCCTAGAAATTCCTGGATCATTTTCTTTATCCCATACCTAATTAGCCTCAATTCAAGATAAATATTAAATAACATCGAAAATATTCTCTCTTCTACTTAAAGATTCTACAAAACAATTTTTTTAAAAAAGGAAATGGTATTTCTTTGTATTTGCTATTCGTAATATTCATAGAAATTTAAAGTTAGGAATTTCTGAGTGATTATCCAAATCCCTACTTTTAGTGGTAAGGTTGTGATTATTCTTAAATTTATAGTAGAGTAAAACAGAAATTTCAGTTTATTCTCTCTTAGTTCAGTGTTGTTTTCACCTTTTTTTTTTTTTTTTTTTTTTCAATTTTTAGTTTAGGTCAAGAAATTTTTAGGTTTTTTTTGAGACAGAGTCTCACTCTGTTTCCTGGGTGAATGCTGTGGCGTCAGCCTATCTCACAGCAACCTCAAAGTCCTGGGCTCAAGCAGTCTTCCTGCCTCAGCCTCCTGAATAGCAGGAATACAACACCATGCCTGGCTAATTTTTTCTGTTTTTAGTAGAGATGGGGTCTCGCTCTTGCTCAGGCTGGTCTGGAACTCCTGAGCTCAAGCGATCCTCCTGCCTCAGTCTCCCAGAGTGCTAGGATTACAGGCATGAGCCATCATGTCTGGCCTATTTTCACCTTTTTTGATTACTAAAATAAGCAAATAGATAACTATCCCAGCACCCCAATTGTGAAGAGCAGTAAAGAATTGAAAAAAAATCAGTTGCTTAAAGCTTAGGTTTTCTTAGCTGATATGATACAAATATGAATTTATTGTCTCAGTTGTAAATTTCCCAAACCACTGGTTTTTATTACCTACCTTTTTTTTTTTGAGACAGAGTGTCGCTTTGTTGCCCTGGCTAGAGTGAGTGCCGTGGCGTCAGCTTAGCTCACAGCAACCTCAGACTCCTGGGCTTAAGCGATCCTACTGCCTCAGCCTCCCGAGTAGCTGGGACTACAGGCATGCGCCACCATGCCTGGCTAATTTTTTCTATGTATATTTTAGTTGGCCAGATAATTTCTATTTTTTTTTTTAGTAGAGACGGGGTCTCGCTCTTGCTGAGGCTGGTCTCGAACTCCTGACCTCGAGCGATGCACCCGCCTCGGCCTCCCAGAGTGCTAGGATTATAGGTGTGAGCCACCGCGCCCGGCCTACCTACCTTTTTTTTTGGTAAAGGATAAAAATTAGATTTGCTATCTTTCATTTATTGCATCATCAGTATTAAAAATCATATTATCCTTATCAATAGGACTTCTTCATTTAGTAGATTATCAGAACTCAAAAAACTTGGACCTATTGCTAGTAAAAACACAATTCTAAAGTATTTATACAAGTAAATAGATTATATAAACATATATTTATGTAAGTATTTATACTTATTTATAAAGTAAGGAATATAAGTAGCAGGTACTACTTATTGATACCTCTTACAATTTGGTAGATTCCTATTTCAGCTCACAAGTGACATATTACAAGATTACTCAGAGGATATCTAGTGCATGTTTTAGGAGATACAAAGCATTTCAGTCTTCTAAGTTCTAATTTAGAAATTGAATATGTAGTTGTTCATGAATGACTTATGCTTACTAATAGCAAAGAAACTGTCATGGATACCTCATTATTCTTTAAATAAAGTCAAATGATAGTGTTTTTTAAAAGATAAATTTTGTGTATATTTGAGATTTATAACATGATGTCATGGGATTCATGTACGTAGTAAAATGGTTATAATAGTGAAGCAGATTAACATCTATCATCTCACATTGTTACTTGTGACAAGAGAAGCTAAAATCCACTTATTTGGCAAAAATCCCTAATACATTATATAATTTTATTAACTTTAGTCTTCATGTTGTCCATTAGATCTCTGGACTTGTCCATCTTACATATCTGCTATTTTGTATCCTTGGGCTACGTACATCTTCTTATTTTCTCCTTCCCCCACCCTTGTGGTAACCACTGTTTCATTCTGTGTGTATTTGAGCTCTTTTTTTTTTTTTTTTTATTCCACATACCACATATAAGTGAGATCCTACAATATTTTCTTTCTGGCTTAATTCACTTAGCATAATGTCCTCCAGGTCCATGCATGTTGTAGGAAATGGCAGGATCTCCTTTTTTGAAGCTGAATAATATTCAGGGGTGTGTGTGTATGTGTGTCACATTTTCTTTATCCATTCCGCCATCCATGGGCTTTTAGGTTGTTTTCATATCTTGGCTATTGTGAATTATGCGGCAGTGAACATAGGGGTGCAGGTATCTTTAAAACGTGGTGATTTTGTCTCCTTTGGGTATATGCCCAGAAGAGGAATTGCTGGGTCATATGATAGTTCTATTTTTAATTTCTTTAGGAACTTCCATACTGTTTTCCATAATGGTTGAACCAATCTACATTCCCACCAACAGTATACTAAGGTTCTCTTTTTCCACACCCTTACCAACATTTATATTGCTTGTCTTTTTGATAATAGCCATTAATGATGGTGTTTTGAATGTATCCTTTATAATAGTGCATACCAGCCAGTGAATCACAGCTAATGAGGCTATAAATTTATTTCTCTTTGTCAATTATGTCTCTTGACCTTGTGTTTTTTTCTTCTGGCTGCTATAATTACTTTTCCTTTTTTCCTATACTTGTTTTGGATCATTTTGGGATTTTTTTCTAAGCATTAAATCTTGAGAAGTTATCATACCTTTACATTGTCAACAGGAACATTAATATTACAGCAAACTAAATTCTAGAACTATATAAACTTTTTAGCATAAACCTTAATATACTGAACCTCTCCAGTTTTTATCAACTGAATTTATATGAATAAATTAATGTTGATTTATTCTGAAAATGTTACTTAAAGTTTAATTTAGAACCAATTCATAAAATCCATATCTTAGATATATTTGTTCAAAGCAGTTTCTTAATTCTGGGTTTTCAATATATATCATTTGTTTCCTTTATTGCAGGGATCAGCAAAAATTTCCTATAAATGGCCAGTTAGTAAATATTTTCGGCTTTGTAGGCCTTAAAGTTACTGTTGTAAGTGTATTCAAGTTTGCCTTAAAAATAGCCATAGAGAATACATAAATGAAATTTTATGAAAACAGGCAGTGGGCCAGATTTGGCCAGTGGGCTGCAATTAGCTAACCTCACTTTGTTAGAAACTGAAAATTACAGGCAAACAATAAACAATAATAAAACCATCTTTCTATCCCCCCTTGCCCATTTTTTAAGCTCTTTGTTATTTTTAACCTGAGATACAGAAACATTAAGTAATTTGCTGAGGTCCCACAGTTAATATTGGCTGAGCAGGGTGTGGGCCCAAGCAGTCTGTTGTAGAGGCTACACTTTTGACGTTTATCATTATACCCTATTGCTTTTATAACCAGTTATACAATAGATGATGGTTAATGTTAGTTATGATTATCATATGGTTATATAGTGTGAATTTTATTAATATAGTATGACTTTCAAAAAGGAAAAATATTATTGCCAATGATAAACAATATAGAAATATAACAGTAGAAAGTGAAAATCTTCCAGTAATCTCTTGGCTCAAAGATAACTTCTGTTAAGTTTTTTCATACCCTTTCAGACTTTTCAATGCATAAATAAAGTAAATATTTTAAAAACATAAATGGGAATCATATTAATATATACTGACCTAATATTACTCTATAATCATGGACAGAGTTCTAAGTCGGAGTGTATAAATCCACATCATTCATCTTAAAATGCTTTATAATATTCTATGATACTATAATAGATGTGTTACGTATAATATATTAACCAAATCTTCAGTGATGAATACTGAAGACTTTTCCAGTTTTATATTCTTAAAACTGTATATATCTCATTGTACATTTTTAAGATTATGTCTTAAGCCAGACTTCTACAAAGGAAATTGCTTGTTAGAAGGCTGTGAACATTCAAAATGTTAATACACATTGCTTTATGCCCTCTAGCATAGTTGTACAAAAGTATACTTTTAGTAAGAGCATATGAGAATGCCTTTTTGCCCATACCCTTACCATCACTGGGTCATTCTTTAATCTTTTGTCAGTCTGGTAGGTGATAAATTAATTCTTTAATTTTAAGCCTGTTTTTTAAAAAATAAGGTTCATCGTATGCATTTTTTCTTTTACAAACCATTTGAGTCATTTTAAATGTATTATTTTCCACATGTAAACTGATGACTTTTTATTTTAAATAGTATGAAGTATTCAGAACAGAAGAGGAAGAAAAAATAAAATCTCAGGGACAGGATGTTACAGCATCAGTATATTTCATGAAGCAAACAATCAGCAATGCTTGTGGAACAATTGGACTGATCCATGCTATTGCAAACAATAAAGACAAGATGCACTTTGGTAAATAATTTTTCATTACTGCTTGTTTTTCCCCCTTAAGATATAAGTTCATTTCATTGAGCAGTAGGTGGTGCTCTAATTCTTTCTTTCAAACTATAAAATAAAGCATTCCCCTCTTCTTTCTTCTATAATGGGAATGTATGTACTGTTAGAAGAAATATTACTCCTTCCTGTTCTTTTGTATTGATAAACAGAAGCTCAACAAACAGATACTTAAGGCTTATAATTTATCCCAAGATTCTTACATTCCTAACTTACTAGAGAAAGGCTTTTGCCTGAAGAATACTTCTAGTATTTTCATATATTGGTCTCTACTATATTAAGCCTTTTTAATTTTATTTTCTTTGATATTCTTAGAATCTGGATCAACCTTGAAAAAATTCCTGGAAGAGTCTGTGTCAATGAGCCCTGAAGAACGAGCCAGATACCTGGAGAACTATGACGTCGGTACCTTCTTTCTGTCTTGATCTTATATGTGGGCAAAGTTTTGTGGGCTTGTAGATTCTGCTTGGAGATTTGTCTTAAAACCATAGTTTTGAGCAATTATGGGTTTAATGTATCCATTAAAAAAGGCCTTTTGTACTTCTCAGGTAACTTTATCTGAAATATCCCTAAATACTGGTAAATTTCCACTTCTTTTCCTAGTCTAGAGCTGAATGGGCAGATAAAAGTAGTTTGATTTACAAATTAATAAAATATAATTGTCCCTTACCATTCCCTTCCTGTAATAAATATATGCTTGGTAGTACCTTATGTGTCTTTTACTGGGAATCTGGAACAAGGCTGAAGACAAAAAGAAAAAACAAAGTCTTCGAGGGAGATGTTAGGCCGTATTCTAGCTATTTTATCGTGTGATAACTAGGCTATATAATCTAGATTTAAATGATTGTACCACGTCATAGAACTGTTTTAAAATGATTTTTAAAATTTACTTTTGAAATTGATTTTTCTTTTGAAAGCTTTTTACCTTTTAATAACATTATTAAATAGATCATAAGTTCTTTGAAGTTAGAAGCCGTGTAGTGTACAAATTATTTGGCTAGAACAATGCCTTCTGTAGAGTTGGTGCCCGATAAATTAATTAATTTGATCATGTTGTTTAGCATTCCAGTATACTTTATTTAAATTTTTTTTTTAAAGAAAACTTAGAGACTTCATAAAACATCTTTATTATACATAAAAATAAAATAAACAACATAAAAGTCACTAGTAATCCTACCAATGAGTGGTAGCTAACCAATAATATTTTTATAGGAAGTATATATATGTTTATACACGATTTTTCAAGTAAAAATTTGATCACACTGTAATATTGTTTTATAACTTGCTTTTTTCACTTAACTTATCACAAACGTATTACATACCAGTAAGTATATATTTGATATTATTTAATGGCTGCATAGCTTTCCATTATATAGTATTTTATTTAATCAATAAATTATTGTTAGAAATTTAATAGTTTTCCCTCTTACAATTTAAAAAAATACTGCAAGGTACATCATTGTAGCTAAATCTTTGCAAGTATCCTTGACTATATATAATTATCTGCAATTATATGTAAATATATAAACTCCTAGAAGAGAAATTGCTGGATCAAACAGTTTGCATGTTTTTATGGCTTGGATACTTATTGCCAATTTGCCATTCATAAATATTGTACTTTCACCTGTAATTTACTATTGTGCCCATTTCTCTGCATCTTTGCAAATAGTGAGTATTATAAGAGGTTTTTTGTTGTTGTTGTTTTAATTCAGGAAACTAAATTCTCTAGCTTCTGATAAATGCATGCTTTTTGCTCCACATTTCTAAATTGCTGACTGAAACTGCATGTTTACGGAGCATGGGATCTGGAGAAACAGTTGAGATGAGCTTAGTCTCTCCCTGTGAGATGCTTACTTTATTGTACTTTCAATTGAATAAAATGTTAAATGTTAGTTCTGACAAGTAAGTAAGTTAAATGACTCCTACTTATACCCAGAAATTACAGATAATCAGATATTTAATTTCCTAAGTCTTCAGAGATTTGTGTGTTGTTGGACAGTATAGCAATTTGATTACCCAGATAGTCTTAAGTATCTAGTATTACTGTTCCTAAATTACCTCCAATTTGTTGTTTCTTTATAAGACTTTACATGTTAAAATTTAGTTTTGTTTTTTTCATTTAAAAAGTTGGATATAGTCATTTTTTTCTTATAAACACCTTGTATTCTTATTACAGGCTATTCGAGTTACGCATGAAACCAGTGCCCATGAAGGTCAGACTGAGGTATTTCACATTTTTAAAAAAATTTTTCTTGCTATGTGTAAATTTAACCATGGTATAAGACATGTAGTTTTAGAAAATTACTTGGCCTTTTTTTTCCTTTGAGGGAATTTTCTTAAACAAAAGCAGTCACAAAGTAGCATGAGAACATGTTTTGACAAGCCATTAACATGCTACTTATCTGTAATCTCAGTTCATCTAATCATTTAGACAGATCACAGATTGTGTGCTGTTTGCTTTGGTTAACAGGTGGTCTGCGTCCTCCCTATCAGATTCTTTTGACTTCTAAGTATTTTGAGAAAAATACCTGCACTATTGTATAGTTAGATAGCCTCTATGATTTTCAAGAGTCTTCATCATGCCTAGCTTTCAACAAAACACCGCATCTCTTTGGTCAATAAATCTCTTCTGGAGTAATGTAATGATCTTTACCATCTTACTCTATTAACTAGTTTAGCTGGGTCACTTCTCCTTTCCCTCGCTTGCTTCTTTTTTCATTTATTGGTTTCCCTCATTCTCTCCTTCCATTTTTTTCTTTCCTTTCTTCTTTCTCTTTTTCCTTCCAGCTCTCACTCTACCACTCCTAGGGAAAGTTTGTCAGAAGGTGTTTTAATCAAAATGAATAGAATTTAATTAAAGCTGTTTGATGTGTTTATAGTACATTTAAGTATTAAGACGAGGGAATTACAGATTTTCTTCTTCCTCATCCCATGTTTGGGTTGAAACCACACTTTTTCATGTACAAGATGACATTGCCTTTCTACCTTAAAAATACTGGAAAAAATACCTCATTTTAAAATACTGATTTTAAATATTCAGACTACCTTCAAAAACATTTTTTAAGGAGAAATCAGTTTGATAATATGACATACCTGCAATTATTCTTAGACTGAACTGAATAACTGTGAATACTGAAACCACTTAGGAATTGATATTAATTTTCTCTATAATTATACCTTCTTGGTTGCTCTCAGGTGCTGCTTTCAAAGGAGTGGACTATTGTTTTTGACTAAGTTTATGCATACACATGCATAAGTGGCATATCTAAATGTCTTTAACACCAGGTTGGAAATTAATGAATTGCTCTGGTTGTTGTATTGCTTTCTATGATCCTGAACATATTCTTAATCTTCACTATGCTTTGCTTTTTTGTTTGCAAATTTACAGTGTTAAAATTAATGATGATGAGGATCAGCATAAGATTCTAAGATATGAACACATTTACTTATAATAAAGCAATTACATGCTTTAATACATATTCACTTCAAAAAATATTTATTGTTGTAATATCTCTCATGCCTCCTGTTTGGAGCTTCATTTAAAGTATGGCTTTAACTGAAATTTCTTTCTAGATGATGTTCACATCTCTTTTTCCAAACCTAAACTCCTTCATTCTTTCCAGTCTTAGGTGCCTATTCAACAGTGTCTGAATGACTCATCATATTTTAGAATGCACTTGTCTTTGTTTGATCTTATTATCTGCGTCTTATACTTTGTCTTCCCTTTTTTCCCCCTGTTTCTATAAGTTATATAGTTCTATCATACATTTTCCCCACTATAACTAACTTAATACAAATTTGTTTAACTTCTTGTTTGGAAGGTCAGCTTCTTACACAGATTCTTGGTCTTTATTCTAGTTCTCACTAATTTTTACACAATTCTGCTGGATTACCTTTCCTGAAATGTATCTGAATCAGTTGGCTACTCAGATTTTTCTAGGGATTTCCTATGTAGAGCAGTGATTCTCAAGGGAAAGTGAAGGTAGAAGTTAGGATTTTCTGGAGGGCTTTTTCAAACTACTGTATACTCCCATAAGAATTAATCTTTTCTTTTCCTTTCTCATCTGCTACAATTTAGGATCACTATTAGAGTGAACAATATTTTTGATGTATATTATAGCCCCAAAAGTTATTTGGGTGAAAAAAAGAGTTTGAGAATTATTCCTCAAGCCTATGCAATCAATTTCAGCCTCTTTAGCTTAGCTGCATTCAAGGTTTTCCTAACCCTGTCTTTCTAACTTTTTAAGTGTTTCTCTTTAAATAGTTCTCTATAGACATTGCTTATTTTATTATTGATATTCTTTATTTCTTGCAGTACCCTCTTTCTGAAAATAATTTTTCCCTCAATCTCTGAACTTTCTACTTCTACCTGTCCTTCAAGACTCAGCTTAAATATGACCTTCAGCATGAAGCAGTCCATGTTATCCTACCTGGATATATTTTATCCTTTCTGTGAACTCTTTTATATGACTCCTCCAACTATTTGCATTTTAGCTACTTTTTAAATATTCTTTTTCATTTATTTAAGATGTGTATTTTTTCACATTTTTAACAACTCTGAAAGTGAAATGTATCTTACAATTGGTGCATAATTTGCTTGGTGTTATTCCCTTCTTTGTGATCCATAAAATGATACCTCTTATAACCAATGATGCCTTAGTTTGATGAAATATGGTATCATATCTCTCTTCCTGTGACTCTTAGGCCTAGGCTTAGTGTCTGATTCATTATTGCATGCTCCAATTATTCAACACCATTCCTTGCACACAGGTACAACACATGTTTATTAATTCACTAGAAATAGCTCAGAACTTTCCTCAGTAGTATAAGAACTACAAAAAAAGGGCAAATCTTAGTTTTCAGTAGTCCCATGAGTAAACGAAACATATCCATTAGTCATTGTTCCTCAATAGGACACTGTTAACATTTTGTAAATGGTTTAATTCTTTGTTGTGTGGGACTGTTTGGTACATTCCAGGGTAGAATATAGTGGCTTCCAGTCACTATATGTTAGTGACTCCCAGTCACTGAGAGAACAAAAACCCACGCCATACGTTCCCAAATCCATTTGTCAATTAAAACCCCTGCACTAGGTACTGTTTCTCTGATTATCTAATTTGAGGTTCATCTACCATCTATGGGCTTAAGAATCTTTGACATATTATCATCTTCATTGCTCTCTATATTCCTGCCTACTGACTTTTGTCAGTTCCTACAAAATACATAGGTCTTTCCTGTCTGCATTAGTCTGCTTGGGCTATCATAACAAACTAGGTGGCTTACCAGGTGGCTTAAACGAAAGAAGTTTAAGAGACTAGTTTAAACAACAGAAATTTATTTTCTCAAAGTCCTAGAGGCTAGAAGTTCAAGATCAAGGTGCCAGCTGGGTTGGTTTCTAGTGAGAGATCTGTCTCTGGCTTATAGAGAATTGCCTCTTGCTATACCCTTACATGGCCTTTCCTCTGTGTGCACATGAAGAGAAACAGAGATGGATCAATCTGGTGTCTCTTCCCCTTCTTATAAGGACACCAGTCCTAGCAGATTAGGGCCCCATCCTTGTGACCTTATTTAACTTTAATCCCCTCCTGAAAGGAGATAATTAAATACAGACACATTGTAGGTTAGGGCCTCAACCTGTGAATTTCGGGAGGACATAATTCAATCCGTAACACCATTTTTGGGCTTTCTGAAAACTCTGTACCCTACTGGGTGTAGTCTTCCTCTTTTGGTGCCTTCTTGTCTTTCAGGTCTCACTTTAAAAGTTGTTTTTTAGAGAAGCCTTCTTTCATCACTGTTAGGTAGATCCTCCTATCTTATTTTCTATCACAAAATCCTGTTTATTTTTTCCCTAGTACTTTTAAATAATCTACAATAAGCTTTTTCTTCCTTTTATTTATTCTGCTCACTTACTAGAATGTAAGTCCTGTGAGGGGATAGGCTTTGTTTGTCATGTTTACTTTGAATCCTCAGGACAATGCTGGACATATACAGGCATTTATAAAAAATTACATAGTATAAAGGTAAAATGACAAGGTGTAGGGTTATATGTTGACTCCACTGCCTGTTAGCTTAGGCAAGATACTTTCCTCAGTGGAAAATGGAGATAATAGCATCCACCTTATGGGATTGCTGTGAAGTGAAGATGAATGAGTTAATCATGTAAACTGCTTAGAATAATGCCTAGTATTTAATGGGCATTCAATAAATATTAGGTGGTAATTTTATTTTATTAGGCATTCAGAAGAATGAATCTGAATGGCAGAGAGGAGGCTAAAGTAGAAGGGTGAAGCCACATCAAGGGGGGCTTGGATTTTATATACAGAGAGCCACCAAAGGTGGTGCATTTAGTTTTCAGCATGTTGAGTTGAAGGTGAATTTTTAGATCATCTGTGTAGGAGTTTAAAGCTCAGGTGAGATATTTAGAGTCTTTGTATTTAGGTGGTGGTTAGAATCTTGAGAATTCAATACAGGAAAAATAGTGGTGGATCAACAACAAACCCCTGGGGCATGTGGGTGTTAAAGGAGTGGGTAGAGGAAGAGGAGCCAGTTATAATACAGTGTAATAGCAATTTCAGTCATCGCTGACATCAGTGATACTCTCTGTCAGAACATTTTCATGGGAATGGAGGAGGCAGGCACCTTACTGCATGCTGAGATTTGTAGACTAAATGAGAAATCAGTAAGTTGAGCCACCAAAATACAATAGTCTTTTCAGAAGATTGGCCGTAGTGTGCTACTGTAATTGTTTACTTCTATGTTTTTCCCCACCCAGCCATCCCACTATGATTGTCTGGCAGACATTGAGTAATCCAGAAATTTGGACAGTAGTCTCACCTCACTTATGCTTCATTAACTTATACTCAAAGGTATTGCTTTCATTTTTCACTTAAGATTACAAAGATAAAAGAGCAACAATGGGATATGAGGAAATAATGAGGAAATTACATTATTAGTGGCAGAAAGAGTTCTTTCTTTTCTTTTCCTTTGATCTTTCCACTTGCTACAACCACCATTTTATAGAGTATTCTAGTTAGAATAAGATAGTGCTATTGGATTTGTATCTCTTAATAATGCTATAGGAGTTTGATATTATGTGCCATTTAATTCCTATTAGCAACCCTATGAGTTATTACCATTATCCCCTTTAACAGATGAAGCAACTGAGGCACAGAAAGGTGTGGCTCCTTGCCCCAAGGCCACATATCTGCTAAGTGGCAGGGCCAGGATTTGAGCTCAGACAGTTTGGCTGCAGAGTCCAATTCCAGCCACTCTGTCCTCCTCACCCTCTACCTCCAAACACACACTTGCAATAAAAGTTTGGCAAGCTGATTTTGTAGCAGTTCTGTTAAGACCAGTGCTTTGCATTAGTCTAAAATGATGATTTATATCCTAGCTTAGGATAGGAAACAGATTGAGAAACAGTAAATTGATAGTTTTTCAGTCACTCCCAATTTTCATCTCTTAATATAGTGGTTTTATGATTTGATTTTGAAGCGCTATGTTGGAAAAATTAATAATAAAATAAGAAAATAAGAAAGCTAAGCTTTCAATCAACTAAGATGTTGATCACATGTATAGTATGGTAATGTGGTCCTACACTAAAATACGGTTGAATGTTTTGATGGAAAAATAATTGCTGATTTTGAAATTACTGTAATCAGGCATATGCATTCCCGGGTAAGCAATTTACAAATGAGTGTATACAGTCAGTCCTCTATATCCATGGATTCCACATCCATGGATTCAATCAACTATGGGCCGAAATTATTTGGGAAAAAACATTTTTTTTCCTTGTCATTATTCCCTAAACAATACAGTATAACAAATATTTAAATAGCATTTACATTGTATTAGGTATTATAAGTGATCTAGAGATGATTTAAAGTATATGGGAGGATGTATGTGCTTAGGTTATGTGTAAATACCACACCATTTTATACAAGGTACTTGAGCATCTGTGGATTTTGGTATCTGCACGGTGTCCTGAAACTAATCCCCAACGGATACCAAGAAATGAGTGAATATCCATCCTAACCAAGTCCTTTCAGGGTGACTGTAGAATAATAGGTTGGCAGGAAGTTCCAAGTTAATATGGTCTGGCATTCCACTAAAGTATTTGGCAGATTAAAAGAGCTCCTTCTTTTAGACTTTTCTATTCAGAGAAGAAGATTCTAAAAAGTGTTTTTTATATTGAGAACAAATATCAATGATGCAATAAGGGAAAGAGTCTGTGAGTCAAATGCGAAGGCAAGAAAAAAAATCCAAAAGGGTATTTTATTTGCCTTCAGACCCTGCTTTTATTTCATTGATACTTAACTAACAAGTAATTTTTAAAGTTTATGATTTGTCCATATTAATCTAGGAGGCAGCTCACATATGAGTAGAGATCTCCTAAAGATGTATTGTTTAATTTTTATAAAAAGAATAAGTTTATTATACTGCCTAGAACCATCTATGTTAATTAAGAGTAATAATGAAAAATAGCAGCACAGTTGTTTTTTTTTTTCTATATTTAAATAAACATGCCAGTATGGAAAATATAACAAAAAACCACATTCAGCCTTTATGTATATTTACTGTCCTTTTTAGTGTACTTTAAAAACCACTGGGATTAAACAATTTTGTGGGACTTTTTTCTTTTCTTTTTTTTTTTTTTGGACTTTTTTCTTAACATACTATCTTGAGTATTTGTTTAAGTAAAATCTCTTCATAAATAATTCTTTGTGACTGTTTAGTGTCTTGTGAGTGAACCATAATTTACTTTCCATTTCCTTAACTTTTAATGTTAATAGTATTTTCAGTTTTTCAGGTTAAAAATATAACTTCATTGAATATCCTTGTTTATCCAAGTATTCATTTAGGTTCTTTCTTTAAGGTGGTTTCTTGTAGGTGGAATTACTAACTCAAAGGGATGAACATTTTTACAGTTTTTGTTCCATAATGTGAAATTATCTTTCTTTCATTTGATCAATCAAATAACCTGTTTGAGCACCTACTATGTTAGAAATGTGCTAGGAATTGTATATACAAAGATGAGTAAGACATAGTTTTGTGTCTTCAAACATCTTTTACTTCAGTGGTGACAACAGCTTCAAAAATAGCCCTTGCCAGGATTGAATTCTCTTTCTAAATTTTTGCTTGTTTGATAGAGGGAAATAATATGTTTGATTGCTACTTATACTTAAAAGGTCCTTCTTTAGTAAAACTTTATGAAGTGAGATGAAATAAGTTTAAATTATGAAATAAAATTATAATTAATTTACAATGAAATATGTAATCTATCTTGGTTAGTGTTGTTGACCTATAAAAGAAGGTTTATGTAACCATTGAGTAAGCAATGGATTACTTCTGATTTCAAGTATGTGATCATGAATATGTATATATAATTAAAGATACATCGTGTGTGTGTGTGTGTATCTGTATTTTAAATTTAAGAAAATCCTGTTAGAATCTTGTTGGCTTTTTTGGCCTAGCTAGACTGTCAGTGGAGGTAAATAGTTTAAAGTTTCGTCTTTATTAGATGTATAAGTATGGTGGCATGGCTTCATTTTACTCTGAAGTATAGTTTTTAGTTATTTATATTGAAGTTATAAGGAGCTAGCAGAAATCATTCCAATAAGCCAAAAATGATTCACACACATATAAATTTAGGTGTTTACATATTTATTTCCCTTCTTTTGGGATTTATTTTCTTCCTGCCATTATTTTGACAGAAACTGAAGCTATTAGGAAGAAACTTAGTTCTTGTATAAGATAAAATTTAAGTTCCTGATTATCTTGGAAGAATCAGATGGAAGCAGTACAAGGAACTCTGATGAAAAGTATCATGCAGTTTAAGTTGTATAGTCCAGTTTTATCAAGAAGTATGAAACTGCAATTTTCTTATCTTTCTTTTTTTTCCTTTACTTGCCATACCCCATTTTCTTTATTCCAACATGACTTAAGGTAAATCTTTTGGAGCCTACTTTATTCCATTCTTAAAACTGAGCAATGCTCTAGGACTCCTTAGCTTATTATAATTTGTTTTGCCTCTGTCTCCTTTTTTTGTTGTTGTTTCTTCTGCATATCATTTCCTGAACAGAGGCCTTACCGTTCATTCCCTACCGCGCTTCTTCCCGCTCCCTATATTCTTCCCTTTCCTTCCCTTCTTCTCTCCCTCCTTCCCTCTCCCTCTCTCTTCTTCCTCTCTCACCTTCTTTCTTCTTTTCTAATATGAGAATTTTAGAAATGGAGATATTAAATTATTACTTATTTTAAAGGAAAGTTTTTTTTACCAAACTTGTTAGTTCATCCTTTCAGATCTGACTAGGTGTAACTCTTCTGTCTAAAAATGCCTTTAACAATAAAAACAAAATTGAGGTTGTATTTGGGGATGGTGAGGTTTTTCTGTTAGTTTCTCTGTTCTATAAATCACAACTTTACAGAACAGAGGGTAATGTTAGGATTTTAGATTTTTTTTCATTGAAATAAGTGAAAACTTTATTTTTATGTACTCTCAAATTGTAAAGAAAAGAATTTCTGGGAATTAGTTTGAACAGCTTAGCGGTGGTAAGCTTGAGTTTAATGTAATATGTACAGATACAGATCATTGTAGGTCCCATGAGATGGGAAAACTAAGAAGTTACTAACATGTTCAAGGTCATTCAGCTAGTGAGTACTCCTGTGCTCTCAAGGCAAGAAAATGTACAGGTAAATCATTATATTAATAGAGATTTCTAACATAGAGAATTCTAAACTGAAGTTAATTGTTAAACCAGTAGGGAAAAAAGTCTTTTAAGAATATCTTGAAGTCTGTGGGCATCTTGATTTATTAGGTGAGCAAAATGAAGAAACTTGCCATTATCCAGATTTTCCATGGACTATGTAGTGGTATTTTGTGTATTTTGATATATAGCCTGTATTCGACTTTGACTTCTTTGCCAACTGAGCATGGATACTCTGTAGGAAAGTTTGTATCTTTCGCATGATTCTGGTTTTACTTTCCTATTTTCAATTTGAGCCTTAAATTTACTATCATCCAATGTATTGTCCTTAAATTTACTCAAAAATCTACAAAATCCATTTAGAATTAATTTATAATTTTGATTTTAAACTCTTAAAGTTTTATATATATGCACATGTTCTCATATGTGTGCACACCCACGTCCTTACACACATATACGCGCATACCTTTATAATCTTCTTTTCATAGCATTTGACAGCCCTACAGAAGTTCCCAGTTCTTTTCTTTTCCATGTGCCGTTTTTTAGGCTCAGTGATGTTTCTGAAGTCTTAAAGGACATGTCATATTCATAAAATAACTATTAAGTTTGTCATGACCAAGCATATATTTTATCAACAGATCAATGAAAGGAATCACGATTTCTTTTTTTGTTTGTTTTTTTTTTTTTTTGAGACAGAGTCTCGCTCTGTTGCCCAGGCTAGAGTGAGTGCTGTGGCGTCAGCCTAGCTCACAGCAACCTCAAACTCCTGGGCTCAAGTGATCCTCCTGCCTCAGCCTCCCAAGTAGCTGGGACGACAAGCATGCGCCACGCTGCCCGGCTAATTTTTTCTATGTATATTTTTAGTTGTCCAGATAATTTATTTCTATTTTTAGTAGAGACGAGGTCTCACTCTTGCTCAGGCTGGTCTTGAACTCCTGACCTTGAGCGATCCACCCGCCTCAGCCTCCCAGAGTGCTAGGATTACAGGCGTGAGCCACTGCGCCCAGCCGGAATCACGATTTCTAATAATCATGTAATGAGAAGCTAAAATTCTTTAAAAAATAGAGGAGTTGTATTTTATTTCTATTTCTATTCTGTGAAAGTATTGTGAAGGTAGTACACATTGTTTTCTGTCAGAAACCTAAAAATATCCTAGGCCATGAACCCAAAAGATTCTTACCATGAGATAGAGTTGCTAGAAATATTGGGCATTATTTCTGGGTGCTACAGTGTCCATGAGAGTTTTCTTGGCTGCTTTTAAGTGTTATTTATGGATGAATACAATGGAAATTCTCTGAAGTGCTTATCAGCTTCCAAGTATTCTCCTTTCTTAATTCTTATTGCTTTTGAAGGTGCAACTGTCATGTTATCATAATGATGGTTGCCATTTATGGAATGCATGTTATGTGTTAGGCTAAGCACTGTATGTTCCCTGGTCTGATCCTCTCAACTCTCTAAAAAGCTATTACTCGATTTTGCAGATGGGAAAGGCAAGAAGTTACTAACATGTTCAAGGTTAAATAGTTAGTGAGTACTCCCGTGCTCTTAAGGCAACAAAGTGTATAGGTAAATCAAATTGCTAAAACAAACAAAATAAAGTTAGGTTTTTAAAATTTAAAACTTAATTTTCCCACTTGATCATGATGAATAAACTTTTTAATATGTTGAATTTGGTTTGCCAGTATTTTGTTGGGGATTTTTGCGTGTATGTTCATCGGAGATATTGGCCTATAGTTTTCTTTTTTTGTTGTGTCTTTGTCTGGTTTTGGTATCAGAGTGATACAGATCTTGTAGAATGAGTTTGGGAGTATCCCCTATTCCTCTATTTTTTTGGAGTAGTTTAAGTAGGATTGGTATTTGTAGTTCTTTGGATGATTGGTTGAATTCAGCAGTGAAGCCATTGGGTCCTGGGCTTTTCTTTGATGAAAGACTGTTTATTACTCTTTCTGTCTTGTTACTCAGGTTTTTAATTTCTTCCTAGTTAAATCTTGGTAGGTTGTATGTATCTAGGAATTTATTCATTTCTTCTAGTTTTTCCAATTTATTGGCATATAGTTTCTCATGGTAGCCTCTAATGAGTTTTTGGATTTCTGCAGTATCAGTTGTAATGTCTCCTTTCTCATTTGTGATTTTATTTATTTGTCTCTTCTCTCTTTTTTTCTTAGTCTGGCTAAAGGTGTGTCAATTTTGCTTATCTTTTTTTAAAAAAACTTAATTTCATTGATCTTTTGTATTTTTTGGTGTCAATTTCATTTATTTCTGCTCTGACCTTTATTATTTCTTTTCTTCTACTAATATTGGGTTTGGTTTGCCCTTGTTTTTCTAGTTCTTTGAGATGTATTTTTAGGTTGTTTATTTAAAGGTTTTCTACTTTTTTGATGGAGGCACTTATTGCTATAAACTTTCCTCTTATTACTGCTTTTGCCGTATCCCATAGTTTTTTTTTTCTTTTTGAGACAAAGTCTCGCTCTGTTGCCCAGGCTAGAGTGCTGTGGCATCAGCCTAGCTCACAGCAACCTCAAACTCCTGGGCTCAAGCTATCCTTCTGCCTCAGCTTCCCAAGTAGCTGGGACTACAGGCATGCGGCACCATGCCCAGCTAATTTTTTCTATATATATTTTTAGCTGTCCAAATGATTTCTTTCTATTTTTTTAGTAGAGACAGGGTCTCGCTCTTGCTGAGGCTGGTCTCGAACTTCTGACCTCGAGGGATCCTCCTACCTCAGCCTCCCAGAGTGCTAGGATTACAGGCGTGAACCACTGCGCCTGGCCCCCATAGGTTTTTTTTTGAGACAGAGTCTCACTCTGTTGCCCGGGCTAGAGTGAGTGCCGTGGCATCATCCTAGCTCACAGCAACCTCAAACTCCTGGACTCAAGCAATCCTTCTGCCTCAGCCTCCCGAGTAGCTGGGACTACAGGCATGCGCCACCATGCCCGGCTAATTTTTTCTATATATATTTTTAGCTGTCCATATAATTTCTTTCTATTTTTTAGTAGAGACGGGGTCTCGCTCTTGCTCAGGCTGGTCTTGAACTCCTGAGCTCAAACAGTCTGCCCACCTCGGCCTCCCAGAGTGCTAGGATTACAGGCATGAGCCACCACGTCCGGCCTTCCCATAGGTTTTTTATATGTTGTATTTTCATTTGTTTTGAGAAATTTTTAAATTTTCTTCTTAATCTCTTCATTGACCCACAGGTCATTCAGGAGGTTATTATTTAATTTCCATGTGTTTGTATGTTTTCCAGTGTTCCACTTGTTATTGATTTCTACTTTTATTCCATTATGGTTAGAGAAAATACTTGGTAGGATTTCAGTTATTTTGAATTTTTAAAGACTTGTTCGGTTCAGCATGGACAAGTCAATAAATGTGATACATCATATCAACAGAATGAAGGACAAAAACGATATGATCATTTCAATTGATGCTGAAAAAGCAGTTGATAAAATTCAACATCCCTTCATGATAAAAACCCTTAAAAAACTGGGTATAGAGGGAACTTACCTCAACATGATAAAAGCCATGTATGACAGACACACAGCTAATAGCATACTGAATGGAGAAAAACTGAAAGCCTTTGCTCTTAAGATCTGGAACAAGACAAGGAAAGCAACATACAAAAATCTGTAGTATTTCTATATGCCAACAGTAAACAATCTCAAAAAGAAACCAAAAAAGTAATCCTATTTACTACAGCTACAAATAAAATACCTAGGAATAAACTTAAAAAAGCAAAAGATCTCTATAATAGAAACTGTAAAACATTGATGAAAGAAATTGAAGAGGACAGAAAATAATGGAAAGATTTTCCATGCTCATGGATTGAAAGAATCAATATTGTTAAAATGTCTATACTACCCAAAGCAATCTGTAGATGTGGTGCACTCCCCATCAAAATAACAATGACATTCTTTGTAGAAATAGAAAAAATAATCCTAAAGTTTATATGGAATCACAAAAGACCCAGAATGGCCGAAGCCATCCTGAGCAAAAAGAACAAAACTGGAGGAATCACATTACCTGACTTCAAAGTATACTATAAAGAGCTGTAGTAACCAAAACAGCATGGTACTGGCATAAAAACTGACAGATAGACCAATGGAACAGACTATAGAACCCAGAAGTAAATCCACACATCTATAGTAAACTTATTTTTGACAAAGATACCAAAAATGTACAGTGGAAGAATGACAATCTCTTCAATAAATGGTGCTGAGAAAACTGGTTATCCATATGCAGAAGAATGAAACTACTAGACCCTTATCTTTTGCCATACACAAAAATAAAATCAAAATGTATGAAAGACTTAAATCTAAGACCTGAAGCTATGAAACTACTACAAGAAAACATTGGGGAAATGCTTCAGGACATTGTTGGTGTGATCCAGGACTTCTTGACTAATACCCCACAGCACAGGCAACCAAAGCGAAATTGGACAAATGGGGTCACATCAAGCTAACAAGCTTCTGCACAGCAAAGGAAGCAATCAACAAAGTGAAGAGACAACCCACAGAATGGGAGAAAATGTTTGCAAAATACCCATCTGACAAGGGATTAATGAATGAGTAGAATATATGAGGAGCTCCAACAACTCAATAGGAAAAAAAATCAAATAATCCAATTTAAAAAATGGGCAATGGATCAGAATAGACATTTCTCAAAAGAAGACATACAAATGGCCAACAGGTATATATAAAAATGCTCAACATCAGTAGTCATCAGAGAAATGCAAATCAAAAGTACAATGAGATATCATTTCACTCCAGTTAAAATAGCTTTTATCAAAGGCAACAGCGAATGCTGGCAAATGTGGAGAAAGGGGAACCCTTGTACACTGTTGCTAGGACTGTAAATTACTGTAACCATTGTGGAGAACAGTATGGAGGTTCCTCAAAAAACTGAAAATAGAATTACCATATGACTTAGCAATACTACTGTTGGGTATATATCCAAAGGAGGGAAAATCATTATATTGAAAAGATATCTGCACTCTCATGTTTACTGCAGCACTATTCACAATAGCCGAGATTTGGAATCAACCTAAGTGTTCATTAGCCGAGGAATGAATTGTAGTACATAATTGTACACAACAGAATATTATATAGCCACAAAAAGAACGAAATCCTGCCATTTGCAATGACATGTATGGAACTGAAGGACATTATGTTAAGTGAAATAAGCCAAGCACAGAAAGATAAGTCTCATATGTTCTCACTATTATGTGGGAGCTAAATATTAAAATCAATCAATCTCATGGAGACAGGGATTAGAATGATGGTTACTAGAGGCTGGGAAGGGTAGTGGGGGTGGGGATAAAGTAGGGATGTTTAATAGGTGCAAAAATATAGTTAGATAGAATAAACTATATTTGATGGCACAACAAAGTGACTATAATCAATAATAAGTTAGGGTATACTTTAAAATAACTAAAGAGTAGAATTGGAATGTGCCTAACACAAAGAAATGACAAATGCTTGAGATAATAGATCCCAAATACCCTGAGTTGATTAACTCACATTGCATGCCTGTATCAAAACATCACAAGTAGCCTACAAATTATTATGGATACTGTTAAGTACCCATAATAATTAAACATAAAAATTTTTTTAAATAATTTTTTTATCCTAAAAGCAAGGTTATACACAGCTAATAATTTAATGCAAATAAGTAATAAACTACAAATAACCATTCAGAGTCATGCTGAATACTTTGTTCTTTGTTGCCTTATATCTAAATCAGTTTTACTATAGTCATTTTTTTTTCTTCTGTTAAACATGAAGTGTTACCCATAAACCAACCATAGTCTTTTGGTAATTATGTTAGCTATATTTTGTAAAACAGTAATTATTTTAAGTATTTCCCAGCTAATGATCCCTTTGTATTTAAGAAATTACATGGTTATAATGATATTTTCTTTGATGTCAGTTTAAATGAGAAAGTGCTTTGTGTATAAACCCAAACCTACATATTTTATTTTAGCATTTTAGAATAATGCAGATTTAAACACTTGTGGTAATCTACCAAACATTTCTGATACTTGAGTTATTATTAAACAGTTTAAAGAGTAATTTCGGTTTTTTTTTTGTATAAAAAGTACATGCACATTAACTGTGAAGGAAAAGTAAGGTTTTTTTTCTGAATTAGTTAATAAGTTTGTCAACTAGAAGATAGATTTGAGTTGTGTTCTGGGAATGCAGATAGAAATAGTAATAGATGTGTCTCTATGAGTCAGTTAAATTAGTTGACAGTTGATGAGTGGGTGACTGTGTGTGTAATGGAAAACACTGAAATTGGAACCAGGAGTTATGGATCTGCCTCTGGCTTTTGTAGTCACTGGTTATGTGGCTTTGGGCAAGTCAGCTAAGTCCCTGTGCTTCTGAATATATTAAAAAAACACAATCATGCTTATGGACTCTATCCACATAGCTTACTCTGTGTGTGTGTGTGTGTGTGTGTGTGTGTGTGTGTGTGTATAAAACAGAGGATTTAAGTCAGAGTCAGAATGCTTAAAAAAATCTCTTAAATGTCTTTACTTAATTCCTTCATGCAACAATCACTTATTAAATTTCTTAGCATTCTTTCTGAAGAGTAAAACATTTAATCTGCTTTTTAAAATTCCTGGGGTTTCTGAAAAGCCTATTCTAGATTTTTCAGAACTATAAATGAAGAAGTTTATACTGCATGTAAAGTGGTGTGTATGAAGTTACATTATACTGCTGTAATACCCACACAGTCAGCAGGGAGTGGGGGGGCCAGGTTCACTGTTAATATCCTGGTAAACATTGATGTCAGTAATAGTTTTAATGAAATAAATAACTGTTAGTGATTTTGGGCTCTCAGCAAAACCAAAAAAACTAACTGAGGAAGTGAGTTCTTTATTCAGACTTTCTAAAAAGTGAGCTCATTATTAAGACTCAAAAATAAACTATAGGTATTTAATCTTTTCCAATTAGTATTGAAGACAGCATAAAAAATTAGCTGTGTAAGTCAAGATTCAGCTCACCATTTAAATTTTCATATTTGAAGGCAGGGCTAACTTAAATTAGGTTACTTAAGCAATGGCACTGACAGCTAATACTATAAAGATTTAAAAGTTGGTATGTGTGTCTTTAATCTTTGTAATTCTAGGAAGAAAGCCTAGGAATTTAAAGATCACTAGTAGCACTCCTCATTTCAAAGTCTTCCCATTTGTTGGAATGATATTACTTGAAAGTCTTTTTCTGAATTATATACATTCTTTGAAATTGAAAATATATATGCTGTACAGCATTGTGTCTATATTATGAATTTTCTTTAGAAATTATACAATTGGAGACAATATGTGTATATTGTGCTCATTTAGCATTGGGAGATAGAAATAATATGACTAGAGTAAAAATTTAGAATTATTGGTTCTAATGTTTAGCATCTGAACATATTTACTTATTAAAAGCAATGCATAGTGTGCTATCACTGGAACAATAAGATAGTGGATGAAAGCTTTACCTGCCCAAGAGCCTTACAAAGTAGTTAGTTACAAATAATATAATCATAATATAGTGATATGCCATTGTATTTTTAATATTGTAGAACATTAATCAGATATATACACACATTAAGCTTGCTGTATGGAACTCATTTGACAAGGTGAACTTTTGAACCCATCATTCTTTTTTATTTCTTCCTCAGTTATGTAAGTTTACAGTGGAAAACATGATTAGAAAGAAGGCTAAAATCACCCATAGGTAATCTCATAATGTTTAGACAAATATTATATCTTCATCTTTAGAATAGGAATGAACATATTTGTACCTTACAGGATTATTGTGAGGATCTATAGCATCTATAGTTTAGAACATCTTGTACACAACAGTAAGCACTTGATGTGACTATTATTATTGTTGACTGATGAACATATTTGTGTTAACATTTTCACTAGAGCATAGTTTATAATTAATGAAAAACAATAAACAATCTAAAGATGCAGTGATGTATTAATGGTACATCTATTTAAGGAGTAATATGTTGCCATGAAAAATGATGTAGACATAATGTTATTGAGATGGATAGAAGTCCAATATATATGGCTAATGAAAAAAGCAGTATGAAGAGTATGATCCCTTTTTGTAAAAAGCAAAATAGCTGGCCGGGCGCGGTGGCTCACGCCTGTAATCCTAGCCCTCTAGGAGGCCGAGGCGGGTGGATCGCTCGAGGTCAGGAGTTCAAGACCAGCCTGAGCAAGACCCCGTCTCTACTGAAAATAGAAATAAAAATTATCTGGACAACTAAAAATCTATATAGAAAAAATTAGCCGGGCATGGTGGCACATGCCTGTAGTCCCAGCTACTCGGGAGGCTGAGGCAGTAGGATTGCTTAAGTCCAGGAGTTTGAGGTTGCTGTGAGCTAGGCTGACGCCATGGCACTCACTTAGCCCGGGCAACAAAGTGAGACTCTGTCTCAAAAAAAAAAAAAAAAAAAAAAAGCAAAATAGCTAAAAGTTTTAAGAAACTGCTAAAGGCCAAGTGTAGGCTACCCTGAGACTACAAAATTTCTGTAAGTAGCTGTGAAGGGAGAGCTCATGTGCACTCTCCACAGACCTCACTGGGTGCTCCTAAGATAGATTATGGACAAGGTGGAAGAGAACCCTTAAGTGCAGGCCTAAGGTAGGAGAACAGCTGCCAGTGTGAGAAAGGCACCAAGCCTGGATTCTTCTCTCCTACAGAACAAAGGCTAAAGATCCTAGGATAGAAAACCCTTCTTAGGGAAGGAAACAGATAAAATCACCAATTTGGGGGAAGGGCAGAAAACTCTTATGAAATCTCCTACCTCTGGAGGAGGAAAGGATCTCTGAGAAAGCTTTGTCCTTGATATCCAGGGACAAAGGACCTGCCTGTGACGGGGGCTGAACAGAGTAACAAAGAATGCCTCCCCACCATTAGACTAGCAAGCACCAATAAACAAATGTCAGAAGTGTGGGGATGAGTTAATAACATGGAAAGAGACTTTCTCTGAGGCATAGGCTCTGAGCAAAAGCCTAGAACTGAGGGTGCAAAAGAGCATTTCCAGTACGTAGTTAGTTTTTTTTTTCTTTTTTTTTTTAAGACAGTCAATAATCTTTTAAATAAATTAAAAATAAGAATAAAATTTATATATACCTTCCTTTGTTACAGAGAAAACATTCAAACAACTCAAATCCACCCTAAACACAAGGTAATGTCAGATAAATTTTAATCCAATGATGTTCTGAGAGTAACCACAGCAACAGTAGAACCCAAACAGCTCAACTACTGACTAGACTGACTTATCCCCACACACTAAATTCCTAGCAGAAGATGAGACATGCCCATTCTCAGATGTACATATCGTTTATCTCAGTCTCAGTGTTCCTACACAAGGTGTCTGGCTTTTAACCAAAAATTATGAGATAATAAGAAAACAAGAAATACACCAAAATACCATCAAGAGACAAAGCAATCAATAGAACCAGACTCAGGTACAATGCATATGTCAAACTATCAGATCAGCAATTTAAAATAACTAATTAAAGGCTCAAGTAAAAAGGTGGAAAGCATTCACCAACAGATAGAGAATATCAGCAGAATTGGAAACTATAAGAAAGAATCAAATGGAAATGCTAGTAATGAAAAATTGGTACCAGAGATAAAGAATGATATTAACAGATTCACTAGTAGACTCCACAAAGTTGAGAAAAGAATCAATGAATATGAGGATAAATCACTAGAAATTAACCAGACTTACCCATAGAAAGAAAAAAGAATGAAGGGGGGAAAAAAAAACAAAAACAGAATATCCAAGTGCTCCTGTAATTTCAAATGCTGTAATACGTGAAAGTGGAATCCCAGAAGGAGAAAGATGGAAGGAAGTGGACCGGATGTCAGGGGTGGGGGTCTTGGGAACACAGAAAAAAATATTTTTAGAGTTAATGGCAACTATTTTCCAAAAATAATTAAAGACATTAAACCATAGCTTCAGGAATCTCAGAGACACTAGGTAGGATAGATACCCCTACCCTCCAAAAGTCGAACACACACACATCAAGTTATGTAAAACTCAAACTGCTGAAAAAGAAAGATAAATAGAAAGTGTTCAAGGCAGCCAAAGGAAAAAAGAAATAGTAGATAACAGAGGAACAAAGATAAGAGTCACAGCAGACTTCCTGTCTGGAATTATATAAGTCAGAATACAATGGAGTGGTATTTTTAAAGTGCTAAGAGTTCAATGGAACAAAAATATCTTTCAAAAATAAAGAAGAAATAAAAACTTTGAGATAAACAAAAACTGAGAGAACTTATTACCAGCTTACCTCCTCTACAAGAAATATAAAGAAATTTTGCCATGTTGAAGCAGTACAATACCAGACAGAACCTTGGATTTACACAAAGAATTGGGAGCACTGGAAATGGAACAAATGAAGATAAATATAAAATAAATTTTATTCTTATTTTTAATTTATTTAAAAGATTATTGACTATCTTAAACTATGTACTGCAAATTTATAGCATATGTAAAAATAAAATGTATGACAGTAGCACAAAGGATAGGAAGGAGAAATTGGGATAGTACTGCTGTGAGGTTCTTGCACTACATATGAAGTGGTATGATATTATTTGAAGGTACACTGTGACTAAAGAAATATAAATCCTAGAGAAGTTACTAAAAAATGTAGAAACTATAAAGAAAAAGTCCATACCACAGATAAAATAGAATCATAAAAATAATACAAAAACAAGGCAGAAAAGAAACAGAACAAATGAGCAGATGGAAAAAATAGAGAACTGGCAAAATAGTAGATTTTAATCTAAACAGGTTAAAAATTACAAGAAATTAATAAAATATAAACGGTCTGATTATAAACACAAATTGAAAGAAAGATGATCAGTTTGCTAAAAAAGTAGACCCAATTATATGCTATCTACAGGAAAGGCAATTTTAATAAAAGATATGGGAAGATTAAAAGGATATGAAAAGAGCTACAATGTAAACACTAATCAGAAAGCTGGAGTAGCTCTAAATGTGAGATGAAGCAGACTTCAAAACAAGGAATATTACTAGTGATACAGAAGGACATTGCATAAGGACAAAGAAGACACAGCATACACATAGGATAAAGTTTGTGTGTGCAGCTAAAAATTAGAGCCTGTAAATATATTAGGTTATTAAGTATGAAATGTCCAATTTCCTTAAGTACTAAGTTTGACAATTGATATTTCTGACATTTTGCTTTGACACTTCTTGTTTTATGTTTATTGTGAAGGTATATCCTCAGTCTTACAAATGTACATTTTGGCTTGTGATTATATTTCACTTTTTTTTTTTTTTTTTTGAGACAGAGTCTCACTGTGTTGCCCGGGCTAGAGTGAGTGCCGTGGCGTCAGCCTAGCTCACAGCAACCTCAAACTCCTGGGCTTCAGCGATCCTACTGCCTCAGCCTCCCCAGCAGCTGGGACTACAGGCATGCGCCACCATGCCCGGCTAATTTTTTCTATATATATATATATATGTGTATATATATATATATATATATATATATATATATATATATATATATATACACATATATATATATATATATGTTTTAGTTGGCCAGATAATTTCTTTCTATTTTTAGTAGAGACGGGGTCTCGCTCCTGCTGAGGCTGGTCTCAAACTCCTGACCTCGAGCAATCCACCTGCCTCAGCTTCCCAGAGTGCTAGGATTACAGGCGTGAGCCACCGCGCCCGGCCTATTTCACATTTTTTTAAGAGCAATTTTTGTGAAACCATGAATAAGTTGAAAATTCATGTTATTTTTGAATATGAGTTCCATTGTGGAACCAACGCGGCGCAGACAGGTCAAAATAGCAATGAAGTGTTTGGGAAAGATGTGGCTAATGAATGGGTACGTCAGTGGGTTGAGAAGTTCCATTCTGGTGATTTTAATCTTGAAAATGAGCCACGTGGGTGACCTGAGACCAAGGTGGATAATGATGAGCTGAAAGCTGTAGTGGAAGCAAATCCATCTCAGCCTACGCATGGATTAGCAGTAAGGTTTGACATTACTATTCCAACAATATTGGACCATTTCAAACAAATTGCCAAGGTAAAGAAGCTGGATATTTGGGTTCCCTGTGAATTAAATGAATATCAGAAGAGAAATTGTCTCGAAGTTTGCCTTTCTTTGCTGTCACGACATAAAGGCAAATCATTTCTGCACTGTATTGTTATGTGTGATGAAGAATGGATTCTTTTTGATAATCGTAAACATTTGGCACAGTGGTTGGATAAAGATGAAGAGCTGAAACACAATACAAAACTAAATATTCATCAAAAAAAGCTAATGCTCTGTGTTTAGTGGTCCAGTGCTGGTATTATGCACTACAGCTTCATGAAAGCTGGTCAATGAATTACAGCGGGTGTCTACTGTAACCAATTGGATGAAATGAGGATGTTTGTGATGAAGCGGCCGAGATTGGTAAATAGAGACAGGCCAATCCTCTTGCAAGACAATGCTGGACAGCATGTCACACAAACAGTGCTGCTCAAACTACAGAAGCTGGACTTGGAAGCTCTCTGTCATCCACTGTATTCACCAGACTTTATACCGACTACCACTTCTTCCAGGCTTTGGACCACTTCTTGCAAGGAAAAATATTCAATTCTCAATAAGCTGTGGAGAATGCCTTTCGCGATTTCATTGCCACTCACTCTCCAGACTTCTTCACTGCTTTCATAAATAAGCTACCACTAAGATGACAAAATTGTGTCGATAGTTTAGGTGCATACTTTGATTAATTGTACTACTTGTTTGAGATATAGTAAACTACACTTTTGATTTGAAATCGGACATTTCATATTTAATGACCTAATATATACTGATAGAACTGAAGGGAGAAATAGACAAATCTACAATTATAGTTGGAAATTTCAACACTCAGTAATGACTAGAACAAGTAGACACAGAAAATTAATAAAGACATAGAAGACCTAAATAACATTGTCAAATAACTTGGCCTTTTTGATGTTTATGAAATACTCCAACAACAGCTGAATAAATATTTTTTTAAGTGCACATGGCATATTCACCAGAATATACCATAATGTGTATCAGAAAATAAACCTTAACACATTTTTAAAAATTTAAATCATAAAAAAGATATTTTCTAACCATAATGGGATTAAGTTAGAAATCAATAACAAAAAAAATCTGAAAAATCCCCAAAATATTTAGAAATTGAACAGCATACTTCTAAATAACTGATGGATCAAAAAGGAATTCACAAGGGCAATTAGAAAACGTTTTAAATTGATTGAAAATTAACAAAAATACTAGAATTTACAGGATGCAGCTAATGGAGGTGTTAGAAAGAAATCTATAGCATTAAGTACTTGTAAAGAAAAAGCTGGGTTTAGAGAGAAACTATAGCACTATAAGCTTATAGTAGAAAAGATAAAAAGGTTTCAAGTCAACAGTCTATAAGTGTTTACTTTAAGGTAGCAAACGAAGAGAAAATTAAATCTAAACTAAGCTGAAGGAAGAAATAATAGAGATAAACGTAGAAATCAATGAAATTCATTATTGTGCTAGAGGTCCTAGCCAATGCAATAGGGCAAGAAAAGGAAATAAAGGGCATATGGGTTAGAAAGGAAGAAATAAAACGGTCTCTCTTAGCAGAGAACACGACTTTTTACCTAGAAAATATTTTATTAAAAAATGGGGAAAGGGATAGTATTTAAAATGAAATAAAAGACTAAGACTATTGGAAATGTTCCAAGTTAAAGGATTCTAAGGAGGCATGATGAGTAAATTAAATGTCTGCTCTGATTAGATCCTAGGGGAAAATGCTGTAAAGTCCATGACTAGATCAACTAACAAAATTAAAATATAGGAGTTTAGATGAAAGTATTATATCAATATAAAATTTTGAGGGTGATAACTGCACTGACGTTAATGTAGCAGAATTCCTTAGGCTTGGGAAATACTGAAGTATTTAGAAGTAAAGAGCCATGATGCATATAACTTACTCTCAAATGAAAAATAATTATGTAGAGAGAGGAGGAGAATCTAAACTTAGATGATAAAACAAATGCAGATAGAATGTCATAGACAAATCTGGGTGCTCCCTATACTATTTGTGTTTTTGTAATTTTCTGTAAATTTGAAAATATCCCCCCCCAAAAAAAAAGTTTTCAAAAATGTCAAAAGAAGAGGACTATTACACTTGAAGTTACAAAACACATTTCTTACAGGTGTATTTGGTAGTAAGGAGCCTTAAGGGATGAGGTAGGGATGTTTTCCTCCAGGGCAAAGAGCAGATTTACTTACTGCTTGCTATAAAAAAATGCTTTCCAAGTTCAGTGTTCCTCTCTTGTAATGCAGCCTGCTGCATGTGCAGCCATCCATCCTGGCCCTATCTGTTGCCCTCATATGAATTGGTGCAAACATATTGATGATCATGCTCCTTGCTGTGCTATGAGTAATAAAGTCCTTTTTCTCTGACCCAGGAGTCTCATGTCTTTCGCTAACACCATCAAAAAGTAGTAGGTTAACTAGGCCGGGCGCGGTGGCTCACGCCTGTAATCCTAGCTCTGGGAGGCCGAGGCGGGTGGATCGCTCGAGGTCAGGAGTTCGAGACCAGCCTGAGCAAGAGTGAGACCCCGTCTCTACTAAAAATAGAAAGAAATTATCTGGCCAACTAAAAATATATATACAAAAAAATTAGCCGGGCATGGTGGCTCATGCCTGTAGTCCCAGCTACTAGGGAGGCTGAGGCAGTAGGATCGCTTAAGCCCAGGAATCTGAGGTTGCTGTGAGCTAGGCTGATGCCACGGCACTCACTCTAGCCCGGGCAACAAAGTGACACTCTGTCTCAAAAAAAAAAAAAAAAAAAAGTAGTAGGTTAACTTATTAAATTGAAAGAGTATAATCAAATCCCATACCTAACAATCTTGTCTTCTGAACATGTGCTCCTTGTTTCTATTTCTGTTTTTCTCACACTGAATTCTTTGCCAGAAGAAATACTTTTCCATTTTACCTGTCACACCTTATACATTCTTTCAGTGTACAACTCTGGCTCAGTAATTTTTCCCTCCCCAAATTCTTAGAATTTTTTTTTCCTCTACTGTTCATTACCACTCCCTCCCTCTCTTCCTTTACTCCATTTCTTTCTCTTTCATTTATTTCTTCTCTCTTCTTCCTTTTTTCTCTCCTTCCCTATCTTTCTCTTATTTGAATGTAATCAAATTGAATGTGACAAACTTCTGATTAGCCTGTCTCTGAGAACAGACACTTTTCTTCCCATGTAGAGCCAAGCATAGGATTCATTTATGTATTTCTGATGGATTCTTATTATGAGCAGCTGAATTGTTCACAAACATATTTTTGAAACCCCCATCAAAATTATAGCCTTATTTTAGGTTAGTGTATTGTTTACATAGATTGAAAATACTAGGGGTAGGATTGTAGAATTTTCAGGGTTGAAAGGAATTTTAGAGATCATTCAAAGTAAAACTCCTCACATTCCTAAAAAAAATAGGTCGTGATTAGTGAAATCTATTAAATATTTTCACTAAGCAAGGACTTGTGTCACTGTTCTTTTTCTTTCTTCTCATTGTGGTTCATTATAATTTTGTCGTACTCCTTTAAATTTTTTATTTTATGTACTGGTGTTATTAATTGAAGATAACAGTTATAAAGTCGTTTGGATTACCACTAAGTTAGTTATTGTATCCATGTGTGTTTTGTGAAACACTCTTGGCCAGATTTGGCTTTTGTGGCACAATAGTGTTTGAAAAAGGTGATTCTAAAATATCTAACCATATGAGAATTATTCCTCTGTTTATTAGGATCTGGTATAATAAGTTAGCATTAAAATCTTTCTCTAAGTCACTTAGGGTATACACCATAGTGATTAAGATCATTGGACTCTAGAATCTGATTACTTGAGTTTTAGTCCCAGTTTGCCACTTGCTGGCAATGTGACCTTGGTTGTGTTTCTAAAAACCTAATCGCTTTGTGCTTTGATTCCTCATTTGTTAAACTGGAGTAGTTGTACCTATCTCATGGGTTACTGGGAGATTAAATGAATCGATATATGTAAAATGCTTAAAAGAATACCTGCATAAAATAAGCGATACATATTTTAAATGTTATTGTTGACTACAACATAGTTAATAGGCCATGATACTTTTTATGTAACTTGTCAGCCTAAGCAGAAGGATAGTTTATTCAGGTCATCAGCATCAGAAAGGTTAATGGCATTCTTGTGTATATTTTCAAGTTTTTTTTTCCTCCTTGGAGCTTATTCCCTCCAAGGAATTCTTTTTTACCAAGGCTTACCACTGTATAGTTTTCTTCTACCCATTCTTCTTTGTGTGTTTTGTATGTTACATGGTTTGTGTGTGTGTGTTACTTTTTAAAAACAATTCCATGTAACAATTACATTTTAGTGGATTTTACATAAATATTCAGCTCCGTGAGTCTGTGCTATGCAAATGAAGATACATAAATATTTTCAGATGTGTACTTAGGGATGTATGGCATATAACCTCATACTTGGTTATATATTTCCACTTCACCTGCTTTTAACCAATATTACTACATGATCCTGTGTTAGGTTATGGTTATTAAAAGTATTAGACCATAAGAATACAAGTGTGACCATACGTTGCTTTTAAGAATAAATGATCACAGAGAAATGTGGTCTAAGTAAAATATTCTCTTTTTTAATTATGTAGTCCTCTTCGCCATCCTCATCACAGCCTCATTCTAGCCACTGCAGAACGAAGGCCTCATCATTGTGTCACCATGCATCCCTGCCCTGGGTCAAACGTAACCATGTAGGCCCTGCAAAAGCTACCAGTCCATCTCTCCGTCTCCGTCGCTGGCGACCCTTCTTACGCCTACCATCTTTGGGTCTCCATTCTGTTGTAAGTGTAGTCAATCTTCCACCTCTTCTTCCAGTGATAAGGGCAATCCTTTTTTTTTTTTTTTTCCTTAAACGTCTTCAGTCTTCAGAGTGCTTTTCTCTTGGTTCACTCAACCATTAGCTTTTTCTCCCCCAATAAGATTGCAAGCATACTTCTATGCTTTGCAGTCTAGCTTGACTTTCACCACTGCCTTGGTGAACATCCATCTTTTCACTCCATCTCCTGCCAACATAAGGGTGCCTGCCTTTTGATGAGTACTGATCAACATTCATGATAATGTTTGAGTTCTGTTAGTTGTTAAAGAGAATGTGTTCTCTTACCGTTCAGCTTTCTGATTTCATTTAGTTGACTTAGGTCAACAAATATTGTGTACCTTCTGAGTTCCTTGCCATCTATTACTTTTTTTTTTTTCCATGTTTCTGAGCATGGCTTTAGTCTCTTGCCATGCTCTGGGGTCACTTTACTTACTCTAGCCTCTAGCCTCAATCTAAATCCTTCATGGTGTAGGGTGTTTCATCTAAGCTATTTTATTCCCTGAGGTGGCTCAGGTACTTGGTTTAATCTTGATCCGATCTTCCCTGCCTATTCAATTTCTAAAGATCTTTTCTAAGTAGGTGGTGAAGATTTTCTCCTTGTGTGTTGTAGGCCTCCCAGAAGTTTTATGATTTCTCTTTTGTGTAGGGTAATAATATCTGCAAACTATTAAAGTACGTTCTTTTAATCTTGCTAATTGTCTTAAGTGTTGAGGTTGATGGAATTCTAGTAATTCTCACTACTGAAATAAACTACAGAATTAAGCAACTACAGCTCTTGTCTTTGTGATGTTTTGGACTATTAAAGACAAAAACTGTGGTTTGCAGAGCCTACCTAGAGGTGCCATACCTAAAAGCTTTGGTTTGTGCCATACATTTTTAAGAAACTTGACATTTCTATAAATGATCATGACTTTTGAAGCCAGGGGAGTCTGATTACACACACATTTAATGCTTAAAAACAATTAAAAGTCAGTTTTTCTTTCCCTTATTGACCCTTCTAGAGCTATACTCTAACTGTGAAGAGGAGTCTTTCCTTAAACATTTGCTTCCACCAAATATCAGTGTGGTCATCAAATAGCCTTCTATTTGTGCTGAGTATTAACAACATTCTCTCTTTCTATTTCATTTTTTTCACTGGGTCACAACATTCATTTGTCATTTTTATTCATTCATTCATTTGACATTTGTTGCTTCCCTACTGTGCCAGACACTGTTTGGCACAGTGAGAGATACAAGGTGAATTAGATGACCAGAGTAAAATCCTAAATTTATAAATGTTGACCTGGGCACAATTGATTCAATTCTAAATATGAATAATTCTGTTTGTACTTAAAAATATTCAAAATATAAGTGAACATGCCATAAAATTTGGCATTTCCAGTTTTATATGTTTTTATATAATGTTGATCTTTGTTTCATATTAATTCCATTGCCTTGTAGCTTTAAATATTTTCATAGCATAGTGGTTAAGAACATGGATTCTAGAACCACACTGCCTGGGTTTGAATCCAGATTTCATCACTAACTATATGACCTAGAGCATGTTACTTAATGTCTCTGTGCCTCAGTTTTCTTGAGAATAAGATGGATGTAGTCATATTACCTGCTTTTTTGGAGTTATACCGTTGAGTATCCCTTATCCAAAATGCTTGAGACCAGAAATGTTTTGGATTTTACATTTTTATAGATTTGGGAATATTTGCATTATACTTACTGATTCAGTATCCCAAACCCCAAAATCTGAAATCTGAAATGGCCTAATCAGCATTTCCTTTAAGCATCATGTCAGTACTCAAAAAGTTTTGGATTTTGGAGCATTTCAGGTTTAGATTTTTGGATTTGGGATGCTGACCCTGTATGATGTTTAATTGTTCAATACATACAAAGCACTTAGAACAGTGTCTGGTATATATTAAGTGCCATATAATTATACATTAAATTTAATTTGTATTTTTATAATGTGAAATTTATATTTAGTATTAATTTCTATCTAACTGATTTGTTATATTACTTTTTAATTCTTTGAAATAACTAAGAAGTGTTATGTTCAAAATTAGAGAATTAAAAAATATGTATATATAGGCCCAAAAGATTGAATCTCTAAATAGCCTCTTTTCTGCCTTTTGTATAGTTATTTGTTGGTCTGTTTTTGAAACACAAGACTTGCTGGAATTTGCTTTTTTATTTATTCTTGTTTTTAGTGGAATGATTTTTTTTTTTTTTTTTTGAGACAGAGTCTCCCTCTGTTGCCCAGGCTAAAGTGCCGTGGCGTCAGCCTAGCTCACAGCAACCTCAAACTCCTGGGCTCAAGCAATCCTTCTGCCTCAGCCTCTCAAGTAGCTGGGACTACAGGCATGCACCACCATGCCCAGCTAATTTTTTCTATATATATTTTTAGTTGTCCAGTTAATTTCTTTCTGTTTTTTAGTAGAGACGGGGTCTGGCTCTTGCTCAGAGTGGTCTCAAACTCCTGACCTTGAGCAATTCTCCCATCTCAGCCTCCCAGAGTGCTAGGATTACATGTGTGAGCCACCACGCCTGGCCTAGTGGAATGATTTTTAAGCAATTGAATAATTACAGATTTTAGACTCTCAGACTAATTGACGTTGGTCAAAGGAGAAGGCTCATAACAGGTACTGAGGTTTTGTGGAAGGCTGAGAAGTTTTGAGCTTTGCTTATTTTTTATAATAGTTTGAAGGCTTTTCATAACCTTTTTAGAGTTTTATATTTTTAGTATGCATGTTTAGATAAAAGGTACAATGACGCACAATTTTGAGTCACTAGATTTGGTAATTGGTTACATTTGTGATAATATAGTAATATTATTGTAATAATACATAAGATTTATATAGCACTTAACAGTTTACAAAGTACTTGCAAACATCTCATTTAAACCTCAAAATGAATTTTTGAAAACCCAAGGGATTGAATACATGTTTAGTTCTCTGACTCCAGTTATATCTCTACCAGGGTTGTATTTACTGGCAAAATGTGAAAGTAGAAGCTGTAAGATACATAACTCCTAAGAAGAGATGGTGTTAAAGTAATTAATAATTTAGGCCGGGCACGGTGGCTCACGCCTGTAATCCTAGCCCTCTGGGAGGCCGAGGTGGGTGGATTGCTCGAGGTCAGGAGTTCGAGACCAGCCTGAGCAAGAGCGAGACCCTGTCTCTACTAAAAATAGAAATAAATTATCTGGACAACTAAAAATATATATAGAAAAAATTAGCCGGGCATGGTGGCGCATGCCTGTAGTCCCAGCTACTCGGGAGGCTGAGGCAGTAGGATCGCTGAAGCCCAGGAGTTTGAGGTTGCTGTGAGCTAGGCTGACGCCACGGCACTCACTCTAGCCCAGGCAACAAAGTGAGACTCTGTCTCAAAAAAAAAAAAAAAAGTAATTAATAATTTATAAAAACATAACAGCTCAAAAGATTTAAAATACCTGATATCCTATTGGAAAATTGTCTTAAAACGACTAAAACAAGACCCTTTCCTAGTTGAATAAAGAATTCTTTCTAGCATTTTTTATAGAATTGAATTTACAATATAGAATTGCCTAGGGTTAGCCTTGAAAAATTAGATTTTCCTGGTTATTGATAAACTGACGCTATTGGATTGAGTGATCACTAATATTTTTTGATTTTCTGATCAGGAAAGTAAGAGAACTCATTATCACTGTCTTTAATATGAAGAAATATTTTCAAGAGGGATGAGACTTTTTTCTAAGATGATGAAATATACAAGGAGACATATCTTATCCTCAGTATGAGGGTTAACTATAACAAAATTGTCTAACAATAGAATGGACGGTCTCAAAACCTAGTGGGGGTTCCCTGTCCTTGGAGGGGCTACCACAATATGGGGCTGTGGTAGAGAGGGGGCCAGTATTGGAGCAACAATAAAACTAAATAACCTTGATTTGTACCAACTGTAGAATTCTGTAGTTCTAGATTGAAGTTAGGAAAAGCTAGTTTGCCACATCAATTTATATTGACTTTCTTCCATTTATAATTTGTGGGAAATAATATCTGAAGAATTATATGAGGTTAGATGAGTCACTGTAACTGTAAATGTTTTAAAAGCATTCTATGAATCCAAGATAGTAATGCTTATTCTGTGCCTTTCAATGGCTGTATCAGAAACCTTCATGTAACAACTACTTGAAAACATATAATTATTTCAGGGTGAAAAAAGTATAATTTTTTTTTTTTTTGAGACAGAGCCTCACTCTGTTGCCTAGGCTAGAGTGAGTGCTGTGGCGTCAGCCTAGCTCACAGCAACCTCAAACTCCTGGGCTCAAGCTATCTTCCTGCCTCAGTCTCCCAAGTAGCTGGGACTACAGGCATGCCCCACCATGCCCGGCTAATTTTTTCTATATATATTTTTAGCTGTCCATATAATTTCTTTGTATTTTTAGTACAGACGGGGCAAACAATCCGCCCACCTCGGCCTCCCAGAGTGCTAGGATTACAGGCGTTAGCCACCGCGCCCGGCCAAAAGAGTATAATTTTTTGAGTTAAAATACAATCTGTGTTACTGAAAGGGTATTAAGTAATATGAAATATAATTTGATTTATGCCTCTTGAAAACTTTTGCCTCTAAAATTTGCATTCTACATGTATTTAAGAGTGATTGTATTTCATTTCAAACCATTTAGATTTGATAGCTAACACATTAGTGTGACACAATTACTACATATCATAGAAAGTGACATTTAATGTATTGGCTTTACATAAGTTACTTGAGTGTCTGCAAAGTGTAGATATTGCTCATATAAATTGAACTTGGTAAGCTAAGAACCTAGATCTAGCTTTAATTTCAAATTGTTTATTAAGAGTCAAAGAAAGCAAGAGAACAATCATGGGCTACAGTTAATTGTACTTGAAATTTGTTCTTATCCTTTTTTCCATGCTTTTAAATTTCTGGGCTATTTTCCTGCATCTATTCATTTTTAAACTTTTAAAATCTAGAATAAGAGACCTATTTTACTCTAAGACTATTTATGCTGAATTGTTCAAAACACAAGATTAAGTTCAAGTCATTAAGGGAACAACTCACTTTCTTGATATCTTAAAATTTAACTTGAAAAGAGTTTTTTTAAAACTGTTTATGCATTATGAAAAATGTTTTAACTTTCTTATTTCAAATTTGTAAAATTGTACAGATTAGTTTGTACATTAATTCCATTCAACAAGTGTGCTCTGTGTGTATATAGTCTATGTAACAGGCATTGTGCTAAGCACTGGAGCTTCCAAGGTGAACAAGACTGTTGGTCTTTAGATCAATTGAGATTAAGAAAGATGTGCTTTTAGTTAGTGTTTACCTTGTTGATGGATGAGCACATTGTCACAAACATAGGCATGGTCACTGTTTGTCCACCATATCAAAGATAAAGCCTTGAATTAGATTAGATAAGTGTTCTGTTATGCCATTTGATGTTGTTTATATGTATTTATATTTACTTGATTGATTTATTTGATGACTAATGCATATAATATGTATTTTTTCCTCCTCTTCCAGGCACCAAATATAGATGAAAAAGTAGATCTTCATTTTATTGCATTAGTTCATGTAGATGGGCATCTCTATGAATTAGGTAAGAACTATTTTAATTTATCCTGGGGAGAGAAATGGTAAATGGAGAAGTCTTTATTTATAATAAACAGGACTGTTAATATTTATTGTGTTTACTTTAATTGATTGCTGTATAAAATTGAGTTAACATAATGGTAGTTTGCCTTTTAAAATTTTTTACTGGGAAAAATAATTTTTATGATGTTCAGACAATTTATAATTCAAGAATATTTGCATACCACCTTTGCATTTTAGCAAAACAAGAAAGTAAAAATTATTACAGGAGACTTCTGAAAATTATCCTGGCAATCTTTATTAAATTATTGAGTTAGTTATCAATATCTGGATGAACTCCCTTTAGATTTAAAACAGTGCAGTAGTCATAATAACTAAATTTTGTAGTCAATAATGAGTGTCACTAGTTTTCAGGCTTTTGTTCTATCCCTGTGTATTCCGTCTGATTTTTTAAAAGACTTTACAGGAACAGCCTATGTTTTCTAGCATTGATTCCCTCAGGCATATGTCAAAGTACCCATGATTATTTGATATTTTGGCCTATACTTGCATTTTATTTGTTTGTTTATTTATTTATTTTTGATTGGTTAATTGACTGAGACTGGGCATCATCATAGCACACTGCAACCTCAGAACACCTGGGCTCAAGTGATTCTCCTGCCTCAGCCTCCGCAGTAGCTGGGACTACAGGCTAGTGCTACCATGCCTAGCTAATTTTTAAATTTTTTTGTGGAGATGGAGTCTCACTGTTGTCCAAGCTGGTCTTCGAACTCCTGGCCTCAAGTGATCCTACCACCGTGGCCTTCCAAAGTGCTAGGGTTATAGGCGTGACCAACCATGCGCAGCCTATACCTGCATTTAAAAAACAATTTTACCTATAGGTGGACTATTTCAGAGCATGTTGAAGGAGATCCACAGAATTTTAACTGATTTATTCAGACAGAAGAAACTTCTTATAATTTTTCATAATTGGTATGCAGTACTTATTATGAATCCTCTTATTCTGTCCTGTAAAATCTTCTTGGGTTTAAAAAGGTGAAATAAACAAAAAAAGGGAAGTTCTTTTTAGTATTTCTAGATACCATGATTTTGGTTCTCTTACCTCTCATTTGCTTTGTATATATGAACTTGCCACATTCATTTTCCTTAACTTATTTCAAGGCAGAAAAGTTCTGAAAGAACTCAGATTGTAACTGTAAATGTGGTTCATAAAATTTAGGTTGATTTTGTGTTTGGAATATAGCAACAGAATCGTGTACTTTATTAAAAAGAAATGGCTCTATGAAAGAGGACAAGGAAAAGAAAGAACTCAGTATATATAAAAGTGTACAACCCTGAGGGTTGTCTACAATAGTAGAATGATTTGAGTAGGAATCAAACTTAAATGAAAAGAATTCATTATTATGGGAGTGTATAACAGACATGCAGAACAGTTTGGAAGATATTCTTTGCTAATTCAGTATATAAAATCTGCATAGGGGTAAAATATAACAGTGATTAGGGATTTCAAATGTCTGACGTTACTAGAAGCAGAGTTTCTACTCTGAATTGTGAATAGTAAAGAATAACGAGTGGAAGAGGAAGTAAAGAGAATGCTGAGGCCAGGCGCGGTGGCTCACTCCTGTAATCCTAGCACTCTGGGAGGCCGAGGCGGGAGGATCGCTCAATGTCAGGAGTTCAAGACCAGCCTGAGCAAGAGTGAGACCTCATCTCTACTAAAAATAGAAAGAAATTAACTGGACAACTAAAAATATATAGAGAAAAAATTAGCTGGGCATGGTGGCTAGTCCCAGCTTCGCGGGAGGCTGAGGCAGGAGGATTGCTTGAGCCCAAGAGTTTGAGGTTGCCGTGAGCTAGGCTGACACTATGGCACTCTAGCCTGGGCAAAAGAGTGAGACTCTGGCTCAAAAAAAACAAAAAAGAGAATGCTGAGACTCACCAGACACATTCTGTTGACTTCAAGAAAGTAGATTGGGAAAAGGCCAGAAAAAAGTTAAATTTGATCCATAACCCGAGACTATAAAAGTGATGGTGACTTTCAGAATGAAAGACTTATAGAGCAAACAGTAACATCTAAAACATATTTAGATTAAAAAAAACATAAAAACAATAACATCTAAAAGATATTTAGATCAAAAGAAGCATAACAGAAAACAATAACATCTAAAAGATATTTAGACAAAAAAATCTCTGATAATCTCAATGGGAAGGAAAGAGTTGTTTTAAAAATCTCAGTTTGGATGGTTGGATAGCCCTCTGAGGTCAGAAGCTAAAAGGGCAGTTAGAAGGATGGGCATATATTAAGGGTAAGCTACATATGAAGAATGATGCTCTTCTGGGGCACGCCAAGATCAATGAAAAAGGATTTTAAAATTGACTTGAAATAAGAACCTCACAAAAGAAAGAACTACTGAGTTCTTGTTTGGTTTAGGTATTCTTTATCAAGAAGAATGATCGGTATATAGGCCTATTGGGATCAGATTCTTGAAGTGAATTTAAAGAATTTCAGAGTTGCAAAGAATAGCCATATCTTTGAGATGTCATAGAGGGGAGGGATAGGTGTACAAGACAAATGAAGATGAGCAGTTGTTGATTTATTGCAAGAGAAACTGGCAGTAACCTTAATGTGTATCTAATAAATTTAAAAGGAATATTGAACAAAAGGAGTTATGGAGTTAGTGAATAGAAAACAGTGATTAAGAGAACAGCAGCTGGATGTGGTGGCATGCGCCTGTAGTCCCAACTACTGGGGAGGCTGAGGCAAGAGGATCCTTGAGCCCAGGAGTTGGAGGCCATAATATGCTATTTTGTGCCTGTGAATAGCCACTGTGCTCCAGCCTGAGCAACATAACCAGACCTCGCCTCTTAAAAACAAACAAACAAAAAAGCCGGCATACAGTTTTTAAGAAATAAATCCTTTCAAAGTATACCCCCCTGTATCTATGGGTCCTCCCACATCAATGGATTCAACCAACTGTAGATTAAAAATATTTGAAAAATAAATAAATAACAATAAATATAATACAAATTTATAAAATAATACAGTATAACAACTATTTACATAGCATTTACATTGTATTAGGTATTATAAATAATCTGGAGATGATTTAAAGTATTTGGGAAGATTGCATAGGTTATATGCAAACATTACACCATTTTATACAAGGGGCTTGAGCATCCTAGGATTTTGGTGTCCTCAGCAGAGAAGGGATGTCCTGGAACCAATCTCCTGTGGGTACCGAGAGATGACTAACTTTATTTTTTAAACTAAGACTATATGATTATGGACATGTTGCAAATTAATTTCTATGGGATAATTATTTAACAGAGGATGGTGGTAGTCTTTAATATATTCATTCCTAACTGTACTAAATTATAAGGTTAACTGATAGAAAGGACTGAGTAATTTCTCTTCTTATCACCCCTTCCTTTTCCTTGGGGGTCTCATGTAGTTCCTGGCATATATAGAGAGGGAAGAAGTATGTATTTTAAAATAGATGTAATGACTCCTCATGGATAAATTAGAACATTGGGGTTTGGAGGTGAATTCAGAATTGACTGAATAATCCGATTGAAAAACAACTCTATATTTGTGACTCCCTTTTCTGAAAGTGAGAAATTTGGCTCCCATTATCCTTCCTGTATTTTTCTGGTTTACCCGTTCTCCCTGTATATAAACAAATTCTTGGCTACACTGACTAAAGCTCAGTCCCAGACACATTGTTCCCCACTGTGACCTGGCACACCAATCCTGGCCTGGCCCAGAAGAAGCAATAATGTGCTCCGAAGTGTGTAGCTACTTTCTTTTTAGTATTTTGCAAATTCCCGCTCTCTCAGCTTCCTTGAATACTGTTCTCTTTCTCCTTCACTCATTGAGACTATTTTCTGCTTGGCTTTCCCTTTTCTGCACTGAGGCCTAGTAAATGTTTCCTGCAGGGCTTACCTACAGTTCTGGGCAACCTGTTTCCCAGTGTCTAAAGACAACTGTTTCATGTGTTTTGTCCAGGTTTTTGGTTGTTTCCAGTGGGAGGCCTAGTCTAGTGCCAGTTACTAAATCATGGCTGGAGGTGGAAGTTGCCTAAGTATTATTTCTTAACTTCCCCAAATGGAAGATAAGGATTTTGCTTTCTTTTGCTGCCCTCTTTCCTCACTCCTCCCTCCCAATCACAAAATACATACTTTTCCTTTTTTGTGTTCTCCCAATGTAATTATACTTGTTTATCTTATTCTGACCACAGAAACATTATTTTCAGCTATAGTCATAGTAATACACCCTTCTTTTTAACTTAACTTTTTAATTTCTCCAGAGTTAATAATTGTCTTATTTTGCTTTTTGGTTTGCTTGGTTAATATTTTTTATATATTTAACACTAAGTCTCTCTCAGGCTTTTTCTCCACTGGTCTAAATCTCCTTCTGATACATAGGAACATTTGGCATTCTGTTAACTTTGTCTTCATGGAGATATCTCCTTGTGCCTCCTCATCTGCTCCAGGCTGGGCAGGTTGTGCTCTAGGCCTTGTACACATTTGTCATCATGGGATATCTTATTATCATCCTGGGGATTCCCTTTGGCTCACTCCTCAGTGGAGGTTCTTGTTCCTGGATTCCATGTCTCCCCCATTCTTTGTTTACTCATTTTTTTAGTACCTTCTCCAGTAGTTTCTTAAAAGGGAAGATGGTAGGGAGGTAAATATTTTTAAACCTTAAAGGTATGAATTTGTATACCGTGGGAGAGTCTAAAATGCTAGGTTGGAGAATAATTTTCTTGCAAAATTTTGATTGCATTGCTCTGTTGTATTTTAGCTTACTTGAATGGCAATTAAGTCTAAAGTTATTATGATTTCTGGTCCTTTGTATGTGACCTATTCCTCCCCCAAAACCCTGCAAACTTTTAGGAGCTTTTCTTTATCCAGAGTGGTCTGACATTTTGATGATATGGCCTTGTTGGGGTCTGTTTTTATCAATAATTTTGGGCTTCAGTGGGTCTTTTTAATGTAGAAACTCATACGTTTCAGTATGGGAAATTTTCTTTCTTTGGATTTCTCTTCTGTTTTCCTTTATTCTCACTTTTTAGAACTCCTATATTGGAACTCCTTATCTTTTCTCTCCTGTTTTTCATTACTCTATCTCTTGTTCTGGTCTCTGGGAATTTTCTTTAACTATATATTCAAACCCATTTCATGTTTCTAAATTCTATCATATTTTTAATTTTAAAAGTTCTTCTGTTCTCTGAATTTTTATAGTATTTGAAAATACAGCATTCTGTTCTTTCATGTATGTAGTATTTTTTTATTTTAAGAGTAGTAATAATAAAGGCATACTTTGTTGCACATACTTTATTGCACTTCATTGCACTTTGCAGATATTTTGTTTTTTACAAGTTGAAGATTTATGGCAACCTTGCTTTGAGCAAGCCTGTTGGCCATTTTTCAATGGTATGTGCTGACTTTTTGTCTCTGTCATGTTTTTGTAATTCTCACAGTATTTCAAATGTTTTCATTATTATTATATCTGTTATGGTGATCTGTAATCAGTGATCTTTGATGTTACTATTATAATTGTTTTGGGGTGGCATGAACTGCACCTATGTAAACTTAATTGACAAATGTGGCGTGTGTTCTGACTGCTCCACCAACCAGCCATTCCCCCATCTCTCTCCCTCTCTTCAGGCCTCCCTATTCCCCAAGACACAGCAATATTGAAATGAGGCCAAATAATAACCCTACAATGGGCTCTAAGCATTCAGGTGAAAGGAAGAGTTGTACTTTTCTCACTTTAAATCAAAAACTGGAAATGATTCAGGTTAGGAAGGCATGTTGAAAGCTGAGATAGGCTGAAAGCTAGACCTCTTGTGCTATACAGTAAGGCAAGTTGTGAATGCAAAGGGAAAGTTCTTGAAGGAAATTAAGTTTGCTACTCCAGTGAACACACAAATGATAAGAAAGCAAAACAGACTTACTGTTGATATGGAGAAAGTTTTAGTGGGCTGGAGAGAAGATCAAGCCAGGCACAACATTCTCTTAAGTCAAAGCCTAGACCAAGCAAAGCCTTAACTCTTTTCAATTTTATGAAGGCCAAGAAAGATGAGAAAGCTGCAGGAAAAAAGTTGGAAGCTAGCAGAGGTTGGTCTGTGAGGTTTAAGGAAAGAAGCCATTTCCATAACATAAAAGTGCAAGGTGAAGCAGCAAGTGCTGATGGAAAAGCTGCTGCAAGTTATCCAGAAGATAATTGATGAAGGTGGCCACACTAACCAGCAGATTTTCGATGCAGGCAAAACAGCCTTCTATTGGAAGAAGATGCCATCTACGACTTTCATAGCTAGAGAGGAGAAAAGTCAATGCCTGGCTTCAAAGCTTCAAAGGACAGGCCAGTTCTCTTGTTAGGGGCCAATGTAGTGGTGACTTTCTGTTTAAGCCAGTGCTCATTTACCTATCTGAAAATCCTAGAATCCTTAAGAATTACGCTAAATCTATGCTGCCTGTGCTCTGTAAATGAAACAACAAAACCTGAATGACAGCACATCTGTTTATGACATGGTTTACAAAATATTTTAAGCTCACTATATTGAGACCTACTGTTCAGGAAAAAAAGATTCTTTCAAAATATTACTGCTCACTGACAATATACCTAGTTACTCAAGAGCTCTGATAGAGATATGCAAGGAGATTACTGTTGTTTTCATGCCTACTAACACAGAATCCATTCTGTAGCCCATGGATCAAGGGGTAATTTTGACTTTCAAATCTTACTATTTAAGAAGTACATTTTGTAAGGCTATGCTGCCATAGATAGTGATTGCTCTGATGGATCTGGGCATAGTAAATTGAAAACCTTCTGGTTTACCATTGTAGATGCCATTAAGAACAGTCATGATTCATGGGAAGAGGTCAAAATATCAACATTAGCAGGAATTTGGAAGAAGTTAATTCCAACACTCATGGAGGACTCTGAGTTCAAGACTTCATTGGAAGAAATAACTTGAGATGGGGTAGAAATAGCAAGAGAATTAGAATTAAAAGTGGGGTCTGAAGTTGTGACTGAATTGCTGCCATCTCCTCATCAAACTTTAATGATGAGGAGTTTCTTTTATGGATGAGGAAAGAAAGTGGTTTGTTGAGCTGGAATCTACTTTTGGTGAAGATGCTATAAACGTTGTTGAAATGACAACAAAGGATTTAGAATATTCCATAAACTTAGTTGATAAAGCAATGGCAGAGTTTGAGAGGATTGACTTCAGTATCGGAAGAAGTCTACTTCGAGTAATATGCTATCAAACAGCATCACATGCTACAGAGAAATCGTTTGTGAAAGGAAGAGTCAATTGATGTGGCCAACTTCACTGTTGTCTTATTTTAAGAAATTGCCACAGCCATTCCAACCTTCGTCAGCTACTACCCTGATCAGTCAGCAGCCTTCATCATCTAGGCAAGACCCTCCACCAGCAAAAAGATTATGACTTGTGGAAGGCTCAGATGATCGTTAGCATTTTAAAGCAATAAAGTATTTTTTAGTTAAGGTATCTACATTATTTTTTAGACATAATACTCTTACCTAGTAGACTACAGCATAAATATAACTTTTATATGCACTGGGAAGCCAAAAAATTTGTGTGACTCACTTTATTGTGATATTTGCTTCATTGTTGTGGTCTGGAACAAAACCTGCAATATCTCTAAGGTATGCCTATAAATTTTTTTAAAAAGTTTTTATTTCTGGCATAGTCTCTGTTTTTTTTAACACATTGACTGCCACACTAGAAAAAAATTTTTTTCCTTGAGGCCACAGTGTTTTATTATGAAAATAGAATAAAAACTTTGAAAACAAACAATCCTTTCTAATTTAATGAAAAATTTGTTACTTTTTATTGTTTTTTGTGTGTGAGTTATATGCAACTTGAAAAATAGTTCTCTCAGCTCCCAAAGTGAAGAGATGTGTGAGTTACATATGCTTCACGAGGCCCCAGGCTCAAAACTAGCATGGGTTAAATACAACTCACATGGAACTTAATGTATTAAGTTCCATCATTCATTTTATTGGCTGTCCTTGGATATTTGATGATACTTGATACTTGGCTATCTGTACCACAAAGTTATCTTGTTGTGTTGTAGTATTTGTCATGTCTCTTGTCTCATGTACAGCTCTGTTGCCTGTTGCTTTCTCTGGGGTCTTATATCAAACTATCCAAAAGACAAGATCTGAATGAATTGATTAGTCATTGCCAAGGAGCTGGGGTACTGTCTTCCTTCCTGTCTGGCCTAGAAATGGTATAGCCCATTTGGACCAAGATTGCTGGGTCACATGACCCATGTACGAGGTGTAGCTTTTTCCTGCCCCTTTTAGAAGGGGCCTGTAAGTGTGACAGTCTCTGAGCCTCACAGATTTTTCTCCAAGATATGCATTTACTTAAACGACACTCAAAGCTGTTGGGAAATAGCAGTTTTGTGGTAGTGGTGGTTGGAGCAACAGCAACTTTTAGATTTTATTGTTTTGGCAAAATCTTTTTGTAAAGGACCAAGTAGTAAGTATTTTAGTTTTTGTGGGCTACACACTTTCTCTATCATGTATTCTTCTTCTTCTTTTTTTTTTTTTCTATAACTTTTTAAAAACAGAAAAAATTCTTAGTTTAAAGGAGGTATATAAAAAGGCTGAGGACTAGATTTGGCCCATGGTCTGTAGTTAGCCAACCTCAACATTAGAATAACAGTAAAAATCATAATTAATCCTTGCTCTAAGCTGCTATTATAAGAAAATACTATCGAGTTTCATTTTGTTTGTATTCTTTTGATATTTCAAGATCTCTTGTTTAATAATCTTAGTCTATAATAATGTTTGAAATTAATTATACATTACTTTAAACAGTAGCTACTGCATATGAACGAAAATCACTCACTAGAGTTTATTTGCTCACTAGTCTAATGAATGATACCAAAAAAATAAATGATAGGAATCAGGAAAATAATTCATAATTTGGTTAAGGAGGGAAAAACTTACATTGTTTATTTACACTATTGCTTTTATGTAAAAATTAAAAAATAAAACAATACAAAGTAGGGCAGCACATATAATAGAGTCTTATAAATGTAGAATAAATAGGTTATTGAGGAATAAATATTTACCACAAAAACATTTTAAAGAGATTTTTATGATATATTATTGAGAAATTTACATTATAATTAAGAAAGATAAGTTTATAGAAATATGGGTAATTAAGTGTTCCTGTGTATTATTTAGTTTATAGGAAAGATTTCCTTTAAGGTTCTTATAAACTTTAGGAATTAAGTCCTAGGTACTATAATTTAGGGATATGTTTCTTTAGGATTTTGAATATTTATCTGTGTAAACCCAAAAATAAGGATCATGAATTCTGATGATATAACTTATAGAAATTAATATCACTTTATGTAGACACGTGTTAATTTTCCCTGTTTTTCTTTAACAGTAGTATCTACCAGTCCAAGTCTATCACTATGTACAGATATTGATTCAGAAATTTTTATTATACTTAGAAACCATGGACTTATAGAAGGGGCTGTGTTCTATGGATTGAATTTGATGCAGTTCCATTCATAAGACATCTGAGATTAGAGATTTGACATAGAATATCATTTAACTTTGGCTTAGCATGAGTTTATATAATTCTGGACTTTTTCATTTTTTCATAATATTGAAAAAGTACTAGTTTAAGATGATTGTGAATTTGGTTAATTGTTTTGGTGGTCAGTAAAATAATCCTGGCTTATTTGGATTATTGCTCTATGGTACTGCATTGGTGGTACACAATTAGTGGTAGCATTTTATAAGCCATGACTATATGGCTCTTTTCATTAGTATAAACATGTCAGTCTTAAAATCATCCTATTTAAAGTAAAAAAAGAAATTTTTTACATTTCTAAGGGTAAAATCTGGGTTCATATTTTTTCTTTTTTTTTTTTGCTTCAGGAAACAGCTTCTGAGATTCATAACATTTTAAAAACTGTTATTAATTTTGTATATTCTTTTCAGGAAATTAAAGCCAATATTTATTTGTAATATATTCTGTTCATAAAGATAATATAGGCTTTCAAACATGAAATCAAAATTCTAATAACCTTTAATATTAAAAAATATTCATAGGTAGCACACTTAAATATTTGTTTTAGGATATATTGTTTAAAATATCTTTTAACTTTTGTTGCCTCACTGTGGGAGGAGGAAAATGGAAGATGAAAGTACATTGTCCTGTAAAAACAGCTAAGCATTCAACTGTTTGTCTGTTTTCTACAGATGGGCGGAAACCATTTCCAATTAACCATGGGGAAACTAGTGACGAAACTTTATTAGAGGTAATAGTAAAACTTGCTGGCCAACCTTAAGAGTTATTAATGTTCTTGTCATCTTTAAGACATCTCTAAAGATCACTTGTGTAACATTTTCTCTGTATTTGGGTGCTTCTTTGTCCTTGCTCTCTTTAGAAAAATCCAAAAAGAAAAATTTAAATTAGTGTTAAAAATTTGCAACAAAAAAAGAGGTTTCCAGAGCTTTTTCTGTGAACAAGTGTCAAATTTGAAAAAGACAAGAATAGTATTGAAATACTTGGTCATTTTATCCCATATGTCACTGAATCCAAGATACCATTCATTGCATCTTGATCCTGATTTTAGAGATTTTAAAATATGAACAAATTGTGTGGCTTAAAATCAGTGAAACCTGTAATTTTCAGGTTAAAATTTCCTTAAAAGCACTTTAAGAACACTTACTATATCTTATACTTTTGGACTAAGCAAATTAGGGTACTAAATTCACTCTTCTGGTGTTCTTTCTTTTTCATTTGGAAAAAGAAGTTTGCAATATAAAATTAGTATGAATTAGAAAAAATATGAAATGTTTATTTATCATTTGTAAGTAAAACACATGTTTATAAACAGAAAAATTATACTTTTTTCCCCCGTAGGACGCCATAGAAGTTTGCAAGAAGTTTATGGAACGTGACCCTGATGAATTAAGATTTAACGCGATTGCTCTTTCTGCAGCATAGCTTGTCAACAATGGAAACACCAAATACTGTATTATTTCCAACAGAATTTAAATTTCCGCTGCCATACACTAACACAAAAATTTTGATATTTTCATTAACTTGACTGATTAAACTTTATGTGAATTAAACTTTGACTTAACTCGCGTTTTATATTATTTATACCCCAAGTAAATGCTTCAGTTCTTTCTTTCCTTCTCTTTCTTGTGAAGGATTTATCTTGTTTGATATAGCAGTAGCCTCCTTACTCTCTTTAGATTTCATGGGAAATCTTGTACTGAGACACCAGGCACAATTTCCATCTGCATAGACTGAATATAATACCATATATGGTAACATATTTATTTAGAAAACATTTATTAAGCATCTACTTGTGATGAGCTGGACACTGTTGTGGGTTCAGGAGTTAAAACAATGAACACCATTGACAAATTCAGCAACAAAGCAGCTTATTATGTTCCTGTGAGAAGTAAACAACAAACATATAAAGAAGATACGTACCAATGATAGATGCTGTGTAGAGAATTAAAGTAGGATTTGTGTTAGAGAGTGACTGTGTAGATACTTTAGATTTTGTTGTCAAGGAAGGCTTCTGTTAGGAGGTCACTTTGAAGTTGAGATCTGAATGGCTGAAAGTAGCCAGTTATATAAAGGTTGTGAGGAAGAGCAGAGGAAATAATTAATGTAGAGTCTCTAAGGTAGGAACATCTTGCTGTGTTGCAGGACCAGGAAGAAGGTTCATGTGACCAGAGCATAGAAAGTAATGGGGAAAGTAGCAAGAGATCAGAAAAGGAGGGTTTCAGTGATATAGGAAAAGGCATTTGGATACATTGCCAGTGTGATGGTAAGCCACTGGAGAGTTTTAAGCAGGACACGGACCTGTTTTGATTTATAGTTTTAAAATATCACTCTGATGATTCTGTGTATAATATACTGAAGTGGGAAGCAAGAATACAGGTAGAGAAACTTGTGAGGAGCACCCTGTAGTAGTTCAGTGAGAGAGGGTGATGGCTGGGTCCTAAAAGTGGTAGTAATTTAGATGGAGGTACATGAGTGAATTCAGGGTGTGCTTTGAAGAAGGAAGGGCTTTAATTGAGTCTTTAAAGGACAGGTAAAAAGGCAGTGGAAAGGTGGAAGGGCGTTTATAGAATTGGGTCAAAAGACACATGATGTGATGGGAGCCTTCTATATTTTTGGAGAGAGTAGTGGTTCCGTGGTTGTATATATCAAAACTCATCAAATTGTACATTTAAAATCTGTACTTCATATACATTTTATTGAACAAAACAAAACAACCAGGGCTGGATTCGAATGAGTATAGTAATTAGGAGAAAGACCAGATTGGTTCAGAATGAAGTTCTGGACTGATGATTGAGTATAGGCATTTATACGTAATTCACTGAGTTAACATAGACTCCTGAGACAGTAACTTGTGAGAAGTGGTTTTTTAGGAAGAATAATGAGGCAGTGGCTTGCAGAATGAATGAGATCTTCCTTACTCAAAGTGTGGTTGCATCAGTATTACCTCAGAGTTTGTTAGAAATGAAACAGTTTGGACCCCACCCCCAGAACCTGCATTTTACACAAGATCCCTGGGTGATTCATGTGCTTCAAGTTTGGGAAGCATGAGATTAGGAAAAGTAGCCCATCACAAGGGAAGTAACTTTGGAAGATATTTAGCACATCGACTGCCACACCAGAAAAAAAATTTTTTTTCCTTGGGGCCATGGTGTTTTATTATGAAAATAGATAAAAACTTTGAAAACAAAACGATCCTTTCTAATTTAATGAAAAATTTAATGAAAATGAAATTTATTGACTTCTATTCACTTACTCCACATTTTTAGAATTAATTTGTCAATTGTAACAATAAGAACATCAACAAGTAAGATTTTCATGAACCAACTGCAGGGCTTTGCCCAGGTTTTGCTCTGGGCTCAAAACTAGCATGGGTTAAATACAACTCACATGGCAGTTAACGTGTTAAATTTATTACCATTTTGTGGTGAAGAGGGCCTGGATGAAGTCATGGCAATAAAGATGAAGAAATCTGAAACAGTTCAATGGATTCATTGTATATGTAGATGATTGCTTTTGTCATGCCAATGTTAACAACCCTGTGTTTACTCCTTACTTTGTTTGCATTTTGTGCTCACATTTGTTTGTATGTTATCTTAAATATTCCTAACCAGTTTTTTGCCTGTAGCCTTGCTGGATTTCTCTTGCTTATATAATTTCTTTTTTTTTTTTTTTTTTGAGACAGAGTCTCGCTGTGTTGCCCAGGTTAGAGTGAGTGCCGTGGTGTCAGCCTAGCTCACAGCAACCTCAAACTCCTGGGCTTAAGCGATCCTACTGCCTCAGCCTCCCGAGTAGCTGGGACTACAGGCATTCGCCACCATGCCCGGCTAATTTTTTTTCTATATGTATATTTTAGTTGGCCAGATAATTTCTTTCTATTTTTAGTAGAGACGGGGGGTCTTGCTCTTGCTGAGGCTGGTCTCGAACTCCTGAGCTCAAGCAATCCACCCACCTCGGCCTCCCAGAGTGCTAGGATTACAGGCGTGAGCCACCGCACCCGGCCCCTATAATTTCTTTTTAAAATTTTTTTTTAGAGACAGGGACTCAGTCAACCAGGCTGGAGTGCAGTGGCACAATCACACCCAGCTAATTTTTCGTAGAGACAGGTCTCATTATTTTGCTCAGGCTGGTCTCAAACTCCTGGCCTCAAGCTATCCTCCCGCCTTGGCCTCCCAAAGTGCTAGGATTACAGGTGTGAGCCATCGTGTTCAGCCTGTAATTTAACAGGTCCTAAATCAGTGGCACATTACCTGGAATTTACATAGTTCTTCAAAGTTTGCTGTGAGAAACACTAACTTTTCAGACTGTTAATGGGCAAGAAGGGTTATGAAGTCAAGTTTCTTGAAAATATTGGGTTAAAGTTAAACAATTTTTAAAATAACTACCAATACATTTGATGGTGGAGGCGGGGATTGCAGAATGCCTCGCCTCATAACTTTTTAAAGAAATTATTCTACAGCTTGGCATGGTGGTGCACGCTATAGTCCCAGCCACTTGAGAGGCTGAGGTGGGAAGATTGCTTGAGCCCAGGAGTTCAGGTTCATCCTGGGTAGCATAGTGAGACCTCATTTCTTTTTTTTTATTTTTGAGACAGAGTCTTGCTCTGTTGCCCAGGCTAGAGTACCATGGTGTCATCATAGCTCACAGCAACCTCAAACTCCTGGGCTCAAGCAATCCTCCTGCCTCAGCCTCAGCCTGCGGCACCACACCTGGCTAGTGTTTTCTATTTTTTTTTTTTTTTAGTTGTCCAGCTAATTTCTTTCTATTTTTAGTGGAGGCAGCGTCTTGCTCTTGCTGAGGTTGGTCTCGAACTCCTGACCTCAAGTGATTCTCCCGCCTCAGCCTCCCAGAGTGCTAGGATTACAGGCTTGAGCCACCACGCCCATCGAGACCTCATTTTTTAAAAAAAAAAGTTTATGTATTATGAATAACATTTTCCAAACATTTTAAGGAGCAACACTTAGGACTAGCATTCTTTGGCACACACTTTAGGGTGATAGTCCCTTGTGGAACATACAACTTGAAAATTTTCTCTTGCTTTTTCTTCTTAGTTTTATGTTTAAACTTTTAGTCCTTCCTCAGCTCTATTCCCTGCAATACTTTGTTTAGTCACTTTCTTAAAACTTTGCACTTGTAGAAGAGATTAATAGATTATTTTGTATGGGAACTCATAGGGACACTAAGGTTGATCAAGTTGTGGGTCATTTCTGTATACTGCTGTTAATGACCATGATAGGTTTGGGAGAAATGGAACTAAAGTGAGAACCAAAACTAAATGATTTTGCTTGCTATATTTTTGGGAATTGACTAAGCATCTTCTTTCACCAGGTGTTGTGGTTTGTTTTAAATTATTGAAACAGCTTTTATGAACTTCATAATAGTTTACCCTAATATTTGCTGTGTTCATTTATGGCTAAAACAGAGGTTATCTACTAATACATTCTGTGGCAAATCAAGCTTTACGATGTCTCAAACAAAAACCATCTTTAATTGCTTACAAAAATATTTAAAGAAATCCGATGTAAATTTCTTTTTATGACATCTCTGATTTGTGTACGGTGCTTATTAGGTAAGATTTATCACTTGCCTAATAAGTGCTTATTTATACAACCTGCTTATTTAATGAAAATAATATAGTTTAAAAGACATTTTTAGCCATTAATGTTTGTCTACTACTATAGCTTTCAAAAGAAGCATCTATAGGCTTACAATTTATCTATTAGCGCTTGTAAGAATTGCAAAGAGGCATATTTCCATAACTTTTAAAAAACTTTTCATGGAAATTTATTTCTTTTAGGTAAATCTTATATATGTGTATATATGTGAATACTTATATATACACATGTATGTATATATGTGCATATATATATATACACACATTCACACATACTCATGTGTTGAAGAGGCAGATAACTTTGGTCTAAATTCTCTGTACTATTTAAATTCTTGACTAAAGTAAAACCACTTTGAAAAGTGTGTAATCATCGCATAATGTTTTTAGAGCTAATTTAAGAGGGATTTATACACATGTACATAAAGTTTAACAGTTAATGTTAACTATTTATCTTATAAGATTCTCTGGTAAGATCTTAAAAATGAGGTTCCTTGCACTCTCAACAAAATCACTACTAAAAACCATATACTGTTTTTAGATAGCAGCAAATATTTTGTCATTTCATTTGCTTTTTTTGATTTCAAAATTTGACTTTCTCAAAGTACATAAACTATTGTGATGTAGAAGATTCAACATCATGAAGGGCATTTATTTCCTTGGCGCCAGTGGATCAGACCAATCTACCATGCCTTAGTTTCATGCATATTCTCACTTGTTTTGCTTTTGAATAAAAGTTATTCTAAATCTTTCTCATGACTTCTTTGTGTAAGACAGTGGTTCTGAACCTGTCTGTTGCTTCTACCTACTTAATAGGTGAGGGTTCTCAGTATGACATTCCCATAGTCTACTGCTAGATGTTATACAGGAATTTATAAAGACAATAAAGGCTATATGTTATGAGCAATTCCTTAGTGTCTAAGGGCACTGAATGTATACAACCTATACTGAAAGCTATTTTGCAAAATTAATTCAAAATTGCTTATAAAATATAATGCAGCTCTTGTCATCTACAAGGTAGATATGAATGTAAATTGGATTATTTAAAATAAGAATGCAAGTAGTCAAGAATAAACGCTGAGTGTTATGAATGATACATTTTAATTGCTTGGTTCAAAACTGTGCTCTTTATCGACATGTAAACATAGTTGGTATTTAAATAAATAAGTTATATTTAATAGTGTTTCCTTTAAGAGCTAAAGGATGAGATCTCTATGTCCTCCACATGTTTTGTGACTACAAATGAAAACAAATTGCTTGAGGTTTTATTTGTATGTTAAACATGAAAGTCTTGAAGCACATGCAAAGGTTGTAAATTAGACTATTCTTTAAAAATATAGTAAAACCTGTCCAATGAAAAGTTGCATTGCTTACTGAGAGTTTACCTGTGGTAGAATGTTAAAAAAAAATTACATCTGAATTTTCCATTAAGGCTAAGCAGAAAAGGTAATTTTTCAGGAGGGTTTTTTTTTTCTTTATTATCCCTGAATACAAAGTATTTGAAGCCAGAAATCACTCCCTCCTCCACCCCCACTATAGAAATATACATATTTGATCATAGCGTGCACAGTTAACGGGAATGTTACTGTGCATTTTTTCATTATTGAGACCAAAACATGATATTTCATGGTCTAAGTATAATTTAAAAGATGCATTCTTATAAAGAATTGATTTCTTTTTTAAACAAAGTACAAATGCCTTAAATATTTCTTCATTATAATACAATAAAGATATTTTTTTCTTATAGCCATATTCTGGTATGGCTTGATAATCAGGTACATAGGAAGTATTCAAGATAAGGGCACAAAAATGCTGATTTTATTTTAAGAACTTTAGAAAATATGGCTATGGGCAATATAAACTCAAAGAATGTTTAAAGCAAACTATTCACTTTACTGTTTTAGTTTTTACCTTGCCTTATCCATTTTCAGAAGAATAAAACACATACCTCAGTTGCTGCAAGTATTCCAGTGAAAGCTTTCAGTTTTGCAGGACTGGTAGCCATTTCTTGTTTTTTTTTTTTTTGAGACAGAGTCTCACTTTGTTGCCTGGGCTAGAGTGAGTGCCGTGGCATCAGCCTAGCTCACAGCAACCTCAGACTCCTTGGCTTAAGCGATCCTCCTGCCTCAGCCTCCCGAGTAGCTGGGACTACAGTCATGCGCCACCATGCCCGGCTAATTTTTTCTGTATAGATTTTTAGTTGGCCATATAGTTTCTTTCTATTTTTAGTAGAGACGGGGTCTCACTCTTGCTCAGGCTGGTCTCAAACTCCTGACCTCGAGCAATCCACCCGCCTCGGGCTCCCAGAGTGCTAGGATTACAGGCGTGAGCCACCGCACCCGGCCCATTTCTTGTTTTTTTTACTGTGCATGGAATGCCTAGTGAAAGTGACTTCTTTAGCTAAATTAATAAAACATAGGGAAAATGCTTAGGCTAATTTATTAATAATCTGTCATATATTCTGTAGTCGATTCCTATGTCAATATTGGGGATTTGTTGAGCAACTTACCTGGTTTTAAAATGGAATCCAATTCTCAAATTGTTTGATGTCAAGACCCCCTATACTCTTAAAAATTATTGAGGAACCCAGAGTGCTATTGATCTGTAAGTATTAGAGATTAAAACAAATTTTAAGAATATTTGTTCATTTAAAAATAAAAATAAACCTATCATGTTAACATAAATAACATTTTTATTAAAAAATATTAGAAGAGTAGCACTGTCTTACATTTTTGCAAAACTTCTTTAATGTCTGCCTTATGGAAGACAGCTGGATTTTCCTTTTGATAATGAAAAGTGCTTACTGGAATTGAAAATTCAAGAAATCAGGGGTGGGTGATTTATCCTCAGAATCTAGTACAGTGCTTGGCGTATAGTAGTGGTCAGTTATTTGGTAGGTGACTAAATTATACTCTAGCAAATTGAGAAGTGAACAGGAGGAGAAGGTATGAATTCAGGGAATATAGAAAACTTCAAGGCACGTGATTGAGAAAAGAAGAGAAATGAGATCATAGCTGGGGGCAAAGGGGTGCATGATCGACAGAGGGCTTTTTAAAAGAATGTTTCTATGTGAGGAGAAAAAAAATGGAAACCAACAGAGAAATTGAGAACACAGGAAAGAAATGGAATGATTGAGGGACCTAGGATGTGGAAAGGTATATTATCTAGCAGAGCATTTCAGACTTTAATAAGCATGTGAGATCTCAGATCTTGTGAAAATGCAAATTCTGATTCAACTGATAGGAGGGGCCTGAGATTATGGTGTATTTCTAGCAAGCACCCAGATAATCTGGGTGTTGGCCCCAGGACCACACTTTGAGTAGTGAATTTTTAGAACTCAGTTGGAGAAGTGAACCTTGATAGGAGGAATGGATACCTCTTTCCTTGAGTTTGGAGATCCCAGCTGATGGAATTTTTTATGAGAGAAAAATATTTTTCCTAATATCTAGTTGGTACACTTTCCCACTAAGTGGCTGCATTCTGAGAATTGCTTCACCGTGAAACTCCTGGTCTTTTCTTTTCTTTTCTTTCTTTCGTTTTTTTTTTTTGGAGACAGAGTGGTCACTCTCTTGCCTGGGCTAGAGTGCCATGGTGTCAGCCTAGCTCACAGCAACCTCAAACTCCTGGGCTCAAGTGATCCTCCTGCCTCAGCCTCTTGAGTAGCTGGGATTACAGGCATGCGCCACCATGCCTGGCTAATTTTTTCTATTTTTAGTTGTTTGGCTAATTTCTTTGTATTTCTAGTAGAGACGGGATCTTGCTCTTGCTCAGGCTGGTCTCGAACTCTTAAGCTCAAGCAATCCTCCCACCTCGGCCTCCCAGAGTGCTAGGATTACAGGCGTGAGCCACCGCACCCGGCCTAAACTCCTGGTCTTGATAATAGAGAATTCCAGTGTTCTCACAGTGCTTGCCTGAGAGCATGATGTTGGGATTATGGCATAAAATGTAGTGGTTCTACAAAAAAGACATTATTAAGATCTCTAGCATTATCTAAAATTCATTGCTTCAAGCTAGAACTCAGACTTTGGTGTGAGACCTGATTTTATTCTTGGCTCTGACTCTGAGTGGTCTTGGGCAAATTATTAACACATCAAACAAAAATATTCTCATGCAGATTTTGTATGAGAATTAAAAATGAAATGCACAAAGGCCAGCACTCACAAATGGTAGCTATTATTATTAACATCATCCTAAGACTGCAATAAGCTATATTGAAAGTAGTCTTAAAGTTTGTTTCATGAATCATCAAATTCACCTAATTTGCTAAAGAATTTAAATAAGGAGATGGAATGAATAGATTGCATTTTGTTTCCACGCACCAGAGAACTGTGCATATTTTTTCTGTGACTCGGAAATGGTTTAACTTTAAAAAAGAATCCCAAAATAGCTGAAGTTAGCAGACATGCAATTTAGCAAGGATGATTGGAATTTTGGTCTTTCCTGTAATAATACTATACCTAAGTACATGCTCATTAGGAAAACATTTTTATCTGAATTTTGTACTCTTGGGGGCAGAGAATGCTGTTTTTCTTTTTGATAGCTATGTTTACAGAATCTAAATCACCCTGAGCAATTATTTCAACATTTCAAGTTATTATTACCATTTGTGCTTCATTTATAGCTATGTGAATTTTGCTGAATTTCAATATGGTGCTAGAGTGACAGAACTAGGTCAAATAAGTTCAATATATGGGTGTGGCATAAACCTATTAATTTTTATTACAACTGGAATGAAGAAAATTAGGATATACAATATTTCTACTTTTTACAGTTGGACTTGTGTGATGTTCCCTGCCAGAGAACAGAGCTCTGAGCTCTAGAAATTTGGAGGCAAGTGATCAATCTTATGTTTGCATCTGTGTGGGTTGGCTGTGTTTCAGGGAAGGAGTCTGCAGCAGAGACGGTAATAATAGTTCTTTGAATACTTTTATAATGTTGCTTTGAAAGAACTAAGGCAGAGCATCTCCATTTGGCTTTTCTTCAGGAGCACATGTAGGTAGAAAAGAGTTCGGCAGCAGGGCAAGAAGTAAATATTGCAACTGAGATAAAATTAAGTCAACTTTGCAGAATATCCCCAGGCATTTCAACCTGAACTTTTATTGTCAGTAACCACGACATTACAAATTTTTAACCACTCTTATCAATTTTGTAATCATTGTTGATCCCCTGCACTGGTAGAATATGCCTGGGCGGTAGAAGATATTACGATAGCTTGAGGCATGTTGTAGTTTGTAAGGTGCTTTCACATACAAGATGGTAAGGGCATGCAGACCTGTCAACCGAGCCACTCAAAGCCAGTTTAGGTTTATGCGTCCGGTGTTACTAAGTCCTGCTGGACTTTGCTTTGAAGAATTCTTTCTCATTCTTTCTCTAACTCTTGTAATTGTCTATAAGTACTACCTTCATAATTAAAACTTTCCTACTCTAATCATGCTTTTAAATAGTATAAGAATTATGAACCTCCTCCTTTCAAGGGAGCAAACCAGCAGTGGATGCTTAGGGCAAGTGTTAGATTGATTTACAACCACTATCCTAATCTAACATTAGATCTATACAACAGATCTGGCAATCTGGGAGGATTTGCTTGAGATCACTGTCATCTTACAGTGGAGGCCCAGACTAATAGCAATGGCAAACCTAGGAAGACAACTTGGGTCTTTTGTCTCTCAGGCCAGCCAGTTCTATAGTCTTTAATCCATTACTTACAATTTTTTTTAATTTTAAGATTTTGTGGTAAACAGGAGGTCTATCCCAGGGGTTAGGAAGCTTTTCATGCTGGAAGGCAACATTAATTTAGCTGTGATCAAATAAGGCCACATTCAAGACACTTCAATTAGATACACTTAAAAATGTACATTATTTTGTAAAAATCTAACTACCATGTACTTAATAATTTCAAAAAATGAAAACCATTTGTTACTTTTAAACTTAACTGACCTTTTAATGACTTTGTTGTGTCTGCTTTCTGTTGAATGGTATTTGAATATTTGGCTGCAGCATGGAGGTCTGCAGTTTCACTTGATCCTCTAGATGTGTATCAGTCATTTGTGACCTTAAGGGCATTTTGATTTGGGTTAGGTAGGAGAATGTAGATTCGCAGCAATAAGCGGTTGAAAAGCAAGAAAGCATTTTTCAGGCATGTTGCTGAAGGTGTGGGTATTCTGCATTTTTCCATATTTCAATTAGATCTTTCTTAGCATCAAATAATGACTTTATAATGCTATTTACTGAGAACTCAATCAATTCCATCTGCAGTTCCTTAGGTGCCTTGGTGATATCAACTAGGTGAGGCTGAAATGCTAATTTGAGTGTGATGTCATGATTCTCAAAGTTAGTCAACCTATCATTGTATTCTCCAATTAATAGGTCTATAACAGCTGCGTATTCTTCAAATGATTCACATATATCATCCTGCCCACCAATAACCTTTGCTAAATGGGGAAAATGTTCACGTGAAATTTCCTTTTGAAGAAGTGTTTTGAAAAAATATAGCTTTTTTTGAAATGCTTGGATTTTTTTTTTGCCACATACCATATATAGACTTAGTTTTACCATGCAAAGAAATATTCAAATTGTTTTGATTTGACATGATATCACACAGAAATGCTGCATTCCTATAGAAATCTTCTTTCAATTCTTCACATTGCTGATTCTATTCTTCATTAAATTTAACTATCTTTTCTCCCAGAGATAAAATTTTGGCTAACACCTGTCCCTGTGATAGCCAATGCAATTTAGAATAATATGGCAAATCCACACTGAATACCTCATTCTTCAACTTTAGCATGTTACAAAACTGATGATGCTGTGTTGCATTTGTATGAATATAGTTAACAATACTCATAACTTGTTGCAAAGTGTCACTTAAAATAGTAGCTTTAGCACAGAGATTTTGCAGATGCCAGATACAACAAAAAGAAACTGAGCGCATCTGGATCTGTTAATAGTGTTTTTTAGTCTGTGCAAAAAACCCTTCATACTTTCCTGTCATAGAAGGTGCACTGTCTGTACATATACTCACTAAATTTGCCAAATTCAGTCCAACTTCACAACATTTATCTTGAAAGTTGTTGAAGATATCTATTCCATGTTCTGTTCCCAACAGTGCCCAAATTGAATAACTCTTCATCGCAAAGGATATCTTCTGTTATGACCCAAATGAAGTGTAAAACTGAGTCAGTAGTATCAGTTGATTCAGTCAAAGCAATTGAATAATATATATTTTCCTTTTGAAGTATTGCATGAAGCTCTGTTAAGTTGAAGGCTACTTCATGCTGCCGATCAGTTATGGTTCTCCTTGAAAGAGGCAGTTGTTTGTAGTTTGAAACATCATTGGGGTCTAAGCATCCCACAACTTCAACAATGCATTTTTCACAATTTCTACATCCCTGAATGCCTTCCCTTTTTTCTTGAGTATGTAAGCTACTTTATAAGTTGCTTCAGTGGCATTAGTTCAAGGTCTTATTGCTGTTTGAAAGAATTGTCTTTGCTTTTGCTTTTCATCTTTTAATTTCTGTAATAATATATACTTTTGAGCCTCTCCCTCTAATTTAAAATATTTGTGGTCCTTATGAGTGTTATAATGCTGATGAGCATTGAATTTGTTTAATGTTGATATTGCAGTATCACAAAGCAAGCAAATCATCTTATCTTTAGCAGAAACAAGATAATATTGTAATTCGCAATCCTCATTAAAAAATCTGTTTTCTTTCTTCAGTGTTCTCTTGGTCTTCTTTGCCATGATGGGCTGTTAAACAGGCAGAATTAAAAAATACTGTCAAGCTGTGCAAGTGTTCACAAATTCCCCTTCAAACAGAAATACAGTGCACCGTTGTCAAAAGCTGATAACATACTGGTGTACTCAACTCCCATCAACTCTCACCAAGTAGCCTCACCTGGTAGTGGTGCCAGTCAGATGGAGGAAGTTAGAACTAAATCATGAGCATAGCAGCTGTCAATTTAGACCTTATGGCTTACTAATGTTCTAATTGTGCTGGCCAATCTGGGAGGATTATTTCATTGAAATTTATTTTATTCTTTGGCATTTTAAATACTTTCATTTAAAAAATAAAATAAAAATATAAAAGATGAACAAAAATATATTAATAAAAATAAAAGGATTTGTTCTGTAAAATTTGGATTCAGTCAAAAGGCTGCACTTAAGGGCCTAGAAGGCCAAATGTGGCCATAAGGCCTCAGGTTCCCCAGCCCTGATCTATCCTTTTAACAGATTTTTAAGTGTACAATATATCATTGTTGACCGTAGGTACTATCCTTTCCTTTTTAAAGCTAAAATATTATCCATATCCACCCAGTATTCACAGAATAGAAAGAATGTAGGGGTCATTATAAAAATTACGGTTTGAACTTTTATAAATTTCCTGCAATGGATGGGCTGTTTTTTCTCTACATCCCATTTCAGAATGTAAACAGGAATTGCTATTATAATTCTAAAGTACTGATGGTTCCTGACTTATGATGGTTCAACTCAATGATTTTTCTACTTTATGATGATGTGGAAATGATAGACATTCAGTAGAAACCATACAGCCATCCTGTTTTTCACTTTTAGACTAGTAGTCAGTAAATTACATGAGATATTCAACAATTTTTTCTAAATGGGCTTTGTGTTAGATGATTCTGCCCAACTGTAGGCTAATGTAAGTGATCCGAGGATGTTTAAGGTAGGCTAAGCTATGATGTTCAGTAGGTTAGGTGTATTAAATGCATTTTCAGGTTATGATAGTTTCAACTTACGATGGGTTTATGAGGATGTAGCCCATCATAAGTCGAGGAGTATCTGTGTTAATAATACAGTACACATCGTGCTTAAATATTTTTGCCTGTCTTTTTAGTAGAAAAATTTGAACCAATAGTAAGGTTATTTCTCTTATCAAATAAAGTTAATGAGAGATCAGGCAGAAATTCTCTACTAAAACATAAGGACACGCAAAAAGTATGATTTAGGGAAAACTGGACTTGACTATTTTTATCTTTGATTATCCTTACTAAAAATATCCTTCTTGGGAAAGCACAGAGTTTATTTTTTTCATTTCATTGGGCTTCAGGAAGAGAAGCTCAGTAAACACACATTCTCTCCTTCCTCTTTCCCAGAAGCCCCGATAGCTTATTTTGAAGCTAATTCTAGGGTAAGTCCTTTTGATCTCACTGCTATCACTTAGAGAATTATAATGTGGTTTTTCAATTCTGGCTAGAATGCAGGACCTTTAAAAGAAAAGGCCTTAGATTTATGTGAAATAATTTGAGCTCAATGATAGGAAATCCCTCCATATGTTATAAAAAGAACCACCGCCAAAACAAACAAACAAACAAAAAAAAACCCCAAAGCAACAAAAAAACCCGTTAAGATCTTCATAGTAGGAAGAAAATAACCAATTGCTTTTCAAATTACCAGGTTGGTCCCATGTTTTGAATGTTACCATCTCAGTTGATCTCTTAATGAGATGTCTGTGTACATGGTTGGGGAGTGGATAGATAAGAACTGAAGGTTTCTCATCTCATGTAACTCTTCTTGGTTAACAACTTTTAGGATCCTTGCCTTTGTCCAGTGAGTGAAGCAGTCACCATTCTAGGCCTGCACTGAAAACTTCTTTAAGGTTTTTCTGCCTTTTGGAGGAGTGATATATGGCAGAATATGGCAGTAACCTTGGTGTTTCTTTGTTGTTGTTGTCATTGTTGTTTTCCTTTTGTTTTCTAGCACATCCACGTTTTCCACTATATGTTCATTTCTTAATCATCATCTATACGTTTTGGCTTCTTTTTTCTCTCTGGCCTCCATTTCCAAATATAGAATTGAACCTACCTGTCTGAATACCATTATGTAAGTACTGACATCATAATCCTTTAATTACTGGCACTGAAAGATGTATTTTTGTGGGTAGAGGTGGGATAATTAGAGATGGGATAAATATAATTATTGTTATATTTAATATATTTTTTATATAAGCACAAGAAATATAAGCATAATCTAGATGTTGGTTATCTCTGAAGCCATCAGGACAGACACTTTTTTAAACCATAAGCAATCATAGTGCAAAATTCAGTTCTTTTATTAGAAGAATTCCCACTGTACCTGTCTCTTTCAGACACCAAAATCTTCTGTACAGCCACCAGGAAAATAGACAGTATAATACTTTGTGAAAAGGGGCCATGATTGCATAAAGAAGATATGCTTAACCTAGCTCAGGATGATCTGCAAAGATTTTTTGATGAATTCGGAGAAGGAAGAGGCCTGAATTGAGCCAGGAAGAAGAGGTAGGAGAAAGCCAGGCAAAGAGAGGGAGAGAAACACACTTCTGGAAAAGGGAGAAAGATGGGTCAAGACATGTGGTTAGAGAAGTGGGCAGGAACAGATCCTGAAGGACGTCACTTAATGTGGTGGAAGCGGCAGATGGTTTTTAAAGGCCACTGGGAGACCTTTAAGGAGAGGTTAATTGGGAAGGTGGGTGGAGTGTGTTGGTAGCATAGGATTTACATTTCAGGAAGGTCAGACTATTTCTGAAATCTAGCTGAAAACTAATGAGGGCCTGCATTAAGGTAGTAGAAATGGGGATAGAGAAGAGGGTCAATCGGAGGGATATTTAGGAGATAGAATTGACAGGACTGGGAATGGGGATGACATTGGGGTGAGAAGAAGTCCAGCATGACTCCCCAGTTTTAGGCATGGTACCATTTACCAAGTCAGGGAAGCCAGGAGGAGACTGATGCTTGTGGGATGAGATAGAAAGTCAAATTTGGACATACAGTCATCCCTTGAGATCTGTAGGGAATTGGTTCCAGGACCCCCATGGATACTAAAATCTTCAGATGCTCAAGTTCCTTATAAAAATGGTATAGTATTTGCATATAACCTGCACACATCCTCCCATATACTTTAAGTCATTTCTAGAGTATTTATAATACCTAATACAATGTAAATGCTATGTAAATAGTCACTATACTGTGTTTTTAAAACTTGTATTATTTTTATTGTTGCATTATTTTTTATTCTCCCCCCCACCCTCCAGATCCGCAGTTGGTTGAATCCACAGATGTGGAAACTGTAGATACAGAAAGCTGACTATATTTTTGCATCATGCAGATTTTCTCATTTGTAAAAAAAATATTGGCAAAAAAGAGAGAAGTACAAAATCTCCATTTGGAAATAGCCATCATAAAAATTTCAGTGGAGGTTTCCCTAATTTGTTCTAAGTGGCAAAAATCACACACATTAAAAAGTACAATACCGAATTAAAGTACTTTATACACTGGTTTTCCTTCACTTTGTCATATAGTTTAAATCTCTCTGTGTCATTGAATATAATTTTACATTTTTATTTTTATTTTTTTTTTTAGAGATAGGGCTCTCACTATGTTGCCCAGGCTGGCCTTGAACTCCTGGCCTCAAGGAATCCTCTGGCTTTGGTCTCCCAAAGTGCTGGGGGTACAGGTGTGAGCCACTGCTCCTGACTGCTTTTCCATGTTTAATGACTGCATAATATCTCACTGTATGGAAGAATTGTAATTTACTATCTCTATTGCTAGATGTTTTAATTGCTTTGAGATTCTCATTTTTTAAACAAATCATGCTTAACGCCATCACAGGGTTAGTCCTCCACAAGCAGAAATGGTGTTCAAAGAGTAAGATATTAATTAGTGATGGATCCATGTGAAGGGAAGGGGGAAGAAGCAGGGACGGGCAAGAGAGAAGCTGAACTGTGATGCGGAGCCGCAGCCTCAACAGACCCGAGGGTCTATGGACTAGGCCTGTCAGCGCCAGCGTCCTCCCACATTGGGTAGAAATGGGTGGGCTTTTATAACTTCAAGTCACTCACTCACTCACCAGATGAGGGCTGACTGGGGAGGGGCATGAACTCAGGCCAACCCTGAAGGGGTTGATAGCTGGGGATGCCTGGTGACCACATTCTCCAATGCTGGACAGCAAGGACTTCTATGAAGGAAGGTTTGAGTGGGGCATCTGTGTGTCCACAGCAGATGCTCATTCCATGCATATGTCTTTGCTCATGACCTTGGGATAAATTCTGAGAAGTGGAATTGCTGGGATAGAGCATGGGCATCTTAAGGACTTTTGATATTTATTACCTAATGATCTTCCAGAAAGACTGTACCCTTTTTCTCCCACCAACATTTTATTTCATCACTAATGCATAAAAACATGACAATTGTACTGTTCTACGTTTTTAAATATTGAAGGGTGCCTCAAATTTTTTTGGAAAACAAAGAAAATGTTTCATGTTTTATCACTGTGAATTTCATTTCAAACTCCTAAGGCAAGTGCTGTACCTTCTTTATACAGCTGTATGAATCTTTCCAGAAGGATAAAATACTCTAATGACTGATATTAGAAGGCAAGGAATTGAATTTGATCCTTTTGAGTTGCAAACTTACAATATTAAAGAGACTGAGCAATGGCTGGTGCCTGAGCTGACTTGAAACAGAACTTGCAACTCCCTACAGGCCTTTCCATATAAGTATTGGAACAAATATATGAAATCTCCATTTATTAGGAAAAATTTGACAAGCAACTGTTAGAGATACCAAAGGGGACATAACCATCATTTACTGAGTGCCGACTCCATGCTAAGCAATCCCGTGGGCTTTTACATCCACCCTCATATTTAATTCTCACAACAATCCTTTGAAGTATTAGGTCATTAAATATGAAATGTCCAATTTCGAATCAAAAGTGTAGTTTATTATATCTTAAACAAGAAGCAGTACAATTAATCAAAATATGCTCCTAATCTATAGACACAGTTTTGCCATCTTAACAGTAGCTTGTTTATGCCAGCAGTGAAGAAGCCTGGAGAGAGAATGGAGATGAAATTGTGAAAGGTGTTTTGCACAACTTGTTGAAAATTGAACATTTTTCCTTGTAAGAAGTGGTCCATCTCTGGAAGAAGTGGTAGTCAGTTGGTGCAAGGTCTGGTGAATACAGTGGATGACAGAGAGTTTCCAAGTCCAGTCTATAGTTTGAGCAGCGTTGTTTTTGTGACATGTGGTCTTTGCAAGAGGATTGGCCTGTCTCTATCAATCAATCTTGGCTGCTTTATTGCAAGCATCCTCATCATTTCACCCAAAAGGTTGCAGTAGACATCTGCTGCTGTAATTGATTGACCAGGTTTCATGAAGCTGTAGTGGATAATGCCAGCACTGGACCACCAGACACCATTAGCATTTTTTGGTGATTATTCGGTTTTGGAGTGTGTTTCGGCACTTCGTCTTTATCCAACCATTTTGCCAAACACTTTTGATTGTCAAAAGGAATCCATTTTTCATCACACATAACAATACAGTGTAAAAATGGTTCGCCTTAATGTGTGACAGCAACGAAAGGCAAGCTTTGAGACAATTTCTCTACTGACGTTTGTTTAACTCAGGGGGAACCCATCTATCCAGCTTCTTTACCTTGCGGATTTGTTTCAAATTGTGCAATATTGTTGCTGCTAATTGAGGTTTAGGGTGCGATGGATTCGCTTTCATTATAGCTTTCTGTTCATCATTACCCACCTTGGTCTCAGGTCACCGATGTGGCTCATTTTCAAGATTAAAATCACCAGAACGGAACTTCTCAAACCATCCACATACTGTGCATTCATTAGCCACATCCTTCCCGAACACTTCATTGATATTTTGAGCTGTCTGCGCTGCATTGGTTCCATAATGGAACTCATAGTCGCAAATAACACAAATTTTTGACTTATTCATGATTTCACAAAAATTGCTCTAAAAAAATGTGAAAGATAAGCAAAAGCCAAAGCATGTGTTTGAAAGACTGAGGATGTACCTTCACAATAAACATAAAACAAGAAGTGTCAAAGAGAAATATCAGAGATACCAACTATCAAACTTAGGGACATCAGACATTTCATACTTAATAACCTAATAATTATTACCACCACATTTTTCAGATGAGTAAATTGAAAGTCACAGGTTCTAGTAATTTGGTAACCTAAATTGTTCAGATTCGCAAGCCCTGTGCACTTCTTAACATCTTGGGCTGCTGCCCTCAAAGCTATTTATCGAGTCACAAAGCCGGCTGGACCTCATAGCCCAGCAGATGATGTCAGAAGTATGGAGAGCCTTGTTTGGTGCAAATGCCAGAAGGAAGTTTTTGGACTAGGCCTTTGGGAGATGGAGTCCATCCACTGCTCTACTGCTACGATATGGAAGCTTCTGATATTTGAAGAAATGAGAGTGTCTGTGTAGCTTCCTCTTTGCTGTCCTAATATTGCTCTGTATTTATCAGTGGATATCCTTCTGTGGCTAATGCCCTTGGTCCAATTAACAGGGGGAGAATGTTTCACTTGCTATGATCAGGCATGTGTATTCCTTCCAGCAATAGTAACTTTACTGTTTTTTACCTATTTGGGCCTAGAAGTTTTCCTCATCTGTAAATGTGATTTGAAACCTAAGCCATGAATATGGTTTATTTATTAAAACAAAAGATTTATGTGGAGAAAATAAACAATATAATAAATGTATATATTAACTATAGTAACAATAACCCTCATAAAGCTTGTAGAATGTCCTACTGGACTGGGAATACATAGGATTCAGTATCTAGAATTTTTCAGTTTTTGTACCACTTACAACATCTAGCACTTTACACAAATGATGAAAGTATTCACTACATATTTAACAGAACAGTTTTTGAATAGCCAGATAAAGAGAAATATTAAATGTCTTCCCAGTTTATTTCATCATTCTAATCTCTTTTGGGGTTTGGCCTGATCAAAGTGTAGCCAGGAGGCAAAGAGATGGTCCAGTCAGTGGCCTGCACTTCAGCAGCAACAATTGTATTCCTGAAGCTTGTCAGCTTTTCTAAACAGGCCCAATGATTACAGACAGTGTGCCAATAAAAACTCCAGACAATGCCAATTAAAGAAGGGTTGAATGAAAATAAACCTAACAAATAAAAACCATTACCCCAATCCTGAAGAACATAGATGGTGAAGTCTTTATTCAGAAGAGTAAATAGTTCTAATCCAGCCTTTAAGATCTAACTTCCAGGGGACAGGAAATATAGAGGAAAGAGAAATATGTTGAAGACACCACAAAGAAGACATAAGACAAATCCAGAAAGGACCCTGGTTTCTTTAGCAAGACAATGCCATTCCAAAAAAGGAAGGAGGGGGAGGAGGAGGAGTCTCTTGTAGGTTAAAAAAGAAGTAATCAAATGCAATGGGTGGTCATTGATTGGATCCTGGTCTAAGTCAGCCATAAAAGACATTTTGGGGTCACGTGGGAAAATTTAGTCTGGATTGGGTATGACTTGGTAATTATTGTTAGCTTTAGTTAGATGTGAAAATGGTATTATGGTTATGTAGGAAAGTGTCCTTTTTAAAACGAGATGTATACTGTAACATTTAGGAGTGAAATACAATATTTATTCTTTACTTTAAAACTCTCCAGCAGAAAAGATGAAGTAAATAAGGCAAAATGTAAACAACTGTTAAAAATAGACGTTAGATTTTTGGCGAGTATTCATTATACTAGTATCTCTGCTCTGTGTCTGACGTCTTTCTTCACAAAAAATAAACAACCAACCAGAAAAATAAGAACAAGGGGTTGCTCCCTTTTCAGCAGAGTATGAAGCCACCAACGTGTGACTTGGATAGGGCTTGAGGAGCATGAAACGAGGTCCCACGAGGCACAGAGAGAAGAGGAGGCTCCTTTCCGAGGACCTGATTTGACCGCCCATGTGGAAAGCACCCGCAGGAGGCAACGCGTGTGCCTCCCGCCCCCGGCCCCGCTCACCCACCCCAGACCCCAGCGGACACTGAGTAACCTGCCGACCCACTGCCCCCCGAGTGTGCCCGAACCACGCAGAGCAGGGGTTTTGACAGTCACTGTGAGGGCGCTCAAATGGCCTGAACTGGGCTCAGCTGGCCGGAGGCGGGAGCGCCGCAAGGTTGCCTTCCCCTCGCTGGAGCCCGCGGCGGCGAGCCGGGGCCGAGCGGCAGGAAGCCTCCGCCTCACCCACCTGGAAGCGGGGCGGAGCGGGGCCGGCCCCGGCTGGGGTAAAGCGGCCGCACGTGCCAAGGCCGCTACCCACACGCGGCGCCGGGAGGGCCCGGGCGGCCGCCGGGGGCGCAGAGCCCGGGGGTGGGAGCGGCGCGCACCTGGCGGGGGCCGCCCGCGGAGGGAGCGCGGGCTCGGCGGGGCGGGGGCCGCGCGCGGCGGGGTCCGGCCGCAGGTGAGGGCGGCGCGGCGGGCGGGGCGGCGGGCTACGCGTCCCGGCGGAGGAAGTTTCCTGGCAGGGAAAGGTGCAATTGTGTGCAGTTATTCCCGGTATGTCAGGCGGGCCCTGCGGCCGCGAGCCGAGAGGGCGCAGCTTCCAGGGGCCCCGGGGGAGGGAAGGCGGCCTGGCGGGCGGAGGCGAGAAGGGTCCGGGCGCCGGGGCGCATCCCCTCGGGGCGGGGACGGGAGCGCGGCCGGGCCACAGCCCCCTGGTGGACCGTGCCGTCTCCCGGCCAGACGGTCCGACCGCAGAGGCGGCCGCAGCCGGGAGCCCGGGGAGACGAGGGGGGGGGGGCGGGGGGCGGACGGAAGCGGCGACCCGGCGGGCCCGGGGGAGGCGGCGGGGTGGGCCGGGGCGGGGCCGTTGCGGGCAGGACGGCGGCAGCCTTGCGACTTTTGAAGTCCAAACTGTCGTCCGGGCTGGTGCCGCGCGCTCCCTCTCGTCGCTCTCTTCACCTCCCGCGCCCTGGCCGGCTGCTCGGGTCCCCGCGGACCTTGGGTCGCTTTCAGGAGTTTAGAGAAAGCAACGTCTTCAAGTTTGAAACCTTAACGAACTGCAGAGCGCAACAAAGGGAAAGGGAGCCCGGGCGTCTCCCCGCCGGAGGGAGGCCGGGGCGGCCTTGGCCCGCGTCCCCTCCCTGCCCGCCGGGCCCAGACGCGTGAGGGGACCCCCGCCCCTCCGCTCCCCGACTGAGTCTCTCTCCCTCTCTTGCCCTAGTCATGGAAGGGGTGGAGGAGGCAGAGGCCGACTGTTCCTTAGCGTTCGCCGAGGCTCAGAGATGGGTGGAGGTGAGTGTCTTTTACTGCTCTCGGTTCCGCTCGACTTCACTAGCCTCAGGGTGGGTGTCGCGAAGTGACAGCGGCCCCCGCTACCCTGCGCTTTTGCCGCCTCCCTAGCTGGCGCGGAAAAACTGATTTGTGCGTGCAGTTTTGGGGACTTTGCAAGTTCTGCCTGTCTTACGTATTAACGCCCAACTTAGCTTAGCGCTGCCCACCCCACGACGGTCTCGCCGGCGACCCAGAGCTCCTCTGCCAGGGCAAAAGCAGGCCCTCGCTCACCTCGCCTGGGACCGCGCATCCCTGAGGACCAGCCCAGGTCGGCTCCGGCCCTCCCGGGCACAGCTCGGGGCGCGCAGTGCAGGAGCTGGGCCAGGGCTCTCGGGCGCATTTCTGGGGTGGCTAGAAGTGGGGATGCCCGACAGTGGCCGAGCAGCCAGTGTGTTGTGTGTGTTGTGGTGGTCGGGGAGAGGGGCGGAGAGGAAGGGTGGGTGGGAGTACAGGAGGTAAGACAGCGCTGCACACCTGGAAAGGCGATTTCTCTAGGGCAGCATCCAAGCCCAGGGGGAGGGGGTCGGGGCACGTGCTTCGTTTTCGGCATTGATGAGACTACGATATCCTGGGGTCACTTATTGCAGGGTTGTTACTTTCCCAGCTGTGCCTCACAGAGGAGCTCTTCCATTCCCTTCTTTCTCCCAGAAAAAGGAGCTGTTCTCTTCCTCAACGCCTTGAGGCTCCGTCTGTCTGTACGGAAGGTTAACTAACATCAGGACTTGCAGCCGTTATTCTACTGGATGAAAAAGATGACTTTTAAAATGAGGCTAAGTTCTTCCAAGCAGATGTGAATCAGAAACAACTGCTTGTTAAAAAAATTGTTGCATATCCCAGCCTTGCAGTCATTTAGGAGTTATTGATGCCACGTGCTGGTTTATTCAACGTATTTAAACTTTCAAATTAGGTTTAAGATTATTCCACGGGAAAACAACATATTCAAGGATTCCAGGGCAAGCAGTATTTAAAATAATTTATTTTTCTGTAAAGAAAAACATGTATATATGTGAAAAAAATAAAGAGAACAAACTTTAAATGTTACATTTCTCACAGTAAATAAAAGAATGTGAAATGTGAGTAGCATTATCCACTAGACAGTAGGGAGGTCTAAGAAATTAGCTTTTAGTGTATTTTTGGATTGAAATTTTGAACTGGTATGAAGGTGACTTGGAAAGGTGTGAGGAGGTTCCCCCCCCACCTCCCCAAGAGTGAAACGAAGTTTATTGAGAAAGGGCAAGATAGGTTTACAGAGCAGGAGTAAGATATAGGTTTACAGAGCAAGATACATTGGCCGCAGACGACAAACGGCCCCCTGTCTTAACAAGAGGGCCGGTGTGAGGAGGTTGAGAGAGGAATAAACACCGTATTTTGAATTGAAATGAGAGTGGAAAAATTCCAGCAATGTAGTTAAGAAAAATAACTTCCCACATTCATAAACTTTGAAAAGTCAGGGCTTCCAACTGTAATTTTCCATTAGCAGTGTTTCTGCTGCATAATTTTAGAAAACCAATTAAACTTGCCATTTTGTGTTTTAGAGTTAAGGGGGGAGAGAAGGGAAGAAATATAAGGACATATTTTTGGTCGCATGTGGCTCCTGTGTGGAGTTTGCATCTGTATGCTTTGTGTTTGCTTCAGGAAATTTGTGAATATGGGTGGTTCCACACCCTTCTCTTTTTTTAGTTATGCAGATTTTGGAAAACTAAGAATTCCTTGTTCCAGCTTGCTCATAATTATGTAGGGTTTCTGTGAGATGTTTGTATATAATGAACTTGGGGAAGTGTTGTGATAGAAGGTATCATGGGAAATGTACTCATCTTCTACTTCTATCTAAAGGTGTTCATCAGCAATGATTTGGCTACTCTATGTTTTGTTCATCATTAGCAGAAAGCTGAATCTTTCTAAAGGTGTTGTCATCTTTTAATGTAGTTAATCAAATTAAAATTAAGAAATTTTTTTCCCTCATGCCACTCATAGCAAGGCACTAAATTTGCCTTCATTGAAGGTATGTGAATAATTTACACATTTACATATGTTTTCTGAATACTCTGGGCATTTGAAGTGGTGGCAGTATGTTGACTGTTAGGTTTGTTTTATTTCTCCAGTTAGTGCCCACATTTATCTCTCTGGGCAGCTTTGCCTTTACCACAAAAGCAGATATTTTAAAATATTGTTCTTGCCAAAGGAAGCACAATGAATGACTCTCACTGCCACAACCTCTATAATTCTAAGAACCCCTAATTTGAAGATAAAATGTTGATTCCAAAGTGCATTTTATATTCTTTCTCTTGCTTGCTGATATTATTCCATTTTGCCCTTTCTGTCACTCTCCTGTACATATTATTGAAACGCAAGTGGGCTATATATGTATATATGTTCCATATGTATATGTGTTATATAATACTATATATGTATTATATAGAATATAATGTGCTTTTATTCTCTCTCCACCTTTGTATATTTCCAAGGTCAAGAAACTCCAATAACCTTGTAAAACTTTGAATGATGACCAGACTCCATGTCAGTATGTCCTTGCCATTGCCATTTTCATCTGCGATTTTAAATTGCTAATGTGTTACTCTTATAACCAAAGTTAAAATGTTTAAAATTTAATTTTTTGGAGTGAGGGCTAATGGTTGTTATTCTGCCAATTATTATCATTTTATGAATCCTGTTTTTATTTTCAAATTGTACTTATATACTTGAGCATATATACTGAACCGGTTTGTCTACTCAGGGCCTAATTTTGCAATTCAAAACAAATTTAGGAATGCAACCCTTTAAGATAGCTCAACATAATGATATTGGATTGTTATCTGGTTGGAAATGCTGTTTGAAATATTAATAATGTAGCAGTGCTGGTTTATGATTAAACATTGGTTTAAAACCAAGTAATGGCTTGAAGGCAAAGGCAGGGGGAAGCTTGATTCTAGCAAGGTCATGGATTGAGTGACGAAGTGGTAGAAAATATAGTCTGGACTCTCTAATTGTAGTCCTCTTCTACAATACCTTTTAATTTTCTATACCTAATAGTTGCCTTTGTCTCTGTGTTTGGGGGCATTGAGAGGCCTTATAGTAAACAGACAAAATACCAATGAGATTGAAAACTGGATATGTTATACATTGCCTTGGTTGGTCACAGTTTCTAATCTGTGAGTTAATGTTGCCATCTAGGTTGAGGTTTAAGTACAGCAGCAATTTTTATGTCTGGGGCGGAACAGGCTAACTTATCACCTTCCTGCTCACCTGTCCTTCCTGTTATCTCTGCGTTTGATTCTTTCAGTATTGTTGTCACCTTGTAAGGGCTGCCAACTTGAGCTCATTGCCAGGTCTGGCACTAGAATATAAGTCCTTCTCCACTTAATTCTAATTGGTCTGATTTCTACCTGTCCCAATCTTTCAGGGATGTGGTTGCTGGTCATCTACCACCTTTTAACATACTTTGTTTGCCTTTAGTACTAAGTGTTTTAAAGAATTGTACTCTGTGGGTCCCCTATTGATACTAGCAAAATCCTTCTAAATGGTTTCTGTCTTTCTCAGTGAACTGCATCCTTTCTACTAGTGGTTGCCAACCTGTAAGTCTGGTCTGAAGGAGTTTGCCGGGGGTACGTGAATCCTCAGTGCATACTAGCATTGTCTGTAGATGAAATGAAGGTCTCATGGACTTGTACTAGTGCATTTCAAATGTATGTAGGGAGACAAAAATATTCATTTGAAAATGTTAATTCATGGAAGCATTTTTGGTGATTTCAATCAACAGATATTAAACTTCAAAGTACTATGATGGTAAATATTAAAAAGTTGTGGTGTTGGAAAGCAATTCTTATACTAGCTGTTGCAGTGTAAGAATATTTTTTTCAAAATATAAACCTGATTTTGTTAGTTCCTTGTTTTCTGGGGAGTCATGAAAAGATTTTAAAGTTCACAATCCTTAGTGTAGCATTCATGGCCCTTGACAATCTAGTTCCTGCCTATATATCTATCTTTATTTTTGGTCATTTTCTCCATAACTACTGGTGTAGTTGCCAGGTAGTATAGAGGTGAAGAATATAATTCTGGAATCAAATAGTTCTTCAAGCTCTGGCTCTTCTACTTAAATCCTGCAGGCCTCGGTTTTCTCCTTTTATCCTGCCATGGTGATTGTTCCAGTTAGATGAGATGCTGACTGCAGAGCAGTTTGTGCCCCCGAATCCGTTGCTGTGTTTCCCTATGCACAGGGTGTGGTTTTTCTCACCTCCATGCTTTCCTGTATGGAATACACGTTACTCCTTGTTTACCTAGTGAACTGCTGTTCATTCTTCCATACTTGGGCTAAAATCAACCTTTATGTGATGCCTTTTCTAAACTGCCAAACCTCCACCCCAGCCCATTCCTCTTTCTCCTGTGTTGCTCACTCTTTTTACACTCTGTGGTATAATTCTATTTGTTTTTCCACATTAGGCTATGAGCTAACGGAGGGCAGGAATAGTAGCTTTTGCTTGAGTGTTTGGCATGGTGCCCCTGATAAATGCTTGTTGGATAAAAGTATGATATTAAGGTTATAGCCTTAACAAAATTTAAAAATAGGGTTTTTTTTTTTTTTTTTTTTTTGAGACAGAGTCTCACTGTGTTGCCCGGGCTAGAGTGAGTGCCGTGGCATCAGCCTAGCTCACAGCAACCTCAGAATCCTGGGCTTAAGCGATCCTACTGCCTCAGCCTCCCGAGTAGCTGGGACTACAGGCATGAGCCACCATGCCCAGCTAATTTTTTTTTTTTGTATATATATTTTTAGTTGGCCAGATAATTTCTTTTTATTTTTAGTAGAGACGGGGTCTCACTCTTGCTCAGGCTGGTCTCGAACTCCTGACCTCGAGCGATCCACCCGCTTCGGCCTCCCAGAGCTAGGATTACAGGCGTGAGCCACCGCGCCCGGCCAAAAATAGGGTTTTAAGGACCAGAACTCATTTATTCTCCCAGTGGAAACTTGCTTCAGTGTCTAAAGCTGAGTTTTTGGTTGGCATCTACTACAGGATGTGTCTTCATCTGGGCGCCAGTGTGTGCTTGCCTATTTACTCCGCATTTCCTCTTCTGCTTCAACCCTGTTCCTGAGCCACATTGCTCTACCCCCGCCTTCTATTTGACAGTTTCCCTCATGGGGACTTGCATTTATTCATCCAAAAAATACCTATTACGTGCTTACTGTGTGCCAGGCACTTGCTGGGTTTACTGAGTCAATCACTGAATTCTTAGCCCCTTACCTGGACCTTCAGAGAGAGGCATCCTCCATGAGGAGCAGATGTGCAAGCGAACATAACAGTGCTGTCGGGTAGTTGCTATAATGGACACTTGTATGGTGTATAGTGACGGTATTGGGTCTGCCTGGTGAGTCAGGGCAAGCTCACAGAGGAGGCAGCATCTGAGCCCAGACTGCAGTGGAGCTAACATGTTTGCCCACTAGGCTGGAAGCATTTTCACTTTTAGACTTGTGAGATCTTGAAGTTGCATATAGGTTACTTTTCCGGAGTTGCTCAAAGTACTTTATTCTTACTGATGTAGTGTTTACTTGCAGTGAGACACGCTGACTTTAAGTGTACAGCGGCAGGAGTTTTGTCAAATGTATATACCCATGCAACTAGCACCCCAATCAAGACATAGAACATTTTTGCCACTCAAGGAAGTTCCCTTGCCGATGGGGACACCAACCTCCATCCCTTTGAGAAGCAACCACTCTTCCAGTTTGTAGCACCGTAGATTTCCCAGGGTAGTTTTGAATGGCCAAGAAATGTCTTAATGCCTGTTTGTTCCTTTTTTCCTCCCATTTTTTTCTTTATGTGGCATTTTATTTCTTGAACACAACATCTTTATGTGGCAAATAAGAAAGGATCGTGGAGAAGAGAAGAGTGGCAAGAGATGAGGAAGTTCATAAAGTTTGCTTGGGAAGGAACTGATTTACACAAATATTTAATGGGAACCAGGGCAGGGATGCCATTAGAACAGCCTCCAGGTAATGTAAACAGACATGCCAAGGTATTTCCCGAGGAACTGGGAGGGTTCCAGCACAGTGCCAGTCATTCTGGGTTCTTCCAGTGTACTGACTGATACACTGAAAGCTAGAAATGGACCTCTTTCAAGAAAGTGGGGGAAAATACAAAGAACTTGTACCTTTAATAAAATAGAGTGTTCTTGAACCAGTTAGAGAGTTGGATGCACTGGGTTAAAAAGAATGAATGATTTTATGGTTCTTGATACACATCACCAAGTTACACTCTTTGTGCCAATTTGCAGTCATGAGCAGGGGTTAGGAGTACCTTCTCCATATTCTGGCCAGAATTGGAAATTGTCATCGGTATTTTCCCTCTAAATAAGTAGATGAAATATGCGTGTTGTTCTATTTTTTCTCCAATCACTAGCAATAGTAAACATTCATGTAACAGATGACTCATTAGGTTTTCTGCAACGAGGAAGGATAAAACAGGAGGATCTATCCCCTCTAAATCAAGTCACGAAAAGCTCAACAAAGTCACAATTGGCCATTGCGAGGAAGCCTTGAAACCTTGGTGTTTCTTCAGCCATTTGTAAAGCACAGAAATCCTTAAAGTTTCCACTACGCCAAGAGAGAAGTAATGTCCTGAGTGTATGGCAGGGACTGTACAGTGTGCCAATTTATTCAGTCTGTTTTCCTTCTTATCCTTCTGTGCAGTGTGCTCTAGCTTTCTCTTTCTCTGGATGCCAAGAGTGCTTTGGGTAGTAAGGGACTGCTGTTTTATTTTATTTCAGAATATTATAGGGGTAAAAATGTTTTAGTTACATAAATTGCTTTTGTACCATTTGAGTCAAAGGTATAAGTGTGCCATCACCCAGATAGTGTACATTGTATCTGTTAGGTATGAATTTTCCCATCCCTCCTCTCCCCTGCCCCCTGCTTGATTTCTGATGAGTCTTATTTCCATATGTGCACATAAGTGTTGCTCAATTAGTTCCAATTTAATGGTGAATACACATAGTGTTCGATTTTCCATTCTTGTGATACTTCACTTAGAAGAATTGTTTCTAGTTCCATTGAGATTAATATAAGAGGTATTAGTTCCCCATTTTTTTGTGGCTGAGTAGAACTCCATGGTATACATTTTATTCATCCATTCATGTATTGATGGGTACTTGGGTTGTTTCCACATCTTTGCAATTGTGAATTGTGCTGGTATAAACATTCCAGTGCAGGTATCTTTTTTTATAGAATGTTTTTTTTCCCTTTGGGTAGATGCCCAGTAGTGGGATTGCTGGATCAAATGGTAGGTCTACTTGTAGCTCTTTGAGGTATCTCCGTATTACTTTCCATAGAGGTTGTGCTAATTTGCAGTCCCATCAGCAGTGTATGAGTGTTCCTATCTCCCATTTATTGTTTTGGGACTTTTTGATAAAAGCCATTCTCACTGGAGTTAAGTGATATCTCATTGTGGTTTTGATTTGCATTTCCCTGATGATTAGAGACATTGAGCATTTTGGGACTGCTGTTGAGACCTCCTGCCCTTCCTTTAAAGGACTGCTTCTTGGCCTGTGAGGTGGTTCATGCCTGTAATTTCAGCACTTTGGGAGACTGAGGCAGGAGGATCGCTTGAGGCTAGTGGTTCAAGACCAGCCTGAGTGACATAGCAAGGCCCTGTCTCTACAAAAAATTATAAAAAATAAGCCAGGCATGATGGCACGTGCCTATAGTCCCAGCTACTCAGGAGGCTGAGGTGGGAGGATCACTTGAGCCCAGGCATTGGAGGTTGCTGTGACGTATGATGACACTGCTGCACTCTAGTCTGGGCAACAGAGCCAGACCCTGTCTCAAAACAAAACAAAACAAAACCTGCTTCCCAACGTAATCGCATTTGAGTTACAGAAAGGCACTAGTTTTGTAAATGCTAGTTAAGAAAAGCAAAGCAGCATCGAAAAATTCGCTCTACCCTGTTTGGAGAAAATGTACTTTACCTTTAGGTGAACTGTTTCTTCTATTTGCCATCTGCAGATTGAGTTGTTTATGTTGTTCTGTGCTCTACGGTTCCTGACAGAATGTTCTCAAATGCTTGTTGAATGAATGAATGCTTTGTGTCCAGTCAAAAGGTTGGCTTCTTTAATTGATGTTTGCTGATCTCCTTAAGCCTGTTAATTACAACAAATGTATTTGAGCCTGAGGAAATGATAAATTATGCTTACCTGTACTTAACTCTTTAGTTTCAGAAGGTAATTATTGGGTATGATTCCTAAAAACACGTTTGATGTACTCAAAGCTCTTAATAAGGATAATAGCTGTCATACATGCACAACTTTGAAACAGAGGTTTAATACACTCAATCTGCTGCTTTGCTCAAACAGATGAGCATTAGCAAGCCCTACAGATGAATCATAACACAGTCCTGTAAATAGCCTTTCCAAAGATTATATCATATCCCCAATAGGATGCTCAAAGACTGGTTCTAATTTTAGGTATAGAATACTCAATTTGATGCTTAAGTGCGTTTTTTTGTTGTTGGAATATAGCAGTAGACATTATGTCTGTCTTCAAGCACGATGGGGATTGTCACGTAGGGAAAGTTAGAAAACGTGTATGGATTCAGAGGGCAGAACTAGTCCTAATTGGTCACAGTGAGACTTTTGACTCAGTGTTTTGAAGACATTTTTATGAATAAAGAACTGTCTTCCTCCAGAATAAGTTGATTGAATAGTTAGCTACCTACTACTGAAGGTTTTACAAGAGAAGACGAATAACTGACAATTAAAGCAGCTAGTATTTTTGAGTTTCTACTACGTGCAAGACGTGTGGCAAGTGCGTTGTACTGACATACCCTAATAATGAAGGACTACACAGCCTGTCTTCTTAATCAGTATTCTCTACTGCCAGTGTGACATAGGACAGTTAATTGTGGTAAAAGAATTTTAGAATCTGGAAGAGAATGGGTTCTCAGTCTTCATTCCATCTAAAGCTGTAAGATTAATTCTCTTTTTTTGTATATGACAAGTCCTATTCACCACCACAGGTTTGTTCTTGTGACGTTAGTGCCTGGAAAGTACATGATGATGATCGAATATTATATGAGTTACAGAATTGCTTATAGGCGTTTCTTGAACAATTGCAGACTTTAGATTTACATATTTGAATATAACTTAGTGAATTGATTAGTGCTCAATAAATCATTTAAAGTATTACAAAAGAACATTTTTATATGATAACATTGAGTTATACTTTGAGCTAGAGTAGGAGATAGATTATATCTAAGTAGTTTCTTCTATAAGACAATTCATAAAAGTATCAACTTCTTATGTGACCTGCATTTCAGTAGATCATGCACACCAAAAATTGTACAGACTGTGACAAATTTGTCTTGTTTTTGATGAGGATATTTTCTAGTTAGCGTCTTAGACTTGTAAGTACTAAAGCTGAGACCATGATCAAAGATTTTTGCCTTCTTGACTAGATTGAAATTGGATTTAGATGTGTGAACAGGGAAAGAAATACCTGAATTATTTTGTTATACCACCATTTCATAATATTTAAAGGAAGAGAGGTCATTGCCAACCTCATTATAAACTTTCATTCTGAAATTCTTTGTTCTCTTCAGACTTTAAAGTCTGTCATTCTACCTGAAGAAGGGGAAAATAAGCAGACATGTTGCCTTCTTGAGCAGTATCAAACCGATTTGGAATTTACCCTGTTCTCTGAAGACAATATTGTCAGTCTGCCAAAGGCATCAGGCAGAGTTAGTAACGACTTCCTTCTCAAAACATTCTCCCCATTGCCCTCTGGGTGTTTCTCCCATTTCACTTGGTATTTCTAATTTTTCTTTCCTGAATCCTCCTAATTATTGTCATCAGTAAATATTAGAGTGTCCAAGGGCTCATCTTCCCATGTTGTCTTTTGTTTGTCTACGATCTTTCCCTAGCAGATGTTAGCAAGTCCATAGCTTTATATACCTTCTCTATGCTGCGGCTTCCATGTTTATATTCCTGGCCCTGACCTTGTCCCTCAACTCCAGACTTGTGTATGCAACTACCTACTCGACATTTCCCATTATAGGCCAGATAGGCACATCCCATCTGTTGTGTCCAAAACAAAACTCATAGTTCCTCCCCTTTCCCACCACCTATCTACTCATCCTCCCAACGTTTCTATCTTAGCAAATGGCACCATTGTTCATCATTTGTTCAGGTCCCTGAATTTGAAGTCATTATTGACTCTTATTCTCTTTTTTTTTTTTAATCACACCCCACATCTAGTCTGTGAAGAAATCCAATGGGCTGTACCTTCAAATATATCCAGAATCTGACCACTTCTTGCCACATCCACCATCACCTCTCATTTATGCTTTTGCAATAACCTAGTCACCCTGCTTCCAAAATAGCAGCCAGATTCCTCTTTAAAAATGTAAGTCAGAGATTACGCAGTCAACTCTGACTGCTGCTTCCCCCAGCGATGGCTTTCTATTACATTCAGAATAAAATCTCAATATTTAAACCACAGTCTGTGGGCCCCTGCGTGACCTATTTCCCGGTTGCCTATCTCATCTCCACTCCCACTCTTCAGCTTGCTTGCTGTGCTCCGTCATGCCGACTTCCTTCTGTTCCTCAAGTGTGCAAATTAGGGTTTTATCGCAGGGTCTCTGTGTTGCTGTTCCTTCTGCATGAATATGTTTTCCTCGTATTCAAGTTTCAGCTTAAATGATATCTCCTCGTTCCCCACCCTGCCCCCATAGCCTTCCTTGTCACTCCATACTCATATTTTTTGCCCCTTATCATCACTTACCTTTGCATTTTCTGTGTGTGTGTGTGTGTGTGTGTGTGTGTGTGTGTGTTTGGTTTGGCTGTTACTCCCACTAGAATATAAGTTCCTTATGTACAAGAACTTATTTTATTTTCAAGCTACAGATGGTGCCAGATATTTAATAGGCACTCAGTAAACATTTGTTGGATAAATGAACAAATGTCTTTTAATTCTTTAAAAATCTTTTTAGCCCAGTGATGTGACTGACTTCTTGGCTATGTGTCACTGAATAAGAGAAGTTGGTTTTGTTGTATTAGATTCTTTTTTCCTTTTAAGTCTAGTTCTAGATAGAGCAAGTTCAACATATTTTTTAAAAAGCAAGTTTAAACCATGAGAAATTAATTTTGTTTAACCAATTCTTAAGGCACCCTAAAGTAAGCAAGTATCATATGATAAAGGTCCAAGAAAATTTGAATACAAGCCTTCTTAGCTGAATATCCTGTGCTAGGGTTAATATGTTATCATGAAACTTTGGGATATTATTCATGAAAAAGATCTCACAACTCACTGAGTTGTGTCCTGCAGTTTGAGCATAGTCTGTACCCAGCACTAATTGGAGACAGAGAAGCAGAAAATAGCTTTACCCTGGTTAGAAATAAAAGAAAACAATAAAAAATGTGAAAATAGGAAAGTTTCTACCTTCTGCTTCAACTCAAACATCAGAGGCCCATCTCATGCTTTCAAAGTGCTACACTTTATACCAGTTTTTTCAGGAATCATTCTGAAATGGCACATAAAACTGAGGGTGGAAGCTTTCAGAGTAGCTTTGTTCAGAAATGAAGGGAAAAGGGAAGGCAAAGCTCCCGGTCTGTTTTGGTACAAACTGACTTTCTCTTAACTTGTTTTTTTAGGTTTCTTCCTAGTTGTTACTTGGATTCAGTTAAGTTTCTTCCCCAACACCATGCAGCTGATACTGGTAGAACTAGTATCTGAACTTAAATTTATCAGTAATAGAAAAACTCAAGCTCTCAACCACTGCAGTCATCTTCCTCTGTTTCTCTCCTTGTCTTAAAATGCTACCTGCTGTTTTGGCACATACATGCCCTGTTGTGCTGTTCCATATATCCTCCTCTGTCTTGCTTGTTTTCTCATTTCACAGTTGGAGCTAAATTATTAATAAAAAGCATAGAAAAGTGATCAGTATTAAAGTGGCATGTAGTGTAAATTCACACTGAAGTGTAAGTATTATGATAGATGCTCTTAAATAACTTGCTCATGTTGGGTTGGACGGGGCTAAGAGACAGCTTGTGTGGTGACAAAGGGAACGGTAGGACATTTGCTGCCCTGGTGCCTTCTGACACTTGCCTGATAGGGAGGAGACAGCCACAGGGTGGCACAGGAATAAATGTGAACATGTTGGACAACATATGTGCAGGAAGTCTGAGAATGGGGAAAGCATTTGAAGCCACTCGAGAAGGTCCTGCTTGGTCTGAACCAGAAAGGTGTGGAAAGTAATGTGGGGGGCCTTTGTGTTGGGTAGGATGGTGTTGGCATGAGCAGGGCTCCACTGGATTGTCCTGCTGGCAGGACAGGGAAGCTAGTGGTCTGCTTAGTGTGGAAGGTGCTGATTTGAAGGTAATGAGAATTACAAAACCAAATTGGGGATAAAGATTTTGAATTACATTTTTTTTTTTTTTTTTTGAGACAGAGTCTCACTTTGTTGCCCGGGCTAGAGTGAGTGCCATGGCATCAGCCTAGCTCACAGCAACCTCAGACTCCTGGGCTTAAGCGATCCTACTGCCTCAGCCTCCCGAGTAGCTGGGACTACAGGCATGAGCCACCATGCCCGGCTAATTTTTTTGTATATATATTTTTAGTTGGCCAGATAATTTCTTTCTATTTTAGTAGAGACGGGGTCTCACTCTTGCTCAGGCTGGTCTCGAACTCCTGACCTCGAGCGATCCACCCGCCTCGGCCTCCCAGAGCTAGGATTACAGGCGTGAGCCACCGCGCCTGGCCTGAATTACATTTTTTAAATGTCACATCAGGTGATGTTGGAATCCATGGGACAGACTGGGTCAGTGGAGTGGAAAGACCATATCGTATAGAGCCGTGGTCCGCAACCTTTTTGGCACCAGGGACCTATTTCATGGAAGACAATTTTTCCATGGATGGGCTAGTGGTGGGGGCGGGGCAGGGCGGGGCAGAGCTCAGGTGGTGAGCGGGCCCAGGTTTTTGGGATGGAAGGTATAGAGGATCAAAGCTTGAGCCTGGGGTAATGTCTTTTGTTAAGGAAGTGGGGGTGGGTGGTGTAAAGTGGGGGTGGGTGGTCAAAGACTACACAGAAAACCAGAATTGTGTGAGGGATCTTAAGGGAAGCACTGGTTTCAGAAAAGATAACTAGAGGAAGAGGATTATCAACAGTGTTCAGGACTAGAGGAAGTGATTAAGGGAAAAGAATGTGGGAACAAGACCACTGAATTTGGTAAGAAAGTAATCTCTCACTTGTTGAAAGTGTAACTTTAAAGTGTTGCTGTGGGAGCCAAACCAAGTTTCAGAAAATCTTTCTGGAAAGTCTTAGTTTAGGGACAGGCACCTCCAGGAAAGAAGAGGTAGGAAAAGCTATCCAAGAAATCACACCATTCTCTCAAACAGGCTACTTATTTGTGTTCACAAAATCAGCCTACCTTATCAGGCATGTTAGAGATACAAACCCTTAATATCTAAAGGAATTATGCTCTAAAACAGCAGATCTGAAATCACAGTGGTCTGCTATATAAAATACTAAAGTTGAAGCACACACTGCTGTATTTTAGAATACTGTGACCTTGATACTGTGAAGATTATCTGGAAATCACTTTAATCATCTTCTGACATTATTTCTTCTTTGTAAACAGGGAAAAATGTCTGTCTTGTCCCCAGGGTTTCTTAGCTCATAATAATTTGGTGAAGATATTTTATTTTTAAAATTCAGAATAAATGTATGTGAATGGTTTTGATTTAGTGGGTCTAACAAGCTTGAAGTCATGTTAATCACATGTATAAAAGAAATAAAATCAAAGTTTTCTAACTTTTAAATATAGATCTGCGTAGTTGCCTTGTAACTGAAAGTATACGCTTTTGGCACGTTGTGCTTTTGCTATGCCCCCGCCCGCCATGTTCTAGCATGGTGTAGTGGCAACAGTGGCGCGGTTGGGGACAATAACTCATTCATGACAGATCTCAGAGTAAAATGTGTGCCTATGGAAAAGACATGTAATAATCTCTTAGCTTAGCCTAAATTCCCAGAACTATAATACAATGATTTCAGGGTAATAAGATATAGAAAAAAAAAAATGAAAGCAAAAGATATGTGGGTATTCAACAAAGATCAACTATAATTCTACTTGAATCTGTATATAATCAGAAAACAGATTACTCACTGTTTTCTTTCCTAAAATGGCTAATTTTCAAGGTTTTGTGTATGTGTCCCACAATACATTTAGATAACTTGCTGTTTATTCTGACCTTTGATTTGTGAATATGGGTTTTCATTAAGTACCTTTTTTCTTAAGTTATGATAAAAATCCTTTTATCTATGAAAATTTGAGGTTGGAATGAATGGATACCTTAAGAGTAGTGGATTTTGTTTCTTGATGGTACTTGTATCATCTTCCTCTCCCCAGAGATCCTTGTGTTCATTTTAGCATTTCTTTGCTATTGATTCTTTTCTGTCAGTGGACTTATAATAAAAACCTAAGGCTAGTTGACTTGCCTGAGCCATTTTATTAAATAAATTTAGGGAAAAGAATTTCCTATTTATTGCAATGCCGAAAACACTGTGATGTGTTTGTTCTTGAACTCACTGCTCCCCTCATTTTAGCTGGTACCTATCTGAAGTTTCAGATTAGAGAATTGGGTATATGGATTCCACGTATTAAGTCTCTTCTTTTCAAATAAATTGTTTTTTTCAGGCCTTTGTACATTACAGTATAAAAACATTTATATGTCTTTGTCTCAGCTATTTTTTGTTTTTTATGCATCTTTTTTTCTTTAAATTGCTTTTCATGTTTTTTGTGTGTGTCTTTGAGTCATCTTATTAATTTAGCTCTTCTGCTGTATTCAATTTGGAAGAGGCAATTGTAAGATCTTTCCAAGAAGGACATTTTATGGTGTCTTACTAAAGATGAGTCTAATGAGCTATTTTAGAAAAGAGAAGCTTTTGTAGTTTTCATGAAGAAAGTAAATGCATTTTTAGGTGTTTTATTCAAAGGATAAAGTTTATACAACTGTTTTTAGGCCAATTTGCAAACATTTTTAGACTTGGAAAATGCTTGTAACTCCTGAAAGGTATAACTTGCCAAATAGCTGATGCTTTGAAATGTGGCCTTAGTTCTAGTAAAAGAATGTGGTTGACAGCCACAATGTAATTTACAGTAATCCTTTTTATGTAAGGAAATGAATCTACTTGGTTTAATAAATTCCAGATGAGTTTCTAGCTCCTTGATTATTACCGAGTTATTTAAAATTCAGATTTCATTATTCAATTTACTTATAGCAACCTATCTGTGCTTGTGATGGCCAGTGTGATGTTAAAATACTTTGTAAAACTGAAACACTTTGGGGGAAAATTGCTTTTTGGGTGGGTCATTTTGTGGCACAAGCTTGTGATGTGGCCTCAGGATTTGGCATGGTCTGAGACTAAAAGACGTCAAGCATCCTCTGCTTGTGGCTATTCTAGGCCTTTAAGGAGATCAGGTGAAGACCCATAAAGAAGTTCTGCTCGTGCAATAAAGGAGAACTTTCTTAGAAGCCCACTTAAATATTTCTACTTCTCATTGACTATCATATCTGGAAGGCAATCTGAAAAATGTTTTTAGCTGGGTATGTCACTGCTTCCAACAACATGGGACTTCTGTTACTAAAGAAGGGATTGACAGTGTTGGGTTGACAATTAAGTATCTGCCATGCTTATTTTCTAATTGCTTCCCCACCTTTTTTTTTCTGGTGCCCTCTCTGAGTTGTGATTGCTCCTTTTTCATAGCATTTTGCTTTGTTATGGGTGTTGTCTATTGTCTTAGCTCTCTGATGGTATTATTATAGTTTTTTTTTTCTTCCTGCATATCTCTGCTTCTTCCAAGTTTCTTTTAGGCTTTGGTCTCTTAAGTTAGAAGCTCCTTTTAAATTTCTGGTGATCCTTGTCCAACTGCTTTATGGATTCTCTGCTGATCTCTGTATCTATCCAGCCATGCTCCTCACTACCCCTCCCTTACCTGAAGGACCTGTTGCCTCTAGACCCTGAGTCTTTTCTGGGAGAATTTGCATGCTTTGCTTCTGCAGTATCCCTTTGCAGGTACCGAAGTTTGAGCTTTCTCCATTCTGCTCAGGCAGGCACCACTCCTCCATCTTCCAAAAGTTTGTTCAGTGTTTTCTTCTGTTGTTTTCTCTTTTCTGAGTCTGTCTTTGTGGGTTAATACATTAAATACCTATGCTGTCATTTTGGTGAGATTTTAGGAGGCAATGAAGAGAAATGTGTAGCCAGTTCACTGTGTTTAACCAGAAGTCCTGTGTGTGTGTGTGTGTGTGTGTGTGTGTGTGTGTGTACTTCAGACGTACATCATAGAATAGAAGAGTAGAAAAACATGGATTGAATGAGGGTTACAATTATTATTTCTGTACAAGTAAAATACATACCATACCACCTTATTAAAATTAAAAAAAATTTACTTTGAATTGAGAGAGCCTGTATAAATCTTTGTACAATGTAATGAGGCAAAATTTAAATCCTAAATAAAAAGATAGTGAATGCAGGACAAGCAGAAAATGAACATAAGAAAGATAAACTAAGGCCATAGATATGTTAAAATTCCTGCGATATGTTCCAATGTCTGTGCTAGTAATGGTTATAAACTTAATCTCTCTAACAGTCAATTCAGAGACAGAATCATGGCCCCATCCATCCCTTTTACAGAACAGCTTTTACCTACTTTTCATTCTTAAGTACAGAGGTAGAAAATAATCGATGCCTAGCATGTAATATTCACTAAATGAGATTTTTTTCCCTTAAACTTCTGAAAAAAATAATTGCCTCTTCAAGGGAAAAGAGAAAAGGAAGTTTACGTACATTGAATATCTAAATTCCAGTTACTTTAAACAACTGCATTTTGCAGATAAGAATACTGAAGACGAAATGGCCTAAGTACCCTACCCAAGGAAGAGGAAGCCTTAAACCCAGATCTTGGGTTCAGTCCTGGTGGGAGGGACATGATTTGTTGCTTGTAATGATGTTCATTTTGTGAATGTTTCCTGAAAGGGGAATGACACTCCTGGGGCACTTCACTGGTTATGATTAGCTGTCTGTCTTTGCCATGAGCTTCTTGAAGGGAAGTGCCAAACTTTCCAGCACCAAGAGCAGTGCTTGGAGCCCAGTAGGAACTTCTAAAGGGAAAGATTGTTGAGTGAATTCAGTGTTTCGCACATAATACTGATACTACAAATTCTTATTGAGACCTGAGTTTTAGACAGTGACTTAGACGTGTAGCTTCTGGAAGGAAGAAATGCCGAGAGAAGGAAAGGCATCAGTACAATTGGAAGTAGTCTGTGATGGCTGTAGTATTTTGTAGTAATATATTCTAGGTCTATGATGACAGAGTCCAACAAATAGTTTTCTGTTATTCTAGTAAATTCAGACCTGCAATTCAGGTACCATAAGTCAATAGATAATTCACAACTTGCTCTTATGAATACTAGAGGTATTTATATATTACTCAAATATAAGCTTAGGTAAGATTGTGGACTGATTAGTTAATGCATAATCTTAATTTCATTTTGTACTTTTCTTTCTCTTTGCAACTAAAGTGATTCTCCATGGAGAACATAGTTAAATCATAAGGCAACACTAAATCTAGGTTTTTAAGTATTAAATGTACCTTTCTCTCACCCTCATCATCACTACACGATCCTCCACCTTTTCCCCAAATAAGATATTTGGAATGTGTATCAGGATTCTCACAGGAAGCAGATCATAATTCACATGAACCATATGAAGAGACTTTAAAGAAAGAGAGATCTTATAAATGTGTAGGAAGAGGTAAGGGAACCAGCAAGGGATTCAAAACATAGAAGCTAGCAACAGTGGGAAGACATCTTTCTGAATGGCCAGAAAGTTTCCAGAAAGAAATACTATTTGCTAAAAACTAGAAAAACAAACCTAGAGCCATGGAGAAGGGCAGTCAGATGAGGGTTTTCATTGTGGAATTTCTTGAGAGGCAGTGGGAGGAAACAGGGAAGAAACACCCTGGTTCTTTTTTCTCATCTTAATCTGACATATCCCATTGGCCAAACCCAATTGGAAGCCAGTGGCCAAATAGCCAAGATGATGCTGTCATTAGGGGCAGCCTCATGTGGTACAGGAAGAGAGTATAATTGTACTTGGTGGAAGCCTGAGAATAGAGTGCGGTTGGGACAAAAAAATAACCAGATAGAATATATTTGTCCTTCCCTCTCTCTTTCCCTGCAGCCCAACTTTAGGTCTGGACTGAGAATTTTTTTCTTTTTTTTTTGCAGGATTTTCTTCTTTAGGAGTCCTTATTTAACATTATTATATATTCCAGTCTCATTACACAAGATCTTGGTCTGTTGTTTCTTTTCTTCTTCATCTTCGATTTCAAAACCCTGATACCTGCTTAGTTATACTTAATTCTCAAATTTTTTCCTTGGTCCCTTTTTGGATAAAAAAGTTTCTGAATCTTTGCGTATTTGTAAGTATCTATTACTTGACAGGTAAATGATTTCTTATCTGGCTACAGAAGTTTTAGACTGTAGACTTTATCCCTCTAAAGTGTATAGAGTTTTTCCACAGTCTTCTCATTTCCAGCATTGTAGGTGAGAAGTCTGTTGTAACTTGTTCTTATCTGGAAGTGTGTTATATTTTTCTTCATCAGAAAATGTCAGGTTTTATCTGACTCAGTAACATTTTATTCTATTTGTTTAATTATCATCTCATTTTTTTTGGGGGGGGGAGAACTCCTTCTGTTTGAATTTAGAGCTCCTACAGCTCTCTCAAAGTCTTTTCATGATTTCCGTATATTGGTAGTTTTGCTCTGTGATTCATGGGTCTTTGAGGACTCTAATTTTGGTAGAGCTGATGCTTCAATTCATCAGAATTTTTTTCACTGATCATATATATTTGTTAAGGATTTTTAAAAAAATATTGACTTGAATTTTTTGAAGTGCTTTGTTTTTTGCTGAGGTTGTCAACTGTGTCCTCCAGTAGCTCTAATTCATTAGGAGTTGGGAAGATTTTTGTTTGTTCTTTCTTTGGCTGCCTTAGGCACGTGGTTATCTTTCCTTATTCTGTCATTGCAGCTCAGGTCCAGCTTCTGGGCTGCCTTATGTGGTGGAGGCTTGGTGCTTTCTCTCTGTGTGGCAGGCAATGAATTTGTAGGCAAGCCCTCGTTCCATCTTGAGACACCAGTAGGAAATTTCCCCAGGTTTCTTTATGCTCTTCTACCTTTGTGTGGAGGGGAAATATCTCTACCTGCTCTCATCCTGGAGGTCATGGCAACTGGTGATGTTATTTCCTTAGGGATTTAAGTCTGTCTTCTTCCTGTAATCCACTGTGGTCAGAGCCTTACCCTGAGGGTCTTCCACTCTTGGTTCCCCAGTTCTCTCCTGCCGAAGGTAAAGTAGTCCTGCAGCAGCTCACTTGTCTACTCTTTGTAGGCCCAGTACCTTGCTTGGGTCCAGGAGAGGTGTTTGACTTGGTTTTGAAGTTGGTAAAAGAAAGAAGGCTGTATTAATATGCTACTACTTCCCATTATGTTTGAAAGTCCTTTAGGCTTTCTGTAGATGCACTATTAATATTATCACATTTTTACCCATCTATCCAGCAATTCAGATTATTCACTTTTGGAATATATTTTTTTAAAAAAATTTGTATTAACTTTAAAATTTTCCAGTATATAAAGATGCTTTTACATTTCAAAACCTAGACTGTAACATTTTTTTTCTTAAATTATGACTTTGGAATAAATGCATGCATATTTTGTATGCTGAGGGGTTGTCATAGTTTCTGAGGTGCCATGTTTAGCTTGTGGTTAGTAGACTATAGAAGTTTTATAGTTAAAGCCAGTGGAGGGAAATCCCAGCCAGCAAGTTTCATTTGGATGTAAAATGTGTGGCTCTTGGAAAGGTTACATCAATTCTCTTGGTTATGTAAAAGCTTAGTTCAGGACTGGCACCCAGGCAGCCTCTCTGAGGACCCCACCCTTTGAAGAGATTAGACTTCAGGATCCTTCCTTTCCCTTCCCTTGCTGAGTCAACAGTCCAAGGATGAGCCAGGCGTTGCTCTTTAATATTATACTGCTCTGTGTCCCACTAAAATTATGTTGAAGTTTTAACCCCTGGTATCTCAGATTGTGACTTATTTGGAAATATTCTTTATAGTGGCAATCAAATTAAATGAGGTCATTGGAGTAGGCCCTAATCCAAAATGATTGGTGTTCTTATAAAAAGAGTGAATTTGGATACAGAGACAGACATGCACAGAGGGAAGATGACCATGTGAAGATGGAGAATTGGAGTGATGCATCTATAAGCCAAGGAATGCCAAAGATTTCTAGCGAACCACCAGAAAGTAGGAAGAGGGAAGGAAGGATTCTTCTCCTACAGGTTTCAGAGATAGCATGGCCTTGCTGATACCTTGATTTCAGACTTCTGGACTTCAGAACGGTAAAATAGTAAATTTCTGTTTTTCTAAGTCACTCAGTTTGTGGTACTTTGTTACACCAGCCTTGGCAAACACGTACACTCACCATCACTGATATTATCTGATTTGGTAATTTTTGCCAATCTCATGCATGTAGGTACATAAGTGTATGTGTGTGTATATAGATGTGTTTTGGTGACACTGGCAATCAGTTTAAATGATTCAGCAAAGGAACACCTGAAGCATGGTCTCTCAAATTTCATGATCCAGATCCCTGCTCTGTAAAGGGGAGAAGGAATACTAACCTATACAGTGAATCGGATTCTTTTTAAGAATGACCTGGTCTCCCTCATGGACTATCTCATGATGTTTAAATATGCATTTCTCCAATTAAAAGTAGGGTAGAGTATCTCTTCATATACCTCTTTGGATTTCCCCTTTAATTAATGTCCTCAAATCCTTTTTTTTTTAAATTGGTTACTGGATTTCTTATTGATATGTAGAAGATCTTTGTATATTTTAGATATAATCCCTTGTTATATTTAGATGTTTCAGATCTCTTCTTTAAGGCCTTCACCTAGTATAACTTTTGTTCTATGGTAGTATACTTTCTTAACAGAAATTCTTTACTCTGACATCACATTCATCCATTCTTGTTTTATGGTTAAGAATTTTGTGGTTCCTTAAACCATAGAGATATCCTTCTATATATACTTCTTATACATTTAAAATTTTACATTCACATTTGGGTAGTTAATCAATTTGGGTTTTATGTTTGTACATGGTATGAGGTAGTAGTCAACCTTTGCCTACAGTGTTTTTGGTTTTTTCCCTTCAGTTCTCCTAGCACTATATATTGAATAATCTATTCCTTCTCTCTTTGTGGCTTCCTTGAAAATACATCAAGGTCTATATATATACAAGTCTGTTTTTGAGTTCTCTATTATTTGTTGCTGCACCAGTATCACTCTTTTTTATTGACTTTGAGATATATCAAATATCAGGTAGTGTGAATCTGTTGTTCCATTTTTCAGAATTGATTTAGCTATTTGTAAATTTGTATTTTTCCAAATAAACATTAGAATTTGAAAAATTTTTCAAATAATTCAGCTATCATTTAATTGAAATGGCTTGAATTTTTAGGTCAATTTGGGGAGAATTGACATCTTTGTAATGTTTTATAGCACCTGTGAACAGGGTATATTTCTTTATTTTTCATGTCTTCTTTAATATTCCTTTAACATATTTTTTTAAATTATGGCTTACATTCTTATTTCTCACATTAAATCAAGGAGCCTCATAGTTTTTGCTGCTGCTCTGAATGGTATCTTATTCAAATGTCTTCTAATTGGTTAGTGTAGGAAAATGCTATTGAGAATTTTATCTTCTGTTCAGGAACTCAACTCTTATTAGTTCTGAATTGAATGATTTTTTTCTCTGTAGATGATCAAATCATCTCCAAATAATTAATTTTATCTGTTCCAGTCTCTCATTTTTCTTATCTTACTACATTGGTCAGGATCTTCAGCATCATGTGGCATTTTTGACTTGTTCCTATCTCAATAGGAATGAATCAAAGATTTCTCTTTTTTACTATTTTACTCCACACTATAGTTTTTGATATTTATCTTTAAAAAAATCAATTTACAGGCAATTTTTTTCCTGGTTTCAAGAATATTTATCACAATCAGATGTTGAACAAGATCACATGAATTTTTGGCATCTATTAAAAGTATGTGAGTTTTTTCCCCTAATCCATTAATGTGGTGACATATACTGACAGAAGGTTTTTTTTTTTTTTAAAGACAGAGTCTGGCTCTGTTGCCCAGGCTAGAGTGCCGTGGCGTCAGCCTAGCTCACGGCAACCTCAAACTCCTGGGCTTAAGCAATCCTACTTTAGCCTCCCAACTAACTGGGACTACAGGCATGTACCAGCATGCCTGGCTAATTTTTTCTATATATTTTTAGTTGTCCAGCTAATTTCTTTCTTTCTTTCTTTTTTTTTTTTTTTTTTAGTAGAGATGGGGTCTTGCTTTTGCTCAGGCTGGTCTTGAACTCCTGACCTGGAGCCATCCTCCCACCTCGGCCTCCCAGAGTGCTAGGATTACAGGCGTGAGCCACCACGCCCAGCCGTGAAAGAAGTTTTAATATAAAGTTACCTTTTTTTCTTGGATAAACCCTTTGTGATCATGAATTTTAAAAATATGCGGTTAGCTTTTGTTAGTTGATATTTTTCTAAGATTTTTTTTTCTCACTTATATTCTTATGTGAACTATCCCTGTATTTTGCTTTGGGGCCTTACTTAGATTTGGAATCAAAATTTTATTAGCCCCATAAAATGAATTGCGTTGCTTCCTGTCTTAGTGTGTCATGTGTAAAAACATTTAAGTCTGGGACATATTTCAGAGGAGTACTGATTAAAAATCCATTTCTTCTTGCATTTATGTTGGCATTTCATATGATTCTGGAAATCTATCCATTCTATTTAGATTCTCAATTTTGGTTAATAGTTCATAATGTTCTTGTATAAAAACCTTTGTGTATTCATTTAAAAGATGCTTCTTGAGCACTTCCTATAATCCAGACAATGTAGGTGCTGGGGACACTGCAACACACAAGTAGAGAAAAAGAAAAGTCGCTCGCCTTGTGGGACTTGCATTATACTGGGGGAGATTAAAAAAAAACCACCTTAGCTGACATTATTAGATGTTTGTTTATTGCCCTATGTTACTCTGTATTTTGCTCATTGTAATTTATCTTTTTGAATTTTAAAAAAATCTCACAATATTCTCTACCTAGAGGTATGTTTATCTTATTGATCGTTTCAAAGAACCAATTTTGGTTTAATTTACTTATTTTTGATACAGGTACAGGGAATGGAGTCTCCATTTCATCATGCCTGCCCTTCAATGTCAGTCTCCCTTCTTGTTTCTTGGTTTTTACTCTTGCCTTTTGTGACTTCTTGTTTGGCTAGCTGACTGGGGACAGTGCTTCCATTTACTGTCCAGGAAGATTCACTGCATCTTGCCTCTTCTCTCTTTCCTACTTTTGCTCTCTTCAGATGCCCCTGCTCACCAGTGGGTTGGGGCACCTTGGTCTCAGGAGGTTGTAGAGTAGGCCGTCTGCTGTGCCATGCGTAGAAGTCACCTTTCTTCCTAAATATCACTCCATTAGTTTGTTATGGTTTCTCCCCTTAGAAACCCATTCTCTTGAGTCTTTGAGATTTTCTGAGCCTCTCTCCTGAGTAGTAGAAGAGATGCCTTATCCCTTGTCAGGAGTTTTGGATGGGGAGTATAGGGTTGACTGATAATAGGTACATTGGCAATGGAAATTTAGGATGTTGGGAAAGGGAGTACAGAGTCCCCAGGATGCAGGCCACAGACATTTTTGTATTTGTATTTTCGCACTTAGTCCTCTCTTCATTTTAGACTTCTCATACTAAGAAGTTTTGATAGTTCTTTCCAGCAATAATTCTTCCTTCTACATATTATCCTACTATATTTTTACCTCTTTTGTATATGTTTATCTCCATTAAAATAGTGATTTTTGCATAGCTTTGTCCTAATAACAACACATGAAGGATTGAGACTGGTTTTCTCATCTTTGTGTTTCCCATTGTACTGTGTGTATATGGTAGATGCCAAAGGAAGGTTGAGGTGTATTAAAAAAAATTGTCAACTGTTACTTTTAGACAAAGTAACTTCTTGATATTTGAAAACCAAGAGTAAAATTCACGTCTATGAAAGTGCTTTGTAAATTGCTAAATGTGACCATGAACAAGTTACGGAACTTATCTGTGCTTTATCTTTCTTATTGCAAAGTGGTAGTAAAACCTGCTTCATGGGGTTCGGAGGATGAGAAGAGGAAAATAAGAAGCTGTTTCAATTGGAGCAATGAAGGAATGCAGTAAAATGTGGACACCAGAAGTAAGGAAAAGGTCCAAATTCCAGAAAGGTAGCTAAGTCACTGTGGAGTGCATGAAGGAATGAACAGAGACTAGTTAGGAAACCAGATACTTCTAGCCACAGCCACCTGTTTCTAGTTTCCCTTCCTTATCTTGCTGGCCGAGCACACGGGAGGCATGAGAAATGTCCCCTGCACCAGTACGGTGATGTTCAGAGTGCATCTGCCCTGAAAGCAGGTGTTCTTGTCTCCCGTGCTTTATTTTTATTTTGACAACTTTATTGAGCTGTAGTTTGTGTGCTATAAAATCCTGTGCTTTATTAAACATTCCTAAGTGTTTCCCCACATTGCTGTGATTATTTAGGGTTGATACTTTTATAGTTGACTGTTATATTCTTAAACGGTGTGTTTTTCTGTTCCTAGAAATGGTAAATTATACATGTTTTGTATATGGAATTTATAACTTTAGATTCTTATTTACTTGCCATTTTTAATCTTTTGTTTGTAATTTTTTTAACTTGCTATTTTACTGTTAAGTAAAAAGTGACAATTTAACTGAAAGGCTACTCACCCTTGACCTTGACTCGCTTTACTTATATGTTAAACTTTGTACGTAAAAATTTTCATTTTATTTTCTGACAAAAGAGCTTCCAGTTTTGCTCACTATGTAGTACTCAAAATTCTCATGAAAGCTATGGATTCTTCTTTTTCCAGAAAATGAACGTAAGCATGCATTTTGCACATAATTTCAGTGGTTTCATAAATCCTGTGAGTCTCATTCAGTGGAGTCAAAAACTCTCGCTAGAGCAGATGTGATGTCTTTTTCACCTTAAAACAAAGTTTTTTTTAATGTGCCAAAAGTTTTTCTGTGTGGTACTCATGGAATTTTTAGAAACTGCTCGTCTAACCAGGACTATTATTTCAGCTACTTTTTTGGCTTTCTTGTTTACCTTTGCATTCTTGAAGTATTAGACCGTTTTTTACTGTTGCCCTGGGAAGGTCAGGTAGGAGATAATGATTAACTTTTGCAAGAGGACTCTGTGGGCAAAGATGTTGATTTAACTTCTATCTCACTGGTGGTTTGGGGCTTAGAAAGTACTTTCCTGTGTGTCCTCACCCGATCCTTCCAAAACCCTTCTCCACCAGGAGTGGCAGATGAAGTTCTCATTTTACATATTAGGAAACTGAAGCCCACTTAGGGGATGTATATATAAGGCTTCCAAATGGTGGTGCTGAGGGCCTGTGATTTTTAATCCTAATATCATGTATGGATTGAGTATATTTTCCCCATAGGTTATTCTAGTTCAATTGAAAGTAGAAGTAAAGTTTTTAAATATTCAGTTTAACTCAATGAGCATTTATTGATTTTTTTTTTTTTTTGGCATGTGCCTAGGACAAGAAAAATACTTTCTTGTGAAGAGACCACCTGGACTTGGAGAATAAAACCAAGCCCTGACCTTGTCTGTAAAGAAGGGAAACTTATTAGTTCTCTTTAATTGCCCCACCAACACTTTTTTTTCCCCTCTCTGAAAGTTTTCTGACTTTCATAAATCCTGAGAATTTTTTTTTTTTTTTTTTTTTTTTGAGACAGAGTCTCACTCTGTTGCCCTGGCTAGAGTGAGTGCCGTGGCGTCAGCCTAGCTCACAGCAACCTCAGACTCCTCGGCTTAAGCGATCCTCCTGCCTCAGCCTCCCGAGTAGCTGGGACTACAGGCATGCTCCACTATGCCCGGCTAATTTTTTCTATATAGATTTTTAGTTGGCCAGATAATTTCTTTCTATTTTTAGTAGAGACGGGGTCTCGCTCTTGCTCAGGCTGGTCTCGAACTCCTGACCTCAAGCAATCCACCCGCCTCGGGCTCCCAGAGTGCTAGGATTACAGGCGTGAGCCACCGCGCCCGGCCTTAAATCCTGAGAATTTAAAGGAGAATTTGTAGCAGCCTTTAGCTCCATAAGATCTTTAAAGTGACCAGTGTGCCAAGTTTTTTGTGTTTTTGACGATGATGGTAAGTGAGGTGACTAAAGTTATGTAGAGAACAAGAATATTGAAGATTACTAATGAGTTTTTGAAATGTTCTTCATGACTGTATATATCCATTTATGTGATTATAGCAAATGTATTATATTTGTTCAAATTGCTAAATATAAGACTTGTATATATCTAAGAATTCTGTCTATCTACATTTTAAATTTGGATTTGTAAAATATTCAGTCATACTTTTTTTTCAAAGTTTAGGCATAATTTTTTATTTGGTTTTATATTACATGCTTCTTTAATCCAATATAATTTTAAGTGTAGTTCTGTGTTGAAGTTTTGGAATTGTAACCTCTTTTAAACTATCAGTTTTAAAAATCTAAATTTAAAATAGTATACATAAGAATAATAAAGTTACTAAAGTAAAATGGTGATGTTTTTATTTACTTCTCTTGGTTAATGTTTTGGTGGAGCTAGTCCTACTAGTCAAATACTAATTGTAAAATGAAATGGGTTTAGATTTATATTTAATTGCCTTTAAGCTAATCATTTGCAAACTGTTATGCTGAGGGACACAGGATAATGACATTGCATACTGTGACAAGGTAACAATAACAACAACAAATTCTTTTTCCTGAGGGGTAATGAAAAAAATGTGACATGAATTCATTTTACTACAAATTTAATTGTTTGTCTTTAAGACTCCAAAAAGGACTTCTAAATGTTGTTATAAAAACCTGTAAATTTTAAAATCTTATGAAGCATTAGTATTAATAGTGAATACTGGTGTATTTTAGTTTGAGGGCCATTTCTGGTCTTTATGTCGAATGTTTAAGATATAAAACACACTGATATTGTGTCTCCTTAAATTGGAAAGCTTTACAGGAATGGGATGTTTTTATACAAATCAAGTAACATAATATCTAGGGAAAAACTAATATTTCTGTCACTATGTATTCAAGTCTAGAACTTAGCATTTGCCAAGTGAAAAATTTAATTTCCGTAATACTGCATGATACAGTAACAGGGTTGATTTTAATTTAGATAACTTCTGGTCCTTGAAAACATAACTAGAAAGGCAGCATTTCATGTGTAGTCCTGTGTTTCTGCTCGTAATTTTTTGGGAAAAATTTATGTTTTGTGGTTGAGATTGGTAGTTGCAAAAATATTGTTTTCAGTTAGAAAAAGAATTTATGTGCCTATGTATGTTTAGTTACTGTGGAATCCAAAAGTAATTTATGACTTTTAATTCTTATTGAATTAGACAACACATTGATAGAGTAGAATAAGTTTATCTACTTTATCTACTTTGAAGATATATGTCTATTCTTTAGGGTTGACAATTTCCTAGACCTTTTTTTTGCTAGTGTTTTTCTAGAAATTACCTTGATTCTCTTCCCTGTGCCAAGATTCTTTTCTAATGCTGCTTTCTGTACTGTTTTCTGTTTGCTCTCCAGAGGTGCCTCAGATTTTTTTCTTTACTTTTATATTCTGTAAATAGAATTTTGGGATAGAGAACGGTGAATGTAGAAGTATGTTAGTGAATTCTTAAGTTTTGTTTTTTGATCTAAAATATTGCCTTGACTTTTAATTCTGTTAATATTTATTCAGGTTGGCTAAGAGAGTATAGGAATGTGGCCTCTTCTAACGTTGGGCTTCTTGCTCACTGTAGAAATACAAAGAAAAGTTTTCTGGTCCTTCAGTTCCACCTTGATGTTTTTGAACATTTAGAGGTATGTTATGTGGATTGTGTATTCATTGACCTGATAATCCCCATCCTTTATACTTTCTGCATTCACAGTACAAAATCAGTGTAAGGTATTTCTGTAGCCAACTTGGCAAACCTTATTCATATGATTATCCTTGAGGGGCCCTAAAGCTGGTAAAAATGCACTGTTACCTAGTTCAAGTTAGAATAAACAATATGAGGTTCAGGTATGTGTATATGTTTATAGAACAAAAATTTTTTTGGTACTGTTCGTTTTTAGGAAATAAAATAACTATGAGTTTACTAAATGTTTCAGAGTTAGTTTAAAATTTGTTTTCATGCTCTTATCCTTGGGTGGAATATCCTGTTAGATTTTTTAGTAATTTCCTTAGACATTTGAATCTTTCAGAAAATCTTTGAAGTTTTTTGATTGAGGTACATTTTAGAATCAATTAAAGTTCAGAAACAAATCTGTTCTGATAGTTTATTCTTTCTTCTTTTTTAAAAAACTATCATTTTCTTTTCATAGTATAGTTAGTGTTTTTAATGTATTATAGATATTTGGAAGTATACTAGTAATTTAGATATTTTTTGAACTTTATATGGGAAAAGAACAGATTTATTTTTGGACTGTTATTTTGTAAATTATTAAAGTTTTTGTCTGAATGGATTGACTTGATTCTGTTCTAATTTAGAGGAAATTTATTTCTCCTTGGCCTACATTTCATATGTTCTATAGCTATTCCATGTTGGAGGCTAGAAACCAGAAGTGAATAATAATAGAGATTTCTACAAGTGTTGATAGTTACTCAAAGTATACAGTTTCTAATTAAGATCCTATTTTCAGGTTATGAAGTGTTAAAAGATATTCAGAAGAAAAATCAAAGTATTAGGATATTTTATCCCCCAATAATTTTTGGTATAAGAATATTCTAATGATTTTCTGACTTCAGTTGGAGTCACAGAAAACTTTTAAACTTATTTTTAGCCTGGTAATTTTGTTGTTTGTATTGATATCAACCATGCATATAACTTACACTGAAATACATTTTAAAAGTTAACAATAAACTGGTTTAAGTTGGAAGTGGGTGTTACTGTATTTTATAACTAATCCTTTCCTTGAAAATGCAATTCTCCAATGTCTCCATTCTTTATATGTCAAAAGTTAGAAACTTTAAAAAGTGGAAATCTTCCTGAAGTGTTCTCATTTCTGCTCTGTTAGTTCTAGAATAAGGACTAATAATAACACCTTTCTGACCTACCGTGGTAATGTCAAAGTTGTTGATGTTGTACTGGGACCTTACCACGTGCCTAAGGCCATTCCAGCCTTCCCCTTGAAATGATGGAAAGGCAGCCCAAGTGTCCTTTGATCCTCCCCTTTCATGTTCATCCAGGGTTCTAGGCTGTATCATCAGTAAATATTGACAGATAACCCTCCGTAAACAAAAGCTCTTTGGGGCCTTTAATAATTTTTAAAATTGAAAAGCCATCCTGAGACTTGAAAATCTGAGAATTCTCTTCTAAAGAGTTTGGATTTTATCTTGAATGCTGTAGGGAGTCATTAAGTGGCTTTTGCAAGAGGGCCGGCTAATGAGTATTCTCAGAATGAGAGCACAGGTCATGCTGTGAATTACATAGGGGCCAGCTAAACAGCTATTGCTGTAATGCAGGAGAGACATAGGCCTCAAGCTACCTTTTTGTTGGGATAGATGTGGTGGCTCAAATGGATCTAAAGGAGGTAACATCAGCGGCCCTGGGAGTGCTTGAGTGTGAGGAAAAACTCTAGCTGACTCCGAGGTTTTTGATGTCTGAGACTGGTAGCTGGTGGTATTATTAATACGAACTGAATGGACTTTTTTTTTCTTTCAGCGCTTTAAAGGTAATATTCCACTGTTTTCTGTCTCTGATGAGAAGTAATTTGTACTTCAAATCAAGGTTACTTCCAGTATGTAATGTGTCATTTTTCGCTGGTTGCTTTTCAAGGTTTTCTGGTTATAATTAATTTTCAGTAGGTTGACTCTCATGTGCCCAGGTATCATTTTCTTTGCATTTATCCTGCTTGGTGTTTGCTGATCTTCTTGAATCTCTAAATGTGTTTTCCCCAGTTTATGAAAAAATTTTGGCCATTATTTTATCAAACTTTTTTTTCTGTCCCATCTTTCTCTTCTTTTTCTGGGACATCAATTACAATTGTTGCTTAGTTACGTTAGATATTTTAATGTTTTTCCACGGATCCCTGAGGTTCACTTTTGTCAGTGTTCTTCTGTTCCTTAGATTGAATACTTTCTGTAGATCTGTCTCTGAGTTCACTCTTTCCTCTGTCATCTCCATTCTGCTGTTAATCATATCCAGTGAAGTTTTAATTTCAGATACTTTGTTTTTCAGGACTTAGATTCTTGATTTTTTTTTGGTTCATTTTTATAGTTTATATTTCTCTGCTGAGATTTCCTCTCATTACCATGAACATATTTTCAATTCTGTACCTGGGTATTGGAATGATAACTGCTTTGAAATACTTGCTAATTATTGATGTAATAGAACAGCTGGAATATCTTGGAATCTCCTTTGATTATCTTTTCCCTTGGGAATAGGCCACTTTCTCTTGGTTATTTTATGTCAAGTAATTTGGATTATATCCTGGATGTTATAAATGATAAATTGTAGAACCTTGCAATTCTTTATATTTTGCCAAAAAAAATGTTTTTCGTTTGTTTTGTTAAAGCAGACACTTAGTTTGGCTGGACTTAAACTGTAAATTCTGTTTTCCCTATGTTGGTGGCCCCTTAAATCTCAGCTCAGGTCTTTTTGCCTTAGCTGGGATGCTTGGAGTCAGCCTTCACGTCTGTGGTTCGGGGCCGTCTAGAGATGTGGGAGGAGTTTTTATGTTTTCTCTCTCTAGTTCTGTCTTGCCTGGAATTTTCTTCTCACTTTCTAATGACTGCGGTTGTCCTGGACTCCGTCCTCTATTTCTAAAGGCAGGTGAGACTCTGGTTTTTGTCAGAATTTGAGCCACTTGCATGGCACAGACTGAGGCCTGACATCAGGCTGTTTAAACCTTAAAACACTGGCTGCTCATCCAGTGCAATTCCTTCTTCATGTGTTAACTCATCTCCTGTAAATGTCTGCTTCCGGGTACTCTCAGAAAATTGTTTTTCATACATCAGTCCCAAGTTTGGAAGTTCTTATCTGTAGAAGAGTTGGTCTGATGGGAGCTACATGACCATACTAGAAGTGGAAGTGTGATACTGTCTTGACATTATTAGTTGAGTACGATTATAGAAAGACAACCTGGTTAAGTGAAGGGCGGGAAGGTGGGGGCAGATGAATTTGAATTTTGGTCATGTTGATTATATTGTTAGCCAAGGTGGAGATATCCACCAAGTGGTAGGCTTTGGAAGTGTGAATTGTAGAGGTGTGGTTTGGGCTGGGGTTAAGAATGAAAACTTCTAAGCGTGTAGATGATGGCTGAGATCATGAGAGTAGACAAGCAAGGAGGAATGTTTTGAATGAGAAAATTGGCCTGAATTCATAACCCATGTTTAAGAGGTAAGACACAGAGAGAGGAACCCAAGAAGGAAATTCAAAGGTAAGTGGAGTGATGTGTAAGAGAAAGTTGTGACCCAAACCAAGTGAGTGGTCAGCAGTTCTTAACTGGGGATCTGTTGACCTAGTTGGTACAGGATTAAGTATCTGGGGGTTGTTAAATCCTGTGTGTGTGTGTGTGTGTGTGTGTGTGTGTGTGTGTGTGTGTGTGTGTGTGTGTGAGAGAGAGAGAGAGAGAGAGAGAGAGAGAGAGAGAGAGAGAGAGAGAGAGAGATTTTTTTCTGGAGAGAAAGTTCATAGCATTAATCAGATTTCCAAAAAGGGTTGTGACCTACAAATGGTTAAATGTTGGAATAGACAGTATCAAATTAAAAGTTCAGAAAAATGACTAAAACATCTCTGTCTGCAAATTAGGAGTTCACTAGGGGTTTAGAGCAATTTCAGAGTCAAGGTGGAAGACAGTTGGAGTTCACTGAGAAGTAAACCCGAGAGGCAGAGGTAAGGATAGGGAGTATAGAATTCTCTCTCAGGAAGTCTGGGTGATAAGGGGAGGAGAGATTGCATGATAGAGGAGAGTAAGATTGAGAAAAGCATAGCAATGCCTGGCACGGCCTCATCTGTTGCAGGCCACTTGCTATACTGTCCCCTTTGTGCTTATGTACTGAGCTTTTTAGTTTGTGAAGGCTGCTCTGTTGTAAAATTCTAGAGGCTTCCTGTGTGGGCTGGCATGCATGCATTTCATAGCTTTTGGTTGCAAGAGGTTATGCGCTCCACAAGAACAAGGACTTATTTTTCTCTTTATTTTTGATGGTGTTTCCCTATAGCACCTTTTATTGTACTCTGCGCATAATAAAGACTTACTGTGGCTCACTGGCGGAAGTATGGGATAGGTTCAAGGTCTAGTGGAAACAGTGGTCCCAGTGCCAAGAGTGTAGAGAACATCTCTGGTCTAAGGTTTCCCTTACAGCTACGCTTGCATATTCTCAGGTCCCTGGGGAGATTGCAGCTTGCTATACCCTTCCTAATGTTTGCCTTTTATAGGCAAACAGAGAAAAGCCTTAAAAACTTTAGGAGTAGTAGGGAACTATGGAACACATACATACATACACCTGTCTCCCCCCTTTTTGGCCTCTTTTCTTAATAATTGGAGAGAAATTTGATTTGTTGGAAAGATACTAGGCTGAGTTAGTATGGGAATCAGAAAAGTAGGCTGAAGGCAGGAGAAGTTGAGATTTTGCAGCTTTCTGAAAATATCCCAATGTTCTTGGAGATGCAAAACATCTATTGTGGATCATTCTTATTTCTTCTTTTATTTTCTGCCACTGAGAAAGGTAGAATATAGTCATGTGTTGCGTAATGATGGGGATATGTTCTAAGAAATCTGTTGTTAGGCGATTTTGTCCTTGTGTGAACATACATCATGTATGATATAGCCTGTTGTTCCTAGGCTACAAACATGTACAGCATGTGCCTGTGCTGAATACTGTGGGCAACTGTAACACAATGGTAAGTATTTGTGTATCTAAACACATCTAAACGTAGAATGGGAACAGTAGAAATATCATATGAAAGATAAAAAATTATGTGCCTGTATAGGGCACTTACCACGAATGGAGCTTGCAGGACTGGAAGGTGCTCTGGGTGAGTCAGTGCTGAGTGGCGAGTGAATGTGAAGGCCTCGGACATTACTGTGCACTGCTGTAGACTTTATAAGCATGTACACTTAGGCCACACTGAATTTATAAAAAAAATTTTCTTAAGTATTAAATTAACCTTAGCCTATTGTAACTTTTTTACTTTATAAACTTCTAGTTTTTTAATTTTTTGGCTTTTGTAATAACACTTAGCTGAAAACACATTATACAGCTGTACACAAATATTTTCTTTCCTTATATCCTTAAGCATTTTTATGTTTTTAAAATTTTTTATTTTTTTTACTTTTTAAACTTTTGTCAAGTGAAGACATAAACACACACGTTAGCCCAGACCCACCCAGGTGAGAACCATCAATATTGTCTCTCACCTCCACATCTGGTCCCCGTGGAAGGTCTTCAGGGGCAGTAACAGGTATGGAGCTGTCGTCTCCTATGGCAACACGCCTTCGTCTGGAATACCCCCTGAGGGACCTGCCTGGGCCTGTTTTACAGTTAACTTTTTTTTTTAATACGTGGAAGGAGTACACTGTAAAATGACAATAAAAGTATAGTATAGTAAATACATAAATCAGTAACAAAGTCATTTATTATCATTGTCAAGTGTTACGTACTGTACAAGATTGCATGTGCTGCCATGCTTTTGTAGTCCTAGCAGCACAGTAGGTTTGTTTACACCGGCATCACTGCAGCCGTGTGAGGAATGCTTTGTGTTACGACGTCACTAGACGATAGCAATGTTTCAGCTCCAGTATAACCTTATGGGACCACCGCTGTATATGCAGTCAGTTGTTGACTGAAACGTCTTCGTGTCTCATGTGACCATACTTTCCTGCCTCCTAGCGTTCCCTTCTCACCATGCCGGTTAACAGCAAAAATCCTTCTTGTGCCCTCTAGCCTTCGTGAAGCTGCCAAGTGTCATTGTGCTGCTAAAATCAAGTAATGGTGAAAACATTTGATTAAAGATTGAGAGCTAATTCTCTACTGACGCTCACATATCTTATAATAGAAACTTGTTAAAAAATGAATCTATAGTTTGTTGAATTTGTGGTAAAGACATTTTGGAGCCTACCCTTCTCTGGCTTTTTGCCAAGGAGTAAACTATATCCAGTCCCGTCTGGAGCTCAATGCCATAGCCAGCCTGCTGCCTGCCTCACCTTCTGTAAAAGCTTTGTGTCATCTTGCGCCGTCACTGCTTGGTGAGAAAGTGCAGGTCAGCTGTGCACAGTAAATGAAAAAAGTCTTCAGATAGCTTCTGAAAAACCTGGACGCTTTGGATATTCTGCATATTTCATACATTGCTTAATTTTTAAAAATACAGGTGGAAACATAGTAGGGGATTGGTTCCAGGACCTTTTGCACATACCAAAATCTATGGATGCTCAAGTTCCTTATATACCATAGCGAAACCTGCAGATGTGGAAGGCCGACTGTATACGCCCTATCGATGTAGCTTGACTGCCTTTATATATTGGCACTAAAGGGCCTTGTTAAAAAAAAAAATGTTTTTACAGTTGTATTTCATTGTATGGATGAACTAGAATTTATTTAATCTGTCCTCTTTTGGTAGCTATTTGGTTTCCGCCCTAATAGTTATAAGGAATGCTTCAGTGAATAACATTGGGCATAGGTAATTTTTCGTGTGTGCAGTTATAACTGTAGGATAATTCCCAGCCGCTGAATTGTTGGTTTTCCCGTCTAGGGGCTTGGCCAACTTACATTCCCATAGGTCTCCCATGATAGGATCTGTTACACCATTCCGTTCGTTGTCAGTCAGAAAGATGAAGATGGTATCTTGTAGTTTGATTTTGTATTTATCTGATAAGTGAGGTTGATCATCTCTTAATATGTTTAAGTGCAATTTGTGTCTTTTCTGTGAACTTTTTATATCCCATTCCCCTCTTTAGTAGAAGCTCTTTGTTATAGAAATTGGCTCTTTGCCTAATATGTGAGTTCTGGATTTTTTTGTGTCTGTCTGTCTATGTGTGTTTTGTTTTTCCATGACAAAAACTTTTTAAATTTTTATATAGTTGAGTTTATCTTTTATGATTTCTGGGTTTTGTATCATAAAAACCCTTCTCACTCCGAGAGTATAAAAATTCTCCCAGTTTCTTTAGGTTATTTTGTGGATTCATCTCTTATGCTTTAAAATCATCAGTCTACCTGGAATTAATTATAAGGCATGAGCTATGGATCTAACATTATTTTTCCCTCAGATGGCTACCTGGGTGAATTTACCTTGTTTTTTTTTTAACATGATCTACCTATGGCAGATATTACAAGTTGTCCACTGGATACGCGCTCTCTTCTCTTCACCATCTGAACCCTGACCTTTATGAGAATGTTAGTAAATCCAGATGAAAATATTTATATTCCTAGACCCTCTTGCTGCTGGAGGTGGCCACGTGTTAATGGAGGACTACTGAGTCTAGCTTCTAGGAGAGAGGTACTGCCTTGCTGGTAAAGAGAGACAGACTACTGGCATAACCCTTTATTCTTACCCTTTCCCTCTTTTCCTACTTGAATGAGGGTGTAAGGTGCAGGTGTCGTGCAGCCACTTTGTGACCCTGAGGTAACAAAGCATGAAGATGAAGGCTGACATACTGAGGATGGAAAGAACCTGGGACATTTTGGGGCTGTTTTATAGCTGTGGATTTCTTGCTACTTGGAACAAAATCAGTGATTATGTTTAAGACACTTCTAACTAGGTTTTCTGTTGTTTTTCCCATTATGTGTTCATAAATAATGTACCACTTTTATTGTATACTAAGTTCTCTTATACACTGTAATTTGAAAGGGAATTTTTCTCTGATTATAAAAGAAATACATGCCTATTGAGGAAAATCCATAAAATACTGAAAAGGAAGTAGAAAATAGCCACTCATAATCATAATCTTATAACTGTTAAAACCAGTTATATGTATATATTTTAATGTTTTGACATCTTTTTCTGTGATTTCAAACAGTTTATTTGGCATTTCCATTAGTTATTCTTAAATATATTAAAGAACTCACTGGCAAATCAAACTTTCTGAGGGATTTAAATGGTATTACTAGTTTTTTCTTTGGCTATTAGTAATTTTAAACTTTCAATTCGAATTTTTTTCAGAAATAGAAATTTTCCTGCAAAATGGCCTATTTATTGTCCAATTGCAGTTTCATACATTTTAATGCATGACTTAATGTCTTTTTTAAAAAAATATTTGCAAATTTTAGTGGGGAACAATAAAAGAAAGTGACTTTATTGAAACTTAACATTTTTACTCTTGAAGAAAACAATATTTACCAGCCTGAGCAAGAGCGAGACACTGTCTCTACTAAAAATAGAAAGAAATTATCTGGCCAACTAAAATATATATATAGAAAAAATTAGCCGGGCATGGTGGCGCATGCCTGTAGTCCCAGCTACTCGGGAGGCTGAGGCAGTAGGATCACTTAAGCCCAGGAGTTTGAGGTTGCTGTGAGCTAGGCTGACGCCATGGCACTCACTGTAGCCCGGGCAACAAAGCGAGACCCTGTCTCAAAAAAAAAAAAAAAAAAGAAAGCAATATTTAAATTGGAAATTAACAATAACAACACTGGATCAGTGTTTCTGATTTCCAAAAGTATACTGACCTCGATTTAAGAAACACTTATTCATCTTGTAAATGTAAATGCACATTGCAAAAGAATTGCTTTTGCCTTGATAATTTGTAAAAAGTTTAGGAAGATTATCAAGTGAAAATACAGTGTTAAAAAAATTTCCCAGCACTTGTGAATTACTCTTCTGGAAACCTTGCTGTGGATGCTGTGAATTTTGTAGTAAAATATAACTGAAGGAAAAATACTTGTGGAAAAAGTTCCAGTTTCAGGCAGCAGAGGTCAGAGTGCTTCTGTGTATATATGTCTGTTGGCAAACTGAAAGCAGAAGGTGAAATACAATGGAAGAATGCAATTAAATGGAAGGACTGAATTCCTGTGTTTTATTCCTAATATGTTGGCCTTTCCAAAATCGGATTGGAGGGTTCACAAAATTATGTTGAAATATGGCATCTCAAACCATATGTGTCGACATAGGTATTAGCCCAGTTTTTGAAAAGCAGAGAAAACCTGCCCAAAGGAAATGAAAAATATTCATTTGAACAATATTCAGATTAGAGTAATATTATATAATAGTAGTATCCAGTATTTTAAAAATAAATATTTAATTGTAAAACAAGTGATAATTTATTGAAATTCTTGGATTAAATCTGCCAGCAACAGCAAATAGTTTGTGGTGAGTATATTATTTCAGAGTCAGTTTCAACTCCCTGTTCCTATTGTTTATAATTTTAGTTTCAGGTAAAATTATAACAGAATAATGTTCCAATTGTACCCTGTATTCCCTTTAAGTTATAAAAATCTTTTATAAACCAAATTTAAGCTAGGCTCCATGATTGTAAAACAAATATTTTCATGAAATAATATTTAAATAACTTGTTTAGGAAATTGGGCTTTATTTTTTTTCAGAATGATACACCTTTTTTTTCTTTTCTCATCTTAGCTTTTTTGTTTTTCTTTTTAGTTCCAAGAAGAAACTAAACACACTCTTTTGGAAGATACCCTCTTTTCTGTGGTATTGGTGGAATTCTGAATCAATAAGACAAATCCTTAGACATCTTTCTTGCTACAGGCAGGCTCAGAGGTGGTGGGTGTGCTTTCTGAGAGAGATCTCTGTATCTAAATGCTACCCAGCCATTCATTGCTGGAATGCTATTGTTTTGAAGAATGACAGTTACCGATTTAAAGGAGTTGGTCAGTAAGACATTATGCTTGTAAAACATAAAATTGAAGAACATGTATAAATTGGCCCCCCTGTTTGAAAATTTCTCCTTCTTGTAAATGTCTCCCCACCAATACACGGAGTTCATTTGCACAGTCTTCTTAGAAGAAGCAAAGTAATAATTGAAATATATGGGGAAATTTTATAAATGTTTCCTAAAACTTTACGTTTGTAAAAGACTCCACATCCGATATCAAGTTCCTAATGAATATTTATGTTAGATATCACATTTTTGTTGAAAGTATCCTCAGCACCCTGCCTGGTGTTTAGTAGATGCTCATTAAATGTTGGTTGAGTGGATGAATAACATTATATTGTCAAGTATAGCATATTAATTTTTAAGTATGTGCCTTTTTCCAGAATCAATATTTGGCTGATTTAATGAAGTAACAGTAACTGTTCCTACTTACTAATCTCTGATTGTTAATGTATAGTTAACAAAAAAGATTTTTCAAAACTTGTCCTTCTGCATTTCAATTATACACAAAGACACAAGCACTCCAGGCTGACTTCTTTACATTAATATGAATATCTTTGAAGTGTTTCTTTTTTTTTAAATTAAATATTTTTTGAATTTCAAAGTATTATGGGGGTACAAATGTGTTTAGTTACATGGATTTGCTTTTGTAAAGCTTAAGCCAGGGTTAAAAGTGTGCCTGTCACTCAAATAGTGTTCATTGTACCCGTTAGATAGGTTTTCACCCATCCTCGCCTCCCTCATGCTTGATTTCCATTGAGTTTTACTTCCCTCTGTGCACATGTGCACACATCAGTTAGTTCCAATTTAATACTGAGTACATGTGGTGGTGATTTTTCCATTCTTTAGATACTTCACTTAAGAGAATGATCTCCAGTTCCATCCAAACTGTTGCAAAAGGCATTAAATCATCTTTCTTCATGGCTGAGTAGTATTCCATGTTATACATATACCACATTTTGTTACTCCACTCATGAATTGGTGGGCATCTGGGTTGATTCCACATCTTTGCAATTGTGCTGCAACAAACATTTGAGTGCAGGTGTCTTTTCAAAAAAAGACAAGTGGCCAATAAACATTAAAAAAAATGCTCAGTGTCACTAATCAGCAGGGAAATACAAATTAAAACCACAATGAGATATCACCTTACATCAGTTAGAATGCCTTCTATTAAAAAGTCCCAAAACAATAGATGCTGGTGTGGATACAGAGAGAAAGGAATGTTTATTTAGACACTGTTGGTGGGACTGCAAATTAGTACCACCTCTATGGAAAACAGTATGGAGATTCCTCAAAGAACTAAAAGGAGACCTACCATTTGATCCAGCGGTCCCACTACTGGATATTTACCCTTCTAAGCGTTTTTGATTGCAGGGAGAAATGAACCTTGTAAGCAATGTAGCAGGTAATGTAATTTGAGGTGGAGAGCAAGAATTTGTTAGGTGTTGATTCTCTTTTGAATTGTGTGAATGTCTCTCTCTTTGTGTCAATCCACACCTGAAGATTAGCTTGTTCTGCTCTGGATAAAACATTCCTTATTTAATGCATTCCACAGCAGCTACCAGTTGAATGTGAAATTCAAACCTCATTTCACTAGCTAACAAAGATGAGAAGGCATTGCATTATTAACAAAGCTTTTAGCCACTAAGAGGGGTAAATAAGTTGAGGGCAACCCCTCCCCCGTCTCCAATTTTTAAACAGAAACAAAGATTCAGGAGTAGTATAAAGTGGCAATTCTTTGATGATTGCACATAAGCCTTTCTTAAAGGGCTTTTTACCTATCAAATGTTTAAAACTGCAACTTGGAATTACAACTTTGTCTATAATTGAAAGCTTTTAATATGAAAGCTATAAAGTTTTACTTTTGGATCAAATCCTGGTGTACAGATTTATTTTTGTGCCTGAGATAAGAACAATTTACCTTTCTTTTTTAGAAAAGGCTTTTGAGATCTTATTTATGGTATGAAATCAGACCCTGTATTTTTTTCATGCTGGATTCATTCTTCACAATGTGGTTTAATTCAGAAGAGACATAGCTAATTATGTATACATTAAGCACTGATAGAGACTGGCATGTTTGGAGTGATGGCATGGCCACTGGCCAGAGATATGGACCATGGAAAGTCTTCTACAAAAATCTGCTCAAATACTTTTGACTAATTAGAGTTTCATTTACTGAATGGTTTTTAAAAACTGCCATTATTCTCTGGGAGAGTTAACCTTTGACATTCAATTCTTACCAGCATCTATGATCAGAATTTGAACAAACTGGGGATATGTTGTATATTGATGTTCAAAAGCTACATTATGTCCAGATATTCATTCATTTGAATATTTGACTACCCACTGCGTGCCAATGACTTTTCTAGGTGTATGGGATATGTTTGTGAAAAAATCAGACAAACGTACGAAATAACTAGTAAGTGTGAAGTTTATTTCATAATCCAGCCAAATTTACTGAACTTACTGAAAATCTTACAGTAGAAATAAGCTAGATTTCTTTTGTGCCCTTTATTAATAAAAGGCTGTGCATTTATCCCTGTAAACCGTATTTGTGAGGAAAGTTTCTAAACAGGGCCCTGCAGAGCAGAGATCTCTCATGGTCATTGTCCAGAGACGGGTGTGGGAATGGAATTTACAGAGCATTTGGCTTTTCAGTAATGCTCAGAATCTTATACTGGCCCTCACCTTCACCCCTCTTCAGCGAGATCAGCTCTGCTCCTCTCAGTTTACACATGGGAATTTAGCATAGTATTTCTTTAAAAATAAATGTTCTAGTCTAGGTTACAAATGGAATGATGAGTGTTAGAAAATGGGTTACTTTTTCTGTTTGAAATTTGCCTTAAACACAAGTGGTTTAGATGTTCCACGATTAATGTTTGTGGTCAAGTTGATTTGTGTTTATCTATGAATTTAATTTCTTGTCTTTCCAGCTTGGTAAAACTATCCATGACTCAAAACAGATGATTATCTGAAATCCATAGCTCTCTTAGAATTGGAAGTTTGGAAAAGATCTTAGCATCTGGTATTTGATTGTGTTTATTATGCCTAACACCTCCAGTGATAAAGCATTCTTTCCCTCTGTTTGCAGCTGTTTCTATATAACATACTAGGTTCAGTGTTCTAGAAGTCAGTATCCTTTGGTTTTTTTCCCCTCTCTTTTCATGACAGACACACATTTCCTTCAGAAAACATGTCTTGAGCACTTTTTATGTTAGAAACATTGTACCATATTGACAAAATAGACTAGCATGTGTTGCTCAGTTTTGCAAATGCTTCCGTTTTGCATATATTCACTGTCCCCTATATTATAGATGCTGTGCTACGTGTTGCACTTACAAGGACGAGCCCAAAATCGACAGGTTTCACATGTCTCACTCTTCTTGTGATAATAGGGTGGGAACAACACTTCCAGAAGATGCCCATACTACAGTCTTTGTAGCTGGAGCTGCTGAACCTTGGGAGGGAGGAAGACTCAGATATAGAGATGGTGGATGGGTGTTTTTGTCAGGTTTTGCCATGATAATGCTGCAGAATAACCCCAAAGTACAGTCTTTGGATCACCGGCATCAGAATCATCTAAAATACTTATTATACTACAGATTCCCAGCTTCCATCTGGACCCACTGACTTAAGAGTGGAGGCTGAGGTGGGAATCTAAAGTATTAACAAATAGTCCTGGTGATGATTAATGCGCAGTAAAGTTTAAGAGTTATTATCCTAAACTTCTGTTAATGTCAGCTCAGATAACCACAACATTTCTGATAGCTGTTTCACAGTATTGACTCATCTTTTTAAAGTTAAGGTATAATTTACAGTAAAATGTACCTTTTTTAGTGTACCAAGTTTTGACAAATGCATATGGTTATGTAACTCCCACCCCAGTCAAGATACAGCACAGTTTCACCACCTTCCTCCCCAGATTTTCTGGTGCACCCTTTTATAGTTGACCCTTCCTTCGCCACCCTCAGTCCCTGGCAACCACTGATCTGTTTTCAGTCCTTGTAGACACTTGTAGTTTTGTCTTTTTGAGAATGTTTTATTTATATTTATTTATACATACATATATTTTGAATCACACTATTTGTAGCCTTTCAAGTCTGGCTTCTTTCACTTAACAATGCATTTGAGATGTACCCATGTTATTGTTTATATCAGCACTTCATATCTTTTTATAGCTGAGTAGTATTCCGGGTGTGGATGTACCTCAGTTTGTTTATCCATTTCCATTTGAAGGAGATTTGTGGCATTCCCAGTTTTTACCAGTAATGAAGCTATTATAAACACCCATGCATAAGCTTTTTATTTCTCTTGACTAAATACTGAGGATTGGGATTGATGGGTCTTATTGTAAGTGTATGCTTAACTTTATAGGAAATAGACACTGTTTTCCACATTGGCTGTACCATTTTGCATTCCTACCAGCAATGTATGAGAGAGTTCCATTTCTTCTACCTCCTTGCCAACACTTGCTAGTATGAGTTCTTAAAATTTTAGCCATTCTTAAATGTAGTAGTAGTATGTTTGTAGGTATGTAGTGTGTTTTTTTTTTTTGAGCCAGAGTCTCGCTGTGTTTCCCGGGCTAGAGTGAGTGCCGTGGCGTCAGCCTAGCTCACAGCAACCTCAAACTCCTGGGCTCGAGCAATCCTCCTGCCTCAGCCTCCCAAGTAGCTGGGACTACAGGCATGCACCACCATGCCTGGCTAATTTTTTCTATATATATATTTTAGTTGGCCAGATAATTTGTTTCTGTTTTTAGTAGAGACGGGGTCTCGCTCTTGCTGAGGCTGGTCTCGAACTCCTGACCTCGAGCAATCCACCCGCCTCGGCCTCCCAGAGGGCTAGGATTACAGGCATGAGTCACCGTGCCCGGCCTGTAGTGTGGTTTTAATCTGCATTTTCCGAATGACTACTTGTTTAATTTGAGCACACGGTATCCTCTGCTGGACACTAGACAATAGTCCTCTTCAGAAATTTTTTGATGTCAGAACAAATGACACGTGGGTACCAATGGATATGAAATGTTTGTGTGGAGTGAGGAGGTGGGGTGGAGGTTGGTGGTTTGGTATTTTATTGTGATTTAAGGGATGGAGCCTGGGGTGCCCTTTTTTTGCCAGGCAGGCTGGGTGGTTTGAAATTTCCATGGGTACCAAGGAACTAATGGTACATACATATGGGCTTTCTTATCAAGTTGCCTAGATGTGGGGCAAACAGGAAAGGGGAGGCTGGGGCCTTGAAAGCTGTCAGAGGTCAGTATTAAAAATCTAATCTTTTTATTATACTAATGATGTTGAGCACATTTTCCTGTGCTTATTTGCTATCCTTATATCTTTAATGAATTGTCTGCTTAGATTATTTGCCCGTCTTTTGAATTGGGTTGTTTTTGAGAGTTTTATATTTTAGATACAAGTCCTTTATCCAGATATATTTTGCAAATATTTCTCTCAGTGGTTTGATTTTTTTTTTCATTCTCTTAATAGTGCCTTTCAAAGAGTAGAAGTTTTAATTTGGGTGAAATTCAATTTATCTTTTTTTTCTTTTTTATTGATTTTATTATTTTTTATTCATTGTGCTTTTGGTTCATATTTAAGACATTTTTGCCTAACCCGAGGTCAGAAAGACTTCTCTAATGTTTTCTCCTGGAAGTTTTATAGATTTGGATTTTACAATTAGGTCTAAGATTCTTTTTTTTCCCCCTATATATATTTTTAGTTGTCCAGCTAATTTCTTTCTATATTTTTTTAGTGGAGATGGGGTCTCGTTCTTGCTCAGGCTGGTCTCAAACTCCTGAGCTCAAACGATCCTCCCGCCTCGGCCTCCCAGAGTGCTAGAATTACAGGCGTGAGCCACCGCGCCCGGCCAGGTCTAAGATCTTTTTGACATATTTTTATATGGTACAAGGTATGGATTGAGGTTTAGCCATGCCATTCTTCTCCAGTATTGTAAACCCAGGGCAGTATATATATTGGCAATATGAAGTAGTAGAGAAAAATGTTTTCCATGTGTCCCAATGTTGTCACTTTGAAATTTCTTCTCCTGCTCCTCGATTTATTTAAACAGTTTTTTACCATGGAAGGCATGAGTCTTGTAGAGAAAGAGAAAGTCTTGTAGGAAGGGCATAGGAGACGGCCAACATTCTTAGGCAAATTAGGTTAAATATTATAGAAGGGAAAACAGAGGGAGGCTTTGGAATTCTGTGAAGTAGCTAGAGAGTGGCAGGCCTGGAATTGGAAAGCAGGCGTGTCTGATCCAAACCCTGTGCGTGTTACTATCTATACTGTCTGCTCAGCACTCACTACCTGTTCTGCTTTTTCTCTTTAAGTGAAGGGTCTTAATTTTCTCACCTACAGATAGTAATTTACATTTTTGTTAGTGCATAGATAATCTTAGAGGGCCCTTCAAGGTTTGATTTTCTATGACATGAGTTACTGGGTTAACTGTGGAACATTCCACCTATCTTCGGCTATTTGTAAATTATTTTGTGAAAGCAGCAATACTGGAAACCTGAAGCCTGTTTTCTGTAACTTTCCAATTGTTTATCATACAGGTGATTTTCCCGGAGTTTGTTAGATAACAAGAAGAAATTTCACCTCTCTGAGTATCCGTTGGTGTAGACTTTCCATGGAATTTGCCTCTGTTTCATTGTGCACAGCAGAGGTTCAGTAAACATCCTGTAAGGGACAGACATGAACTTGCAGTAACCCGGGTTTGTCGTTTCTGTGAACCCTGCTGGCCTCTGGGAATGAGGATGCTGGGCCACATATTTGAGTGTTCTTCCCCCCTTCTGGCTAGAGTTGACTCATGTTTGTGTGAAGTGGAAGGAAACTAAAGCCTCATCCCACACTATTGTCTTCCAAAAGAATGCCCGAGAAAGAGACCAATTACAAGATGAAAGCCTGGCAATGCATTTTAATCTTCTCATCTGCCTGTCCTGGGTGGCCTCCAGGCCTTGTCAACAAGGGAAAGCAATTGAGCCTGTGGAATATTTACTTGGATTTGTCCTATGGAAACTAACTCAGTTCTCAGCTGTTCATCGTCTGCACCGCAGTGGCTCCTGAAGGTTAAGTTGAAATGAAAGCTTGTTTTCAGGCTGGCCCTTGAATGCAAAGCTCTCTGAGGCCTGTGATGGTGGCTGACAGATCCAAAAATGGAGGAGTACAAGAAGGTGGGGAAAGGTTTTACTAGCCTGGATATATAGGATGTATCCATGGGCCATAATTATGGATATGAAATAAGGGGTGATAAATAGAAATAAAATGGCTGTTCGGTTATATCAATTCACTGGGAAATTGATATAACCGAAATGAAGAACAATCTGGGAAACGAAGAATGATCAAACCAGGGATTCCCCATCTTACCTTCTTTACCTCTTGTTAAGGGATAAAATATATTGCAGTTGGCTTTGTGGGAGGGGATTTTAGATATGACAGACTAACGGAATGTGTACTAAGGGGGTCTACCAGGTAAAGTTTTTGAAAACAATATCCAGAAATGAATCCTTGCAGTGAATGAAGTGGAGGAACATCAGTTTGGGCTGCTTTAACAGAATACCATAGTCTGGGTGGCTTAAACAGCACACACTTATTTCTCACAGTTCGAGGCTGAGAAGTCCAAGATTAAGGCACCAGAAGATTTGCTGTTTGGTGAGGGCCCACTTCCTGGTTCATAGATGGCACCTTCTTGCTGTGTCCTCACGTGGCAGAGCCCTGGTTCTGAGGGTTAGAGAGCTCTCTGGCATCTCTTATAAGGGCACTGATTTCATTGATGAGGTCTCCACTCTCATGACCTAAACTACTTCCAAAGGCCCTGCCTTCTAATACCGCCATATTATGGGTTAGGGTTTCAACGTATGAATGTTGGGAAGACACAGACATACTCAGTCTGTGGCAGTCATCCTATAAGGGAATGAGGGGATCCACTCCAAATTCCGCCTGCATGCAGAGTGTTATCCCCATCCTGGATTTATTATTAGTGACTCTAGGATGTGTTTCTATAAAGTGACCACCAATTGTATGGGAGGTCTAAACTTGACTGTATTAGCATCTGTTTTGTCAGAAATATTAGGATGTCCAGTTATATCAGTCTTAGGGGACTAGAATAAAGGATTGGCAAGTTTTGAAGGAAAAAGCCTGGGAAAATTCTGAAACACAAAGTACAATTTGGGTAATATGGGAGAAATCCCTTGGGGGGGGGGAATAGCGCTCTGGGCCAGCAGAGGGCAGTATTGATTCAACAACTATTTCTTGAGTTCCATGTTTTATTTAGCATTCCTCTGAGATCTTTGGGAAAGAAGGAAAGCCTTCAAAGTGAAGAAAACTTTGTGTTGATTTTACACTCTTCTTCCCTCCCCGCTTTGCTCTACCTGGTTAACTCCAATAAGATGTAATTTTTTTCTTCAAACTTTTTCTTCCTAAGCAGAATTATTCTACAGCATTGAGTACATACTTCTATGTAGCACTTGTAATATTTTCTTTTTTTATTGAAATATTTTATTTAAAGGTTCATAAAAATTAATCAATGGCTTTTACAACAGGACTGTGAAATATTAACTCCACTGCCTCCCAGCAAAGATTTAAGAATTGCTTTTATAACATTAAAGTAATGAAAGTTGTTTATAAAGACAATATCCATTGAGACCGACTCTCCTTGGCATTTATGACTAGTCCATTATAAACAGATAGCAAGCTCAAAAGCAAAATGCCAGAAGTGTCTTCAATCCAAGTCAAAGCATAAGAAGCTCATTGGCCCTGCTGTGCCAAATATGAAAACTAAAATGGATTTTATACTGTAGATCTACGTAAGTGTGGAAAATTCTGCCATTTCCTCCATATGTATGCTTAGAATTCTTGAACCAATAACAGGAAGCTCCATTTCATTCACTTCACTAGGATAAACTCCTTAGAAAAAGATTGAAAAAATTCAACAATCAGTTCCCAAATTCTATGCTTTTTTTTTTTTTTTGGACTTCTGTCAATTTTCTGACACATTTGACACAAGCAGGACTATCACTTCAGTAAATCGAGCACTTGGAGCTTACAAATGTATTGAAGAATGCTGGCCTATCTATATGGGTGTGTGTATATATATCCCACATTATTGTTGGTTTCTCATCTATTCTTTGCATCAAACCCAAGTTTCTGCTCTTTTTGAACAACCTGTACATTTTCAGCATCCTTTTTGGCTTTCATAAAGTTGCAGCAGGCAACAGCTTTGGCAGTTTTTTTTTTTTTTTTTTTTTGGTGACCGTCTTGTTCTGTCACCTGAGCTAGAGAGCAGTGGTGTTATTATAGCTCATTGCAACCTCAAACTCCTGGGCCTAAACAATCCTTCTGCCCCAGCCTCCTGAGTAGCTGAGACTACAGGTGCGTGCCACAATGCCCAGCTAATTTTTCTATTTTCTTTTTTTTTTGTGGAGACAGGGTCTTGCTCTTGTTCAGGCTGATCTTGAACTCCTGAGCTCAAGCCATCCTCCTGCCTCAGCCTCCCAGCAAGCTAGGATTACAGATGTGCACCCCTACACCCTGCCTAGCCTTGGCAGTTTTGACACCAAGCTCTCTAGTAGCTAGCTGCTGAGGTCGTCAGCCTTCTCCATATTAATCGGCAGCCTGGTTTGTGTTCTTAAAGTCCCAACTTACCAATTTTTTTTTACTTTAAACCTATCACTGACTCCAAAATATTAAATGTGTTCCTTCTCCTGGGCTTTATTTAAAGATTGTTTCCTATTAGCTTCCTCTTCATTCTCCAATTTTTCTTTTCTAGTATTTTCTTTTTTCCCCACGATCTTGAGGTTGAGGTTTTACGTTTGGAATGTTGTTTATGCAATTCCTGAAATTTGTTCCACATACTTCAGGAGATTCCACAAGAGCACTCTTTATATATATTGATATTTATGTCTTCTTTCAGTTTTTGGTCTATTTGTAGAGAAATCTGATATTTGTTTTTCTAACTATCTGATCTTTATCTTCCTGTAAGTTAAGTCTTCATCTTCAGAATTCAACACAGCATCACTTCATTTAGGCCAGGAAGAAGCAGCACACTCCACGTCATTTCCTAAGGTTCAAGTCTGCAAGAGGGTGGCTCTAGAAAGGTACTCGTCTTGTGCCTGGCTGCACAACCAGAAGTCTGCAGGCTCTGGGATAGACCTTCACTTCCAGTCCTGGGCACAGGACTAAATGCTCAGGTTCTGGGTAGGATTTCTAGCCTGTTGAGATTTCCATGAACTGTAGCTGTTTTTCATGATGCAGCAATTGTGAACATATTCCATTTTTCCAATGTAGAGCATCCTTAACCCCTCTCACTTTGTCTGCGGTGTGTCAGAGAAACCCTGTCCCACTACAGGGCCGGGAAGGTGCTGAGCTGCCCCTTCTGAGGAAATTTGGTTCAGGCTGGGGGGTCTTCTTTGGTTTGATCTGCCTACATTGGGCTTTCTGGCAGGCTCTCTTAAATTGTCACCAGCAGTTTAACCCCATATTTTATTTTGTGTTTTGTCATATATTTGAAAGATCCTCCAGGGCATGCTGTGTTTTGTGTATATTTGTATCTGAGTACTAGTTTTGGCACTAAGGTATTTGAATGAATGACTGGAAGCACTTGATTATCTGTTCATTACAGCATTTGGTAAACTTGTTCTGTAAGGGACAAGATGGTTAATATTTTAGGATTTATGGGCCACGGGTCTCTTCCAGGACCACTCGACTCTCTCTGCCCATTGTAGTGAGAAATCTCATTGTAAATGATTGGAAGCTGGGTTCCAGTAAAACTATTTATAAAAGCAGGTTTGGCCCACAGGCCCTACTTTGCCCACCCCTAGTTTAAGATGTGGTTTTCCATGATATTAACTTTACCAGTTCTTTTGTCTCTCATTTTACTTTTAGCACAGTACTGAGCAAATGCAGACAGAAACTTGCTGGGTGGATGAACAAGAGTTTCTGTTGGCTGAATAATAATTACAAATGCTTTTCTGATAATGTTTTAAGGAAGTTTTCAGAGAAGAGATTGCCAATAGTTGAGTTTTTATATGTAATATTTATACATTAATTATAGTGAAAACATGAGATTTAATTTTACTAAATGAAAAGTTTTGGTAAGTCCATTTAGGTTGTACTGTTTAAGCAAAACTGGAAGATTTTTCTCTAAGGCAAACTGTGACTGAGAGAAGGGCTTTTTACAAAGCTTTAAAAAAAATTAGTTTTGCTTCAGGTAATGTGAAAATAGCTAAAATATCTCACTGTTGATAGACCAGTGACCTAATGTTTGAAGTATTATTCATGCCATCAATCTTCCTGGTGTGTGTCGAATAGAGGATGTTTGCTCAGTTGCGTCTCCAAATGCAGACTGCTTTATCCTAAGAAGACATGTGGAATTTGTATGGTCTCGGGCAGACTTAGTGTCACAAGTTGTTTACTGTTAACACGGAAATGTGTAACATCATGTTGCGGCCATCCCTGCAGGCGGCCAACGCCCGCCAGCCTCAGTGGCCCCGCGGGATGAGGCGTTTCGGCCACACTGCTCACACCTGGGCTTCCGGGCGCCCTTCCCGTGCTTCCTCACAGCCCTTGCACTCCGGCCTCTAGAACAGTTGTTCTGTGATGAGCACTCCAGCGTTCTCCTCCCTTAAGCCTTTCTTTTATCTCTTTTCCCTAGGAGGAACCCCAGTCCTCTGTTTTTCCCGTAGTGTTCTCAGTGGAGTCTGCTGTTTTCTCCACATCCCAGTTCCTCAGCGCTGAAAGAAGTGGCTGCTTCCAGACAATTAGCCTGAAGTGTTCACGTACAAGTGTCTGCCCTAGCCCATTGGCTAACCGGTCCAGCATCCCTCCTCCTCGTTATGATGCCGACCTCTCGTGTACTCCTGACTCGGTGAAGACTGGGTGCTGGCTGCTTCCTTCCCGCCCTCTCTCCCTGCCGTCATCCTGTGGGAATACAGTGTAGACCGGGGGGCCTCCCAGTGCCCTGACTTCCACTTCTACTCCAGCCACTTTCTTCCATGTCCGGATACTGAATTTAGTTACTTCCTGAAGAGGCTTCACTTTTGCATTATTAAATGCCAGCATCTTACTCTGCACCTTGCCTAACATTTTACCTTGCAGCTTCAACCTGCTTCATCAGAACTTCTTTACATTCTTGCTTGTTAACAGCCTCCTGTCTTCACCTCCTTCCCCTGCTTAGTGTAGTGTGCACAGGCTACTACTAAGCCACTTTTGTGGTGACATCTTCAAACTTGCTGTAGTGCCCTCTCCCATCTACCTGGGAAAACCCAACTATTGACATTCTGCTCCAGGGTTCCTGGTCTGTACTGGCTCCAGACTGCAGATGCTAGTAGCTCTGTGGAGTGGGTAACAAGCCAACCGGCACCAGCTAGTTTCAGTTTGTCAGTCCATTCGGTGTCTCTTATTTAAGAGGTTATTTACACATGGCCTGCAGGAGTGCCTACAACTCCCTAAATTCTTTTCTAGTTACTTTAGGATGCTGCATGCATGTTTACTACTACTCATGTTCCTTTGGGGTTATCTTGGCAAGTTTTAGCTCTTTCAACCTGGAGGTTCACGTCAAAGCGGTTATCAAATGGCTGTGCCTTCTTAACCATTGTTTTCCTGGAGAGTAGTTTCTCACTAGGAGATTTAATTTATTTCATCAAGGCTTTTTATAGAAGGAGCTAATGCTGTGATCTTCGGTTTTATTTTGACTTTGGATGGTACAAGGAGGCTTTTACATAAATGTGATGCAATTCAGAAACATCTTGTTTGGCTTAGCTCATCTAGAGTTCATAAGGCACTGTGCATACTCCTGTGTAAATTAGCTTGCTCGTTTTGAGGATTAAGAGGATGTTATAGAAGCTGTAACTTTGTTCAACTTTTCATGTTGAAGTGCTGGGGAGTGCCGGTGTATGGGTCTCACTTAATAACTGTAGCTATAATTTTGGGTCAAGTACATGAGTGAGCCGTATTATCTGGCCTTTTTGGGACTACAGTGTCCTGAAATATCAGCTTAGTGTTTAAAAAAGTAACATCAGTATTCATAACATAATCTATCCTCATTCTCATCCATGAAAGCACTTATTAAACAGCCACATTTTGAGAAATGTACAAATACAGATGAGTAAATAATGAAGGCAATTTTAAGTCCTTTTGTGTAGCACTGACATTTGTTCTATTATTAGCCTGTTTCTGGAATATGGGCTTTCATTGTGCAGCCATTAAGGAATTCATCAAAATTTCATATCGCCCGTGTGGGTCTCCATTGTCTGTGGCTGCCATCTGGCTCTGCTTCGGGCTGGGGTGATAATTATTTCATGTGGCACTCACAGCCCGCCTCCCTACCTTCACTGAATCTGTTCCCCTTTTCCTCCAGCTTTTCCATCTTCTGACTCCATTCTCTGTTCCAGGATGTAGGATAATTGTCATGATTCCATGTTGGGAAGGGAAATATTCGTTAACACCGGTTTTAGTGGTTTTAAGCCTCTCCCTCTCCCCTCAGGGCAATTGTTAGGTCTTTTATTTCCTGCCAGAAGCTCAGAGTGTTTTTCCACAGTGTAGGTACCATCTGTCTGATCTGGTACTCTTGCCTCTGAATGTGGCCGGGGAGCACAGGAGGCTGTTTGCTTCCCCACCTCCTCCTCCTCCTCCTCATGGCTGCCTTCTGTGGGTGGCAGGCAGCTCCCCCATCTTGCTCCCTTTCATTGCTCCTATCTTTTCATAAGGTCAAAATCTTTTTCCTGAATTTTGCTCGTTAGTCTCTGAACCTGAATTAAAGCTTCTCTCCATCCCTTGAGCACCAGCAGTTTCTCTTTTAACTATTTTGCTTTTAGAAGAACTTAAGATTAAAAAAAAACTAATCACAAATACTTATTGTCGGGTATGTTATGCAGTGGCGGGAGGCAGGAAAAGATGTGTAAAACTGTTACGAGGTTTCCTGACCTCAATAAAGTTTCAATCTAGGACAAAAGAGAAGAAGAACAAATGATGATGCCATAAGGCAGAAAGATGCGACTGCTGACTTAGTGGCTTAGAAAATCAGTGTCACAGAAGATGTGGAGGGAGAGGGACTCTTTTTAGGAGAGGAGTGTTTGGGGACGACAGTGGAGAGATGTAACTGGAGTCCTTAAGGAGGAGGAATGAGGGTATTGAGGTTACTGGGATCTTGTGTTTAGGTGGAATCAAGGATTCAGGTGTGAGCGTCAAGAGCTAAAGGCCTGAAGGAATATAGGAAGGCCTGACTCTGCAGGCCCAGTGGACCTTTGCAAGGTTTTGGACAGTGGTTTTTTGTGAGAAAGACTGTTGATTTTTAAGGGGTGATGGGCAGGCATTGAAGTGCAGAGCAGCAGAAAAGCAGAGGGGTAAGGCAGAGCAGTCAGGAGGAGGATCTGGAGGGTTACATCTGCCAGAGGAGAAGTCCTGGGACTATTAATTCCATGGATTTGGAGGGACGGGGAAGGTTCATTCTGATATGCTGATGTTTAGAGTCTGGGCGGGTTGGGAGAATGTTGGTATCATGATTTGAGTAGTGACGTGAGGTGTGGTGATTCAGTCCTGGAGGAGTGGGGAGGTCTGTTTACCTGCTGGGTTTGAGGTGAGGTAAGGACGCTCAGTGGGAAATGCTCCACCGAGAGCAGGCCTGGGGGGCTGGAGGACAGCCTTGGGGGACAAACCAGAGCTGTAGGTTTGGGACTGCCTGCTTGCCGTTTGTACTTGAAGGAACAAAGTTTCTAAGGTGGGAAGAAGAGCTCCTAGCAGGTGAGCTCAGGAAGAATTTGGAGGGAGTGGTTGGCAGGTCAAGCTTCACAGTTTCGAGGAGGGTGAAGTAATCATCCCTGAGCCGTCTCCAGATTAACGCATGCCCTCCTGCCGCCCACGCGCTCCTTCACACCCTGCTGCTCCCTGCCACGATCCCTCTCTGTTTCGCCTGAGCATTCAGGCCAGGACCTTCCATTTGTTATGGCTTGTTTTCTATACATATTAACTCCCTCTGAACCGTAATTTAGGCTTAGCAGAACCCACGTATAACCGAAACTCATAAGCCTCAGAGAACCCAGAGTCATGAGCCCCCAGTGGCCTACTGTGGGAGAGAAATCCTCCAGAGTATTGAGAGGAATCTGGGAAGTCTCGCTCAATCAAGGTGAATTACCTGTATTTGGCTTCTGAACATTTTCTGTGTCAGGAATTTACTTTTTCCAAAAATGCACATCATTCCATTTTGGAATATTTTTTAAACCGTAGAAAGTTGTTCCATGATGTGGGTCTCAAATTTACAGTTAAACAGGTTGTATACTTTAATGTGTAAGTCTTTTCACGAAAGTCTCAAAATCGATTTTAGGGCTCCAAAACCAGTTTTGTTAGGAACATGTCAGAAGCTCTTGTAGATTTAATAAAGGTCACAGAGTAGTGGTGTTATATAAAAATAGTTTTCCTTTTTTCCCGCTATAAGTTGATTTTGTGTTTTTAACTTTGAAATGAGCTGTTTTTGTTGTGTTTTTTATGTACCTGGATCTAGCCATTAAAAATAGGGTAGGACAGTGGTCCCAAGGCTGCGGTTGAGACTTCTGCAGTACCGAAAACTTGCCAGCAGGTGGCAGCAGAGAACAGGCACTGATTTCACACTTGGTTTTATGAGACTCTGATAAAGAACCAACGCATTTAGAGCTGTGAGGAGACGAGGTGATGATTTAGTACAAATTCTTTTTCTTATAGGGAAGTCAAGTCTCATGGGAACCCTAGATACTCGTTCAGAATCGTGGAGTCAGGACTTAATAGCAGATCTGTCAAGTTCTTTTTACTAAAAACAATGCTTCTCTGAGACCATCCTCAGTCAGACTCAGTAAGGACACGTCTGGAGAAGGAGGACCTCCAGGTGCCGGTCCCGGCCGTGGGAGTCAGGATTTCCCACAGAAAGGCCTGGGACCAGGGTTTTTTGTTTGTTTGTTTGTTTTTAAACAAACTCGATACTAAATGCTGAATCCACAAGGGAGCCCTTCCACAGGGCAGGCGTTACGCTCGGCCTTGAGGATAGGAAGAAGAAAGCCCGCGCTTTCTCACTGGCCGGGCCACACGGGCGGCCGCGTCCCCAGCCTGGGCTCTCCCCCAGCAGCCTGTCACCCGCTCGGGGGCAGCCCGAGGGGCTGCGAGGTGAGGCGTGCCCGGCATGGCCAGACCGTTTCTTTTTCCGAGAAAAGCCGGCAGTCCACATCTTTGTTTGGTATTTCCCGACTGCAGCGGACTGCGGGGGCCAATCAGAACACGCCTGCAGGTTGGCATCAGCCCGGGGGCTGCGATCTCTCCCTGGGGAGACCGGATTCTAAAGATGTGGGTAGACACGAGGGGGGATGGTGCAGGGAGGCAGGCAGAGCTGCCAGCGCTGCCGAGCGAGGTCAAGCCAACTTTCTGAAGGCCAGTTCTCAAGGCCAACAGTGTTTTTTGGGAAAAACAAACTTGTTCATCTGCACGGACAGACTCTTCCTTTCCTTCGTTATCCAAAAGGGAATGTGCATATTGGTCTTATATATGTCTCAGTGCACCAAGATAGTGTTTAAAAAATTTATTCTCTGTGCTTCAAATTTTGTAATGTTTAAACAGATGATTCCAATAAATAAAATTGCAATTATTACTTGGTCAAGGATAATTGGTCAAGGATACATTAATAATTAGATGCTTTGCAGAGGCATCAGCATGTCCGCTTTTGAAATAAATAAGCTGGAAACTTTATTGAGATCTGCTAAGACCCTAGAAAGAATCTAGGAGAAACTTTGTTCATGCAAATTGTTTGAGGAAAACAAATTTCTTCACAGTTCTGTTGCTGGGAGTGTAATGAACTCACAGTAGGGAGTTAGTGGAGACTTCTGTAAGGGCCTTTGCTATGGCCCTATTTGTTATGTGTGTTCTCTGCTTTGTGACCATATAATTAAAGTGAATTATGAAAAAAGTCAATTTGTGCACTTGAGAAAACCTAGTCCTGTGGAAATTTTTAGATATAATGTAAAGATGTCATACATAAAAACAGAAAGATAGATGCAAATATATGAAAGGAAGAAATACAATCATACATTAATACTAAAATATTTCTGGGTGTGAGGTAGCAGGGCTGAGAGTTCATTTTGCAAATTAAGACATATTCCTGTAAAAATATATAAGTTTTTTTATTTGGGGGTGGTATAGGAATTTAGAGTACAGGCATTGCTTAAATAGCTTAACTTATATTGAACTTCTTTTGTGTATGAGATATGGAGATGGTGTAAAAGGCCTTTGTAACTATTTTTTAAAAAGTCATCTTTATTAAATTTGAATACAGTGCACAAATTTGTAAGTGTAGAGTTCAATGAGTTTTTCAGAAAACAGATTTATTGATATATAATTCATATAGCATACAATATACTCTTTTTAAAGTGTGAAATTCATTAGTTTTTAGTACATTCACAGAATTGTCCAACCATCACCCCTATCTAATTTCAAAACTTTTTTTTTTTTTTTTGTGAGACAGGATCTTGCTCTGTTGTCCAGGCTAGAGCACAGTGGCATCATCATAGCTCACTGCAACCTCTAACTCCTGGGCCCAAGTGGTCCACTTGCCTCAGCCTCCTGAGTAGCTGGGACTATAGGTGCCCACCACCATGCCCACCAGATTTTTCTATTTTTTTGTAGAGACCAAGTCTTGTTCCTGCTCAGGCTAATCTTGAACTCTTGGTCTCAAGCAATCCACCTGCCTCAGCCTCCCAAAGTGCTAGGATTACAGGTGTGAGCCACCATGCCTGGCCTAATTTCAAAACATTTTGATCATTCCAAAAGAAACCCACTAATGAGCAGTCATTCCCCATTCTCTCCTTCCCCTAACTCCTGACAAACACTAATCTACTTTTTGTTTCTATGGATTTGCCTATTCTGGATACTTCACATAAATGGAATCAAACGTTATATGGTCTTTTGTGTCTGACTTCTTTCACTTAGCCTAATGTTTTCAAGGTTCATTTATATTGTAGCACGTATCAGTACAGTAGTGCCTCCCTCCCCATCCTTGGGGGATATGTTCCAAGAACCCCCGTGTGTGCCTGAAACCTTGGATAGTACCAAACCTGATCGCTGTCATTTGGAACACACTTCTGTTCACTTCTGTTCTTTCACACACAAATTTAATGCCTTTTCCTCTTTTTTTTTTTTTTTTTTACTTTTTATTTACATTTTGATAGATTTAGGGGTATGAGTGGTTTTTGGTTAGGTGGATGAATTGTATAGTGATGGTATCTGGGTTTTTAGTGTACCTGCCACCCAAATAGTGTACATTGCACTTGATAAATGGTTCTTCTCTCAACCCCTTGCCACTTTCCTCCCTGCTTCTGAGTCTGTAATGTCCATTATACCACTCTGTGTGCCCTTGCATACCTGTAGCTTAGTGTTCCCACTTATAAATGAGAACATATGATGGTTGGTTTTCCATTCTTGCATTACTTTACTTAGGATAATGGCCTTCAGTTCCATCCAAGTTGTTGCAAAAGACATTATTTTATCCTTTTTATGGTTGAGTAGTATTCCACGGCATAGGTATCACACATGTTCTTTATCCATTCCTCAGCTGATGGGCACTTAGGTTGAGTCTATGTCTTTGCAATTGTGAATTCTGCTTTGATGGACATTCAAGTGTAGGTGTCTTTTTGATATGATGGCTTCTTTTTCTTTTGGTATATCCCCAGTAGTGGGAGTGCTGGAATGAATGGTAGGTCTACTTTTAGTTCTTTGAGGAATCTCCATGCTGTTTTCCCTAGAGGTTGTACTAATTTACATTCCTACCAACAGTATATAAGCAGTCTCTTTTCACAACACCAACACCAACATCTATTTTTTTTTTTTTTGACATTTTAATAATGGCCATTCTAACTGGGAATTGCGGTAAGGTGGTATCTCATTGTGGATTTAATTTGCATTTCCCTGATGATTAGTGATACTGAGCATTTTTTCATATGTTTGTTGGCCATTTGTTTATCATCTTTTGAAAAATGTTCATTTCATTTGCCCATTTTTTTAATGGGGTTATTCATTTTCTTTCTTGCTAATTTTTTTGAATTCCTTGTAGATTCTGGATATTAGTCCTTTGTTGGATGTATGGTTTGTGAATATTTTTTTCCCAATCTGTAGGTTGTCTGTTTACTTTGTTATTTCTTTTTCCATGCAGAAGTTTTTAGTTTAATTAAGTTCCCTTTATTTATTTTTGTTTTTGTTGCATTTGCTTTTGGGTTCTTAGCCATGAATTATTTGCATAGGCCAATGTCCAGAAGTATTTTTCCTAGGTTTTCTTCCAGACTTTTTATTATTTAAATCTTACATTTAAGTCTGTGATTTATCTTCAGTTAATTTTTGTATATGGTGAGAGATAGGGATCCAGTTTTATTCTTTTTCATATAGCTATCCAGTTTCCCCAGCACAATTTATCGAATAGAATGTCCTTTCCCAGTGTATGTTTTTGTCTTCTTTGTCAAAGATCAGTTAGCTGTAGTTTTTGGCTTTATTTCTGGGTTCTCTATTCTATTCCACTGATCTATGTGTCTACTCTTATACCAGTACCTTGGTGTTTTGGTTACAATTGCCTTGTAGTGTCATTTGAAGTTGGGTAATGTGATGCCTCTGGATTTGTTCTTTTTGCTTAGAATTGTTTTGGCTATTCAGGCTCCTTTGTGGTTACATAGGAATTTTAGGATGGTTTTTCTAATTCTGTGAAAAATGATGTTGGAACTTTGATAGGAATTGCACTGAATCTGTAGATCACTTTGGGCAATATGGTCATTTTCACAAGGTTGATTCTTTTAATCCATGAGCATTGGACATTTTTCCATTTGTTTGTGTCATCTATGATTTCTTTCATCAGTGTTTTTTCTTTTTCCGAAATAGTCCCTTCTGCAAATAATTTATCATCAGTGTTTATAGTTGTCCTTGTAGAGATCTTTCACCTCTTTGGTTAACTTTATTCCTAGGTATTTTATCTTTTTTTGCTGCTATTGTAAATGGGAATGAATTCTGGGTTTGGTTGTCAGCTTGGTCATTATTGGTGTATAGCAGTACTACTGATTTGAGTACATTGATTTTGTTAACTGAGACTTTATTGAATTCATTTATCAAATCTGTGAGTTTTTTGAAGGAGTCTTTAGGGTTTTCTAGGTATAAGGTCATATCACGGGCAAACAGAAATAGTTTGACTTCTTCTTTTCCAATTTGGATACCCTTTATTTCTTTCTCTTGCATGACTGTTGTAGCTATTATGTTATAGAACCTCCAATACTATGTTGAATAGAAGTGGTGAAAGTAGCCATCCTTGTCTTGTTCCAGTTCTTAGAGGGAATGCTTTCAATTTTTCCCCATTCAATATCATGTTGACTGTGGATTTGTTATATGTGACTTTTATTAATTGAGGTATGTTCCTTCTATATCTAGTTTTTTGAGGGTTTCTATCATGAAGTGGTGCTGGATTTTATCGAATGCTTTTTCTGCATGTATTGAAATGATCATATAGTTTTTGTTTTTAATTCTGTTTGTGTGGGGAATCACATTTGACTTGCTTATGTTGAACCATTCTTCCATCCCTAGGATGAAACCCAATTAATTGATCATGATGGATTATTTTTTTGATGTTGGATTTGGTTTGCTAGTATTTTGTTGAGTTTTTTTGCATCTGTGTTCATCAGAGATGTTGGTCTATAGTTTTCTTTGTTGTGTCCTTTCCTGGCTCTGGTATCAGTATAATACTGAGTTTGTAGAATGAGATAGGGAGGATTCCCTCCTTCTCAATCTTTTGGAACAGTTTCAGGAGGATTGGTATTAGGTGTAATTTGAACTTTTTGTAGAATTTGGCTGTGAATCTGTCTGGTCCAGGGCTTTTTTTTTGTTCGGAGATTTTTTATTGCTGATTCAATCTCATTACTTGTTACTGGTCTATTCAAGATTTCCATTTCTTCCTGATTCAAGCTTAGGGAGTTATATGTTTACAGGAATTTGTCTATTTCCCCTAGATTTTCTAGTTCGTGTGCACAGGGGTATCCATAGTAATCTCAAATGAGATTTTGCATTTCTGTGATGTCAGTTGTAATGTTTCCTTTTTCATTTCTGATTAAGCTTATCTGAATCCTGTACTTTCTTTGGTTAATCTAGCTAGTGGTCTGTCAATTTTGTTTACCTTTTCAAAGAACCAACTTTTCATTTCATTGATTCTTTGTATTTTTTTTGTTCCAGTTTTGTTTAGTTCTGCTCTGATCTTTATTATTCCTTTTCTTCCACTAGCCTTGCATTTGGTTTGTTCTTGGTTTTGTTTCCCTGAGGTGTGATATTAGGTTGTCAGTTTGTGAACTTTCTGTCTTTTTGATGCAGGCATTTAGTGCTATAAACTTCCCCCTTAGCACTACTTTTTCTGTATTCTAGAAGTTCTGATTGCTTGTGTCACTATTATCATTCATTTTGAAAAATTTTTAAATTTCCATCTTGATTTCGTCATTGACCCAACAATCATTCAAAAACAGGTTGTTGGGCCGGGCGCGGTGGCTCACGCCTGTAATCCTAGCACTCTGGGAGGCCAAGGCGGGTGGATCACTCGAGGTCAGGAGTTCGAGACCAGCCTGAGCAATAGTGAGACCCCGTCTCTACTAAAAAATAGAAGTTATCTGGCCAACGAAAAATATATATAGAAAAAAATTAGCTGGGCATGGTGGCGCATGCCTGTAGTCCCAGCTACTGGGAGGCTGAGGCAGTAGGATCGCTTAAGCCCAGGAGTTTGAGGTTGCTGTGAGCTAGGCTGATGCCACGGCACTCACTGTAGCCCGGGCAACAGAGCGAGACTCTGTCTCAAAAAAACAAACAAACAAAAAACAAAAAAATAGGTTGTTTAATTTCCATGTATTTGTATAGTGTTGAGATTTCCTCTTATAATTGATTTCTAGTTTTATTCTGCTGGGGTCTGAAAAGATACTTGGTAGATTTTGATTTTTGAAGATTTTTTGAGACTTGTGGCCTATCATATGGCCTACCTTGAAGAATGTTCCATGTGCAGCTGAAAAGAACGTATATTCTGCAGTTGCTGGGTAAAATGTTCTGTAAATGTCTGTTAGGTCCATTTATTCTAGAGTCCACTTTAAGTCCAGTGTTTCTTTGTTGACTTTCTGCCTCAATGGTCTGTCTAGTGCTGTCAGTGGAGTACTAAAGTCCCCCTGTATTATTGTATTGCTGTCATTCTCTTTCCTTAGGTCTAGTAATATTTGTTTTATGAATCTGGGAGCTCTGGCATTAGGTGCATATGTATTTAGCCTTGTTATATCTTCTTGTTTGATCCTTTTGTCATTATACAATGACCTTCTTTGCTTCTTTTTATTATTGTTAAAGTCTGTTTCATCTCATATAAGAATAGCTAGTCCTGTTCGCTTTTAGTTTCCATTTGCTTGGAATATTTTTTCTACCCCTTTATGGAAGAATCTTCATGCATTAAGTGGGTCTCTTGGATGCAACAGATATTTGGGTTATGTTTTTTCATCCATTCTGTCCCTTTTCCATCTTAATTGAGCACTTATCATCCACTATGGCTGTAACTTTTGCAGTTTTAGCTCTCAGAGCAAAAATAGCATGAATTACTTTTTTTCTTCACAATTTCCTGGATAGAAGATTTGTTCTTACCATAGATCTTATCAACCTCAGCATCTGATTTTTTTTCTTTCCTTAAGCTGAGAATGTTCACTTTTTTACTTAAAGGAAGTACTTGATGGCTTCTCTTTGGCATATCTGAATTGCCAAAATCATTACTCCTATGCTTTGCTGTCATTATTAAATAAAAGACTTGCACACAAGCATTGTCATACCTCAACAGTCAATCCAATCACTGAGACGGCTACTAAGTGACTCATGGGCAGGGAATGCATACACCATGGATTTGATGGACAAAGGGACGATTCAGATCCTGGGTGGGATGGGGCAGCACAGCTTGAGATTTCATCACAGTGCTCAGAATGGTGTGCAATTTAAAACTTACAAATTGTTTATTTCTGGAATTTTCCATTTAATATTTTTGGACAGAAGTTGACCTGGGATAACTAAAACTGCAGAAAGTGAAACCATGGCTAAGGGGAAACCACTGTACTTAATACTTCTTATTGCTGAATAATATTCCATTGTGTAGTTACACCATATTTATTTATCAGTTGATGGACATTTAGGTTGTTTCCACCTTTTGGCTAATATGAGTAATGCTCTTATGAATGTTCAAATACAGGTTTTTGTGTGAAGATATGTTTTATTTCATTTAAGTACTAGGAATAGAATTGTAGCTGTCTCTTTGCTTCCTAGAAATTCACTGTTGAATTGAAAAGCTGACAAATGGGTACCAGAAAGACTACATTGTTGTTGGCTTGCGGTAAGAATCCATCCAGAACCATTGTAGAACCTGTGAAACAGGCATCTCAACTCCATTCCTTAATATCAAACTGGCACTGGATAATAAAGTATATCATAGGCAGCAAAGGTGTAACTATCAATTTGATGTTCACATAAAATAAGTAGTGACTCTCACCTGAAATACACACTATTTGCCAAATGAATATTTCCCACAGCAGTGTCTCTCATAGTAATTCATAGGGAGGTAAGCAGGTAATTGTTGAGACCTGCTAATATGTGTGTGACATTTCTGCAAAAACCAACAACGTCTTTTTACTCTTGAGAACCCATGATTATATTAAGTATTTGAACTATACTTAAAATATCTTGGTAATGGATGTTCACATCTACTTGTGCCTTGTGTGCTAGTTATTTAAAAACTCCTTGATCTAGAAAAAAAAAAATTAAGACTAGGCTTTTGCTAGACCTTTTTCCCTTGGGATATTTTCCGTATTGTCTGCAATAACGTAAATTGAAGTATTAACCTATACTTATAGACAAAATGTAATTTGCTCTTTAGAAGTAGTTTTCGTCATTGTTAACAGAACAAAGTATAGCTGTAAAATGAGCACTTTTTTTGTATGTGATGTTTGCAGTGTACTTAACTGGCTGCTAATAGGGCTCAGGTTTCTTGGATTTTGATGTATTGATGAAACCTCGCACATAAATTGTCAGCCCTGTAGCCAATCTGCCTTTCTTTTCTTAGTTTTGTTTAGTTTTCTTCAGTTGTATTTCATTTTTGACTTGTTAAAAATTGTGGTTAAGCAAAAATAATTTGAAACTAAGCTAAAATTTGGTTCTGTTATAGGGAAGTGGGCTGCTTCTTCTAGACTCGAAATTATGTTTAAACTTATTCTAGGTCTTTCTGCCCTCAAAATGTGAGTGTAGCTGACATCTGGACTAATGATGATTGAGTGAAAATTTTGAGTGTTAAACAGTTGGCTTTTAATTATCTAAGGCACACAGCCTGGAGCTTTGCATTTTGCTGTCAGTTTCCCCCCTCTTCCCTCCTGACTGGCTGTGTGGAGACTTGTTGGCTTTTCCTTAGAAAAGGTAAAGTGGGAAGTGTGATTTACACTAGTCACTCTGAGATGAAAGTTTTAAGGTGGCAGTGGGGCAGGAAAATGTATAGACTTGTGACCACTATGAAACTTCTGGATTCCATTTAGAGTTCAGTGATCCATGCAATTCTGATTACCACTATCTTGGAAGACTGTGAGTTGGCTTTGGTTTTGCTATCAAATGATATTAGTATTGGCAAAAATAGTCTTAGCATACTCCAGAATATTATGTAGTACAATGCCAGATCTTAGCAGAGGCTAGTAACTTGAGAATTATGTCCCTTAAAGGAATGTTATTTGCTGAATGTACAATATAAGTTAACCAAGAACACGCTGTAATTCAGAGGGTTAACCACATATGCCATTCTGACTACAAATTTCAAAACAGGGTTAGACTTTTAGAGAGGAATTTCCAAGAATTGCTTCATCTTACTTTTTATATTCCTAGTGCCATGCACCATGCCAAGTATGTAGATAACAGATTGTCATTAAATGAATTTTGAATGAATGAATAAATGATGTTTTTTTATATCTTGGTTAAAATTAAGACAGATTATTTAAATGGAAAGTTAAATTCTAACATATCTTTAGCCTGGAAAAACTTTCATGTAGCAAATCACTAGTGGTGACAAGCTTTCAACTTTGAAGGCTTCATCCAGCAATATTCCTTTCAAAAAGGTGTATATCACTAGAGTGACATGTTTCCATGGACTCTTGTATGTTTTTATTCTTGAGCTATTAAAAACTACTAGAATGGGTTCTGTCCTGGGCAGGAGAAGGCTACTTTAGTAAAGTGATTTCAGGAACTGAGGCAGGTTCTTCCTCCAAAACACAACCAATTTCCTCATCCCCTCAACACACACCTGAAATTTAACCATCGGTTTTGTCTTTTTGTGACTTTAATTCCTGTAAATAAGTGGCAATTATTTGTAGGAAGAGCAAAACATAAGTGATGAGTATGTGTAAGCTGTATTTCAGCCAGTGGGAAGTTGGCTAAGATAGTCCTGCCCTTGGCAGTATGCAGTGTAGCCTGGGATACCGGGGGACACAGAGGGTAGGTCCCTAATTACATTTGAGAGTTCACAGAGTGCTTTCACAGACACTGTCATTTGGTGCTCAGTGCCCTGTTATCTAGGGAACTATGTATTGACCTCGGTCTCAACTCGAGTAGCCTGATTGTCACTCAGAGTTCCTAACACATAGGACTGCTGTGAGGATTCAGGCCCAAAGTGTTGGCTGTCATAATCTGGGTTCCTGTTTTATAGTTGAGGAAACTGAGGCCTGGAGAAGTTAGGAGACTAAATCTTCATTACACAAGACATCTGGTACTCCCATCTTAGCCTCTCTGACTCCAAGCTCTTTTTTTTGGGTGGATGGGGCTCACATTATGAGGGTAGTTTAGAAAGGGCCGAACCCAACCTTTTGGCTTTTCTGATATCACAAATGACCTATCCAATAATTTTACTCTGGAACAGGAAAGAGATAGGAGATAGGCATTTCTTCTATTTAAAAGTATGTTCAGTTTTTACCTAACGTGTTTACAGAGAGCCATAATCCTTGCATTTATACATCTTTGGCACGTGTGACCATGAGATCTGTCAACATTACTGTGTCATAAATAATGATACAGACATTCTCATGGAATTCATTATAAAAATTAGACCTGTTTTGTGGAGTCCTGGGGATCATATAATAGTTGTTTTAAAAATGAAGTTCAATGAGAGAGAGAAGATAGGGGTGTTTTTAATTTATTGACAGCTTTAAAGAGTAACTAAAAAGTGTCCACCTCCTCAATGTGCCCCAGCTTGGGGCTCCTTTCTGTGGAAACAGTGCCCCGTGTGCACCATCTCATCGTAACGTCCCAGTGTATGAACACTCACTTACCTCCATGAGTTGACAATTAAGGCAGACCCATATATCGTGAAGAGCTTCATGGTGTTGTTTCTGTGTACCACAGTGGCTTCTCGTGTTAAATTTTCCTTGGAATTTTCTTTTTTGCATTCCTGATGTTGAAATGATTGGCATGATAATGATGTGTATCTTAAATGAGCTAATAGCTGATCTGTCAATTAGTAAGTAACTTAATTTGGAATCACCTGTGAGCCCAGTTGAAGCTCATAGCCTAGTTTTTGTCGGCAAACACCCCTCATTCCTTTTAAAACAAGCTCAAACAGGCACTGTGTTTTTGCACTGTGATTTGCACAAAAATATGGTAGCGTGTGCTTTGGGGATTCTAGACGCCTTTTAAATGGGTGCTTAAAAGGAACCGAAAAATCTAAAGGGGACGAGTGCCTGCTGACTTGCATTTGTGGGTGTTTTGCTGCTAACCAGTCTGGTATGAAGTGGTCTTTGAGAGGTTCCCAGAATGTTTGGGATTTCAGTCATGTGGATTATGTGGTCAGAATTGCAACTGAGCGATGGAGCTTTGGGGAAGCTCGTTGCTTCTATTGGTGGGAAATCTTATCCAGCAGGAGGATTAAAATAAAGCCATAAACAAAACAGGAAAGAGTATAAAGATGATTCCCATTTGTTTATTAAATTAATACATTTCATAGGAGAAGACATGGAGTTTTTTGGAATCTATGAACTTGACACTTATTGCCTATGTATTTAGCTGATAGATGTTTTCTTCCACAAAATCTGCCCTTTAAAAACCTGTCAAGGGCTTCTTGGGAGGCTACAGGTGGTAAGACAGGTTTGGCAGCAGCGTTTGTACAGAATATGCCCTGGGCAGGCTGCTCCGCCCTTCACATGCTCCGCTTGGGTGGACTAATTACAACGGCAGAGGGAGAGTCTCACCCAGGAGCTCCACACTCGGCCCTGTTGGTTGCTTTGCGGCTTCTTTCCAGCAGGATGGCTGGACTGTTTTTTCCTAGAAGAGTCAAGATATTTTCACATATCACTTGTGTACTGTGAAGTAGATAGGGCAGGTAGTTCTTTCCCTTTAAAAATTAGGGGACTGAGTGGTGACAAAGAAGTGTGTCCTGTGAAAGGAGTCCAGGATTAAACCCCAGTCTTGTCCCCTAATGCACATCTCGGATTATTTCAGGTGACAGTGGCTTTATTTAGCTTCATTAGGAAAATATGGAAAGAGGCAAGCGAAAGAGAGGAAAATATTTTGTATAAAAGGCAAGGTGTGGCTGTTTGACTACATAGTGATCACTCCTGTTTGTGTTGACTTTTGATAACTTAAGTGGGAAACACATGATCTCTATTTAGGTCCTATGAATCACAGTCTCATTGCGTAAAATGTTTCACACCTTAAATAACTTGCTAATGAGTAAGGTTCAAAATTATTGAAAAACTAAATGAGTAATTGTTAGATTGGAACTACTAAAGAGTTCTTTCAAAATTCTGTAACTTTTTTTCAGAATACTGAATTCTTAACATAAGAATGGGTTCACATTTTAAAATATGATTTATTATTCTTTGCCTGAAAGCTGATGTCACCACTGTTGGCTCCCTGTCCTCCCACCCAGATGGGGACCCAGTCCCAGGAGTCATTCCTGAAGCACCTTTTCCCCACAATGGTCTCCATTTTCTCTGCTGCTGTTTCCCCTATGGAATGCCCTTCCCTATCCCAATGACTTTACCCTCTAGAGACAGAATCTAGATATTTTTCTAGAGGTTTCACTAAGATCATTGGTGGTGGTAACTGCAGGTGGCTTGTTCATATGTAATGGCCTTAAGTTGGGAATTGTCTGTTTAAAATATTCACCATCTCTTCTCTCTCTCTTTTATTTCTGCCTGTCAGGGTTTGATAGTCTTCTTTCTAGGATTTTTCAATAAATAGCTATTTACACAAAGTAGGGACATTTCATGAATAAGTTTAAAGAGGACCCTCTGCTATTTAGCTTTATAATGAAACTTGAGGAATTTAAAGAGGGAATTGAAATTAGTAATGTGTATATTCAGTACAGTTGGTATTTCAAGTTTATATCTTAAATTGTTTTTAAGTCACTCTTAGTAGAATAGATCACCTATAGGTTTTTAAAAATATAAAATATGTTGGAAATTTAGTTTAGCTTCTAACATTTATCACCCAATAAAATGGTTACATTATAGAAAACACTCATTGTGGCTTTTTATGTGTATGTTTGTTCATACCAAAATGGTTAAATTCTCTTTGTAACATAATTTTCTATAAAGAACAGCTTATGAATATAACAGTTTATATAGGCACATCTGTCAGATATAACATTAGATGCATATTAGTTAATCTAATACTGAATTTGACTTGTGTGTTATCCCTGCTTAAGAGAAAATTAACACACCCAAATCTGTCTTTCAGGCAGTTACGGAGAAGAATTTTGAAACAAAGGATTTTCGAGCTTCTCTAGAAAATGGTGTTCTGTTGTGTGAGTAAGTATTTAAAGCATTTAAATCATAATTCAAAAGCAGAGCGGTGTGTGTGTGTGCAGGTGCTATGAGGTGTCTTCACCTCCCCTTCTCCCATAGCCACCGTAGTCACAGGTATGTCTTCTTGGTCACAGGTGACATTTGATTCCTGCAAATTGACACCCCAGAGTGTAAGACAGTAGGAAGAAGGGGTTATCAGTCTCTGTATCTACAGATAGCATTGGTGAAATATATATTATTTTTAATTAGTAAACAAGAAAGATTCTATTATTGCAAGATAGGCCAGTTAAGGGGTGGGTGGTTGAAGAGAAATCTTATGACATTTTATCACCTCTTACTCTAAATATTCTAACATGTGGAAGTGCCTGGTTTAGAAGTTAATATAAAACTTCTTCATCAATAAATCATGATGATTGGAGTGGTAAATTTTTCTTTTAAGCTTTACGTGGAGTCATTAACTTACCAAAATCAATTTGAGTTATGGACCGTTCATTGAATTAATAGATATTACTGAGAGCCACATCCCAGGCTTTGCTTACCATAAGTAAAATAGGCCAGTGCCATGATTGATGGTATAAGGCCCACACTGTGTTTGTTTAGTGCAATGTTTTATTCCCCAATGGATGCGTAGTGCAGTTAGCCAGGTATGTGACTCTTAGGGGTAAGGAATAGGCAGGCCTATAGGGCATAAGGATGAAATCCTGGGTGAGGGTGCAGGTTGCAGAAGTGAGCAAATAAATTCCTAGAATGTACTTGAATACCTACCCACATTTTTGAAAGCACTTAGTTATTTCAATCTAAACACTTATTGGATAGGTATTTATGGAATCTGTCCACTTGTATGCCCTGAGAGTGTATGTATTAGAACTTAGATGATTTTGATTACCCTTTTGAAGGAAGTTGTTTGCAGCAAAGATCTGGAATCAAAGGGCCTAGGATAGATTCCTTGCTCTATTACTTTTGGATATTTGAACAAGTGACTTAACATCTTTGTACATTTGAGCAAGTGACTTAACATTTGAGCCTTATTTTCTCATCTCTAAAGTGGAGATCAAGGTATCTAATCTGCCTAATTCACAAGGTTGCCAAGTTTAATAATATATTTTAATATAGTAATGTTAAGGTTTTGATAAACTATCAAATTTTGTATAAATACAAGTTGTTGCTAGGAATATGGCCATGTAAATAATAGTCTTTATCTCATCAGCCCTGTTGGTAGATGTTCAAACTTCTTTGTCTTAGAGTGATACTAATTTGGTCCGTATGAAGTTGCTGGTATTCAACCTTTTATGACCTCCAGAAGTGTCAATTTCTTGTGGTTTCACCTCATGTATGCCAGGACAGACATATGAAGAAGGGCCACGAATACAGTTTAAAGGGTTTTTCTTGTCCTCTTCCAGTGTCACATTCAGAATCCTTGTTGAATAGTGTTTAAACTAATTTAAGTAGGTCACATAGTCAGCCCAATTGGCCACTGATGGGAAATTACTTTGTCTTGATTTAAAAGCTGTATAATTTAAATGTGTTTTAATGTGTTCAGAAGATGGAGGGGAGACAATGCCTGTTAAAAAGAGGCATGTGATCTGCAAACTACCTTAGCTATGAGTATGGGCTATTTAGAGGTTTGTGGCAAAATAATGCTAATTCTAAGCTTCATAAGTCTGAATAGGATTCAGGTGGGTTTATGCAGGACATGTGCCTATGATGGATGGAGCTTTTTATTTTTAGACATACAAGAACGTATATCCCAAGTAGATAATCTTTTCAAGGAAGTCACTTTGCAAGCTATATATTTCCAGTGATGAACTATTGCTCAAAATATTTTAGGGATCCCACTTTTTTGGAGCATTGCCTCTGTAAACAGGTCAGTACATATATTTGATAGTGACACCTAATTTTTGATTTAAAATGCAATTTATGCATCAGCCTGGGATCTGATTGATGTGAAGTAATTTTTAAAAACTATACCCTATATGAAAGGATGACCATATTGTCGTCAGTGAGAATATTCAGAGTTGATAAAAAACTGTTTTGGACACATGCAGTAAAAGTTGGAATGAATGTATAATTTCTACCTTAATAGTGACAACAAACATTTGGATGCATGTTTAGAGATATATTGGTTTTTTTTAAAATGTCACTTTCGTTCACAAACTTCCAAAAGCTCACTCATAGATTGTTTTCTAATTGGAGTAACACCAAGGTTTATGTAGTACCATATAAGTCTCATCTATCTGTTTAGTACCCAGTATTTTTTAAATTAATGTTTCCCAAAAGTAGCTTAAGTAAATATTAAGGCCTGGTTATCAGCAATTGTAGTTTACTATGGGACAGACACCAAAGCACTGCATATTTGTATTAAAAAGGTCTTTCTCTAAATTATGAATCGCATTGTTTATAGTCACTGGTTAACAAAGACACATTAATCTAAAAACTACGGTGTTCAAAAAAAAATCCAGGTATAGTCAGTATAAATCTGTAACTGAAGAAAGCCTGGCCGGTTGATCTATAAAATGATTATGCAGGCTCCACTGTTGGCGACCACATCCATCTGAGTTATATACAATGCCTAAGAGGAAAACAAAGCCGGTTGTTCAGAGGCCTGGTTTTATACGTCCTGACTTTTAAATTAGTGGTAAATATAGTAAGCTGTTTGAGCATATTTTATCCATTGGAGATCTCTCCAGTTTTAGCTGAAATATGATTAGGATATTTTTAAAATCTGCATCCTTTTTTTTTTTAAACAGGAAAAGGCTGACTTCTGTTTGGCTCACTGCCAGAACCATATTTCTTGTGAAATATAGGGAGGGTGTACTTGTTGCCTATTAAAAATCTCCAGCCATCCTCATTAGTACCATTAAAGAGTCTGTTAATATTTCATCTAGTAATTTCAGCTGTTTTTTATCCTTCAGGAATGCTTTTCCCTTTTTGAACTGGCATTCTGAGATACCAAAGTCAAAAGTTGGAGGAGCTTGTTATAGCTTTCACCCAACTGCAGTGTACTGCCATTTCAAATAGTCTAAATTGGGTATAAACTCTTCTCTGAGGTTTCAGACAAGATGCACATTTGAGTAAGGTACGATAGTTATGTACATTCATTGCCTTTTAATCTGATTGACTATTGAAGTTAGTATCTTCTTGTTAATTGTTTTAGTGCCATTTAGTTTGCACAACTGTGGGATCTAGTGAGTGGAAGGATAAAGAATACTCTCCTGGTAAAAGTCTATGGTAGTAATTCTTTTCCTGTTTACCTTGGATGTGTAATCTCTCTTGCTTTTACTAAACAGTGAGATGGGAACACAATCTGATTTTTTTTTGTTTTTCTAATTAATATAAGATTGACATTAATGCATACAGTGATTTTAACTCCTTGTTATAATTTTCTGTGAATTTTATTAATAGTATTCATTAATCTGTCTCCTGTCTTCAGTGTTTTTTAGTGTTCACGAGGACTGCCTTACTATATATATTTAAAAAAAAAAGAGATTTGTCACTACATAAATGTACACAATCTTGTTTTGCTCTGGGTTCTAGCAAAATTATTTTTCTTCTCTAAACTTATTTGGTTGAGGCATATGCAGCTAGTGATATTAGTTAGTCATTTCCCAGTTACTCATCTTATAATGACAATCTTGGAAATATTCAAATGGAAACACTCTATTTCTCTTATGAAGTAAGAAGATTTGTTCCAAGATAGTCTGATTGTGTGTGTCACTGGTAAATTAGTCTGTACTTCCCGCCACTGGGATGGTCCCAAATCTTTGCTCTGTTCCCATTCAGCCATGCATCAGAAGTTTATGCCTTTTTGAACAAGTGGCTTACACTATTGAGAACACTCTTCTCACACTGTGTCACCAGGTCTTCTTTTCCTTTGCTTGCAGCTTGGAAAGAATGGAGCAAGATGTTCACCTCTTGGTTTGAGAGATCCTGTCTCTATTTATATCTGCCATGTGACCACTATGCTGTCTGCCTAAAAGTACCATAATATTTTGTTAAAGATACATTCAATAGAAGAAGAATTGTTTGCACAAATACTGCTGTTTACTATAGCAGACTCAGACGATTGTTTTAAGGCATTGGGGAAGAGAGAACTTTGCACTTGTCATTCTAGCCAAGAGAGCTCTATCTTTTTGTTAGAGTTGGAGACTTCCACACATCAGTAGCCCCTGGGGCTTCTCACCAGAGCTTCTCGTGGAGCCCAGAGGCTTTCATGTAATGGGGAAGGCTTTCTTTTTTTTTTTTCATTTTTTTTTTTATTTGTTAAAGCAATTTACTTTTTTTTTTTCCAGCTTATTATGGGGGTACAAAAGTTCAGGTTATATATATTGCCCATGCCCCCCCATCCCCCTAAGTCAGAGCTTCAAGCGTGTTTATTCCCCAGACAGTGCGCATTGCACTTATCATGTAGTTATACACCCATCCCCTCCCCCCATCCCCCACCTCTGTCCGATACCCAATTGGTGTTATTCCCAAATGTGCACTTAGGTGATGATCAGGGAAGCCAATTTGATGGTGAGTACATGTGGTGCTTATTTTTCCATTCTTGGAATACTTCATTTAATAGAATGGGTTCCAACTCTATCCAGGAGAACAAAAGAGATTCTGTATCACCATTATTTCTTATAGCTGAGTAATACTCCATGGTATACATATACCACATTTTACTAATCCACTCATGAATTGATGGGCATTTGGGTTGTTTCCACATCTTTGCAATTGTGAATTGCGCTGCTATAAATGTTCAGGTGCAGGTGTCTTTTTTATAGAATGACTTTTGTTCTTTTGGGTAGATGCCCAATAATGGGATTGCTGGATCGAATGGTAGGTCTACTTGTATCTGTTTCAGGTATCTCAATATTGCTTTCCACAGAGGTTGCACTAGTTGCAGTCCCACCAGCAGTGTATTAGTGTTCCTGTCTCTCCGCATCCACGCCAACATGTATTGTGGTTTTGAATTTCCTGAGGAGGACGGTTGCTTACATACAGTGCTCTAGCATGCCAGCACTGTCTATTGACAGGGACCCATTATTACAGCCTTTTGAAATTTAAGTAGTGAAAACTGTTTTTCTTCACTTCAAGTAATATAAACGTTGAAGTTTCCATGTTACTTGATAACCTAGCAGTAGGCAAACAAAGACGCAAGAGTTCAAGCTCATAAAGATAATTCAAAAATTTTAAACTTCTTTCTCTTCATAGCAGCATTTTATGGTTGGCATCTGTGTGCCCTCTTTTTAACTTCCACAGTCCATTTTGCCTGTAATGTAATATCTGCGTATAGCAAAAACGCCATTTATTTTAAAGCAGTATATCAAGTTGAAGGTCAGCTTGGCAAACATCAACTTAAAAATTCACTTTTGTTATGGTAGCCTCTCTCTACAGACTCATTTCAAGTTTTGCAATTCTTTTTTTTTTTTTTTTTTACACTGTGGCCTCAAAATTGAGGTTTAAAATCACAGAGAGAGAACTACATATGATTCTCATTTACACAAAGGGGTTGAGAAGAATTTAGTAATATTACTTAATAGTTAAATGGCAGAACCAGGACAGGAACCCACAGTCCCCCTGTTAGATGCCTTTTGCTTTTTGTTGTTGTTTGTTTTTGTTTTGGAGACTTTTTTTTTTAAGAGCAATTTTTGGGTCACAGAAAAATTGAGAGGAAGGTACAGTTATCCTATGTCACCCCTGCCCCTACTCATGCACAGCCTCCCCCATTATCAACATCCCCCACCAGAAAGGTACATTTGTTATCATTGATGAACCTACGTTGACACATTGTTATCACCCAGAGTCCACAGTTCACATTAGGGTTCCTTCTTGGTATCCTACATTCTGTGAGTTTGGACAAATGTAAAGTGACATGAATCTACCATTGTAGTATCAAACAGAATAGTTTCATTACCCTAAAAATCTTCTGTGGTCTGCCTCTGTCCTAAACCCTGCCATCTCTCCCTCCAACCTAAACCCTGGCAACCACTGATCTTTTTACTCTCTCCATAGTTTTGTCTTTTTCAGAGTGTCATAAAGTTGGAATCATACAGTATGTAGCCTTTTCAGATTGGCTTCTTTCACTTAGCAGTATGCATTTACGTTTCTCTTATGTCTTTTCATGGCTTGATAGCTCATGTCTTTTTAGCACTAGTATTCCATTGTCTGGGTGTAGCTCAGTTTATCCATTCATCTAATGATGAACGTCTTGGTTGCTTCCAAGTTCTGGTAATTATAAGTAAAACTGCTATAGACATCCATTTGCAAGTATTTATGTAAACATAAGTTTTCAGTTTCTTTGGGTAAATACCAAAGAGCATGATTGCTAGATTGTATAGTAAAGAGTATGTTTTAGTTAGTATGTTTAGAGAGAAACTATTGAACTCTCTTTCAAAGTGACCGTATCATTTTGCATTCCCACCAGCAATGAATGAGAGTGCCTATTGTTCCACATCCTTACTGTTCTGAATTTTGGCCATTCTGATAGGTGTGTAGTAGTATCTCATTGTTGCTTTAATTTGTGTTTCCCTGATAACATACGATGTGGAGCATCTTTTTCATATGCTTATCTTTCATCTGCATAGCTTCCTTGGTGAGGTGTCTGTTAAGGTCTTTGGCCAATTTTAAAAATCATTCTTTCTTATTGTTGAGTTTTCAGAGTTCTTTGTATATAATGGATAACAGTTCTTTATAAGGTATGTCTTTTGCAAATATTTTCTCTCAGTCTATGGCTTATCTTTTCATTCTCTTGACAGTGTCTTTCGCAAAGCAGAAATTTTTAATTTCACTGAAATTCAGTTTATCAGTTCTTTTTTTTCATGGATTGTGCCTTTGGTGTCGTAGCTAAAAAGTCATTGTAAACCCAAGATCATCTAGATTGTTTCCTATGTTATCTTTTAGGAGTTTTATAGTTTTGGGTTTTACATTAGGTCTGTGATCCAGTTAATGTTGTGAAGGGTATAAGTTCTGTGTCTAAGTGCCCTTTTTTTTGATGTGATGTTTGAAAATTTCCTGTTACTAAGTAAAATCCATTGGTGCTATCATTGTTGAGGTTCTTCAAAATAAGAAGAATCTGCTGTTAGACTGTTCAAGCTTTTCTTGACTCACTTCAGGATGCTTCAAATGTAACAGTGAGGCTAAAAAGAAACTCCTGTCATAATAAGATGAGGACTGTACATTACATTGGCACTGACATGTTACTCTTCCACACACTTTCCCATCTTAGCATTTATTGTTAACTTTTTATGTATGTGGTAGGTAATTCAGGATTTAAAATTACTACCATAGGAATTCCAGAAATTAAACATTAATTTTATTATCAAGCTTTGAAAATAATAAAGTGGTCATAAATATTTATAAATACTTTTAAACTTTTAAATTTTAAATTATGTATGCTGATTATTTTACCCAGGGAAATGTGATCACTTACCCACTCAATGTGGTTTTATTATACAATATTACAGCTTATGAATTTTAGGTAGAAGTCATTAACTTAAAAATCTTTATGAGGCATTTACTTAAGGTAACCAGTCCAAATTGATTTATCTGATAGCTTACCCTTTTGATCAACTTTGACGGTTAGGAGAGAATATTAAGGCCTGACTTATCTGGCAATAGAAAAAATACTAGAGAGGAGGTGTTATCAGAGCATAAAACAACATCTATTTGATCAAAATCAAAGGTAAATTTTTTCCAGACTTATTTCTATAAAGAAGATGGAGATTTTGAATCATTCACAGAGAAATTTCTGCATTAAAATTTAGGAGATTTTAGCAAATACTTTTAAAGCACCTACTAAATGCCAGGTACCTCAGTACGTGCTAGGAGATGCTGTCTGGAATGAGAGATGGTCTTTGCCCCTAGCAGCTGCACTGTCTGATGTGGAGCATCTTTTTCATATGCTTATCACTGCACTGCTGATCCCAGCACAGTGCTGTCTTTAGTAAGCATTCAGATGTTTAATGAGCAGAATTTGAGTTTAGAAGAAAAGTAGGCAAATGCATTAACACCATATAGTGGGTAAAATAAAAATCATTGCTCTTTAATTTGTAAATAAAATGTGATACCTTTATTATATCTTTAAAAAAATGGAATTACTGGTTGGGTGTGGTGGCTCACGCCTTTAATCCTGGCAGTCTGGGAGACTGAGGCGGGAGCATCCCCTGAGGTCAGGAGTTCAAGACTAGACTGAGCAAGAGTGAGACCCTGTCTCTACTAAAAATAGTAAAAAAAAAAAATTAGCTGGGCATGGAGACATGTGCCTATAGTCCCAGCTACTCCAAAGGCTGAGGCAAGAGGATGCCTGAGCCCAGGAGTGTGAGATTGCTGTGAGCTATGATGATTCCATGGGACTCTAGCCTGGGTGACAGAGTGAGACTCTGTCTCAAAAAACAATTTAGTTACTAATAGTAAAAGTTTGATAATGTGGGAATATATATTTAGAAAATGTGGTTGACAGAAGGATATTAGAAATGTGTATGTGTATGACTAATAAAATAATTCATAGGTTAAAAAGTTCAGTATATTGATATGCTCTTTGATGTCAGTCTCTCCTGTTCATTTTGAAAATCTTTGGAAATAAGAACTCCAAAGGTGTCCATAAATTTTGTACCTTGGCTGAAAAGCTTTCGGATAAAGGGAAAAACAAGATTTGGTGTTTGGAACTAGTTTCTGGAGACTGATGGACAGTAGAGCATCAAATTCTAGCTCTCATTTAAACCTTCCATAGCTGAGCTAGACACCACATTGAGCTTTGTGCACAGTTTTCTCAGTGTCACCTCTGAGTTATATTTAAAGTCAGGTCACATTCACTGATGACAAGGCTTTTGAACAGAGCCAACTTTCTAGCCTCTGTCCTTGTGTAACTCAATGCTTTTGGAGGGAGTGGACAATATGTTTGAGACACAGGGGTGGGGAGGAAAAAGGAAAAGAAAATAGACAACTTGAGAGATGTTTTAGTCAGTTTGGGCTGCTGTAACAAAATATCGTAAACTGAGTAGCTTATAAACAACAGAAATTTATTTTTCACAGTTCTGGAGGCTGGGAAGTTCAAGATCAAGGTGTAAGCTGATGGGCATCTGGTGAGGGCCTACTTCCTTCAAGAAAGATGCCTTCATACACTGTAACCTCACATGGTGAAGGGGCAAGGCTGCTCTATGGGGCCTCTTTTATAAGGGACCTGATCCCATTCATGAAGGTTCAGCCCTCATTACCTAATCACTAATCACCTCCCAAAGGGTCCCACCTCCTAATACCATCATTTTCAGGGTTAGGATTTCAATAGATGAATTTTTTCAAACAATAGCAAAGGATGAGCTGAGGGAGAACGAAAGGAGTTGCAGGGTCATTGTGTGAGTGCTCTACCGTGGGAGGTGTCAGATTACTAGGTGCTTTCTGTTCTGGTTGTAATCTTACCACAAGAGCAAGCCTCTGATGTGCTAACCAAACATGTAACCAGGTTTATGCCCTAGCCTAAGGGAAGGCTTGGGGAAGTAGAGGTATAATTCTATCTAGGGTTAGAGGGATGGAACATGGGGATACAGGTATTAATAGATAAAATGGTCCCTTGACTGATTCTAGATCCTAGTGCATAAAGGCATTCAGAAGGTTATCCTGTTACCTGATTTTCGAATAGAACCACTGACTTGAAGTCAGTGTTACCTTTAGGAATTCCACGTGTGTTATTGAAGGGCACTTATTATACAAAGAAGTTGTATTTGTAAAAGAGAGCATTTCCATAGATGGCACTTGTATTTGATTTGACATAAAACTATGCCCCTATTCCTTTATATACTTAAATTTCACAGAAATTTAGTTTTATAAAGCCTATTTTTTCTCCGTAGAAGAAATATCCTAAAAGTTTTTCCATTAATTGTATATGAAAATAATTATACTTGATTCATAATTTGATTAGATACTCAACATTTCCCAAAACTATATATGCGTTTCTCTGTATTCTCATGCTTAGAACCAATGACTGTTGTAACAATTAACAAAATACAACAACATTTTTCTCTAGTGACTCAGCTTTTTAGAGGGTAGTCTGTGCGTTATCCAGAGTATTGTTTTTTCCCTGTGGCTATTTCTGTGTTTGCATATGTACTAGAAGGTTTAGGAGTGGAGAAGGAATGCTCATCCCTTGTGTATATGTTGCTTCTAAGTAATAGTTTTGGAAGCTTCTGATGAGGGAGGAGTCAATTTACTTGTTATTGGAAGACATCATTTATCTATGTTATTTCCTTTATCTATATCCCTTCTCTTGGCTGACTTTAATTGAGAGTAGGTTATGTTATTACTCATTCCAGAAACTATATTTTAAAAAATACTCTTGATATTACTAAGCCTGTAATGCAGAAATGGTAAGTGATATAAACAGGTAAACTGAATGACCTGGCCAAAGTCACCAGTGACTCAAATAGGTGGAGCAGGAATTTATGACACTCTTCCTCTAGTAGGACAACTGGTGCCAGGCTTTCCTGGTATTTTATATATTGTCCCAGCTCATATTGGCCTCTAATTTATGTCACTGAAAGATTACATTTTAAAATACAAGTTACAGTAAAAAAGCCACTGCCAAGCTAGTGGTCAAGAACTGCAAATAATTTCTTGATTTATAGTATGCCAGAATTGTGTTCCTGTGAAATAATGCTGCAATTTTTAGTTCTTGCATGCATTGCAAGAATGCCACCAGTAGCAGACATACAGAAATACCTGGTTAATAGGGAGCAACGAGAAGAATTAATTTGAAAATAATAGAATTATTATTTCCTACAGACCTGCTCAATTCTTTTCTGGCTCCTCAGCTAGTGATTAAAGAAAAATAATGTGGACATGAAGGGAGAAAGCCTTCCTTCCTACATGGCTTTCAGTGAACAAATCAGAAATTACAAATCACAGAGTAATAGTTATAGGAAGTGCTTAAAGTAGAGGGAATGGTTTTATGACCTATGTTATCTAACGATCTTTGTGTGAAGAAACTATGAAAACAGAAAAACATCTTTTGTTAGCCAGACTAAATCTTCATAAGCCACTGTTTTGTAGTTTTGAATCCTGTTGAACAACATTCTGAGGTTATTAAATAGAGACTTTTGTCTTTTTTATTTTTAGCATGCTCAAGTGTGTATATTAATCTCTGGAATGTCGAGGGAGTGACATTCCACAAGCTTCGGATTTTTTTTTTCTGTTGCCCATTGTGAAGAGGAGACCAGTAAATTAAGAATGTTTATTTCTCCTTTATTTGCTTTCTTTTTGGAGGTCTGTTACAGAATAAAGAATTTCCATTTGTAGATGGATCATTGAATAGAAAGATCACTGTTTCAAGATATTGTTTTCTGACAGTGATTAATGATTAACCAAGCTAGTATTAATAGAAAAGTATTGTTGTAGTATTAAATTTCTACATGACCCAGCACAGTGTCAGCGAACAACAAAAATACAGAATTCATAAAGTCCAGGTTTAGAACCGAAATTGTACTCCAAGTTGCAGCTGTCAAAGCTGAGTTTATCTTTTAGTGTTTTAAAGTATGGAGATGTATTATAGATATCTTTGCAGTATCTGTCATATTAAACTTGTTTAGTATGAGATTCTGAAGTAACTGTTAGCTAATTTTGGGAGGTTTAGTACATTTAATTTAATTTTCACCCAGTCATTCTGCTATAGTAACAAAGCAGTCAGTCATGGGCTTGAATGAATTACCAATAAAAACTAGTTGATTATTTGGATGAGCCCTACTTTATTTATTTATTCACAGTCCTAGAGACAGATACTTCACCTTTTAAATGTGGCAAATTAATATGGTTTTGAAGCTATGTTCTAAAAGCAGAATTAGTTTGAGAAAAAAAAAATCAATGAAAATTATTAGTAGGAAAAAGTGTTCTTAGGGCTAAGTGAACTACATAAAGATGAAAAGATTCTTAAACTGACTATTTAAATAGAACCAAATATTACCTTTCTTTGATAAGGGTGAAACTGATTTAAGGGACGGGGCTTTGGATATAGAGGTGTGCCTATATGGTCTAGGGAGGACCACTCACAATTGTGCGCAGCACTGGTCTTTGTTTCTTGACTTGTTTTCTTGGTGGTTTGCTTTCCCTTGGGCTGTTGGCTCTGAACAACATATTAGGGGATGGAAGAGTGATAGATGTGATTTTTGAATGCTAAAAGAACCACTGAACTGATATTGGCACTCTTGTAATTGCATATGTTTTTTCTTTATTTACTTTCAGTTTGATTAATAAGCTTAAACCTGGTGTCATTAAGAAGATCAATAGACTGTCCACACCAATAGCAGGTTTGGTAAGTAATAAATTATTGTCAAGACTAGATTTCTTTGTCTTTGAAATGTAAAAATGTGGGCACAGGCAGGTTTTTGTATCAGCAATTATTATTGAAATTAGGTTATGGATTTTATGCTCAAGAAAAGTGGTTTTAGTGATGTCTTCCTTATATCTGTAGTTCTTTCTCTGTTTCCCTTCTGTCTGGAGGCTTTTCTTTTCTTTTTTTTGTTTGTTTTGATTTTTGTGCCCTCAAACTTTGTTTCCTCTTTCTTGGCTTACTTCTTCCACAAGTTGCATTTGTTTATGGTCACATTATTCCTGAAGCTCAGTCCTGTGTACCTTGTTTGCTGGCTGACCAAATGGCTCCCCAGACTGCCAGATGTTCACCAGACGTTAGGATTCTGCTGCTTCATGCTTATGCATTACCCTCACCCAGCACACAGATCCTAAGTGTACTTGCAAAATATTAAGGCCTGCTAGCTCTTTTGCTTTATGTATTTTTTTCTTTATATAACAAGTTTCTTACCAAAGTCCTGTGTGATGTTGGACAGATCGCTGTCTTCCTCTTTGCCGCAGTAGTAGTATCCATGAAATGATGGTGATGGTCCTTGAGATTATTTGTAGCTCTAAATTCAGGATTTTGTGTACAAAAAATACATCATGCTGTCATTATGTAGCTATTCCGATGGGTCCAGACACTGGAGACAGCAGTAATAATGTGGGACTGTGTCTGTGGAAATAATTTATAATTACATACAAATGATGGATAATTTTCAAAATGTTAGAATTCCTTAAAAATCAATACTGGTGATAGGAGTCAGTTAAAAAAAATTAACTTCACAAAATGCTGAAGTTTAAGACAGCTAATAATTGGAGTGTAAAAACAAACTGCATTATCTTTGGGATATTCATACTGTTTATAGTACATGCAGGAAACTTCTGTTTGGCCATTCATGTGTTTACAGATGTGAAAGGCATGAGTAATTAGAGTTAGCAGTTACCCAAATTTCTGGGTTTGTAGGAGGCATGAAAATCCCATCAGAATTTTGGTAGGGATAAGTTGGTTGGAGAGTGTTTCTTATTGGAAAATATCTGTGTAGGAGAGAAGGAAAGAAAAGTTTTTATAGTTTTCTTTCGAAATATAGAATATATATAAATTTTCTAGAGCAACTGGTCGCAAATATTAATTCCTTCTTACCAAGTTGACTCTATTTTACATCTATCATGAGGCAGTTGGCCTGATAATTTTGTTGGTCTCAAATTTGGTTAGGTAAAAAATTCTATTTTTTGTATATATAAATATATTTATATATATAATTAAATTGTTTTCTGATAATATAATGAGTCAGATATTTGTTATTTAAGGAATAAAATTAAAGAAATTTGGTTTTTGAAGTCTTTCTAGGAGGAAGCATTCAGTTTAATAAAATATTTATATGAAAATGACTTAAAAATAGCATCTGTGAATATTAAAAGTTTGTATTGAAAGTATTGTCTTTTTTTTTTTTAAAAAAAGCATTTAGATTAATGTGTTTATTTAACATATTAGTATGTGCCTGGCACATGGTAAGCAGTCTGTAAATAGCATGGGGGTGGTGGGTGGGGGGGGTCGTTACTTTTATTTTGTACATAGTACTCCATGGAATCTTTGCAGCACCCTGCTGAGACAGGTACATTCACCGTGACCATCACCCCATCTCATAGACGGCAAAGAGCATCCAAGAGTGACTTCTATAAGGTTTTCAAAGACAAAACTGCACTAGAATCTGGTTCTCACAAGACCCATCACATGGTTTCTGCATTCAATTTAATGACAAAATCTCCCTGGTTACAGAGCAAGAACCTGTTGAAGTTTTCCTTCCTCATTAATTCCTCTGGGAGAAAAATCTCCCTAATCTCTCCCTAAGGCAGCAGATATTGAATCTTCGATGTGGAGCTGCCGAGAGACAGTTAGGAAAAGCTGCAGATTGTTTTTTGCTCTCTCACTTTAGAATTTGGATTCCTTTCTCATTTTAGATCTCAAATCTGCTCCCATTAACTGAAATAGAATTCTGTTTTTTCCCCCCAACTTCACAAATATTTAGTGAACTAAAATTTTCTGTGTAAATCCATTTTGTAAATTAATTTTTTTATTTCAAAATATTAAGGGGGTACAAATGTTTTTGTTGTGTGGGTACCTTGTATAATGCTTAAGTCAGGTGTCATCAGAATAGCATTCATTGTACCTGCAGTCTTTACCCCTCACCCCCTACCAACATCTCCCCTTCTTGGATTCCAATGATCTTTACTCTTTTGTGCTAATGTGTGCCCATTGTTTAGTTTCCACTTACTAGAGAGTGCTTATGTTGTTTGTTTTAGCATTTCCTGAGAAATGAAAATACTCTGTCTTTAGTTATTCTTAGATAGTTTATTGCTTCAATTTTAAATTATCATTTCTTGGATCAATTGCCTGCATTTTAAACGAAATTAGCCTTTGATCTCAAACTCCCTGCATATTTGGAATGCTTGAATTGTAGTGGTTTGTTGTTGTTGGCCACTGGAGGTTTTATTCAATTTTTTGATTGTATGATTAGATGAAAGCACAAATGTATTTTATTTTTAAATCCAAAGATCTTTCCAAGTATTTCTATTTCAAGCATCAGAAATTCTATCTCGTTTAGATTTATCTCTAGAAACTAAAATGAAATGTACTTCCGGTATATTAAATAGGATGGTTTTCCAAATACAGAACACCAAGCACTTTCAATTGGATGTAGGAGCATAAAAGTGACCCCAGCTACAGAATTGGACTAAGCCCAATTGGTTTGAAGTTACCATCATGCTTCATTCGACTCCTTACCATGCATGTTTGAAGGAGTTTTTTAGAAGACTTGGTTTTTGACACTTCTAGAAGAAAAACCAGTGATCTGAGCCAGATTCTTTACACTGGTAATTTTGTGTTCATAGCATCTAACATGGTGGCTGATACATATAGGAGATGGAGATCAAAGATTTTTTTAAGGAATGAACAAACAAGATTTCCATTGTGAAAAATAATAGGTTCTAATATTGGGTTTTATTTTTTTTTATTTCAGCATATTATGGGGGTACAAAAGTTTAAGTTGCATATATTGCCCTTGCCCTTTCCTCCCTGCCCTCCCACCCCCGTTGAGCTTCAAGCGCGTCCATCCCCTAGATGGTGCGCATTGCGCTCATTATGTATGTATACACCCAGCCCCTCCCCTCCCACATCTGCCCAACACCCGATTATTCCTGAATGTGCTCTTAGGTGATGATCAGTGAAACCAGTTTGATGGTGAGTACATGCGGTGCTTATTTTTCCATTCTTGGGATACTTCACTTAGTAGAATGGGTTCCAGCTCTATCCAGGAAAATATAAGAGGTGCTATATCACCATTATTTCTTATAGCTGAATAGTATACCATGGTATACATATACCACATTTTCTTAATCCACTCATGTATTGATGGGCACTTGGGTTGTTTCCACATCTTTGCAATTGTGAATTGTGCTGCTGTAAACATTCAGGTACAGATGTCTTTGTTATAGAATGTCCTTTGTTCTTTCGGGTAGATGCCAATAATGGGATTGCTGGATCAAATGGTAGGTCTACTTGAATCTGTTTAAGGTATCTCCATATTGCTTTCCACAGAGGTTGCACTAGTTTGCAGTCCCACCAGCAGTGTATTAGTGTTCCTGTCTCTCCGCATCCGCGCCAACATTTATTGTTACGGGACTTTTTGATAAAGGCCATTCTCACTGGGGTTAAGTGATATCTTATTGTGGTTTTGATTTGCATTTCCCTGATGATTAGAGATGTTGAGCATTTTTTCATATGTTTGTTGGCGCAATGGATAGCGCATTGGACTTCTAATATTGGGTTTTTTTATGTTTTAGTATTATAGGTTAAATTGTGTTCCCCCCAAAAAAGATATATTAAAGTCTTAAACCCCAGTACCTCAGAATGTGACCTTATTTGGGAATAGGCAGATGATGTAATTAGTTAAGATGAGGTCATACTGGGGTAAAGTGGGCCTCTGATCTACTATGACCCATGTCCTTACAAAAACATGGCCATGTGAAGACAGATATACTGGAAGAATGCCATGTGAAGAAGGGATTAAAGTGGTGCATCTGCAAGCCAGAGAATACCAGAGGTTTCTGGCAAACTCATCATAAGCTAGGAAGAGGCAAGAAGATTCCCCTATAGGTTTCATAGGGAGCATGGCTCAAAAGGTGTGGGACAATAAATCTTTGTTGTTTTAAGCCACTCAGTTTTTGGTACTTTGTTATGGCAGCCATAGGAAACTAATACAGATAGGTAAATGTTTTAGTTAATACTTGCTTTTTTTAAATTGTTCTGAGACAAGGTCTCGCTCTGTTGCCCAGGCTGGAATGCAGTGTTGTCATCATAGCTCGCTGTAATCTCGAACTCTGGGGTTTAAGTGATCCTCCCACCTCACCCTCCCTAAAGTTAGGATTATAGGCACGCACTGCCACCTGTGGCTAATTTTTAAATTTTTTTGTAGGGATGGGATCTCACTATGTTGCCTAGGCTGGTCTCAAACCTCTGGTCTCAAGCGATCCTCCTGCCTCAGCCTCCCAAAGCACTGGGATTATAGGCATGAACCACTGCACTTGGCCTATACTTTAAAAAAAAAAAACTTTTTCCTTTGAAATAAATATAAATTTATAGGAAGTTGCAAAAAACAATACAAAGATGTCCTCTGCTATTCTTAACCCAGTTTTCAGCAGTATACCATCTTGTGTAACTATATATAAGCACAGTATCAAAACCAGGAAATTAACACTGGTCCAATCCAAACACCTTTGTCAGATTTCATCAATTTTACATACAGTAAACACTTTTTTAGTAGCACGGTACAGAGATGCTTTCAAGCTAAGTCAGATTGAGAAGTGCTTTATTTTTAGGATTTGTTAATACCAGAGGACTTTCCCATTAATCTACTGTTCATCCATAAACATGGCAGCTGTATTCCATGTAATTACTTTTTTCTGCCCCATTTCCAACAGAAGAATTTCTTTGGTGTCTCTTAATTGAGGTTCCGAAAGAGGAAACTAAATGGATTAGATCAGCTTTTTGTTCCAGGCTATAGATATCACAAGTTACTGGTCAGCCTGTGGATGAGTTCCTTAAGAAGACAGTCATCTTGGCCAAGTGGGCTGTGATCAGGAGTGCTGGTTTCCTTTGGCTTATTCAGTTCAGGTGTGTGGGTTGAAGTGGGTCCTTCCAATACTCCTCACTCTCTGCTTTAGCTATACCTTTTATCCAAGTCACCTCAGCTACCACGTGTATTTAACTAGCTTTGAAGCCAAGGCAATGGATTTACCCTTTGCATATGGACCTGTGGGAAAAACATGGAATATATCCCCTGAGCAATGGTGATATGGAGAGAGATGTTTAGATGATTTAGAAATATATTTGATAGAAATATATTTGATGCTTTGCTTGAAACATTCACGTACTTGTTTTTTCTTTAGGAGGGCAGTAACTGATCTTCTAGAGATAGGCTTTTCTCACTTGACTTTTATTTTATAAAGAAATGTATTTTCTCGGCCGGGTGCGGTGACTCACGCCTGTAATCCTAGCACTCTGGGAGGCTGAGGCGGGTGGATTGTTTGAGCTCAGGAGTTCGAAACCAGCCTGAGCAAGAGCAAGTCCCTGTCTCTACTAAAAAAAAAATAGAAAGAAATTATCTGGACAACTACAAATATGTAGGAAAAAAAATTAGCCGGGCATGGTGGCGCGTGCTTGTACTCCCAGCTACTTGGGAGGCTGAGGCAGGAGGATTGCTTGAGCCCAGGAGTTTGAGGTTGCTGTGAGCTAGGCTGATGCCACAGCACTTTAGTCCAGGCAACAAAGTGAGACTCTGGCTCAAAAAAAAACCAAGAAACATATTTTCTCTATTCTTTCTGTTCTTCATAAAACCATGTTACAAAAAAAAAAAATGAACTCAAAAGTTTATGTCTCCCAAAAAATGGCTGGTGTTGAATGTGGGTATGTTCAAATCACTGAAACTCAAAACTAAAAGTTTATTTGGGAATAAAAAAAAAAATCCAATCTCAAAACAAAACCCCAAGAAAGAGGCGAGATATCTTGACAGTGAAAAGAGCCATTGAACCAGAATAATGTTTACCATCTGATATGTTAGTGTGCACGAAATACAATATGTGTAGAAACATCAAGGAAGTTATTAACCCTAAGACTTTTAGTCATCTTGGACCCCTAATGATTTACTTGCATTTAGCTAAAGCAAAGTTTCTCAACCTCGGCACTGTTGACATTTGGGGCCAGATAATTCTTTGTTGCTGAGGTCTGTCCTGGGCATTGCAGAATCTTTAGCAGCCTCCCTGGCCTCCACTCACTGTATCCCCTTTCCCCCATTGTGACAGTTACAAATGTCTTCTGACATTGCCAATGATTCCCATCAGAGAAAATCACGCCTGATTGAGTGCCACCAAGCTAAAGAATCAAGAAATTAAACACTACCCCTTTACATGGGCTCCTTTACTGACTGCCTATAGATTGGATTGATCTCATGTTTTCCATTTCAATTGTAATTTCCCTTTGAAAAGCCATGGCATTTCAGAAAATTTGGTTGGAATCATTCGTTTGAACATTTGTGTCTGTCAGCGGGCCTGGTGCAAAAATCCTCAATGTATCCACATTTGTGTCAAAAATATGGGCTGACTTTGAATATCTTTGCTATGAAGGGTTGCTCTTGCAGATTACTTTCAGGAGTGGAATGTAGAAGGTGTGACCATGGAGACTGGGAAGGTTGTCTCTCGTTTAGTAGTGCTGTGGAATGCAGGCATTGGGCAACTCTGTCAGCTAGCTTAAGCTCTCGGATGTGGCAGTTTCCCTTGCCTTCATAATGGAGAGGGAAATAAATAAGGCAAGTCTATACTTCCATTCTTAGTGCCATTTTGCAGGTTATTAATGGTTAATGTTTTTGTGCCTGTGTGAAATTACTTGTGGCTCTTTCATCTTCCCTCTCCTGCACGCTCTCCCTTGCTGTCCTTTAGCAAAGTAGTGTGACCTACTCTGTGTTGAGGTCACTGCTGCCACATCAGGCTGTTCCCTTCCAGCAGCAATGGAAAATTCACCTGAGGAATCTGCTATAAAATTTAAATATTGCTACCCAGGTTTTGTCGTGTACTTTTCTAAAAACCACTCTCATGCAGTGACTCTATTCATCCCATTTTTTTCTCCCCTAGGGGAGAGGGATGGTTTGTGGGACACTGGAGCTTGTGAGCACTTTCCATGAATAAAACTAAGATGTGAGACCTCAAGATAGAGTGGTTTTTGGGAAAAAAGCCCACTTTCTTCTTCTTTCTTGTCTAAGTTGAAATAAGAAGTACAAATATAATTACTATTTTCATTCAAGCGTGGCACTTTTCTGGGTAGGAGGCGGGAATGAATTTTGTGTGGTTGAAGAGAAAATATTCAAGGAAAATGAGATTGAGACTTGGATGTGTACAGAAATGAGCAGACAACATGCCTGGCTTGAAAGAGTGGCGACGCTGAGGGTTGCTCTGCGCTGGGTCAGACCCATTGTGTGTCTCAGAGGGAGTATCTTTTTAGTGGTAATAAGCAAGATACACATCTGAGAATATATTTGGATGTTGAAGTATGCGAAACACTGATAATAAACAACAGCATGGGAAGAGATGGAAAGATGGTATCGTAGAGCCAGTTTAAAATAACCACTTAAGGTAAGATCAGTCGTGTCTGTTTTCTCTTCTGGAATCCTGTTGCTGATTTTGTTGATTTCTTTGAGGAGATCTTCCACCTAGAAAATTTGAGAAAAGCTTTCACCAAGTAAATTCTGTTTGGTTCACTCATCATTGCCTGTTTGGTTGCCTAGCCGGTGAGAGCAGCCTTCTTACCTGGCCACGATGATCCCATCTTCAATTGGATGTGAACCAACCTCTTTAAATTAAGGAGGGTATGGAGGGGGTGACGTTGAGGTCCCTTCCTGTTAACATGGGCTGGCACTCCTTCTGCCTCACCTCTGCTTTCATTTTCGTGTTTTTGATTTCCTCACATTTGATAAATAGTGAAGGCTGCATGTTTCTATAAGTCACCATGCTCTTTAATTTTTGTTTAATTTTCACCTTCACTGTATTGAAACAATTTCATATCTATTGCGTCAGACCTTGGTGTTTCATTGAGTTAAAAGATGGACTTTTATCTTTTTCTTCCATTTCCTATAGAGACAGTGAATGTTAAAGAATATTAATAAACCTGATTAAAACTCCTAAATTGTGGTCTCACTATTAAAAATACACTGCAGGAATGTTTTTACTTTAAAGGGAGGATGAATCGCTGTCACAAGTTGTGTAACTATGCCTCACACACTAAAATTTAAACTATTCTTATTTTACTGGTTTGTCAGTCTTATTATTTTCTTTAAAACCAAAGTACCAATAACAAAAATATGGGGTACTTTTTCTTCTAAAATAAAGATACAGGAGAGTATTACCATTATCGATGTATTGTTACACTTGTGTAAGAAATTACAGCATAAAAGTTAGCCATTGTAATGTTTATTTAACTGGATCTTCTGTGGATCATCTGTATTTTAAAATAGTTTGGGGTTATTCAATGTGAGTGAATAGACTGAGGATTGTGCATTGTTATCCTCAAGGTAACAAATATTAGATATTAAAGATAAAAATGTCTTAATACCTTCATATAAATGGCATATAAATAAGTCAGTAGTGGTTAAGTTATTTATAAAGTATTCTTAGGAAATTTCCTGAAGTCTCCTTATTGTCCTGGTTTTCTTTTACTCCAAATTAAAGGTGTCACCAAAAGTGGAAATTGAACAACTTGGTGTCAGTGTTGAAGTTGTTTCCAATACCTTAATGATGTAGCACTGCAAATCAAGAAACTCCTATTTTATTTCTAGCCAAAATCTCTTAGTCATGGCATTGGCACAAGTTGAGGAGAAATTCCAAGAGTTCCAAAACCTGCTTATTATAAACTCTAAGGTGAACATTTATTTGCCAAATTTCAGCCTTGAGGGCAACTTTTTTTTTGAACGTTAATGAATTAGAATTGCTAAAGCAATGCTATAATTAACTTGTAGAGGTAAAAATAATTGAGTATTCAAGTAGGATTATATCATACATGACCGTTCCATTCAGAAAAACTTGGAACATAGCTCCTTAGGTATCTTTTGTTATGTAGAAATTGGAAAAGGAAGAGCAAAGGAGGTTGGTAAGAAAGAGTCCAAGTTATAAAAGTGGTATGAAGGCACTGGTCACTCGATTTATCTTAGACCCACGACTCTCCCTCCCATTCTCAAAATATTTGTTGAGCACCTACTGTGTGCCAGGCACTGATCCAGGAGCTTGGGACACAGCTGTAGACAAGGCAGAGAAAGTTTCTCCTTCATGGAGCTGATGTTTCGTGGAGTAGGGGAGAGCAGTCACTACACTGATAATATCCTGTCAGTTGCCAGTAATTATAGTGAAGAAAATATAAGGTCAAAGAAATCAACAAGAAAAAAACCTCGTCAAAAAATGGGCAAAAGACACAAACAGAAGTTTTTCAAAAGATAGCCAAATAGCCAAAAAATATGAAAAACTGCTCAACATTACTAATCATCAGGAAAACACAAATTAAAACCATAATGAGGTACCACCTTACCCCTGTCAAAATGGCCATTATCAAAAAGTCAAAAAACAGTATATGTTGGCATGTATCCAGAGAGATAGGAATGCTTATGTGCTATTGGTGGGACTGCAAATTAGTACAACCTCCATGGAAAACAGTATGGAGATTCCTCAAAGAAATAAATGTAGACTTACCATTCGATCCCATAATCCCACTATTGAGTATCTACCTAAAAGAAAAGAAGTCATTTTATCCAAAAGACACCTGCACTCGAATGTTTATCACAGCACAGTTCACAAGTGCAAAGTTGTGGAATCAACCTAAGTGCCCATCAATTCATGAGTGGACAGAGAAAATGTGTGTGTGTGTGTGTGTGTGTGTATGTGTGTGTGCTTACACCATGGAGTACTACTCATCCATAGAAAGGAATGAAATAATGTCTTTTGCAGCAACTTGGATGGAACTGGAGACCATTATCCTAAGTGAAGTATCTCAGGAATGGAAAAACAAACACCACATGTTCTCATAAGTGGTAGCTAAACAGTGGGTACACACAGGCACAAAGAGATGTAAAGGTAATTAAAAATTAAGAAGAGGGGAGAGTCGGAGGGGGTGAGGGATAAAAACTTATCTATTGGGTACAACAAACACTATTCTGCAGATGGGCACACTAAAAGCCCTGACTTAGGCATCATATGAGGTATCATGTAACAAAAACCTTTGTGTCCACTTAATATTTTGAAATTAACAAAATGTTATATTGTGTACCTCATCAGTTATCAATACTTACATTGAAAAAATGTGAATGGGTAAAGAATGATTGTGTGTGTGTGTACAAAAAGCATTTTAGAGAGGGTGCTCATGGACATCTTATTTCCGAGTTGACATTTGATCGGGGACCTGAATGAAGTGAGGGGGAAGTGAGCCCTGGGAAGATCCAGGGCAGGTGGGAGTTTTCCAGACAGAAGGAATAGGAGGATCAACAAGGAGGACTTTGGGAATGAACGGAGTGGGATGCAGAGGCAAGTGAGCAAGGCTGTAGAAGGCTCCACGGGCTTTGGTGAGCAGACTGCATTTTACTCGAAAGTATGTTGAAGAGCCACTGGGGACTTTTGAGAACAGTTTAATTTGGTTGCCTGTGGTCATGGACGCACATATCTTGATAGACTAAAAACCATTGAGTTGTATGCTTTAAATGAGTGAATACTATGGTAATAAAACTGGTAAAATAATAAAAAAAATCACTGGTTGCTCTGTGAAAAACAGACTGAAGGAAATCAAGAAGAGAAGGAAAGCCAGTTGAACAATTTCAGTAGTTGTGATGGTTAATTTTGTGTGTCAACTTGACTGGGCCCGTGGGGTGCCCAGATATTTAGCCATTGTTCTGAATGAGCTTAACATTTGAATCTGTAGACTGAGTAAAACAGATTGCCTTCCCCAGTGTGGGTGGGCACATCCAATCTGTTGAAGCCAGCCTTTTTGCTAGTGAGAAGGAACTCTTCCCCCTGACTGAGCTGAGATATTGGTTAGTTCCTGTTTTGAGACGAGCTGAAACATCGGCTCTCCTTGAGTCTTGAGTCTGCTGCCTTTCAGACAGGAGCTCACGCCATTCTGCCAGCTCTTCTGACTCTCACACTTTCAGACATGGGAAGGAACTGTTACCATGAGCCCTTCTGGGTTTCCAGCTTGCTGACTGCAGATTTGGGGACTTCTCAAAAGATCTATTCTTTAAGATTTATTCCTTATAATAAATCTCTTTCTGTATACATCTTCTTGGCTCTGTTTCTCTGGAGAACCTGACTAAGGTCATAGTGCAAGCAAGTGGGAATAGTGGCAACAGGGGTTATGGTGAGAAGTGATCAGATTTTCCAAATGCTTTGATGAAAGAGTGTATAGGAATTGCTAATGGATTGAGAGAGAACTGAAGGTTTTTGCATTATTAGTTTATTGATATAATAAATATGGGGCAGAGGAGTGGTGGTGGGGGTGGGGAAGGGGAGAATCAAGAGAGAACCTGTGAAGGATGAGGCACTTTGCAAAAGATTGCAAATTGGCAAATGTCAAAGTGAGCAATGTAGATTTTAGACGTTCCCTGGCAGCATAGTGGAAAAGATCGTAAAAGAGGTATTAATAGTTTGTGATGATTTATCAAAAAACAAGGTAACCTATCAATAAAAATAATAAAATTACTTAAAAAACAAGGTAATTAGCTATGCATGGTGGCGTGTGCCCGTAGTCACAACTAGGCTTGGTGGCATGTGCTTGTGGTCACAGCTACTCAGGAGGCTGAGGCGGGAGGATCTCTTGAGTTCAGGAGTTTGAGGTTACAGTGAGCTATGATCGTGCCATTGCACTCCAGCTTTGGCAACAGAGTGAGACTCTGTCTCTATAAAAACAAAACAAAGAATTAAGGTAGTCACTAGAAACCACCCTCGTCCACCAGAAACAAAATGCTCTAAAGCCACAGGTCAATGGGCTGGTCCCATGGAGTGTGCAGGAGACCTGCTAGAGGTGATGAAATGGCCCATGGATAGGTTTTGTTTGGCTTACATGGCTTTTGTTTTTAAAATCTGAGCCAACATTTATATATCCTGAGATTTTTTCATACAGTCTTCAGCTCTGACTTCTCTTGATGAATCTGGCTACCATGGGCCTGCATTCCCCAGAGCAACCGTTATGTAGGGTGTCCTCGAGACAGGATGGGAGTCTCTGGTGTCCTTAGTCCCTTGTCTCTCTGACATACTAATTTTGTTCATTTGTATTTTATTCATTTATATTGCCAGATTCATTTATATCGCCCCTTTTAGGCATATCTCTTAATTACCTGCAAGCTGTCTGTCATCATGACCTTGGTATAGTCAAGATGGAGAAACGTGGGCCTGATAATACTGTCTGAAGGTGAAATCGGAAGTAGTTGAGCAAACATGCTCAATTTTAAGGAGCCATATGTTGAAACTCATGTAAACTTCCAGTGAGGTTTCTGGCAGTTTGCCTTAGGGATTTGTACTTGCCCTGTTTATATTGAAATCAAAAGGGTTGAAAACATGGGAAACATATGAAGTCCAATTTGTAGATGTTGAAGCAATAAGGTGTAGCTAATGTCCTGGGTATCAGGATCTATAGTTGACAGTGATCTGGATGGGGCTAAGTCTGCAAAAGGATATTTGTCAGGAATAAATTTCAACTGTATTTTGGCTGGAAAAAATCACATAGATGCAGAGTAGTTTTATATTGTTTGCAAACCATCATATGTTTTAAGCCTTTATCCATGACATCTCACTGACAGGATCACAGGGTTTTCAGTTGAGGTTCTTCTATATTCAACTTATTTTTCTTCTACATTTGACTACCCTGTGATCCATTAAACCTCACAGGTCATCTTCCTGTGAACTGCGATGTCTTCGTCACCTGGTGATTGCCACTGCACGTGATCTCAGTGGACAGATGCCACGATAAAGAGTACCCACGGCCTGCAACAAGAGAAGTTAGGTGGATTCTCCCCATGTACTGACCACTTATTATATGCTAGAAACTGTGCCAATTGCATTATAAATTTTTTTCTTACTAAACTCTCACAATAACCCTGTTATTCCTGTAAGATGAGCATTATTAGTGAGCCTTCGAGTGGTGATTAACTACACCTGAAGTCCAGTATGGACTTGCAGGCGCTTCATTCTAAAAGGGGAGGACCTGTCACACAGTGTGTCACACAGGCACTTGTCTGTAAGGAGGTAGTTGTGGTAGGTGGAATACTGGCCCCCAAAGATATTCACGTTGTTATCCATGAAAACAGTGAGTACATTACAAGGCAGGGGAGAACGTGGTTGCAGGTGGGATTTAGGTCATTAATCATTTGACCTTGAGATGAGGAGAGTATCCTGGGGTGATCCAGTGGGCCCAGTGTAGTCACACGTGTCCTTAGGAAGAGGGAGTAAGGAGAGAAAGCGCTAGGTAGATGGCAGTGTGAGAAAGTCTTAGTCTGGCATCACTGATTTTGAGGGTGGAGGAATGAGGCTATGAACCAAGGAATGCAGGTGGCCTCTGGAAACTGGAAAAGTCAAGGGAACAGATTCTCTCCTAGAATGTAGCAGAAGGAACATAGTCCTGTGGACACCTTGGTTTTTTAGGTTAGTGAGGCTGATCTTGGACTTCTGACCTCCAGAACTATAAGACAATAAAATCGTGTTGCTTTATGCCACTAAATTGTGGCAATTTGTTAAGGCAGCAATAGGAAACTTATCATGGTTAAGAGCACGGATTCAAGAGTCAAACTGCTGGATTTGATTCCCAGCTCCACAGTTCAATGCGGGACCTTGGGCAAGTCATGTAACTTCTTACGCCTTAGTTTTCTCATGCACAAAATGGGAACAATTATAAGACTTAAAGTGTTTTGGTGAGAACTTGAATAAGATAAGGAGTGCAAAGTCTACCTGACATACAGTAAAACTCAGTGAATATTAACCTGGGAAAATGAACTACTCAGTGGAGGGTCAGTTAGGATAATATGAGAACTGAGTCATGTTACATGAGGGATGAGGGTGCTGAAACAAGGGGCATCTGATGAGAAGATGTGAGGTTCAGGGGGCGTGTGGAGTATGCAAGGCAGGAGAGCTGTCTGAGTCGCTGAGGGCTCTCCCGTGGGAGAAGGATAAGGTTTAGTTTGCGTTATTAAGTAGGCAGATTTAGGATCAATATTTTAAAGTTACAGTGAGGGTATCTTTAGCCTGTCTTGACAGAGTAATGACTAAAAGTGAATCAGCTTCACAAAGCAGTGAGTCCCTGGGGCTGGAAAAGTTTAAACAAGGGGTGATGATCCAGACACATCATCTGTGAAAGTGATCCCTAAGGATGAGTGGGGGAGGCGACCCTGTAGGAGCTCCAGTTCCCAGCTGGCTCTAAAGTTTCACCACGTAGTTTTCCTTCGTTAAATATGCTTTCGTGCTTTGTAAAATATGCATTTTTGCATCCTTATGACATTAAAGCCATTACTTGTTTTACTTTGGAACACAAAACGTGGATAATTTGAGGACAGAGCTTCTTAACTCTATTGCAGCACTTTGTTTAAGGAGTTAGGTGAGTTTTAGAATTACCTCATTTTTGATGCAAGGTTTAATTTGATGAATATTATGCAAGACTGCCACTTAATTCACGCGGCAGTTTGACAAAGCCTGTTATTGCTTTCTATAGTTAATTGTAGCCAGAGTTGATGAAACATTTCAGCTAGCACAGGGCACAAGCTCTCCTTCCCTTGACCTGTGGCTGCCCTCACTTGCCTTCTCAGCTCCGCCTCACTTGGTCTGGTTTTTGCTCTTGCTGTGCCAGGCAGCGCTGGGGAAAAGTGAAATCACCACGCTGCTGGTATTCATTCCTGTGCTTTTTCCCCGGGGCCCTCCCTGTCCTCCGCAACTCCTTTAAGCATTCCTAGTTGGTCCCTATCCCCACTTTCACATGTTACAAAACTTTGTTCTTCTCCTTGTCCTCAATTCCTTTGTTACCAGCAAATGGCTGAGCCTCTTTCTTTGTAAAGAAACTGGTACCCAAGGAAAATTTTTAAAGAACGGATGAGGCCAACTGCTTGTTTTCCTCACAATTAACTATAGAAGTTGGATCTCTGAATGTTTACCTATATATTACAGTCATGAAATGTAGGTGTTACTTGACAGATTACATTTATTATTAGCTACGCCATAAAGCAGAGGATGAATTCCCCAAAATAATAAATTAAAAAGAACACTGCCAGTTGATCAAATGGTGACTCAGTTGCTTTCTTAATGGCAACTGTATAATTAAAATGCAAATTTGGATATGTGTTAGTCACCCTGCTGATTAGAAGTTGCTTTAAAATAATTTTGAATGATCACAATATATCATAACAATGGAACTCAAATACTTTTGGTGATGGCCCAACGGTGAACTCTGTAATCTCCAGGTGACTTGTGTGTACGCTAAACAGAAACACTGTTTTAAGTCATAATTGATGAAAATATTTTTCTTTATTTGCCACTGCTTGTCTACAAAAACTTGAACCACCTGGGGGATCTTCTTAAAATGCAGATTGTGATTCAGTAGGTCTGGGGTGGAACTAGATTCTTCATTTTTTTTTTTTTTTTTTTCTGAAACAGGGTCTTACTCTGTTGCCCAAGCTGGAGTGCAGTGGCCTCGCCATAGCTCATGGCAACCTCCAATGCCTGGGCTCAAGCGATTCTCCTGCCTCAGCCCCCCAAGTAGCTGGAACTACAGGTGTGTGCCACCATGCCCAGCTCATTTTTCTAATTTTTTTTTTTTTGGTGGGGATGGGTCTCGATCTTGCTCAGGCCGGTCTGGAACTCTTGTCCTCAAGCAATTTTCCCAAAGTGCTAGGATTACATGCATGAGCCACTGCCCTGGCCTAATTCTTCATTTCTAACAGGCTCCCAGGTGATCCCGATGCTGTTGGTCTGTGGACTACAGTTTGCATAGCTGGCAGCTCAGGCAGAACTTCTCCAGCTTGACTCAGCATCTACAGCACCTGAGGGACCACTGCCTGGCTTCCTCTTGGGATTCTGATGTTTGCCACCTCTTGATTGCTGGCACATACCTGCTAACATTTTTGGCACCGTCAGTTCCAGAGATAGAAGAAGCAAGGACTTTAGTGCCACCTCATAAATAGGGAAGGAATTGTGGTCCCTAAGTCTCTTGGCCTCAGGGATAAATTGATTTGCATCATCATGCTCAGGTTCAGAGGGATGAGATAAATAGCTCTTTTTTTATTGAATAAAATCTTGGTTAAAGCAGGCAGGGACTCTTTCTGAGATGAGCAGGACAAAGCAATCGTGAGCAGAGTATTTGGTTAATTGAGGGGGAAAACACTTCCAGGTGATGTCATTCTGGGAACTTTGGTTTAAGCCTTGTAAGGCCCTCAGGTCACAGCCCTGAGCACAGCGTCCCTGCTTTTTAGAATTAGTTAGGATTTTGATCTTATTTAGGGCTTTTGTAATAAACTCTTTTATTAGCTTTGTCTCTATTTAAAGAACTCACTTTTCTTTACACTCAGGAAATTTTTGCAGAAGTAGGTCTAACTGGTTTGATCGTAGTAGACATTTCCATATAGTTAAATTAAGATTCTGTGACACTAATTATTCCCTCTACATGTTGGATGTCATCACACTTGAAATTTTATCATTAAGGATTTTTTGGGTGGGATCCTTTAAGTAAAAATGTAAGTGACTTTGGGCAGAGTAAGAACCTAGGGTGAAGTAGTATGCTTTAATGAAGAGTTAGAGTTTTGCATAATAAAATGATGCAACATATAAGAGAAAAATCTGGAGCATAATGTAATTTATGTAAATTAGACTTAAAAAGGACTTTTTTTAAAAAAGGACATTTACATTTTTAAACACATTAGAGAAGGTACCTTTTAAAAATAACTTGCAGTGAAATTCATATAACATAAAATTAACCATTTTAAAGTGAACAGTGCAGTGGCATTTAGTACATTCACAATGTTTATGTGAAACCACTAAACATTTCCAACACTCCAAAGTCAAACCTCTTAACCATTAAGTGGTTTCTACATATTTCCTCCAGCTCCTGGCAGCTACTAACCTGCATTCTGTCTCTGGATTTATCCATTCTGGATATTTCATGTAGGTAGGATACGTGACTTATGTGGTCTGGCTTCTTTCACTTAGCATAATGTTCTGTAGCATGTGTCAGTATTCCATTTCTTTTTATGGCTGAATCCTATTCCACTGTATGGGTAGACCACAATTTGTTTATCCATTTATCTGTTAACATTTGAGCTGTTTCTACTTTTTGACTGTTGTGAAGAGTCCTACTGTTAGTGTGCATGTACATGTATGTGTTTGAGAATCTTTTTAATTCTTTAGGGTATGTACTTAGGGGGAAGACACCTCTTTAATAGAGGGCAGTGGAAGTGAGTGAGGATGTAGGATGAGGAAGAAAATAGTAAAATAACAATATAAGAGAGAGCCCTTATATTGACTGATAGGAGCTTGCTAAAATAGCAACGACTAATTCAAATTTTAGGTTCCTGACATTCTTCCCTACTGCTTCAATCCTTGATAAAAGAGCAAGGAAATGAGCTCGAATGATATGAGAATATGTTACTGGGTAAGTCCTTTCAGAAGGATAATGAGTTGAAAGGCTCTGAGGGGAGAGGTGTTAGCAAAGACCTATCTTATCCTTGGGCCTAGTGTTAGAATATTCACGTTGGCCTCGTGTTATCCCTATCTTAACTCTTTTCAGGATTTATAATGGAGATAGGAGTTGAGACTGAATGGAAATATACAACTGTGTTTATGTTTAAAACTGGAAAATACTGGGAGGGGGTAGAATGTGACCCTGTATTTGGGGTCAAGAAAATAAGAATAGCTTCTGTCCCCACCTCTCTTCCCTCCAGGGATGGACCGTCCCGACACTGGAGGGTCCGGGGGTGGTAGCTTTGGGAGGAGTGATGGGAGGCTGGAATAGGAGACTTGAGGAGGCTCCAGGTGATATTCAGATCATGTTTCAGATTTTGAGTGATCCCTAATCTATTGCCAGTAGCTGATCATCACTGTCACTTATTTACTCCTTAGCCGCCTGGAATTTATGCCCACACTAAATACACACTTCATCTGATTGCCAAATTCTTTTTGTTGTTGTTGTTGGAGACAGAGTCTCAGTCTGTTGTCTGGCTAATTTTTAAATTTTGTATAGAGACGAGGTCTTGCTATGTTGCTCAGGCTGTTCTAGAACTCCTGGCCTCAAACAGTCCTCCTGCCTTGGCCTCCCAAAGTGCTGGGATTACAGGTGTGAGCCATGATGTGATTGTCAAAATCTTTGGGTAATTTTCCTTATTGCAGTGTCTGCTTCTCCCTTCTTGTACTGGTCTCTTTCCATGTTTTCCATGATGCTATTCTCTTCTGCTTTTCCTTTTATTTCTCTGGATGCTGGATTTTTTACTTTCTTGACTCTTCTTTGTTTAACTGCCCCTTTACTATTGGTGGTTGATTGTGAATCTTTTTCTTTACTTTTCCTAAGAGGGCTCGTTGACATCCTTCATTTCAACTACCACCAATGTGTGCTTGACTCCCTAAACCATATTTTAATATCAAATATTTCTTATGGGCTCTAAACCTAACTTACTGCTAGCCAGACATCTAAAATTCAACATCTTTAAAAGTTTATTTTCTATTCCAAATTAATGACTGCTCTGTATTTGTTATTGTTAAAAGTATTGTGATAGCCAGCTTCTAAAATGGTCCCATCAATTCTCATCTCTGATATTCACTCCTTGCACCTGGCCATTGTATCCAATTAAGTAGATGATTCAGTGAAGAGACACCACTCTTCTAGTGAGGTGATTTCCAGAGTGTTGAACTGAAGTCTTGATTCAGCAGATTACAGTAAAATGAGAGAGGAGAATGTGAAGGGTGGAGTAATGATAAACTTGAGGGAAATGGGAATTGATGGTTTGGAAAATTGTCAACCTCTTTAGTAAGTGAATGATGCTAGAATTGAGAAATGGTTTTCAGGCATAGCTTAAATCCAGAGCATTGGCAGGAAAACAAGGTCTAAAGATGAACTTGAGGGTGTGGTTGTAAAATTCTTTAAATTCTTAGAAAGATCCTAGGTGGTGCCTTGGAAATCTGTCCAGTCCAGCAGTGGAGCTTCCAAGAAGCTTGAGTGTGGTGTTCTTCAGTCATCAGTAGAAGACCAAGGTAGAGAAGGGCTTCCCTTGAAGAGATTTGTGGGTGTGGCTGTTGTCTAATGGAATGAACCCCAATAAGATTCACGGAAGACCTGTAGTATCTTTGAGAGAATTGTATATGCAGAAACACCACCAGCTTAGACTAAAAGGGACAGAGAATTATAACACTGAGACCCCTTACTGCTCCCAAACTTCTATAGGTAGTGTAGGAAATGGATTAAGAAAGCTACACAGTTGCAAACATAGGCTACTTTTTAATGTAAAGGGAAGATGATTTTTAGGGTGGAACCAAGAATCCAGAGGGTGGAATCAAAAACCCTGAAGTATTCCCTGGTCTGGAGTCCTAATGAAGGAATTGCCAGCCTGTGCTTTGCAGAATTTCAGAATTTCCACGGACTAGTGAGTGACTCACTCCTGTGTTCTTTTCATTTCTCCACACTTTGACTTGGAGTGTCTGTGGCGATTACCTTCTTACTGTTGTGTGTTGGGGGGTGTGAAGGACCAGTAATTTGTTTCTTTGGTTAATTGGCATGCAAGTTGAGAGGAATGGTACTTGAGGGCCACACTTAAGGAATTACACCTGAGGAGCCTCACACACGCCTGGTCTGACTTAGATGGTAGCCAATCCCTAAGAAAGCCCCAGTGAGCCTCACCTCCTGCTACTTGTATTCTGTGAGTCCTCTCTACACTGAATAGGGCTCACCTGTGTAACCAAGAGGACATCGAGGAGATGATGGAATGTGACTTCAGAAGCTAGGTCATAAGACTTTGCAACTTCCATCTTGCTCTCTCTTGGATCGCTGGCTCTATCCAGCAGCCCTTTGGAGAAGTCCGTTTGGTAAAGAACTGAGGCTTCCTGACAACAGCCAGCCCTGATTTGCCAGCCAGATGAACGAGCCACCTTGGAACTGCTCCTCCAAGCTCCAGGAAGGCCTTTGGATGACTGCAGTCCTGGCTGACATCTGGACTACAACCCAATGAGTGGTTCCCAAGGCAGAGCCATCCAGCTAAGGCCACTCCCGAATTACTGACCTTCACAAACTATAAAATCATAAACGTCTCTTCAGCTGCTAAATTTTGGGCTAATTTGCTCTGCACCAGTAGATAACTACTAGAGGCACCACAGTGAATGAATACAAAGCTTGACAATCTGTAGACTTCCACGGCTCCTCTGCCTGCCTCATCTGTTAGTAAGTACTGCTGTTCCTGATCAGTTAGCTAACTGACCCCAGCTGCCTCCACCCCACACCTGTTAGGACTGCTTTATAATTCATTCAAAGCTAAAGGGTAGAGAGGACGTTGGAGAAAATAGGAAAATCTTAAGCCATCTAGTTTTTTTATTTATATAGCATCTGCCTTTATTCATAGTCACAGGAAAATTTAAAGGTAAAAAGAGCTACAAGATACTTTTAGGATTCATCTTTTTTTGTTGTTTGTTTTTGAGACGCCATTTTTGGTTCTGAAAGTGTAAGGATTACAGATATTTAGAGCAGGATTTTGACATGAAGTATTTTATGTAAGTTGGGCTATGAAATATTTGTGTGATGGGTTGGGTCTAGAAGGTTGGGCTTTCCTCCTCTTGGGAAGAGGAATGTTTGTTCTTGATACTGGGTTATAGATCCACAAACTGCTCATTTCACAGATGAAGAAAACAGAGCCAGAAAGCTTAACAATCTTTCCAAAGCCACATAATTGGTTAGCAAGGCTAACTTGGAGTCCTGGCTCCCAGTCCAATTAGATAAGATTTATTTTAGTTGGCCCTTTATTTTTACTCTTATTTTTGCTAGTTTCAAGTGAAAATGATTTTATTAAGTGAGGACTAAATGTTTACTGCTGGGTGTGGCTTCTTGATGTTTCAACAGACATGAAAATCTTATAATTTTCTATGTCCCCTTAGGCAACTCTCTGCCTGAGTCCTTTGAAATTGCAAACAATGAATTACCAGTGGGCTCAAGTCCAGTGAGCATGATTTCGGTTGCAGTTCTGATCTTAGTACAACCTGTTCCTGCTGTATAGGCTGTGTGTGACTGTGCTTACTAAGTTCTTCTGTTTTAAACCTGAGCATCATTGAACTGTTTAAAAGATACTCTGATTTTTTTGGTTAAAATAAGGACTTTAAGACTAAAATTTAATCATATTAATTATGTTTAATTAATTATATTTTTCTTGAACTTTGTCTCCAATTAAGTATACTCACTTTAGATTTTAAGCAGTTTCTTTCTAAATACTTAACGTGGTTTCTGAGCAGTGTGTGGCTTTATTTATCCTTATCAACCTGTACATATTTGTCAAATGAATGCTGTTATGTTTGTATCAAATATGTGAAGAATTGTTTTATCTTTCAGTTCAGTAAATTTACTTTTAGTTTAACTTTGTTTTAATATTTTATAATACTTTAAACATTAAGAACCAAATTGAACTGGTGGGAAGACTTCTAATGATTTGTTTTTCCTTTTTGGACATGAGATTTGCTTCCTGTAGAACTTAGGGTATTGATTCACCAAACCAGTTGTTCTTGTCTGCTTCTCAGAGGGCCAGTTTTAGAACCATTAATTTGTATCATTCGGTAATTACAGATAGTATAGTTTTTAGAAACTGTGAGCTTAACAAAATTATCACTTTCTGTTCCTCCTGGAATTTTGCCAGTAAATTATGTCTTCATTTTCCACATGAAGTCAAAGTCAAATTAAACACCTCTCATTGAGCTGCTCAATTTTTTGACTTACAAATTTTTTTAATCTTTGAGGGATCTTATTTAAAATAATTCATGGCTTTCAGTTTCCAGTTACGTAGTTCACACCACCTTTTTTGCTGATAGTAGCCTGGAATAACCTCCCACCTCTACACATAGTGGCTTTTTTTTTTTTTTTATGTCCCTTTCCCTAGCAATCAGTGTTGTTTTTCTCTTGCCACACCTTCTCTTGCACTTTCCCTAAATCCCCTCACTCTCCAAGAACCCACGCTGTTGAATTTAGCCTCTTTATCTTTGTTTTCTTAAATCATTTCTCCTATTTTGCAATACCACCTGACTTTTCTTCCTGTGGGAGTGATTGCCTTTCTCCAAGTGGCAGGTTGTCTTCTGGTCTGTGACAGTCAGCTCTGAGGGAGGGAGAAGAGGTTCCAGGGAGACACTGGAGGCTCACACCACAGAGGTGGCATTGCCAGCAGGCTTCAGTGGACAGATGTATGTTGGCATGCTGGGAGGCCGTCCCTTTACCTAAGAGCAATAACAAAGCGAGTGTGGAGAGCTCGTGTGGGATCGGCACAAGCTCAACCCCATAAAGGGTTCTCTTTTTTCAGAGTAGTAAAGATGAAGCCTGAGCTAATTTTGGTAACCAAATAAATGTACGACTGAAATGTAGCTGACTGTAAAATAGAATATATTCTAATCTGTGTTTGTGCAGCAGTTTACATTAATGAAAAGCATTGGTTTGTGAATGGAGGATTTTGGTTTTGAAATCAGATACGAGCACAGCCTTGGAGGTAGGGGATAGATTTTCATTTTTTGGAAGCAGCTCTTGAGGCAGGTGCAGGGTGAGTAATGTGCCACACAGTGCAGTTCAGCCAATGAGCACTGGGTTTCTCAGTCCTATGGTATAGTTTCCCTGTCTGTCAAGAGCTGGCCCAGCAAACAAACCCGGATTCCAGGTGTGGTATTCCACAGTCGTTCTGTAATTTGTAATCATAGAAACAGAATGTTCCTCCTCTCATTTCTTCCCTGCCAACAGTTTCTGGGTGGGTGAATGTCAGTAGCTGGAGTTATTTTTAAAGAGGAGAGGTGAGGCTTGTCGTGCGAAGCTGGGAAGAGGGCGTTTGTTTGCCGAGCTGCGCTGACATCAAAGTGTAGATTACTGCTCAGTGGCTAGGCACTTGTCCTATAACAGGTAATGTTTAACGTGCCAGTCACAAAGATCACAGAAACAGCGTAGCCCGGGCATCAGATAGCACTACCGTTCATGCTCTGAAAGCCTGAAAGGCTATATGTGCCCCATGTATTTTTTTTCAAATATACATATGCATTGGTCTTGCTGCCGCTTCTTCTGCTGACTGTAATTGGACTTTGAAGCTGTGAAGTTATAAAAATTTGTAACCTTTGAGAGAGAGCTCGGCTAAGCAATCACTTTCCACTTCTTTTCACAGGATAATATAAATGTTTTTTTGAAAGCTTGTGAACAGATTGGATTGAAAGAAGCCCAGCTTTTTCATCCTGGGGATCTACAGGATTTATCAAATCGAGTCACTGTCAAGTAAGTTTCACTGGTTTGCTAGACATACATATTTAAATTTAGGACTCGTAGCTTAAGAGAAAAGAATTGCTGAGAGTTCATGATTACAGAAAATTGTTCCTTTCTCTGTATCTTCCTCTGTTCTCATACCAAAATAGACTATTTAAGAAATGGCTTAGGGACTGTGGTTGGTAACATGGCATGGTCTTATTGTAAATCTTCATGCTGACCGAAATGGTTGCGTTTATATTTTAATGCTTGTCCAACATGGTAGTGTTTGGTTGCTAATGGTGAGGATACTCATTATACTTATGAAGTCAATTTAGAGATTATATTATAGCTTACAGAGTAAAAGTAATTATTTTTAGATAGTTTTTAAATATATTTGGAGTTAAAACATTATTAATATAAAAATTAGAGCAGGACAGTAGTGGTAAAAGAGACTTTCTTAATTGGCAGGCAGCAGTGCCTGGGACCTACCAGGCCAAGACCTTGTTAGCTGTGGCTGATTTTTAAACATGGACTGTTTTTTACCATTAATAGTATGGATGAGAAAGTGAAAGTGGGGGTGAGCACTTGTATGTGGGTATACTGTTAGATTTTAGGTGGAAAATAGTATGAGTGTATGATTTTGTGAGTGTATGATTTCAGGAAATCTGGTTTAAGCTCTTGTGAGATTTTTTTTCCTATAAATCTAATTTACTTCCGGGAAGTCAGTAATACACTTGTGTTATCAGATAAAGGTGACAACAAAATTAATTTTGTAATAACCACTTCCTTGTCATCATGGCTCTTAAACCCAATTAATATTTTTCCAACAAGAAAATAAACACCTTGTTTTATCTATGGAAATAATAGAAATGGAAATATCAGTTTCTACCAGTTCGAAGATTTAGTTTACACAGTTAATATCCCTATGTAGTAGTTTTAATAGTTATTAAAAAATTGGCTCTCTTAAATATGGTCAATTTTTTCCTGAAGAAAAACAGCCATTTATATAAATATCTTTAGTGTACATTGTCTTATCAGTACAACCTAACAACTCTGGTGGAATTAGTCTTTTAAAGTCTATATATTTTTAAATGAACACACTGTTTAGAACATATCTGCTTCTAGTTCTGTTGAATACATTTTTCTAAACTCCATGATATGTGTATGGTAGGGATGACTCTGTCTGCATTTCTGGTTAATTAAAAGGTAGTTTCGAGATCCTAAGTTTCATAGACAAAATGAAATGTTTACTTCCGTAGTAGGTGAGGTCGTGTTTAATTTTCATGAAAAATAAATATTTGGATGCATTTGTTTTATTTTTTATCATCAACATATTCTTTCATAAGACCTAGCCGATGGGCAAGGAAACATTAGACTTGAAAGTCTTCTTTTTCTTAAGCTGTTGATGTCTGTTAAGAGTAGATGTGTTTCGCCCTTAAAATCATACTGTTTTGAAACTCCGTAACCTATACTTGAGTAGGCTAAGGACTAGGTGAAACATGTTCGTTGGCTCCTAATTCCGAGAGTGATATGAACAAAGCTTGCCTGGAGCCTGTTTCATGAGTTGTTGGGTCTAAAATGTTTAAGACAAATTAGCATCTGGGCGCAGCGTTCAGTGAAATTAAATTACTGACAAACTGAAACTGGGAGGTCACATAGTTATAGCTGTAGTAAGAGGTATGTAGAACAACTTGTTTCAGTGGAAACCACAGTCTGTCAAAGCAAGATGTGCCTAAGTAGTATCTGCGAGAATGCTTGAGTGGGAATGTTGACTTTGCTTAAGAACATTTCCCCTGATAATTCTATCTTGTAGGACCAAAAAACAAAGGGGGCCATCTGGGTCTGCCGCAGTGTAAGTGCTAGAGCCTCCCAGATGAGACATGGAAGTTGGCAAATGACTTCTTTAAAAATGTTGGCCAAGCTCTTTTGCCCTGAGATAGGATTTTTATTAAAAGAAGCAGGTTTCAAGGAAAGCAAATTATTGATTACTAAATAAAAATGCACTTCTTGATCTTTTTTTCTTTTTTAAATATATAATGTGGAGATTCCTATAGGTCAAAATTCTTGTCCTATCATTATCTTAGATTAAAGGACTTGGTGTAGGTTAGATCAGTGGTTTTCAGCTGAGGACAGTTTTGCCTCTCAGGATGGTTGGCCGTGTCTGCAGATACTTTTGGTTGTCATAGCTGCGGCGGGGATGATACAGGCATCTGATGGATCAGGTGTGCCGCTTGCTGAATACCCTTCAATGCAGCCCCCACAACAAAGAATTTTCCTGCTCCAAATATTAATAGTATTGGGTTCGGAAATTCTGGCTTAGATTTAGAATTTTCCCTTTTCTCTCTCTGCCAGCAAAATAGTCATGTAGAAATGAAGCATTCTGACACACACTTTTGACATTCTGCTGCAATGTAACTTTTTATTTACTGACATATAATTCATACATTTCAGTGTTAGTGTGTTTGTCTAATGGAAAGGCTCCTTGTAATTTGTCTGAAAGTATGGTAATATGTGAGTACTGTGAGATTATTTTGCATATAGGTATACATTAAATTTAACAAAAGTGTGGCAGACTATCTGGTTATTTTAAATGCTCTATCATAACTCAGCTGTTCAGATGGCATCTAATAGGGCATAGACCTGTTGTTGGCCTTTGTTACAAGCACAGTCTAACCATGACATAGAGCAAATAGGAAAGGGCAGTTGGTAGCCTCAATGTTGGCGAGTGTGAGGTGCTTTTTGTTAGTGGACTGCAGAGAGAAATATATAGTTGGCATATGGAACTGAGGAGAATTTGTGCGAGTGTGTGTGTGTATGTTGAAAACGAGTGGCAGGAGCAGAAGCAATTGAAAGAACTGTTGCTATCGAATAATCAAGGACTTAACTATTTTCCTTTTTTCTAGCAATGTGAGATCTACAATTTAACTCACAATAACTTTTCACTAGTCAGAGCTAGAGTACTCTTCTTTTGTTTTTTTTGTTTTTTTTTTTTTTTAAATTAAATTTTCAAAAAAAAATTTTTTTTTATGAGACAGAGTCTCGCTCTGTCGCCAAGGCTAGAGTGCCGTGGCATCAGCCTAGCTCACAGCAACCTCAAACTGCTGGGCTCAAGCAATTCTCCTGCCTCAGCCTCCAGAGTAGTGGGTACTACAGGCGTACACCAGCACACTCGGCTAATTTTTCTATTTTTAGTAGAGATGGGGTCTTGCTCTTGCTCAGGCTGGTCTCCAACTCCTGACCTCAGTGATCCTCCCACCTTGGCCTCCCAGAGTGCTAGGATTACAGGCGTGAGTCACCACACCCGTCCTAGTGTACTCGTTATATTTCTCTAATTATACATACTATGTTATCTGATTTTCTAACTGAATCATTTTACTTTGTAGAAAGCAGTATTCTAATTTTTCCAAGTATGTTTGAATTATTCCATTTATTTGGGGATTATATATATTCAAGAGTGAGGTAATACTTTTAATTTTGTTATGCTGGATGGTAGGATCCATATTTTCTCTTCCCACAAGACTAATAAGCAAATTTATAGTTTAGTCTTCATGAATGGTAGATTGAGATCTACCTCAATCTGATGCTATGAAATTCATCTTTTGTACTGATGAATAGATGAGTAACCCCATCATTATCAATCATTTACTAAATATCCATGCTGAACACACACACGATCCACAGAGAGGAGTTGGTGTGACTCCCACAGAGCTGTCTGTGTACACCTTCCATAAAAGGGTGTAGGAGAACAAGCACAGTGACCACACCCCACGTGCCACAGCACACTGGAGCACTCCTGTAGCAAGTGTCATGGTCTTTGTGGTGGCATCGGTCATGAAAAGAGGCACAGCAATTGCTTGTAGTAGAAACCAGCTGGACAGAGTAGCCCAGAGGTCCTGTACTGGAGGACTCGAAGTTGGCAGGAAGGTAGGGTTTGACATGAAAAGTTTTAATTTTACATGTCCGGCAATTTGACTCAGAAACTAACTCGTCTATTTAAACCATTGCTCTATATATCAGCATTTCTAAGCTTAGAATTTGAACAGATTGTAAACATGTTTCTTCCTTCCACCCCCTTACCATTTCAATCCAGTTTTTAGCACTTCCTCGGATACATTCTGTTCATAGTGTAATTACAGGATGGTAGTGCTTTTGAGCACTATTTGTCATGTAAAGAAATTATTTTCTAGTATAGATTTACTCTATTATTTGGAGTATTAATATTTTAGGTATAAAAGTAGCTTGAAATAAACATTAATATTGACCGAGTTTGTTTTCTTCAATCTGTTAAAGTGAAGGTGGAGAAATCAGGAATTTATTATTTTTACACATGCTAGTTGCCAAAGGAACAGTAGTTGGAAGCAAAATTAGTGTTAACATATTTGTATCGGAAAAATAAAGGAGGCTCAAAATGATATTTTAAGGATGCAACTGTTCTCTAAAGCTTCAAAGGGTGCTTGATTTTGTTGCAGCACTGTAAAGTCATTTCTTGGGAATTGGGTTCCCAGATGGCATCCTGTTTTAACAGTCGGCCAAACTGGGCTTGAGGTGTGTAAGTGTATATGTAGTATTTAAGGTTTATGTCAGTAAAAATATAACTACTTTGAATTATTTAATTTCTGCTTTTTTTCTGATTTGAACCTCATTTTACATCTTTTTTATGCAAGTATGTGTCTTTCAGATGAGCTTAACATCTTAATCTTTTTTTTTTAAAGCAAGCTTAATGATTTCCAAACTTGGATCTGCAACTTGAGCATGGTGACTTCCACCTGTCAACTCATGTTACTATTTTAAAATGTTCCCTTCCTACTAGCTTATTAGAAGAGTATAAAACAAAAAGGAAGTTTATTGCAATGCATATGAGTATGTCCTGTCCCTTTCAGCCATTCTCTGGTGTTAGGTACTTACTGGGAGGTGGGAACATTAATTCTTCTGAGTTGCTGAGGCTCTGTTTAAGGCCAGCAGCAAAAATGTATGGCCAAGTTTGTAAATGTTCTTTAATGGTAATACCTAAGAGTCCTAGCTGCAGACGAAGGTATTGGATATCAGGCAGGTCTGATGCTGGGACAAGCCATAGACTAATTGAAGTTTTATCTCCATTTCTAGTTCTTAATGTGTATTTCTCAGATACCCATCTTTCTGGATGCCAACCCTTCTTCTTAGCTATCTACTCCCTCAAATCCAAAAAAGACATAGGGCCTGTTTGTGTCTTGGACTGCTGAGTGTCACTTCATGCTGTGGACTTTTCTGGCCAGTGTCTTTCTCTTCAAAAGTAATCTGACCTATATTCATTACTCCAAAGAGCCTGACACGGTGGCCAATCTGATTAGCAGCAGACATGAGTCAGTTCATGGAAGGGTAATAGTTTGCTTCCCCTGACTAGATAGCATTTGTTTTAAAACAAGGCCCTTAAACAAAGAGACAGATATTTTTGTTGAGGGGATTTTTCTGCCTTTCAAACTATTGTCTGTAGGGCTTTCTATGTTGAATTAATCCAACTTTTAAAATTATTTGCACTGTTATATCTGTAGTGCCCTTAGCTGCTTTTGAAAATGTGAGCTTCACTAGTACCTAGAAGTGTTAAGCGCTTTTTTCTCTTTCATGTTCTATTCTGGCCTGATTTAAGTGATCATTTGTGTTAGTGTTGGGGTATATATGCTTAACTCTATTTCTGGAGCTACAGAATAGAAAATGGCACTTAATCCAGTAAGAGGAAATTTTGGTTTTAGAGAAGTTGCCATGTGTTTGTCATATAACAAGCATTGATTCAGCATCTTCTATGTGGCACATGCTTATACAGACATAGGTAAGATGGAAACCTGCCCTCAGTGGGGTTCACATTATAACTGGGGAGATGTGGCCATAAATTCACAGCTGGAATACATTGTATAAAGATAAGTGCACAGAGGTATGGTCATTTCAACTTTTTAATCAGGAAACTCATCTAATTGGAGGTGTAACATCTCATCTGTGCAAAGGACTGTGTCCTCTATATCTAATTTTTCCCAAGACTGGAAACCATTTGAGGGCAGGGAGCTTATATTATTTCTTTTATCTCCTTGGTTCCTGACACCATAGATATTTGCAATGTTTATTTGAAAACTGGATTTTAATTACAAAGACTTCCTGGATATTTTAAAACTAGGCTTTAAAGATAGGGAGAAACCTATCTTTTTTCTTTGCCTAGTCTTCCTCTTTTTATTCTCATCATTCAGATGCAAAGCAGGTCTGGCAAAGCAGTCATTGAACTTTTGGTTTCAATTGCCTTTTACTTACTATACCAGAATAATGACAGGGCACATTACAACATAATCTAAAATGTGTACAGTTTAAGAAGAGGGTGTGTTTCCTCTCTGTGTGTGAGTAATAAACTAAAACTGGAACTTTGGAACAGTTTTAGGACCATGTGCCTTTCAAAGTAGTTGGTGGAAATTTTAATAAATCCTCATGCTGATGTGCAAATGGTAAAACCATCATGTTTAACACATTTGAAGGATGTTTATTTTTATGAAGTGCTAGAAATATTTTGATGTCTTCATATCATGACCACCGATCATTTTTTTATCTTGTGAAACAAATCTAAATTGTATACTTAAGACTTTGGGGGGAACAATATGTTGGTTATATTGTTACAGCAAGTGTTACGGCAGATGGTCCCGAGGACAAACTGAGCGGCAAACCGAGAATCGAGAATCAAAGTTTATTCACCGGCGGGCTCAGAGGAGTCTCGCCACCAAATTCTGAGCCCCATCTACCCGATTTTTCCCACTTTTATTAAGCTGAGGTGGTCTGAGGGGTGGGATCTCAGGTGGCTAAGGTAATAGGTTAGTTGATGTGCCAGGTAATAGGTTAGTATTATGCTGATGCGGGTCTTCCATAAGAGGTGGGGGTCTCATGTGGCTGATGCCCCAAGTAATAGATGGGGGGTTTTCCTTATCAGTATAGATAGTTGGAATATCTTGTAGAAGCTCAAGAGAAAGAAATAGACATTTTTAAAAGCAGGAACTCATAGTGAAGGTAGTTTCTTACAGATCATTAGTATTACTTTAATAAGAAACTTTACCAGCATGTCTACAGTAAGCCTCACTCCTTCCAAACTCAAGTTACCTGCCATGGTACCTCTTACCTTTGTCTAGCATTAAACATTAAACCCTGCCCCCTCTTCCCCGCCAAAGTCACACTGATATTGATATAATTAAAAACCATTTGAAGAATATGAACACAAAGAAACTTAAAGATTTTTTAACAGCTTATTTGAACTGTTTCGTCTAAACTCCAGGCTGAGTTTGTCACTTTCTCACAGGATGGAACAAAAACATTCAGTAGATGTGCATCAGTTGTTATGAACAGAAACATCTTAAATAAGAATAGAGTCTTTGGTGTCCCCCAGCTTGGGTTTAATCCCATCTTATGTCACTTGGTAGCTAAAAGACCTTAGACAGGTTACTTTTCCTCCGTGTAATGGTTTTGCTTCTCTGTGAGTTTAATTTTATGAAAAATAATTGATTGTTTGCACTGTGTCAAGCTGTGTGCTAAACCCTGGTAATATATTAGTAAATAAGACGGACATAATTGCTCTTCTCTGGGAACTTAGCAAAGAATATCACTCGGGTAATACCCCTAAGCCTCACAAAGATGTTGTAATGATTAAATAAAGTTAGGTATATAGAGCATATAATGCTTGGTGTATAGTAAATGCTCAATAAATGGTACTGAGTTATCATTGTGATCATTTTCATAATTTGGCTTTCCTTGTTTGACCCTATGAAGAGTTGTGTCCCTGTAGTAAAACATGGAGGGAAAAATCTGGCACATAAGTTGTGATTATAAATTATAGGCTCTTTATTTTTGGGAACTGAGGCCATTTAAAACTTACCCCTTCTCTCCATTGGGAGCAGAAATTAAAACAGATGTGTTTTTCTGACACTTATGTTTAATCAACTTGTTACAATGTATCTATCTTGTTACAATGTGTCTATTTTGTTAGAATAGCAAAGCTGGAGACCAGACAGCTAAATTATTTGCTCTTGCCCCTGTGTATGTGAGACTAATACAATTTTAACTTTTTTGAGACCAAATTTTTTCTGCATTTTCTGAAATATTATAAATACTTTGATTTGAGTGTTTCCTTAAAAGGTTTTATTTCCATATTTTTAAAAAGAACAAATTTAAAAAGCACATTCATAAATCCAAACTAAACACAAATCTAAAGCTTTACATTGTTTATTGGTTTATTTTCATTGTTGCTTCATTTTTTTGCCCTTCATTTCTGTGAAAAATGTCATTCCGGTCATAAGGAGGTTATCCTTTAGATAAGATAAGAAGCTATTATCTGAGAGGTGTTTTATAGAACTTATGAATATTTTTATTTTTGGAATAAGTGTTTATAATGTCTTTACTGAACTCAAATTTATGTTGCAGCCATATTTTCTGCTTAGGGAAAACTCAGCTGCTTTTTGGGCACCTCCCATTTGTTTTATTCATCAAAGGGCTACTTACACTAACGGCGTAAAAAGACTATATTATTTGAAATATTGGTGGGTTTTAACCTTAGGCATTAGGAAACTATAAATAGCTATAAGTACTGTCTTTGAGATGAAAAGGCATGCTTATTATTTAGTTCCAGTGTTAACTTGTATACAGTGAAAAAAGTCAAGAAATTAAGAAGTATAATGTTATGTCAAAATACATTAACAAAAAACTTTATTTTTCCTTTAAAAAGTGGACTCTGACTATCAAATGTTAGATAGTACAGGCATAAAAGTTGTTCAGTGGCTATTTGTTAATTTTTAAGAGTTTAGGTTAATGGAGCAGTTATGTTTTAGGGGTTGCCCTGTTAAAATTTCTGTCATGGTGAGCAGCAGTCCGGGGTGGAATTGGTTGCTGATTGATTTACCCTCTTGTTTTTCAGAGACATATGTCTTTCTGAGTGCCTCTACTAAACTGGGAGGCAGGCTTATGTGTCATCACTTTATCTTTTGAAGAGCTTAGTATTATTGGTACAGACACCACTGGCCAAATATGCCCAGTAAACCCTAAGAAAACATGTTCCAAAAGTGTTACTGGAAAACCTTTAAGGAAACATTGTATCCTTGCTATGTAAATCTAAGAAACTCACACTAACATTCTTGAATGTAAATTATAGTTATAATTTTTATAATGCAATAAAATTTCATTCAAAAAGTAGATTAAAATATACTCTGAATTAACACACTTCAGATAAACCAATTTTTCCTAAACTAAAAATAGGAAAAAGTGGGGATTTGCTCAGCTGGGAGAAGTACCTGTTTTGAATTAAGTGGTGTTTGCATTAGCCACTGACAGTTTAACAAGGGTTTGCTCTGTGTGCTTTGAACGATTTGGGGGAGAAATCCCTAAATAAATATCAAATATCACTGTTATTACTACATCTCACTATTTCATTACATTATAATAATATTTATGGCTGCCAGATTTCTTTTGAAATGCTGCTTTTCTGTATTCTTAATTTACTGAGCTATGGAACTAATCTTCAAAGGAATTAGGGCATCTGGGTCAACAATTTGGCTGACATGTTACTAGACTTCTTTTGGCTTAATACTGAGAAGGAAAAATCTCTAGTAAGTAGTTATTGTTTATCTCATGCTCAGTTTTCCTATAGGTGTATTTGTGTAAAATGCCCAAGAATAGAGCAGACACACATTTGTTAAATAAGAATGTATATGAAAATTTCTGAGGCCCCAAAGAATGATGTACCAGATTCCTGAGGGTCCTCAGATCCATGTTTATTTTGGCGATGAATTTATTTCACCTAAGGGGCTTGGTCCATGTCTTGGAGGAGAAATAGGAGTTGTAATAGTTTTAAATATAGGTATCCAAAACATGCTGAGTCCCAGATGATTATTGATAAGAAATAGAGCTCTATGTCCTTTCTCCCCACATTTTTCATTATTTTTTCCATACCACTTACAAGAAAGGGGCAGAAAAATCTCTTTATTAAGGACTCTGGCATCCAGTGATGTGAGCCATGGGCTGGAGAGGGCTGGAGACGATGACTTTCATGGAAGCAAGAAGCAACCCGAGCTGATGGGCTGCCAGGGATGAGGGAGGTTGGGTGAGTGCTATGTGAGGCTTGGTACGTATAGCCTTAATATTGAGTCCTTTCGTTTGTGGACCTTTTGTGCCTTGTCAGTAGCATCCACTCAATATTTAATATCCACTATATTCAGATCCTGAATCTTGTGGGTAGATTAGAGAAACAAGATCTACTCCTTTCCTACCTTGATCTTAAAACCAAAATTGGAGAAACAGAAAAGCATTATTAAGTCTTAATTTTTTCTTTTGGGTCGTAAGTAGCATTGAAATGGTTTACAGTTTATGATTCTAAGGGAATACTGGATTTGGAGTGATGAATACCAGTGAGGTTAGGAAATCTCTGTATTAGAGTCTCCAGAGTATATCAGACATATTCCTGTCACTGTGATTCAATTAAGCATAGACAAACGAGAGCTAGTGGGCACTGTCAGATATTTGACATAAGTTATTTCTAAAGGAGTAACAGTCCAGCCAGGCATCTCCCTTCTGCTTCAGAAGCCTAAAGGGAAACGAGGCAGAAAAGAGTAACTTGCTTAGCTCTATGACCTTGGGCAAGTAATGATGTTAGGTTTTTAATACAGGGTGTATCTTTTCCTACGTGCTTGTGCTTCTTCCACTGTATTGTCTAAACAGACTTAAATGGTCTTTAAAAATTTGCTGATATTCTTTCTAGTGCTTTGTGACTAAATTTGTCATGAGTTGCTTTTCACTGGACCAGCTATACTCAAAATGGATTTGTGTACATGATTGATAATGCCTCATTTGATACATGGCAAATACCTTAATTTTTTTTCCTAGTTTGTGAGCTAAGTAACTTCAAGTGGATATGTTATAATATGCCATCAAATCTAAGATCATTGATTTTAAGACCATTGATTTTAGGAATATTAAATGAGACCATGTGTGACTTAGAAGGAATATGGAACAAGTATGGTCCTCTAACACTGGCTAGTTGAAAAATAATAAGTATTTGGATTTTGATATGTGTACAGAAATGTCTTTGCAGGTTTTATGACTTTCATGGAGATATTTATGAATGTTCAATTGTATTTGCCAGGATAATGGAACGTTCCTGTTAAAGGCCGAGGATTGTAAAATTTTACAAATCTAAATTGCCCAGGATCATATCACACTTTGACCTTCATAGCACTGACACAGAACGTGTCTTTAAAAATAGAACTAGCAAATGCATTTTACTTAGAATAATTTATTTATCAGTATTTGATGTTCTATTTTACTTAATATTATTAAAACCAAACTAAACTATGACTCCCATCTCCAAACATCCCGGGCTAGAAATAAGTGGTCTTTAAAAAAGAAAATATAACATGGGATATCTTTTGTTGCAGTTTAGATCATTGTATATTAAATTTTATACAAAGACTTAAAGATTAAAAATTTGAAGTCCTAAAGTCCAAATTGTAAGCCAAAATATAAATTCTAGTCAAGTTATCTATTCTATTGGATTAAAGAAGAACATTTGGATAAAGAACATTGGATAAAGAAGAACAATTCAGTACATTGCCCAGAGTTCTGCTATCAGTGTAGCCGCTGGAGGGTTATAACAGGTGGTAAGCACAGGGCATCCAGTGTAACAATAAATAGCGCAGTCTAATTCCAGTAAGATGAAACTCCTCTCTGGTTGCAGAAAAGGAGTGGGAGATCAGATAGTGACTCAGAAAAGCAAAGTCCAAGAAATGACTCAAGCACAGAAGCACTTCAAGCATTCCTTTACTAGGATTTATAGTAAATGGAATGACCACTTCTTCTCTTACCAAACCTTTAGAAATTAATTATAAGTTTCTAAATGATTGCTACTCATTAGTAGGAAGAAATATGTATTAAGCTTTCATTTTGTGAATGGGATGTTTTAGATTACCAAAGACACATAAAACTAATAGGGCCCAAGATATGAATAGAGCAGAAGAATACAAACAAGGACAGTTCTCCTTTGAATAACGAGTAGATGGGTTAGATGTGATAATAAACACTTGAGTTTTAAGGCTATTAAATATATAAGGGAAGGACAGATACTGTTTTTGACAGAGTAAGTGGAGGAGAATGGAAAGAAAATATTTAAATGTTTCACTTAATACCTTTTGTATGACCACTCAGTAAGGTAGAGTGGTTGCTGAGTTTACAGGCATGGAAACTCAGATTGAGAAGCTCTGTGACTCGCTCCAGGTCACAGGCTCAGTAAATGATACAAGTGGAAACCCTCATTATGACTCCAAACCAAGCGTTCTTCCTGTTATAAAATTCTGCCTCTGTGTCCAAGTGAAAGGTACGGAGATTGAAGAAATTCCTTTTTTCCCCCTTAACATGTTGATGTGTCTATCAGACATAGTAGGAAGACAGTTCTGGAGATACGGAGGAGTTTGTAATTTTTAGAAACTATGGTTGAGAAACTACTCAGGCTTTACTGAATGCTTTAAACAAGTGCTTCTCAAACTTCAGTGTACAAACTTCATATAAAACAACTAGGGGTCTTATTCAAATGCAGACTGATTCATTAAGTATGGGGCAGGGATTCTGTATTTTTAGCAAGTTCTCAGGTCTTGCTAATGAGGAACACACTCTGAGTTATAAGACTTTAAGCAGTAAATGACAGTGGTCACATGCTGGAGTGAGAGTTTAATGGAGGTGTGGGGGATGTAAGGCTTGAGTGTGGATCTAAAGGCTGGGCAGGATTTGAATGAGAAGCGGGCGACCACTGCACGTAAATTGACACACATTCAGAGGCACAGAGTCAAGGAGTCCAAATCAGATACTTCATAGAGCCTTCCAGAAGTAAAGCAGTGAGCAAAGATGAGTTAAATAAGGTCTCGGCTTTTGAGACTTACATTTTGGTGGGGGAAGCTTAAGGTGTGAGTTTACTAATGTAGTTTGGCAGATTGGAGGCAGGATGACCGTAGGTTGGGACAAGCTTTAGTGGTGCCTCAAGTATCCTGGTAGACATAGTGGAATTATTACTGAATGCTATTGAGCAGAGGTTAAAATATTAATATCAGAGACTTAGAAAGATGGGGTAATGAGGTAGTATATAAAACAAATTGAATGAGAAACTAGTACTGAGGCTGGGAGAGAGGTAAGGAAATTGCCGCAGTCGATGGGTGTTGTGATAAGGATGCCAGCTGCCAAAAGCAGTGAACATGTATTAATAAACGAGACAAATGCCAAAGATGTATGGTGTAAAAACGATGGGGAATTGATTAGAGTGAAGCAGCAAGAAGAGTCAGGTTCTGAGCTGTGCAACCATTAGCAGACATAGGAAAGGCAGCTGACTTGGAGGCAAGATGGAAATTAAGGTTTTAACACATTGGACGTGACAGAACATTCAAATTGAAATATAGGAGTTGTCAATATATTTAAGCAGAAATCAGGGCTGGCTTTGTAGATTTGAAAGTCATCTATGAAGAGGTAATTATCATTTGTAGGAAATCAAAGTCTAGCTCTGAGGAAGTGAGGGTGGAAAGAGAAGTATTCCCTCATTCCTTTTTTAAAATGAGTACTTCCTTGCATTGCTCTTTTTTCATGCCTGTTCTTTCTTGCTGGTGCAAAATGACCACCATTGACTCCAAAAACAAGCCATACTTTTGTCCATGCTATTTTCTTCTCCAGCAGACCCTTCACACCCACCTTTACCATTTGTCTTAAATTTTTTTCTGGCTTTTCTGTAGTATAATTTACATGCAACAGAATTCATCGGTTTTTTTGTGTGTGTGTATAGTTTGAATTTTGGTGATTAAATTCGGTTATGTGACCATCACCATTATCAAGCTATAGAACCCTGGACGTTTACATGTGCCCCTTAACGATGAAGCCGCTCACCAGATGTCTAGTGTTTTCGGTCACTATAGAGTTGCTTTTTCTAGAATATCATATAAACGGAACATATCGTATGTAGTCTTTTGTGTTTGACCACTTTCAGTTTGTGTACTGTTTTTGAAATTCATGCTGTTATGTAATTCTTTATTACTGAGTAGTATTTCCCACTGTAGATATGCCACAGTTTGTTCATTCAGTCACCAGTTGATGGACATTCATGTTTCCAAATTTTGGCTATTATGAATAATGCTGTCTAAACACTCATATACACCTTTTTGTGTAAGCATGTTTTCATTTTTCTTGGTTAAGTACTTAGGGAAGGGATTGCTGGGTCAAATGGTCGATGTGTGAGTGGCTTTATAAGAAATCACCATGCTGCTTTCAAGAGGGACTGTACCATTTTGCATTCCCACCTGTAATGTATGAGAATACCAGTTGCCCCACATTCTCCCCAACATTTAATACTACTAGTCTGTTGAATTTAGTCATTCTACTTAGTGAGTAATGATATTGTGGTTTTAGCTCACATTTTCCTCATGACTAGAGATATTGATACCTTTTCATGTACTTTATGGGTGTTCACATATATTCTTTTCTGAAGAGTCTTTTCAAATCTTTTGCCAGCTTCTTAAAATTGAGTTGTCTTTATCTCATTGAGTTGTAAAAGTTCTTCTTATATTCTGGTCAGAAACCCCTTGTCAGATACGTTTATCAAATATCTTTTCCCAGTCTGTTGCTTGCCTTTTTGTTTCAAAGTTTCTTTCTTTCTTTTTTTTTTTTTGAGACAGAGTCTCGCTTTGTTGCCTGGGCTACAGTGAGTGCCGTGGCGTCAGCCTAGCTCACAGCAACCTCAAACTCCTGGGCTTAAACAATCCTACTGCCTCAGCCTCCCGAGTAGCTGGGACTACAGGCATGCGCCACCATGCCCGGCTAATTTTTTTCTCTATATATATTTTAGTCGGCCAGATAATTTCTTTCTATTTTTAGTGGAGATGGGGTCTTGCTCTTGCTCAGGCTGGTCTCGAACTCCTGAGCTCAAGCAATCCACCTGCCTCGGCCTCCCAGAGTGCTAGGATTACAGGCGTGAGCCACCGCGCCCGGCCAAAGTTTCTTAACTGTCTTTTGATGGGGAATAGATTTTAATTTTTGATGTAATTACTATTTTATTAATTTTTTTCTTTTATGATCCATACTTTTTTGTGTCATCCTTAAGAAACCTTTGCCAAACCTAATGTTGCAAAGATACTGTCTTCCCAAAAATAATGTGAAGTGATAAAGATTGTGAAAAAAAATAAACCTAGTTGAGGAAGAGAGATGTCAGGAAAGTTCTTTGGCTGTGATAATAATATTTTAAGCATTATTTTTAGATAAAAACTCTACATTCAGTAGATTTAAAGACACCGATAAAACTAGCTGTTGGGATGAATGTTGTATTCTAATAATATCATAAAGAGTTTTGGCAAACTTTATCCCTGAAAAAAAGCTCACTGAGTTGAAGCTTTTGTGTGGTATAAAGTTTTCAGTCAGAAAGGAAGCACATTGAGGTAATTCATATCTTAATTAGTTTAATTTCACCATTCTACAATATATAAATATTTCAGAACATCACACTGTACAAGATAAATATGTGCAATTTTTATTTTTCAATGAAAAAAATTAAAAAGACCGCATTCTACCTTCTGAAGGTTGGGGTGCATTTGTGTGTATACATATGAGGCCTTCTCTCTCCTGTGCCCCCGGCCCCAGATCTGCCAGGCCACACTGACTGTCAGGGCTTGTGTCTTTGCATTCAGATTTTACCTTGACATGCGAGTGAGGGTTTGACTTTTCTTTTTTAAGACTTTTGCATGATTTGAATTCCAGGAAGCTCATTCTGATCAGATGGTTAAGTGCTTATGGTATTTTGACACTTGATTTTTATAAAGAGATTTGGTATTGAGTCTGTTCTTCTCAAATCTTGTGTGTATACTTGAAACATGCATTCTCACTCACAAGCCCATCATGGCTCCCACTCACCCACCGTGTCAGATCCGAGCACACTCCTCTGATAGTTTTATGCAGTTCTGCCTTCTGATCATGTGTTGCTTATCTTGCTTCCATACAAACTTTGTCGGCCAATAAGGCCAGCGTCCTCTTTTCTTGCTTCCCCTCGACAGCCAGGCTCCATCTCGCCTCATCTGTGGAGCAGTCCCTTACTAGCAGAGGAAGCCAGATGCCTGGTTACCAGTCCCAGTTCAGCCACTGCCAACTGTCTGGACTCCGGCAAGTTCCCTGGCCTTCTCTGTCCTTCCAAGTCTTTATAAAATGAAAAACAACACTGCATAGGGACCATTGTGAGGATTAAATGAGTTATTGTAAATAAAGAGCTTAGATGCCTGACAGATAGCCAATATTCAACAAATGTTAGTAATTTTGTTACTACTGAGACTATTGCTGGTTAAAATTTTAGACTATTCTCTGTTCTCTAACTCCCATGATATGTACAACCTATGTTAGTTTTTTTCTTCTGTTTATTTCATTTTTAACCTTTATGGTAGATTTTAAACTAATAATTCTCAGTATATCCAGAGCTAGATTGAATTAAAAACAGGTGGGGAACAATGATTGGGTGAGAGCATGAACACTGTGGAGGGTGCAAAGAAGATTTAGGGGTGGTTTTTGTCCACATAGACTTGCCTGGAATATATGAGTTGCTGTTTTGTTTTTTTCTTTCTCCTGGACTTTTTTTCCCTCTTAGATATGGATTAATTTGTAGGTTTTTCTTATAGTAATTTTCATCTCATTATGTTAACCTCAGTGTAAATTCTTTTTTTTTTTTTGAGACAGAGTCTGGCTCTGTTGCCTAGGCTAAAGTGCCGTGGCGTCAGCCTAGCTCACAGCAACCTCAAACTCCTGGGCTCAAGCGATCCTACTGCCTCAGCCTCCTGAGTAGCTGGGACTACAGGCATGTGCCACTATGCCCCGCTAATTTTTTCTGTATATATTTTTAGTTGTCCATATAATTTCTTTCTATTTTTAGTAGAGACGGGGTCTTGCTCTTGCTCAGGCTGGTCTTGAACTCCTGAGCTCAAACAAGCTACCCGCCTTGGCTTCCCAGAGTGCTAGGATTACAGGCGTGAGCCACTGCGCCTGGCCCCTCAGTGTAAATTCTTAGTCTCTGATTCCCAGTGATTTCTCACTTAATAAAATGCAGGTGACTTTATGGGTAAAAGAGTGGCTGAGTCTTAAAACAAGGAGAGGGTTGTAAGGGTGCATTTCTTAAATGAACTAAGCAATATGATTTTATCCTTGGAGGGATAGGGCAGAAGGGAAAATAAAAGATCTGTCCTTATGAGGACGAAGAGGGAGAAACCCTCCTAAGAGGAAAACAGCAGCATATGTGGAGGAAGCAGGAGTAGCCAAGGCACTAGCATGGCTCCCTTTGCCAGGAAAGAATGGTGTGACCAAGTGACATCTCTGTACACTCAATCTGTTCAGCCTACATTAGTAGGGAGGAAAGACCTCGAAATACTCTTACTCTATATATGAAGAAGAAAGTTCCTTTTTTTTGTTCTTTGATATTTAGAGTAAACTAAGAACTATATGCAAATCTGAAGCTTAAGGCATGGAAGGCTGCAGATTTAGAGACAACTAATGGTCTCTCCATAATCCTTGGATATTTTGATTATTATGATAACAATTGTGAACATTTGGATTTATTTTATATAAGTAGATAATATTCAATAGTGTTCTTAGAATGAAAAAGATGAAACCAAAAATGTTTATTTCTGCATTCTAAATGTAAAGTATACAAAACAATTCTTGTTTTAATCTGGTTCATTATCAGGAATGATTGTTTTTATTTCCTTAAAGACTTACTTATAAATGGATAATTTGTCCTCTTACTTTTAGTAATAGTTGCATTAAAGGAAATTATAAGCAGGCATCATCTTACTAAGAAGTTAGTAGTAAGTCATTATGTCTAAGGGTCTCAAGTCTTTTTGAAATTAGTTCATAAAATGGTGAGGATTAGGGTCAGGAAGGACTTAGATAAACTTTTGAAATTCTATATATTCATTTCCCTTACCCCCAGGTACCTTGTTTATGGTTCTCTTCCTCCTCCTCCACTCCTAAGTAAACAATTTGACGATCTGGTGTTTGATCCCTTTTTATGTTCTATTGGAACTCTAAGAAGAAAGCTGGAGTTACATCATTTGAAAGCTTTTTAAAATATTATGTCAATTGCTTTTATGAATGACTTTGATAATGTACTAATTTTCTGCCACCAGTGACCTTGATTTTGGTTTCTCATTCAAAATGAGAATTTTCCGTTCTCAACTTAAAGAAATTGACGTTTAAGAGAAAATGAATACTGTATTAAAAGGTTGTTAGCCTTCAACAACTCTGGAGCACATTATCCCACAATCATAATCGAAATAACACATGGAACGTCTATTTATATTAGTCCAGAGCGCTTAGTCATGTCATACAGCTGATGTGAGTGTTTGCTGTTTTATTTGAACTCACCAGAAAAGCTGAGGGGGAAAGGATCTCTAGAGAGACTAGTACATCTCTGTGTTGATTTTCATATCAATTTACAAATTTCAGTGGGAATTATTAATTTGAGAAACATATACTTTTAAGTATATAAGTGTATATTTACTTTGTAGGAGATAAAAATGAGAATGTCAGACCTGGAAGGTACTAATAAGATATTTTCTTCCAGGGCCATCCTTTCACAGATGAGAAAGTGTCCCAGAAGAGGTCAGATGGCTTTTGCAATGTCAGCTAGTGAGCTAAGATAGGTGTGTGGACTTCAGTCCCGTATCCTGAGTATTGGTGTGTTGTTTACACTGTACCTCTCTGCTAGCTCAGCCAGAGCAGCAAAAGACTCTGATGAGAGTACTGTTGTACTTTACCTGGCATTAACTCTTTATTTCAGTGAGTGACTATCTATAGTAATGGTACTTTATTTACATTTTACTTTATTGCTATTGTTCAGATTTAGGAATTTGAATAAAATAAGGGCTAAACTTAAATTTTAAAGGCAACTTACTGTTTTAATCAGCAGACCAGGATATGGTCACATTATTTCATGTTTTAGAATATAAAGAAGAAAGTTTACCAATGGCAATTTGATTTTTCTATCCAGCCACAATATATATATCTTTTATGTTTTATACCTATTTGTAAAAAGTTGGTCTGTTTTCCTATTTTAAATCTGATGCCTTGCAATTCTGTTTACACATCGCTGTATTTATGGAAACTACTTTGGTATTAAAATTTTCTCTGTGGGATTTTCTAATAGGGTGGTCTTATCTTCATGCTCAATTAATTTATGATCACATCCAGATGAGTTATTTCAATGTTAGTTACTTTAGATTTTCTTAACTGGGGAAAACAAAGATTAGGCAATACAAAAATACCTCTAGACTGGTTTCTTACCAATTACCCTTCTTTAGAGACATAAAATAGGAATGCATGGTAATATGAGGAAATTATAAAATGAATGCGATGAAAGTAACTTATTTTAACTTTCTGAATAGCATTCCTTTAAAGCTGGCATTGGTTGACTTTTCAGAAATTTTATGGAAAGAATTCTTTGTGTGCTACTTTAAACATTTTGTTCTGTGGATTCAAGATATGTGTTTTTTTTTTAATGTCTAGTCATTCTCTTCTGGATCCCATAGAATGTTAGTGCTTATGAAGTGTTAAATAATAAACTTAATGACCTTCCCTGTCCTTTAGATCCCTGGACCAAGGCATGCTGAGAGGCAGCTTAGTGTGTAGTGATAGCGGCAAGTTGAGTGCATTTTTAGGGTGCTTTCTTAAGCAGACCTAAACTCAGTGAAGCAGATTGACATTTTTTTAGTCAACACTTGAAAATCATTGGCAGTATTTCCAGGCCTTGCACTTAACTTCAAGTTTCAGTTAAACTTCCTTTTTCAGAGAAGTAACTGAACTCATTGAAGCTATAATTTCAGTTCAGATGCAATTTTAACTTTGATATATTGCTAGGGCAGTAGCTTTCAATCATTAGCATCAGAATCCCCCAGAAGGCACATTACAACATATAATACTAGACCTCTGAGAGGATTCTGTTTTAGGAAGGTTCTTGAGGAGGTGTAGAGCAAGACTGGAGGCTGGCAGGAAATGAATTATGTCTGAGAAAGAAGAGATGAATTTGAGATATCTAGGAGCTAGAATTGATGGGATTTAGTGATAAGAGTTTTTGGGAAAGGGAGTTGTTTAGCTTAGGCTTCCGTTTTCTGGCTCTGAAATTTGGGGCTTCAGAGCATGTGGAAAGAAGAACAGGCTTGGAGATTAGATGATGTATGCACTTAAGAAGAAATTATTAAATTTTAAATCCTAGGCAGGAATAATGACAGTGATATGGCTGAGAAAAGTTTCCTGGGAAGTTATTAGAAGAATTGGGTTGGCAGTAAATATGGTGAACAGGGATGAGAGATGGGGAAAAAACCCTCATTAGACTTAATAGTCTTGGAGAGATTTTGAAAGGTAATCACAAATAAAATAGGAAACTTGAAATTGATGGCTATAATTGTAAATTAGTCTGAGTGACATCCAACTGAAACCTATATTGAACCTGAAAGTTAACTGACAGGTAAGGTTATATTAAACTGAATTTGAAAGCCAATTATGTTATTTGAAGCATGTCCATTCTTTCTCAGTGGTTCTTAACAGGGTGATTGGGGATACTCTAATCTGAAATTCTAAATGTTGTATGAAAAGCTAAATAGAAAGTGGGGTGGGCATGTGTACATGTGTGTACACATGTAAAATCAAGTGTGATATGTGTAAATGGAAAATTTTACATAATGCATCCTATTGACTAAAGACAAGTGACTTTATACAAATTATCAGAAACAAAAAATATTTAGTTAAAAACAAACATGATTTATCATCCTTGGACAATTGGTCAGTTCCTCCAACTATATTTATTTGTATTCATGAGATAGGTTGGATTTAGTTTTATTAGTCCTGAGATGTTTGGAAAAAGTGTCCATAAAGAAGAAATTTCGGCCGGGCGCGGTGGCTCACGCCTGTAATCCTAGCTCTGGGAGGCCGAGGCGGGTGGATCGCTCGAGGTCAGGAGTTCGAGACCAGCCTGAGCAAGAGTGAGACCCCGTCTCTACTAAAAATAGAAAGAAATTATCTGGCCAACTAAAAATATATATACAAAAAAAAAAAAATTAGCCGGGCATGGTGGCTCATGCCTGTAGTCCCAGCTACTCGGGAGGCTGAGGCAGTAGGATCGCTTAAGCCCAGGAGTCTGAGGTTGCTGTGAGCTAGGCTGATGCCACGGCACTCACTCTAGCCTGGGCAACAAAGTGAGACTCTGTCTCAAAAAAAAAAAAAAAAAAAAAAAGAAGAAATTTCTTATTCCTTTTTTCTAATGACACTTGTATTTTTTTTCTTTTCATATTTGTAATTTGCTATGGGAAAGATGTTCTCTTTTAAATTTCTTTACCTTATTCTACTTTCTTAAACCAACTGGAATTAAGTAGTTTCATGTGAAAATTTGGTAACAAAATTGAGCTGTAACCTATGAGTTTCAGTGACGTAGACGGTACTGTTGGCAGGGTTGGCTGTGGATGGGGATTAAAATGGAGAGTAAGGAGTAGGTGTTTCATTTTTTATTCAAATGATACTCATATGCTGTGAATATGCTTTCAGGTCAGATAAACTTGGGTTTGAATTATAACTAAGAAAGGTAGCTTCTGGAAAATTGTTTAATCTCATTAAGCTTCAGTCTCACAGCTACGAAATGGGGATTACACTAAATATAGAGCTGTACTGATGATAAAATTAAGCTGCATATGAAGTGTGTATGAAGCAATGCTGCTACAGTGCTTGTATTAGTTTTTTGTTGCCACTGTAACAAATTACTGCAAGTTTAGTGGTTTTTAAAACAGCAAATTTATTCTCGTGCAGTTCTGGATGTCATGTCTAAAATGAGTCTTAAGGGGTTGAGATCAAGGTGCGTCAGCAGTGTTGGTTTCTTCTTGAAGCTCAGGGGAGAATCCATTCCTTGGTCCTTTCACCTCCAGAGGGAGCCGCATTCCTTGGCCCCTGGCGGCATCACTCCAGTCTCTATGGTCACATCCCCTTCTCTTCTATGATAGTCAAGTCTCTGTCGCTCTCTCTCTCTCTCTTTTAAGGACACTTGTGATTGATTACATTTAGGACCTGCTGGGATAATCCAAGATGTCCCCCAATCTCAAGATCTTACTAATAATTTAATCATATTTGCAGAGTACCTTTTGCCATATAAGGTAATATTCACAAATTCCAGGGATTAGGAAGTAGACATGGGAGGAGGGAGTCATTATTCAGCCTTTTACTGAACTGAGTAAATTATTGATATTTTAAATTGTGAACGAGGAACAAAGAATTAGAAATGGAATCCTTTTTTCAAGGTAAAACTAGTTGTGGTGGTACAATATAGATTATTCAGATACAGTGTATTTCATGTACAGATGTCTCTTACAGCATGTACATAACCATTCTGGAGTGCATGAAAAATGGGATCTAAAATGTGCAATAATTAGGTAATGGCTTAAATAAGGCCTAATTGGAGGAGTAGGGACATCTAAGTTGGTCAGACTTTCTAGGAATATGTTGCAGGATCACTGTGCTGGAGAAAAGGAAGATCTGATACATCATTTCTTGCCACTTTCTGTCTGAGAAACAAGTGAGCCTGAATGAGTTTTTTCAAGGGAGCAAGAATGCTGACCTCCTAGCTCTACTAAATTGTAATTCTTTCATCATTTAATATTTATTTACTGAGTATCTGTTCCGGTTGAGGCACTGAGCTAGGTCTTGCCCTTTGATCTGATAGTACATTTTACAGTAACTCTCAGGTATGTAGTCCTTGCTTAGCTCTTTGCTTCACTCATACATTTCATATCTTTTTCTAGGGTGTAGTCATTAAATGAAACTTTCAGCTAATTTTAGGCCCCTGGGAACCTTGAGTATGCTTTATCTGATTTAGAGGAGTTAAATTCTTACATCCTCTAAAATAATGGTTCTTAACCATGGGTAATTTTTTCCAACCCCTTCTCCCCAGAGGACATTTGGCAATGTCTGGAGACATTTCTGATTTTTTTCATGACTGAGTGGGGACGCAGTACTGGTATTTAGTGGATAGAGGCCAGGAATGCTGGTTAACATCCTAAAATGCACAGGACAATCCCCTCACCACAAAGAATTATGAGTTTCAAAATGTAAATATTGCTGAGGTTGAGAACCATGATCTAAAATTATATTATCTCTGCTAACCTTTGGCATAAATAAATAGTGAAAAATTTGGTGTTTTCTATCTTGGGATTGTTCCAGTAAACATTAGAGAGGCTTATGTGGAGTAGGCAATATTTAGGACTAAAATGATTTACGACATAAAACTTAAGGAATCTTATTTGGAGGGGCACTAATTTTTTTTTATGGTTGAAAATTAAAATTTTGAAACAAGTCTTATAGGCAGAGGAGAATGATTTACTTTTAAGTAACATGGAGACTTCTGAACATGTTGCATGACTAGTTTGGTTTGCATTATTTTGACTATGTGGGGGTTGTATCACAGACACATAGCACATTTAATATATTTAAATCATAGCCAAGGAATTGATATAATGATAACTTACAAGTAACAATTTACAGCACCTTATGCTTTACAGAGAACTTTCATGTACATCAGAAAGGAAATAAGTATTTATGTGCTAGGTACTTTAAACGTTTGACTTTTCACAAAACTAAAGATAGATTTTTTTTTTTTTAAGATAAGAAAATGTACCTTCAGGAAACTAACAGATTTTCCGATTTAATCTTGTACATGCTCACTTTATAATTCTATTTCCAGTTGATGGGTACTTACCTTGCAAAAACCACACTTGTAAGGACCTAGCAGTGGTAAAGTACAGCAAATCAGTACTTTGCAGTTGATCCCTCAGTATGAGAATTGATGATATTACATTTACTTAGAAGTGTTTTAAAAAGTGCTTTGGCAATTTTCCATCTGTGGAATATATGATGAGTTGTATATGCAAGAAAGTGGAATACGTGTCTAAATTTTGTCAGAAAAGATGGCAATGGGGAACTTCTACCATTGTCTTGGGATAGAGATCTAGGCAGGAAATTATTAGTTGACATAGGCTTTGAACCAACATTTGGAGAAAATATTGAGTTATAAGGAAAATTTTGGGCGATTAAGAAAAATTATTTCAAAAAATAAGGTAGAAAGTATTTGTGATTGCACCAATACTAAAACAGGGTCTTGGGGAAGTCTGTGAATCACATCAAGCCTTAATAGGTTTGTAACCTTGGGAAAGTGTCTTAAGCTTTTGGAGTTTCCCTAATCTTTAAATCATTATATTGTCATGTGGATTAATGGAGATAATGTGGAATAGTTAACATAATGATTGTTATAAAGTGCTTAGTAAAGGCAATTGTTGTGATTATTATATAATTAAGCATAAAGTAGGATTTAAACAGAACACAACTGGAAAACACTTCATTAATACTAGTGTCTTTAATATTTTTTAATTGTTCTGCCAAAAAAATAAGAATGAATTTTTCAAAGTATAAGTAAAATAGGTCTTTGGTTATAGGAGTTCTCAGAATTTCAATTTGCTATTATGTATATTCAAGAGGACAACACAGTATGCAGCACTTTTCAAAATTTTTTGATCTTAAGTCCTATTAAAATCTTGCCAGTTTCTCCTGTTCCATGGTACAGTTTGAGAAACACTTGAAAGGAAGTATATCACCTGGCTTCATATTGTTGTTGTTCCAATAGCATGATCCTAAAGAATAGAAGACTTATATTTATAATCAAATTTCATATTTCCCATTGACTTTGAGCATGGGCTCAAGTCTGGAAGGACACCTGAAATGTCTAGTTTAGTATTCTTTTAAATTATATCTTTAGAAACATCAGTGGTTTTGATAAACTTTTTGATGATGTTGCTACTTGTCTTCACTCTTTTTCCTTCTTTGAGGAGAAGTAATTAGTAATTTAGTAATTGTGTGTGTGTAAGATATCGTGAGGGGTAAGAAAATAATCCACTAGTTAATCCCCAACTCTCATTTTACTCCAGCTCTCCTCAGCATTGTTGCCCCAGCCTGCTCTCTGTCCTGCTTGCCTGCACTGGGGCAGGCCACTCCTGTCACCCCGGGTGGCCCTTCTCTGCCTTGCTTAACCCTTGAGTGTTGGGTTTCCCAGGGATCAATCCTTGAACCTCTTCTCTATCTATACTTTCTAGGTGATCTCGTTCAGTCTTAGGACTCTGTGTTTCATCTATATGCTGAAAACTCCTCACATTCTATCTCCAGTGTAGATTTCTACCTTGAGCATCTTACTTGAATGTCTAATTACCAATTACCTGCTCTACTTCCTCTACTTTAAGTGTCTCACCAAAGCCCACTGTTTTCATTACTGCACTACCTAGTATTGTTACCTACAGGAGAAAAATTATGGGTAAGTGTCTTTAGTGGACATCTGTAGTTTTTCCCCCAACACATTTTATATAATGGAATGTCATAACTCCATTTAATAAACAGATCCATGTGTAATGGATACTACATTCTGTATTCAGTAGTCACCTTAATATACACTGTTTCTGGCTTGCCATCTCACAGGGGATGTACATGTGAGTCTCAATTGTGAAATCAGTTTTATGTAATAGAAAGCATATTACATAAAGTAAGACAGAAGAATTATAAGGGCCTCTGGTTGAGAGAGTTAAGGATTAAACTCACCTGCCACAGCACTCTTCGGTTTTGTTATTTAAGTGGCACTGCGTGCCAGTGTCTTTGAATACATGTGTATTTTTTTTCTCTTTAAGTGAAACTGTGCTATTCTTAGTTGTGTGTGGGAGAGCTGTGAAATTTAATAACAAATTTTTTTTTAACAAGAGGGTACTTATTCATTTGTCAAGATTGGAATAAGCATTATGTTGCTAGGGCAAAAAGTGTTGAATTTCTAAGAGTTTTTCCTCACATAGGTAAGTACAGAAATCATCAAGTTTATGTATTTATGCTCACTAATTATCTCCAGGGACAGTATTGTTTTCTCGAGTGTCATTTTTACAGTTTCCACAATAATCAGATATTGCTGCATTTTGTAGCAATGTTGGATTAAAACCTATGAGTCACAGGTCTTCCGTCACTGGGAGATTGTCAAATGGAATGCAGTTTCGTTTTTAGGGATTGAAGGTGGGAGGGAAGGAGGAAGAATTTCAATTTCTTACTTTTCCTTTTAATGCATCCTCTTTGAGAGAAGGAAAGAACAAGTGAAACATTCTAAGAATTCATCTTTAAGTTCTATTCACATACCTCTTCCATTTGACACGGTGATTAGAGAAAGGTGATAGTATTTGCTCTATTTTAAATAATGCAATGGATGAGCTTCCATTAATAGAACAGTAGAACTTCCATTAATAGAAAAGGAAGCCATTTCCTGATATATTCGTAAATTCCTTCTTTGATTCCTACATTTTGCATAGAAATAGCCCTGCTTTCTTAGAGACAGTAGTGTAGAAATTATTTTCTTTGTTTCTTAAAATTTCACTTAGTACCCCTAGGCTTGCTCAAGACTCCTAGACTTTTCTCTTATTTGGAGACAGACTGTCTTGTTGCATATATAAAAATGATGCCACTCTTCTGTCATCAGGAGGCCATCTGCCTTGAATTGTCTCCGTCTTCCACTGCTGTACATGGCTCTGCCCTTGCCCCATGCGTATCTGACAGATTTAAACCAGATGCAGTCCACGTACTTTTTCTTGTGACCACTTATGAAATCATTCAGGGCCTCATTTCTTGATTTTTTTTTTTTTTAAAGTTGTGAACAGGTGCCCCAAACTGCATAAGCAACTGGAGAACAGAGATTACTTAGTGGCTTGGAGAGGAACCAAGTATCTTGTGAGCCCAGCTCCTCTAATATCAAACTAGTTTCCCAAGAGGCAACGCCCAGGTCAGCTGGTGCCACCCAGGGCAGGGCTGGAACTAGCTTTTGAAGGGTTGGGTCCTTAGGAGGAATCCACGCCCAGCTCTGGGAAGTAGCCTCAGGAGGTAGAGGCCTGATCGCTCCATGAGCTGCAGTTGTTCTGGGCAACAAAGAAAACAAGGTAGAAACTCCTTCTGATAGGAGGAAGGAGCCCGAACTGGGTAGTTATTAATACGTAGGCTTGAGCAGCTTATGGAATCCCAGATTCCTTGTTAACCAGCGAGGCTTAGGCTGGTGGCGGGGGCGGGTGGGGGCAACTTCTTACCTTTTCTGTTAGAATGTGGGGAAATCTCCTTTCTCCTCCATGGTACTGGGGCCAAAAATATCCCTACTCTGTCAGAGATTCCATCGTGAGTTTTTAATCATATGTAGTTCCCCATGTAATGGTTCAGTCAGAAAACTGTATTTGATCTTAACTGAGGTTGGCTTGGACAGGATGGGGACTGGGATTTGGGGAGAAGAGTTGATTTTAAAGCATGGAGAATGCAGCTCTTGGGGCTTATGATACTGAGGCAGAGCATGGGGAGATAGGGCCTTTACATGCTACAAATGAGAAAGTTGATACCTTGAGGCAGATACCAAGCCCTGGGAGAGGAAAATAAAGAGAGAAGTGGGATCCTGTGTCAAACTTGAGGAAGCTCTCCTCTCATTTGGGAGAAAATTTCCTCTGTCTTGTTGGTCCCTGATCTGCTGAGCTGATTCTGTGAGTGGCTGTAGGTAACTCATATATGAACACTAAATGCTCGGTTATTCTTAGCCAGGCCTTGGATTGACTCCGGATACAGCCATGCGGCGGGTATGGCTCCAGCTCTCGGCAGTCCCTCAGAGGACACTATGGGCAACGCTGTGGTGGGTGCATGCGACTGGGCCCAGAGTTAGCTTCTTGGATAAACGGAATGTGTTTGGAAATATTTTTGGTGTAGCCTTAGAACATAACTGGCTGGCACACACGGGTAAATCTATAATCCCATCCATTAGCACTTTGTTCCCAAACTGCACTATCAGATATAAGGAAGATAGATTCGATCTGTGTAGACACATTTTTCCTTAGATTTTGAGCTTTTGGAAAATTTAAGGGTATTTGGCCAAGGCAGACCCTGGTAGACCAAGGATGAGTGGGGAGGACTGGCTTGGTGCCAACGTGGATGTTTAGATAATGACAGTAATTCCATGCCAGGTGGCCTTGCCCTTTGGTCTTGTTCTAGAAATAATTTCTTATCCTCATTCAAAGCCTTCCCTGGTGAGAGAGCAAGGAAAGTATAAGATGAAAAAATGTCTTGAATTATGTTTCACAGAAATGTATCTTCTGGGAGGGAAAAACTGTCTGGGTGGGAACTAGGTTGTCCTGTTGCCACTGACCTTTCCCTCGGTGGTTTAGCTGACATGGATAAGTAGGCGACAGTCTTGAAATGTCTCCGTTACTTATTCTGCCTGGATTAGGCCCATTAAAAATCTCTCATTGAAGCCCATGAGGCTGGTACTGTTGTTCTTCATTTTTATAAACCAGGCTAAGGAGACACAGAATTAAGTAACGTGAACATGTTCTCACGGCTGGTAAAAGTGGAGCCAGAATTCACGCTCGGGAGGTCTGGCTCCAGAGCCTGCCCTCTTAGCCGAGCTGCCTCCTCAGGGAAGGACCCGGCATGGGATCTCCTGAAGAGTCAGAGCCTCTACCTCGACTTTCTTTCCCTGGTCCTTTGGTTAGAAATGGTATTTCACAATTGATTGGTACAAGTATTTTAAAATCTTTGAATAAAAAAGGGAGCATCAGGCCTAAAGCTTCCTGGTTCCAAGTATACCTAGTAGCTGTTAGGATAAGATGATTAGAGAAGAATGAGTTCACTGAGGGGCTCCCTTGTTCCTGACCTCTGGTAGAAAGTTCAGAGGTCTGTGATGGGCGTATATCTTCTGCCTTTGTCAGGTAGCAAAGGAATTATCAGAGTTATTCCATTAACAGAGTAGAAGATTACATATGTGCTATACTTGCTACTTTTTTTTTTTTTCTTTTTTGAGACAGGGTCTTGCTCTGTCACCCGGGCTACAGTGCAGTGGCATCATCATAGCTCATAGCAACCTCAAACTCCTGGGCTCAGGCCATCCTCCTGCCACAGCCTCCCAAGTAGCTTGGGACTACAGCCATGTGCCACCAGGCCTGGCTAATTTCTATCTTTTTTGTAGAAACAAGGTCTTGCTATGTTGCCCAGGATGATCTCGAATGCCTATCCTCAAGTGGCTCTCCTGCCTCAGCCTCCCAAAGTGCTAGGATTACAGGTATAAGCCACCGTGTCTGGCTTATACTTGCTATTCTTGAATATTTAACATATTTAAAAGTTAACATGCGATCCAATCATAGAATAAAGGCTGTCAAAATATTCAAGATACTTATTTTTTGAAACTATGCATATTTTATCTCTACCTCCTTTTATGGTAAATTTGGGTTTAAATGTAGGTATGGATTCTTTGGCCTTTGTCTTTTGGAGCTCTGCTGGGAAGCTTTTTCAGCACAGAGACCAGCATTTAAGCTTTGTACTCAGCACTCTGAAGTTGGTCTTCACTTTTGTATTTGTTTTTTGGAGGGGTTGTTGATTTATGATTGTAAAGGATTCCTTTTTTATTGCGATTTTTAAAGATAATAGCTTAAAAAAGAAGCACAGTTATTAGTGTTCATATAATTTGAGTCAAAATTGGAAATACTTTAAGTTAATGCAATTGAATTGTTCTCTTTGACATTGTATGAATATTTATTAAGGATCTGCTGAGCCTTTTTCATTTCAGACTTTTTAAATCAGTATTTGGGAGCCTTTGTGTGCCATGCACTGTGTGAGGGATTTTGAAACAAATATTTGTATGTGCTTGCCAAGTGGGTAGACTCTGTCTTAAGGCACTCGGAAAATAGCAGTGAACAAAAGTACAAAAAACTTTCGGATTCTGGTGCAGGAGAGGAAAAAAACAAATGCATGCAGTAGATGGGTATAAATACAAAAATTAAGGGGGGGATGAGAGATAGGTGGGCTAGTTCTAATTCTAAATATTGGGGTCTAGCATGACTTCACTAGGAAGGCCTTGTGGGCAGGGTGGTGGGTAAGATGGGCCCTGCCCTCACATAGCTTATTACAGTCTAGTAATGAGGACTGTTTCCTGATGAACACTTCACCATGAGGTTAGGGACTCTAAATTAATGTGTACATTTTCCCTCGTAGTTTACTGAAGTAGAGGACATTATCCCCAATTTATCCAGAAAGAAACTGAGAGTCAAGTAAATTGCCCAAATGAACATAGCCAGTGAGGCCCAGCTCTGACTCCAAAGCCCATGCTCTTAAACATAGTATTATGCCATGTCAACTGGAGACATATTTGTTACAGAGGAATTATCCAACTTTGGAGATAAGGCTGCTTTATTTTTGGCTCTGATGTGTTGTGCAGTAACTTAGCTGGTTCGTGGAGAGTCTGTGTTACCGTGAACTTCCCCTCCCTCCTTGTGCTCCTTCTATTTAGAGGGCCTTGGGATTGGGCCCTGTGGCCATGACAAGCAAAGGAGCTGCCAGGTTACTGACTTCCATGGAGTAGGTTGTGTTTGTTGTGAGAAAGTGAACACTACTCCAGCAAATGATTGACTACTTGAATTCCTGGCATTGCATTTCAGAGATAGGACACTAATTTGGCTGGCCTATGTATCATTGCGTTCAAGAGCATGTTGTAAATGCTCATATTTGGAAGGGAATATAAAGTGAGTGAAAGGTAATAATGCCAAGGTCGCTGCTTATTGTGAGTGTTTATCACAGAATAGGCCATATCTTGTATGTCCAATGACTGCTTTTTATTGAGGGCTGTGGAAAGGAGGTCAGGGGTTCAGGAGAGCTCCATTTTTCCTTCTGGCTTGAGTGTGCTTATGATAAAAGTGGGATGATTTTCAGCCTGCTACATCATTTGCATTAGGTATTGATGGATCTTTTGTGTTTTGGCTAGTTTAATATTTGAGGTGTGTATGTTGGTGATTAATCTAAAAGGTGGCTATATATTTACAACTTTTACAACTCTGTTATTTTTTATTTTATTTTTTCTGGAGACAGGGTCTCACTCTGTCTCACTCTGACTGCAGTGCGGTAGCATGATCATATCTCACTGTAACCTTGAACTCCTGGGCTCAAGCAATCCTCCCTAGTAGCTAGTGCTACAGGCACACGCCATCATGCCCAGCTAATTTTTCTTAGTTTTTAGAATTGAGTCTCATTATGCTGCCTGGGCTTGTCTCGAACTCCTGGTCTTGCTCAATTGATCCTCCTGCCTCGGCCTCCCGAAGCACTGGGATTACAGACGTGAGCCACTGTGCCCAGCTGACTCTGTTGTTTTTTTGTTGTCAGCTTCTAGTGACTTTCCCCACTTACTACTTCCAAAATTAAGTGCTATTGATTTTTTACAAGGTGATTTTCTTTTTACTCAAGAGGTAAGCTTTGGTTTGAGCAATTGGGCTGTGAGATTTATTCTACTTTATTCTACTATTTACCTTTTTTTGAATATGCAGAAAAGTATATGTGTTATAAGTGTACCATTTAAAGACTTTTTAGAAACTGAACACAGCCAGCTTCCCTATCAAAATATAAATTGTCAGCATCCTAGAGGCCTCCATCCTCTTCCAATCAACTTTTGTCATTCTCTTCCCATAAGGGTAACCACTATCCTGACTTATAACAGCATATTTTTGTTTTGCCTGTTTTTGTACTTTATATGAATGGAATAATACAACCTGTACTCTTTTGCATCTGGCTTCTTTTTTTTCCCCATTGTTTATGAGGTTGAACCTATGGTGGAATGTAGTTGTAGGTTGTTCATTCTCATTGCCATATAATATTTCATGGTATGGATATTCCGTAATGTATTCTGCTGTTAAAGACATGTGCAGCTTCACCTTTTTGCTATTATGAATAGTTATAAATATTCTTGTATATGAATTTTGGTGAACATATATAAGCATTTGTGTTGGGTATATACCTAGGAGTAGAATTACTAGATCATAGAATATGGATATATTTAGCTTGAATAGATACTACCAAGTGAGTAAAAGTTTAAGTAGTTGTACCAATTTACATTTCCACCAGTAGTGTGAGAGTTTGTGAATTTTACTGAGATGCCTTTTTTGGGAGTGGATGAGAGGGGCCTATTATTCTTAGGTCCATTTCAGTTCATGTTTTTTCTGTGGAAAGAAATGGTCATAGTTGCCTTGTTCATTCTTTGAAAGCTAAGTCAAATATTTATCTCTGTTTACTCATACTGTCCTTTTTCTTTCTCTCTGTGTATGTGAATACATGTGTTCTATGTCTTACGTATACATATAGAGAAAACAGGCACATGTGTATATTTTATCTTACAAATATACCACTGTGCTGATGGACTGGGAAGCCCCCTTAGAGTCTGTCTGGCTCAGGCTTCCAGAGTCTGAATTTTTCCTGATCTGCATAAGTGTCTCTAATGAGGGAAGCTCATTATTTTCAGGTGACCCATCCCTTTAATAAATAATATGCTTTTGGCTTTTTAACATAGAGGTGGCATTTGCTTCTTTTACTTATCCTATAAATATCATGCCCTTCGATAGGTGAACAAAAACCCATGATTCTTGTGGTAAAGTTTCTTTAGGCAGAGGTTCATGACTGTTTTTTAAATGGTACTTTTCAACACCTGCAGGGTCAAAATCTCCAAGCAGTTTTCTTTGGGAAACTTGGGTACAAAACCCTGTGGATGATGGAGAAACAACTCGGTGCAAAGCTGCTTTTTTTTTTTTTTTTTTTAAGGTTTTTTTTTTTTTTTTTTCTGTTGTTCCCAATTTTCTTTTCATGAATACACTGATTTTTCCCCTCCCTGACTGAGCTTAAACATTGCTTAAAATGAAAATACAAAAAATGCAAATAATGCATTTTAAAAATGACTCTAATGAGTAAAAGGAGAGGAAAACATAGCTTTTTATAGAAAATTGACCATTATATTTCATCAAATCAATGAATATGGAAACATTCTTCTGATGAATAATAGGTGCTCTAAGATTTCTGAACTTCCAGGTGATATTAATATTTATAGAACTTTAGAATAAAATGGTTTTTTTTCTTTCTTATAATTAATAATTTAAGGTTCACAGATATTACTTAACAGATATTTTCTTTCTTTACAGGCAAGAAGAGACTGATAGGAGAGTGAAAAATGTAAGATGTATTTACTTTAAATGGGACATTATAAGTGGGTTTTATGTCCAAGTTCTGTAAGAAGACAGTGGATCTAAAAATATGCTGTGTATCCTTTTTCTGATTAACTTTTTGCTAGAAACCAACCAGTCACAAACTATAAATATGTTTAAATATGCATGTTATAATATATAGTTAGAATATATATTTTCTGACTTTATGGTATAAGAGGGTAGGTTAGATTTAGGAAACTGGTTGTTAGGTGTCAGTAATGTGCAGAAGGCAAGTAAACACATTAGGATTCTTAGGGGAATAAATAGGAAACCACTAAATCAAACTTTAAAGAAAAACACTGTCTGTTTAAGGACTCTGGGTAACTGCTCAATGTAGATTCATAGTATCTTTAATATTCAATACATAGTAAAAGAATATCTAAAGATGTGATAGATTGATTTTTAAAAAGCTTAATATCCTTATCAAGGAAGCTGAGAATTAATTGATTTTTAGTTCATTCTGTAAGTTTGTTAGAAAAATATTGATTTCTTTAAAGGTTTCATTTGTGTTTTTCTCTTACAGTTTTTTTTCCTTCTTCATATGTACTAGTATGAATACCTTTTGGAATCTGGGCTTTTGATCTAAGAATTTGCTCAGAGATAGAAAAATCTAGAAAGAATAATTAAGATTTTTAATGACCTTTCCACTTCCCAAATATGAAAGTAGGCTTTTCAACCGTAGAGTGATATGTGCTATCATATATCTATAATATTCACCTGCATTTGAGCTTGCCATTGGGTACTAAATAGACTGATCTTGTTCATGGAATTTTTTTTTAAAGGTTTTGATAACGTTGTACTGGCTGGGAAGAAAAGCACAAAGTAACCCCTGTTATAATGGTCCCTATCTCAATTTGAAAGCATTTGAGAATCTTTTAGGACACGCTCTGACTAAGGTAAGGAAACTGCATTTCTGTGAGACTACTGTAATACAGTACTGCTTTCTCCTCCTCCTCCTCCTGCTCCTCCTCTTCCCCTGTAACAAATATGGCGGTACCACCTTTGCTCCACTCTAGGTTGGGCTCAGTAGAGATGATTGCCACTCATTTGCTGGCTTTATATGCCACCACAAAGGAGTGAGTTGTTTCTATTCCAGTGCAATTTCCAAAGTATAGAGACAAATCTTAATTTTAGATAATTTGGCATATGCATTTGCTTCCTTTCTTAATATTCTATATAACTTAACTTTCTTTTTACTCATTGTGAACTCAACCTGTAGTAGAGAGGTGCTTCCTGGGCTATTAAACTCTGTAGAAGTTACTCAGTTTTTAAAATATTCATGTGTTCTTGTCATAGGTGATTATATCTCTAATGCTTACACTTTAATATCCCTCAAATTCTACCATGCTGGCTCTGTTTCCTAAAGAGTAGTGAATGCTAAGTGAAACTTGATAAGGTTTTTAAGTGAGAATCTTTTTGTTTTATATACATTTCTAGTCCTTCATATCCTGGAGTCAATATGTGCCAGGATTGACCATATTTCTGCCAAATATTCATTTATAAGATCAAAATGGGAAAACTAATTTTTCTGTGAGGGTATTTATCCAGGGGAATTTGCAGGGCTCAGAAGAAAATACGTACTCAAAATGATATCACCATCTAATTAATAGTACTTGCTCCATGGGTTTTTCTGGTGATTAAATGATACCATACCAGTAAGGCATTTAGCATTAGGCTCTAGCATGTTGTAAGAATTCAATTAACATTAGTTGCCAAGATTGGAATGTAGAAATTTGAGGCCAGGATGAAAATGATCACCTTGCCTTATATCTACTCTGATCTTTAAATCGTTTTGTCTGAGCCCAGTCACATACGTTATAGAGAGAAGATGGGATTATGGAGCCTAGAAGGTTTAGGTATTCCTTTTTCCGCCCCCCATGAAATATAAAGAGTCGATAGCTCTCTATGTAAATTCCCTGAATAAATTAGTAATAGTTGAGATATTAACATGTACACACATTGTACTAGGTGTTAGGAAAACCCCGATGGCAAATGACCCAATCTTGCAAAGCACAATTGTCTGAGATAGATGAGCAGATTGGTCATCGCAATGAAGGAGGGTGAGGCTCTCAGGAAGGAACTTCAGGGGACTTTGGGCACAGGAAGAGCCTTGCCTTATATTTCAGCTAAGAAAACATTCAGTTAAAAACTGTGTGGGACTTTGGCTTATTCGTCAGTGTTCTCTTTAAAGCCTTCAGTCCTTTTTATGACAGCCTGACTCAGGTTGAATAATCCAGGCATGGTGTCTGTGCTGGAAATGCTTCATTAGAGGTTGTTTCCTGTCACCAGTGTCAAAATCAAACTGTGTAAAAAGAATTTTTGGTAGATAGAAACTATAGTTGTGGTTTCATTATTCCATTATTAGAAAGTGGGGATAGCTGGGAGGCATGTGAATATAATGTCTGTTTTGCATCAGTTCTATTAAAATAAAAACCATTGTGTTTATCAAATGTTTCCTCTTTAACTTAATGCTTAAAGGCTAATCCAAAATACCAATTAAAAAAAAAAAAATCCTTGGCATAAGTTTTTGCACCTGAGTCATCTTAGAAGTTGGAGGTGACTCATTTTAGGTGATTTGTCAGGGGTGAAGTCCTCGTTAAAAACCAGGCACTAGGGCCAGACTCAGATTATTTTATAACTGAAGTGGCTGTCATCAATAACTTCAACATTTTTGAGGTCAAAAGTCACCTTGCTGTATGTTGAACTCTAAGGCTTTAACAAGTACATATCTAAGAAACCTGATGGATCTAAAGACTGACTCACATATTTGTTAATCTTTTTTTTATTTTGAGAAGTATTTTGGTGGTACCAGTACTAGGCCTATCTTCCTCATCTGCTTGGAAATAGCAGGGTGTGAGGTAGACACTTGTGTTTTCATGACAGGCTGTCAACTCTAATGCCAGGGTATCTGGCATCTAAAACATATGAAATCTTACTTAAATCTGGTAGACCTTATTGCTGCTTCAAGCACTTGTCAAATAATTGAACCATGAAATGATGGTTCCAGTGTTAGTCAAAAGTATGCCTGAGTCAGCTACTAATTATTCACTGTAAACATTCTCCAACTTTTTCATGTTGAAAATAGTCAAAAGTTGAAAGAATAGTATAACAAATACCCAGATATGCACAATCTGATTCAATTATTAAAGTTTTCCACATTGGCTTTATCTATCTATCCATCTATGTTTTCACTTAACCATTCTACAGTAAATTAAGGATATCATAAATACTCAGCATGCATCTCCTAAGAATATGAATATTCCTCTATATAGCCACAATGTCTGCTATACTTTTAAAAATCTCAAATATTCCCCATTATCTAATATCCAGTTGATATTAAAAATTTCCCAGTTGTTTCCCAACTATTTTTCATAGCTCTTTTTTTAATCTGAATCATGATTTAATCAAGATTTACACATTACTTTTGGTTGTTAGTAATTCCTAGTTTCTTTAAACTGTTAGTAAGCTCAGCTGAAAGTAACATTGCTGATTTTTACTGTAATGACAAAATTACCTTCACCATATTAAAAAATTAAAGTTACTATAGCTAGATATTTATTGATTACTATCAGTCAGGACTATGCCAAGGACATTGTAAGTCTTAGTTAAATCCTAATGTTAAAAAGTATAGTTATATTTTGCCCTTAACTTTCATAAAGGAATGTTAATTAAAAATGCTTATTTTGAGTAAGTTCTGTGTAATTTACAAACCTATAGTTAACACTATTTGCCGTATTTCAGTGTATCTCTTATATGAGCCAAACAAATATTTTATTTAGATCCAGGGAAAATAAGTTTTATATGTCAGTAAACAAGTATGTGTCCCTTGATTGAACAAGAAAGACAGTGCAGCTGCCAGGACCTCAGATCTAAGTTTTGCAATTGCTGAATATAAATCAATTCTGTGAAATGTATACCCACTGTTCTTGTGCATACATTTTTAAACTATTTTTTTTGTGGGAGGAGTATAAAAGGACTCTTAATGTTAAGGTTTTGTGTTTAACATAAACCATCCTAGATATTTCTTGAGATTGACAGAATATAACCATATTGACTTATCTCCCTTTGGATAACTAAATTAAGGTTTTTTTTTTTCCTTTGAGTTCTTTCACGTTTATTGCCAGAGAACTGTAAATAATCATTGATTTTAGCATTTCAGCATCATTCTAATTATTAACTTTTATTAAACTATTTTCCCTTCCCTATTTTTAAATAGGTCCTATGTACTATCTTATTAGATAATAATGAAAATCTCCTTATCGTTACTGTGAATATTGAATACTTCCTTATTAGTTTTGGGGAAACAGTGACAGATTTATTTTCTGATTTTTATCAGCTTTTTTTCTTATGTTCAACAGAGAAATCTCATTGCTTTACCTATCAAATAAAGCACAACTTAAATTATGCAAACAAACAATGATTATGTTTCTGAAAGTTTATGTTAACTTACTGTTCTTTAAAAATGTTTTCTTCAGGCACTTGAAGACTCCAGCTGCTTGAAAAGAAGCGGCAGGGACAGTGGCTACGGTGATCTCTGGTGTCCTGAGCGTGGAGAATTCCCTGCCCCTCCAGGCCACCACAGGAGAGAAGATTCCTTTGAAAGCTTGGACTCTTTGGGCTCAAGGTCATTGACTAGCTGCTCCTCTGATATCACACTGAGAGGGGGACGTGAAGGCAAGTTGCATTTTTGGCTGTCGTTTTTTATTTGTTTATGTATCAAGAGAGAACTGGAAATAGAAGAGAGTAAAAAAAAAAAAATGGAACAAAAACTATTTAGGCAAAAATTTCACCAAGAAGTGGATTTTTATAGGAACCTATATGTAATTGGGAGTTATTTTTCAAAATCTTTTCCTCCCTCATAGTAGTGATAGTTTTGCTTTTTTAATTCCATTTTTAGAGAGGACTGGGAAGGGCACAGGTAACTGTGACCTGTTTTATCAGTGATAATCTATCCCACCTCTTTTCTATCCAGAGTCAGGTTTAATAATCTGTGGCTCTGAGGCCTATTAGCTGATATATCTAAACGTTAAAAGCAGTATAAGATTATGCAGAAAAGTCTGTTCTAGTTCCTATTTTGTTTTCTTTTCCCCAAAAGGTAAAAATAATTCTCTTAAGAAAAAACAGGAAAAATATTTTTATAATTATTCCTGTCCATGAGAAGAAGTGATTGCTATCTATCATGATAGAATATTATGCTACACTTTGATAGATTGGGTAATATGCTACCTAACGTGGTGGCAGAACCCAACCCCTCTTTTGGACTTGTCAGGGTCAGAGCTAACCTAGGCCAGAGCAAGTGTGACAGGACCGTGTTCATGAAAGTCATTCTGTTGTGGGAGGGACAAAATCCCACAAAATCCTTCTGTCAAAATCCCAAGCTTATGGTCAGTGCAGTTATTTAAATGCATGTCTTAGGGCTACTGGTAGTGTTAGCAATTTGTGACTGTAAATCTCTAGCTATTCAGATTTGACTAGATTGAAATCACAGAGTTTCTTGAAATATTCCTGTGCTTTTGCCATCATCAACATGAAAACATTGAGAGTCTGGCTGTGAATTTGTGCTCAATTGTTAGGGATTTTACTTTGCTTGTTTATTTTGAATATTTTATACATCTAAATGCCTTTCCTAGCATTTTTACTATAAAAAAACAAACATCAGCAAACTTAAAACGATTTTGCAGTTAACACCCATACATTCACCACCTAATTCTGTCATAACATTTTACTGTGCTTGCTTTATCATATACCCATCTCTCTTTTCTCTCTTCTTTCCTCCCTCCCTCCCTCTCTACCTCTCCCTTCCTTTCTTTCTCTCTCTCTTTCTCTCCCTCCTGCCTCTCCCTCCCTCCATCCCTCCATTAATTTAGTCATCTTATTTCTGGAGGCTTTTCAGAGTACATCACATTTGCCCTAAATATTTTAATATGCACATCATTAACTGGAATTCAATCTTTGTTTTTCTTCTGATGTAAAATTTCCATACATGAATTTGCTTTTTAAAAATAAAATTATTCTTTATTAAGCATGGTAATGTAAAACCAAATTCTTTAATTTTTAGAGTCGTAGTATTTAAAAATGAAAAATAAAAAGTGTGAAAGGTTATTTAAGCATTAACCTTCATGATTTTTCTGCATTTGTTGGCTCTTTACCATTTAGATGTGACATTGTCATAGCCCACATGACAATTACTGGGCAATAAAACATACTTTTAATGAATCTGAGTTTATAATCCATTTGAGTGGTTAAAGCTGTAAAAAGCAGAGGCTAAAATTCTGAATCCACTATATTATTTGTCCTGACTGAAAAACCTACAATATGCAGTGTTTAAACTTATATCTGGCCAATAAAGAGTAAAAGGGGAAAAGACTGCAGGCATGTGGGCATATGCAGACTTCTCTCAGTTCAAATGCAGTGCTCCAGTTGGGGGGAACCTAAGTCCTCAGCCCGGATCCGTGTTGCACTGGACACCTGGTGCATGTAACCAAAAGTGGAGGCCAGCATCACACCCCTTCCTGCCCTGGAAAGGGATTGCAGACCTTGTCTAATGAATGTGGAAGTGAAGTCTCGGTAATTACAACTAAGCAGGGGGAAAAAATGCCAGGGGTGGAGGTACTAGGTTGATAAAGCTTTTTTGTGATTAGTGTATTAAAATTCTGTCACTCTCTGGATGGTAGTCCAAAATTGAGGATCACCACAATTTAGGATAATATTTTCAGGATAATTGAATGGCAGTGTTATATTTCCTAGTTTTAAGTGAAAACTCGTACGATGATACTTAGGCAAAAGCAACAATAATCACAACAACAAGAAAACCTCAGAAGACTCTTCAGGGCACTGTCCTAGGCTAAGAAAAGATTTTAACTTTAAAAATTCAAAAGTAGAATAGTCTGTTTGTGATTTTATGATTTCACTTGTACAAATTTTGACAAGAGTCATTGATACATTTTTTGGAAATGAGAGAAATGTCTATTTTTTTTAGAGAATGGTTCAAAACATAGCACCAGGTTGTTGACTGTTACTCCTCCTGGTCATGTAGCCACTTATACTTTCTCCCTTTCACCATGAACTCTCTTCTTACCTTGTCCCTGTCTCATAGTTGTATATTTAGCCACTTCCTGTAGACTGTTCTCAGTGTTATTTACTGTAGATTCCTGCCAGGCAGGAGGGAGGGGAGGAGACTGCCGTTAACTCAGGTTAACCCTGCAGGTGCTCTACGTGCTCAGAGCCTGTGGCTGTCAGGCACTGTGCACAGCCAGGCTCTGAGGCAGCCCCGGTGGGAAGCAAGTGACACTTGCAAACCTTCACAGATGCACAGGAGGCAGGAAAGAGATAACTCAGCTTGGATCTGTAGTGTTGTACTCTCTTATTTCCTTCCCGTGTCTTTAAAAGAACAGACATTTTTTAAGAAAGCAGATTATTATTTGTATCTATCTGACCTTGAGGTGTATCAAAGGGTATTCTTTTGAATTTGTGTGTAAATGATTTTGAATCAAAATGCAAGATTCTAATATAATTTCCATGGCCACCCCCAGAAGAAACCTTGAGTTCTCTGCCCTCATTTGGGTTTAAGACTTGGGATTATTCCTTTGGGACTTTGGAAGCCATCCAGTCCAACCTCATTTCTAATGCATGATTCTTGCTCATAGGGGTCTCATAAGAATCTATCAGAGCCCTTTGTGGTCTTGTGCTTTTTTTGCTTCTCTTTCTAGGTCCTTTCTTATCTTTCCCTGCACATTTTTAGATAGCTGCGTGCCTTATTTTAAATTACTGAGTTTCCCTAGAATTACTTTTGCATGGCATGCCATTTTAAGTGTGTGTGATTCAATTGCTAGATTTTATTCACATGTGTTATATCACCAAATCTTATCATGGAGGCAAAGAAGATTGAGAAGAAAAGGGGTTCAGTAGTAAAACTCGGACTTTTCCTGCTTAGAATGTGCGACAGCAAAAGAATGTACTGCGTGTGCCTCCAGTATGCAAAGCAAGTTCCTCCTAATGGATCTTATCACAACTTCATGACAAATTTCTAAAAATATTCCCCGCAGTTCACAGTGACAGCACTGGGTTTCCAAGGGAAAGACAAAGCAGGCATGCCGTGTGGGTTTCACTTAGACGAAAAATCTGGAGAGTAAAGCAAATTCTTGTGCCTTCTTTATAGGTTGCGAAAGTGACACAGATTCTGAATTTACGTTCAAAATGCAGGATTATAATAAAGATGATATGTCATATCGAAGGATTTCGGCTATTGAACCAAAGTCTGCTTTACCATTCAATCGTTTTTTACCCAACAAAAGTAGACAGCCATCCTATGTGCCAGCACCTTTAAGGAAGAAAAAGCCAGACAAAAATGAGGATAACAGAAGAAGCTGGGCAAGCCCCATCTATGCGGAAGCAGATGGAACATTTTCAAGGTACTGGCATGCGATGTGATTATTGAGCTCAGTATGCTTTGCGAATTTGGTGGGATACTTAAATGTGATAAAAAGAATGGCTTTTAAGATGTGTTTCACAGATAATGTATTCCACTAACTTGAATTTTTTTTCTTACCTTTATGTATCTTGAAGATATTTCTTCTGTTTTAGAATGTCAGCATGTGTTTTACTAGGTCTTATTTTAGATGTGTGTTTTTAACTTATTGGTATTTTCCAGCTTTCTAGATGACTTATATTGTTCATCGTGAGCTCTGCTGCGTTTTTATCTTTTTTTCCCCCTCTGTTTTGATTGATGTTAGTGGACATGAAAAGAATCCTTTACTTTCCCATCAAATTAGCAGAACAGAGTGTGATTTTTCAAATACAGCTTCCTTATCAGAAGGTGTGTGGTTCTGAAAGTGATTCGGACTCTGAGGATGAATGAAGGTTGCCAGACGTAATTTTGGATGACTTAGTCAACTGTAGATTCCAAGGCAAAAAGAAGCCCAAGAGTTTCATCTCAAAAACCACCTCTCCTAACTCTTGTCTGCAAATATTTTCTCCTTCTGACACATTAGCCACTGGGCTGTATGAACTGATGAGGTCAGGAATATTTGTCCTGGATCTGGATGTCTACTATGCTGCTGGTTTTAATTCAGAAAATAACACCCCCACGTTGTTTGCAATTTGTCTCTTTCTTTTAACACAGCTTCTAATTAAGTATCTCTGGCCCATATGTATCTAGCTGTTCTTGAATTAAAATGAAATGCTATTATAATGCCTTAACTTTGTTCTAGGAGCTGTGGTGATGAGAATGGGAACTAATTTGCTTCCTTCACAGTGGTGTAAACTGTGTGAGCCAGAAAGCATGCCTTTTGTGTTCTGTGTCACAAAAGCTCACACAGTGTCTTAACTGGTTGGATGTTTTGAACAGTAACCAGAGGAGAACTTGGGGCTCCAGTGTGGAGAACTGGCCAACAGTACAAGAAACTTCAAAGTCCTCTTGCTACTTGGAGGAGGAAGAAAAGACAACAAGCATACCCAACGTGGTAAAGGACGATCTTTATGTGCGAAAGCTGAGTCCAATCATGCCAACCCCAGGGAATTCTTTTGATCAGTTTCTTCCCAAATGTTGGATCCCAGAAGATGTGAACTGGAAAAGAATAAAACGGGAAACTTATAAGCCATGGTATAAAGAATTTCAGGGATTCAGGTTTGTTTTTGTGCATGTTTCTCTTATTCCAGTGTTCATTCAGCACCCCAGCTGGAGTTGTATGTGATTTTTTTTATGGAGAGATAAAGAAAGTCTAATAAGTTCCCTCTAGCATCTATACAACCTATGTAATTGAAAATAATTTCCATTTAAACTTAAAGCTTAGGATCCGGATCTTAACAAGCCCCCTTCTGTATGTAGTCAGAGCTTGGTATTATTTTTAGTAGTTCTCTTTTTCTCCAATTCTGTTGTCTCCTTCCCTCCCCACCTTTTCTCTGTGTCACTCCACAGTAGAAAGAATTCAGACTCTGAGGATGAGGACTCAGGCTCTGACAGAAGCTCCACCATTTTTAGTAAAGTACAAAAAGCAGACCATAGACTAGACATCAGCTGTCAAAGGCATTCACTCTTGCTGGATCTAGCTACTAAACGGACCGTGAGATCACGGGACACCCATGCAGCCGGGAGAAGCAGTGGTACTTCAGATGAGCCCAGGTGCACCTGTCTGCATGAGCCTGCCTGGGTTTGGCCACAGACACCTCTGTACTCGCTTCTGCTGCTACATTAACCTGGGCCTGACTGCACTAAATCGTGAAACCTTATACACTTAATGGACTTAGTACAGAAGCATACTGTATAACATCCTGCTTTCTGTGTGAGAATGTGAGCTTGGAAGTCTGTAGCATTCAAGATTCTTCTTTAGCGCAATAATGTGTGAGACAGGATATATTTACATGTGGCGTAGTTCTTTTCGAAGCCATTTCCAAAAGGCTTTTTTAGAAAGATTACCTAATTTTACAGTTGTGTGTAGAGATGAGAAGAAAGGAGATAACTTTTAGGTAGAGACTGGGAAGGGCAGGTCTAGGGCAAATGCAAAGAATAGATTCCTGGGTTTCTAACAAAACTTCAGAGCAATTTATTTTCTTTTTTCTGCTGATTACATGTAGCTATTGCATAAAGTGCATGATACCCCACTGTTGAAACTTGCCAAGATCCTTCCTTCTTCTTTGGGGGGAGTTAGGCCACTGTGGCTCATGGAATGAGGAAGGGGTACAAGAGGATGGCACATGTGTGTGTATGTGTCAGGGAGGGATACTGGGTCTGCCTTCCAGCCTCATCAGTTGGCCTTGATGGTGCCCGCCTGTCCTGAGAAGGGTACTTTGCTCTTGTTTCTTTAAGTGGTATCCAGAAAAGTCACAGATGATGGCATTAAATTTGAGTCTGTCTTCCTAGCAAAAGTCCCTGCCATGATCCCTTAAAATATTTCACCCTTGGTAAATGGCTAGTTGGTCTGCTATCTAATTACCTTTGGTCCTCAAACTTAATAAGATTCTCCCTTCCTTTTTCCTTTCTGTGCTTCAGTCAGTTTTTATTACTTCAGGCCTTCCAAACATACTCCGATGACATCTTGTCTTCTGAAACAAATATTAAAATTGATCCCACCTCTGGCCCAAGGGTCATAACACGCAGGAAGAATCTCTCTTACACTCCAGGCTATGGAAGAGATGATCTTGCACTGTCAGCTCTGGACCCTGACTTAGAGAATGACGATTTCTTTGTCAGAAAGACTGGGGCTTTCCACGCAAATCCGTATGTTCTCCGAGCTTTTGAAGACTTCAGAAGGTTCTCTGACCAAGACGATCCTGTAGAGCGAGATATAATTTTGCAATGTAGGGAAGGTGACCTTGTACTTCCAGATTTGGAAAAAGACGATATGATTGTTCGCCGAATTCCAGCACAGAAGAAAGAAGTACCTCTGTCTGGGGCCCCAGATAGATACCATCCAGTCCCTTTCCCTGATCCCTGGACTCTTCCTCCAGAAATTCAAGCAAAATTTCTCTGTGTACTTGAAAGGACACGTCCATCCAAAGAAAAAAGTAGTAGCTGTAGAATATTAGTTCCTTCATACCGGCAGAAGAAAGATGACATGTTGACTCGTAAGATCCAGTCTTGGAAACTGGGAACTACTGTGTCTCCTATCAGTTTCACCCCTGGCCCCTGCAGTGAGGCCGACCTACAGAAATGGGAAGCCATCCGGGAGGCCAGCAGACTTAGGCACAAGAAGCGACTGATGGTGGAGAGGTCAGAGTGTGTTTCTGCAAGGATTTTGCTTGTAATGGATGGTCTTGTGTAACTTTTCTTGTGCAAGAAGGCAGCATCATGTTGCTCAACTCTGCATGTCGTGTGCCATTTTGAAGCATCTTGCAAAAAAATTAATTCGCTTTGAAAAACTGTTAGTCACTTTGTGGAATAAAGTGCAATTCCATATTTGCGTATGTCTAAATCACTTGTTTAGGCCTGTTTAAAAAGGTGTATACACAAGACTATAGTACTATTCTACAATATGAAGTTTCATAAAAACGTTTTCTAACTATATTTAGACTTTTATTCTCATGTTCAGGCATTTCTGTAACAGTCTGGTTATAGCTTTGGTGTTGTGTGGTGTTCATATTTTTGGGGGTGAAAGTTTCCCTTAAAATATGGCATTGCAAATTTAATTTAATTTAATTTTTGTTTTTGACCTAGGCTTCTTGGACTATCATTTTGTGACTTATTTTTATTTATAGTTTAAAGTTCAGTGCAAACTTCGATAAAATGCATGAATGATGGTTGCTATCTGCTGAATTTTACATGTATGTAATTGTGGCCATTTAGTTAATTTGAATTATGCAACTTGCCTTTTTGAATGTTCAGTTTGTTGCACTTGAGGATGGACAAATCTGATTAGGTTGAATAAAATTAGTGGATCCAAATCTAACTTCTCAGTTCCTGACAATAAGAAGCCTTTTCTGATGGGATTTGTTGGCTTAGAGTAAATTGAGGAAACCCTTCATTTTGCTTAATCTGATTTTCTTGAGATAGGAGATTGAAAAGAACTTGAGACATGAAAATATGGTTGAAGAAGCAACCTTTTGAGATTTATCCATCTCTAGTTAGAGTATTAAAGACACTGAACATTTACAAGCTAAAACAAATGGAAAAAATGACTTTTTAATTTTTGGTTTTCTGGTTTCTTAGACTCTTTCAAAAGATTTATGGTGAGAATGGGTAAGTTTTGTGGTTCACAGTTAAAAATCTGTCCACATTGTTTGTTTTTTGTGTGGCTTATTATTGCACTTCTATCTTGGCATGTCACTAAATGGGGATGCTGTATGCTGTGCATGAGATTTTTAAAACAGGAAAATTTTATTTTGCAAACTAATGGTAATATTTCTGTGTCTCAGTGCCCAGTGCATGAAGTGCTATATAACTAAATAGTTTTTGTTTTATTAGAAACTTAAAATTCAGCCCCATCCCTTTTCCCCCTTTTTTGAATTTAATGAGTTGATTAAAAGTAACAAAAGCACTTGCGTTAAGATTGAGTATATGTATTTGGTTGCGACATAGACTAAAATTCTGATTTCTGGATGTTGAAGGCCAAATAACCACATTTTAGAAAATCTGTGATGAAACAATAGTATTAGCATTTACTTCAAGGTTAGAATGCACACAGTTGATATTATGCATATGCTCAGCTCATGGGGAGTTTGTTGATGGGGATGCATTGATCTTCCCTAAATGGTATTTGGAAGTATTTTCAAGTCCTCATTGGGGCAAAAAGTTATAACATGGCTGTGTTTGTGGAGCAAATTTGGCCTTCCGAAATTAATATCTCTGTAGTTTCCAGTCTTATTACTGAAAGGACTATATCTATAACCAATTCTTTTTTTTTGGCCTACTGTTGTTTAATTCTGCTTACTTGATAGACAGGATAACATTATAATTTAAAACTATCTGGAAATATTTTTCACTTCTAGAATAGCTGAAATTTAAATGTAAATCATTTATTCACTCTTAGTGCGAAATCACATAGCAATTATCTTAATATTTTCCGCCAAACTTTCTGTAACTTTGTGAATCTAAGGGCTAACAGTTTTTGAGCAGGAGGAAGAGAATTTAAAGATGTCAAGTATTTTAATCTGCCTAAGCCTTAGTACCTAAGTATTTTTCCCGACAAGGGTTTATTTTGTCTCTAAGACTCTCTAATTTTTGATAGCTTTTTATAATTTTGGTAGTTCAGAAATCTTGGAAGCTACTAAGACTACTATTTAAAGCAATATAACCATTCTAGATGTCAGAAGTGTAGTTGTGCCATGAACAACTAATTGCAAGTATGTCTCAGCTACTGATTTTAAAAATCCACTTCCCAGCATGCTTTTGATATGCCATGTAAAGGCACATTGTACCCTTTTGCATCTCATTAGCATGATGCTTAAGCATTTGCTCTTCTCAGTTTATCATGAGAAACCTGTTTTAACTTGATTAAAAATCTCTGCAGCTTCAAGCATTTTGAATTCTAACCTTCGGAAGCATTTCTATTTGTAAATATGACTTTATAATGTAAGCAGCTCTCAGGAATAGTTATTTTTCTTAAAGGGGATACAAGTACCCAGAGTACAAGTATGTGATGGGAATGTGAACATGTACGACCATCTCAATGACTGTATATGTTCTCCTTGGTGAGGGGGTAAATTATATGACTAAGTTAAGAGAAGGAGAGAGAAACCTAAAGCAAAAGCTCAAAAAGCTAAGGATTTTTCTGGATTATAGCTAGCGGCAGCAAATATTTTTTGTACACTATTCTAAGCTAGTTGTTTGGATACTACAGTATTTGTTTTAAAGACTGTTTTGCATGTAGTTTAGTGCCAAGGTAACTACACAAATAAAGCAAGATTGTAAATTGAGACTGAATAATGCATGACTTTTCAAATAATGCAGAATAATATGAAAGTGTCTTCAGAAAACTCAAGTGTGTTTTAGGCCACTTGAAATCAAATCTATCATATAGGATTTTTTTTCCTATAGTCTATCAGTTACCAATGCTTTTCTTAAGTTGATCTGCTGCAATGAAAATAAAATATAGATTTAAATTGGATTAACTATAAGCTTTTCATCTAGAACTTGTTTCATGTTTGTGTTGGGTGATATTTCTCTGAACATAATGTACGTTGTCAAGCTTGGCATACTGACCTGGAAAAGCATTATTGCTCAACATCTTGTAAATGAAAAATAACTGCCCATAACACAAATGCTTTCTTTTTGGTAAGGACCAGGTTAAAGAGAAATGTGCAATATGTTTTGAAGTCTTAGACTGTTATTAATAATTTCTGGCTGGCTTTTCATTTGACATTTAACACCTGTCAGTTTGTTTATTTTTAGCAAGATGCATTGTATGTGGCTATCATTTCTCGTGTGTGCTTTTGTGTTGCATGGATTTATGTCTGTATGGTGTCATGAAATTGGAAAATGTGAGTTTTTTTCTTTGGCAGATGCTATTAATGACACAAATGTGTTGTTAGGCTATATAGAAATAATCTTGTAGTGTGATTAAGCCATTGAATCTGCTGCCAGTATCAACAGGAAATGAATACTGATTCAAGATGAAGTTGTAATGAAAGACAACTCAGACACCTGTATTTCACTTACAGCTTTGGCTGAAAGAATCTTTAGAATTTTAAAGACATATAAGATAGCAAAAAGGAAGGGAAAATAAAGCTGATATGAGTTACTTTCTGGGAATTTTTTTCCCTGCAGGGGATATTTGATAATATCCGGAGACATTTTTTATTGTCCTAACTGGGCAGGTGGGGGTGTGTGCGCTACAGGCATCTACTAGCACCTTCACAGCCAGGGTTGCTGCGAAAGGTCATATAATACACAGGTGGGTTCCATGTACAAATAATTTTCTGGCCACAAAATGTCAATAGCGCTGCTAGTGAGAAACTCTGATTTAGACTATAAATCTACCAATCAAAAATCCTCATTACATTGCCTTATTCTAGTTTATGGTAATTCCAAAGCCTTGTACCCAGGTTTTAGCATTAATTGCTCTTCAGAGAATTTCTATAGTACCTAACAAAAATATATTAATACTTAGAGGCACATAAATAAACACATTCACATCTCCCTCTGAAAGTTGGGGACCTTTAAGTTAGCATCCTGGAATTTCTATTAGCTGTGCAAGGCTATCAGTGGTTTTTGTATTTGGGAAGATTTGCCACAGGTTCGTTCTTCTTAATCCCTTACTCCTTAGTTATTCCTCTGTAAAGTTCCTGAAATTACATTATAAAATGAAACACCTTAACATCAACCAAAAAGTGCCAGGACCATAGTAGGTGATCTGCATGGTGGGAGAAGAGAATAAGACTTTTAGTGATCTTGTTTCTGTGATTGACACCTTCTTCCTTAAACATTCCCTTTCTTCCTACCTTCCCCTTAAATGCTATTTAAAAAATTCTATTCAACTGAAAAGACAGGATGTTTGTATTTTTGGGAAAAATACCCAAATGCAGTTCTAAGTTGAAGCCTTACCAAATAAGAAAATAAAAGTGAAACAGGTACATTTTTTTTATTTTTCCCTTTTTTTTTTTTACACACCTATTTGATTTTGTCTGTAGAAGAAGCAGGTAAATGAATTGTAAGAGAATTATGATGTGATTTGCCAGCAAATAGCCCCTCATTCAATAAAATGCACTAGAGCTGTGCAGTCTTCCATAGTTTTCCCAAATAATTTTCCTGACGCTATCTTTGGTGCTTATCTCGATTCTGTGAAGTAGATAGACGCTAGGTGTTATCTGCATTTTAGAGAGGTGGAGAGAGAAACAAACATTGCAGCTTGCCCAAGGACATATAACCGGTGAGTGGTAGAACTGGACTAGGGCTTTGCCTCGTGAGATAATCCACGTAGACTACTTGACGGTGTTGCCGGCACACAGTAAACTAGCTGAATAAATATTATGCTGTTAATGCTGATAAGGAAGGAAAGAATTCTTCATGATCTGGCTGAGAGATTCCTGTACTCCAAAAGTTCTAGGTTTTATCATGACCTCTCTGATTTGAAGCCACTTGGAGAGATAGCTTTTGGGAGATCCCATGCAATCATGTTTGCTTTTATAAGAATTGGTATACCGCACCAAATGGTTTTAAAGATGCCATCAACACAACCATATCCAATTCTCATAATAATCCCTTCCTCACTTAGCAGATGAGAGACTGAAGCTCAGAAGTGAACTGATAGGTTGGGGTGAAAACTGGTGCCACGGCTGGGCCTGGAGCCCTCCCCTCCTGCCCGGTTCCCGTGCCTGGCTCTCTGGGGATGATTTTATACACGTTAGGAAACAAATTGAGCTCACAGGCCTGCCTTACACAGGGACTTGTCTACTCCAGATTGTATTTGGCTCACTTTGTTCATACTAAGGACCTCCTGTGTGCCAGGCTCTGCTCAGTGCTGGGGTGCACGGGAGAAGGATGTAGCCTCTACCCTTGATTGAGCACGTTTTGTGGGCAGACACGTTAACGTTTCACAGTGCAGGAGGATGAGGACTAGAAGTGCAACCCTGGGAGGTTTTGGGCCAGTCCAGACCATGTAGCCCTCCTTTCAGCAAAAGATTATTAAAATGTTAGTATTTCCATTTTTGTTCTGGAGTTTACATAACCTCATGTGTCTAGACTCTTCTTGTTCCTTAGTCCTGAAAATTTTTTCCTGCCTCCCCTTACTGAGTCCACTGTAGTATTAGCTCAAATAGCTTTATTCTTTGCAGTATGATTTAAGTGAATTTATAATCTCAAAGTCACACAAATCAGTTTTATATACCTAGTTAGATAGATTACATTAATAGATCCATATATATTCATGTATTTCCTCACATATTATCTCTATATAATTTATTCCTTAATATTCCCTAATAAATCCTATAAAACTTTCTTTATAGAACTTTGGATAGTGGTAATAATCTCACAAAAGGAATTGGAAACACTTCAAATATAGTATATTTTTCTTAATTAAATATGACAAAACCTACCTCATTCTTACTACAGATATTAAATGAGTATATCCTTCATGCCTTGTGCTGTGTTAATGTGTTTTCCTCCCAAGCAACATATGACTTCTGAGGAAGGTAAGCAAAATGTGTACATATACTTGTGCACTATATATAACGTAAGGCTGAGTGTTAAGTACTATGAAAAAAGTATAGCTAAAGCGTTAGGGGAATTGAGAGAAGGGACAGACCACTTTTACTATGGAAGAGCTAGGAAGACTTTATCAAAGTGGTAGAATGTTGTCTAGATCATTAATTTAACACACTTACTGAGCACTGACCATGGGCTGGGCTCTCTTAAACACAGCTGATATGCCAGCAAATAAATCAGTGAAAATTCCTGCTTTATAATCTTACAGGGCAAGCCAAGTGATATGTAAACAAATACACACTTCAGATGGCAATAAATGCCACAGAGGTAAAAGGGTAAGGAGGAGGGTGAGCCAGGGAAGAGGAGCGTTCACTGTTTCTTGTAGGGTGGTCAGGGAAAGAAACCCTGAGGGAACGTTTAAGCAGATGCCTGGAAGTGAAGGAAATGCCATGTAGATATTTGTATGAAGAACATTCCCGGTAGATTGAAGAGCAGTGGGAGTGGCAAGTGGTTTGAGCAGAGCCAGGAAGCCGCTTAGCTGGAACAGAGCAAGTGGGAGCCTGGTGTGGATGAGCATGGAGGGAGGGAGGGACCAGATGTTGTTGGCCTTGGAAGAACCTGCTTTTAACTCTAGTGAGATGGGAGGAAAGTGGTAGGTGCTGAGTAGAGGCATCCATAATCCTAGCATAGTCTGAAAGGATCTCTCTGGCTGCTGTGTTCAGAATATGCTGTTGGACGGGATGCCCAAAGAAGCAGGGAAATTGTCATTGTAATCCAGGTGGGAAATGGGATGTGATTATTGTAATCATAATCATCCAGGTAGGAGATGCTTGGCTCAGGGTGAGATGGTGGAGGCAGTGAGAAGTGGTTGTGTCCTAGATACATTTAGAAGGTAGTGTGATAGGATTAACTGATGGGGTCAGTTATGATGTGAGAGAAAAAGAGGGATCCAAGATGACTCCAAGATTTGTCACCTCAAGTGGGGAAGGATGGAGTTGACTTTTACTGAGATGACCAGGTTGTGGAGTGGACAATCATGTTTTTAGTCTGTGTCAATTTAAGTTTGAAATACCTGATAGACTTCCAAGTGGAGAATGCATAAAAAGTTGTATGTACCCAACCAGAGTTTAGTCTACAGGGATCCTGAGGAAGGAATGCATTTAAAAAGGTATATATTCTGGTGAAGGGCTTTTGACTTGGAGGGAACAGCTGAGGAAGGACCTTCACTGGCCCCGGAGACTCGGTGATACTTTATGAAGCTATTTTGGAAGTCCAGGTGAGAGTTGACTGTACTGTGATCTAGGGTGTTGGCAGTAGAGATGGAAAGAAAGAGACACTAAATGAGAGGACTTGATAACTAACTGAAAGTGGGGAGAAGGAGAAAACAAAGATGAAAAATGGTTCTTAAGTTTCAAATGTGGATGATCGAAGGGCAGGTAACAACATTAACAACCACAAGAGGGAAAGCAGGTTTGGGGACAAGATCGAGCTTAGCTAAATCAACAATAGCCATGTGTTTTAGTGAGGTATGGTTCACAAAATCCCTTCTAGATATTATTTTAGTTGGTACTTTTACAATTGAAGTGCCTAGGAGATATCCATACAGAAATGTTTATTCAAGTAGCAATTGGAAATGATTCAAAGGAGGAGCTGGTCCTGAGCTGTAGATTTGAGAGTCATTTTCATGGAAGTTATAACTGAATTTCTGAGCTAGGTAACAGCATGTGTGATATGAAAAATGTGATGGCAAAATATTGAGGAAGGCAGAGTTTAGGTGCCCAAGAAGAAGACGTAGAGTTACTTAAATAACTAAAAGTATAGTCAATTACAGTGAAGTAAAATTAGAAGTGTAGTATGGTAGATCTATAGGAGAGAGCGTTTTGGTTACCTTACCTTCAAAAGCTAGCGCTCTCTCTCATTTCGGCCAGTTCCTGAGTACTCAGACCTAACCTTTCTCCTTCCCAGAGACCGTCCTCAGGTCGTCTTCTCCCTTTCTCCTCTGGTATAGTTTCCCAACCCCTGGTGTGTGCGTGTAAACAGCATAAAAGTGCCTGTGTCCAACACCCCACTCTGTTCACTAGTTTCTACTGTAGATTGTGCTCTTCAAGAGCTAAACTTCGCTATATCCTCGGGGAGGTGTTACAAGTTGAATGCATGAAAGCTGTCTTAATTTTTTAAAAAAGGCTAGAGAGGTAGTTATAATAGGCAGTTAGAAACTACCAGTGGTGCTTTGAGAACAAGTCCAGTGCAGTAGTGGGGCAGATCTTATAGAATCTTTGAGAAGCAGCAGCACATTTATTCAGGGTATTGAACTTCAGGAGAAAATATCAGGTAATCATTAAATTATTTAATAAGTGCACAGAAAAGGCAGCCAAATCTCAACAGCTTATCTTTGAGGGAGGTAGAAAAATAGAGATGATTCTAGTGTGACTGATAATTATTTTCTAAAGTAATCCTTTTATGCATTCACGTCTGTAAATATGAACACTAGACTATGTTTTATCAGACTTGTGCAAAGTTAATCTAACCATTTTGTGAAAAATCACACTTAAATTGAGCGCAAGGCTCTTGTTTCTGCATTTTGGAAAAAAAAACACCATTTATCTTTGTAGTGCTACTTCTGTGATACTATCACTGAAGCGTCTGGTTAGTACAGCAGAAATTTAGGTGGAATTTCCAAATATAAGTCCAACCTTCCAGTTTTACCCCTAAGTATGGTCATATGAACTTTGGTAACCATGGGTATTCTTGTTGTAGGAGTAAGTCCATGAGTGATGTCAGCGCAGAGGATGTTCAGAACTTGCGTCAGCTGCGTTACGAGGAGATGCAGAAAATAAAATCACAATTGAAAGAACAAGATCAGAAATGGCAGGATGTGAGTATTCTTTAGGATGGGAGAGGGGAGAGTGTATTAGACTTTGCTTCTCTTAAAAGAAAGTCAGTATCCTTTACAAAGATTTTAAAACTTTTTTGGCCTATTACTGTTGTATATTTTAAAGGCCATTGTAAAAAAAATATAATAAGATGTTTATCTTCTAATAAATAAAGGTGCTTCCTGGTGGTATTGTTAACTTGTTTACTTATTTTGGTGGTTCAATTTGGGGTGTGAATATTAGTTATGCTTAAGATGGGAAAAGACCTTGCCAAAGTTTAGGGATAGAAGAGAGGCAGGGTCTAGCACAGCTCTTGGCATCAATAGGGAGAAAGGAAAAGAGTTCTTAAGAGTTAATTAAGGAGATTTGGAGAGAAATAAGTAGTATGACCCAGAGTAATATTTTGGCTGAAGGAGTCATTATTTAATATGAATCAAAATTAGGTATTTTCATAAGGCTGACATGTATCCAGGTGTTTGTATAGATGTAGACTTGATCTTTAGTTTTGATCCTGAAGAAAAAAGCTTGACTTTTTTTGAATAGATTGTTATAAACGGAAGGAATATAAAGAAACACAATGGATAAACTATTGTACAGAGCAAACCCAAAGGAGTTTAAGGACAACTCTGTGGTAAGAGTTGAGTGGTAACATGAACATAGGGGCCGGATATAGTAAATCTTAATTTTCAAAGGAATTAAAGTCTATGAAATGAAGAAGAAACTCCTGCCTTGGCTAAATTTTTAAATTCTAGTGCTTTTAATTGGGAACTCAATTTAATTGTCAAGAAACAGTAATTCAGTGTCATTTGGTCAAGATACCTGGTGAATTTTTTGGTATGAAAATAAGTATTGAGGGGTTATCCATTAGGTTAATTCAGATGAAAATTCATGTTAGTTATCCTATGGGACTAAATGCACACTCCTTTTGTTCTCTCTGGAAATAGTTTATAGGGTTTCAGGCTGTTTTTAAAGCAGGAGTGGATCTGTGGACTCCCGAAGGGTATAAACCAAACTTACTTTGTATGCCCTGGAGTGAGGTTCAGTTTAGTCTGAGACATTGAATATGCTTCTGTTTGGGCTGGAATGCCACTATCAATTCTTAGCATGGCATTTCTCTATTTTGGAGACAGAGAAGTTTATGTCTTACAGCCCTGGGTGTCAGAGCCAGCCTACATTGCTAGGGACAATTGAAAAGCTGAATTAGATTGTCTTTAGGGTCACCCAGCTAGGTTAGACTTATGTTCCTGGGGATATGGTTGGCTTGTTTCTGCAAGATATTCTTTAATGTCCCAATTTTTATGGACTTAACCCTTTTGAAGTCACATACTTGGGTCTCACCTCCCTGGTAAAGCCTTTCCAAATAAACTCTCTCCTTCCCGAGGAGGAATTGACCATTCTCTCCTTTGGACCCACCACTCTCCCATGCAATTGACCATGCTCTCCTTCAGACCCCCCCACTCTCTCTGTCATGCTTATTACTGAACTTCTACGTGCATGTCTGTCTCTCCCTTCTAGACTCAGAGTTCCTCAAGGAGACCCACATTTTATTCCTCTGTGTATTTACAGTCCCTAGCACTGGGCTGGCCTCAAAGTAGGGCTTGAGTTTGTGCTTGTTAAATGAAAGATGGACTGTGCATCTGTACTTAACCATTACAATCATGTTTCTGTTTCGGTCTTACCAGTGAAAACCGTAACAGCCAGGTTTTGGGAGTGAGATGAAAATGAATTTGACACAGTTCCTGATCCATCTAACCGGCACCTAATTACAAGCATTTAGCATTCTTTGTGAAGTGGGCAAGGAGGCAGGCACTTTCTGGGAAAACAAAAATGGGGTCTATCTTATTAGGTCAGGTTTGCCAGGCAGACACATGAGATAAAGGCTTGGTACAGAAACGCTGGCTATAAAAAGCAAAATTAGGGCACCTTGGCATCAAGTTGAAGTGAACAGTTTCAGTGATGTAATAGGATACTCCAGTGTGCTGTCGCTGCTAGAAAGGGTGTGTAGAAATTCAGGTATGCCCGTGCTGATGTGATTTTCTGTCAGGACCTTGCAAAATGGAAAGATCGTCGAAAAAGTTACACTTCAGATTTGCAGAAGAAAAAAGAAGAGAGGGAAGAAATTGAAAAGCAGGCGCTTGAGAAGTCCGAGAGAACCTCTAAGACGTTTAAGGAAATGCTGCAGGACAGGTAATAAGGCTGAATGCATCTCATGGTTGGAGATGCCATTGTTAGATATTTTTGTGTAAGTATAGTATGACATAAGTGCTCACCAATATTAAACTTTAACCAAATATGTAATAAAATGTTCAGGATTTTGCTCAGGTAGTACTGGAATAGTGACTTAGAGTAACCAAAGAAATGAGTACTTAAAATAGGATATGCATTATTTCTTTTTATGTTGTGCATTCACATGCAGAAGTGGTTGGTGCTGGCTGTATTTGATACAGAAAATATACTACTCTTTACTCTTTTAAAGTGAATTTAGAATGGAATAGTGTAATGAAATCAGCTGTCACTTTTAACTAAATTGTGTAAAACATACTAAAGTTCTTTTTCATGTTTAGTGGTGCAATTCAGATTATATTTTAAAGGAAGTTTATATAAACACGAGTATGTGGGGTTTATTCTTTATATTGCAACATAACAGTATAAAGATCAAATTTAAACTTTCCTATAAGGTAGTTACTATGTGAAACCCTAGGATATTTACAGGTTAGAGAGAGGGCAAATATGCTTTTAGCATAATGTCAAAAGGAAATATGCTGCCAGGTGAAATTAAACAAAGCTCCTTTTGTGCCCTAAAAGCCAAGGAGAAGCACAGTTTCATTCACTTAAACACAATTCAGTTTGCTTTGGAGGTAAGTACTTCTTTCTAAATGGGAGAAATAAGGATGCTTCATGAACTTTTCTGTAGGTATGAATGGTGACTTTTAATCTATAATAATTATCCATGTAAGTTCTGTCAAGCTGTATGAAATAGTATACTTACTTGATCTTAACCAAAGCCAGAGTCTGTTGTAGTGTTTTATTTTATTAAATTATTATAGACTTTATATAGGAATAAAAAAGCTCACAATGATGTCAAGGAATCCACAACTTTGGAATGTTGAAATTGGTTGTCAATTGTATTTATAGCGTTTTAAATATGAGAGAGTTATAAATTTTTGTGAATAATCCCTTATTAAAATATCCTTATTTTGTTATTAAAATCTCTTCACCATAAAAAAATCCCTGTGAAATATTTGAAAGCCTCTTTAGTAAAAAAGTCAAGTTCTTATAACCTTGGTTTTGGCATTAAAAATAAATATATGCTTTATTCTATTAGTGTTGTGTTGATTATTATGTGAAGTCAGTAGTCTTTTTATTCTGAGTCCATTTTATATGTTAATTACTGTCCACCTCTGTGTGTCCAAATGTGTAACTTTGTGATGATGGTGTGTTTCTTTTTGTTAAGGGAATCCCAAAAGGAAAAGTCTACAATCACATTGAGAAGGAGAATGTATTCTTATGATGATGTACTGAATGAAGAAAACCTACCTTCTATACTGACTATGTCAGAAGCAAGTTACCAGAGTGACAGAGTAGAAGAGAAAGGAACAAATTATCCTACAGAAATTCCTAAAGAAGATTCTGCAACTTTTGCAGAAAGAGAGGACGATATAACAGCTGAAATTCAGCTTCCTTCTAAAAGCCTGGAGGAAGAACAACACCCAGTCTCTTTGTCTGCTCAGCGTTCACTGAGTACACAAATGGCGTCGACTCGTGTTTCAGCTTCCCTCCCTAGAAGTTACCAGAAAACTGATACAGCCAGGTTAACATCTGTGGTCACACCGAGACCTTTTGGCTCTCAGTCAAGGGGAATCTCATCACTCCCCAGATCCTACACGGTAAAAAATGTTTCTAGTTCAGTTAGTCTGTTCCGAAGAGCAAAATGTTGGTGGAACTTATGCAGAGGTTGGAGTTATATAAACTGGATATGTAATACGTACATAACTTATATGTAAGCCAATTCTATTTTATGCCAATTTAGATTCAATGGAAATGTAATGCTTAAGATATAGAAATGATGCAGAATGTATTAAACTTTAAATTCTTTGAACGTAGGGTTAACACATTTAAAGAATGAATAAGATATATTATAAGGCATAGCGTTATTTCTTAGTGTCATATTTTTCCAAATATAGCTTTTATGAAGTATTAGGTTGAACAATATGAAGTTGCCAGTGGTTTCTTTTTGACATACAAAACATTAATTTCATATGGTTTAACCTAAACATTTTCAGGTTAATTTTCTGAAAATTGAGAAAATTGCTTTTTCCTGATTTCCCACTTCATGAGAACTTGAAATATTTGAATATAAGTATTAAAGTGTATCTTATCGTTCAAATATATGCATTTCTATATATATATTAGGATTTTGAAGGATAATAGAATATTGATGTTTTATTCCTGAGAATGAAGTGGTACCACATATCTGACAGTGGGTATGTTCATCTGAATTATGTGAAAGGAAACAATGTAGTTTTAAAATTAATGTTCAAATTCCTTTTAGCTCTGCTAATGTACAATCCTAAAACCTAAAATAGAAAGTATAAAAAATTGAGTATTTGGGGTGAGAGAAGCCTACCTACACTAGCCAGGAAACTCCTGACCATTATATTAAGGAAAATATAGACATGTTTCACATATAAAAATTATATGACAGATACCATTAATCTAGTAAAAAGACAATTTATAGACTCAGAGAAATATTACCAAAATATAGATAAAGTATAATATCTCTAAGATATAAAATATTTCTACAAATTGGTAAGGAAAAGATAAACACTAGAAAAATGGATATAGAAAACCAGTGGCCAATTCAAGGGAGAAGGAATTTAAATGGCTGATCACTTAAAGCACACAGAAGCATGTTCTGCTTCATCAGAGCAAGAATGAGGTGTACGACTCTTTACCCATCATATTGATAAATATGTAAAGTGTTGTAGACATCTAGTGCAGCAAGGATGCAGAGAAACAGGCATTCTTATATGTTACCATGGGAGTGTGTTGTTACAATTATTATTTTTTTTTGGAAATTATATACATAAAACTTTTGTTCCAGCAAGCCTATTTTTATAAATCTGTGCTATAAAAACAAAAGTGCCAATCATAAAGATATGTGAGTATTTGTTGCAATATTTTTGAAAGTGGCAGAAAATTTAAACAACTTTAAATGTACATTAAATGAATTAATTGTTGATGTCCATACTATGGCATATTCAGCAATTGAAGGGACTGGTTTAGAGTTCTGTTGACCAGGAGTGATATAAGTGCAAGTTTCAGAAGTCTTTATGTAATATGAATACTTTCGTGAAAACAATTCTCTCCACTACATGTGTATATCTGATGGTGTGAAGGACAAAGACCATACTCCAAACTTTTAGCAATAGTTATTTTATTGTGGGAGCTATGTTAGTTATTTTCATATTTTAAAAATATTAATTTAATAAGTTTTAAAACAGAAATGAAGGTAAGAGTATATCAAGCTTAAAATGTTTTCTTGCTTAGATGGATGATGCTTGGAAGTATAATGGAGATGTCGAAGGCATTAAGAGAACTCAAACCAATTCGGTCAGTACCTCCGCACAACACCTTGAAGTCAGCCAGCTTGCTACGAGCTCATCGAGCCAGAAGGAGGCAGCAGCAGCAGAAGATGTGATGAGGTTGCCCTCTCCTACACCCTCCTTCTCATCTCTTTCCCAAGACCAGGCCGCCACTTCTAAAGCCACACTGACTTCACTATCTGGCCTCGATTTAATGTCTGAATCTGGAGAAGGGGGAAACTCACCCCAAAGAGAGGTCCCAAGATCACAGGTGAGTTTGGATCTTTATCATCCATGGCTCAGACACTTACATATTTCAATCTGGAAGCCTCTAGGCGTTAGAATCTGGGCTGATAATGTGGAAAATGATATTGCGGTTTTTTTTAACAGATCTTGGAGAAAGTAGGTCTCTTCCAACTCTGAGTTTATAGATCAGATAACTCTTGTGGTAAGTGTGTAGAAAGACTTTATGGACCAGTCTTCTTGGGGTTTGGCCGGTGTTTTCTCTATTCCACTTTTCATTGGCTCTTGCCTCATGCTACTCGTGCCCTGTAGTACCAGGTTTCAGGTGTGGGAGTCACTGAAAGGTTTTAGCTGCAGATCTAGCATACATGTGGGTAATAAAAGCCCCTTCCCAGGGGAATTAACTGTCCACAATGAGAAATTGGTGCACATGGTAGGTGCTGGCCTCTGGGGACATGATGTTTCCATTTCTGTCAGCTTAACATTCTAGTGACTTTTTTTTTTTTTTTTTTTTTTTTGAGACAGAGTCTCACTCTGTTGCCCAGGCTGGAGTGCAGTGGTATCATCATAGCTCACTGCAACCTCAAACTCCTGGGCTCAAGTGATCCTCTTTCTTCAGCCTCCCAAGTAACGGGAACTATAGGCACGTGCCACCACACCCAGCTAATTTTTTATTTTTATTTTTTTAGAGACAGGGTCTGGCTATTGCCCAAGCTGGTCTTAAACTCCTGGCCTCAAGTGATCCTCCCACCTTGGCCTCCCAAAGTGCTAGGATTACAGGCATGAGCCACTGTGCCTGGCCTCCAGTGAATTTTAATGCTAATTAATACTTTAGAATGTCTAGAATTTTGGATGGCTCCTTATCTCTTAATGGGAATATTGAGGCTTAGTTGCAATATGATAATTGTTTTTCTTAAAATTTGGAGTCCAAACAAAATATACCATCAGATGAAGAATGACTGGAGGCAATTGTAGTTTTTATTAAAATCCTAATAAATGCCTTTTCAGAGAATTATCAGTTAATAAATGGTATTTTGGCCTACATGTAAAACATACTAAAAGTGTTTGTCTAGCAAACAGAAAGCTTCTCTCTTTTAGAAGAGCCGTTGTTAGGCAATTTGATACCTGTATGAACCCCTTAGCATGGAGGAGTTTTTGTGGTTGTTTGGCTTGTTCTAGAATTCCCTGTTGCCTTGCAAAACATTAATTATATACCTTAACCTGAGTTACACATGAAATAACATTATGTGAAATAATGTAGCATATTTATTTAGTATTATTGGAATTTTATTTGAATAGGAAAAGTTTAAACTGTTTATTCCCTGATTATAAGGAACTCTGTGCTTTAGAAAGTTTGGAAATGCAGGAAAGTATAAATAATAAAAATCACTTGGTAATTCTGTCATTTAGAAATGATTGTTAAGATCTAGGTATATTTCTTTCAGTTTCTTTCAGTCATATTTACAAACATATATCTAAAAACAATTTCTTCAGCTTGATAAGATAATTAGTTGTGAGTTATTGTTACATTTGTAGAAAATTAGAAGTCTATAATAAGCATTATAAGTCTCAGTGGTTGAAACCAATAGTCCATGTTATACTTGGGGAACAAAAGGTACTAGTGGATGAATAATAAAAGCAGAAACAAGTTGTCTTTTCTTTTTATGGACTTGTATGTTTGCCTTCACCTTTTCAAATAACAAATTCAACAAACAGCCTGATTACTGTGTTGCACATTAGGTGTGAGTACCTCCCTCGGGGTGGCAGCTGACTAGTTGCATCCTTGGATTAAGGAAAAGAGGCTAATTGTGGCACATGGGTGTGTCCCAGGTTATTGCAGTTTAGAGGAGCCTAAATTAATGTGGTACTCTTTTAGCTTTCATCATTAATGGATTTATGGTCCTTTGTCACCAAACTGGGAATCATATTCTACCAAGAAAAACTAGGCTTTATGTAAACCATTGGAGCCATTGGAATTCTTCAACATGATATATTTCACATGGTGACTTACCTATCTCTGATGCTTGCTGCGTCCATTTCTGTGCTACTAGGGAAGTCTTACTTCCCTAGTAAGGGAAGCTACTTATACAGTACCACCTTGCCCTTGTTTTTGAGAAGGAGCTCACTGACTTGAAAGAAGGATGCAAATGCATAAAACAGCTGATCAGCAATATGTGTAGGGTATTCTTCAATACTCCTCCAAACTCCCCTTCAAACTCTATAAGTCCAGGTGTGCAGAGAACAGCAAAATCAAAAATAGGGTGTGGCTGAACATCTAGATGTCTTGGTGGCATTCTTCAGGTCATCTTTGTTACCTTTCTTACTTTACTTTTGCTGGTAATGTTCTTTCGTTTCTTCCTCCAGAATTTCCCTTGATGTTATTCCTTTCTATCCTGGCTTCCACTCCCCTAATTCAGGCCCTTTCCCTATCAATGCACATACTTTGTAAATAGTCACAGGTGTTTGTGCGTGCTGCACAAGACCTCTGTCAGGATAACTTGCCTGATGTCAGGCTGGATTCAGTAATCTCTCTGCTCCAGAGTCACCAGTGGCACTGTGTGGCTTGCTGAGTGAATTTTATAGCACTCAGGGAGAACTGCCATCTCTCCTGCCTGGCCCCAGACTCCCTCTGTAGTGCAGTAATAGCTAACATCAGAGTGCTCACCACATACCAGCCAGGCTTCTCTAGGCATTATCTCAGTTGATCCTGAGGCAGCGCTGTGATGTCATCAACAATCCTAATGATGCACTATCATTATTATCCCCATTTTATAACCGGGAAAATTGAGGCATAGAATAGTCATGTTACTTGTCCAAGGCTATACAAGTACTGAATGATGGAGGCAGGATTAGAACCCAGGCAGTGTCACTCAAGATTGCCTGTATTACACTATGCTGTGGGAAAGAGAGATAATCCAACTATGTTAAGATTGCTTACTTTTTCTTGGACACATCATATACTTTCTTGAACAATCATATATATTTGTTCTTATCATTTCCCCCATTTGAAAATGTTAATTTCACACAACTCTGCCTTTTGAATACCTAGCGTTCCTTCAAAGCCCCGGAGGACTGCTTCCTTCATGAATCAAGATATCACCTCCTCCTGGTTGGAATTGAACTTCTCACTCTTGAAAGTTTCACTCCCTGAATTCTTTCTTGTTCCATGTATATATGTGTGTGCCTCGTCCACTGATACTCTTTGTGCCTTCCACAGCCTTTACACATAATTGACACTTAAGTATTGACCAACTTGAATTGCATTCAAGGCCTTGATTACTAAGCTGAAGTATGAACTTGATCCAGCAGGTAATTTAGAGTCCATACTGGTTCTTTAGTAGGGAAATTTTAAGATTGAAAGGTGTTTTAGTCTAAACACTGTGATGTTCCACAGGATTACTTTAGGGAAGCTAATTCTGGAGGTAGAAACTAGTTAGGAGCCTATCACAGAATTTCGATAATAAGGTGGCTTGTGCCATAAAGAAGAAAAAGCATAATGAAGGAAAGAACTTAATATGGCTTTATTTAAATTCTGCCCACAGGAATTTCCTTTCCATCCCCATTGCTGAGCTGGGGGTTTTATTCCTCTCTCTTCCCTTTCCTCCCTTCTCTTGTGGTTTTTGCTTTTTTCCTCTGCCTCCCTGGCCAGTCCAGCCTTCCAGGGCCGTTCTGGGGGTGACCCAAAGCAAGGGGAGTAAATGAGTTTTCCCCAAGTTGGTCTACCTACAGGTTTCTATTTTCTGCCCTTTCAGATCCCTGTGCTCTCAAACCCCATACAGACTCACCTTCCAGAGCCTCTGCTCCAGATTTTTAAAAGCAGTGTGCCAAAGTGGGGTGATACATATGGAAGGAAGGAAGCTTTTTTCATGTCCATTTCGTGATCCTAACCCCGTTTTAAGTTCCCCTTTCAGTAGTACCCAGGGCTTACCTTACCATGGTTTCATACTGTGCATTTTGCTTGCCTGTCACTAAACCCTAATCTCCATGAGGGCGGGAAGCAAGCCTATCTTAGCACAGTGCCTGGATCTGAAAATATTCGCTGAATGCTGACTGAGTTTTCTTGGCTTTAGAGCTAAGTATGTGAGCATTAAATAGGATTTTCTTTAGTTGATCTGGGAACTGCTTAACCAGCAAGTGTATTATATTTAACGTGTTTCCATGAGAAAAAGAAGGCAATTACTGGGCATCAATCATGTGTGCCTTGGCACACCTTTAAATGTTTCATTTAATCTTTCCAGTAACTTTGCAAAATAGGTGGTATTATCCCCATTTTTACCAGTAACGTTCTTGGTATTTTGAAGTTATGTTAACCTACCCCAGGCTGGTGAAATGCTTACATCACAGCTGCAATTTCTCTGACGCTATATATTTTTTGAACTAGGATGTGCTCAAATTTGAGGACTGCCTTATGTATAGCCAAGACACCACATGTTGACTTATTTGAACTTTGCTGTGTTTTTAGAATTTTAGAGCCAGTAGGGACTGAAATATCTTCTGGACCATAAAAATAAAAATCTGAAACTTATCAGAACTGAAATGTAGAGTTTGGAATCTACCAAGTAGGCAGTAAGGAGCTACCAACTCCTTTTAAAAGAGGGTGTGATATAATAATCAGCATGTTCTGTAACTATAGTTCTGGCAGCTTTGTGCAAAATGGACAAAAAAGGGCTGGAGGCAGGAGACCCAAGTAGGAGATGACCACAGGCATTTAGGGAACATTGTGGCCTGAACTAAGATGAAAACCTGAGGGAGGATGGAAAGAATGGGGTGATTCAGGGTGGATTTATGGATTGTAGACACAGTAGCACTTTGCTAAATGTATGTGTGTGTGCTGGAGAGTAGGAGTATAGAGATTGCTGTGTGGAATTGGAGTAGGGAGCAGTGGGGAGGAAGGAGAAAGACCCAGAAAGAAGCTGGTGTTTCTAACTTGAGCAACTTGTTAGCTAAGTGATGCAATTAACCAAGATGTGAAAAACAAGAGGTGGAAGAACAGGTTTGGGGAGAAAGATAATGAATTTAATTTTGGAATTGGACTCACCTTGAAGATGTGGCAGTGAATGAGGTTACTCAGGAAAGCATGTAGTCAAAAAGGTGGGAGACTGACTACGGAACAACAACAAAATGAAAATAGAAGAGAAAGAGGAGGAACATGCTAATGAAACTGAGCAGTTGCCAGAGAGATGAGAGGAAAGACAAGAGAAATTGGGATAGTGGGTGATCTCAGAAGTTCTCAAGAGCAAGAATAGTTGGCAATGCCTAGCAGGATGAAGATGGATTTGGAAGTTAGAGGATAAGCTTGGGATGGGATGTGTAAAAGGGTAGGGGTGAGAATGCCACCTGCCTTGGGATTGAGGATTGAGTGGGATGGAGGATGGAGAAAGATTTAGATACATCTTTAGTGGAGGAAGGTAGCTAGTATCAGAGCAGGGCCATGATTTGAGGGCTACTCACTTCATGTTCTCATCCCAATAAGACCCTGAAAGAAAGACACTAAAGAACCATATGTACATAAATTCAAAGATGATGTATTTCCTCTGTTTCTCCTGATTTTACGGTCCAAATATACTTTTAGTGTTAATTTTATAAACCAAGTAGGCTTTCTTTAACTCAACACATTTGTCTAATTGAAAAAGTTTGAGGAGAATAGCAGAGTCTTGTAGTTCTGTTTCATCAGTCTGACAGTCGGGGAAGCAATCTGAGCTCTCGGTGTGTACTCCTGTTCAAGTTGTACCTCATTCGAGGGAAATTTTTATTTTAAATGCTGAGATGTTGATAGATCACTATATTTTATCTTTTCTGTCATGGACAACCGAAACCTCTTGGATAGTTCATTATCAGTCATCAGGAATCTAGGTGTCCCCCGATAAGTTATATTCCTGTTCCATCCAGTTCCAGGGTAATTCTCTCATTACCATGTTCTAAAGCTCTGATCTTTTGCAGAATACTCACTTGGCAGAGAAAGATCAGGAAGTAGAAATCCTATCTGAAGTCATTGTTGAACAGTTTATGTTTGAATATAATTATAGATATGTTCCCCTGCAAGAAGCCTCAGGGATAATCTAATATAAGCACCCAGGATTCCCCAGAGATGCTTCAAGTGCTGCCGTAAGGGGAAGGCCACACCCGCGGGGCTCTGGGACTCTTACCTTGAAACTACAGCCACCCACTTTAATCCTTTCTATATATTGGTTTAAGGGAGAGGTGGTCTACGTAAGACTTTCATCTTTAAGTAGGTTATTTAAAACCAAAACTGAAAACCAGTGTCTTCATGAGAGAGAAGGCTCTACCAACCTCAGTGACATGCCAGAGGTCACCTGGTTATTACAGAAATGAACTTGTAAGTGCCCGGATGATCTATTCCTCTGTGCCTGTGCATCGTCCCAAAGACTGACACAACAGTCTGCCAGCCTATAGCCACCGTGAGCCTGTCTTCCCTGTTAGCTGTCAGAGAGGTGGTTATCTGCCATTTTATTTAGTATGTTCAGATAGAGAATTATTTCTGAAGTAAGAACAGCTCTTTGTGGGACAATTCTTCTGGTCTAGTATAATTGTGAGACTCTTTCCTCTATAGCTTAAGCTTATTTTCTTTTCTATTATATTAGTAGAAAAGGATAATGTTCACTTACCATCTCCCACAAAGTATTCTTTATGTAGTTTGAGACTTTTTTTTAAACTACATCCTGTCTTTTATTCTTCAAGCTAAAGAGCCATCAGTATTTTGAATCTCTAACCCATCATTTGTCTCTCTTCCTTATATAGCAATAGATTTTTTAACTTTAATTGGCTTTAAGTCATTTTTTTTTTTTCGTTTTGCATGAGAATGGTGAGGATGACCACTTATTTTCATTGAGTCATCTCTAATTTAAGTATATGGTGGTTTGGCTATGGAATAGAACTAACCAGTAATTTTTTCTGTTCTGAGCAGAGTTTTATTTTTCAGATTGCTGCTCATCAGGTGATTATTAACCAGTGTTATGACTATATCTGGATTCCCACATTTAAACTGCTTTGCAAAGGGTTTATTTCTGAAAACTTTTCTATATTATTAGCTACAGCTTTTTTAATTGCTTAAAAAATCCCATACCCACTGAAGAGTCAATAATTATTTCTTGAGAATAAGGATTATGCCTAATTCATCATTATTTCCCAAAGTGCTAAGTATTATGTCTTATGAAAAATAAATAATAAATATATGCTGGACAAATCAATACGTAAATAGCATTATAACATTTAACTTCTGCGTGTGTATCCATATAGCATAGCAAGTTCTTGATCCTTTATTTATCAGTGCCTTCCTTTGCTTGTCTTCCAATTCTTGTCTACTGTCTTAGTCCAGTTAGTGTTGCTATAACAGAATATCTGAGGCTGGGTCATTTATAAAGAGAAGAGGTTTATTTGGCTACATGATTCTGGTGACTGGAAAGTCCAAGAGCATGGCACTGGCATCTGCTCAGCATCTGCTGAGGGCTGTGTGCTGCCTCAAAACATGGTGGAGATGCAGAAGGGCGAGTGTTGTGTGCAAAGACACCCAACACAAAAGGCAACCTTGCTTTATAACAACCCACTCTTGTGGTAACTTATCCATTCCTGCTAGAGGGAGAACTTACTTTCCAGAGACTGCATTAACCCCTTCATAAAGGCAGACCTCTTAAAGGTACCACCTCCCAACGCTGCCATATTGGCATTTAAATTTTAACATGAGTTTTGTGGGGGACAAACCACAGTATGTACTATCCCAGTTTTTCTCAGAATATTGTCATTTGGATTTTAAACTTGTCTTATGATTAGAAAAGCTTAGAAAGCTTTCTGGATTTCCCAGTCGGCCCTGGGTTTGAGTTTAACTGCCAAATTAAAATGGAGAAATTGGTAAGTCTTTTTCTGGAAAGTAAAGTAGCTTTAGAAAGAAGTTTGTTTTTTTTTCCCCTCCTCCCAAACAGGTAGGTCTAAGTTTTTTATTAGGAAGCAAAGAACTAAAATGCTAGCCTACTAAACTCATTATATTAAAATCTATATTTGTTGTTTACTCAAAACGGAACAAAATGTATAAATTATGAAAGATAAATAAGATTTTCACAGAGATAGTATGATGTAAAACTTGAAACATTTGGTCTGGAAAATGGTTTAAGAAAGTCCTGATGGAGATGGAAATACAGTCTGCCTTTTGTCCAAGAAACTATTGTTCTTGGGCTTATGGGCTGAAGTTACTTCAAGAAAGTCATGTTTGATGACAAAGGACAATTAATGATGAAAGCTGAAAAGAGTACCATGTTAATTTAGGCTCCTCTAAACTGCAATAACCTGGGACACACCCATGTGCCACACTTAGCCTCTTTTCCTTAATCCAAGGGTGCAGCTAGTCAGCTGCCACCCTGAGAGAGGTACGCACACCTAATGTGCAACACAGTAATCGGGCCCTTTGTTGAATTTGCTATTTGAAAAGGTGAAGGCAAACATACAAATCCATAAAAAGAGAAGACAGCTTGCTTCTGCAAGCTGATAAGATTGATAAGATAATTAGTTGTGAGTTATTGTTACATTTTTAGAAAATTGGAAATCTATAATTAGCATTATAAATCTCAATGGTTGAGACCAATAGCCCATGTTATACTTGGGGAACAAAAGGTACTAGTGGATGAATAATAAAAGCAGAATGTCTCAATAGGGACCTTCTTGGCATCTTAGTGATTAGTTCCTTGTGGGTGACATAGTTCTGCATTTTGCAGCATGTGTAGCAGCTAAGCCTTTGCCATTGGAGCCTCATGTGGCATTTGGTCAAGCAAAAATACCCTGTCAAACTTCAGATGCACACTAGGGGGGTGGCACCAGTCCTAGATGGATGCTACTGGTAGTGAAATGATGTCTATGAACCACTTGAAATTATTCAGCTAAATATCTTAACTGTTGGAGCTAGTTTTTTAAAAGTATGTTGGCATTTTAAAATAAATGATTTAAATTGCTTCATTCCTAGGCAATGGTTTGTAAATTAGGCCCAATTGTACGGTGGGCGAAAGCCTAAGCTTTATCAATGGCCAATTGATTTGTAATATTAATGTGAAGAAAAACACGTGTTGGCGATAAGATTTCCCTTATTTTAGCAGGAAAAAAACAGTAAACTTGGTAAACTTGGTAAATTTACATAAGTGCAAATTTTACCAAATCCAAGGAAGAAAGAATGAAGCTTCTGGTGTATCGTGAAATAATGTAAATGTACCTTGCATTCAACCTCCCTTCTTTCATGGGTAGGCTTTCCTCCGTGTGGGTGCCAGGGACACCTGACACCAGCGTTTCATGTTTTGTTTTCAGGATCAGTTTAGTGATATGAGAATCAGCATAAACCAGACGCCTGGGAACAGTCTTGACTTTGGATTTACAGTAGAATGGACTTTTTCTGGCATCTTCGTAGCATCCATTGAAGCAGGTAAATCATAGATTTAACTCTACTGAAGTTTCTTCTCCTTTTTAGTCCTATGTTGTGAGGTGGGGAAAAATCCACGGAAATTAGTCTATTTGTTATAGGAGGAGAAAACATGTGAAAAATGCAGTAGCAAAGCAAGGAAGTGCATCTTCTTTCCTGAGACTGTTAATTGGGGTTACAAATTACATATTATTTATTCTCCTTGCCTAATTAATTTTAGTTTTGAAGAATCTTAATTTTGTGACTTTACAGATTTTGTCAAAATTTTGGACTTTATATTTGGAAATGCCAACAAACAGTAGCAAATCTTAGTGGAAAATTCAGAAGGAACTTTCCACGATCAGCCATGTTTTATGGTGAAATACCTGTTGCCTTTAGAATCCTTCAGGATGCTTTGGGACTTTTGCAAAAGGATTACCCTTCCCCCACCCAGGATTGTACCAAGTCAAGCTCAGGAACTCTGCAAAATGTTACAGGGCCTAAAATTAAAATTAAAACTATTGTATTCAAGAGGAGGTCCTTTTATATAGAAGATATTTTGGCTATATAAAATTGTTAACACCAGTTCTTTTAAATTTCAAGACTGCTTTAATTAGATAGATAATGGTTTTTTAGCTAGAGAGTAATTTTAAGCAGTTTTAAATAGTCATTTTTTTCTTCTGGTCCATTCCAGAATGCATCTGATTTGGAAGCTCAAGTATAATACATTTCATATTTTTAATTTAAAAGTAACTTGAATTTTTCTTTGTCCTTAGGAGATTAATAAAGAAATCTTATTGAATAGATGAGTTTATCATCTCTCCTTTAAATGTTAACGAAGATACATACTGTAGAATTTTTTTTTTAAATGCTTTTAGTGCTTTGGATGTGGTAGATACCCAGCTATTTGATAACTTTGAAAAATTTAGTGACTCTTCTCCAGGTGAAATAAAGGGAAACAGTAATTCAAGATTAAGTCCTTTTTCCTTAACTTAAAGAAGCAGCGACCAGTAGAACTTGTGGATTTTTTTCAATTGGTTGTTTCATTTACTTTGCATTATTTAGGTAGCCCAGCAGAATTTTCTCAGCTCCAGGTAGATGATGAAATTATTGCTGTTAACAACACCAAGTTTTCATATAAGGATAAGAAAGAGTGGGAGGAAACCATGGCTAAAGCTCAAGAAACTGGAAACTTAGTAATGGACATCAGGCGCTATGGAAAGTCTGGTGAGTGAGTTTTACCACCGTGTCTGGCGTTCTAAATTGGGAACTGGTCTTCGGCAAGTGGTTGTAACAGTTTGCTTCAATAACTGTTTTATCTTTTCATTTTACTTATTTTTTGGCTTCAAAGGTATTTTGTATTAATGTGACAAATCTTGAATGATACTTCATTGAATATGCTGTCTGAACTTTTCACTAGCAAATTTACTGAATTCTACAGTATTTCTGATTTATATACTGATTTATGAATACACATATCAACTGAAGGCAAATATATCTGTGTTCAGGTGTCATGTATGCTAAAGTTGAGTATTAAGAATTACACTATGATTTAACTTTCTCTGCAGCATCATAACCATACTGGTAGAGAGAGCATGGCAGGTCATATTCCTGTTGTTCATTCTCAGAGAACTTTGAATATTCCATTATTGTGTTTCTTGGTTATTGAGATTAGATGGGAAAGGGCATTAAGCCTCTCTAGACCTACCAACTTATGATATCAAAGTATAATATCTAGTCCTGGATTATGGAAAGATTCAGCAAATTTGCTAGTGTTTTCATTATTAATGTGATTTAACCCTTGTGTTTTGGGAAGGTGGTCTGTTGGTAAAAGCCCTAAATTCTTCATTTCTTTCACATACTACCTGATTTGTTTGTCTTGTACATGTGCACTTTGTATATGTGCAATCAGTAATTTTTATTCTTTCCACTTCAACATTTATGTGTACTCATTACTCCATCTTCATGTGCCAATCAGACTGGGGCAAAGACCTACCTTCCCTGCCATTTACACAGCATAAAACTCTCAATCTCACCAGTATGGCTACCAAAATTATAGGTTCACCTGAAACAAAGTGGATTGATGCAACTTCTGGAATTTACAACTCAGACAAATCTTCAGATCTGTCTATGATGACTGATTTCTCTGTAAACCTTCAGAGTTCTGTAAGTATTTTGAGAATCCAGGAATACTTGTATAGAGCACAACAGCTGTAGGAATTGTATGTGGGGAAAAGAATTTATTTGAACAATTTTGATACTGCTTTAAAAACAAATAATTGAGTAAGGTAACTTGTAATAAAGAGATACAGTAAAATATATTTTTGAAAACCATAAGGCATTACTCATTAATAGAGTAGTTATGAATTATATGATGGTAAAGTTAAAAGATTCCATAATGTTGTTTTGCAGTTGTTTCTCACCAATCTTTCATCATTATGCCCATCTCTCAGATCTTTGTGAATGTGAAGTAGCAATTATATAAAATTATACACTATAACTCCTCCATGCTTTCTTTAGTCTTACTGGCAAATGTTAATAAATACAGTAATTGTGTGCAATATAAAACTTCATAAAGCATTTTTTGTTTTTGTATAGGTAAATTTGGGTAGACTTACATTATGTGGTTGAGATATAATCCATTCCATTTATTGGTTCAAAAACATGTAGACATTTTTCTAAGTGTCAAGCATTACTTTTTCATACAGGTTTTAAAAAAATGTACCTATTTATGATCTGAATTGTTCATTTAATTTAATAATTATATTTAAATTTCAAATAAGTATTGTACATTTATATTTACTCCTTAGGTTGTATTATTATTACCCTAAAGTACCTCCTTTTATTTAATAAGGAGATCTTGCTACATTGTGTAAGAAAGGTTTAAATGTTGGCGAATCCTATCTGATTATTTTGCTTACTCATAAATATGAGCCAAATAGATTAATGATTATTTGGCTGATCCGGTTTCTTGGGAAGTTAATGATTGATTATACTTAAAGCCATCCATGCCTGTAGCTGGTCATTAATCCTTCCACAAATATTGAAGAATAATAAAAAAAATTAAGTTTCTACTACGTGTAAAAAGGCTGTAAGGAATGCATCAATATCCTGAAAAACTCATCTTGTTAAAATACATTTTCACTAATGAGAAATGCATTATTTAAGCCCAAAGTCCAACTGGAGAGAATATTAACTAGCATTTTTATTCTTTCCAGAATACTGAATCCAAAGAAATCAATGGAATTCATGATGAAAGTAACACTTTTGACTCAAAAGGTAATTATCACCATTATAACTTATAGCAAAAGTCATAGCATTGCACTCACGTTCTGCTATTATAAAAATTAATATCTGTGAGTGAAAGAAAAACCGATCCCACTGCAAGTTGAAACTAAAAGGTTAGCACACAGATCCAATTGCAGCCAGGTGGAAGGGGGTTCAGTTCCACCGTTGAATAGTTCAGGGACTGCAAACAAAGCTTTGGCAGCATGGTCTGGAGCCTTGAGTGCCTGTGTGCCTAAGCCAAATAAGAAAGACTGGTTTTCCCGAGGCCATCAGCTTTCTTGCTGTGGTATGCTGGCAAAGGGAATGTTAGTTAAATAAAAAACGATGAATGAAGTTTCCTTTTCCTCTTTGTTGTAAAAGGGACAAGCTTGGAAGCAGCTAGTCTTAATAGGAAAATTCCAGTGATAATAAACAGTTGTTAGCAGACATACTCATTTATAATGAAAAAGAAGCAAAGTACCTGGAAAGATTTTGGAGTTATCCCTTTCTTCTGCCCATCCAGAAATAATTTAGCTATACACACTGTGTGCTATTCTTTGGGTATACAAAATAAATAAGATCTGGTCCACATAGGCAGAGAGAGACACCCAAAGATGATGAAACTTCTTTTACCATGAAACTAGACTGCCAAGAATGGGGCTGGGTTTTCACAGTGCTTTGGTCACTTTAAATCTGCATTTGCCAGTTTATAATAATACATTGTTAAAGCCAACCTAAGTTTACAAATTTCTCTTCCCTCATTGATTGTATTTCATTTCTTATAGTTAGAAGTGACTGTGTATTGTTTTTTATTTTATTTTAAGTTGCATTATCATAGGAGTTTTTTTTAAGCAAGCATTACTTATTTTTCTTCATGATGTTATATGTAAGGCATTTGGGTCCTGTTCTGCCAGTGGCCCAGGCAGAGCCAACTGATAAGACATCTAACTCTTTAATGACTGTGAGACCATATTCAGGCCCTGCCATTTGAAATTTTTGTTTAGATAAGTAAGGACCAACTAGTATCAAGTAATAATCATACTTAAAATTTTATGCTGTAGTTGTGTGACAGACCTGTGGGAGAAGTCAGAATATGTTTTTCTTTCTGAACTCCATTTGCTTTACTTAAAGGTAGTAGAAGATCTTGAAATGTGGATCGAAGTATCCTGGTTAGAAGAGTGTTTTAATTTTAGCATTTGTTTTTAATTGATCTTTCTTTGAGTATCGTTCATTTTGTTGTCTTCTTCCCCATTACTTTTCAGTTCTTATTCGTCAGTGTTGTGAAAACTCTTTATTATAGACAATTTTCCTTGTACTAGACAAGATTATGGATTGGTTAACCTAAGCAGAAAGTGTTAACTTCCGTTTCCCTAAAGCTGTGTGATCTAGCACGGAAGATGGTACTTGGCTTTTATAGCTGTGAAACTATGATGCTATCTGCTAAAATTTATTAATAAAAATATTTATCCCTTTAACTAATTTGAATGTAGTATAGACTACTAAAAATATGTGTCTGTGTGCCTCAAAATAATCCATATCTTCTATGGCTATCAATTTTGTCATCTTTTACAATAATATTGCTATAGATTGGAAAAGAGTATCAAGTATCATTTAATTTACCAGTGGTGAGAAGTTACAATGAATGACATGTTGTTTATTGGTTTTTTTGTTTTCAACTAGCATCTGAACCCATTTCTTTGAAAAACTTAAAAAGGCGATCACAATTTTTTGAACAAGGTAAACCACGAAGCTAACAGTTCATGCACTTTCATGGAATTGTTCTCACTCTCCACTCTTCCTCATGGTCTGTAGCGCTGGGCACGGAGCGTCTTCAGCTGGGCTCTCATTATGACCAAGTGACATAACCATTTCCATTCTTTCCCTAGGGTCATCAGGCTTTTCTTACAGTTCATGGGTCTACCTCTGTGGTAATGGGTCTTTGTGTGTCCTTTGTATACCACTAAAAGTTTTTTTTTTTTAAACTTTGTTAAAAAAAAAAAAAACAAAACTGAGATGCTGTTAAACACACACTTCTTTCCACTGGGTAACAGTAAGAAATGAGGAATTTCGTTTAAGCCTCACTGCTTCCTGCAAATTGTATAATAAATGTTAGATTACACCAACATATACAATTGGCCAACTTTTAAAAACTCTGACCTGTTTTTGATTTTGGAAAAATGCACTTAATAAAGAAGAGAGTTATTTATTGCTATTGGGATGGTGGTTTTGGAATGTTGATTTGACTGAAGTAAATTCAAAGCAAATAAATTTTGGTTGCATCTGAGAACAGGTGCATTTTGGGATTCTCTGTGTTGGTGTAGTTGGGCAGGGCTGCCTCACGATGTGCTGTGCATGTGGCATTCTCTTCCCTTTTACGTTTGCCTCGTGTTCTGTCTTGTGAATGCTGTTTAAGCTCTGTGTTTTGCTATGAAGAACTTAAAAGTAATATCTAACATTTGAGATGCAATGGTCAAATGAGATTGTGTTGTTGCTGTCTAAAATGTTATTGTTTTTTCCTTTTAAGATTATTGAAACATTTATGAATTTGCCTTATAACACAATACTTACTGGGTTTGTGTATTTTGTGTTAATCACCTAGAACTCTTCCTTTGGTGGGTTAAGATCTCTTTTTGACAATAAACAGAAATAGCTTACCAGCTATGCATGCATGTCTGTTGTGTCAGTATCCTTAGTGTTTTTGATTCATGCTTTTTATTAAACTCCTGTTTTTCTATGGCTATTGAATTCAAACAGTATGATACTCCTAGCTCAGATTGGCTAAAATACAACAAATCCTTTCTTTCTCTATCCTAATTTTCTCTCACTTTTCTTCAACAGGCTATTTTAGGGAAGAATATTTCTCTAAATTTAAAAGCAATTTTCTTAAAAAAATGATATAAGTGAATAATTTATTTGACAGATGAAATTTCAAGAAAATTAAAAAATACTGTATGATAGTATATTTTCTGAAACTTTTTTACATAACTATTGTACTATGTACAGACACACACACTTATGTAGGTCCCTAAGAATAAAAAGAGTAAGACTGGGCCAGGCGCGGTGGCTCATGCCTATAATCATAGCACTCTGGGAGGCTGAGGTGGGAGGATTGCTTGAGACCAGCCTAAGCAAGAGTAAGACCCAGCCTCTACAAAAAAATAGAAAAATTAGCCAGGCATGGTGATGCGTGCCTGTAGTCCCAGTTATGTGGGAGGCTGAGCCCAGGAGTTTGAGGTTGCAGTGAGCCACTTCTCTAGCCCAGGTGACAGAGTAACCCTGTCTCAAAAAAAATAAAAATAAAATAAAACTATCCTCATGAATTTACACATGAAGTTGGAATACTTGTGTTTCCAATAATAGGAGAAGAAAGGAAAATGTTTCTTGAACATATTTGTTGAAGTGTCTTGTTTATGAAAGGTAGCTGAATAATAAGAAAACTTAAAAAAAAAAAGTGACTTGCAGCTGTCACGTTGTAATTGAATAGTGACAAGTAAAACATTGAATTTGATAGATGTTGTAATAATTGAGCTTTTTTATTTTCCTATGAGGCCAAACTATGAGATACTGCTGTTTATTAATAAAAGAACCCTGAAACCTCTTCAGAAATATTCACTGATCCAGCTCTAATACCTAGAGCTAGGGTTTATTTTTAGCATCCATGGTATATCTTCTTTTTGTTGACTTTGAATTTGGAAGATGAGTAACAGATGGAACTGAGGAGAAAAAAGAATTTACTGACTATTGTTCAAAAAAAAATTCTCACTTAGTATACTGGCATAGAGACAGCTTAATGATAAAACTTTCTGAAAGGAATTATTTCATAGAAATGAAAATACTTATGTTTGTGTTTTTTTTTTTTTTTAATACAGGAAGCTCTGATTCTGTGGCTCCTGATGTAAGTAGTATTCATTTGTAGTTTGGAATAAACAAGGTGAACTTGGTGGGACTGAATTAGTACATTGTAGCATCGCTTACCATTATTTTAAGTTGCATAAGGGTTTATTGGATCATAATCCTTCCAAGTTGAACAGACTTACTGTGAAGTATAAAGCCACATCTTCCTTGGTGTAGTTTATACGAAGTGGGAGGTACATAATGATTTGTATGTGCAGAGGTGGTTCAGTAGTTGTGACTGAATGATGTTGTGTTGTTCTGTGTTTGCGCCTCCTCTCTGACAACGGGTCAGCTTCCAGTTCCAGCCCTCAGTGCCCCGAGTCGCTGGGCATGGGATCCAGAGGAGGAGCGGAAGCGGCAAGAGCGGTGGCAGAAGGAGCAGGACCGCCTGCTGCAGGTAGCACCGGGTGGCCTGGGCCAGGAGGAACTAGGCTGGCTTTCCTGGCTTTTCTCTGGTCTGTGTCAACCAGGGTTGAGAAGCTCATTTAAAAAAACAACAAAACAAAAAATACTGACAGTCTTATAACGAATCTTCTTGTATGTAGCACATTTTCTATTAAACACTTACTTTTCCATTTTGAAGATTTCTAGAGTCATCCTTTTAAAAACATTATTCACCCTTGTGTATGTTTTTGAAGAGTACAAAGGGCACCCACTTAGGGTGAGAGGCACACAGACTTTGTGATGACTTAGTTCCCATAAACTATTTACTAGTCCATTGCAAAATAATTCAATCCGCCTTATAGTTTGCTAGGGGCTTTAATGCATTACTGCCACGGTCAAGGGTATTTTGAGAGTCTAACCTTTCCTAACATCTGCATTTTAATTTAATACAAGCTTTTTTCCTACATTAGAGACTAAAATTTGATGGTAAAATGAAAATAAAATTACTGTCTTTAAAGGTTGAGGTGAAGGTTGAAAGATAGCTAAAGTGTCGATGAAAAAGATTCTGCTTACTATAAACATTTAATCTATGGATTAATTAACATGCCATATTTTCTTATAGGAAAAATATCAACGTGAGCAGGAGAAACTGAGGGAAGAGTGGCAAAGGGCCAAACAGGAGGCCGAGAGAGAGAATTCCAAGTATTTGGACGAGGTAGCGCTGGGACACGCCTCCTTACTTCCCTCCCTTCTCTTTACCTTGTTGCTAGAATTAGCCTAGAGGCAGGAGACGCCTCATTTCCCTCCACTTTTGGCCACATATTCACCTATGTAGCTCTTTGAAAAATACAGTGAGGTCTGCTTTACTCGATTTTTGCTTTGATGTTTCCACCTTTCTCCTATTTTTTCTAGTGCACATTAAAGAATTATATTAATAGAGCATAAGTGCATCTTCTTCCTCTTCTAAGTTACATCTTGGTCACTCATGCATGGCTTTTTTCTTAATAATAATAAAACGCTTATTTTTCTGAATGGTGTTCTGGGCCAACTATGATTAGTATTACCTAAAACTTGAATATGTGTTTCTAGATGAAATTATAGAAATGTACAGATTCAGATGGATTTCTTTTTTCACTGGTCACCTAGGAACTGATGGTCCTGAACTCAAACCGCATTTCTCTGACCACACGGGAGCCCGCTCTTGCCACCTGGGAGGCCACCTGGAGTGAAGGGTCCAAGTCCTCCGACAGGGAGGGGACCCGAGCAGGAGAGGAGACGAGAGAGCACCAAGAGGAAGTTGCTCCTGGGGACCAAATAAAGAAGCTGCAGGAACAACGCACTGTGGAGAGGGAGCAGGAACTGAAGCAGCAACGGCAGCAGGAAGAGCAGGAGGAGTGGCTTCGGGCCCAGGCCGAGGAGCAGAAGCGCCAGGCGGAAGAGCTGAAGCGCGGGGCAGAAGAGCAGAAGCGACAGACAGAAAGGGAGAGGGAAACGTCTGTCAGAATATACCAGTACAGGAGGTCTGTTCCCGTAGTCGGAGAGCACAGGGATTTTAGATTGGCCTTGCCCAGCCATATCCACCCCTCATTTCAAAGGCTCTTCCTGCTCCGTATCACCCATTCTCTACACAAGTGAACACAGTCAGCCCAGTGGAACCTTTAAATCCTTACTATCCTGTCACCTTATTTCCCTGCCCCAAACTCTAAGTGCTTCCTGTCACATCATAACACCATCCAGTGTCCTCACCATGGCCCAGAAGGCTGGCATGAACCAGACCGGGGCCCTCTCATCTGCCTTGTGCCGCCCACCACTCTTCCCCTCACTCTGTTCCAGCCACACCAGCCTCCTTTTTCTTTCTTGAAAATGCCCAACTTTTTCTGCCCTTGGACTTTGACATTTTCTAGTCTCTCTGTTTGGAGAAGTCACCCATCACATTAGTATTTGTTTGTCTGGCTCTCTCATTTTCTTCTAGTCTCTGCTCAAGCATCACCTTAGACTTTGTAGAATATCTGATCTAAACTACATGCCTCTTCTCCACACTTTCTCTCTGTATATGCTGACCCTGTTTAATATTATGCATTTTGTCTGTTGGCCACCTGCCTCGGTAAGATATAAGCTCAATGAGGCCAGTAAATTTGTTTCGTTTACTTCTGTAGCCTGGTCTTAGAGCAGTACTAGAACACGGTGAGCACTTAGCATATACTTGTGGAATGAATGGGCGAATGAAAACATTGGAAATGCCTATTTGCAGGAGTGGGTCTGTTTTCTGCAGTGATTAGTTGAAATACCTTTGTATGTTTAGTTTTTAACCCAGATACCGTTTGCATAAAGAGACTTGAATAACGTTATTTTGGTATCCTTATCTTAAACTCAAAGAAGCCCTTAAAGTCTAATATTTTTGACTATAAATTTTTTCATCTAATTTGTAGGCCTATTGATTCCTATGATATACCAAAGGAGGAGGAAGAATCTTCAGGTTTGCTTCCTAGTGACAGGTGTGTAGAGCATTTCATTGTAATTTACTTGATGGTAATTGGGCTTCAGATGAACTTTCCAGATGATTTGTAGAATTACTTTAGGCCTTTGTCATTTGTGGGATATGAAGAGAATTTGCTGGTTGATCTTTGTACAGTTAGCTTTTGTTGCGTGACCAACTACTCCCAAACTTAGTGACTTAACTCATGATTTTGTGGGTCAGCATTGTGGGCTGAGCTCAATTGGGTAGTCCTTTCAGTTGACTGGGCCCACGTGTGCATCTGTTATTAGTTACCTGGGCAGCTCTGCTTTTGAAGGTTGGTTGTCCACTGGAGCAAGAAGAACAACTGGGTCACGTGTCTGTCAACATTCCATAGGCCAGTGGGGTCTTATATAGGGCAAGGAAAAGAGAATTAAAGAGAGGAAGCCTGCAAGGCATCTTGAGGTCTAAGTTATTATCTGAAGTAATGTCACAGGCCAGCTCAAGTTCATGGAGAAGAGATTTCTGCCTCTTTATGGGAGGAGTCACATTGCAAGGGGAATGCACACCAATTGGGGAAGAACTGTGTCCCTATTTTGTAATTCAGTGCAACCTTTATTTTAAAAAGATTATGAGCAGTCACTTAAGATTATCCTCAAAAGGGTTACATATGGACAGATGAGATGAGAATGATAACCTTTCTCTTAGGCAGTTTGGTTAGAACGACTGGTCACTTTTGGAGAATGAAGATAAGATTTCAGATATCTGAAAAGTTATACATGTCTTAAAATTTTCTAAAACATTGTTTTAATGTTTCAAAGTAATTTATAAAATGCTTTGCAGTTTTGAAATCAATAAGGACTTCTAAACAGAGTCTGTCTATAAATATCCAGTGTAGAGCCATTAACTTGTATTTTCAGAGTTGAAAATTTTCCTTTAGGAAGTTTGTCTTATTTGTTAGATACAAGGAAAGACTTGTATCTGTGGGCAGTCAGGATAACTGAATGGGCTCAGAGTAGAAAGGGAAGAGGAAAGAAATAAACAGGTAGTAATAGCCTGACAAATAGGCAAAAAAAAGTCTAGTGATTGATGACCTCATTTATAATGACTCTCTCTCGGGGTAACTATAGATCATTAACATGTTTATCTCTTTTTTAAAGGTATGGATTTATTTAAGTATTTAAAAAATCTGTATTTATATAGCTCATTACCTTGGGAAAAAATAACTAAAATGCAGAGAAAGGAAACTTAAGGAATCCTAGAAAATATGAAATACCTTCACTCCGTCCTGATAGAGCATGCTCTAGCAGCCCAGAGGAGTGTGGCTAGACATCTGGCAATAAGTGTTTTCTTCTGTGTAAACACAAATTATTCAAATATGCAGCTGTCTACCAGTTGTGATACATTATTATGCATTATAGATTATTGCATTGCATGCTATGCATAAGTATAATATTGCATATTACTTTATAATATTGTATATTATACATTGTTATTGCTACTATTATTTTTGAAGCTCAGTGTGCTTAGTATAATGAGAATGAGATCAGCACGTGTTGATTTATAGATCTAAATCTTACCGCTACAGCAACGTTAGGTGTTTTTGGAAGTTGACTATGCAATATGTTTTAGTACCTCTTTGGAATGCAAGGCTAGCATTTGGTACATTGCTGTTCCAGAGTAGTCAGTGGTATCTTAAAGTCCAAGAAGGGGACATCATGACCCTGGGGCAATGTGGAGAAAGTGGGACAGTCTGACCTTAGGTAATTCGATGGCAGATGTTTTGTAAGCCTTGTAAGATTGAGATCTGGATCAGAGTGCATGCTGACAAAAATTGACCAGTAAATCATGGTCTTAATCATTGTACAAGCTGGAGAAGTACTGTCACATGTTTATATCTATTTCTAGCCTTTCACTCTTCTCTGTTTTAGGAGTGTCACTGTTTTCTGTTAGTTTGTGCAATATGAAAAATCCCTTGGTCTAAAAATAAATAGACATATGAAAGAAATCAACTGCTTTAATAAGCAAGCTTTTTTAGTGTTTTTAACTTTATAAATGTTAAAAAGATTTTATTGATGAGATATATTTAATATATTGTGTTCTGTGTTTTAGGAATAAATCCAGATCTACTACTGAACTGAATGATTACCCTATAAATAAAAATGGTAAATCTGATTTTTTTCAAATTTCTTCACAGTTGTTTATTTGTGCTATCACATTATGAAAAATATTTTAAGGGTCAAGATATTTCAGATTTATTAAGATTACATAATTAAAATACTGAATATTTTTAGATCTACATAGAAAAATATGAACTATAGATAGAAAAAGTACAACTATCTTGTACTTTTTTTGGCTTTATTTTATAATGGAAAAAGTACTGGGAGATTAAAATGGTTTTTAAATTGATAATGAAATATGTGGGAATTTTGCAAAGCAATGCTGATGCAGCTTTGTATAGTAGATTTCATCTTGCAGTTGAAGAAATGGTACGGAAAAGATTTTTGCAGAATACTAGGGGCCTTAGAATTATATACTAATCTGAAATTTTAAATGCCAAAATGTCAAAAAATCCAAAATGATAACTCCACTAAGTTTGCAAAAACAATTTGGAACTTGATATTGTTAGTATAAAGTATGTTTCTGAAGAATGCATGTAACTAACTGAAATCATGTAACTATGAAAAAATAACCCTAAGCAATAATCATCATTTTAAGCAGGATTTGCATACCATGATTTGCATAAACAGGCTGCTGGTCAGTTAACATGAATGGATGAAGGTCCAGGGTGAGGATTAAGGGGGACATGCCCATCGAAGTGGACAGCCACTCCCCAACTCCACCCTGTCATTGCCATGGGGGAGAATGCAAACCTCTGACTGCCTGTTCTTTCTGCTGTAAAAGAAAAGTTAAAAAAAAAATTCATATTTTTGTGTTATCTTTTTTGTGCTGAAAAAGGATTTAAAAAAAATTTAAATTCTCTATGAGCCAAACAACATGTCTACTGGCCATAGCCGTCTAGTGGCAGCTAGTGTGTAACCTCCATTAGAGCTTGATAGAATTTATAGTTCTATTAGGATTCATGGTTCTATGATTGTCCCTTTCCTTGAACACAAGGACCTTCATTATCTGGTCCTAGTTTAACTTTGCAGCCTGTTTTGCTGTTTTTCCCTTCGGAACCCTTAACTATAACTAAATTATCCTCTCTCAATTCCCAACTTATCAGATACTTTCTGATGTGGTTCCTCCAGCCTACCTTTCTCTGTTTATATTTTCTGTTTTTTCTCCCCTGAATTTGCCTTTAGCCACCATTATAGTTTAAGTACTTCATTATTCATGAACTTTTTTAACCTGCGGTGATTATATTCTTTCCTGAAATTAAACACATGACCGTTAGTAACAGCAACTGTGAACCTCTGGAATAATCATGTTAATATTTATGGCTTGTGTCATTAATCTGGTTATTTTATGTGTATGTTTTATTCCCTTTATTAACTAAATGCAAGCTCCTGAATAGCAAGCAATGGAAGTTATTAAATATTTGATTCGAAAACTTGGTTATACCAAAAGGCATGTTTAAAATAGAAAACATTTATTTAACATCTGACCAAATTGGTAAGGTGTGCATATACACAAATGGGAACATAGGTGTGTGTAAGAAACCTTGGGCTTACTCATTGCTTTTACTGGAAGATGAACCAAGGCATAGACGATGAAGTTTGAAACAAAGGCAGCAGCAGAGAATCTAGAGAAAGAAAGAAAATAAATCCTTAGATAACATTTCCTAATCCAAATTAAGGTACAAATTATACTTCAAAATTGTGGATGTGTTACCCGAATCAGAAATTAATCAGTAAATCCAAGAGATGAATACCTCAAGATAAAACCTGATTTAATTGTCATTAATAAATTCAACATTCAAATTATAGTTCTGTCAGTTTCATAGAGTAGAAACAAGTCTGATAACATTCATGGATTGTTATTTGGATAGCTTGGATATTTTTCCTGTTGACAAAAACCACCTTAATGATTGAATACGCTCTCGTTCCTACAATTTGGTCATGACTTTTATCATGCACACATGGGTCACGTCAGCTGGAGAAACATGCATGTATGTCTTCTCTGTCTCCCCAGTAGGAGTGTAAATTTTTTTAAAGAAGACAATTCCCTGTTTCCTTGCAGAGTTGTCACAGTAAATATTTGAGGATGTGCTTGATTACTTTACTTTAGGAAGGGAAGAATGGAAGTAAAACTATTTCTAGATGAGCAATTTGTAACTATATAATACTGAGACTAATACTAGTTGTTTGTTTTGTAGACAGCTGCCTTAGTTTTCTCCAGTGGGTTCTGTGGTGTGCTTCTGGCTGTGGGGCTGGAACTTCCAGTGGTAGGAGGCAGTTACTTTGTATTCATGTGCAGCAACCTTCTTGAGAATCGATAATGTTAGCACCTGTGTACAATGTCCCATTTCAAAGTGCACTGCATTTGGAAGTTTATCTATTACTTTTTTGAATGTACTAATACTGAAGCTTTTGACATGTTTTTAATTTAGGAAGCAATAGATATTTAGACCGAATTGGAAGCTCTAGCTCTTCACAGAGGAGCTCCAAGAAGGAACAAGGACCATCAGAAGCGGAGTTGGAGAGACAACAAATCCTTCAGGAAATGAGGAAGAGAACGTCCCTTCACAATGACAACAGCTGGATCCGACAGCGCAGTTCCAGTGTGAATAAAGAGCCTATTTGTCTGCCTGGGATCATGAGAAGGTGCGAGACATTTTAGGACTTATTTTCTCATCTTTACTATGAGGCAGATATTTAATTTGTGGGCATGCTGGTGCTTTGGATAGATGAGGTGTCATGATAATTCTTCTACTTGCCTGAGGTTTGGTGAGAGAAAGGGAAGTAGAACAAAAGTCATTGAGCACTATTATGTGTCAGACACAGCCAGTTGCTTGATTTACATCATCTAATCTGGGGAAAATGTTTCAAGGTAGGGATAGTAATTCTGTTTTCCTATATAAGGAAACTGGCTCAAGCAGGGAAGACACTTGGACAAAAATGGTTAATAGGTTGCAAATCTGAATGTGGAACTCTGAGGTGACATCCAGATGCTTAAGTAACGCATGCTGCTCTTGGTGCTTTCTTGACCACTGAACTTGAGCAAATAGCAGTTTCATTTTTTTTTAATTTAATGTTTACAATGAGATATGGTTAGATTGGAGTCGTGATAGCAGGGTTCAAAAAGTGTGCAAACCTAATTTTTATAGCCTTAAGAAGGTAAAGATATAGATGTTAATTGGAGCTGAGCGGAGGAACATTTTAAAAGATATCTCTTGGGTAAGTGAATTCTGCGTTATTTCCTTATCTGACAAAACAGACTGGAGAAAATTATTTGTAACATATTACAGAGAAAGAGCTAATTATCTCAATATATAGATAACTTTTTTCAAATCAGAAAATAAGCCCTAACAACTTAAAAAAAAAAAAAACCAGTGATGTGAACAGGCAGTTCATAGACGAAACACAAAGCCAATAAACATGAAAGATTAATACTACTACTACAATGATGATCTATCTCTTTTGTTTAAAGGATTTTGTGAGGAGTTAAAATTGATTAAGTTTGTTGCCGATTGGATTGGTTGGACAGTTTTTCTGTATGTATGAAGCAAAAGTTTATACATCTGTATTCTGAGCAATTTAATTTCTGGCATTCTATCTTCTGGATATGTTTGGATAAGTATGCAGAGATACATTCAAAGATGTTCATTGAAACATTCTTGGCAATGGCAAAAGAAAAGAAAAAATCACATCTACTATTAAGTGGTATTAGTAGTTGAATAAATAGTGGCATACCAATAAGATCAGATACTATATGACTATTTCATTAAAGAATGAAAAGAGACATGTTGCTGCATAATATACCACCTCAAAACTTAGTGGATTAAAATAATCATCTCACAATTCTGAGGGCTGACGGGGTAGTTCTTTGCATGGTGTTAGCTGGGGCACTTCAGCAGCTATAGTCATTTAGATTAGGAGTTGGGAAGCTCTTTTATGGAAAGGACAAGGTAGTAAATAATTTAGGTTTTGCAGGCAACATAGGTCTCTGTCATATATTCTTTATTTTTTTTTAATAACTTTCTGAAAGTGTAAAAAGTATTCTTAGTTCATGAGCCATACATATGTTGGCAGTGGGCTGTAATTTGCAGCTTGATGTAGAGGCTCACCGAGGTCTCAGCTGGAGCGATTGGTTGGGAGCCTCTGGTGTCCGTGTGGGCCTCTCCACGTAGCTGCCCGGGCTTCCTCATGGCGTGGAACTGGGTTCAGAGAGGGGAATCGGAATCTTGCAACAGGACAGTCCCTAATAAGCAAGTGCTTATCACCACGTGTATCATGTTTGCTGATGCTTCATTGGCCAAGTTAGTTACATAGCCATGCCCAGAGTCTGCGGGAGGGGACTACACAAGGGCATGGATACCAGAAGGCATGATTCCTTGCCGGTCACTGAACTAGTCTATCCTATGAACAGACACGAAGATAGTTCTAAGATAATATATATTAAATGGAGAAGAAGTTATTCAAGACTGTGTTGTGGAAAAATCCTATTTGTTTTGTTAAGACTAGTAAGTACACAGACACATTGTGTATGTATATAGCCAATGTCTTTATGTGCAAATGTAAATTTGTATGTGTCTGTGCTTGCATATGTGAGAAAGGATCCGGAAGGGCACACAATTGACAGTGGCTACCTCTGGGGGTTAGGGCAGGTGAGCTGTTAGTGAGGGGGCGACTTTTACTCTCCCTCAGATAACCTGTCTACACAGCTGGAGTCTTTCTCTTTATGATGATATAGCACTTTTATAATGTTAAAAAAATATTTCAAGCTTGGGATAAGAGAAAATTTTAAAGGCAATAAAATCAAAATTCACCAAGTAGAAAAAAAACCTCATAGTTTAGAGTTAAGAGGGATTCTCGAAAAGTTATATTGAATTCAGCTTGTAAGCTAAATCCTATTTTAAATGCATATTCAGTTTAAGGGAAGTGGCTCATGAATGCTTCTATAATGTGGACATTAAACAGTTGTTAAATTTTGGGGTTTGGATGGTGTGTGAATGAAGGTTTCACAGGAGGCGTGGCCTGGCTTACTTTAGGATTGGGGCTTTGGTTTGGAAGCCAGTACCACCACTGACTGGCTCTTACTATGGACAAGTTCCCTTCTACAAGATTGTAAAATATCTTACAGTGTTGTGAAGATTGAATAAGTTTAATATTTTTGTCAAAGTGTCTAGCCTAATACCTGTCATGTTTAAGTGCATCAAATGTATTTTTTGGGTTGAATTTTAAAAAAGACTTTTAAGATCAATATGCCTAAACTGAAGATTTAAAGAAAAAGTATCTGTCTCTCTAGTCTTAATACAGTATTAGCTTTTATTTTTAAAAATTTTCCTTGTAGTATTTTTCTTTCCACTTTGGTTGGTATTTATTCTTTCTATCTAAGCACCAAGTAAATGAAAATAAATGAAGGTTGATTGACATGTGAAACATTATGATGCCTCTGATGAAGAGCAACTTTACTTGTTAAAGGTAATTTTTCAGATGGTCCCTGACTTTTGATGGTTCAACTTACGTTTTTTTGACTTTACAATGATGTAAAATGGTAGGCATTCCGTAGGAACCGTACTTGCCCATAAGACCATTCTGTTTTTCGCTTTCAGTACAGTATTCGATAAATTACATAAGATACTCAACACGTTATTATAAGATAGGCCTCGTGTTAGATGATTTTGTCCAACTGTAGGGTAACGTAAGTGTTGTGCATATTCAAGGTAGGCCAGGCTGAACTATGATGGTTCGTTAGGTTAGGTGAATTAAATGCATTTTTGACATATGATATTCTCATTTTATGATGGGTTTATCAAGATATAACCCCATCATAAATCAAGGAGCACCTTTATATAACTATATTAGATTAATACCTACATGTAAAATGTAGGTATTTTTTAATGACTGTAATGATGAATTAAATGGATTTCTAGTTGAAGATACCACATTATGTTGATGGATCTTTTTTGTGTTTCAGAGGCGAATCTCTAGATAACCTGGACTCCCCACGATCCAATTCTTGGAGACAGTCCCCTTGGCTCAATCAGTCTACAGGGTTCCATGCATCTTCCTCCATGCAAGACTTCAGTCACCCACCACCTCAGCTGGTGTCCACGTCAAACCGTGCCTACATGCGGAACCCGTCCTCCAGCATGCCCCCACCTTCCGCTGGCCCCGCAAAGACCACTGCTGTGGGTGGAGCCCCCACCCCTCAAAACCATTCCCCTTCAACTTCACAGTCAGGTTCTCAGCCACGCAGCAGGTGAGGCCCTTCATGTTTCTCTTTTTCTTCTCTTAGTCTCAGGTATTTTTTCATGGAAATTTCCCCTAAACCTTATTCAAGCTTTGCAATGAAAAAGAAAAATAAGCTCTCTTGAATGTGTCAAATTTAGTGTTCTTTCATCAAGTCAATTAAGAAGCTTTCTGTGTAACTCTAATAGCATTTATAGATGTTTCATGGAGACCTTTAAAACGTCTACTTACCGCCACTGTCTCGTTTGCCTGTGCTTGTGGTCAGTGTCTTAGATGCAAGATGTACCTGAATAGTCCTATGTAGAATCATAAAATATGTAGTAGCTCATGAGTGCATCTCAAATTAATGAGTCAAAGCAGTATTGTAAAATGTATGACTATTTTCATGACACTGTAGTACAAACTCATTTCATAGGAACCGAGTATGAAAGAAAAGCATTATAATGCAGCTCATAGTCTGGAGAACTTTTAACTAGTTGGGTTAAAGAGATGTGAAGTAGGTTTGATCTTGCTTTTTGGGTTTTCAGTTGCCAAAATGGTTGCTTGGCTGTTCTGGTTTGCTAAGGCTATTATCAACAGAATTCAGCAGGTTATATTGTGTGGGAAATGTGTAAATTGTGATAGGGTCCCAACTACAAGCTGGTCTTTTGATATGGAGTGAAGCTGAGATAGCAACACGGTTGGGTTTTTAGATCTGTGTAGCTTCTCCACAGATCTTTTGTGTTTCCCATAGTACATACAGCAGTGCTGCTGTCTCCCCAAGGGAGTGCTACTGGCATACACTGTCTCATCACAAATGGAATACTTAATAGTAGAAACATGTGGATTAATATGGGGATTTGTGTTTATCAAGTAAGAGACTTTGGTAAGAAAACATATTTTATATCAATTCAAAATGATGTTACATGTACCAGGATCTACAAAGTATGTATCAGAGAGTTTGAATTGAGAGGTAAGGGGTGAGGATTTATGGTAAATTTGGGTGGTGGGGAGGAGGGCAGAGGAGAGCGTACCCATTCACCTACCAAGAGCCCCACTCTAGGATTGCAGGGAACAGAGGGACAGGTTATGGGCCCTTGTGCCCTAAGAAGGTCTGGATCTAGAGGGTGGCCCTCTAAACATCAGACACTTAGCAGCTACGCACTGTTCTGTGTCACTAGAGCGCTGTGCTCATGCCATGGAGGTGCCAAGGTAAGGAAGGAGGGACCCCACCTTACCACCTGGGGGAGGAGGTCAGACCTGGAACCAAAAGTAAAGTAGAAGCCCTCCTTCCCTATCTAAACAGTACCTGTCATTCACTTTTCATGTCCTCCTCTGCAGAGGCGTATAAGCCAGAGGCAGTCAGGAAAGCACCGATACTTTCTTTAACTAGAAAATTGGGTGACTAAAAAAGAGGGTGAAAAATAAGGCTGAGAAGGTCATTTGTAGAAGACCTGCAATGCCTCTCAAAGGAAGTTGGGCTGCCTTTAGCATTCTGAGGGGTGGGGTGACATGATGAGAATTGTGTGCTTTGGCAGGGTTAACTGGCAAGAAGGTGTGGATTAGAGGAGGGGAGACTGTTGCTGAGTACAGGTGTGATCTAAGGAGGGACAGCATCGTGAAGTGCAGTACGGACTAATCACACTGAAAGTGTTCATTTATGTGCATAGATCTCAGGGGTGTCTGAGCTGCCATGGAGATTGTTCAAGGTTACCATATAATCAAGGCATGCTCTAGTTGGCTGGTGAAAGTTTTTCTCCCACAGATACACAGAACCTTCCTTAAATTGTTATTCATGTTAATACCAGAGTGTGATTTTAAAATAAGAATCTTGAGCTGCATGGGTGAAAGCCTCCGTTCCGTTCTTGTTCTGCATCTAGGTCAGTCAGTGGGAAGCGCATGTGTTCCTATTGTAATAAAATTCTGGGCAAAGGAGCTGCCATGATCATCGAGTCCCTGGGTCTTTGTTATCATTTACATTGTTTTAAGGTGAGACTGAGGCGAACAGCTTGCAGGCCTGCAAAGCTTTGCTTGGAGAGCGCATGGCTGCTTTGAGCCGCTGGGTGTGGATGTGCCACTAACAAGCTCTAGGTGTTGTATTTGTCAGTCTGTGCTGCATTTGAACCACAAATTGCTCGCTGCCACTTAGTTTTCCAATCTTGAACCTCGTTTTAAAAATTCAGTCTACAAAAACTGTGCATTTCCTATCTCTAATCTGTTAGAATTCTATAAATAAAATTTTTGGTACCTAAATGCTTTCTTTATGGTGCTGTCATAGACAAGCTTGAAATATAATCTATCAAGAACTTACCAGTGTTATTAACATCTTGGAGACATGCAATTTTCAAGTGTCTGAAAGCCTAGCTTTGAACAGGAGAGTATGTAAAAAAAAACCATTGTTAGTATTTTCTATAATTGCACAGCCTGCTTATACCTGATAGGTTTTTGCTCCTAAGAAGGAACTAAGGCCGTACCTGCTTGGTTTTGTAGTATCCCTCTCTGGAGACATGTCTGTTTGAGTCTTAAACTTACATTGGGCCAGAGAAACGTTTCAGTTGTTGATCCTGGAGTCCCATAGACCACAGCTTGTTCAAGCTTGTACATTGCTGGCTTGGGCTGTTCCTAGGCAGAGCAGAATGAGTCAAGATAATTGGAGTTTGGGCCCATAGAATCAAAATACCCAGCCTTGAAGTGAGGTGCTGTGTGGAAACACACGCCGGCTGGTGCGGTGGGGATGCTGGGAGCGGCCCACTGCAGGGTGGAGTGCCGGAAACCCTCGCTCCGTTCACTGCGACCAGTTCTTTCATGTGGTCCCCGACCCTCCATTCCCCTGGGGGAGTGAAGACTAAATTTCTTTAAACCAATCAGCAAATTATTTCTACTTTTCTTGGGTATATTTAGACTGATCATCTTGGCTCTGAATATTGGCTTTATGAATTCTTTAAAGTCTTATCTGGAAAGCTTGAGTTTAATCTACTAATCATCCCTGGGCCTTTTTTCTTCGCTGAAATGTATCTAAGAGCTTAGAAGCTGCATTCTGCTCATGTTTTTTTCCCCCTGATAGTGCCCCAAGCTTTCTCGAGCTGACTAGTTATTATTTTTTCTTGTCCCCCAGTGTGTGTCCTGTAAGTGTGACCTCGGAGGCTCTTCCTCAGGAGCCGAAGTCAGAATCCGAAACCACCAACTGTACTGCAACGACTGCTATCTCAGATTCAAATGTAAGAGAGCAAATCAAAGAGAAAATTTCTTGTCTTTTAAGGAGAACACGGGTTCCCATGCATTTCCCTGAGCCTCCAGCCAGCTCCCCATCAACTTCACTGCCTTAGGATTCCGGGTTTTAGGAATCTTAGTCTGTCCCCTTCAAAAAGGGTATATAGTAAATGGGTCACTGCTCAGGGTTCCAGCCACAACAAGGGTGGGTTATGGGGAATTAGAGAGAACACAGGTCCAAAGTCAGGACAATGTCTTGTGTTATCCGCCCAGGGTCTGGAGAAATCTCTAATGACTCAAGAATACAAACAAACCAAAGCAGACAGTTAAATGAATCTTGTTACTTAGGCTGTAATCTGTTCTTTACTAAGGATTGGTCTCCCATCATCATCTTACTTCCATTATTTAACAATCAACTATGATTATGTGATTTAGAATATGACCAACTTTTAAAACTATTATTCAGAGCAACAAAGAATAAGTCAGTTTATGCTTTGTTAATATAATCATATATCAATATATACAATATTTTTAAAAGGAGAGCATTAATTCTGATTATATGGTGTTTCAGTATCATTTTTGGAAAAATTGATTTAAAAAAAAAACTTCAAATGCTACTTTGTGTCTAAGCATGTGTTTGTGTGTTATAAAAGGTAGGGTAGCATAATTGGGTTGTGTATTGTTTATAGCTACAGCAAGACAACCATTACTGCTGTTTGTTTATATTTTGAACCTTGATGCTGGTAACGTCTGTTTCTTCCTTACTGTGAAAGGGTGTTACAAGTGGTATCAGCAAAACCATTTGCTTTTGAACGCTGAGGTATTTATGTGGCCCCTTATGTGAAGAGTGCTTTGGAAATGGCTTAAGCCCAGTCAACTCTCTCTTATCTGTTGGTGGGTTCTGAGCCTTCTTACGGCAGCCATCCAGTTTTTTCCTGGATGCCCATGCTGAGGTTGGAGAATGTCAAGGCTGGGCACGTACCGGGGGGAGTGTGTGTATGTGTGTGCGCTTTTCTCTCTCTCATCAGATCCCAAAGCCAAGTGGAAATGAGTTTTCGGAACCACCATTGTAAAATTGCCCATGCCTTTTCTCTCCTTCAATACAAATAATAGAGAGTTGAGTGTAATTTACACCTATAGAAGTGGTTAATTTTTACTCCATTTTTACAAATAAAGAATTCTAGAGCCCAGAGGTTGGGGTGTGCCTAACTTTCTCCTAAGAGTGAGTGACAGGTTACTCTTTCTACCTCACTGGGCCACTCTCTGAGTGACAACTGCTATGTATCCCAGGTGGCAACATTCACGTGTTTCTGAATCTAAGCATTTTTCTTTCTTCTCTCCTTGCCTGATCAGCTGGACGGCCAACCGCCATGTGATGTAAGCCTCCACACGAAAGCACTGTTGCAGATAGAAGAAGAGGTGGTGGCTGCTGATGTAGATCTATAAATATGTGTTGTATGTCCTTTTTGCTTTCTTTTTTTAAAAAAAGAATAACTTTTCTTTCTTTTTTTTTTTTTTGCTTCTTTAGATTATATAGGAACATTGTAGTCTTGGTAGAATCTGTATTTTTTGTTGTTTATTTATAAGAAAGTAATTATGTGTAGGAGAAAAGTGCAGTATTGTTGAATTCAGCATCTTAAAAGCACAAGGGAAAAAATAAAAACTTAAAAATATTTTTGAAGCTGAAAATGATCTAGTTTGACTTTCTAGTGGTGTTTTGAAGAGGGTATTTTATCGTTTTTTAAAAAAGTTCTTAAACATTATTTGAAATAGTTAATATAAATATGTAATTGCATTTGCTCTGTTTATTGTAATGTATTCTAAATTAATGCAGAACTATATGGAAAATTTCATTGAAATCCATCCCCAAACTTGCTTTCTGTATCCTTCCTTGCACCTATGTAATATGATTTAAAAAATTTACTTTATGTAACATTTTATTTGCTTGATGAGGGGAGCTCTATTTTCCTTAACAATAGAAAGCTGCTTATTTTCATTGATGAAAAATAACCACGGTTTGTATACCAGAAGTTTTCTCCTGAAACTAGGGAACCTTTCTGTTCAATTGCATTTGTAAATAAACTTGCTGAAGCATTTATGGAGTGGTGGTTCTTTTTCTTCTGTGTGTGTGTGTCTGTCTGTCTTTAGGCCTTTTAATGATATTTCAGTATGTGCCCTTTTTGGGTATTGTTTTATGTGGCAGATTTGCTGAAGTATAATTGACATCAGGAATGGCACATATTTAAAGTGTGCAATTTGACAAATTTTGACATGTACATCTGTGAAAATACATCATAGTCTTGATGTTTTAACTGAAATTTTAATGAACTTTTTATTTTTGATAAAGTTATGTTTTTGAATACATTTTTATGGTAAGAGGTGATGTGAGTGATGAATTGTTGGATCATTTGAATAAAATCATTTGCTACCCTGGTAATAAAAGAGAAAACTGAGTTTAGAAAATCTATAGAGCAAAAAATGTACACTAATGTTTCAGAAATCTGGAGTGGGAATGCAAGAATACAAAACTTTAGCATGCTTTGAGCAAAAGTATAAACTTGTTGGAATCCTTTAATAATAATGTAAATGGATTGGATGATACTGGGAATTGAAAACTATTGGAATAGGTTTAAAATATGTAGTTAAGTGTTAATGTGGGAGAAAGTTAAGAACTTCATTTAGTATTTATTCTTTATTTTTGATTATTAAATTAATGTGTTTATTGTTAGATGCCCCTCCAAAGCATAAAGAATATAATTCTAAAATTCCCGATAAAACTCATAAAATGTTGGTGTTTTATGGGTCGGCGTGAGCATAGAGAAGGGGAGAGAACTTTACTCTCTATTTACCTTAAGGCACGGAACTTCTTCAGTGCTAAATTTAGGAAGGAAAGCATGAAAATTGAATTTGTTCTGTTTAAGAATTTAATTTTAGCATTTTACTTGGAATGTTCAGATGTATTAGAGTGAAAACCAACAAAAAAAAAAGTGAAAATACCTGGATAGACATAGGATAATAACAACTGCTTGATTGTTAGAGTTGAGAGACATGCCTAATAGGGTGTGTCAGGGTTGGGATTTTCTTTGTTTTATTTAGCACTTTAACATCCTTCCCTGAAATCTGGAAGAGGGATTAAAAGGCATGCTAATGCAAAGTCCCAGTTCATGCCAGTAAAAATGGCATTTAAAAACTAATTTGTGCTTAAAATCCATGCATTGGAGGTAGAAAAACAACTTCCAGGTTCTTCATAAAACATGTAGATGCTGGAAGTATGTGTGATGACTACCAAGCAATCCTTATTCTCATGCAGGAAAGACAGGGACATACCCAGGCATATTCTAGTACATTGTAGAAGAGACCAGGGCTATGAGAGAAACTGTGTGAGAAGGGAGCAGAAGTAACTTCATAGCAGAGTAGATATTTGAGCTACATCTTTAAGGGCAGATACAATCAACTGAGCATGTGAAAGGAACAAAATACCATTTCTGAGTTAAGATCAACATCCCAGTGCTTCCACCCTTACTTTGTATTCCCACTAAACCTCACACAGTTTGGCCTATGTTGCAAAGGAATAAGAAGACCACTAGATACGCTCTGTGTGATCATGTATCCACGAACTGGTGAAGATCTGACTTAGGGTGGTGAGACCTGCAAAATTAGGACTAAGTAGATGGATTAGTGATCACAACTCATGGATGTGACGGGACCCAAAGACAAGGAAATGAGTAACTCTAGGACTCAAGAGTTACATGGGTAGCTCAGAGACTGATATTTTTTATTTTTAGAGATGGGGTCTCATTGTGTCACCCAGGCTAGAGTACAATGGCTTAATCATGGCTCACTGCAACTTAACTCCTGGGCTCAAGCGATACTACCACCTCAGCTTCCCAAGTAGCTGGGATTACAGACGTGAGCCATTGTGTCCGGCAGATACTAATATTTGTTTGGACAGAACATACTGCAAGGTTGACATACATTTAGAAGTGTCTAAAGGTAGCTGAAAATATTGGATTGGATTTAAGTTGCAAGAGAAAGAAATATCCATTAATGTGTTCATTTGCATTGTCAAATTGACTTAAAGTTTATTTTCTGAACCAAGAGGAAGAAAGTTGATTCATCCAACAGTTCAATAATATCATTAAAGAAGCACATCATTCTGTCTGTTTGGCCATCCACAATGTTGGCTTGATCCTAAGGCTAGTTCCTACTATGGTTGTAAGATGGTTGATGGGCTTCCTGCTTCCTTGTTCTTGTCTACTGAGAGGCTGACTTCTTACTGCTCTCAAGTGTGTAGGAAAACTCTCCGGAAGCCTTCAGCAAAACACCTTTCTTCTCATTGGCCAGACTTGAGTTATTTGTTCACTTTTGAGCCAAGAGGAATCCCATTCTCACGATAATCAGGACCCCCTTCAATGAAGATCAACTCGCAACCATATTATGGTGAATCAATGGGGGTCTGATGGAATGAATGTTGGGGAGTCAATCCCAATATTTACCATAGTTACCTTGTGATAGTTACTGAGTACTTGCATTATGCAAGACCCTGTCTTGTCTTCAGTGTGTTAAACAATATAGAGAGAGGGGACAAGGAGCTTCCCTTCAATTGTACCCAATAAGGATCATGTGTGGGAGTGACTACCTGATTGAAAATTTGATGTATTCCAGCAAATATAAAATAGCTTATGGTAATGATGAGATGAAAAAATGGGAACCTGGTAATTTGTGAATCCTTTTAAAGTGTGAGAAATAGCTCATAATTTTTCAGGGTTTTTTTATATAAAAGCTCATGAAAGCAAACCATGGAATTAATATTCATCCTTTTATGATTAAATTTTAAACACTTGAGTTTATGGATTTTTACATACTGATATCCCATGGTATCATCTTAACACATTTAGGTGACCTATTAAGTCTCTTGATTACTGTTTGACAACTCTATGTGAAGCTCTTTCATGCTTACACTACAAAGATCCTCAGAGCTCTTTATAGATAAGTATTTTTCATAACACCATTTCTGTGGAAGATTATCATAACTGTGCTGTTAAAATTAGATTGGAGCAGGAATAGGACTTACTCAAAATCCCCTAGGAGAGGCCCTATTAGAATCAGGAAAACAGTGCAGCAGTTTTTTTCTAGGTAGGTTATATTCAGGCTTTTAACTTACATATTTTTGTGTGCTACTGTTTTTTTTTTTTTTTTTAAGCTAAAGTGCTTTATTAGATTTGTAATGAATTCAGTGCCTCAGACCTGCGTGTGAGGCATTGATCTGCCTGTTGCTGTTTCAGGCTAAACACAGTTCCTCTTACATTTATCAGAAGCTCATTTCCCCTTTCAACCTGTTGCACAGCAGCTGGAAAACATTCTTCAAAGCCAGCCAGAAGAACTCCTGGTTCGAGCCCTCCAGCCACGTATACTCTTGAATCCGTCCTGCGTCCAAATCAGACTAGCTGTCTAGGATCTCTTGGCTGTAAAATGCTGCCACTGAGGCTGTCTCAAGTTCAAATATATGATGAGGTATAGAATGCCCACAACGCCTTCATTCTGCATGTGGTTAACTCCTCCTCTTGGGAATACGGCTCTCAGCTGCAGAGGAGATAGGAAAGAGCCTCTGCTTCTACTGAGTTCACCTTCCCAGTGTTTATTGAGGACTTTCTATGTGCCGGGGTTGTTAGGAATATGACAGCAAGGTGGTATTTTCACACTATAAAGTTCAGCTATAAAAATGATTTTTTTTTCTGTGATTGTACTTAATATCTACTTGGAGCCCCACTCTGTCTGAAGGTAGGACACTCAGATCCAGTTTCATCTATATTCTCTACAGCTGATTCCAATTTAAATCCAGTCAAATCAGGATTTTTCTTATCTCCCTCTTCTTTCCCATGGGTGGCATCTAAGCACTGGGTATGTTTCCCCAGTGGCGTGTTGTGTGCCTGTGGTTGTCTCTGGTTTCTGTAATGTGCTCACTGCAGTGCCTGTGCTCATGTCTGGCCTTTCTACTCGGTTAGCCCTGCATCATGGCCGCCTCTGGGGTGTCACTTCCCCATCTGGGCCACGGCTAGAAGGTCCATGCAGCACGGCCCATCCAGAATCTCTTCATCTCCAGCATGTGACTCCTTTGTGTCAACAGTCCTGTCTGTCAGCAAAAGGCCATCTCTACCTTTAGATCCATAGTCACATCTACAAGTCCCTTAGCCATATGAGGTAACACATTCACAGGTTCCAGAGATTAAGATGGGAATATCTTTGGGGGACATTATTTAGCATACGATAGTCAATTAGATATTTACCAACTAAAAACATGAATTAATATCTTCCACTGGTGGCTCTATTTCTTTAAAGGGAATCATACATTAGTATGATTCTGACTACAAACAATATATTCTTCTTGTCTTTATAAATGTGTGCTCATCACTAAATGATATAAAGTGACATTTATCACGTCTGTAGACTTAATTTTCAGTGGGATAGTGGTTATTTCAGTGACGTCTACAATGCCTGTTCTGCCAGTACATTGCCTATGGTAGAGGTATCCAAAGTGAAGTGCAAGATGATCCATTGTATTTGTAGGAAAAACAGGTTAGAACACTTGCATGTATCTCTGTGTTTGAAAATAAAAATTTTAAGGTTTTCTAATATCTTATGGAAGGGTTGACACACATGTACCTGTCTTTATGCCTGTTTGTCACATGTGGCGTGGAGAACATGAGGTGTCCCGAGGGCTGAGTGGGAGTCCCACGTTGCGCAGGGGTTAATAGTGCTGCCCTCGCTTGATTATTTGCTTACCGTATGTTGTAATGTATCGAAATTTACTTGTGGCATCACCTTGCAAGCAAGATTTTTAAAAACTAAGCATGAGAAGCATGAAAGAAAGCTGCTACAATTTTTTTAGTGATGTTTGAAGTCAGGTAAGATTCAATCCTATCATGATAGGATATAACATACTAAATGTAATGATAGATGTTTAGAAGCTTCTGAGATTTCTTTCAGTACTGATAGAGAAATGATAGGCAAATAACCTTGCTCATCCTTTTGAGGTTAAAATGGCTGAGACAATATATTGAATATAACACAGATTCCTTTGTCAGCAAATTTGACAGGGAGATGCACAGAAAACATTGAAGTCAAGAAGAAATGAGTATGAGAACAAATAATTCAGTGTGGGAGGTTTGCTACTTAGTACATGTGTCTCCATTATATCTCAGCTTATGGCATTTGCTAAATCTTGTTGCAGTGATAAAATACAAGAACTACATGAGCTATCAAAAGAAAAGCATTCCAGAAGACAAATACTCAACAATAAATTACTTCTTTATTAAAATCACTTTATGATAAAACTGTTTAAGCTTACCTATGGACGGAATATCTATTTTGGAATAAAAAGATTTCAGAATAAAGTTTCAGAGAGGCTCAAAAAATTATCATTATTAACATGCTATTCTTACTGCATCATTTATAGCAAGTTTTAGCCTCAAAGAAATTGAAGCCAGAAATTTACAAATGTGGTTAGTTTTATAAAAACAAGGTATTTACTAGAGTAGAATAACACTTTGTAATGAGATAGAGAATGACTATGAAAATCTTTTCTTGCTACATAAATGTTTGGTGGCTTTGTTTATGTTATTGTGTGTGGCAGTAGTTGATGATGTTATCCATTTTTTTCTTTCATGACAAAGTGTTCTAATTTTTTTTACCTTTTCCTTGATAAGTGGCTAACCATAGTTTCCCTAATAGATACTTAAAACACAAACACATAAACTTAATTAACTTCTTGTAAGGTAAAGATGACCATTTAAAAATGAATCTGAAAATAACTCCTTTTTGAAAGAAACATGTTATAGAGGGAACATTTTGAAGATTAATATTTTAAAAGTTTCCATTATGATTTTGTTGCAAAAAATGTTTCATGCATAAGAATTCTCATTGGAAACTCATGTTTAAAAATATTTTCAAATGCTATTTTTTTAGCAGAGTTTGAACAACTTTATTAAAATATACACAAAAGGAAGAGTCAGTGAATGACTGTAGTGTAACGGAAATTTACTAGCTCATTTTTAACAAAACCTTTGCTTAATTGGTAGATGGCATTGGGCAGTGAGCCCCGTAACTTAGTGAACAAGCCGTGGACCAACTCCCGCCTGTATCTGCATTCCTTTGTGACAGCCATGCAGACCAAGGATGCCCATATGCTAGCTTACAACCAAAATCTCCTGACATTTATCACCAACCAAGACATTTTGTAAAAATAGAAACAATCATATTATTTTCACAAAAATATTCAAACATTTTGAGGGAGGAAAGTTTGTTTTTATAAGTTACAAAGTTTACAAATAAAATTCTTTTTATATTTATCTCTTTTACCAGCATATTTTAATGATGTACACAAGATATTGTGCTTGTATAAGATTTATCCATAAATATGTGTATTGAGGACTATGTGCTTCTCTATTTTTTTCTAAATAGAGGGGTATTAGTAAAAATGGTATTAAAAATGTTTACAGTCCTGGCAACTGAAAACCAAAAAAATGAAGTGGATTGATGAAGATGTCTCAGACAAGACACCTTAGGTCTTATCATTTTCTATTTGTCTTCCCATCTTAGATCCTTTTAATGTATTCTGATGATTCTGTATGAAGGAGATTGCATTAAAACACATTTGCATCTGTTGGAGAACTGGAGTGTTAGCTGTGCGACACACTCTTTGTTTTATTATAATACATGTGTGGTAGAAACTTAAATCTCCGTGTGAAAAGCTGATGGTGATCAGACAAAACAGTCTCCCCCCAATGTTTTTCTTCACAAAGTGCTGTATTTGTTCCCTAACTTCTGGAGAGTTCCATCCAAGTTTTCTAATTAATTTGCTCTTTCTGCCAGTTGGCACTTAGGAGGGGCAGGACTGTGTGAAGCTTAAGACAACCGCCTTGACAGTCACACTGTCTGAGGCTCAGCTGCTTCCTAGATGTGCAGCCTGGATGGACGCACTTCCCTGTCTGTGCCTCACTCTCCTTTTGTGTAAAGCAAAAGCAAAACGGGGACTACTAGTAGCACCTCTCTTACTTCTTGTAGCCAGGAACTGATTGAATTTATGTGATGCTCTTAGAAAAGTGGCTGCTGAATTGAAACAATAGAAGTTAACTCTTAGCTGAATGGTGAACGCAGGGCTTTATAAAAAACAATAAATATGCTATTTTCTAAAAGCTTTATTTCAGATTTTGAGATGGGACAGCATTGACACGATTTTGGAAAATCAGCAATAAATAGCACGTTAATGAGACCGTGTTCCTAATTCTCTTTCTTTGGGAGAATGTTGACTTCGCAGGTGTTTTTATGTATTGCCAACACTAGGTGGCAGTGTTAGCACAGACGGAAAACAAGCTCCGGGGGCCTCCCTTTCCCGTTTCCCTGTCCTGTTTTATAACTTTTAGCGTTTGGATCACCCATCAGTCCCATGTTAGTAGTCTGGGGACACCCCGGCGCCGGGTCCTACGGGACACTGGCTGAAGAATTAACAGGACATTTGAGAGATCGCTGCCTTGTACGGAGCAAGTCCCGCCCGTTGAGATGTGGAGAAAAGACGTCCTAACTTCTCCATCAGGTGCCTGTACTGAGCTTTAGGGCTGTTTTCCTGCAGAACCGGCTTAGGGACGCGTTGGCGTCCGTGGTTTCCCCGGGGCGGGGCTGCCAGCTTCGACGGAGGCTGTCACGTGTCAGGACTCCCAAGGTGCCCCCAGCTTAGGAGCCAACCATCCTTTGCGGGTGCAATTTGGCTGCAGTCATTTCTTTCTGACTCTTTCTGGGAGAGGCAAGTATTTGCCAGGACACTGGTGTCTTTAAAAACTGCCAGTTTTTTAAAATAAAATTTGTATTCTTTTTCTGTTTTACCTAAAGAGTAGATTGCTGGAATGACCACTGGTTAAAATGACAGGGGCAGTGACCCAATAGGTAAAGGCCTAGGGACCACAGGAAGAGTAACTGCTCCTGCTCCTCCTTTGAATTGAATTTTCCTGGCTGTTAGTTGCACCCAAAGAGTTCCCAATAGGCAGATCAACCCTTCAGTGTGTTTGGGCATGCACATAGATATCCGTAAATCTCATACACACATATGCATATACACACACATTTTTGTTCATTCAACTCACAAATATGTGAGTGCTCATTATGTGCTAGTCAACAATGCAGTTGAAACAGTGAACAAAACAGATGAACTTGCCCTCTTATGGAGCTTATATTTCAGTGGGGGCACACTGAAGGGGCTAGAAAGTGGTGGGGAATACTAAAGATTTTAGTTTTAGTATTTATTTTCTGTTGACAAATAATAATTGTGTATATTTATGGGGTACCTTGTGATGTTTTGATGTATGTTAACATTGTGGAATGATTAGATCGGGCTAATTAACAAATCCATTGCCTCACATACTTATCACTTTTTTTGTGGAGAAAACATTTAAAATTTCTTTCAGTAATTTTGAAATATGCAATGCATTATTATTTATTATAGTCACCATGCTGTGCAATAGATCACTAAAGCTTATGCCTCCTAACTGAAACTTTGTACCCTTTGATCAGCATCTCCCTTTTCCTTGGCTTCTGGTGTCCACCTGCTGGCTACTTTAATGATGTCTTCCTGTTCCTCTCTCCTCAGCCTCTTCCCTTTGTCCTCACTGATAAGAGAAGTGGTTAGGATTCACAGAGCCACTTCGGCAACATGTAAGAAGGCCCAGCTAATCGGAATCTCCTCATAAGGGCCATGGTCTAGCGTGGTCATATTTTTAAAAGTTGTCTTAGAGCAGAAACTTTCCCCCCCAAATATTAATGTATGTGGCTGCTCATGGAACCAGAGATAGAGGGCCCAGAAGCCCACCTGTTTGCCCCTCCTAGTTTCACTATTCCTCTGTTCCAGGCTTCTGAGAACCCTCCCAAACCTTATTGTTTCATAGAACACAGTTTGAAGAACCCTAAAAATTAGCAAATTCTCTATCCTAAATTTCAAAGGAGAAGGCAGGTATTTGTCTAAGTATGGCTATGCCATCCTGTCATGTTAATGGGGCCAGGTTTACTAAGGGCAATTTTTCCACTTATAAATCTGCAGAGTTATGCTTGATGCTGGCTTTAATTGTGTCTGTGAACCAAGCCTCTAACCAAATTTTCAAATTGACTGACTTGAGTTTCATCTCCAGTTTCTGCCCTGATTATTTTATGGTTTTAGGGTAGACAACGCAGAAAGAAAATTGAGGGTTGGTTGCTTTCATTTGAGATTCAACTAACATTTATCGAACATCTAGACACTGTGCCATGAACTCTCATTATTAACCTGTAAAGTGAGTATTTATATTTAAGAAGAGTAAAGTGAGGCCCAGAGAGGTTAAAAGCCTTGTTCACAACACTACCATAATGAGTTATGGACAATTTTTCTCCAAAGTTGTAGATTTTTATACCCACCTTATAGTGTAAATATGGTAAAACTTGCATTTTTATATAAAGCTCTGTTAGGTACAAAACACTTAGGCTTTTGAAAATTTTGCTGTTTGGTACTCAAACATAGTTTTGTTTCTTTTGTTTTCTTTTTCCAATTATTGGTTCTCAAACTAGGCTTTTATAGATGACAAGATCTAGTCTTAGAAGGTTAGTGGAAGACCACAAAGCACTTAAAAGACGTAGCTGGGATTCAAACCGGTTCATCTGGCTGCAAACTACCCCCAGCCCACCATACCCAGGGTGGGAGGGATAAAATCCCTTCTATCCCACCCGAGCCAATTTCCTGGTAAAAAAAAGTGTTTGGTGTCCCCTAAACCAGGATTTTATGAACAGGCATCAATTTGGCTTCTTTTGCCCCATGGGAGCCCAGCCCTCTCTGATCACAAGCATTGCAAGCATCCCTTTATTTTTCAACAACCATTTATGGCTGGCTCCATGGAAGGTCAGCCAGATGGCAGGAGGGCCTGGCTGTTTAAATTCCCTTACCAAAGGAAAATAGTCTCATTGCGTAAGACAGGTGGGGGCAGGGAGAGCAGCACTTTGTATCCATTTAATGTCCAACTTAAACTGCCCTCAGCTCTCTCCAGCCCTGCTGCGCTTGGATAAAACCCGAAGAGGAGTGCCACGACCTGGATTCCAATACCTCCTTTTAAACATCGTGACCTTGGGAAAGTCACTGCACCTCTCCAGCCCTCAGACTTGTAATCAATGAAGTGAGATGTTCTGACGCATGCCCGAGTGCTCCTGTCTCACCGCTAGGGGGCAGGCGAACACAACTCCTGAGGTGCTTGTCTGGCTCCCACACGTGAGTAAATGATGCAAAGTTTTAATACAAATTAACAAAATTTAAAGAAAATAAAGTAAAATAAACTATGGGGTTTCTGATGGGGCCTTTGACTACTCTCCACTCTAGGTTACATCCTTCACGCTGTTTGGGTACAGTTGCCTGTACCGCGCGCTACAATAACATCTAGCATTTTTTGAGTGCTTACTGTGTGCCAGGCATTGTGCTGGACAAGGTACCGTTAATCCCCATGAGAACTCTGCAAGGTGGGCATTATCCGCATTTTACCCAGAAAGATCCTGAAGCTCAGAGAGGTTAGGTAGCAGGCCCAAGTACACCCAGCTAGCAACTGGCAAAGCCAGGATTTGCATGCAAGCCTGATTGCTTTTAAGCCAGACCCTACTTTAATTCCTTGCTGGTTCCCATAGTTGACAATTCCTCCTTCTCACAGCCTCCTGGGTGTGTGCCTAAGGCCCACTTCATCGCTGCAGTCATGGAAGATGATGTCATGGAAATATTTCTCTGTGTATGAGTGATTCTGATTTCATAAAGTGATAGAAATCATGATTATTTTAAATACTAAGTCATGAAATTATTTCTGGAATATTATTTGATTAACCTGTGCCGTCTCCATTCATCCCACAGAGCTCAGAGGCCCACACTCCACATTTCCGCCTGGCACGGCCTCCTGCTTCACCCAGGCCTTTCTCCTCCCGGGCCTCCCCTGTTCTCGGTTGGAGGCCTGCAGCTGCGCATGCCCGGAGGGCTCCTCGCAACCCCTCTGATCTGATGATCCTAGATCCCTGAAAGAACCTGCCCCTCCTCCATCTCACCTTAGCTTGGGTTTTGCATTAACCCGCTACTTCAATCGATGTATGCATTTCTTAATAGTATATCCATCATTTGAAATATTTCTGTCATATTTGCCACATATCAGTTACTTCTCATTTTTGACATCAGATTTAAAATGCCTCCTCCAAGTGCTTTCCTTGAATATGACTTGCCAACTCTGAACACGGCTTTGCTTAACGTTTTCTATTTTATTGATTTCATCACCGTGTTTATTGCTCCTCAGATCTCTTGTTTCATGTGTTTGTAGTGTATTCCTAACTAGACTGCAAATTCCTTGAAATCACTGGTATTTGATTTCTTCTAGTATTTAATTGAGTATTAATAGCGATAAATACTCACAGCTGGACTCTGTTTCTGATTCTCATTTATCAGGCAGGAAACACATTAGGTGCATCATTTCATAGCTCAGTGGATCACCAAATATTAACTGCTTCCTGGGTGATATTTGTGAGCACCTATAATGTTTCAAATTCTATACTTTGTGCTTTAATGCATGGTCTCATATCGTTCTCCCAAAAATCCCAGTGCGGAGGACACCATTATTAGAATTTCTTGTTGACAAATGCTATAGCTAATGGCCAACAGTCTTATTTAAAGGCACAGAACTGACCCAGGGTGGGATTTGAATCTTGGCAATCTGATTTCAGACAGAGGCCATGCCTTTAACCACTACTCTATCCCACCTTATATCCAGACTTTGATGCTGTTTGGGTTTGAGATTGCAGAGCTGAGGTGTAGGAGAGGATGGGAGTAACAATGGTGAGAGTAGTGAGAGTGGAACCAGGTGGCTAGTGGAAGTCTTCGTATTCCACAAGGTGGCCCTCCCTGTAACCTGGAATATCTTGAAAAAAGTCTACAAAATTTCATGAAATGCTTGAGACTCAAGTCCTTACAGAAACTCTGGGATTAGGCACAGTAGTTCAAGACGATGCAAAAATCACAGTGAGAATGCTGACTGCAGCTAGATCTCTAAAAGAACTGGATGCCTCAGCTACTGTGTGGACTAAAGTTATTATTTTGGTCACCAGTCTCTAAAACCAAACCCAAGCAAAACAAACAACAAACAAGATATGTATCACTTTGAACTAAAATGACTCAATCAGAGGATATGTCTATATCAAGCGAAAATAAATTCCCAGCTGAGGATCCCTGGGCTTCTGTGGTTTTCCCAAGTCCACACCTGCATGGTCACTGTGGGGACAGCTCCTGGCTGTGGGAGTGTACAAAGCCTGGCACTCCCTCTTACCCTGTCCCTTGTTTCTTTCAGCCTGTTGCAGTTGCTGTAGAACAGCACGCTCATCATTCAGGATGGCCCCAAGCCACTTACTCAGTGGTTAGTACCAGCACTGATATCGACAGTATCAAACAACTAGCCTTGCCCAGGTGGCGACCATCAGAACAGATGATAATTATTAACAACTCTTGAAGACAGTAAGGGCTAATTAAACATTGGATTTGGTTGGTCCAACCATGCGCTGTACTGTTTCTCTGCTGGCCAGCAAACAAGAAAGAGGTGGTAAAGTTGGCTCTTGGCTGGACTTCAGGTAGCAGGGAAGACTGGGGTTGCCCGCCGACACTGGCGACTCTGGTGAGTTTTTAGGAAAATCTAATACTAGGTCGTGATTAGATTATACGGGGCATTCCAAAAACAGGTCAGCTAAGTGGTGCCCAGATGTGGCTGATTATTTAAATGACATCATGGGTTAAAAAATACAGATCCTAGGTTCTATCTAAGTCTCACTGAAACATTAGTCTTGGGGCATCAGAAGTTGCATTGAAAAAATAAAAAATTGCTTGGGTGATTTTGAGGAATCGTTTGTTTGAAGAAACACTTCATAATTGTCTTTTAGTTTTTTCTTAAGATTTCTCCCTTTCATTTCTTGCTTGAGATCCAAGACTGTTTTCTCGGTTACCAAAGTCAATTATCTAAGCAAAGGGATAAGGGGATAGTGTATTCAGAAAGATTACCATCCTGCGTGTGTGTGTGTGTGTGTGTGTGTGTGTGTGTGTGTGTGTAATGGATTTGAAATTTGACTGAAAGTCCATAATTAAACCCAAGGAAAAAATGGTATTTTAAGCTTTGGTTTCATTGTACATTTCATGTGTAAAATAATAATGATCACAACAAAAATGATCATACACAGAACCCACCTCAACAGTGTCACCTGTGCATGATTGCCAAGTCTGTGGCTATTTTAGGTAGCCTCGGATATTTTTTCCTTCTAGGTTATGAGAGTTGCAATTTATTGTCTTCTAAACTTTTAGTCTCTCATAGACTTTCCAACAATAGGAAAAGACCCGTACAATGCCCATGATAACAATTACCCGTTTCCCAGGTTTTCTGTTGTAGGACAATGGTTTTTTTTTTAGTCCATAGACTGGTCCGTAGGAAGTCTATACTGAAATCAGCATTGTGCCTAAGTTTGCTTGGGGATTACTTCAATAAACTCTGGAAAATAAAACTCTGCGGAAAAATCAATCATATTTTTCTGGCTTGGAGCCAGTTGTGAAACAAAGGACTATGTCACTGGTTATAGCACTATTTCTGAACTAAGTAATGCAGAATGTTCTTAATTACCAGAAAGTGATAAAAATAAATATGGTGTCCAGATAGCCATTGTGTTTATCAGAGGCTCTGCCAGAGAAATCAGTGTTGGAGATTCTGTGATCACTTTAAAAATCAACTCAAAATAAATTGAAAAAACTTCAAAGCTGCAGTTCCCAATAACTGTCTCTAAACTAAATAACAGAAAGGGAAAGGAGACTTTTAATTAAAAGAATTTAAAAATCCTAATAGAATGCATATGTTTACTGTGAAAGAATGAAATAAGAAGTTATTTAATAGGTGTTCCTTGGGAAACAAAACTTCCTAGAAGTGGACACAAAAAGGTCTAAGTGGAAATAATGAAATGGTGAAACAATAAAAGTACTAAAAATTTTGCTTCAAGGTAATTAATCATTACTCAAAAAGAAACTGGATTCCATGTATCCAATTGTGTTTCGTAGCATAGACTTGAGCATATAATTTAGGATAGCGGGTCCCAACTCTTTAAATGCACAAAACTTCTTTTATTTTTCAATGACTCCCACATAATAAATAGTATTTGTACTTTTATCATATAATCATTGTGGCAATGCATAAGTACAAGACTATTATGAATTTAATAGAACTTCAAATAATTGGTATTTCATAAATCTGAGCAGCACAAATTGTATAAGATTAGAAAGAGTATCAGCTATTTGTGCAAGACATTTATGCAGTTTACAAAGTTTGAGGATATATGCTTTGAAAATATGGATTCTTCTATCCCTTCTTGTATTAACTTTCCAAATCTCCAGGGGACTCTTGGCCCACATATTTGGGATCACTAGTGTAGAGAGTGAAAACAAGACTAGTGAATTATTTGTTAACCTCTCCCAAAGATGCACTGCCAAAAGTCTCTAGGTTGAAATTTACTCTCTCCTACTTATGTCTGTGTTGAGCACCACTTATGTTGGATGGAGCCCATCTTGCTGATCTGGATTCCTGGTCACATGTGTCTCAACAGCATGATGTGGGACTACAGGAAGAAAACTAGGAAAGGGCAGCCAGTTTCTAGCGCCAGATTCGGATTTGGGGCTAATCCTTTTGTCTCCCTTTTTATTTACAACATAAAGACTCCAATGGTCTTGTTATTAACCGAGTTTATAGGGTACTAAGAGGAATACAGTTACTCTGGAGGAGCAATCTGAAAGCTTTGGCTGAAAGGTATTATTTAAACCACTGGAGAAAATTGTCCAATTATGAATAAGGATATGGAATTGATGTAAACGTGTGGGTTTTTGTCCATCTATGCAAATTAATGTCAAGAAGCCTAGAACATACAATTTTCTTACATATATTTTATTCTTTCACTAGTAGGTAGAAAGAAAGGCACCCAGCCTGCATGAGAAAGTTTGGAATAGTGAGACTGAAATAGCTGTTCTTGCTGTTTGCCCTCTCCTGTGGCTAGCCTGACCTGTAATTCATGCTTTTGATCCTGGCTGAACCTCCCCCGGTGTCATGCAATACCCAGGACTCCGTGGTGTGTAAAGATTCTTTGGAAGCTGTTTAGAAGAATATATAATAACTTTTCATACATTCAAAATGCTGTTTATTCCTGGAACTCACAAGAGAGGAACTCTAATCACGACAATATTAAGTACTATAATGAACCGCAGGGTAGCAGATGGGCCCTGGGGTAAACGGTTTCTGTACTATTGATTTACTTATTTGATTTCCTTGTAAAATGTCCATGACCCGAACAATTGCAGTAGCATACAAATGCAGGTTTTCAATCCAAGTCAAGCATTAAGATTCTTTCTTTAAAAGAATCTGAGCGTTCTCTAGGAAGCCAAAGGAAGACCAGTTCGTGTCTTGGGCCCTGGAAATCAGTATTTTGCAGTTTGATCGGGTTTAGGAGAATGACTCTTCTGCAGAGCGTGCCACAGCTCCCATCAGGACACCATCAGTATGACTTCATTTCTAGCATCTTCCATTTGGAGCTCCATAGCTGTGTGACAAGAGGATATTAAGATATGATTCTTGTCCTCAAAGAAATAAACAATATTTACAATATTCATATGATTCCTTACGGTTCACAGAAGACATTCAAACATAGGAGATGCAAACTCAAATATCTCAGGGCCCAGGCAGATAGTGTCCATGTGTGGATCTGACTGTGATATGACAGTAGGGAATGGTGGGGACTGTGCCCAACTGGGACATGCGTTGCCCTCTTAGGTTCAAGTTCAGATTTTAAAAAACTGCCCTACTGGTCAAGCAAAACACATATGGGACCTACATTTACCCTGTTGGCCTCTTTTCGGGTGCATGGACTCTTGTTTGGAGCTTCCAGCACTATGTGAAGTTGACTTAATTGATACAATTTTGCAAATACAAAAACAGAGGCTCTGCAAGGTAATGGCCTTGACCAAAGTGGCTTAGGTAGTAACAGGGAGGGCGAAGATAAGAAGTTGATGTTCTATGGATCCAAACCCAGTTATTTTTTATAAAAAACTGGTAGGGTCAAGAAGAGGCAGACATGGTAACTAATTATTTTGGTACTTAGTCTTCTGATATCTAACTCAGCGTTCAAGGGCTGCTCCAGTGATTTTCCTAGCCATCTTCCTCATATTTTTATACAACATTAGAGAACGCAGGAATGTGTGTAATCCCTTACAATCAACATGCTTCTGATATAGCAGAGGTCTTCAGATTGGTTTCAATGCATTGATTTGCTTCCCAGAGACAGGAAGAGGTTGGTGGGCAGAACAGCTTGATCCAAAAAAGGGAGCTGCTCTACCCTGAGCAGACTGGTCTAACCAGGGTGGACTAAACCCAGAGCTGTAGACTCACTGGGGATTTCTGTGCAGGATGCACAGATAGACTGAGGTCCTATCTTTAGGCTATATATACACACATATATATATATATATATCCTTTGGAGTTAGGAAAAGCTGGATACAAAACCTCTGGTCCTGGCTGACTTTTGAGCAATCTAATTAACTCTTTCACTTCGATTTTGTTGGTTGAAAATGGAGAAAATTTATCACAGGTGTTAAATAAGTGAATATATTTAAGCCAGGTGTTGAGTGCAGTTGTTAGTGAATCATAGGTGTTCAATAGTTGCTGGCTCTCCTCATCTTTCTCTCCCTGCCTGGCTTTTTACTCGTGGAGGAGGGTTGGGCCCATGCTGTAAAATAAGAAGTTGGGCAAGGATGTCACAACCAATACAGTGTTGATGGGGACAGCATATGCTTTGGAATACTTTAAATACTTTGTCTTTATTAAAGGACACTGAACAGGAACTAAGTTTTGGAAAACAAAGTGGAATTTCTGGAAACTGCTAGCATAAAAGCTTTGACAGGGTCACATGCAGATTAGCATAATTTTTATTACATTTTCTATTTTAGTCCTGTGAGATACTAATTTGGATTTCATTGTGCCCATTGAGCGGCTTTTGTTCTTTGGCTGTGAGTTTAATTATTTAGTTATTTATGAGTGCATCTGGGCATAAGTGCCACAGTTTTATTTCAGTGACAAATTTATGGTCAGTGAATTTTAGTAATTAATGAATAAATTATTTCTCCTCCATAAATGCCTCTGCAATTTGTGATTTTCATAACAATTCATAATACTTAAGAAAGGTTCTTTATTAGTTGAAAAGCCAGTGCTGATGGTATCAGGAAAGGGAGATTTCAAATTGCTTTAATTAACTGTATTAATTAATATCCAGCGCGTGTAAGATATTGAATTGGCTTTGGTTGTTTCCTTTAGAATTTAGTTACCTAAAATCTGTCAAATATATGAATGTACTTTGTCAAAAGAAATTCTCATTTTTTTGTGAAGTAAATGGCAGGAATAAAAGGATTTCCTCTTTTGTGATCTTTAATTTCTGGCATATCCTCAAATCCTCCAAACTTGCCAAAAAAAAAAAAAATCTGCATATGTAAACAAATCCATATATTAGCGTTCCAAAAAAGAAAACCTTAAAGCCACTTTGTGATGGGATTTGAAGGAATTAGGGAAATTTACAATAGTTTGTATGTTTCAAATCTCTTTCAAGCAAACTCAACAGGAACAAAAAAGTTTCATTCAATCCTATTCTCTACAAATCACTGCACTAAGTAGAGCGGAGCAAAGAAAGATGAATAAGAATAATCCCTGCCCTTATGGAGCCCACAGTTGAGTGAAGATGGAAGACACACAGTTATTCAAATGAGCGAAGGAGGTGTGGAAGAATGGATAGGTCTAGGCCGTGTTTAGAAATAGTACTTCTCTGTGCCAAAACTGAGCCGTGCTCTGAAGTTTTACCCTAGAAATGTCGGCTAACAGACGGTTATCTTGAGAATAGGGATCCTTGTGGGCTCATTCTTGATTTCTCTTTTTCCTCACATCCATATTATCCATTCTGTTAATTCCCATCAGCTCTACTTTCCAGATATGTGCAGTCGTGTGTTGCTTAACGAAGGAGATACGTTCTAAAAAATTCGTGGTGAGGTGTTTTCATCACAGAGTGTGGCCACACAAGCCTGAGTGACACAGCCTGCCACGCACCTATGCTCCACATACAACCTGTCGCTCCCAGGCTGCAACGTGACTGTACTGGATACTGTCGACAGTTGTCACACAGTGGTATGTATTTGTGTATCTAAACATGTCTGAACATAGAAAAGGTACAGTAAAGACACTGTATAAAAGATAAAAAGTGATACACCTATATAGGGTGCTTACCACGAGTGGAGTTTGCAGGACTGGAAGTCGTGCTAGGTGAGTCAGTGAGTGGGTGGCGAGTGAGTGTGAAGGCCTCGGACATTACTGTGCACTATTGTAGACTTTGTAAACACTGTACACTTAGGCTGCACTAAATTGATAAAAAATATTTTTATTTCTTCAGTAATTAACTTTAGTTCGCTGTAACTTTTTTGCTTTATAAACTTTTCAGTTTTTTTAACTTATAGATTCTTTTGCAATAACAGCTCAAAACACAAACACATTGTACAGCTATACAAAAATATTTTCTTTATATCGTTATTCTATATGACTTTTTTCTATTTAAAAATTTTTTATTTTACTTTATTTTTTAATTTTTTAAGTTTTTTTTTTTTTCCTGTTAAGAATGAAGACACACACACACACACACACACACACACACATTAGCCTAGGTAGGCCTGCATCGGGTCAGGAAAATTGGGGAGTGGCTGTAAATACAGATGAAGCTTTGTTCGCTTGCCCACCGCTCACCACCTGCTGTGCAGCCCGGTTCCTAACAGGCCAAAGACCTATACTGGTCCTCGGCTGGGGGTTTGAGGACGCAGCCCTGGAAGACACAGCCGGCTCTCCAGGTGGATTGCTTTCATGACGGGACACTGGGGGAAGAGTCCCCTCTCCTACCTCAGGGTGAGGGCTGTGTAAACAGCCCTCAGACATCTCCCTCCCCAAGGGCCCTCTTTTCTGTCTTCTCCTTCCCTCCTTCATTGAATCCTTTGTTTGTTTGTTTGTGGCTTGGTGGTGGCTGATGGGGCAATGGGGGTCTAATTGATTCCAACATCTCATCATGCGTTCTTCACGTGTGGTCTAACACCCTGTGTCAGTATGTGCGGGTAATTGTCACTTACTTTACTGTTCTTGGCACCTCTGTGAAGACACAGAGCCAGAAGCATCCATTTTAACATCCTGTTACGGAGGGGAAGATATTAACTTTGGTTTCAGTTATTACAGCAGGGTCTTCCTAGGTTATCACCTAATTTCCAAATATCTCCCTCAGCCTGTTGTGGTTGCCTGAGATGCTAACGAAACTGCCTTCACAAATTAATAAAGGGGTGCAAGGCAAGAACTGTGGTAAGAGCCTAAACTCTGCAAAGGCACAGGCATAGCTAATAATAATAATGACCAGCCACTGGCCCCTAGTTTGCTTTCTTACAATTGCTACTCAGGAGTCACATAGCTGATGGTCATAAAGACTCTTAACTTTCTCTGTAGATGACATCACTTTCTCGAAACCTAAAGGTAGTTTCCGAGCTATCTTCCAGGCCCTGCATTCCAGTGGATCAGCTAATCCACCCAGACCAGCAGCCCATACCAACAAACTGAACTGGCATTGTGACCCCAACCCAGGAGCTGACTCAACACAAGGAGATGATCTCTACACCCGTGTGTTTTTGCTCCAGACCTAAACAATTAGCAAACTCCTTGCCTAATTCTTTGTCTGCCAAACCACAATATTCTGAAATTTTAAAAAAAGAATAAATAAATAAAACAAAAACAAACAAACAAAAAACCCGTCTCCCAAATTCTTGAGGAGGCGAATTTGAGAAATTCCTCCCATCTCCCCACTTCATGCTCTGCGGAATCGAACCCTTTCTCCATTGCAGTCCCGACGCCTTAATGTATCGGCTCTTCTCAGTGCGGTGGGCAATACAACCCGGTTGGGTGGAACACTAACATTACTGACTCTTTCCTTGGTGTTATTAAGAATTTGTCTCCAGTTTAACAATGCCAAAATTACCTCCTCATTCAATTGACTAATGGGACCACTTTTGTGTTCAGTATTTAAGAAAGCTTTTATTCAGTCCTCACGACTCTGAAAGTAGATGTTATTACCTTCATTTTACAGGTAAGGAAACTGAGCCTTAGAGAGGTTGACACCAAAGTGAGGTTGCACAGTCAGCAGCAGGGCCCTAAAAGATTTGAACTCAGGCCTCTGATTCCAGTATTTGTTCTATCAAACTGTATACAGGGGTAGAGTATGAATGTTGGACTAATTGAGACCATTGTTATTCTTTTGAGATGCAGGAATTGGCCATCAGCATCTGGGGTCTTCTCTTCTGTGTGAGGCAGGGAGAGAACGGGGTAGAACCTGCCAGTCATGAAGCTGAGGTATATCCAGAAGCTAAACTAGTTAAAACCAAACAGAGATGGCAAAATCCAGAAGATGGAATGCTGTTAACCCATGTGATTAAAAAAATGAATATAAATGGTTCAAGGGATTGGTTCCCCAACAGGGATTAGTGATTTAAACTGGGAATAAATACATATGGATTGGACAGCGAATCTAAGAATAGGTTCTAGGCAGCCAGAAAGGAGTTGAAAAACTTGGATGATGTGCAGAAAATACTGGTCCTCAAAAATATCTGCTCTTTTCTTCTCCTTCCTGGACCCATAGCTGAACTATATTTCCCAGATCCTTGGCAGTTAGTTTGGGGCCATTTGACCAAGTTCTGTCTAATAGAATATGGGGAGAAGTGATGTAGGCCACTTCCAGGCTTGGCCCTTGTGATGCTCCTAGACTTCTTAGCCTTCATCTCTTCTCTTTCCCTGCTTGTCAGCAGCTTGGGAAGTCACCTTGCAAGTCTCGGTACTTCAAGACTGAAGGTGTCTGGGTGCCTGAGAAGCCTATTACCCACTGCCGGCCACTCCTCACTCCTGGCCCTGCACCACAGACTCATGTTGGACTGCGGAATGAGAGAGAAACAAACCTTTGTCATGTTAAGTCACCGAGAGGGTATGTTTTTGGTTATAGAAGCCAACATTGCTTATCCTGTAAAAAAAACCTGTGCCCAACAGCCCAAGCTAAATTCTGTTCAAAGTGTCAATACTGCTACTTTTCCTGCCATGTTCTCTCTTTTCATTTTCAATTGCAGAATTCAAAGGTGTCCAAATGGCTAATAAGAAAGAACTTGGACATTTGAACCAAGATCTGCAGCATAAGCCCCTTGAGTTTGGGTCCAAGCAGAGCCCATATTCAGTGTTTGTATCTGTTTGGGTCCTTGGAAAAAAAATAATACATCTTTGATGAGGGCGAGAATTGGAAAGCCTGAGAGGTTTAGTGACTAGACTAGAGAAAAGATGAAAGAACTGAGGTGGCAAATCACATCACATAAGATTTCATATCTTGTACAGAATTATGCTGGTGGGCAAAGAGTTGATGAGATAGAAAACAGGGAACTTTTGTGGTTTTGGAATAGAACTGCAACAGTAAATGCTGTGTATGAAATGAATGGATTCTGAGAGGCAGCTGGAGATGGTGTAAGAGTTAATTTGCAAGATGAAAGATTAAAAGGAAGCACTGGACACAGAGAAAGGAATAGATTAAGAGATGTTCTGTAGGAAAAAAACCCAGTAAGATTGGTGACAATAAACATTAAGGGTGGGAAAGACATTAATCAAAGAAAACTCAAAAGTTTCAAGGCTTGAAGATTTGGGAAAATGAATGGTGGTGCCGCTGGCAGTGACAGCAGATATTTTGGGAGAGGGATCATTTCTGATGGAAATGTGATGAATTTTGTTTTGAGTGGATTGAGTTTGCAGTGACTTTGAGACATCCAGACATGTCTAGTAGGCAGTTGATAAAGGACTTTCTAATCAGCCCGATTTTCCTTTTTCTTTCAAGTACAGTCAGGATTAGGCCTCTGGTTAGGTTACTGAAGGTTTTTGTTTGTTTGTTTGTTTTTGTCAAAAATTAAGCCAAACTATCCATACACTTGATGCGTATCTTTTGATGATGGAGACGTTAAGCATCTCCACCCTTTTGCTGTTATCTCTTGTTCTATTTCCCTTTTCACCACAACAATTAAGGAGTCTACACTTTGCTTGCACTGCTAATGTATTTCTAAAACATGGCCCAGCTGCTCCTTCACGCCCTTGCTAGTTGCAATTTATTTTCTGCCTTGGCCTTTCTGACTTGGCCTCTGTATGCGTCAAATTGTCTTATACAGGTCCTTGATCTCTTGCCCTGCTAACATTTTGCATATGATTACATTTCAGAGTTTAGAATCTTCAATCATGCAGCGAAGAGTGATGCTGCATTAATTTTAAATTCAAGAGATTGAAAAAGAGGTCAACTTGGAGGTAGAGATTGACTGAATTTCTGCAGGAGGCAGGGCGCCTTAAAAGCTTGCTTTTCAGCCAAGTGATTTTCTGGTCCAAACAACCCATAATATTTGCTGACTTCACCCCTTGATATTTTCTAACTTCAGGTCCCCCAGGGTGATGCGTAACTGACTGGTAGTGACATGTTAACACGTTAAGTGGGTTTAGACCATGTGGCTGATAATCAAGGAGAGAAATTAACGATTTGGAGGTGACAGCTGAGTTATCACATTACTACTTGTCAGTGTCTCATCACTCTTAGAGACCTGAAGTTAGAGCACATCAAGGACTTTTTTGAACCCAAAAAACCCTAGGGGTTTAGATCCCCATAGGACCCCTAGGTTGTGCCAGGAGAGTATCTGCCCTAAGGATCCAGCTAGTACATCTTCATATCCCTACAGATAGAAATATTTGGGAGCAACTCTCTCCTCTCTCAGAACCCATCATACGCCAACCTCACTGGCCTTGGTGCCTAATGTTTCTTTTCTTCTATGCCTTTCATATACACCAGGCAGTTCCAGCTGTACCATCTGTCACTGAGTGTGGTGATTTCCAGGGAGGTGAGGGAATATCCCTTTGATGGTGCATTTGATGTGCTTGTTTGAATATACCCTCTGTCCACTAATGCTCATGCAAGGATCTCTCACTGTCTCAAAGGCTGGCCTCTCTGTCTCTGCACAGAAGGCAAAAATGTGTTCTTCCTCCCACCATGTCCCCATTTCAAACCTCATCAATGAAGACAGAGATGAAGGTTTTTCCTTTTCTCACTTCTCAGGCCAACCCCCCAGCTATAATTGCAAACTGGAAATATTGTTGCCCTGAATTGTCTGGATTTAAAAATAAAGAGATAAAACTGATGATCAGTATTAGTGAGCATAGGGTAAAATACTATATGCCTGCAAGGTGAGTGGAGCTGTGCACAAAGAAATCCACAGTAAGGTTTTCTCAGACCATCTCAGTGGACAGAAGGCATATCAGAATAAGTAAGGGAACTCTTCTTAAAATACATCCATTCGGGATACATTTCCTCAACCTCCATGATCAGTAATGACAGATGATGCAGCTGGCAATGCACTGTGCCTATGACCAGCATAGAGGAGAAAAAAAGTTGAGCACCAAGGCCTGTGTAATTGATTCAAATAAGATTTAAAAAACCATTGTTCAGGTTCAAGTTTTTCCCACTAGTAGATCAGAAGCTGAATCTGAAAACCAGACCAAATATACTCCTAGAATTCAACATTTTTCAGTTATGTGGGTGTGGAATTAGACTAGGCTTCTTTACACATGAGGTTTAATAAGATTAGAGAAACATGTTGCGATTGTGTGTGTTTAGGTGAGAAGGGATAATAATACTTACCATATGGTTCAAAATACTCATTTCATGAAAGAGAGTTCTGAGTCCTAGAGAAATGATAACTGTCCATGGTTGATGTGATCTAATGGGAAAAACCCAGGCTTTGTAGACTCAAGAGTCAGAGTTTGATTTCTGGATTTGGCATTTGACCTTGAGTGCAAGCTTCTTTTAGTTTTGCTTAGTCTTGGTTCCCCAATTTGCAAAATCAGGATGTTAATACCTGGCAATCAAGTCTGTTGCAGAGAGTAAATAAGCTAAAATCTCCAAAATGGTGCCAGCCATGTAGCAGAGACTGAACAAATGGGAACTACCATTATTATTATATTCCTATATACCGAGAGAAGACAGTTGGGAATAGACTCTGTATCCAAGCTCTAGGATACAGCTTTTGTCATACAGTTCCTAAATCAAGTTTCTTTTAATGAGTATAGAGAGTTTATGAACACTTTCACATCTGCTACTTGTGGCAAAAGGAGGGGCCAGCGTTATAACCCAGCTGTACTGGTAGGGAACAATGACTTTGAGAGGTTATCTGACTTGCTCAATAATGATAATAAGAAACAGAGCTGGGACTGATCCAAACCCAGGGGTCATCTAGCCCCAACACACTCTAACTTCATTCCGTTACAACCAGAGATTTTACAGGTCACTATTTCCTCCATTCCTTAATTAAAGGGCAGTGTTAGTTCTGCCAGAACCTACCCTCTTTCTTATACCATATATATACACACACATAAATTTCTGAAATGGTCATGTAACAAGTATATTGAATGAGTTGAACTCTATAGGGTGCAAGTAGAAAACAAATTTATTTTTTTCTCATAATTGTCCTTTCAAATACTGTGGATATTTCATTTCTGGGATGAAATCTCAGCCAGTTTCTAATATGTCTGCAGGTACTCTTAGATAATGAAATGTTATCTGGCTTTCCAGCCATGGTAGGAACTGGTACTTGACTAGTTCTTCTAATGTAGTCAACTGTAAAGCTAGACAAAGCATATGAAACAACTGTTTTCAGATGATGGAAAACAGGCAGCAATGGACTGTAATCTTTGAGAGAAAGAAAACACATGAGCCCCATGATCACCTCGACTTTCTAACTGTAGATACTTTCAGACCATGGTGCAGGACTTTATAATCCAAGCAAAGTACAACAGTCTCACTGAGCTTAGGAGTCAGAATTTCGAGCTGCTGAGGCTGGAACTTGCAGAGGAGCATAACTGAAAGGAGGAAGCTGGGCAGAAAAGGAAGTTCAGAAATCTGCATAGGGGTCCCCTTGAATCTTTGGCCAAATATTAAGCTGCATGTATAGAGAGAGAGTCTGCAGGCCTGGCAGAAAACAGCTATTTGGGAATCTGTGAACTGACGTGAGATTTTGGAGATTGCAAAGTTCAGGGTGGCATTAGAGTTCTGGCTACCCAAAGTAGAGAGACCTTGCTAGAACTGCAGGCATTCAACTGAAACCTGAGAAAGGTCATAGCTCAGAGGTAGGGCTACTCTGACTGTAGGGAAAGAAGTAGGAAAATATGCCCTATAACTAGTATAAAAAGTAATAAATGGAAACATACCCAGAGATGACAGAGATGTTAGAATTAGCAGAAAAGAACTTACACAGCTGTTATAAATATATTCCATGATTTAAAGGAGAAGATGGTCACAATTAGTAAATAGATAGACTATCTCAGTAGAGAAATTGAAACTATAAAATAAGAACTAAATGTAAACACAAGAACTAAAAAATATAAAATATGTAAAATGGAAAATTCATTGGATGAGCTTAGCAGGAGACTGAGAACTGTAGGAAAAAATATCAGTGAACTATCCAAATTGAAAAAGAACCTGAAAAAAAGTAACAGCCTTGGAGATCTATGGTGCAACAGCAATCAGTCTAACTTATATGTAATTGGAGTACCTGAAAGAATGAAGAGTAGGATTGAAGCAGAAAAACAAGGGAGACATTATCACCCAAAAGTTTGAAGTTTGATTTCTAAGCACGGGAACAAGGCAAAGACATTCACTCTTAAAACTTCTTTCCAACATTATACTAGAGGTATTAGAACTAATAAGTTAATTTAGTCAGGTTGTAAGATTCAAGGTCAATATACAAAAACAATTGATTTTCCATATACAAACAAGGAAAAATTGGAAAATAAATTAAAAGTCAATTCCATTGTCAATAGCATCAAAAAAAAATCAAACACATAGGGATAAATTTAATGAATAATGTGTAAACCTCTACATGGAAACAAAATAAAATACTACAAAACATTGCTGAAAGGAATAAAAGAAGAACTAATACATGGAGAAATATACTGTTTATGGATTGCAAGATTTAATATTGTTAAGAAATCAATTCTTCCCGTATTCTTCTATAGATTCAATACAGTGTCAATTGAAATCCAAGCAGGGTTTGTTTGTTTTGTTTTTTTTAATTTAATAGAAACTGACAAGCTGGTTTATATGGAAATGCAAAGACCTTAGGATAGCCAAAACAATTTTAACAACGAAGAACTTATCCTACCTGATTTCAAGACTTACTTTAATTTACTGTAATTAACATATTGCTTAGCATAGACAAATACTGTCGGTCAATAAAACAGAAAAAAGAGTCCGGAAATAGACTCACACATATATGGTGTTGTGTTTTTAAAGATGACTACAAATTCTTAGACATAACTCCTACCAGGATAGATGTAAGGTTCTCTTGAATATAAATGGGCTTGTGATTGCTTTGACCAAAAGAATACGATGGATGTGACACTATTTAATTTCTGAGAGTAGGTCATGGAAGGCCATGCACCTTCTGCCAGGTTCTCTTAGGCCACTCCTTTTGGGGGGAAAGCCAGTGATAATGTAAGAAGTTTGACTACCCTGATTGCCATGCTGGAGGGGTCACGTGGACACTTTGACTGACACCCTCACCTGCGCTCCCTGCAGATGGCCAGCATGCCAGTCACCTAAGTGAGGCATATTCAACATCCAGCCTAACTGAGACTTCAGATTACTGTGGTCCCATGAGACACTCGACTGTATCCAAATGAGAACCCCAAGTAAGAACTGCCCAACAGAGCCTTTCTTGAACTCTTGACCCAAAAAATAGTGAGCAAAATAAAGCTAGTTGTTAGTTGTTCTAAGCCACTAATTTTTTGTGGTAATTGGTTATGCAACAAAAGTTGTTGAGCAATTTAATGGGCACATGAGAGTCTTTTCAAGAAATGTTTCAGGAACAACTGGATATCTATATGGAAAAAAAATGAACCTCAATCCATGCTTTGTACCATATATAAAACATTACTTTAAATTAGAAAATAGACTTAAATGCAAAAACAAATTCCAAAGAGCTTCTAGATAAGCACATTATGCAGTGGGATAAACTCAGCAATAGGAAGAAAATAGAACTTATTGATATGTGCAACATTATCAATGTATCTCAAAAACTTTGCTCTGAGCAAAATAAGGCAGACACGAAAGCATGCAGGTTGTATGAATCCATTTAAATGGAGTTTGAGAGGAGGTAAAACTAATCTTTGGTGATATTGAACACTAGTTGCCTCTGAATAGGGAATGAAATCTGGCACTGATGCTGTCTGTATGTAGCAGGCCCCAGTGCTGATTATTTTTCTTTCAGGTGCTATTATTGTAACTTCCACAGAAATACTCCTGCTGGGGCCTCTAACTGTGCTTTGCGTGGATGGAGTTTCAGCCTCTGCACGCTCAGTAGTCCATCGCAGAGAATCTCCTGGTCACTCTAAGATAGCTCCAAGTCAATTTCCTTCTCCAGATGGCCCACATCTCACCAGAGAAAGCACTCACATATCCTTGTCCCACAAAGAAGAGCAGTTTGTTCCCAATATAGTTTTTTACCTGGTAGCATAGGCTCCAGCTTCTTGCTTTAGACTTTTTCAGGCATGGTTCTGATATCAGGCTTGGACTCTACATCTACCAAGTGATCAAGGGCAAACTCGCTTAGCTGTTCACTAGAAACTTCTTTTACTTGCCCTCTTCCCCTCGTCTAGGATGGGAAGAGGTAGTATTACAGCACTCCATAATTTTCTGCAGTAATTCTACTCTCCAGTCCTTTTAACTGTAATCTTTTTATACCTTCAAGACAGTTGATGAGCGAATCATGGCAGAACTGAATTCTTATCATTTACTTTGCAAGTCCTGCGGAAGTGGTTTTGCCCTTCACTTTGTAATGTAGGAGCACTTAGTACCTATTGTTTACTTTCTTCGGTTTTAGACAGAGGCAGGAATAGTCCAATTTTAACATCCTGTTACAGAAAGGGGGCATTTTAATGTCCTGCAAGCTGACCTTTAGCTGACATTCTTGGCTTTCCAAAGCAGAGCACTTTTACTAAATTATTGGCTACAGAAAATCTGTCAGAAGGTTCCGTTTATCCACAATTAACTTTAATGTCAAGTGTGACAGCTGATTTTAAAATTCTCTTGTCTCTCCACTCTTTCTGCCACCCACAAATAAAAAAAGCTGTCAATGTGTGTAAGCTGATTCTTTCCCCTGGTGAATAATTCTGTGTTCTCACTTTATAACTTTATTTTTAAATAAAAAAAAATCAATATATTCAATACTCTGATGGGATAAGCCACAGTCTCCTTGCTTTTAAAAGAAAGCTTTAAAAATTATGTCAATTGTTATCAGTCTGTAGCATCTGCTGCAGTGACAAATCTTTGGGACTGAAATAAAATGACCTCCTTGTTAACAATTGGTGACAAACAAGACGATTTAGTCACGGATTTCCTGATAGAAATAGTAGCCAGTGTGAAAAGCAAATTAGAACTCAAGAGTGTGCAGTGACTACCATGTTTTTTTCTTTTTAATGAAGAACATATTTTCTGCTGGAAAGTTAAATTTCCTTCTTCTTCTCCCTTTCTTTTTATTGTACTCTGTCATTTTTAGTTGAAAAATTGGTTCTTTCATAAGAACATCCTGTGACTTCGATCTTGAAGAAGGTAATATAGAGTTGGCATTTCCAACTTATCCTTTAGACTTACCTGAAAGCAACAAAAAAGAATGAGAAATGGAAATGTAATAACTGTCTTCAATAAAGTGGGTGATAGCATACATTCTGAACAACAAAGTAGGTAAAATAGTATAAATGATGGTCACAATCAAACAGAGGGATGGGAGGAATTAGAGACAGGACATCCATGTCAGTAGATTACAGAAATAAATGTGCTTCTTAAAGGTGGGGGCCTCACCTAGAGGAGCAAAGCTAATGCCCCGTTTGGAAATTGGGAACAAGGTACGTTCGCTGTCATGGAAGTTCTCCCTTGACTGGGTTTTTGTTCTGAGAATTGGGGAGAGGGGCCAGCTGAAGAATTGCATTGGTAATACAGTTTATATGAAGCAGGCTGTCTTTGTGGAGATCATGGTGGGACTGCAGGGGTCTTTTTATATTATAAATATTCCTACCAATGACTAATGTTATATCTGGGGAAAAGCAAATTATCAAAGAGCTCATGGACTCTAATATGGGACACTAGGAAAATTTTGGTCCTTCAGGAACGCTGTCCTGGGTCCTTCCCCACATGACCCTCATGTATATAACTGGTTCATGAAAAATTTACCTTACTCGAAGATGAAAAATTTTAAAAAATCAGCAAAGACAGTATGCAAAGTTATTAATAGAAAAGAAGAAGAAAAGGTCACCTTGATACTAAAGTCAGGCAAGGACACAACAAAAAATGAAAATTACAGACCAGTATCCCCTATGAATACAGATACAGAAATCTTCAACAAAATACTGCAAACAAAATTCAACAGCACATCAAAAAGATAATTTACCATGATCAAGTGGGTTTCATCCCAGGGATACAAGGATGTTTTAATGTACACAAATCAATAAACCTGATTCACCACATAAACAAAGCAAAAACAAAGACCATATGATCGTCTCAATAGATTCAGAAAAACCATTTGGATTTTAGATGCTCTTCTCTCTCTCTCTCTCTCTCTCTCTCTCATGCACACACACTAATGGGTAACTATGTGAGATGATTGATATGTTATTTTGCTGGATTATAGTAAGCATTTCACTATCTATATGTATATCAAACAGCATGTTGTATACCTTAAATATGCAATACAATTTTCTAAAAAAGGAAAACAAAACTACTAAAGGATAAACTTCAGCCAATCAGGAGATGAGTGGTAAAATATAGAGAAATCATTTGTGGGCATCAAGGAATCTATGTAATTACACAAAAACACATATGGGGACTATAGCTACGGAGCACAGCACAAATATTAAAAACTCTGATAAATATAGGAAAGAGGTAAAGGAAGAGAAGAGTGAGTGGTTCATTGCTATTTTGCTATGTTTCTCATCTGGTACAGTAGGATATTAAAAGATAGTAGGTGAAGCTAATGGAACAACTGATCAGAGCATAGAAAGTGGGGGAAGGTGGTCGTGGGAATGGTCTGGCTTTGTAAAGGAGAATATTTTATCACCAATATTGTATTACTGGTGCACAGTGGTAATAATGACAAGCCTGACTCAGAGTTGGTTTTACTATTGTTTAAATATTTTCTAAAGAACAATTCACATCCTTATTACTAGCATCGGGCATGAACAGCTCACACAGCCTCACCCTTGGTATTTCACTGGATAAAGGTACAAGTATATTTACCACTACAAAGGCCAACACTAGAAAGATAATATAATCAGCTCCATCGGGAAGCAGAGTCGAGGGAGGCAGAAAAAAAAAAAGGAAAAACATATGTGCTAATTTCATTGTTGTTCATTTTCTGGAGTTAATTGGTACTGCAAAAAAAAAAATATGCTACTGTGACTTTGAATAGGCAAAGATTTATTAAATAAGAAACCCTGCAGCACAAACCATAAAGGAATCATTTATAGCCTATGATAATTTTTAAAAACTTCTCTTCCTTAAAGGAAACAGAAGATTAAATGTATTAGGCAAAGTTATAGATTTAAATGTAACCACTAGGAAAAATTTCCTCCAAATGTCTAGAAAAAACTCAAATGCCAAAAACTTAAAAGAAAAGGGAAAACACATACTGAAATACTTTTTTTTAAAAAAAGAATAAAGTATACAACACTTTTCCTCCTAAGAAAATGAGAAGTTTCCTTCTCCACAAGCTGACATAGGCTCTTCCTTGGTGGCTTACTTTTCTTACTTTGTTCCTTTTTCCTCCTTGTCTTGCATGCAGAAAGCTGTGAAAAAGTACTCATTTCTCTTTTGGAAAGGCTTGGAGTATGGGGGTGCGTTGGCACTGTAGCAGAGAAACACAGACTTCTATAACCATAACTACTATCATCAACTGTTGCTATGAGATTGCTTACCTTTTAATTATGCCCAGGAGTTGATCGAGGCTTAGAGCAAGTGCCTAGTTGTGTCACTGACCTGTCTCAGCGTGTGGGGTGGCAAGAGCACAGGCTCTGGAGAGTGATACTTCTATATTTAAAATATACCTTTTCCACTTACTCTGTTTGTGCCCTTGTCACTTCTCCAGGCTCAGCTTCCTCACTTGGAATATTAGAATAAGATACACCTTGCAAGGTTGTCATATGGATAATAAAAGGTAACGCCTGTTGAGCTCTTACTGTGTGCCTGGCTCTTGCTAAGCAACTTACACTGTGTTAACTCACTGAATTTTCACCAAAACTTGATGAGGTAGGTTCATTATTATTTCCATTTTACAAATAAAGAAACCAAAGCATAGAAAAATGAAGTTATTTATTCAAAGCCACACAACTAGCTGAAAGAGAAACTGGAACTAGGAACCCAGGCAAACTGATTTTAAGGCCTGTTTTCCTAACCTCTTTGCTATATTGTCTGTCTAATTGAGAGGATTAGAGATAAAACAAGTCATGTGTCTCAGCAACTAGCAGATGTCAAGGAATGAAACTATTCCTGAGAAGAGGGGGCCCCGTGGCTATTTCAAGTCAGGGCATGAGGAGGTCAGCTAAACTGTTAATTTTCAAACCACCGTGAGAAGGAAGTGAAATTTCAGAAAAAATGAAGAGACAAGTGGATAACAGCCATTCTGGGTAAGTAGTCCACCTGTAGGACAGAAATAAGAAGCAGAGCATTTGGAGCAGATGTCGCTGGCAAATAGCAGAATCGGTCCCAAAGGAGAGAAATACCCAGTCTTGAAAAAGAGGCTTCCAGAGAGGGAGCTCGAATATACTGGGGAATGATTCTGCAGCCATTTTGTGGGCAGCAAACAGACTGAAGGGCTTCTGGAATTTTCCATTCTGAAACTCAAAGCATGCACAGCTAGTTGTGTGTATGATGAATGGAATTCATTGCCATTGCTCTCAACCAGAAAGTTTCAATACTTCCTCAGTGATCTGACTAAATAAATAAACGTCTCCTTTGATCCCGTAAAAACTGGAGGTCTGCACACTCTCACATACTCACCTTCACATGCACACATTCCCATACCTGCGCACACACACCCGTACACCCCCCATCTTCTTCAGGTTGTAGGTTCAAACTCCACCAGTCTACTGAGTTGGCTTCTGTCTAAGATGAAAACTTCATCAATTGCAAAGTGAGATTGCAAATTTCTGCCAAAGGATCTGGCTTGAAATGGAAAGCAAATGTTCAGGAGAAATAAAGTTGTTAATGCATTGCACTTGAATGCAAAGGTCTATTTTTGGATTTGGACATAGAGGCCTTTAGTCCCTTCCTTCTGCCTCAGCCCAGGGCCCAGGAGCCTGCCGACCGCATGTCCTGTGTAGCTACAGGCAGACAGCAAAGACCTTGGCCTTCCTGTTGTTCCACCATCCATCGTCAAACAAACAACCAGTCTCTCTGCAGTGATGACTCTTTATTTTCATAGTCCAGGTAATTTATTGATGTTGCTCAAGCACCACTGCGTCCCTACGTGGTAACAGCAGTTGTTACACTGTTTGCCAAATACATTTATCTCCAGTCACGCTGCCGTGCTGGGCTGGCGACACAGGTGCATTCCCGATGCCTGCTTTCTTCCAGGGAGGCTCTCTGCGGTTCCCGGCTCCCGCAGAGAATAACCTGGAAGGAGTGTGAGGCCAGAGCAGCCGGAGGGGAAGCCTCGGGGTCCTTTCCCCATCTGGCCTCCCAAATGGTGGAGTCAGATGCTGTGTGGGGCCATTTCTGAGCTCTGGAGACCCTCCCTGGCCTCTGCTCCCCTGTCCTTCCGAGGACAATGGGTGTGCCTCAGGAGGTGAGAGAAATTGTGAGCAGCGCCTTTCACTGTAATTACCCTTCACACCACTGCTCTGTTTAGCAGGGCCCACTCGCAGTTTGAATAAAATGAGATTCTGAATTTAAAGCCACAGGAGCATGAAATGATGTTGTAACTGGGTCACGGGACTGCAGATAGTCGCTGCCACCTCTGTGCCTCAGGCCCCCTGAGGAAGATGCTGTCAGTCTCTCAGTGTTATTTCTGGAGTCTGAGTTAGAACAGGCTCTAATGGATAATACCATGTGGGCAAACCCGAAAGACCTTCATAAGATGGGACTGGTGGGTACCTGCAGGGCTTAGAAGCTTCCAAAAGTTTCTCTGCAGTTGATGGTATTTCTTTTTCAAATGACACTGAATATAGCTTGAACTAGACCGGGGTGTCCTGTTTTTTAATGGTTATTATTTTCTAAGAAACTAGAAATAAAATGGAATTAAATTAAGTACATTAAAAAGGTATCTAGGAAAAGTGACAGAGGAACATTAGGAGAGAGGACATGAGATCAAGGATGACTTTTTCTAGAAGTGTTGGTCCCACTGCTTTTTGGTAACTGAGGGCCAGATGTCAGAGCTCCTTGGGTTCTGCTTGTCCTCAGAAAGCGCCGGGCTGTGGATAATGCTATCCACTCACTGAGGGGGATAAAGGGTGTCCCCTTATCTAGGGGCAATCAATAAATAGTTGTTGAAAGAACACATCAGTGGAATTGCCCTCTGCTGAGGATTATATAATAGTGGATTATTCTCCCCCAAATGTCCACGTGATCTGCATGGATTTCTGCATCATCGGGCACCAAACTGTCTTTGTGTCACAGAGAAGCAATGGCCATAGCCCGAGGATTTTCTGACTTGCCACAGGTGAGTGTCGAAGTTGGACTGACCTCTTAGCCTTAAACTTCCTAGAGTTCTTGGTCTATTTGAGAGGAGGGGAAAACCTCAAGAAGATATCGGCTTCCCTGATGAGAAGAGGCTTGAGCAGGCTTAGGTGTAAGAGAGTAAAGAGCGGAGATCAGCCCATATCTACACCCCAGTCTCTGCAGCCATTCACAATATTCACCTGTTGAAATCAATTCATAGACTCAGGACTCTTGAGTCAAGGTTTACACGAAGATTAAGGCTTAATAATGAAAGCCTGAGATTACGAAGTTGATTTCCCAACACGGATAGCGCAGGACCAGAACTCCTAGATGAGAATTCAGCCTAAGACAGATTAAAAAATTCAATCATTATCTTGAATTTCACAATAAGGAGATATTATTAACTAGTATCAAAATTTACTTCGGGCCTTGTGAAGTTTATGTTTTATAATTATGAATAGTAAAATGTACGTATCAGAGATGGGGATTCTAATTCTCAAGCCAACTTTTAGAACACCTGAGCTAAAGAAACCCTTAGGATTGGTTATAAATACAGATACCTGGGTCTCACGCATGCCTAAAGGTACTGCGTGGGCTAAGTTAGGGAAGCTGTCTCCTTACAGAATTTTGTCTTGAAACAGCTTCTTACTGGTTTAGCGTGGTAGCCATTAGTTTAGAACTAACTAAACAGGCCGAAGTTAAGGCTCACGTATTATTTATCTGCAGTTCTTCAAGACTGATAGCAGGGGTTGCAGTTCTTAAAGATGCTGGGTTAAGACCTTAATTATCATTGTTGGGAGCAGGTGGAGGGGGTTAGTTTGGGGTAGGCGGCCACTGCCCTCAGGGAGTAGGGCTTTAGAGGAGGGCTTGGGAAACATTCTTCCACGGCCTTTTTTGTTCTGTAATTTGGTCTGGAAGGAGCCAACTGATACCAAGTTCAGTGGTAAGAACACTTGGTATTTATTGATTATCTGCCATTTGGGGGCAGGGGTTAAGTATTTTATACATATCCTCATATTTTAAATATTAATACAACCCTATGAATTTAATAGTACAAGAGCTCCTCAACTTAAGATGGGTGAACGTCCGGATTAATGGTTTACATTGTTTTTGGTTCATGATGGGTTAATCCAGCAGTAACTCCAGTGTAAATCAAAGAGCATACTGAATGCGTCTTGCTTTTGCACCATTTCCATAGCTGGAGGTATGGCTCGGAGGCGTACAGGGACCCCACCAGAGAAGATGGAAGAAATTCGGGAGAAACTCCGTAGACCTCACTGGCTCTAAGCCTGCCATGACTGCGTAGTGCACGCTGGATTTTCCAGGTATGTGTGTGTGTGTGTGTGTGTGTGTGTGTGTGATACCTCGTTGTAGTTTTAATCAAGTTTGAGCCAATTGAGGATTTCTCGTGGAGGCTAAGTGGAGTGATGCACAAGTATAAATCAAGGACTTGGGAGTAATTTCTCATCTAGTTTGATAACTGTCAAGTAAAGGTGATTTGTGCTGCCCACGGGAATGCTTGAATAACAATTTGATAATAATATCCAACACTTACTTCACAGAGTAGCACTGTTTCAAAATGATTCCCTGAAACCAATATCATAGCATTCTCCTCGTAAGTCCTCAGATGGAAAGCATGTCCTTGGAAGCAGAATCTTTTGAAGTCGGGGACGAGGGGTTGAAGTGGCACCAGCTTCACTCGATCTTTTTGCCAAGCTGCCTAGGTTTTATTCCACAGTGGTTATTTTTCCATCCCATTCTGACATTGCACTGATTCGGAAGTGAAAGGAGGGAGAAGAGTGGGAATATTCTAGGCAGAAATCAACTCTCTTTTAGAAATCACATTATAGTGGTTCGATTTCTCTTTAGGTTTCTTGAAACAAATCAACATATATCCCATCTGCAAAAAAAAAAAAAAAAAGAGTTTCACAAGATGAATAAAAGTTTATTTGCCAGAATTTCTCCTGGGGAGAGCACTTTGTTTTGGAAGAAAAAGGTCAGTGAGTTGCTTGGGATGGAAAGTGAGAGCCAGGGTGCTTGCCTAGGTAGTAAAAGGCAGTCCCTTGACCACGAGATGAGATGGAAGACGAGAAAGGGAATGTGTGTGGGAAACAGAGAGAGGAAAGGCATCAACAGGGCAGGTGCAAAGGCAAGAGGGGGTCCGGAGTAGGAAGCTCTGTGGCAGCACAGCTGTCAGAGACTTAGGGAAAGAGACATAGTGTTCCATGGAGTTTTAAGTTTGTTGTTGTCTGTGCTCCGTCAACCCCCCTCTTCTCAGCTTTTGCCCCTTGACACCCCAACAGAATGATCCTCAGTGAAGCTGACATTCCTCACTCTTTCTTTAGGGCACTATAGTGCATTCTTTTGAGGAAATTGGAGAAGAGATGCCTTTCTGCATTTGGGTCAATGTCGGCTAAAGCAGAGGTAGCAAGTGGGGATCCCCAGGGCAGCTAACATCTGCATTCCAGAGTGGCAACAGTGACAATCACTACCTCAGAGAGCAACATGGGTATTTTGGAATTTGGAATTTGAATTTTATATTCAGAGTATTTAACTTAATTTGCCTTGCTTATAATTATTTTTTTTTCTTTCTATGTGGTATCTCCTATGGTTCCCTTCAGGAGGGATGAGGTGGTTGATTACCTGTTGGCAGGTAATGCTGTCTGTGGATAATCTCTTGCTCACTCGAATGGATTATATGATTTGTGTATTTTTCTAAGCGCAATCCGTGGCATGGCAAGCTGTCAGAACAGTCCCCTCTAGTGCAGAGTGCGGAGATACCATACATTCTGCTGGCCCTGGATGGAATTAGTTCTGAGTTGCAAAAATAAGAAATAAGCTTACAAGAGACAACGAATAGTTCACGGTGAGAGAAAACAAAGGTAAACGGGAATAAAAGAGCTTTGCCCTGCCTGTAAGAAAGCACTGGATAGACTTTTGGAGATAGTACCCTTAATATTTATATAGCTCTTCAGATTTTTAAAGTGCTTCCTGGTAATTAAGAATCATTAATCAGATATTAACTGCAGGCCATTCAATGAATTAGCTGTTTATTTAGATTGACAGCTGTGCATAATTCCGGAGACTAGGAATAAATATGACTCATTTTATGCTTCTTGAAAATTTTTACTTTCTTTTGCTCATTGAGGGTTACGCTGTGTGAGTTCTCATGCTGAATGCCAACACACACTTAACTATTGTATGTATTCACATTTATATGGCATTCTAATTTATAATTTATTACTTTGATATTTGGTATTTACAACCACATTTATGAAGACAAGACTATGTAGGGAAACTCTAAGTTGTTAGAAATGTCACAGAAAAAGCCATCACAGAATTCCCTCCCTCCCCCAACACAGAGAGGCATGCTGGCCTTCAGTGGCCAGTAGAAACACACAATAGGTTGAACATTACCATCACAGATGCACAAAATGATTCTAAAGGAATCTTGATTGAATGCCATGTTCACTGCAAGTGGATACCTTGTCTATTTGGTTATGTCTAAGGATCAGAGCTCAGTTTGTCTTTAGTCTAACCAGAAAAGGAATTATACATATTAGGCTGCAGTTTCTTTGACATGTTTATGTCTAAATATAAAAAAATGCTTGTTTCCCACTAGCTTCTCTGTATATTGTTCTTTGACAAATAATAACAAATAATTGAGGTCTGAGAGAAGCCACAGATATTTGGAGGTGAGTTTTTCAAATATTAGTGGAGACTGCTTTGGCTTTGCTTTTTGAATATATCAAGAGCACTATGATTCTTATTGGTTTTCCTACAAAGCCTTTGAAACTGACTATTTCTCCCAGGAGAGCTTCCACATTTCCCTCCTTTATATAATCATGAACAGTTTTTGCAGTTGGATGGCCAGGGTTTGAGTCCTAAACCTCCGACTCACCAGCTGTGTGACATTGGGCAAGTTACTTAGTTTCTCTGCGTCTCAATTTACTTATCTGTAAAATGGGCAATAATTTATTTCTTCAGTTGTTAAGAGGACTAAACTCTTGGGGACAGGTTTGCTTCTATCCCTCCCTGAGAAACAGTGAATTTGCCTGGGAACTGGGGGTGGGAAAGTTTCCTGTCTCTCCCAATGCCAAGGAAAGCTGTTGCTTCCACAAGAAAGGTCTGGCGAAGTAATGAGGTTTCATGGCTGTAGACAAGAAACCAAGGTTCTTGTTGGCAAAAATCGTTGGCTCCCAATTTTTGCTGTTAGTGCTCAATGGAGGCTGTAGGAAAGAACTTGTGAGGGAGTACAGAGTCCTCTGTGTTTGGGGCTCTCACGGATTCTGAACTGGTCCGTGCTGGCCCACATTTGGTCTTGTAGAACTCATTACAATTCCAGCTGTTTTTTTTCCTGACCTGCTTTTATGGTAGCAAGCTCTTCCTCCCAGGCTCTGGTCATAGGTGACACAGTCATGCATCTTGTTTATTCTTGGAGGAGCTTGTCACCCTTTGTATTTCACTCGGAGCCTAGTAACCTCAGCTCTTGATAGACTCAAGAAAAATTATGATTTTGTAGATTATCTGCCTTGTATTCTGGTTGTTAGAGAGAAATGTTCTCTTGTAGCAGTATGCATCATAGGATTACTTTTTACGTCCTCGTCTTCCATAATCTTTCATGCTTCTATGATCCAGGCAGGAAATGGAGAAAGACAAGAGTTCCAGAAATTCATGGGAATAAGCAGTATTTGACCCAACCAATGGAGCATACAATTATTCATCTTATTAATGATGCAGACAGCAGAAAAGGGGCAATGTGACAATGTCCTATGGCTTCCCACATGTCCAAAAATTTCTCCTCAGCTAGCCTTTTCGTGTGGAATTAATCACAAACCTGAAATCAAAGCTGTAACTGAGTCCAAGCTCAGTTATCATTCCCTACAAGACAGCCAATAAGTCAGGAGACAAAGTGTTGGGACAAGGAAAGTGACTTTTATTCAGAAAGCCAGCAAACCGGGAAGATGGTGGACTAATGTCCTAAAGAACCATCTTAAGTTGATATGAACATTTAAGCGCCTTTTTATGTTAAAGGAATGAGGAAGGGGGAGAGTTGCAAGAAGTAACCAAGGACTGCAGACGTCTGGGAGGCAGCGAGAGTCTGAGGAGGTTGTGAAACTTCTTAGGTCAGGTCATGATGTTTCTGTAAATCTTTAACATGGCATTGTTACTTGTGTACATACTTTCCCTATCTCCCTGGGAGTTAGTTTTGAGAAAAGGAATGGTTACCATTTTTCTACTAGACTTGAATTGCAAAATAAATTCTTCCTATAATTAGCTGACTTAAGGGCAGAGCTAGGCAGAAGCTTTTAACCTAAAGGATATTACTGCAGGGGTCCAGAGCACAATGGAGCTAGTCACGCTAAGCCTCCCTTCCACTGTTACAAAGCCACTTCAGTTTGGTCCCACACTCTTCTTAACTCCTTTCACCATGCCCTGTTGTACCTTGTGTTTTAGCCACATGGGTTGACAAGCCTTGGAGTGCAGTCCTGGGATGGAATCCAGAGTGTGCCGCTTATTAGTTCTGTGACCTGGGGCTGCTTAACCTCCCTGGCTCAGCTTCCTCATTTGTGAAGTAGAGAAAAGAGTAGTACTCACAGCATAGGCTTGTTATAAGGTTCCAGCTCCATTGTTCCTATTCCTTTGAAAACCTCACCTGCAAAGGCAGAATATATAAAATACTAATTAATGTTGAGCATAGTTTCAAATCGGCAGTCACCTTTCCCTTTGCCTTTGATAAGACTAGCTTTTGTGAGCATTTAAGAAAGCTCCGTTTTCAATAGTGGGTGGTGCATTTAATCCTTTTAGGGGAGAAGGTGAAGATACCCAGTCTGAGGAGTTCTAAAATGCATCCCATCACTCCATAGTGTTCTCTTCTTTCATTATGCTTATTAGCTTGGAATCTCGTTATTCTCACTAAACAAGTCCGTTAAGATTAAACAATAATTGACTTGAGGTTCTAGGTATCTATGGAGTTTTGAAAAATATCTGTTAATTCTCTGGCCAGTATATGCTATGAAAGCCGTTCATTCATCCAAAAAAAACATATGTTATGTACCTCCTATGTGTCGGAAATTGTTCTAACCAGATGTTAGCATGAGGGTCTAAAGATTTTGCCTTATGAACTGCTCTAAAGGAAGAACGAATTCAACAGACTACAAAATTTACTGGCAAATAGAGAAAGGTAGCAAGTCATGTCACTGCATCATTCTATGAAACTTCTAGTCTCAATAGGAATCATCATTATATTGATGGTTTTGATGCTTTTCATGTTAGCATTGGAGTTGAGGGAAAGATAAAACAGCTTTTTGAGATGATTTATAAAACTCAAATTATGTGTTCCTGCTTTATGTCATATAAATGATGTATAATTTTTTTACTTGAATGCCTACAGACAATTCAATCATACTTTTAAAGAATTACAAACCACAAAATTACAGCTAAACCTCCATTATCAGAACTCTTAGTTACTTAAGTGTTCTGGTTAATTGAGTTTTCTTGTTATTACGAAAGATTAAACTGAAAATGCATGATTCAGACTTTTGGCTGAAAACCATTCAGTCGTAATTTTCTTGTCTAGTATAGGTAGAAAGTAGTAGGAAAGTAGTTGAAATAGGTTTTTTTGGTAATTTTATTTTATATTATTATTTTTTTACCATTGTGGCTTACTCAGTGCTTTCAGGTCAGACTTCAAATTTCAGTTATCATTTTAGCACACTGAAAATTGAAACAAAATTTGGATTAAACTTACTGTGACTTCAGGATATTCCTGACAAGAGGCAATGTGATTTAATGGGATATGCATCAATTTGGGGGCCTGAGAGACCTAGATATAAATTGCTGCTCACTTTCATGATCTGTATAATCCTGGAAAATTTACTTAATGTTCTTTAGTAGTTTTCTTCATCTTAAAACATGAATAAGAACATATGCCTCACGTATTCTTTGATCATAGGATGCCCAAATGATATCTTGTGTACGATGGGCCTGGACACAACATATACTTAGTGAATGACCTTGGGCTTATTGTTACTGTTCTTGCTTCCAGTATCTACTGATTTATTTTATCATTAATTACACCTGGAGAAGTCATGGGTGACCCTATTGTTTAAGAAGGTAGATAGACCACATGTGTTTATCCCTTTTTTTCTCTTCCCAGCCCTCACTGATCTGATGGTAAAAGGAGAAAAAATAAATACAAACCCACAAGAATAAACAGACAAATAGAACAGGAGAAGGGACATCATGGAGAGAGAGTTAATAATTTTTTGGACAGAAATAAGATAGAGGAGGATAACTGAGAAGAGTAGAGAAATTCACAGCATGAAATGTATGCAGGGACATGAACTTTTTAAAGAAATAAAATTACTCCCCTAAATTCAGAGAGGCTTAGGATTTGGAAACTTGAGAGAATGGAGAGTATGTTGCTCAAAATAGGAGATCTGGCTGAAAATCAGAAAGCAAAACAGTCATCTCTCATTCCTTTTTCCTTACCTAAGCAATCAGAACAACAGCACTGGCTTTCTACTCTCTAGTTAGGAGAGCAAAAGTTTCTTCCCTAGGAAATTTGCATCTCAGAGGTGTGGGACCTGGAGTTTTGTCAGAGGAAAATACTGAGCATGGGCCCCCAGATAGGGAAAATTAACTAAAGTCTGCACTTACTGCCTTCTCCCTTGCCCAGAAGACCCAAATTCAAAATTCCAGCAGTGAGGCTACCATGTACGTTGACTGGGCGTGTGCACTATTCAGTGTTAGGAGCCACTGTTAGCATTACAGTGTTGTGTTTCAGCAAATGGCAGGAAAATGCCTTATTTTACCAAAACGTCATTATAATAGTTTCCCAACAGATGGATATGAAGTGTCTTGAGGAAGGTGGGCCTTTTTCTAAATTACAAACATGTACTTAATGGGCTAGACGCCATTATCAGCCATCAATTGTCTATGAAATCCTCTGCTGTCCACACAACATTACACACATAGAAGATTGGAGGGTTCCTTTTCATAACTGCATGGTCCTATGATGGAAAGACAACAAATCTTTAATAAAATGTCATTAGAAGAGACCTTTTATTAAAATAGCCACCTTCCCCTTTACCTAATCATCCTAAAATGAATCCCTGCTGAAATGCACAGAGCTTCTAATCACTTTTATGTGAACTGACAACCTATGATCATGACATATTTGGAGGATGCTTCATATACAAAAAAAAAGAGAGCTCTAAGTAATCAGAGAAAAACAAACATGAATCAATCAGCGATAGCAGGGACAGAAGAAAACAGGAATAGCAACTATAAAACCCTCAACATAGAGATATGAGAATATGTTATAAACAGAATGAATAACAAATTATTAATCCAGTTAAAGGAAAGAGATAGTGGAAATTAAATAAAAATTTCAGAAGTTCTAGAATGTAGCTTAACCCAATCTTCTAAACAGTAGAACACAAAGGAAGAGAGAAAGGAAAAAATATCTGTGAGAATGAATCCAAAATGTCTAGCATGCTAGGCAAAGAGCTACAGAAAAATAGAGAAGATAAAGGAGATGGACATTTCAGAGTAATAACAAAAGAGAAATTTTGAAGCCTGAGAGGGCCCAAACAAGTATTTATAATAATTTAAAATAAAAGCCCACCAAGGAGTTTAATGAAATTTTAAAGCACTAGAGATGATTAGAGGTAAAACAGGTTGAATATAAAAGACTGAGAATTAAAGTGCATCAGATATTTCAGCAGCTGCAACAAAACGCTACAATATATGGAGCAAAGCATTCATGACTACAAGGGAAATCATGTTCCCCTTAGAATTCTCCTACCAACCAAGCAATTCATAGGGTGTGAGGATAATTTTTGGGGTGAGGGAGAATGCTCAAATTTAAGTTCTAACTACTTTTTCTTAGGATAGTATTTGAGGGTATTCTCCTGAAAAATCAAAGTAATAAAGCAAGAAAGAAGGAGAGAAAAGATTCAGAAAACAACAGATCAAACCTGGGAGGGTTATGAGAGTCCCAGGGTGGCAACTGTGCATCAACTGTAGTGAACCACAGGCTTGACTGAAAAAAGGGGAGGGAATATCAGGAGGTGGGTTTCCAAGGAAAAGGAGTAGTCCATAGAACAGCAACAGATGTGGTGTTGTGGTTGAACAAAATTAAGATCATGTGTTAAAAAAAAGAGGGAGGGGGGAGAGAGAAGAAAAAAGAAAGGCCAGAAAAAAAGATAGGCAATTAGAAACTCCAGAAAAAACAAAACCCAGAAATCTCTACAAAATATGCAAAATATTTACATTGTGCTGCTTGGTGGTGAAACATATTTACATAGTTATAGCAGTCACTTATTAATTTAAATTAGATAGCAATTTAGTAGGGTGGGAAAGAAAGGTAAGAAGTAGATATAAGAGAACCAATCCCCATCAATCATAACCAGTCAATAATTGATGATGTCTAAAACTGATAAAAATAGTGATATAAGCATAATATTTAGAAATGTTACAGAAAAAAATTGCTTTTGGCCAACACACTCAGGGACTAGCAAAAGATGAAGCAAGAAGTATTGTTTTTCATTATAAATTCAGTACCAGGTAATCTTTTTTTTCACCATGTGCATGAATAAGTATGATAAAATTAAGAAAAAATAAGGAGTTGGCATGATTTCCATGTAGGAAGTCTTCATCATTGTTTAAAATTATATGATTTAATTGAGAACACACACATATTCCTGTGTGGATATGTGCGTGTGTGTGTGTGTGTGTGTGTATATGTTTTTGTTTACTTATGATTTTACAATCTTTGACAAAAATACGGAAAGATATATACTAGATTCTCAACATGAATTACCTTGGGGAAGGGAAGTGAAATGTATAGAGAAGAGGAAAAAAGAGAAGAAAACAATAGTTGCATAACAAAGTCTATCTTTTTAAATCACAGAACTTTTATAAAATTGGGCAAACCACTGTAATCACCTAGAAAAATCTAAAAAGATTTAGAACATTTAGGAAAATGTTAATACGCTTTGTGTTCTTTGCCAAAATATATTAGTTTCATCTAACTGGTATTATGTCCAAATCTTTTTTTGCACCTTTCAAAAGTTAGCAGACTTCCATTATTCTATACAAAGGAGAGGATTAACTGTATTGTTCTATTTCTAGTTTCATTCAAACTGATCACAGTTATTTTATGCAAACAAATTCATCTTATTATTTTTCAAGAATTTAAGAAAAACTGTAAAGCCAATGTATTTGTGCTATTTGAATGAGTTCTTAAAAGGAATTTTACTTTTTGGGAAATGTTAAAAGTTAGAGATGTGCTCCTAATTTTATTCATATTTTTCCTCTTTTTTTCAGAAGGCAGAATTAGAAAATGAGCTTTGTCTTCAAACATTTTTCTAAGTACCAACTTCTCTACCATTTATTTCTTTTCATGATTAGGTCAGAATCACTTGAAAACAATCCCCTCCACCGCCATTAATCTAGTACCTGTGTTTTCTTAGACACTTACTATGAAGGATATTATTATCTCTATTTTTATATGAGGAAGTGTGCTAAGGAAGAGTTAGTATTAATAACTTGCCTAAGGGCAAAGCTTTAACAGTGGCAAATTAAGAATCAAATCCAAAATTTGTGCAGCCCTGCACTGTAGTGGAAGACTACATGTAAAGATAGGATTAGTGATCCCCAACTTAATTTTTTTTCCCAGAAGGGAAAGTGTGCCCTCTTTCAAACTTCATTACTGAGTGGATATTCCCACATATCACACACACACATATATATGTTCAATGTACCATGGAGAAATCAGTCTCTGGAGGTGTGCTGGGTGGTAGACAGCTGGTCTTGCCTTAATGACTTCAAATCCTTTGGGTGCACTTTGTTTATTGTATGAGAAAGATGGATTACAAAAGATTTCTGGCATTACTTTGTTTACTGAAAAGAGGTGAGTAATACAACAAAAAGAAAACATACTTCAAGGTTATGTTGAAACATAAGTAAAAATAATAAAATTAGCCTCTTAGGACTGGAACTGCAAGCTAGGTGTAGGGTGGGAATATGAACTTTTCTGAGATGGAGAAGGTTCATTGTTAATTAGCTTGATTGTGGTGAATATTTTACAATGTATATGTATATCAAATCGTCAAGTTATATACTCAAAATATATATAATTATTAATTATCAACTATACCTCAATAAAGCTGGAAAAATGTTCATTGTGCTTCTTTTTAAATCTCTTATTCAGCCTAGCTTTGTGCTGAGTATATAGTAGTTCTATTGGTTGACATAGCATGTATTTAACAAAGATGTTGATTGATACGTAGAAGAGCTGGCTTACTTGGTCACAATAAAAAAAAACACAAAAGGCTTTGAAAACAAAGGTCACAATCTTAGAAGGTAGTTGTCATTTGTGGAGAACTCACCACGCGCCTGTCACTTAACTAAGCGTTTTATGTGGGATCATTCTCTTACTGTGCAGGACAACCTGCCAAGTAGACATTATTATTACCTCCCTCTTGAGGACGATGTGTCAGTGGTGGAACCAGGATATGGCGCTTGTGCTCTGGTGAGGTCTAGGAGAGAGTGAACTGAAGGAGAGGTAAAAGATTGTCAGCCTACTTTTTACTATATCATTCCAGCTTTCCATGCTGAAGACAGGAGTACCAGGGGCCCCCACATCAGGATCACAGGAGTGTAGAAGACTCAGCTTGTTTGTACAATATTTGTATTCCCCTTTAGGTGTTGTGTAAATTCAAGGAATTGACAAATGTCTTCAGCTTGCTGAGCCATAATAAATTCCTATACCATGTCCCCCAATTTTAATGCCCAAAAAATGATACTCTCACCTCTTCTTCTGATTGTCATTCTTTAGAATTGTTGTTAGAATGACCACTCTCCTGTTACTCATCCTAAATAACCTTTTCATCTAATTTCTTCTCCTTTTGTTACTCTTAGTCCTTTTAGAATATCTCACTCTACTGCTTTCTGAATCAAACTAAACTTCTCACTCTTTTCCTGGGAATTTTACTTGGCCAACTGTGCTTATTTTACTCTTGTTAGATTTCCTTATTAGTCAGCTTTCTTCCACTTTCTAAATCATTTTGTGCTTTATTCCGAATGATTTCCAATGTTTAACATAGTTGTGGTGAAGAACTTTCCAGAACCAAATGCAATCTTTCTAGGGTTGTACAGAATTGGGCTGGGGGAAAAGCCTAAGTGTGCATCCTTTATTTCTATGTTCTTCCTCAGGAACTGTTATAGGTGGAATTATTAATAAATTTCCTAAAAAGATATGTTAAAGTCCTAGCACATGGTACCTATGAAAGTGACCTTATTTGGCAACAGAGTCTTTGCAGATGTAACCAAATTAAGATGAGGTCCTATTGGAGTAGGATAGGCCCTTAATCTATTAATAATATAACTGCTGTCCTTATATGAACAGAAGAGGAGACACAGACACAAGGAGGGAGAATGTAGGTGACACGGAGGCAGAGATTAGAGTCTTCGAGCCAAGGAACACCAAGGATTGCCAGCAACCCCAGAAGCTAAGATGAAGGCATGAGTCAGGTTCTACCCCTAGAGCCTTCAGAAAAGCAGTATCTTACCAATATCTTAATTTCAGACATCTAGTCTCCAGAACTGTGAGAGAATAAATTATTGTTATTTTAAGCCACATAGTTTGTGGCGATTTGTTATGGCAGCCCTTGGAAATTGATGCAAGGAGTAAAGCATTTCCTGATTTTTATCATCATCTTCATCCTAATTGTAATAGTGTCAATGTACTGGGCACTCACGTGTTCCTGGCAGTGTGCTAAGCATAAGCATAATGTCATATCTGATTTAATCCTTACAGCCACTCCGGTCTTCTAGCATCATTTTTCCTGATATACAGATTAGGAAACTTGATGAGGTTGAATCCATCCTAGTAAGAAGTGGACCTTGATATGAATCCAAATGGACCTGAATCCCAGACCAGTACTGTAAGTCACTACACCATGCTGCCATACACTGAAGGCATATGATCATTTTCTTTGTTGTTTCTCCCTTGCTGATATCATTTTGAAGACTATAGTTTCTGTCTAGCATTCTGACTTCACTTTTTAATAGGATGAAAGTCATTGTTATTCTGTCCCCATACTCCATTCTGTTTCTAACATTTTTAGCATCCTCTGTTCTTACATTCACATCTCACTTCTCTTTTTTAGATAGATTTTGGTCACTAGTAAAGACACAGAATCAGATGAGGAGAAACCTTGTTATTATATGTTTATATCTCTGATGAAGTGTAAGGGTCAGAACAACTTCTCTGACGTTTTCAGGGAGAGGTCTGTCTAGCTAGTAGTACATAAATATGCTATGTCTCCTTTTCCTTCAAATTATAATTTGGTTAAAAAATTATTCCTGGCTGAAACAAGGAGTAATAAATAATCAAAAATTCCTTGGCTTCATGCTCTAAGGCAATGGTTTGAAAAGCTTCCAAAGTGACCTAAACCTTTTGGCACGATTGAGTCTGGAAAAGGAGAGCGCTATAACTATTGTCCCTTTCATTTTGGTTATTTGATTGATACTTGAAACCTTTATTCTTATGTCACAGGTTAACAAAGATATCTTACAGTTTATTTTACAACCTATATAGCACTTTCATAAATATTATTTCATTTGATTCTTGCAAAACTTGAGATGTAGGTGGGGTAGATATTATTTTTCTCATTTTAGAGATGAGAAAATACACTTGGCATGTTTTCATGTTTTGCCTAAAGTCACATAGATGGTAAATGGAAGTGGAATTAGACCCAGAGTATTGTGGTTTCCAACTCACTCATCCAGTTAAATTTTTATAATCAATGCAACTTAATAATAAAAATTAACATTTATATTGTATATTTAATCTCATAATCCTCATAACCACACTAAAAAGTAGATTTGTAAAATTGCTATTTCACAAATCCATGGATAGAGACTTAAACAAAAGCTTAAAGGGTTGAATAAATTGCCCAAGGCTCCATGGATGGTTGTGGTGGAGAGCAGTACAGAACACACGCTCTTAGCTATTGCACTGCACATCTTCCCCGAAGCAAGCATTTGGTAATGTGAGGGTAAAACCTTGGAATGGTTTGTGAAGTGATGATACACCAAGGTCAATCTCAGCCTGGAATCAAAACCAGACTTTCAACAAGATAGGTGAATGGGAGGGTGGTATAATTTGAATTAAAAAGCCTGTATTTCTTTTACATTGAAATTTTAGTTAGGTTCATATTAACTTGATTCCTATTTCACATCCTTTAAATAATCTCTATTCTGATAAAGTATTTAAAGAATTTACTTGAATTCCTGTAAAAATGTGCACTCATAGGCTTTCTTTCCTTCTCAGCGTTTGCTCAGGTACCCTGACAGGCCTTGATGAGTTGTAATCTTTAAGTGATGACAGCTCTGTGCTGTTAGGCGACAGCTATCAGGACCAGACAGGTAATCCAATTGGAGTAACAGTGATCAGACTCTTAAGAGGCTAAAACCACCTTCAAATCACAATGAAATACAATGGGGAAGTTTGAAAAAAAAAATAACCTGCCAATTTTTTTGTCCTTCACATTATTGTTGTGTGTACTGACTGCATTTTTTTTCACAGTCAAATCATAGAGATAAACATTTTGCTTCTCAGAGAGCAAGGCTAGGTTAGAACCTTTATTTGAATGTTTCATATTGAGCAAATTTCTTTGACTCATTCTTTGAAAAATAAATAGAAATCTCTTATTTAAAAGAGATGCTTTTCATAGAAAATCTTTGCACACTCACCATTGATTCATGGACCTTTCAGTATAATACCTAGATTGGAAGATGTTGGAAGATTTCCTTAAAATCAGTCATTGAATGGCTTTAAAGTAAATTTAAACCTCAGAAATATTCAGGAGCCTTGTTTAGAATGGGGAAAGATAACCAATTCACTGTGAACTGTTTTGTCCAAATATGAATATGTCTGAAATGTGTTTACTATCACATGTACCATTTAATGAAGTATTCAGAATAACTTTTCATTTTCCAGAGGCAACTAATCTTAAATAATTTATGCATCTATACAATCACGTAAGCATTAAACTACTTCCCAGGATATTGATCAAAATCTATTTTCTTCTCAATCTCAACATATATTAAAACAACACATATGACAGTAAATTCAGTGTTGAATAAGTGATTTGACAAATTTGTACTACATATAAATATGTAGTTAAAAAGCTTACTGTTGAGAAAGAGATACATAAAATTACTTTTTCTGGAAAATTTTATAGTAAAATTCTTAGCTTTTAGAATATCTGATTGTTTCTATTGGTTGTCCTAGTACTCTGCTCTTCACATGTGCTGCATTGACTGAACATGCCTAATTCATTGGTGCTGAGAGTCTACTTCAATATAATCAGATGCAGTGTTATAGCATCTCTTTATATGGAAGAATTTATTAGCCATCACTGCATAGTGATGGGTTTTCTGTGTCTGTGTTTTGATTCGGTATACTTGTAGACAGAGGACCAATTAAAATAAAGAGACACACCTTTGTATTTTATCAGTGATAGTCTGCAGTTGAAAAAAAAAGAGACTTAAGGAGTCATTACTTCATGAAAACAAATAGTTTTCATTTTCTCTGGGAAATGAAAAGTTACTCTGAATATTTCATTAGATGGTACATGTGGTAGTAAACACATTTCAGACATTCATATTTGGACAAAACATTTTGCAGAGTCATATTCTGATAACTTCTTAGGGCTCTTCTTTTGATGGGTAATTTTTCTAGTTTTTCTTTCTGTTATATAATTTTTTTTTCAGGTTTTTCTTATGCAGAGCTAATCCAAGGTCACATTTGGATTTTAGCTTCCATATCTAATGTGAAAATCTCTGGTTTTCCAGGTTTATTCCTGGGATTCTAGTAATATGGGAACCTTAGTATTCTCTAGTAAGGATTAAAAGAAAAATAATTTAGAACTTTTGCCAAGACCCTGGATTACCTAGGTTGGAGCACTTCTATGGGGTGTGTGCTTACTAGGGGTGCTTTTTAGGGGCTGTGAAAACTCATCGCAAACTGAGTTAGTGCCATACAAGGAGTACTGACTGGTGATTCTAGGCGCAGGCTTCATCCTGGTGTTGGATCCAAGTTTGTATGTTAGTTGTATGACCTTGGACCTTGATTCCTTAGTCTTTTAAGCCTCAATATCCTCATCTATAAAATGGGGATAATTGTAATAATAAAAACTAGTATTTGTCTCATAAAGGTGCTATGAAAATTAAATGATCTAGCAACATGCTTAGAAAAGAAAGAAAAAAGATATAGCAGGGGTTCAATAAATAGTACTCTTGTTATTCTTACATTAGCTCAAGGGGCAGATGGGATAGTAGGAAAGGCTGAAGTTACCAGAAAGTATTTAATTCATAAAGCAATCTACGGAGTCAATGCAATCACTATCAAAATTCCAATGTCATTTGGAAACAGAAAAAACAATCCTAAAATTTGTGTGGAATCACAAAAGAGCCTGAATAGCCAAAGCAATCTTGACCAAAAAGAACAAAGCTGGAGACATCACACTGCTGGATTTTTAAATATATTACAAAACTATAGTAATTAAAACAGCATGGTACTGGCATAAAAACAGACACACTAACCAGCGGAATAGGATAGAAAGCCCAGAAATAAACCCACACATCCGTGGTCAACTGATTTTTGACAAAGGCATCAAGAACACACAGTCGAGAAAGGACAGTCTCTTCAATAAATGGTGTCGGTAAAACAGCGTATCCACATGCAGAATAATAAAAATGGACCATTATCTCACCCGATATATAAGAATCACCTCAAAATGGATTAAAGACTTAAAAGTAAGACCTAAAATGATTAAACTACTGGAAAAAACTTAGGAGCTCCATGACATTAGTCTGGCAGTGATTTCTCCACTGCAAACCCCAAAGGACAGGCAAGGACTGAGGATCCACTACCCCACGGAGTGAGTTAGGCAGTTGAGCAGACATGTAGGGGACAAGAACAGAAAGGGTTTCTTCTTTATACATTGCTGTATTTCCCACCTTTTATATCGGAAGTATTTGTTACTTTTTTAATCTTATAAATTGTCTTTAAAAATAATGTAAAACTATATTGTTCTTTTGTTATATTGCTTCCTCTTAATACAACTCTAGGGAATTGAGTCCCTTAGAAAGATTTTAATAGGATAAGAGTTCCCATTAGCACTGCGATAGGGTCTGAGATGTGAGTTACCCTCAGGAAGTTGGGAACACAGCTTAGGAGCCAGACAAACATAGGCTTGAGTTTAAGCTCCAGGAGTAGCAAACTGTACAGTCTTAGAAATGTTGCTTTGTCTCTCTGGGTCTGTTCTCTGATCTGTAAAGTGAGCATGACATCATCCTGCATTATTGTTGTTTAAATAAGTGAGAGTTCCTATATAGTGCACTTAACAAAAAGTCTGACCCATCAAAGTATTCATATAATGGTGAGTAGTATTATCCACTGAAAGATTGTTGAGGTCAACTTCCTCTTTTACCAGTGAGGAAACTGAAGCACGTGAAAGTTATACAACTTTTCTGAAATCTTCCAGGTAGTCTTTCCAATAAACAGGGGTTTCCAAAATTTTAATCATTTGGTATGATTTTCACAATTTTTCCCCCATATCCATATAGCACCTTGCTATTATTTGTTTAGCGTTTTTCTTTATATTTAATCTTTTTTCACTTAAATACATTTGCTCAGGAGCTGTATAAAATTGTTTTACATATGAATTCAGTGTTACTCATTATAAATAAAAGGTGATTATAAAAATGAGTTCAGCAACAAAAAACAATTTTATTATACTTTAGTTAGATACTATTAGAAGCAAGTTAAATACTAAAGAGATAACAGCTTGGGAGAGGAGAAATTTTGAGAGACTGCAGCATTTTATGATATCAGGGTATTGGTGCCTTAGCAGTAAGAAATGAGAAAGCAGATAGATGTTAAGTTATAGAAAGGGACTGGCCATTTGCACTTTTGGGTGTCAGGAATGCATCAGAATGGGTGATGACAATGTACGAAGACCGGTCATGGGAGTGAATGCTAAACTACAGTAGGATGCCTTTCTGTTTCAGAAAGGTCTGAAACCATCACGTAACTACTCATCAGGTTTCCTAAAAGGATCTGGCTTGTTACATGTACTGATAACTATGTGAGGTATTGCATATGTTAATTTGCTAGATGTAGCCATTCCACAATGCATATGCACTTCAAAACATCATGTTGTACATAATATGTACAATTTTATCTGCCCATTTAAAATCAATCATAATACTAAAAAAGAATGTGACTAGTTTCTTTATTTTGAGTGATTCCTCAGCCATCTATCCCACTTTCATGTTCTCACTTTCTGAGATGGTTTTCTATCAGCTGTTGCTGTTACTCTCATGCTAATGCATTGAACATGAGTTTTACAGCAACAAGGCAATCCATTTTCAGTGACAGGTTGTAATGAACTGAGAGGGTTATGTTACCAAATGCACTTCTGGTTGGAGTGATAGGAGTCCAACAAATACATCAGTCAAATAGCAAAAAAAACCTGGCCTTTTGCATACTGGTTAGGAATGTCAATAATGGTACCACATGGAGAACAGATGGTGTAAGGCATGTTGGAAAGAAACCTTCCCACCGGAGGTTAAGCCTCTAGAGTTTTCTTTAGCAACCTGTGAATTATTACTCTCTGTCTCTGTCAATATTGTAGGGAGGCAATTAGTGAAGTACACACATGAGAATAGCATAGTTTTCTAGAAACGAGGAAGAAATAAAGGAAAGCATCCATATGACTAAGAAACTGGCAAGGAAATTCTTCCCTTCCCTTTAAAAATCTTTTTTTATTTTCAAATACTTTCCCTTAAATTTTCTTCGTCACTTTTCATTTATTTATCTGTTTATACTTTTCTCTCTGAAAGATCATCCTTTAATTTTTCAAGTACCTTAACTCTGGCTCCTTCTAATTTCATCTTATTTTTGCCTGAGAAAGATCTACAAAGGAGAGACTTTTCAGTTTAGAAAAATAAAGGCTTAAGGAGATTGTAATCAAAGCCCATGAAATACATGAGCAGGGTGGGTATTAATTAATTAAAAGATAAAACAGTTTACCCCAAATTGAAAAGTACCAAGAATGATATTACTCTTTAAAGCTTAAAAAATAGACATAAGATGAAGGAAAACAGTGGGACAATGAACATTTAACGGATCTATTCTGAGATTATTCAAGAATATGTGTAATTTAAATTATCAATATATTATAAATACATATAAATATTTATAAAATTATAAATATCAGTGAAGCATAACATTTCCCACATAAAATGCAAGAAAAGGTATTGAATTATATGTGCATTTCTTTTAGACTCTAAATGAGTCTCTACTGAAGCCAACTCTGACAGTGGAAGGTTGGTTAACTGATGAGCAGTTTGATAGATATGAAATTTGAGGGAGGGGAAGGAAGAAAACTATACAAACATTTTTGTGAAGCGCTGGGTGGTAAATGCATTGGTGAAGCTACTCAAACTACCTTTGCTATAGTTTTATCTCTTACTTGTCATTGTTTCCTTTGGCTGAAACACTAGCTAAAACATTGTCATGAATTGCTTTCTTCCCATTTCTCTATAGGATATATTATGGATTTATTCATGTCATAGCTATGAGCAGTGCTGAAGTAGACATTCTTTTCCTTAGTTTATCTGACAATCCTATATTGAGCTTGTGAACCATCTTGGAACTTACTATCATTTAAACTTTCTGTCTTTTAACACTATCATTTGCCTCTCTTCAGAAATACTTTTTTCCAAAGAACAAGTTTGTCTTTGTGTGTGTGTGTGTGCGTGTGCGCATGTGTCTTAAGTAACATCTACTTCTTTTTTTTTAAAATATAAATGTGCAGTTTAATGAGTTATTATTTAAGCAGACACCTATGTAATCACCACCTACGTCAAGAAATAGAACATTGCCAATATTACAAAAGCCTTCAATTTGCCCTTCCTAACTAAAACTCTCATCCTCATCCCAAAGGTAACAATTAACCTGACTTTGGAGGTAATTGTCTTCATGATTCTTCTAGTAAATTTCCCAAACCACAAGTTTTGTTTTCTGGGTCTAGAACATAATGGTGCCCACATGGATCTGAATTTTTCAACGTATTTTTCAAAAAGCCCCCTAAGATCAAAAAGGAGTGCAAATAAAACTGTATATAACTTATACTTTCAGTACTAATAGGAGAAAGAAAATACAATGAAGTCAAATTACCTGTGAGTAAAGAAATAAACACCAAATCCAACAGCCCTACCAACAGAGCTTCAGCCAGTGTGTGCAGAGAACACAGGGTTTGAAGAGACTATGCAAAAATGGTGAGAGAATCAATGGACTTAGGTGAAGTACAAAGTCATTGTCAGAAAGAGAAAGTCTAACATTAATGCCTAAATACTGAGCTCATAGGTTGGGGACTTTGCAGTTCACAGCACTGGCTACAGGGAAAGGGCTTGAAAGTGAATGAGACTGTAGGTGACAGCCTGGGACAGTCATTGACTTTTCTGGTTTTTTAGCTTGTTGACGGCAGATCATGGGACTTCTTGGCCTCCATAATCTTGTGAGCCAATGCCCATATACATCCCTCTTATTTATCTCCATATATCTTCTTGGTTCTGTTTCTCTAGAGAACCCTGACTGATACGGTTTATATGAAAGTTAACATGCAAAAATAGTTAGGAAGAACCAAAAATCAAGATCTATAATTAAATTAGTATGTGGTATTAGTGCACAAATAGACCAATGGGATACAAATTCTAGAAATAAAAACAACCTCAGGTGAAAATTAAGTGTCAGAAAAATGTGGTTATCAAATCAACGGTGCAAAAATGAGATTTAAAGATAAATGGTGTTAAAACAGATAACCTTTCAAAAAAGAATAAATTTGGATTAATTCCTCATACCATATACAAGAATAAAATAAAAATGTAGAGAAAGTGATAATGTTGAAAAATAATCATTTTGCAACCATTGTATTAAAAGATTGATTCAAATAAGAATTATAATGAGTGTTAAGACTAGGGAGGAAAGTTTGATAAGGAGTAAGATACTTGCATAGTGTCAGCTGACTCCTCATAGATTGCTTATGTTGCAGCTATACTGTGCAGAACCTGGACAGCACCTTGACTAGTGCATCAAAATTAATAACACTAATTAGTGGTAAAGAGGCACCCTCTATATCCAGATATATTGTTTTGACAAAGATACACCATAACTTGTATGGTATTTAAACCAGGGAGGCTTAATTTACTCAGGAGGAAATGGAAGGCAAACCCCAATTGAGTAACCCTTCATAACATCCTGTCTTTTTCAAAAATGTCAATGTTGTGAAAGACAAAGAAAGGCTAAGGAAGTGTTCTGGATTGAAAGAAGCTAAAAGACAGACAACAGATTTAATATGTGGTCTTGGACTAGATCCTGCACTGGAGGAAAAAAAAGTATAATAAATTACACTATTATGTCAATGGATAAAATTGGAATAAGATGTGGTGTATTAGATAAAGGTATTGTACCAATGTTAAATCTGAATTTGGTAACCATAATCTGATGTAAAATAATGTCCTTTTTTTAAGGAAACATTTTTAATTATCAAGGGTGAAAAGGGGCATGATGCATACATCACTTTCAAATCATTTAGAAAAAGTAAATTTTACATATATCTATATTTATACCAACACCTACCTATCAGAGAGAATGATAAAGCAAATGTGATAAAATATAAAAATTGGGTGGATTTAGATTAGAAGCAAACAAGAATTCTCTTTACTATTCTTATAATGTTTTTAAGTTCAAATTTTTTAAAATTTCAAAATATTAAAGGGGTACAAGTGTTTTTGTTATATAGGTGAATTGTATTAATATAATGCTGTAGTCAGGGCTTTTAGTATGCCTGTCACCAGAATAGTGCTCATTGTAGGTAAGTTTTATCCCTCGCTCCTCTTCTACCCTTCCTTCTTCTTAGTTTCCAATGTTCTTTATGCCTCTTTGTGCCTGTGTATACCCATTATTTAACTTTCACTTATTAGTGAGAACATGTGGTGTTTGTTTTTCCATTCCTGAGATACTTCACTTAGAATAGTCGTCTCCAGTTGCATCCAAGTTGCTGCAAAAGATATTACTTCATTCCATTTTATGGCTGAGTAGTACTCCATGGTATATATATGGTATATATTCACCCATGACTTGATGAGCACTTAGGTTGATTCCACATCTTTGCAATTGTGAATTGTGCTGCAATAAACATTTGAGCACAGGTGTCTTTTTGATAAAAATTACTTCTTTTCCTTTGAGTAGATACCCAGCAGTGGGATTGCTGGATCATATAATAGTTCTAATTTTAGTTTTTTTAGGAGCCTCAATACTGTTCTCCATAGTGGTTGCACTAATTTACATTTCCACCAACAGTGTAGGGGGATGTCTCTTTCTCCACATCCTCACCAGCATTGATTACTGCCTGTCTTTTTGATAAAAGCCATTTTAACTGGGGTGAGATGACATCTCACTGCAGTTTTGATTTGTATTTTTCTGGTGACTAATGATGAGCATTTTTTCATATACCTGTTGGCCATTTGTATGTCTTCCTTTGAGAAATGTCTATTCAGACCCTTTGACCATTTTTAAATTGGATTATTTTTTTTCCTGTTCAGTTGTTGGAGCTCCTTATATATTCTAGTTATTAATCCCTTGTCAGTGAGTGGTTTGCGAATATTTTCTCCCATTCTGTGGGTTGTCTCTTCCCTCTGTCGATTGTTTCCTTTGCTGTACAGAAGCTTTTTAGCTTGATGTGATCCCATTTGTCCAATTTTGCTTTGGTTGCCTGTGCTTTGTGGGTATTACTCAAGAAGTCCCTGCCCAGGCCATTGTCCTGAAGCATTTCCTCAACATCATCTTTTAGTAGTTTCATAGTTTCAGGTCTTAGATTTAAATATTTAATCCATTTTGATTTGATTTTTGTATATGGCAAGAGATAAGGATCTAGTTCCATTCTTCTGCATATGGATATCCAATTTTCCCAGCACCGTTTATTGAAGAAACTGTCGTTTCTCCACTGTATATTTTTGGCTCCTTTGTCAAAGATAAGTTTACTATAGATGTGCAGGTACTGACTATTAAGTGTCCTGAGGAAATGCTTCAGCCCAATAATTTTGAAATGAAAGATGACTTTTGATAAGCCTTATGCACTTATTTTTCAGGGCTTTATGGAGAATTTCTAATGTAAAAGATAGTATAAAACAAGCAAAAAAAGATTTCAGAGGTAAAAGAGACAATGCACGAAGCTAAAGAAAACCTTAGAAAAATATCCTGGTCATAATATGCTAAAATTAAAAAAAATGAATAAATAAATAAATAAAATGTACAGTTCTATAAAAAAAAAATATCCTGGGACAGAGAATATAAGGTATTGTCTCCATAGAATAAAAACTGGGTACAATAAGAATGGAATAGTTAGAAAAAGGGCTTTTGGAAACTAAAAATGTGATAGAAATTAAAGATTCAAAAAATTTTGGATGATAAATTTGATAAAATTTTTGCAAAAGTATAAGACAAAGAGGTACAAAATAAGGGATAAAAAAGAAGATTAAAATGTTACTAGAAGAGTTCAAATACCCAGATAAGAAGAGTTTCAGAGTTTCAGAAAGTTAGGGGAGGAAATAAGGGAGAAAATTGTCAAGGGGATAATTAAGTTTTTTCCCCCCAATAATCAAAGGAAATGAGTTTTCTGACTGAGAAAAATCACCCGAGTACCCAAGAGAGTGAATGCCACCCACGACTACTTCCAAGGAAGGACAAAAAAATATATGTGCGTTACCATGAAATTTCAGAGCACATGGGATAAAGGGAAGATAATCATAAATGCTTATAAATTTAAAAAGATTGTATTCAAAGGATGTAATTGATAGTCATTGGATTTCTGAATAATATCACTGGCAGGTAGAAGGCAACGAAGCCAGATTACATTCTTTATTGTAAATTGAGCATAAAGTATTGTTTTGAGAATCAAATGAGAAAAACATGTAAAGTATTAATATCCCTGGCCTTATATTGGTTATTTATCGTAGACAGTGAGTAACTTGGAGAAGACTCATGCCTTACTCAGCTCCATTATCTTCCACAGTGCCAACCAACATCCAAGTCTTGGCACAGGTTAGTACTCCCTATGTGTTTATTGCATTCAGTGGGAATCGTGCAATTGCAATGATGCAATTGATGGCCATAGGGAATTTCCATAGAAGAGGTAAAAATACTCCTTCCTGGTTTTATGCTGTAGATGAAGGGGCCTGAGGCTAGAGCTCTGTTTATTTTGTACACAGTCCTTGCAGAAAAGTTCCACAGTAGTATTTGGTCAAAAGAATAGTGGGATCTAGATTTGAAACTCCGTGCTTGTGGAGCTTTGCATTCTGGTGGTGCTGCTATACACAGAGCCTGCCAAACCTGTCATTTGAGGACCCCAGAAGGAAAGTATATGTACATTCACAAAGCAAAGAGATGTAAGAAACAAATTATTTATATGGATAATTTAATATGATCCTTCTTTTGCAAGGATTAATATTCAGTGTCTTCCTGGCACTGCTAGTCAACATTAAAAGGGAGGAAAAGCCAAAAGCTATATATATTAGAGAGGAAGATATAAATTTTTTATTACATGTGACATGAAAATGAACTATTTTTAATAAGTTAATAAAATAATTATTTTATTATAGATGATATAAAAACCATAAGAAATAAAAAGATTTTAGTAAAGATACAAGATTAATGTGTAAAAATCAATAACATTACCTTACTTGAGAAATGACTTGTTAGAAAATATAATTAAAAACTTCCAACTCACCACAGAAAATGTTTGGGAATAATACTAACTCCAGAAGTTCAAGATCCTTTGCCGGGGGAATCTCTTAGGCTGCATGACCTAGTCCCCTGTGGTAGTGCCCAAGGTATTGGCAAAGTGTAGCTTAGTTCCTGAGGAGGTTCCAGCAAGTTTTTGAAGTTGAGAAATGATACCCAGGAGGCTTCTAATTTGATAAATCAACTGTTCCTTATAGTATTTTTAAACCAGAGAGGTCCCTTGCGGCAGAAGACTACTGCTTGGTATTAAGCCTCGGTAACTCTCAAAATTCCACTTCAGAGCGCTATTTATGAGCCAGAGAGCCAGCCCTCATCAGAACCCAATGATGCCAGCTCCCTGATCTTTGACTTCCAGCCTCCAGAACTGTGAGAAATAATTTCTATAGTTTATAAGCCATGCAGTCAATCATAAATTGTTATAGCAGCCCAAATGAACCAAGACACTCAACACCTGAGTGGCTATTCAATTTATCTAGTCAAAGAAGTGCAAATTAACACAACATTGAAATCCTATAATTTTTTTACCTGGCATACTGTTGATGTTTAAGAGAGAGTAAAGTGTGGAACAAGGCTCCCTCACACACTGTTGAATGGAACAGAGATGGGCATTACTGGTTTAGTAAGACCATAAAAATTTTAATTGTGCTTACTTATTGACCTAGTAATTCCACTTCACACAAAAGTGCATGTAGAAGGTTAATTGCAGGATTGAGTTCAACATGGAAACAATATAAATATGCATCAATAGGTAACTGTTTAAATAAATTATGGCATATATGTAGTGTACATATAAGTGTCTATATTTACATATGTACATATGTAGCAAAAATACGATATAGCCTTTAATAAGAATGAAGTTGCTCTGTCTGTTCCCGTGTGGAAATTGCCTTCAATGGGAATTGAAAGAAAAATAGGAGTATTACTTGTATGTAAAAGTTGCACATTTTACAAGCTTATAATATATTTAAATAATTTATCTACAAATTGTTTGTAAATAACAATGAAAAGTATTATTAGTATATAGAGTGTTACCTGAGTTTTATATTTTGCAGTTTAGACAATGAGACAAGACTAACAAATGGAGAACAGTGAGCACGACACTGTCAGAGGAGTAGCTCTCCATATTTCTTTCACATTACTAAGGACATCAGGCTGTATCAGAGATAACACAGTCTTCAGACTGCATTTGGCTCCCAGGGGCTAGCGGAATACTCCTGTCTTCTCATAACTTATTGTGCAGCCAGTGTGTCACTGACCCTGGGTTGAAACCACTAAATCAGAAAATGCCTTGAGTGGTCCAAAATTGCCTTAGGCTTAAGGCATTCGGAATATGGAAAGGTTGATGCAATGTGAGAGGTCTTCAGTACAGAAATGACATGGAAGGATGGATGTGTCTGAATAGGTAGGATCTGAGGACATTTTACATCCTTTTCTTTTTTAGCTCCAGGAATACAAATGCTGATGTGATGCTATTCAGGTCCTTAAGGCGAGGTAAAATTCTCATTGGAGCAGAACACTTCAGGAATATTTTTCAACAAACATATACTTAGAAACTGCTCTGTGACAGATGGTATGCCAAATAGCTAGGACATAAAGATGAGCAAGACATGACCCCGCTCTGGAAAAGCTTCTCAACTAAAGATGGAAAAAGACCTGACTTAGCATCTTTGTATTTCCTGCAGGTACTACAGACAACTGTGTCCTGTGCACCTGGCCAGAGGCCAATAGCTATGAACAGCAAAATTGTAGAAGTCAGAGAAAGAAATTGAAGTTGGAGGTGACCCAAAGTTTAAGTCTTGTTGGATTAATGACTAGTGAGTTAGAAACAAGCAAAGCTAAAGGAAGTTCGTGGTGGGTCTTAGGAAATCACTTTGATTTCTAGCCAAAACGCATGTCTTTCTGTTGGTATCTTTGGGAACTGGTTTTCTGACCTCCTACCCTACCACCCTCCTTATTACCTTGAGAAAAAATATCATTCAACATAGCAGGGGCCAGGGGAAGCCTAGCCCAGCCAATTCCTGTTCAGTTTTAGCGATCAAGAATAAAAATGTTGAAACTTTTGAGGCAAATTATAATAATCTAAAAAAAATTGGCTTTTAGTTTTTGGCTTATGGAAAATAGAAGAGTGGAAAATCACTTTTGGCTGCAGATATCAGGTTTCATTGAGTTAGCTGATGGAATGTATCTAGAAGAATAGAGACTATAATAGAGAAACAGCCAAGGAAAAAGACAGCCAAGGAAAAGAGAATGACATGAGCCAAAGCTTTTCAGTAAGAGAATGACTTAAGCTCTATCCAGGTGAGACTGGAGCAAAACACATAGTAAATCATCCAAGCAGGTTAAGCGCTCCATGCTCACGTTACCCCTCTTGGTCTCCTTTGAAAGGTCTCCTTGAACTCGGGCTAATGGCATTCAGGGTGTTTTACTGACTTTAGAGACTCACTCTGGGCTTGACTACTCTAGATTCTAAGAATGCTCATTTTTCTTCTTTTCAAAATCTACTCTTCTCACCATCCATTAAAGAACTAAAATGTTATGGAAAATGCAGTAATCATTAAGCATGAAGAATAATGGTTGGAGTGTTTATCGTTGCTTTGAATGATTTACATTTTAAAAATGTGCTCCTAAATTAAATTCATTTGAATATTTAATATTTACATGCTACAAAGGGATTCAGAATTAATCGTATTTCTATAGTAACAGCGACAGAAAACCCATTGTTATAAAGATTTGTTTAATTTCTGTTCGTAATTCAGCCACCATGCTATAATTCCACAGTCATATTCATCATCTTCCCTATATGCGATTCCTCCAGTCTGTTTCTCCTCTTGCCTTCTACCCTAGTGCTGCTAACGGCATTATATACCTGCTCTCTAATTCCTCTAATCAGCAGGAATATGAACATTAGAGGCCCCTTTGACTCCTCCCTTTGTTTTACCTCTATATCTGGTCATTATTAAATCATGTCTTGCCATTTGCCTCCCACAAATCTATTATTTTTCTCTCCTCAGTAATAAAAACCCAGTTTTTAATGGGCTATGTGGCTGTGCAAATAAAGACTACATCTCCCAGTATTTCCATACAGCTATATGTGTTGATGTGTCTTAGTCCTGAACAATGATATGTAAGTGGAAGTTCTGTGCAGCAGCTTCTGGGAAGCGTCTTAGAAGTCAGTATGGGTGCCATTTGCCATGTTCTTTTTTTGTCCCTTCCTACTATGTGGTCCCTGGCTGGAGCCAAAGTAGACATTTTGAAATGCCAGGCAACCTGCTAAGGACAGTGGCACAGCAAGATAGGAGAGTGGTTGCTGATCAAGGTAGAGCTGACATACCAGCCCCAGTGCTTAACTCCCCATTTCTTTCACATGAGATGAAAACAAATTTGGCCTTTTTTAAAAAAAATTTCAGAATATTACAGGGGTATACATGCTTTGGTTACATAATTTGCTTTTGTACAGTTTGAGTCAAAGTTATAAGTGTGCCCATCACCCAGATAGCATGCATTGTACCGGTGAGGTATAGATTTACCCATCCCCTCCTCCCCCCACTACCTGCTTGATTTTCGTTGAGGAAAAAAGAAAAAGAGGTAAAACAGTGTCAAAACAGGTAAACAAATGTAAGTATTTGTATTTCCATATGTTTGCATAAAGATAACCTAGGCATTGAGAGGAAAGAGAGGAGTAGAAACAGGACTTCTGCATGAATGCCATATTACATCATGTTGATTTTTGAGCCATTTGAATGTCATTATCACTCAAAAATAAAATGAAATCTGACAAAATTGGGGAAAAGTAAAAAAAAATTTTCTCTTAAAGAAAATCATTGTTTTAGATTCTCTGTTACATGAATCAAATCTAATCCTGATTAACACTCTTTCCTTATGCTTTGGTCCCATTCTTGCTATTCGCACTGTTGTTATTAATGTCACAGAAAACTGAAAAGCAATATAATGTGGGACACATGGTGACAAGCATAGCAGCTAGGCTTTGGAGTGATTCTTGTTTTATTCTTTGCTCTATGTCTAACTTTACTTCTCTGTGCCTCAGTTTCTTCATTGTAAAATGGAGATCTCATGATTTTGTTGTCAGGAATAAATGAGATAATGCATACGAAAAAATCATATGCATCGTGTCTGGTGGTAAGTGCTCCATGAAGGGTAGCTCCCTTAACATTAATATCATCATCTTGTTTAGCTTGATCTAAGATAAGGATCTTAGAACAAATGACACTGGACACGATATACTGATTCAATCATTTAATAAATATTAACCTGCTGTTCATACTCTTCTGAGCTCAATTATTTTATATTTATACTGAAATTTTATATTTGGAATAGTTATATTTACATTTAAACTCAAGTTACCCAAATTTACAGGCCACATTAAATTGTAGACTTTCCGTGATCATGCTGTGCATATTATTGATGTGGCATATTTCTCAAAATCTTTTTCTTGGATAATCTTTTATACCATCTTCTTTGGCAGTGGAGCCTCTTGTACCCAAGTCTTATATTATATGTCTTCTTTAACATTTACCACACCTGGAGGTTCATTCTGCTTTTTGCCCTCATTTTTCTTTATGCATACATGATCCTGTGAAATAGAATATTCTTTAGCCAATTATAGCAACTTCTTTATTCCCACATTAAAACATTCAGTCAAGCACTTAAGCCAAAGCTCACAGTTCATCTTTTCAAGGATCCTTTAAGAATTAAAAACAAATTAATATGTTTATCCCAATAGTGTTAATGACCTGGCTGAAATGTACAATGTTGTTGAATAGTCTTATTTTTAACAGCAAGTTATTTTTATTTTGAATTCAGGTATAACTCTCACTACTAGAATTATTGATGTGTTGTCTATAATGTCACCCAACAACTGGAGTAGAGTGCACCATTACTCTAGTCCAAGTGTGCTGCTTTCCTGCTTTTCCCACTTTTCTTCCTAAATTCTCCTGCATTTTGCTGTACAGAGCTTAAGTCATTCTCTTACTGAAAAGCTTTGGCTCATGTCATTCTCTTTTCCTTGGCTGTTTCTCTATTATAGTCTCTATTCTTCTAGATACATTCCATCAGCTAACTCAATGAAACCTGATATCTGCAGCCAAAAGTGATTTTCCACTCTTCTATTTTCCATAAGCCAAAAACTAAAAGCCAATTTTTTTTAGATTATTATAATTTGCCTCAAAAGTTTCAACATTTTTATTCTTGATCGCTAAAACTGAACAGGAATTGGCTGGGCTAGGCTTCCCCTGGCCCCTGCTATGTTGAATGATATTTTTTCTCAAGGTAATAAGGAGGGTGGTAGGGTAGGAGGTCAGAAAACCAGTTCCCAAAGATACCAACAGAGGCAAAAGTCATGAACAGCAAAATTGTAGAAGTCAGAGAAAGAAATTGAAGTTGGAGGTGACCCAAAGTTTAAGTCCTGTTGGATTAATGACTAGTGAGTTAGAAACAAGCAAAGCTAAAGGAAGTTCGTGGTGGGTCTTAGGAAATCACTTTGATTTCTAGCCAAAACTCATGTCTTTCTGTTATGTGATGGCAAGACACAAGGGAATATGAATGGTGGAATTGCCTAGATGGGAGAAGTAGAAATGCAATAAGATAGATTCAATTTGTATCTTTAAATGACCTTACAAATATTTTTTCATTTTTTTGAAGAAGCAAGGTGGGTGGTATGACATTATTAGAAGGAGAGGCAGATGGTGTCACTGATTTGGATTGTATCCCAAATGGTGCCTTTTGGCTCTGCTTCTTGGATTTTGGATCATATTCTGTATGTCCTGGGTGGCCAGCAGCTCTTCAGGTAATAAGTAGGGCTCAGCAGTGAGCTAGAAGTAAAAGCCCTTATTGCTATAGAATGGTGGAAATATGCATAATTAGCACTCTGAAAGTGGGATTTGAGCCAAGCTAATTATTAATACTTCTGCAAACTGCAAGTTCTGGCTGTGCCTGCAGACTTATGGTGTGTATTAAATTGGGAAATTTTCATGGGCCAACTGTTGGTTACTATTGAAGGCATGGCTAAAGACCCTGTGGTATTTTTTGTGATTGGACACCTTAACTCTTGGGAGCTTCTGCTTTCCTCTATCACTGCTGCAATCTTGTACTCCTGTACTGTAGTCTCTGTGTGTGTGTGTGTGTGTGTATGTGTGTTTATGTATGTAACTCTTTCAATAGAGGATTCAAAGCAAAATAGATCCTCCCTATAGGTCCTTCTCATCTCTCACTGAAAATCTTGTTATAGTTTTCTAAATAATATACTTCTAGCTGTAGCCCCACATCTCTGCAATGCTCCTTCTGCCTGAAAAAAATCCCTTTATTATATTCTGTAAAATACCCCACTGATGGTAAATTCTCCTGGTTTTAGTCTATTTTTTTTAAAATTTCATCTCCATATCTTTATGTATAGAATTCCATGTTTGAAGTTTTCTTTTAGCACTTTCAGGTTTTTATTATTTTGTTTAGAAGTCAATCTTCAGGAATGAATTACTCTTCCTTTTAAGATAATATATCAGTTCTTTTTCCTGTGGCTGTTTTTAAGAATTTCTCTTTGTCTTTGGTGTACAGAAGTTTTATAATTATACACCTAGATGTGCTTCTCTTTGTATTGATATAGTTTGTAGGGTTTCTTGAAACTGTGGCTTGATTATTTTAATGTTTCTACCCAACTCTTCCTCTCCTTATCCCCACTTTTTTTCTTGGACTTCAATACATATATGTTAGACTTTTGCCCCATAAGCTTTATGTAACTTATATTATTTTTCTATTCTTTCCTCTCAATGTTCAAACTATGTATTTTTTCTGTCATATTTTCCACTTCACTTTTTCTTCCTTTGACTCTTTCTAATGTGCTATGAATACTATTTGCTATTGCTATTTTCTTAAAAAATGCTAGCATTTCCATTTGGCTATTACTTATTCTAGTTTACCACCCTAAATACTTAGTCTTATATTTTATCTCTTTGACCGTGACAACTACATTTAATGTCTATATCTGATAGATCCATTATTTGGATCTTCTGTGAGTCTGTTTCTATTGTCTGAGTTTCCCTTAGTTTGCAGTCACATTGTTTTGTTTACTCACAGACCGGACATTTTTGATTGAGTACTGTATGTTGTATCTAAAATTTGTAATTATTTTTGATTGATGTTGTCATCCTCCAGAAATAATTTATATTTGTTTCTGGAAGGAAGATTTAACAAATTTACTCTTAGCTCAATTCTACGGTTGGCAGATACTCCTGTGAATATTTGGCTTCAAATGCCAGATACAGCAACCTGGGTTTATTTCTTCACCCAGATAGTCTTCACTGACTTAATACTCTGACGCTTTCAAGCATATTTTTTGTATAGCATATCTGGATATACTCTGCAAGAGGGTTGGTGTACATACTCAGCATACCATTGGTAGAAGTAGATTATAATTAATTTTAATATATGGGGCAAATTACACTAAATCCTCCACTTTTGAGGAAAAGTGGAGAACACAACTTTCTCTTGTTATTGGTGAAGAGGGAATATGAGGAAACATTTGTGGATTTTTTCCAGCTTTACCCCTAACCAAATCATTTACCAACAGTTTATAGAGGTATACTAGTAATTTAGATTAATCCAAGCGAAAGAGTATATACATGAATATGGGTTATTATGTCTACCCATCTTTGTAAGTACTTTCTCTTGCTATATATATTTTTCTTGGGAAAATTGTATCTCTAATCTCAATCATAAAAAGCTTTGGTTACTTATTGCTGGCATTTCTGTCTCAAAGTAATATTTGTGAATTAAAATGTTCTCATTAGGTACTATCAACTACTGGAAGTAAAGGCAGGTATTTTGGCTGAAATTTAAATAGACACATAAAGTTAGTTATCACACTCTCTTAGAGTTCCTCTTTCTACTCTAAGAAGACAAGCCATTTAAATCCCCAGGTATTCTTGGAGGAAAGGCCCTAGTCTTGCCTTTCCCTGGATTACTAGTGCCTTGTATGTAATTAGGGTTTAGAAATACACAGACAGGTCATTACCAATATGGCAGGGTGGGAGATACCAGCCATGCTTGAGGGACTGGGATCGCACCCCAAAATTCATATTTCATGGAGGCACAACACAGTTGTTGAGAGAAAAATCATGTGAGTGTACAAAGCATTGTAATAGAGTGGCCCAGAATAAACAAGGATGCCAAGGGTAGTGCAGGGCTGCACTTGACCACTTTTGGAAGCAGCACCCCAGACTGCCATATGTCCTGATGGACATGATAAAGAGGATCCTGGCTGATAGGCATTCAAATCTCTCTACTGCAGGATCCTCTTCAAGGCTGAACATTTGAAGAAGAAAGTGTTTCTTTATGACTGAGAACCATGTGAAAACTGAAGATCTGGCAGCGAATCATGGCAAGCCCAAGACATTGGCATTGGGGAGAGAAAATAATTCACTCCTAAGGAACTTTGGTGGTTGAAGGTAGACCATAGCACTTGACACAGAAAGTGGCATTACACAGTGACTTGAGATGAGTAGAGCAATGGTTGGACAATGGAGCAGAAACACAGTGGGGGTTTTAGCCAAAAGAGAGGGACTGTAGAGCCACAGTCATGGACTTGCATTCTGTGTGAGATACTGTCCTCCTTACCTATTGGGGACTCTTAGAGTGACATAAAAAGAAAGGGGAAATGGAAGTTTTGTTACTTAAAAGGTAAGAATCCTTACTTTGGCTTTAAAGACTAATTATTTAAGGCCTTCAATTAGGACCCATGGGCATAGACTAGGGAACATTAGAATGACACAAGTAAACATCCCTGAGGACATGCAGATAAGGGGAAAGTAATCCTTGGAAAAGTTTGGACTTCTTGCAAACCAAGTAAGTGGTGATTCAAAATATCTATGACTATTGGCCAAAGAAGCCTGAGCGTTTTCTAGGACAGGAGAATATTTAAACCATAATTACCCACCTGAAAAATACTTCAGCTACCTTTAGCTTCAGCAAATATATTGAATATAGGCAATTCATTATGAATTTTGATCTGTCTTCTGAAACTAGCTTCTTTAATTTCCATGAGCTGTTGTTCATTGGAGGAGATGATTGACATTTAGAGTTTCCTCAAAGATGAGATTTTTTTTTTTTTACTACTTAGATGCTCTTTCTTTTGAGTAAAATGTATATTGGCAAAATTTAATTTATGAGTTGAGAAATTTATATAATCCTTTAAGTAATTTCACAGGTTTGTGTATGTTCATTCTTTCTCCAGTGGGTGTGGTCACAACAAGTGACCAAAGACCACTGGAATGGGTCATCTGCAGTCAAGGAACTGGGGTCCATCCAGGAAATGTTCTTCCTGGAATGTGGTGAAGGAACCTATTTGCTTTCTGGCCTATCTTGATTTTCTCAAATCCTTCCTTTATTACCATTGACACAAGAAAACATTCATACAGGACACCACACAACTATAGTCAACCTGCAGGTAAAATTGGGGGTTCCTCTTCTTATGCCTCGGAAATAAGGTTAGTGCTGATAAATCAGAATGATAGAGAATTGCTCAAAACATATAGTATTGCAGCGCTAGAGACAGAAAAGTCAGATAATGACATAATCATGGCAGAGTTAGGAGGTGGAGCTGAGGAAACAAACCACAAAGATGATGACCAACAGCTTCCTGGAGCACAGTACCAGGGTGCCAGGTACAACAGGATGAAGAGTCTACAGCAGAAAGGATAAAGAAGGACAGTATAGTGTCCCACAAGGTTTTGGAGTTAGGCTTATCTGACTTCTTCTTACCCACCCTATTATCTTTGCAAAGCATTTCAATTCTGTGTAAATTTTAGTTTTCTCACTTAGAAAATTGGAATATTAGGACTTTTGTGTTGTTATTAAATAATATATCCAAAGTGTTTAGTTTATTGTCTGCCATGTAATGACTCATGTAGTAATAATAAAAACAAAAATAATAGCAAATAATAACTATTAACATAAAGACTTCCCTGAAATTTGATCATCTAAGAGGGAAAGAGAAATGTCAACCATCATTTTTTAAGTATTTCAGGATGAGGATTAGGGAAAAGGCATAAATTTATGAGGGCAGCCACTTTGGATGATGAGAACCATACTTTGATGTTTATTAGATAATCTATGAGGAATAGAATATCAGAATATTTTGGTGAAGTCTTGAGTCAGAGCTAGAATCTGTAAACTTTTACCTCTAACAAATAATTAGTATCCTGGGAGGAAGATTATAACGATAAAGATAAAGAACCTGAAGGCTGTGACCAAGAATCACCCAAGGCTGTGCCAAATTATTCTATCATCTCAAATAAAAAATGGTGGATGTAAGAAATGACCCCTGGTAAAAATAGATGGTCTGAAAATGCATTATAAAAGAATGTTTTCCCAAAAGAAGCTAAGAAGTAATGTTCTTGAAGATATTGGTTTTTTCTTGATGCAACCATATTTATAAGTTTTTATATTACACAAACTGAGAAAAATATGTGTTTGTCAATAAATGTGTTCACTAGGTGAGCTAGGGCTTTCAATGCAGAACAAGACACAGCATGTACTCTGAAGGAACGTGTAGAACATAAGTCATTTTATACCCAACAATGCACTGTTGTGGAGCTATATTTATCTGATAAAGCCATAAACATAACCAGAGTAGGAATGCCATTTTCATGCTTGGAAACACAATCTAACTTTATACCAGTTTGAAATTTGTATGATATCCGTTGTCTGATTTGGAAGTTTATCCAAAGCAATGCGATTTTGATCAGACCATATTTTAAAGGAATGAGAACAACCATCTGGGACACTTTTTATGATTTTCATTCTGCAACATGGAATGGAATGTCTGCTAACTGAAGACACCATATAGATATGTGGTCATTTTGCTGTAAAAGACCATCTGCCTACCTGTGTACAACATGGTTGAAGAAGCATAAAGTGAAGACCCAAATCCCTTTATACTCTTGAAGACCAGATGCCTTATGACATGACTGATGGATGGGGTGACATTCATCCCAGTGCCCATCCGGCGGGTAGACGTTAGGTAACAGGCAAAAGAGCCAGCTGTCAGGAATCTGAAACACCATAACATTTTAGAATTTTATTACTAAATTTCAGCATGAGTTGAAATTTTTCGATTAGTGATTTTATGAGGGACCTTAGAAAAGTATGACTCTTGAACAGGCAAAATGTAGCTGTTTGGTATATTACACTAACTTTGGCTGGCTCTGTAAAAAATGTTATATTCTTAAATTTTGGAATAAGCTCAATGCTTCTTTTCTTGGGAAATCATGGACTCAATGTTAAACATAATGCAATGGATCAAGTCATTTTAATCCTGGTTCCAAATATGGCATGCTCTGTAACCTCGGGCAATACATTTAGCCTGCATAGGGAATAGGAAAAGTGTTCTAAAGCATTTTCTTCCATGACAGAAGAATTTTAGAATGCTTTACAGGGCCTCAGGTGCAATGAAAATTAATAACAATGATTGTTCTTCAAAGATGAGCCCCTTACTTTTGCTGAAGTATTTTTAATATGCTGTCCAATTAGAGAGATTATGAGAAATGAGCCTCTCTGATTCTCATTTTTGGCTGGAAGTCTTGGCTGGCTATTGGGACAATCTGTTATTGCTGGCTATTGCTCTGGGGTGAGTTAATGCCAGCCATTCAGATGCTCACTGAAATCTATATTCTTGTAGAACAGTGAGTTTTTGCTTCCAATGATCAGCTTGCCGTTCTTTGTAGCACAAACAAAAAAGACCCCTTTCTGCCCTTTGGCCTTGCTGGAGTCTTGGGTCTGCAGCTCACATTCTCTATACCTCCTCAAGCTCATTAGTCAGTTCACTGCCATCTGTCTTTGTACCATTAACCCACTTGATGGGACACCACACAGTTGTTTTCTGTGTCTGTTCTGGTAGATTATGTGCCCCTGCTGTTATGCACTCTGAGGTACATGCTGTTCTAGTGACAGCTCCCTCGGAAAAGATCTGGATAGAGAATACCTCTGCAAGCATCCGAAGTTGTGGCAGAGGTTGGTCCTTGGCAGGGGCAACTGAATAAGGGCAATCCTTGATTATGCCATAGGAGCAGTGAGGCAATGAAAAAGTAGCATTCTTTATTGGCCAGTGGATAAGATGAGAATACAGGGAAACATAAGAGAAAATCAAATGGAGACTAAAGCAATTTTCCAGCCTTGGAAGAAAAATAATAGCACAAAGAAAAGTGACAACATGTGAACAGTTAGCAATAAAAGTTTAAGTTTCCTTCCATCTTTTTCTCTAACTTGTCCTATCCAGGCCACATCATGGGTGGGCTCCCTAAGTGCCACTCATGCTGCTTGGATAGTATTGAAAGAAATGGCTAAAACCAGCCTGTGGTTCCCTGGAAGGCCTGATACAACAGGAAACCAGAGCTAGTGTAAGGAGAGAAGGCAGGACCCTGCAGACAGAGCTACACTGGATTTTTCTGCTTGTTCTCCAGAATTCTATGGAAGAATTTTTGGAAATGTTGGAGGATGAGAGTACCTCAAGGTATTGCATGCTGCCTCAAGAGAGAAAGTGGCAGTGGTTGTATGTAAAGTAATGAAAAGATGCGTGCTCTCTCCCATTTATTTATTTACCCAATTTTTAAAATATAATATGGATTCATGGATATTTATTTTATTCTATGGGTTTTAATACAATGTTATCATTATTTATTTCATTGTCCCAATTTTTCTATTCTGGCCATTAGGAGACCCTTCAGGTTGCTTCCTATGTCTAGGGCTATCTTTTATACTTTCCCTGCCCCAGCCCTGGAATCTACCACTTCTCTAAAAGGTCCTGATTTCCTTTGCGGATAGTGTTTGGAAACTGAGATCTGCAAGCTAAACATGTTTTTTGCTGTTGGGGTGTCATTGCTGTTAGCCCATTTCAGTGGACAAAACTCGGAAATATGTGTATGTTTACTAACTCATGCATACTTATGCCTCTATATTTATTTCTGTACCTATTTATCTATCTAAGCATTGAAATTTGAGTTTATTTTTATGCCTCTCATTCCAATCCAACACCACTGGGTCCTTTTTCCTTTTCTAATTTGTAACTTCCTTCCCTGATAGTAAGACACATGACTGCCAGTGTTGACACTGTATTTACTTATTTGTTCAATCCTAGTGGACATACAAGGTAGTTTCAGAATTGCTAATCCATGCTTCTGTGAGAAACACATTTACTAACTAGATTACAGTATTTGTATATAGGACTCTTTGTGTTTAGGATCTAGGCTTATTTTGATAATACATTTATTTTCCCTCAAATTTAGTTTTCAAGGTGACCTTCTCCAATATCAGCTGCAGTGAGATAATTATCACTTAAATAGACTTCTGGTGGCACAGGTCATCGCTGCAGCACAGCGATGTGCAAACTGGCTGCAGATAACAAAGATATTTGTAATCTGAAAGCGAAAAATTTCAACTAGGTTTGCTTGTTCCATAATTGAAAGTATACACTTTAGTATAACTTTGTGATTTTTTTCCCCCAGTATCAGCTCAAAAATCAATGTTTCCACCAAAGTTTCAGAGCAACATACTAAATTTTTACCAGAAGCCCATACTATTAACAGACATTTTAGATTTCAGTTATAGAATTAATAAATCAAAATGACCCCAAAGTTCAGCGCAGCTACTCTTTTGAGCAGAACTCAGCTTCTTAGGGGAGTTTAAAAATAGTAGATTGAATCTCTATTATATTTCAATATCTATATTTTATATCTGTATTATGTGGTATCCTCCTAAAAGTTATTTGTAAAACTTATAACCTCTATAACTGATTTTTTTTATAAGTGGCAGCTTTTTCAAATCCAAATGACATAGAGGCAATTCTTAAAAACTAGTTAAAATTATAATAAGAACATAATGACATTTATACCTCTTAAGAGAGCAAAGATTAAGTAATGACAATGCATAAAGGTAATTCATTCATCCAACATGTATCGTTAGAGTCCCTACTCTATGCTAGATACTGAGAAAACAGTGGTAATTAAAACAAACAAAAATCTTTGTCTTCACGGAATTCATATTCCGGTGGGAGAAAGATGGGCAACAAACGAAGTAAGAATGTTGTGTAGTATTAAAGGACGATGGTAAGTGATACAGAGAAAAGAAAGCAAGGAAGGTGGATAGGGAGAGCTAGGGTCCAGGGTGAGTTATAAATTCAATTAGTGTGGTAAGGAAAAAGTGACACTTGGGCAAAAATCCTGAAAGAAGGGAGGGAAGTAGCCATGGGGAATCTGGGTGAACAATCACCATAAAGAGCTCAAGGTAGGGATGTGTCTCAAGGAGCAGTGCAGAGGTCAGAGTGGCTGCACTGGAATGAATTATAGAGGATTTTAAGAGATGTACTTGCAAAGGTGGTGAGGTGAGGTGCGGGGCAAACAGAAGCAGGCTGAGAGTGGAGGAGTCAAAACAAGAGATTTGACTTCAGAGCGCGGCTCTGCCATTCATTCCCTGTGTGGTTTTGGTTGAGGGCTGTATTTTGAGTCTCAGGTTTTTTAATTTGCAAAATAAAGGTATCAATCTCTCTTCTATCTACTCGATGGGTGGTTGGGAAGATCAAATACAATAATATACCTGAAAATGCCTTGAAAGCTATAAATCACTACAGATGCATGAGGGATTATGGTGATTTAGGTTGATATTATTTCTGTCTCATCCTGAAGATTATATCCTTAGGTCTTTACTATCTTCACATCCCCCAAATGATGCTTCCCTTTAAATACCAGTTAGTTATCTTTAAAGAAGTAAGCAAAAATAGAAACATAGCTTTTCAGAATAAGAGCAAAATTAAAAGGTGTTAAGAAATCATATGTTTGTCTCACAAAGATTAGTGCAAGATTAGAAAAAACAGTCATAATAATCTTCTTATATCCATTCTAAGCACACTCAACTTGAAAAAAGATAACAAACTTAGCAAAAGTTAAGCAAAAGTTTTTTAAAAAAGGAAGTAGCAGGCTATTCAGTTACCTTGTCTGCTTTTTGAATAGGTCCTTCTGAGCAGGTGAAATATAAAAATTAATTTATTAACAAAAGATAACATAATCCATCTGACCACCAGCATATAGGAAGGTGTCCCATATACAGCATCTTAGAGTTCAGGACAAAATCTTCATATTAAGCACCAGTATTTTTTTTCAGTTTTTTTTTTTTTGAAGAGGAATATTCATGAAGACAGTAATCTAGGTAGAACTGAAGAAAGAGAAAAATCATCAGTTTTAAAATTAAAATAGTTGAGATTACTGTTCTCCTAAGAGAAACAGATTTATGTTGCACATGTTCAATAGTCACAAATAAAACGGCAAATGAAAGGGTTTATTGGTCTGCAAAATATCTTTGCATTCTCCCCAAAGCTTCATATATGTTATGGGTGATAAAATTCATCAGGATAAAAATAGAATGCATTGTAAATTGAGAGAAGCCAATTATTATTTTTGAAAGGACAACAGAAATTTGCCCAAAATTTATAGCTACTGTTGCAAAAGCTATACAATAAAAGCAATGTGATTATACAGTAGTTTAGCTAAAAACAAATCATCTCATGCCAGAGTAGATGGACAGAAATAAACTGCAAAATATATCTTTGCTCATGAAAATGGGAATCAGTTTTGGCATAGAGCCAAACTGAACTAAGTATGAAAAAAGAGAAGGAAGGCAAGCTTTAAGAAAATTTTCTCCTCTCCAGACTGCAGCTCTTATTCCTTTGTGATTAAATGCACCAGCTTTCTGTGCAATGGCTTCTGAGTAGAAGCAAACTTAATATGTCTGAAAATAAAGTAGGTGACTTAACCTCTTTGAATCTCAATTCTGCCATCTATAAAATGAGAAAGTAGAAGATATCTAAAATCCTTTCCAATTCTTAAAAATGTGCCGGGTGCGGTGGCTCACGCCTGTAACCCTAGCCCTCTGGGAGGCCAAGGCGGGTGGATCGCTGGAGGTCAGGAGTTCGAGACCAGCCTGAGCGAGACCCCGTCTCTACTAAAAATAGAAATAAAAATTATCTGGACAACTAAAATTATATATAGAAAATATTAGCCGGGCATGGTGGCGCATGCCTGTAGTCCCAGCTACCCGGGAGACTGAGGCAGGAGGATTGCTTGAGCCCAGGAGTTTGAGGTTGCTGTGAGCGAGGCTGATGCCACGGCACTCACTCTAGCCCGGGCAACAAAGTGAGACTCTGTCTCAAAAAAAAAAAAAAAAAAGTGCTTTCTTATTTCTAGCAATGTTGTCATCCAGCCTTACATACCAATTTTAGGAGGGTTGACTTCAAGTTTTTTAATTAGAGACTGCTAGGTTGATTGTTCTCTAGGACTATTTATTGCCTTTTGATATTTCAGTTTTTTTCTTTATTTTCTCTTGTGTTCGATTTTCTGTGTCCTTTAGCCTATGCCTTTTCGCTCTTGGCATAATCCCTTGTTTTGTTGGGATATATTCTCCAGTAGGCCCTCTGATGGAAAAAAAAAATGTGTGGAGGAAAAAATTGAGTTTCTGCATATCTGACAATAACTTTATTCTACCCTTACTCTTAATTGATTGATCTGTTTCAGGATTTTAGGTCGCAGTGCATTTGTCCCTCAGAATTTTGAAAGCATTTCTCTATGGTCTTTTTTTGCCAATGTTGCCATTCTGACTCTTGTATCCTTCTGCGTGAGCTTTTTTCTCTCAGAAAGCTTTTAAGATTTTCTCTTTATCCCTAGAGTACTGAAAAATGTTCTGTAGGGTGTGCTTTTTTTTTTTAAAGCTTATTTATTTTGTGTTTTATTTTGCCTGTTCAATCTGAACGTTCATTCTCTTCAGTTCTTAGAAACTTTCCTTTTACTATGAACCTTACAACTTTCCCCCCTCCGTTCTCTCTGCTCTCTCTTTCTGCAACACCTACCAATGGAGTGGTAGACTCCAGGACTGATTCTTTAATTTTCTTATCTTTTTTTTTCCCATTTCCCACCGCTGTTTCTCTGTTTTACTTTCTGGGATGTTCCCTTCAACTTTATGTTCTACTCCTGCCATTGAATTCTTCGTTTATGCCATCACATTGTTCATACCTAAGAACTCTGTTTTCTTCCCTGAAAGTTCCCTTTAGACTCTCCTGTCCTTTCTTTCATGGATGCACTCTATCTTTTTATTTCTCTGAAGACCTTAATTTATTATTTTTTTTGCTGGATTTTTTCTTCGGATTTCTCTTTTCTTTTGAGTTTTTTTATAGCTATTAGTTTGTCATAATCTTTATTCATATCAGAGGCTTTCCTAAAATGTCCAGTGAACCTTGGATATCTGTTGATATTTAATATGGAGGCCCTAAAAACTGGAAGCTCTTTGTATATTAGTGGGATTTGTCAAGGGTTGTTTTGTGGGTGCCTTGAAACCATATATTCCCCTGAGGACTCACAGCTATCAGTACAGGTGAGGACTCTGGCTCATCTGAGGACCCCAGCTGCCAGTTTCCCCAGGAGGGATCTCTCCATCTTCTGATTGGCAAGAGGATGGAGTATTCTTGGGGCATACTGATGGCCAGCTGGCCCTCAGAGCTGAGTCAAAGGAAGGAGGTCGGGGTGTCAGGAGGGGGTCTCATTATTCAATTCTGTTTTAAGAATGACTTCCCACTCTCAGCTACTCTCAGCTTGTGCCCTACGTCCCTAGGATTGACCCACAAAGTAAGAGAGAGGCCACTAGACTGTGTGTCCAGCTGCTTTTTCTACAGATTTTCAGTAAACTCTGTCTTCAATCTCTCTTCCATGTCCACCATCAGAAATGTCTTTGGTGTCTAATTCCTAAATCCATCTAATGTTTTATGCCATGAATTTTCTTGATAATTCATCAACTTTTCTAAATCAGATGTTTTCCAGATATTGTTGGCATCACTTCACTTCTGTCATCTTCTCTTTTGTTCTTTTTGTGTTTATATTTATTTTTTCATTTTCTGTTATTCTAGTAGAGAATTTTGGGGGGACAACAGAGTAAATCTGTATGTTGAAGCATAAATTATAGTTAGAAAATTCTAGATAATAAAACAAGCAAACAAATTCCCCATCCCCCAGATTTCAGTAACTAACTCAATAGAAGCTGATTTTTCTCTCATGTAATTGCCCAAGTGGGGGTTCCTGGTCGATGTACATCTTTCCTCTATGTGATAATCTGGGGAAACAGGTGCTTTCCATTCTATGCCTTATCTATTTCCTGGGGACTCCTTGTCTTTTGCATTAAGCTGGCTAAAGTAAAGTAAACATTGAGAACGTATACCTGCTTCTCCAAAACCTTGGCTGGCAAACTCAGGTATTGTTTCTTTTCCCATTCCAGTGATAAAAACTAGTCGCATGGCCACATGAAAGGGAACTGTTGACTTCTGGAGGGAAACAATATTTTGCTCGCTTGCTAACCATCCTTGTCAGAGTCCTCCCTTTCTGCTCCCAAATCTTTATTTTACTATTTTTTCTATGTATAGAACAGATTCACTCCCTCATCAAGGAAGTTGACCTAAATTCCCAATGTCCTTCCTTTATTTATTTCAAAATCCAGTGTATTGTCAATCACCTTCATCAGATCCAGATGTGGCTCCTCCAGATCTGGCAACTTCCTGATTACATGACAAGTTACCGTCTCTCCCGACACCACTCTGTGTGCTCACACACAATGTACAGTGCAGGGTGCAGGCACCCAGTTTAGAAAAGGGGGGAACTGATAAACACAATCATTTCTGGTCCGTAGCAATGACAGAATCCTGTTGGGCAGGATTCAGCCCTAACAGGAAGTTCCTTATTTATATACTCACTCTTAACTCTGGGAGGAACGCTTTTGTTTATTACCATCCATGGCCCCCAGCACCCTCCTCTTGTTGGTTAGTTCCCATGGGCACACCTGAAGTGGATGTTGGTGAGAATATTATACTTTGTATTTGCTCAGGTTTACCAGCCACTTTCTGATCACTCAAGTTTGGGCAGGGGTTCAGAGGAACTCCCAAGAGCTGTTTGAAAGCCCTCAGAATCTAAGGCTATTTGAGGATATGTTTGTGGGTTTTTTGACCAAACAACTGCTTTTATTTTGTTTCTAATCAGTTCCATTGCCAGGAATTTCCCACATCTCCCATACTATATCCCATAGATTTGTTCTCTAATATGCATGATTTTTTTGATTCCTACTCCTTAAGATTTTTCTCATTGTAATGGTGGCTATCTGGAAGCTCTCTGCAATGATAGTTTTGGCTGAGAAGACAACACCCCTAATTATTTATTTTTGTAAGGCTAAACTCTGTTTAGCTGAGAACCCTTAACAGATGTTTGTTTTTTGAAGTCCTTTTAAATTTTATCACCTGCCTATTTGAGGTCTGGGAGTACTCAGATTTTATAAAGTTTTTCTTTTTTCTGCCTCTCAAAGCAGCCAACTCTTGCCTAAACTCATCTATTATATTTCTTCTAACATCTTGCTAAATCTAGTAATTATCATCCAAAAGAGTATCTGACTTTTTCAATCTCTTTTGAAACCAAATTCTGGGCTAGTTAATGCTATTTGTTGTGATGAATGGACCCCCAAATTTTAGTGGCTTAACATGAGTAGAAATTTATTTCTTGTTCATGTAATAAGTTCCTGGCTAATGATGACTTTCCTGTGTGAGGGGTTTCAGGATCCCTGGCTCCTTGCATTGGTTCTGCCCATTCCCTAGAGTCGGCCAGCAGAAGTGGACAAGCACGTGGAGAAGGCTCATCTTCTTCCTAACCATCTGTGCAGAGAGTAACACACACGTTTGCACTCACTCTGTGTTGGTAAGAACTCAAGACATGGCCCCACATGGGTAGCTGCTAGTGCACCTGGGAAATGTCTTTGCAGCTGCTTGTGTGCAACAATCCTATGATGCAGAAAGGGCAGGGAAAATTTTGGTAGACAGCTGTCTAGCTCTACTACATTCATGGGAAAGCAGAGACAAATTATCTGCCACATTGAGCTATTTTTTCTGCCATTTGATCTCAGCTCTAGCATCAAAAAAAATGTTTATCTCAGAATTTTTTCTATCTTTGAAAGGCTACTTACTTTACAGGCACCAAGGAAGATGTTTTCTAATTTATTTTTAATTGTTTGTGTTGTCTAACCCAATAAACAGAACAGGGTTTTGTTTTTTGGCTCCTTTTGTATTAGTTGTGAAAGAAGTAATTTGTTTTAATGCTGAAAAACTTTGCAGAAGATGCTCTTCAGCCCGTAACACTTCCTGCTTTCTTTGAGAATGGTTTCTGTAATATATGGCCTGACCTTTGGCCACAGTTAGTTGAGCTAGGACTTCATACAAAGTGGGCCACACATTCTCTTTTAAAAGATTGAAACATGAAAAGAGTGAGACTTAGTAACTGTGATTCATTAGAGCTGAGTCACTTTAGTGGGAGTTTTCTAGCAATAAACCTGTCTTTGAAATCCTGCACCGAGATTCCCAGAGCTACCTTAATTCTTTTCTTTCCTGAATCTTTTTTGTTCAATTTCTTTTGCAACATCTTGAGAAATAGCAATATTCTTCCAATAGATTCTCACTATACTTAAATCTAGGCAGAGTCAGTGTCTGTTGGCTGTTAACTGCAACCAAAAGACTGTAATTAGTACCCCAGGGAAGGCAGATTTATTGTGATACCTTCACTATCTCTCCAATATCCTTTGACATTTTGAAGATTTTTTTCCTCATTAATTCTTATGTTAATGGTTTAGATTGAATACCTTATCCCACGGCCTGTAGGTCTTTTCAAAGTCTAAGAAGTGATGTCTTAGAACAAGATAAATATCTTTGGCCACTCTAACTATTCCATTGGTTATATGCCAGATTCTCTCTAGAAACACAAACTTTTGCACAGAGTCGTTGGCACTTTAGGTAGGAAGACGAAATGGCCATTTCAGGCAAATGTGCCTCTTTTTCACAAGAGCCTGTTTCCATCTGGCAAGCATGATGGTGCTTTTCAACATAGATAAATTGGCAGTTTCCAATACTGTCTACTTGATTTGTAGGTGTGTTCATTTGCACTTCATGAGACTCTGATTTGACTTGTCCTGTGAAGAAGAACAGGCATAGAACAGGCACAGCTTAGTGTGATTCAGAATGTGGCAGGAATGTGCATATCTGCCTAGGAAGTTCATAGTGTGGTGATGTCCTTACCTCTTTGGGGCTGCTTGCTGTTGAGTAGGGCAAAGCTCACTGATATTCTGCCTATCTTTTTGTCTACATCATAGTGGTCATAGGAAAATATGTTACAACAATTTTCTGGGATAGTAGCATGATTCAGAGTAAATATCTTGCTCAAGGTCATGTAGTATGTAAATGATAGAGATAAATTTTAACTCTTATCTACAAGGCTTCAGAGCCAAATTTCAAGATCTCTTCATATACAACATTTTATGTGCTAGACACTTAAATAGATGCTGAGAGATTAAAGATAAAATTTTAAAAAACCTTTGCTTTTTGTCCTTAAAAATTTTGTGGTCTATCAGTAATTAGTTAATATCATTATTATTAATAATATGTTGAATGAAAAAAAGAGAGGTATGCATGGGGATCTGAGGATATAGAAAAGAAACAAGTATCCCATCATGGGAATTTAAGGAATGCTTTTAGTTGACTGAACATTTGAGCAAAGACTTAATGAATAATTAAATGTTAGCAATGCACAGAGATGGAAAAAATGAGAAGAGCTCTCTAAAGTAGCAGCACCATCATATGCAAAGATACAGAGGCATAGCATTTGGTATTCTCAATGCATAGAGTGCAGGCCAGGGAGTATTGAAAGATTATATTTAACGGTTGGTAATGATCGGTTCCTGGAGAATTGAGTATACTCAGGCTAGCTGTTTGGGTGTAGGGAGGAACATATTGTATATCAGTAATGAGGAGCATAGGTTCTGGAACCAGACTGCCTGAGTTTGAATCCTGGCTCCGTGTGATCTTGGACAAGTTCTTTGACATCTTTGTATTAATACCTTCATTTACTTATCTGTAAAACAGAGGATAATATATTTCTGTTATAAAGATTAAATTAGTTAATATTTGTAGAATGCTTAGAACAGTGCCTAGAAAATGGTAAGTACTATATAATGTTTATTATTTTTTTAAATTTTGATAAAATAAGCAGAAGTTGTGTGGAATGAGAAAAAAGTTTTGAATGATACCAAAATTTCTGGATTTTTTTGGTGGATGATGGTGCTATTTCTTAAAATCAAAAATATAGTAAGAGAAGCAGAGTTTGTCAAGAAACATAAAGGATTTTGGTATTTAAATGTGATTTTGATAATCTTATGCAGCATCCAATTGGGCACATTCTACAAGCAATGAATTTAGAAACCTGAAGTTCACAGATAAATTTAGAGATGTAGGAATCCTCATGTACATATTGATGAAACAATGATGGTAGATGAGATAATCCAAGATAAGCGTGTACAGAAAGTCTAGTGGAAGAAAGATGGAACCCCGGTGAGTACAATGTTGTGAAAGGGATGGACAGTACAAAGTAGTCACAGTAAGACAGGTGAGGAATGTGAGGAGGAAGTAATGCTATCAAAGGCAAGGGAATCGACAGTTTCAATGAGAACATGGTGAGAGTCTACAGGATTTGGCAGTATGGGGGCCATTATATTAGGCACTGTAATCCAATGGCAGGAGTCTCAAATAATTCAAGGTTTTTACATAAGGGTGAAAGAGTAATGGTTGGGAAGTGGCATTGATGAGAGTGCTTTCTGACCATGAAAAATGTAAGATATGCAAAATAAGTTGTAGTTGAGAAGACTAGAGGCAAAATGGTGGAGCCAAAGTTTGTTTCCTTGAGCATAGAGATTCTAGGTGGCACAGGAAATGTATTGGTAGGGGGATCTTTGGAGAATTGATTATGGAAGAGCAAACATCATTAGTATGAGGAAGAGCTAGGCAAGAGAGAAGATCAATGCCTGAAGGGGCTTACATCTCAGGCAGGGATCAATAATGTTAGGCCTGTTTAGCATCCTGGGATTAATGTTGCAAGGTTATTCACAGCAGTTCACTGTTGGGTTGGGGTAGGAGCTGGAGAAGGGACTCTTTCCTCTCTGGAGAGTGTCAATCCTTTCCACTATCACTACATATGACATTAAAGTTTTATTCCTGCCCCATTTTCATATTCTAGTTTTATTTTAAGCTTAAAACAATTCTAGGTAGATCAGGAATTTATTTTTTCAATTTTTAATCAAAGACACTGAAGTTCGAAGTAGTAAAATGCTTTACATAAAGTCATTCAGCTTGGGCAAGAGCTGGGGCATAATCTAAGGATTTGGACTCAGAAAAGAGTGTTTTTTCCTAGTGCAGCATGGGAAGCTATTCCCTGAATCAGATGTTGAAACTAAAATTCCCACAACACCCATTATAAGTGAGATTGGGAGGAAAAAGATACTTTTCTATGATGTTGGTGACAACATCATTTGGTAAAAATGTTCTAAAAGGCAATTGGCCTTAATATGAACATGATCATTTATCCAGAACTTTCACATCTAGAAATTTATGCTAAGGACATTATCAGAGATTTGCATGAAAATTTATATAGAATCATGTTTATATACTGGAGATATAATATATACAAATACTTATATACATATTTATACATATAAATACTTATGTACATGTTTTAAAAATAGACTTTTTAAGGAGAAACTTTAGGTTTACATAAAATTTTAGCAGAAAGTACAGAGTTACCATATACTCTCTAACCCACATGCACACAACCTCCCCACTATCAACATCCCATACCAGAGTGGTACATTTGTTACAGTGAATGAACCTACATTGACATATCATTATTGCCCAAATTCCATAATTTACACTAGAGTTCTCTGCTGGTGATGAACATTTTGTAGGTTTTGACAAATGTATGATATGTATCCATCATTATGATATCATACAGAATAATTTCACTGTCCTCTGTCATGGATATTTTATTGGTATTTATTACAGGGAAAATTTGAAAACAACCTAAACATAGAATACTAGATGATAGGTTACATAAATTAAGGGTCATCCATATGATAAAATATTATGCAGCCATTAGAAAATATGCTGATAATGTGAGAAAAATCTTTTAGATACAGTATTAAATGAAAAAAATCAAGTTGTAAAGTGATATATATAATATAATATCAACTTTATATTACGTACACACACATGTATATATATTATATATATACACATGTATATATTATATATATACACACATATATACACACATGCAAACAATACAGACAAAAGACTAGAAATACATACATGAAAGTGTAAAACACTATTCTAATAAGGGTGTAATAAATAGTTTCAATACTTTTTAAAAATATTTTAGATTAGTGCTTTAAAGGAGAATCGAAAAGTGGGACCATTGCATGAAAAGAAATGACATGCTTTCACCCTTACATTTATTTTGTAGTCTTATTTTCTTTCCAGTTGGACTGCTCACTTCTTGATGATAAGTCCAGATCTTATTCACAGATGATTCTCCTCATCATTGAAGGAATAACGTGCATGTAGTAGGTAAAGGGGCCATTGCTTCAACTTTCTCCACATTTACTCCACTCTTCCATGGAGGGAATTGACAATTTATATCTCCATTACCAGTGCCTGGTCTATAGTAGATGCTCAAAATCTACTGAATGAATGAATAATCCTAGCTTAAGACTTTGATCAAGCTATGTTTACTGATGGCTAGGTGGGCTACGGTGATCAGAACCATGAGCCTATGCCTCTTCTTCCCCTCAACTTTATTAATTCCAGGAGCCAGATATATTTGTTGAGCCAGGCATACTTTGGGAGATGGGCTAGTTGTTTAAATTTCCTGTTTTGATGCTTGCCTGAGTTAGCTGCTTATCACCCTGAATTCATTTATTATGGAGCTGGGTAAGGATTTGAATTCAGACCTAGGCTAAGATAAAGGTCTTGCTTTACATTCTGGCCTGGGCTGTTGGTACTAAACCATCTTTTACCAAGGAGCTCTGTACAGTCATGTGCTGCACCATGACGTTTTGGTCAATGATGGACTAGATGTACAATGGAGGTCCCATAAGGTTATAATACTGTTTTATTTTTATCATACCTTTTCTATGTTTGGATATATTTAGATACACAAATACTTACCATTGCATTACAGTTGCCTACAGTATTCAGTACAGGTACATGCTGTACAGGTTTGTAGCCTAGGAGCAATAGATTATACCATATACCCTAGGTGTATAGTAGGCTATGATGTGCTTACGACAATGAATTTGCCTAATGATGCATTCTCAGAAGGTATTCCCGTCATTAAGTGATGCCTGACTATATTAGGGGATTACACTATGACACACATTATAACAAAATGGCATTTTTTTCACATTGGTAAAAGTGTGTGCGTGTGTTTATGTGTGTGTTTCTACATCTCTTAGGAGGAGGAAGAGTAGGGATTTTTTTGGGGGCATGATCAAGGCATTCTTGGGCATTGGTTCCAATAGCATAAATTCTATCTCATTTCTAACAGAAAGCATGAAAAAACACTTTTGGCTTTAATATATTTGAACCCTGACTATTTGAGGATAAAAGTAAGTCAGACATCACTGTGAATCAGTTTGGAGGGTTATCTAGGGTATAAGCAGTCCTAAGCAAAAATTTATTTTAGAACCAGTTTTGTCTTAACATGTTTTGGAGAATATCCAAGTCTGGCTGGAAAAAATGCTGAACTAAATCAGTGCTGAAATTGAACAGTTTGTATGTCAATTACCATCAAAATAATACTTCAATCTTTTTCCTTTTTAATTCTTCCATCAGTAGCATAAAACTTCACATTTTCTCCTTCAACCCGCTGCTTTGGGTATGGTATTGCAAACCCTGGGTAGCTCAAGATCAAGCTATGTTGTTTGCAGCGAACATAGTTGCATCTCTGTTTTTTTGCATCGGCAATATAAGAAAACATATTTCTCTTAGAAGGATTGCCACTTTTTGCATTCTACCTTACTTTATAGAAAGAGTAGATTAGAAAAGATAAAACCAGGAAGAACAGCAGGGAATTGGCCTGTTTTAGCTCCCATGACTGTCTTGTCTGTTGTCTTCATTTCAGTTTGACCTTCAACTTTAACAGTGAATAAGCTTGAAGTACATCAAGCAAGGACAGATGGATTTTAAATTGTAGATCTAATGGAGCTCAGAAATGAGCTTGAGCACATGAGGAGGAGGACAAAGAGACTGAAGAAGAAAAGATGTGATGTTTTGAGGAAATTGCATTTCTCTCTGTCTCTTTCTTTGGGCCAGAGGAAGAGGGTGTGGGGGTGTGGCAGAAAAGAAAATACTGCAGAGATGTTTAATTTTGACCATTAAATTAAAAAATTTTGAAGATGTTATCAACATTGAAAATAAAATTCTGATCTAATTTCCTCTAATTTTTGATACAGGAATTCTCTTGCTTCCATTTTTACAATAATAATGTTTAGGGTGCTTGTTTTTGACCATTTCTTTAGCAAAGTATTCAGCTTTTTATTCTTACCAATAATCACCAATAAAAGATAGGTAAATTATAGGTTTTTTGTTCTTAGGTGTTCTTTTGGTACTACAACAATTCTGAAACCTCTGATGGTTACCAAACAAGGAGCAGAAGAATGGTGACCGTTTTCTTGTCACACAGTCCCCAATGCACACGAATTTTGACATAAACGTATAATGTTTCAATAGATGTGCATGTTAGACCATGCTGAATAAGCCTAGCTCTCTTCTATTGTACAAGCTAAGTGGCATTTCCAAATCCATTTAATCCATTTTGAAAATGGACATATCTGATTTTGCTCAATAATGAAACACCAAGAATAATATATTTGTGTGTGTCAGAGAATGTATTTGTGTGTATGCATGAGTGTGGGAAAGAGAGATGCATTTCACAAATACAAATTTAATGGTTTTCTGTTTATTTTCAATTTAAATGCTAACTAGATAAAAATCTAAATCAACTGAGAGAAATTAGTAAAATTAATCAGGCCCTGAGAAAAAGTTTTATAGAATCCTCCTCCCCTCACCATCAATGTCCTGAGTTAATTAAATTTAACCCAACAAACTTATTGGGGCATACCATGTACAATGTGCCTTAGCTAGAAGCTGAGACACAAATCAGCTCTCAACGTGTGCACTCTGAAATTAGGATTGCTGCCAGATTTGTATAAAATTAACATTTCATTTCATTCATTGCTTTGGGAAGGCTTAAACAGCATATCTCTATCTGTTGGATATACTGCCCAGGTTATAGTTAGAATATAATACATAATAATAAATAAGACATTTCTTTTTGTTTTAATAATCTTGATCAATTTATTCAGTTATTTGGAATTTCCATTGGGAAGTGAAATATTTTATCTTCCCCCCCCAAAAGCCTAAAATAATCTGTGTCAATCTTTCAGATCAATTGTTTTGACTGAATGAAAAAATATATTTTGACTACTCATTTCACTTAAAGTGATCTCGCAACTTGGCACTTATGTATTAAACAAGTATTTTGGGGCATCTACTAAATGCGTAATAAGGCTAGGCACTGAGGATAAAATGAGAACCCTAGGAAAGTAGTCACTGAAACTTGCTTAAAACTCACATTAGATTTCTCAATCATCAGTGAGATTCTAAATATAAACAGTAATCTAAAATATTACATAGTTTTGTAAATAGGTCCTTTTGGGTAGGTCTAGCTCAAGAATAGCCATTGCCCATGTTTGTAAATTGAGGTATGGATTCTGCAGTTTTATCCTTGTAAATATTTTTGTCACTGTCCTGTCAAGGATCTATAGTCTACCATAAATGCCAGATTACTTTCAATTATTAGTTTAGTTTCCCAAATATTTACTGGACACCAATTATTTACCAGCCATTGTGCTAGACATGAGGGTACCCAGAAATTACTTAGCTCAAAAAATTGTCAAGTTTTGAGAGTCCTTAAAGTGATCATACCCCTCATGAGAGGATGCAGTGACTTTTATCTGAGAGCAAGAAGGAGCCAGGGGTTCTGCCATGGGTGTCAAGAGGAAGATAGTAGTTCTAGAGATCCAGAGACAGGCTTCTAGATTTCTGAGTGAAATCTAATATTCTAAACAAAATGTTGCAAAATATCCCATTTTCATTTAATATCATGACTTCATATACTATATTTATGAGTCCAATAATTGGCATATTGAAGAACCTGTAAAAACCCTTCTCCTAATTTTGGAAGTTCTAATATGGTTTATAAACTTTTCATATTATTTAATTCTGTAAAAAATTACAACAATACTATTACATGATTTTTACATAAATAATAATTGAGTAGCTTAATAAGATATTAACAGAATGACCACTGTCTCTTAACATCACCAAATTTCATTTGCAATAATAGACTTAGAGGTGAGATTATTCATATTCATTGAATTTGACATTGAATTTATGGTTGATTTGTAACTGTAAGATGATTTTTACTTCATTTCCGTTTGTTTCTCCAAACTTCATTGCAGAACTTCCAGTTCATCTTAGAGTTATCAGTTCTATATATATATAAAAATTGAAAGTCATGCATTTTTCAATAGCAGTGCAGTTATATTAGATATTCTGACTTTGGTTGTTTATATTGTAAGAAGACACATCAATTTCTCTGAATTTTCTCAGCCAAATTGAAAAGTCTTAAAGTATTAAAAATAAAAGAGACTAAAAAACCCCTTCTTATATTGAAGCTTCAGTTTTCAAATTAATATGTTCTGGCTTCTTTTTTTAAAAGCAAAATATATCTGAACCTGTAAGTGTGAGACCCTCCCAGATAAGTTATCCTCTTGTTGAGTGACTCATGTGCATTTTATTAGCTCCGTAAATATGAATTTCCATTATAGATGCTAATGGTTTTGAGGAAGTTGTTAAGGCCTAACAAATCAATGATCCATGATTTTTAAATTCCTTAAACACATATTTGCATAATTTACCTTTCAAAACTTTCATAAATGCATATTTATAGGGTAGACTAGGGTTTAATATTTTATTGCCAATTCTATGCTTCATAGTATAGAAACCACATTAATTTACTGGTTCTTGCATATAGCTCTGAGGACATTCGTGACTGTAGTAAATTTTTCATTAGTCAGAAGCCAGTTATCTGGAAAACTTCAAATATTTAGATTCTCCCATTTGGGGGAATGTTGTACATAATAATTTTATAAGAGGTGAGTCAATAAATATGTATTTAATACCTACAGACCTGCGATGTGCTAGGCACTGTGTTGGAAACTGTGGATACAGAATGAATAAGGCATCGTCTCTTCCTTTGCTGAGCTTTCATTTAGTTGGCAAGTACAATAACAGGTGAACTGATAATTATAGTTTTATTTTTCTAAAACTGATTTAGGAAAAAGGGACATGACACATATTAAGTAAATACATTGAGATAAGGTCTTTATTTAAAAACTGGTTGCTAGGGTAAGTTCTAAGATCACAAAATCTTTTGCCTTCTTCTGGACACTGTCCACATCTCCATCTACCATCCTCCGTTGTGAAAACTGCCAGCCAGAACAATGATGCAGTGAAAGTCAAATGTAGTGTGTGCTCACTGGTCATTGTAACCATGGCTCACTGTATTTTCTTTTTCATGTTGTTTTCTCATATGTTCTGCTGTTAAATTAGATCAATTTACTTTAACTTAGCAGAGTATAGTTGGGTTCTGATCAATTCAGTTCAGGTCAACTCCCCAAATGGTCTGCAGTGAGCAGTGTTCAAGCCTTTAATTCTTTGTCAGTTTTTCTTTTATGATCACAGTGGAAAAGCAAGTGAAACTAGCAAGCTGGTCTGTAAATGAATTGTCCCCATAACCTGGTTGTGTTTAACTTAGGCAACCATTGACCTTGTCCTGCTTTACAAATGTTCAGTATTTATGGAATATTTTGTTAAAATAGTGTTCTAGGAATTCTTTTTATAACCCTACCTTTTTATTAAAATTATATATCTATATCTATATATAGTTTATATATATTCAAATGTGAACATATTTATAATGCTAATATATTTATGTTAATATAATCATTAAAATTGTGTTAATAAAATCTTTGAAAGGTAAAATTTTCAAATATGTGTTTAAATTTATTTATATATTAGTATATATGAATGTCTATATTAGATTATATAGATATATATTAATAATAAATCAGTTTCTGAATAGAGCACATCATGGTTAACACAATTTAAAATTATTCACTGGTTTCTTCATAATCAAAAAACTCTAGGGCCAGATGTGGTGGCTCACACCTGTAATCCTAGTACTCTGGGAGGCCGAGGCAGGAGGATTGCTTGAAGTCAGGAGTTCAAGACCAGCCTGAGCAAGAGCGAGACCCCGTCTCTACTAAAAATAGAAAAAGTTAGCCAAGTGACTAAAAATAGAAAAAAATTAGCCAGGTATGGTGGTGCAAGCCTATAGTCTGATCTACTCGGGAGGCTGAGGCAGGAGGATCCCTTGAGCCCAGGAATTTGAGGTTGCTGTGAGTTAGGCTAACACCAGGGTACTCTAACCTGGGCAACAGAGCAAGACTCTTGTCTCAAAAAAAAAAAAACAAAACAAAAAACCAAAAAAACAAAAACCCTCTACTCACTCCCAAATACTGAACATTTTTGTCCTCTGTTTCCTCCCTACTTATACCCCCTTTTCAAATTCTAGTTCTTTAATCAGTGGAATCTTTCAGTGTATTAGTTTGGTTATTGATAATTTCTGTTAAGCAAATGTTACTGTAGTAATTTTTAATTTAAACTGTGTTAAATGTGCACAGTTCAATTCACCTCAGCAAATGTTGTTCTACTATCCTTCTTTTAGTAAATAAAACACCATAAATGTTGGGTTCTTAGATACAAAGTTACTGAGCCTCTGTGTCTTACATCTGTGAAGCTGTGTGAAAAAAGACACTCTAGGAAGTTCCAGGAAATGTGCTAACATTCCCTTTCTCCATTCCAGAATTTTAAATTCTGTGCCTGCCAATTTTTTACTTATAAATGACAGGCTGAAAACTTTAGGATTGAGAAGACTCTCAAGAGGAATAAGGCACTGGTTTGAAGGTGTCATCAGAAGATTTAAATCATAAATTCATGCTCCTCTCCTGGTTTCTGACAACCTGGATGGAGGATGTAGTAGGGTACTGGAGCTGTCAGCAAAGAGCAGAATTGAGGAGATTCCCAAATGGGAGTGAGAGTGTGGGGGCATGGATCCAAGTTTTATGACTAGCCAAGTCCAGCTTAGATTTTTCACATTGGCCTCCTTCATTTCCTGACTTCCCAGAATCATTGTGAAAAGCAAAGTTGGTTTTCTGTGAAAGAATTCACATAAACTTTCTGGCTGAAATTTTCTTTCTCATTGCATTCTACAATATTTAAGCTCTATTTTTTCCCTTATTACTTTCTTATTATGTTCACACCCTAATCTAGATATGATGAGACATTGGCAGGTGGCTGCAGTGACACCTTTTAATCTTCTTCTGTCACTCTTTAAGCTGTTATTTCAGGATTATTATATTCACCTGCCATTCACCCTCTCATCTAAATTTCAATTTGTTTCCATGTTTTTAGTGCACCGTTTTTAAGAAAGCATTTATGAGAGATATTTTCAAATGCTCAGCATATGAAATTTCTTTTGAATTGAAAAACTTTTAGGTTGTTCTATGCACTCTCTCCTCTCTCTCCCTGAAGACCATTAGTGACCAGGAAAGGCTGATGACAATGAATAATGAACTGAAGGAAAGAAAAACAATTTGTGTCCAGGATCTAATTAAAGATCATTTATTGCATCTAGTTATCATGGCTCTTTAATCTCCTTTAATTTGGAATAGTTCCTTAGTCTTTTTTTTTTAATGACCTTGACATTTATAACAAGTATAAGCAAGTTGTTTTGTAGAATGTACCCCAAACTGGGTTTGTCTGATATTTCCTCATGTTCAGATTTAGGTTATACATTTTTTTTTTGGTGGGGAAGCAGGGCTAATCCAGAAGTGATGTTGTCTTTCTCAGTGCATCAGCAGGTGCATGAGGTAGATTTGTCTCAGTACAGATGATGTTTATACTAATTTTGTTGTTAAGGTGGTATCTGCCAGGGTTTCCACTATAAAGCTACCATTTTTCTCTGTATAATTTTAAAGTATTTTATAGAGAATGCATTATCTATGTAAATATCCCGTTTGCCATCAAAATTTCATCCACTGATTAGTAAACTTAGAATAAAGACTATTAATTAGATAATTTTATTGTATTCTTGTTCATTTCCTGATTTTGATAAGTATAATGTATTTATTGATAGAATGTCCTTTTTTTTAAAGAAATATACAATGAAACATTTATAATGCAATAAACCAATATATAATTACTAATTATACTAAGAGATTAAAAGAGCCAAACAGGTCACAGTGTTGGAGAACAAGGAGAAAAAATTACTTACGTAGGGCATTCAGGAAAGGACTCACTAAGGAGATGACATATAAGCCAAGTTCAGTATAAGATTAAGTTAAGCAAATAGGGGAGAATTTAAGCAGCATGTGCAAAGATCTTCTGACAAAAGTGATCTTGGTGGGTTCAATAAAGCAAAAAACATCAATATTCTTGAGCGGGAGAGAGTGGTGTACCAAGGGGCCGCAGCAGCAGGCAAGGTGCAGATCATGGACTGTGCAAACTGTAATAGGGAATTTGGGTTTTATTCTAAGTGCAACAGAAATCTGACGAAGCAGGGGAATTCCATAGTCTAATTTCCATTTTAAAAAGATTTTTTTATTTTATGCAGCATAGATTTGAAGGGACATTAAGAATAGGTACTAGAGAGACAGATTGGCAGAAAGCTATTCTGGATATAGAAGCCTTTGGTTTGGACAGAGGTGTGGAAATGAAGATGAAAAGAACTGAGTAGTTCAAGACGTATTTTAGAGGTAGAATTATGAGAGCTTTATTAATGCACATCTCAGTGTAGGGATCTTGTGTGTGGAGGGGGACAAAAGTCACTGCCAGGTTTCCAATTTAACAATGGTAGAGAGTGGAAATTACTTTATAAAATGGGGCAGACTGGGAGGGGGAAGCACAAAGTGTGATTTGGGCATGTTAAATGTGAGATGCCTGGGGGAGAGTCAAACCGAGAAATAGGCAGTGGGACATGTGAGTTTAAAGTTTAGAATGGAGTGTTGGTGTGGGAGTCCATGGCAATAGGGATGGTATCTAAAGACATTGGAAAGCAGGAATGGAGAGAGAGATAAAGAAATAGGACCACGCTTTGAGAAGCCCTGTACTTGGAGATCTAGTAGAGAAGGAAGAACCTGCAAAGAGACCAAAAAGGATTGGACAGAGAAGTGGGGATCATAGCAAGAGAATGTGGTTATAACCAATCCAAGAGAGGAGAGTGTGGCAAGAGGAGGATGTTCAACTGTTTCAAAATTTATGGATAATTTGAATAAGACAGGATTTAAAATGTGATCAGGCAAGTGGAAGCCGTTGGTGATCTTGGCAAGAATAAGATAATGTATAGAAAATTCATTTTGGTGTGAGTCAAGCATAGTACGGGAAGTGAATAAGTAGAGACAGCATGTGTAAACTAGTGTTTCCAGGTGTTTGGCAGTAAACAGAACAAGAGGAATAGATTAGAGAGAAACGCACCTGTGTTTTATGGCCAGGGAATATTATATCATGTTTATATATTGATATGAATAATCCAGGGGCATGGAGAAAATGATGAGGTAGAAAACAGAAGAAAGGTCAGAAGCTGTTGAGATTAGAAGGATTGGGATCACTAGAACCTGATATTTGATAGGTTAAAGGACACTTCTAGAATTTATAAAGAAAAGAGTCTGGCAATTTGAAGATAATGAAGAATATACAAATACTCTTGAACTAATGGGATAGTAGGTTAACTAGAGCAATTTGATGCTTGTGATCATTTCAAATTGAAATCTATATGCTAAGTAATATAATTTTTTCTCCAGCCATGTTCAGCTTTTCAGATGTGGATTTATTGAAGTCAAATACCTTAGACCTTGCATTTAAAGTGTATACATGGGCCAGCAGTACTGATTTCTCCTAGAGGCTTGTTAGAAGTATAGACTCTTGGACTCACATCGATAGAATCAGAATCTGAATATTACTAATTGCAGGGGATGTGAATAAACATTCAAATTTGAGAAGCAGCTTTTAATATCCCCTAATGCTGGGATTATTTTCAGTCATGTTGTTGAGCAGGTGTGGCTCATCTTTCCCTAGATTTTTCACATACCATCTGTATAACCTTGGGTAGGCTGCTTAATTTCTCCATGTTGGATTCTTATTCGGCAAATAGGGTTAATGATAGTTGGATAGTCCCTGCTGTATAATATTGCTGTAAGAGTTAAGTTAGATAGCATGGAAAACAATGCTTGCCATATAAAAGATTGTGAAATAATGACTATCACTATCATTATTATTGTCATGGAACTGGGTGACACAGATGGATCCTGGAGAAAGCTCATGAGTGCTAAGCTGAGAAAAAGCAGCCAGGACAGAGGTTAAGTGGATCATCTCATGGGTGTTGAATTCTCTATAAATAACAAAAGGAGTTGAGGTAGGGAGGGAGACATAAATCCTAGCGCTAATACAGGAAGTAAACAAATAGTTGATGGCATGATGAAGGAGAAAGGGTCACATATTCAGATTGTATGAGCTCAAAAGAGCAGCGGGAAGCATGATAAAACAAGGAAGAAATGTCTGGACAAAGCATTTGGAGAGCAATGAGGTTGCTCTTCCCACCTATAAGCCTGGAGGAATTTGGGTCCTTGCCCTGCCTCTTACCAGCAGGGTGATGTTACATATGTCATTGAAGTTCTCTCAACTTCAGTACTTTAACCTGTGGATGATATGGTTCATACCCTCTATTTCCCAGGTGTGCTGGCTCCCCCAGTGCTCTGTTAATACCGTAAGTATTCATTGTGAGATATGTAATTGTGTATTCTTATCTGTCTCTAGAGGTCTGGAAAGACAGGATCTATATCATACTAGTGTCAAAGAATTGGGCACTCAAGATGCTTAACCACTTTAAGCCTCAAAAATATAAACTCATTCTGAGTATTGAAAAAGATAGAAATGACTAATTCATTAAATGAAGCAAGTAATTGATTAAAGACAACACACACGCAAAAGAATGAACTGGTTAAACCAATGTCATGTAAATAATATTTACTGAATTTAATGGCACACTTAAAAAATCATTCACCACAAAAGCTTTATCCCAAATGCAATGATAGTTTTATATCAGGAAGTCTATTAATGTAATTCACCTTCTCACTATGCCCATTAAAAACAAAGATGTTTAAATAAGGGACATAACTACTAGAAATAAAGAAGGAAATTATTATACGAATCAATGTGGACTATATGTAACTGGAAATTTCAAGAGAATAAGATAAACTTTAAGAAATAATAAAGGGGTACAAGATAATAGAAAAGCAATGGATAAATATAAAAAATATCAATACCTACACCATTTAGAAGTAATATTCATTTAAAAGGTAAAATGGAAAATGTTTCTATGCCAATAGCAATAAAAAAGTCTTAAATAACTAAAAAAACCCCCTGGTAAATGTGTAGGAGCCATTGAAGTAAACTATAAAATTTTATTAAGAAAGATAAAAATGATTTAAGTAAATGGAAACATATGATGTCTCTGAATAGGGAAAAATAAATATGATACTAGTTCTTTTAAATACTTTATAGTTGTAAATTCTAATAAGAATTACAGTGGGGTTTTAAATTTTTTAAAATAATTATAATATACATGTGTGAGGGAGTATGATGAAAACAGTTAAGAAAAAAAATTGGAAAAACCTGTTCTGCCTACTATCAACACATTTATGTAGCTATAAAAGTTCAAACATAGTGGTTTGGTATGAGAATTAATAGATAAATGGAATGGATTTTATAGTCTGAAATAGATGATAGCATATGAATAAGAGAGATTGTATTCATAGAGGCTGGTTTATTCAGTAATAACATTTACCTTAAAAACTCAAGGGCTTAACACAAAAAGGTTTATTATTTGTTCAGCTACGTGTCCAAAGGGTCAGCAAGGGGCTTTGCTTCACATAATCACTTAGGACCCCAAGCTGACATAGGTTTTGCCATTTGTGACTATGATCTGAAATGTGTGGCTTCCTCAGTAACTGATAGAGTGGAGGGAAGAATGGGAGGGTCCCACAGTGGCTCTTAAATGTGCCTATCTAGAAAGTGATGTGTATCACCTACATTTCTAGCCGATTGGCCAGTCATACGGCCTCACCCCACTGTCAGGTAGCTAGTAAGAGGAGGACAGCAAGATATTGGTGAGAATGAGCAATGTCTACTACATCTACATTGTCATAACAATGTAAATGCTGACCATTGGCTTAAACAGCACTTTAATATTATAGAAAAAGTGTGGGTGGGGCAAAGCTGGGGAAGTGTAGAAATGCTAAATTCTCAGTTACCACAAGAGACCAATAAATGATATTCAAAATGGATAAATCAAGTAATAGCAGTATAAGCACATTCTTTTGAAAATATGGAGGCAACTGTCAGAAGGAATCATTAACAGAGTTGAAAGTTATTGCCTATGGGGATAAGATAAAATGGGTAGAAGACATGAGGCAGGGGATAGCTATAAAATTTTTATTTTAAAATCATTTGCATTTTGGTTGTGTATCTACATCACTCTAATAACACTAAAAATTCATTAAAGTGGGAAGGGGTGGGGTAGAGTTATCTAAATAGAGTTGGGAGTATGGAAAACAAATTTTTATTCTCATATTATATAATGCACAAAATAAACTCCACTTAGTTTCGAGTTAAATGTAAACTATATATGACTACACAATGTAAAGGAAAAATAAGTGAATATTAAATGGATCTTACAATGAGGAGAAACATTAAGACATAAAACATTGAGCAGCATAATGAATGAAAAGACAGATAACTGACTATATAAACTTGTGCCAAAATATGATAATTTAAGAGGCAAATATTGAGAACATATTTACAACCTACATTATAAACATACACTTATGCTTGTGTATATATTCTTTAATATATAAAAATCTCTTTTTTATCATTATGAAAGATAAACATCCCTTCAGAAAAATGGGCAGGGATCTCAAATATTATAGGTAACTTAAGAAGGAAGAAATATTAACAAGACATGCAAGAAAAATTTCAAACTCATAAAAAATGAAAGGAAACTGAAAATGAGATACTATTCTTGACTACTAAAATTGGCAAATACAGATGAGACTACTCAATGCTAGCACAAGTGTAGCGAGACAAGAACGCTTATATCTGACTGCTGAGACGAAAAAGTGGAATGTTTCTCTCTGGAAACATTTAACAGCATTTGTCAAGAGCCTTAAAAGAATTAACCCCAAAGATCCTGGTTAAAGATAGTGGAGTGAGGTTGAATCACAACATCTCTTTTCTGTACTTTCTAACAAGGAAAACCAAAATAGTAATCAGAAAAAAAAAATAGATTTGCCTGTAGCAGCAATACATTTAAAAGGATAGTTTTGCTAACCACCACTCTGTACTTTTAGGAGCTTTACTTTTTTAGATTCCACATACAAGTGAGATCATGCAGTATTTGTCTCTAGTTACCACAGGCTAGGGGGTAGGGGGTGAACAGGGTGGGGGATAGACATTAGTCAAAGGGTAAAAAGTTCAGTTAGAAGGAATCAGTCTAGTTTGGGAATCTATTGCACAGTGTGGTGACTATAGTTAATAGTAATGTATTATATATTCAAAATAGCTAAAAGAGAGGATTTAAATGTTCTCACCACAATGAAATGATAAATATTTGAGGTGATGGATATCTTAATTAGCCTAATTTGATCATTCCACAATGTATATATGTATCAAAACATCACATTGTACATCATAAATATTTACAGTTATTATTTGTCAATCAAAAATAAAACAAAACAAAGGATAAACTTTCTGTACTAAACTTTGAAAGAGACAAATCCCCAAGGAAGGCTGGTCATGGTGGCTCATGCCTGTAATCCTAGCACTCTGGGAGGTTGAGGCCGGAAGATCGCTTGAGCTCAGGAGTTTGAGACCAGCCTGAGCTAGAGCGAGATCTCATCTCTACTAACAATAGAAAAATTAGGTGGGTGTGGTGGTGCATGCCTGTAGTCCCTGCTACTCAGGAGGCTGAGGCAGGAGGATGGCTTCAGCCCAGGAGTTTAAGGTTGTTGTGAGCTAGGCTAATGCCACGGCACTCTAGCCCAGGCAACAGAAAGAGATTTTGTCTCAAAAAACAAAACAAAACAAAACAAAAACCAAAAGATTGTAGCATAGCTCAGGGAACCTCTTATTTATACCCAGAAAATAAATAGACAAAATCTCAATAATTTTTAGGGGTATAACTGAAATTGGAAAGAAGAAGGCAACAAACAAATATAACCAAATTACCAACAGGTGTTCTGTGCTCCAAACAAAAGAACATCCAAAAGATGTTCTAACCCAAACCAAAAGAACATCAATCAGTTTAATCAAATTAGACTAGTAGGGCAAAAATAATAAACTAGTAAATGAGATGAACTGTATATTAATATTATAGAGTCAAGGAAATAAAATGAGGATCAAACCAATGCAAGCACCATAAATAAGGTAGAAAAAGCAAAGAATTAATAGACAACTCAGTATTGACTGGCTGATGTAGGGAAAGTCTGAAGATCACAGTGAATTCAGAGAAAAATGCTGAAACTGTTACAGTAATTAGAGTAGATGGCAGCAATAGAGGATACAAAAATATGATCCAATATGAAAATAAATGGTTTATTTCTGAAGTAGAATACCTTACGATTAGAACAATGAAAGTATTCATAGGCATATAAGAGAAGAAAAATTCCCTGGAATGAAGGAAGGATTGGATCTACGTGTCAGTTACACCTTTATCCAGAAAAAGTTTAAAGACACTGGCCTACTGTTTAAGCTGTTGAGCTTCAAGGATAAGCAATAATTTTTTAGGAGTTTTAGTTTAATCCTAAAAGTGAGTTACCTTCTGGGGACAAAAATCGTACTGGCTTCAATTTCTACATAGCAACCCTCAATGCTGAAAGATAGCATAGAACTATCCACAGCCTTCTAAAGGAAAGAAAGTTGAATCCAATGAAGTTGCATACATGTAAATAGTTTTTCATTTCAAGGAAATCTAAAGCCAATTCTAAAAATAAATGACTCAGTGATTCAAATTCCAGCCCTTTGTCTTTAAGGAAATAATTGAAACAGTTGATAAACTCATAGGGTAATTTATAACAGAGACAAATAGTTCAGATGTGGTTGGCAGTTCATCAGTATTATTGAAACACTAAAGTCATTTTAAAACAGAAGTAAAAGGCAGGCGACTAAACCAGACACACAGGATGATCCCAGGTTTATAAAATATATTTTTACTATTATTATTGGTTATTTCTGCTGAAATTGGAAGTAAAGGGTAGTATGGAGATTTCAAAACTTCTTCATTATGTGTTTTTAAATTCCAAGTGTCTACAATGAAAATGGGTTAAAATTATAAAAATTATTCGATTAATCAAAAACTTGGATGACAGTAGTCCTATTTGTATATTCAAGATGAAGCCCTAAATTGTAAATTCAAAGGCTGGAATGGGTGATTCCTTCAATCATTTTATTCTTCAACATATATGTACTACATATTTCTGGTTATGTGATAGGCTAGGCCTGTAAGATAAGTCTTTCTCTTTAAGGTGCTTAATCTGGGTAGGAAAACAAATATGCATAAGTAATTAACAGAAAATGTAGTAAATACATGGATAGAGGAGGGTACAAGATGCCATGGGATAATGGAGAGAAGTCTGCTCTGACCTCTGGTCAATCTCCATTTGTCATATCATCAAACCTAGACCCTCTACATGGCTCTCCATCCTCTGGGTGACTCCTCTGGTCCAGGTTACCATCATCTTTTCCCTGGATAACTGGTGCAGAATGCCCCTGATTTGCAACTTGTCGATCTTCCTCTATATATCAGCAGGAAGATCTTTCAAAATTACAAAATATTCACATAACTCCTCTGTTAAAATTTGAGCTATTTTTGCTTCAAGCTTGGAAGTGACCTCTTATTGAATAAGATTCTCTGTGATCTGCTCCCTATATACCTCTCCACTCAACCCTCTTTCTTGTTTCTCACTCAGACTGTATTCTAGTGTATGGACCTTTCTCGGTTCCCTGAATGTGCCTGCAGTCATTTGAATAGTGACCTCCCCCTCCTCCCCAAAAAGGTACGTTCTCCTGGAACCTGTGAATATGACTCACTTGAAAAAAAGAGTCTTTGCAGATGCAATTAAGGATCTCAAGATGAGATCATCCTGGATTAGATTGGGCCATAAGTCCAATGACAAGTGTTCTTATAAGAGAAAAGAAGGAGAGAAGACACAGGAGGAGAAGGTGACATGAAGATGGAGGTAGAGATTGGAGAGGGGCCTCTGCAGGAGAAGGAATGCCAGCAGCCCCCAGAAGCTAGGAGAGAGGCTTGGGATGGATTCTTATTCAGAGCTTCCAGAAGGAGTCAACCCTGCTGATACCACGATTTTAGATTCCTGCCTCCAGAATTATGAGGGGATACATTTCTGCCATTTTAAGCCACCAAGTTTGTTGTAATTTTTTTATGGGAGTCTTAAGAAACTAACACTGTGCTAGTGTGTTGTTTCGCCTCAGGGGAAAAGGACATATGTGATTCCCTCCTCATTAAACTTCGCTCAGTAAAGCTCCCTCATCTTTCAGATATCAGCTTGTTATTTCCTCTGGGAAACCTACCCTACTCCCCACACTGTTAACTCTTCCCACTGTGTACTTCCATGGCAGCCTATAGATCTGCTATTTTGAAACTCATCCATATTATTGTAATTATTCTGTTGATGATTCACTGGCTGGAACACAAGCTCTGTAACGGCAGGTTGTCTGTTATTTATTTCAGTATCCTGTACAACCTCCTAGAGTGCTTGGCACATAAGCACTTTATAAATATTTGTTGCTTCACAGAGGAGAGGGGATAGTATTTGAAAAAATTAGCAGAATTTCACTAGAAGGAAAAAGGGCCGAGGATGTTATAGGCAGAGAGAAGAGATCCGGCAAAGGCAGGCAGGAATGAATAATGAGTTTTGTTTAGAGTAAACTGTATGGAGAATTACGGAAAGATAAAGATAAAAATGTTCATTTGGGTGGTGTATGAAGGGCTAGGTCTGTCATGCGAAAGCTATGGTACTTTATCTTTTAAGCCAGGACGTACAAACTCGAATTCCTGTAGATAATATTAAAGAGTGAAGTGTACAAAGCAAAGTATTTTATTTTCTTCTTAATTATACTCCAAGAACCAACAGCCTGAACACAATAATAAACAATAGCTGATTGTAGGACAAAGAGTAGTATAAAATGTGGCAATCCAGAAAGCATGTGCTCTGTTTAAAGGCAACCAGGTGATCAGCTTCTGCTATTGTTTCCATGTGGGAACCTGGGCCCAGTATTGTCAGATATTATACTTTTTTCCCCAAGAGAATCAACAAACCTAAAATTCACAATCATTTTAATTTTTTTTTAAAGAACGTACATACCAATACCATGAAGACCTAACAAAAATATATGTACAAACTGGATATAACTTGAGCGACACAAGTTTTTGAACTCTTTTAAGCAATTGGAAGAATAAATGTCTATGAAAAAACTTCACTAATATTCTCTGGATCTATCTAGATCTGGCCACTGATCAAAGGATTGGAAAGCATTGATATGCGATTGATTAGTAAATTGTAATATGAGTGAGTGTCAATTTACCTTTGATGATTCAAAAGGCACTTTATGGTCTTGTGGGGCCCCATAGTTACAATGCTAATGACTGATTTTAGTTTGGTTAGAGAACAGAAGTGCTCTAATGCTTTTAATATAAAGTGTCAATTAATAGAATGTGATAACATTGTCTTTTTATCCAGTAATTAAAAAATATATTTATTGAACTCATTCTGAATGTTCAAGACACAGGAGATAGAGCATTGACATACAGAGCAAAAATCTCTGCCTTCACAGAGCTTTTGTTCAAAAGCACATTTCTGAATTGATGGAGTCATCATTTCTATATACTATATCACACAGTCACATGCTTTAAAATAGCACTGGTCCCTGCAAGTGCTCCTGTTTTGAAGGATAATTATATTCTGTTGGACTTTTATTAGCTTTTTCTAATGCTGTCCTTGGCTGCTGTACTCAATTCATTAGCATGTGTTAATTAGAATTCCAAAAATATACTTGAAATGGTATAACCTTAATTTTATAAATAAAATCAATGGCTTCATGTTTAAATAATAGATACTACACATAATTTGTGAATAGCCTCTGTGAAGCGGCATGTAACTAGATGTCAGTGTTGGAATTTTCTGCATTATTTGTCAAACTATTAATGCCAAACTAACTTTACCTATACAATCTTTTATTAAAAGGGAACTGACTTTTTACATAAATTCTTTTCTTTAATGGCGTTAAAATGGGTTGCAAACAAAGGAGATTATATGAAATAATTACTATGGGGGCCTAACAAGACAAAATAGTGAACATAAAACAGTAATAATAGACACGTTTCCTATCTATTTACAGAAACTTCTTTCAGATTTAAAGAAATTTCTTTCAAATCAGTTAAAAGGAGAAATTCTATACAGGTACCTCAACATCCTTACATGGTTATTTCAGTCTTTAGAGGAGAAAAATGAATAAAGAGTAATATTCACAGGTCTATAAGATATACAAGTAATGAAGACATGTCCCAGATGTGAGATGCCATGGTGAATACATAAACTGAATTCAGATTCAATTTGGATAGCTTGGATCAAAAGTCGCATAAATGGGTAAAAATCTCCATCAGATTTTCTGTAGGATCACTTCTAGGATTGGGACTGACAAAGAGACCCAGGAGAGAGCCAAGGGAGCAGGCCTGGAGCTAATGTAGTGGTAGAAAAGTCACAGACTTAATATGAGAATGTATTAGTATTAATAAAGTATTAATAATAGATGAACATACTTCCCAAAATGTCATATAGTCATGAGACGCACCACTCATCCTTCCCAGAAGGATTTGTTCTCAATTCTTAGCTGTTTCTGCTGACATTACTGCCATTATTTATTATTTATAAACTCACTGCTATTTCTTGCTTTATTAGTCTTAGACAATAGCTAATATTGCTTGTTGTGGCAGGTGAGAAATTTGGTTTCTTATCCAAATTCCCCACTTCTCCTCCTCCCATACCTTATTAATATATATATATATTTGGTTAAATTAGTAGCTGGTGTTTAAATTATGGCTAGCTTAGTTTACTATTGAGCCAACTGGTTTACTGAGATGTTCCATTTTCTTTTCTTTTCTTCCTTAGAGTTAATATTTGAAACTTTAATTTGCATATGTCTTTGTGTTCTTTGGTATTAATATAGTTCCTAAATGCTCAACAAATCTGACAGAGTCAGACATTTAATTATCAGTTGCATTTCTTTCTTTAAAGCATTCCTCTAGGGCCTGCCATCTTCCTGCCTCAGTCGAGGCTGGCCAATCTCTTGGTCTGCTGTGTAGATAGTACCTTAGTATTTCTGTTAATTGTTTCCTGGATCCCGTGTCCTTTTATTTTTCACATTTTATCTTTGTTTTGTTGGAGTGAATCCTCTCAAAACTTCTTAAAAAAGTGTGACTGTTCTTTGAAAGTTTCAGTCTATGGAATGTGGAATAGATAAACTTTTTATTCATTCATTCATTCAACAAATATTTTTTGAGCACTAGCCCTGTGCCTGACATTCAATCATTTCTAAGAAAAAGTGATCTTATTAAGAAATAAACCAGATCATGCTACTTCTTTGCTTAAAACCCTTCAGATGCTTCCCTTTGCCCTTAGAACACACTCCAAACTGGTTCTTGAAGTCCTGCATGAGTGGACTCTACTTCTCTGGCCACCCTCACTTCATGCCATTCTCTCTCTTGCATCCCACGCTCTAGTCACGCTGGCCATCTTTTGGTTCCAGGAACATACCTGGCTCTTTAATACAGAAGGGTCTTTTCCACTGCCTGGGTTGCTCTTTCCCCAGACCTTTACATGACTGTTTCCTCATCATTCAGGACTTAGCTTAAATGTTATCTCCTGAGAGAGGCCCTCTTTGAACACCCTCTTTAAAACGTCTCCCACCCCTTTTCATCTCTATCACAGTGTCTTGCTGATTTCCTTTTTGACAGTAATAAACATTTTCGTAACTGCATTTATTTATTTGCTTGCTTATTGCTATCTCCCTCATTAGAATGTAAATTTGATGAGGGCAGCAATTTCTTTGGCTTATTCTCCATTGTATCCCTTGAGACTAGTGCAGGGAACAGAATGGCCTTCCAAGAAATATTTGTTGGTGCATGAGTGACTGCAACTAGTTGGAAAAATTTAACTGAAATGACTGGTCAGTAAGACTCTACTATTTAGGGAAAGTTGTTTAGAGAAATGAACGTACTGCTGTATACCTAGTGGGCTCCAACCACTCTGACCTTGCTGTAGTCTCTTCAGTAAACCATATGCTTTCCCATCTGGGGTCTGCAACACAGTACTGTATTCTCTGATGCACCTGACTGCTTTCCTCTCCTTGATCTCCACCCATCTGATCAGGTTTTAGGTTTCAGTTCCCCTGTGGAATCTATCCTGACTTTCTAAGACTCAGTCAAGTGGTCATTTCCTGGGTTCCCATACTTCTTGTAGTACCTTTAACAGCACTTACCATGATCAAAATTGCCCTTCTACTTCTCTGTTGTTCGCCAAAGAAATAAACTCCTAGAAAGCAGAGGGACTAAGCCTTGTTCATTCTTTTCACAGCATACGCAACAGATGCCTCAAAATAGGAACTCGGTTAATATTTGTTAAAAGAAAAGAAAACAGTAATTTAATGACTCTTGATATACTATACAGAAAACAATATTCTAAGAAAAAATGTTTTAGAAATGAAATGGGCAAACAGCAATCTATAGAGAGAATATTTTTATTTTTATGGGGTGATATTCAGGTAGTAAGAAGATAGCCTGATGGAAATGGCAATAACAATTTTGTGCAAGCATGCCAGAAATGATGGGATGCATCAATACCCACACCACTGCTTATTTTTCCATTCTTCCATTTGATTTTTAAATTTTTTTTATTTTAGCATATTATAGGTGGTATAAATGTTTAGGTTACATATATTGTCTTTGCCCCACCCAAGTCAGAGCTTCAGGCATGTCCATCCCCCAGATGGTGTGCACTGCACCCATTAGGTGTGTATATAATACCCATCCCCTCAGCCCCCCTCCCACCTGCCTGACACCTGATGAATGTTATTACTATATGTGCATTTAAATGTTGATCAGTTAAAACCAATTTGATGGTGAGTACATGTGGTGCTTGTTTTTCCATTCTTGGTATACTTCACTTAGTAGAATGGGTTCCAGCTCTATCCAGGATAGCACAGGAGGTGCTAGATCACCATTGTTTTTGTGGCTGAGTAGAACTCCATGATATACATATACCACATTTTATTAATCCACTCATGTATTGATGGGCATGTGGGTTGTTTCCATATCTTTGCAATTATGAATTGTGCTGCTGTAAACATTCAAGTGCTGATGTCTTTATTATAGAATGTCTTTTTTTTCCTTTGGATATATGCCCAGCAATGGGATTGCTGGATCAAATGGTAGTTCTACTTTTAGCTCTTTGAGGTATCTCCATATTACTTTCCATAGAGGTTGTACTAGCTTTCAGTCCCACCAGCAGTGTATGAGTGTTCCTATCTCTCCGCATCCACACCAACATTTATTGTTTTGGGACTTTTTGATAAAAGGCATTCTCACTAGAGTTAAGTAATAACTCATTGTGGTTTTGATTTGCATTTCCCTGATGATTAGAGATGTTGAGCATTTTTTCATATGTTTCTTGGCCATTATTCTACCTTCTTTTGAAAAGTTTCTGTTCATGTCCTTTGTCCTTTGGGTTTGTTTGATTTTTTCTTGCTGATTTTCCTGAGTTTTATATAGATTCTAGTTATTAGCCCTTTGTCGGATGAATAGCATGCAAATATTCAATACTTTTATTTTTAAGAGTAAAGTGAAATTAAGAAGCCACTCAGAGGAATATTAATTCCCTATCTTCCTGGCAAGAAAAAGTCCATTCCATGTCCTTGTACTTAACCCCTCATTAGTCCTTTTGTGCTCTCTGGGAAAACATGAATATGAGGCTGGGTGCAAAGGAAAAAAGACTTCTTTCTTTTTCCTTTTTTTCCCCCTTTTTTCTTTTTTGTTCATGCTGTTTGGGGTACCATTTTGCTCTCCAGAAGGGTCATATTCTACAGGGTGTGAAGCACTCATGAGGGTCCTTGTAGCCCTTGATACATTTGGCATTATCAAACCTCTAATTATGCTGGTGTAATAGGTGTAAAAAGTTATTTCACTGTTGCTTTTATTTGCATTTCTCTGAATACCAATAATTTTGAGCACCTCATTATATGCTTGTTAATATTTTGCCATCTGCATATTGTCTGTTTATTGTCTTTACACACTTTTCTACTGGGGTTCCAGAGTTTTTCTAGCTAATTTTCAGAGGTTCAACAGATAATTTGATACTAGTGTCTCATCAGATATCACCAATATTTTCTTCCATTCCAGCAACATGCCATTAACATGGTGGCCACTGAACAGAATCTGTAATTTAAAAAATTTACGGTAAAATATACGTAAAATTTGACCATCTTAGCAATGTTTATGTGTACAATTCAGTTGCATCAAGCAAATTTACATTATTGCATGCTAGTTTTCAGAATTCTTTTCATCTTGCAAAACTGAAACCCTATTAGGGGTTAAACAATTCCCTTTTCTCGCCTCTTCCCAGGTCCTGGAAATCACCATTTTACTCTCTGTCTCTTTGAATTTGGTACTTCATATTAGCAGAATCATACAGTATTTGCTTTTTTGTGACTGACTTATGTTACTTACCTATATTCTCAAGGTCCGTCCATAGAGAGCTTTAATTTTGCTATATCAATAAATCGTTGTATTTTGCCTTACTGATTGTATATTTGAAATTTTAAGAGGCCTTTTCTCTTTCCTAGTTCAGAAATATTCTCCCACATTTCTTCTGAAACTATAAAGCTAAGTCTATGACAATTTTACAAAGATATATTATAGATTTATGTTATACATTTAGATATTTATTTTATCTGGAGTCTACCTTCAAATGTCATATGTGGTTTTACTCAGCTATACAGTTTTATTTTCCCCAAAGAGTGAGCCAGTTTTCCTAACATTATCTATTGAGCAATCCTTTCTTTTACTACTATTCATATCTGTAGACTGACCTATATTATATTTCCATATGCATTGTCTCATCTCTAGCTTATATTTTGTTCGTTGGTGGATCTGTTCCTGTACCACTACTATATTGTACCTTTATTGTTTGAAATAAATTTTATAGTAAGTTTATCAAGTTCCTCAAAACATTTAATGAAAATTTTGCTGCAGTCTCTCCTAATTTATAGGTGCATTTGAGTCATCCTATTTAAGTGTATGGAATGTCTTTTTGCTAATTCAGATCATCTTCTGTATCCTTTGCTAGAATTTTAACATTTTCTCCATAGAAATTGTTTTAGTCCATTTGGGATCCTATAACAAAATACCAAAAACTGGGTAGCTTACAAACAACAGAAATTTATTTCTCACAGTTTGAGAGGCTGGGAAGTCCAAGATCAAGACACCAGCAGATTCAGTGTCTGCTGAGGGCCTGCTCTATGGTGTATAGATGGTGTCTTTTTGCTGTAACCTCACATGGCAGAAGGGATGAGGGGTCTCTCTGGGGCTTCTTTTATAAAGGTATTAATTCCATCCATGAAGGCTCTGCCCTTATGACCTAATCATCTCCCAAAGGCCCCACCTCCTAATACCATCACCTTGGGAGTTGAGATTTCAGTATATTCATTTTGGGGGGACACATTCAAGTCATACCATATATTTTATAAATTCTTGTCAAGATTCCTAGATACTTTGTGATTTTATTGCAACAGTGAGTATCCAATTTTAAATTTTGTTTTCTAGTTTATTACTGTAGGTATTTAGAAAATTAATAGGTTCCACTATTAATTATTTTTGTAGGTTCCACTAAGCCCTCTGTATTAAATCTTTGTGTATATTGTAGCTGCCCACCACCTTGAAAACTTAGTGACTCATTGGACTAAATGAAGAGGTTAAGTTGATTTAAGTGGCTCACGGCCTTGACGGTACTGGATTCCTCCTGTGCACTACGCCACATGCTTTCTGCCTCATCTGATTCCAGACAACTAATTTCATGTTGACAACATGTCCCTTGCCGGTCTCTTGTTTACTGTCCTGGAGCATCTCTGACTCAGGGAATGGGATGATTATGGGAACTCACCTGACACTCACAATGAGCAATTGAGAATTGCTGGAGGACAACTTTCGGCTGTATTCCATGGCTCCACATTTGACTGAGCACCAGTTACCCACATTGGTTAGCGATTTAATAACACATCCTTGTATAAGCTTGCCTCTCCTCTCTCTTTTAACTTCTGTATTAGGGCTCTCCAGAGAAATAGAACAAATAGGAGATGAAACACACACACACATATACACACACATATATATAAAAATAAGAAATTGGCTTATGCAATTATGGAGGCTGACAGTCCCAAAGTGAGTCAGCAAGCTGGAGATCCAGGAGAACCAGCCTGAAGCCTGACAGGCTCAAGACCCAGGAAGAGCTGGTATTTAAGGGAGAGTGCAAAAACAAAAAAAAGAAAGCCAATGTCCCAGTTCAAATGCAGTCTGGCAGGAGGAATTCTCTCTTACTTGAGGAAGTGTCGGCCCTTTTGTTCTTTCAGGTCTTCCACTGATTGGATGAGGCCCATCCACATTTGGGAGGGCAACCTGTTTACTCAGTCTACTGATTTAGTGTTAATCTCATCCAAAACACTTTTACATAGAGATAATATTTGACCAAATTCCTGGGTGCCGCATAGTCCAGTGAAGTTGACACATAAAATTTATCTCCCTGGTCCTTTACTTTTCCTTGGCATCACCTATGAAGTAATTCATCTGCACGCCAACCCTGTATAAGACCCTGGTTTTCATGTAGGATTAGAGCTAAGACATCCATTCAGTATTTAATATGCAAGGTAAGGATTTGACTATATGGATGCAAATACTGGTACTCTGCAAGAGATATTTCTGATTGTTATAATGACTATCTGAGTCATTGAGCAATAATAAAATAATGTTATATATGCATATACATTTTCTACTTTTCTTCCAAGATCTTTTAAGATGTAGAACTGCTCTGTGTGAGATAAAATTCTAGCAATTTTCTAGGTGTTAAAGGGAATGTCCATTTGAACCCATGGATACTCTTTTTTTTAAAAAAAAAAACAGGCAGCATTCAACATTTCCAATTTCTGCAATCACCCCTTTTGCAAGACAAAAAAATCAGAGAAGTCATTATAATGTGAGAAGAGGAAGAAAATATATCAAATTCTTTGCTCTAATTTGACATGCTAAATTTATCCTAAGAATAGCTACAAAATGCTAGTTGTTAATAAGACCCATCATTACCGTTAATGGTTTGAACAGTCAAATTCACTTTTATTTATTGAATGAAAGAAAAACTGCTAAAAATCTTTGAATAACTCAACTTGGTCTAAAGATTAAAAACATTGTACTACTTAACATGTTTGCATTAGAAAAGAATTTATTTTTCCTAATTGAAAATATCTGTATACATATTTTTGTTTTAGTTCCACATGAATTAAGAAAAAGAAACATATTTTTCTGATCCTGTATAGCCCCATTACAGTAAAATTGCCTCAGAAGTGGTATTTATTATATGATGAAAATATTGAAATAAATGCAAAAAAGATTATATTTTCCTTTTGCATACACTTGACCTTTAAAGCTGCTTATCAATTGGAAAGATTTTTAGCTCTTAGCAATACTGACAGCCCTTTTTGTCCCTGACTGCTGGGAGATATAGCAAATCATTGACACCAGTTAACCTCTGACATTTCCTTTAAATCATGCAGTGTTATTGTCTGTTGGTTGAAGGCAATTCATTTCCACTTCTGGACTCTTGGTCCTACCAGTCATGCTCATACAGTGGCATTTACAATATAAAAAGAAGGAAGCTGTGTTAAGTTCTGCTAAATTTTAGATTTGCCTTGAAAATTTCTGAAGATACCCCATGCAAACTGATGTTTTCTGTGCCACTAAATAGGAGTTGACTCAGATGAGATAGTAGGTGTGCCCTTAGGGATCAACCAAAGGGTGGACAGCCAATTGTCTCCCCCCTTGTCCCCCCCACCCCCGCCCCCCTTTGAGGTCTCTAAGTTGTAGCAGATTCTTTTCTAGTAGAAGTTTATAAGGAAAGCTATCAGACCTTTGAAATTTAAATTTTATTCTGTAAATGCTCAGAAGCTGATGGAAATGATATCAGGTCCAAATGGAACTCTTCACCAAGAATAGAAAAGGAAATAAATCTGTAAAGTGGTGAATACCCACTTAGGTCAGTCTTGTTGAAAGCCAATTTAAAATCAAATCTAGATGTGATTAAAAGTAGCAGCTAGCAGTGTGACTCCTAAAAAACTTGGTCTTAATCCACACCTACTGTCTTTTAATTTATTGCTGCTTGTGTTATACAGATGTTAATTAGTAAATGTCATGAATTTTTGTGTTTACTATGAGAACAGTTTTTGTAGATGAATGATGAAAGGGTTAGTAGGAAGCACACAGGTTCTGGAGTAAAATCTGGATTAAAGTTAAACCCTATAATTTATCATCTGTGTGACCTTGGGTTTATTATTTAATTTATATGAGTTTTAGTTTCTATATCTGTAGAAAGGGTATTAAAATACATAGCTTACAGCAGGGTCCCCAACCTATGGCGAATTGTATAATTATTTCATTATATATTACAACATAATAATAATAGAAATAAAATGCATAATAAATGTAATGTGCTTGAATCATCCTGAAACCATCCTTTCCTCCCCAGTCCATGGAAAAATTGTCTTCCATGAAAACGGTCCCTGGTGCCATTTTTGGTTGGGGACTGCTGCCTCACAGTATTGCTGTCAAGATTAGAAGTAATTTATTTAAAAGAGCTGGCATAAAATAGGTACTTAACTGTTAGCAGCCATTCTTAGGTTTATCACTGAAAGTTAGGCAGACTCTGGGTGTCTTGTGGCCCTGCAGAGCTGAGACAGAATAATCTCTCTATTGCATCTTTGTCACAGATCTCAATTTCATGATTAGTTGTGCTCTCTCTAGTCAGGTTCATTTCTCTACTTAGACGAGGGATATCCACAGATGGTTCTCAGACAGCAATCTGGAGTGAATCACTATAAACTGAGTTCATAGGCATCATTCTAGCAGGAGTACAATTCTTTTATATTTGGTTTATAGCTTCAAATAAAGGTTGGAAGATTTTTATCTGTTATCTTTATAAATGATCTCTTTATATATTAATCATTATGGAACACTTTTTAAAAAAATTATTTGTGTTTAGTCTTTTTGAAATAGCTTTTACCAACAAAAGAGTATAAGGAATGATGATGAAACAAACACATATGTAGCTACTATGGAGCTTAAAAAATATAAACAATAACAATAGAACTGAAGTTTCTTTTATATCATGCCCTAACATCTCATTCTGCAAGCTAACCTTGGTTCTAAATTTTGGAAGGATGATTATGGTGCTTTTCTAAAAATAGTTTTACTACATATAGATACGCCCATAAACAATATACTACTTACTTTTGTAAACTTATTAAAACTTTGTAAAAAATCATAAATATGTAGTGACTTTTAGCAATTGCTTTTTTTTAAAAAAAAATCATTAACATAGTTGAGATAATCCTTTAAAATGTTAATTTGGTGAATTACATTAAATGATTTTCTAACATTGACCCAAACTTATTCGCATTCATTCTGTATTCTTGTTCTATTTTTTAAAGTTAATATTTAGTTCATTAATTTCAGCATTCTTATTTTCTATTTTAAGTAATCAAGGCTATAAATTTTCCTTTAGATACCATTCTTCCAGCTTACACAAGCCATATATATATTTTTGCTTTTATTTCTAAGTATTTTCTAATGTTCATATTAGTTCTTTTTTAACCCACAAGTTATTTAGGAGTGTGCTTTCTTCCTCCAAATGTAGGAGTTTTGAAGTTGTGTTTTTTTGTTGTTGTTGTTGGTTTCTAACTGAACTACATTGAGGTCAGAAAACGTGATCTTCATATTAGTTATTCTTGGAATGTTTTGAGAATTGGTTTAAGGCATGTGGAGTTTTCCTAATGTCCTATGTATAATGAAAAGTATGTTATTTTGCCAATTTTAAATGTAGTATTCTACCTACGTCCCTTAAATTAATCTTAATGTTTTAAAAGTGAACTTTACAATATTTTTGCTTAATCTGTTGGTGACTGAATGAGGTATGTAAAAATCTTCTGCTTTCATAGTGGACTTGTTAACTTTTCTTTGTAGTTCACTCATTTTTTTGCTTAATATATTTTGAAGCTAGGTTTTTGCATGCATACAAGTTTATGATTATTACATCTTTTGGAAGATAAAATAACCTTTTTAATTACTAACAATGTATACTTTATTAAATGTTTATTTTTTTAATACTGATATAGCTCCAGCAGCTTTTGTATTGTTTAGGTATATAGTTTTTAAGAGTTTGTTTTCAATATTTCCGTGTTTTTATGTTTTAGGTTGGTTGCACACAAATAAAATATTTGGTCTGACAATCTGTATATTTTAACTTGAAAGTTAAATCCATTTATATGGATTTGGAGTGCTTATTATTTATAATTATTATTATTAATTATTATTTATAATTTGTCTAGTGTGCTTTTTCTGTATCTCTATTTTCACCTCTTCCAACTTTTTTTTTAATGAAATGATTGTGATTTTATATTTTTCTTATTACTATCCTCCCCTTATTCCACCAACACTAGTTTTATTAATTATTTTACTTCCAATCTTTTAGAAGATACTCTACAAACCGTAACATGCATTTTTAAACAGCTTTATTGAGATATAATTCATATACCATACAGTTCACCCTTTAAAGTATATAGTAGTTTTAGTATAGTCACAAAATTGTACAACCATCACCACAATCAATTTATTTTAAGGTTGGCTTCTTTCAGTTAGTATAATGTTTGCAAGGTTTATTTATGTTGTAGCATTACCAGTGCTTTGTCCCTTTTTATGGCCAAATAATATTCCAGTGTGTGGTTCTATCACATTATATTTATCCATTCATCAGGTATTGGACATTTGGGTTGTTAATGTTTTTTAGCTATTATTAATAATTCTGTCATGAATATTTATGTAGTAGTTTTTTTGTGGATTTAACGTTTTCATTATTTCTAATGGATATATATTACAGAAGAGAAGAATTGTAGAATCTTATAGTTATTCTTTAACTTTTTGAGAACTGCCAAACTGTTTTCCAGTTTGGCATTTTTCTAATGACTGATCATGTTAAACATCTTTTAACAAGTTTACTGGCCATTTGTATATTTCCTTTGGAGCAATATCTATTCAGATCCTTCACCCATTTATAAATTGGGTTGGTTGTCTTTTTATGTTTGGGTCATAAGAGTTCTTTATATCTTCTGAATACAAGTCCTTCTTCACATATGGCTAGTAAATAATTTTTCCTACTATGAGTTGTCTGTTCACTTCCTTGATGGTGGCTCTTGAAGCACAAGTTTTTATTTTAATTCCGATATTTAAATTTTATTTTTATTTATTTTGCATTTATAAATAATAATTATACATCATTATGAGGTACTTGTGATATTTTGATATATGTGTACACTGTATAATGATCAAATAAGGGTGTTTAGGATGTCCATCACCTCCAACACTTATTATTTCTTTGTGTTGGGAACATTCCAAATCTTCTGTTATAGCTATTTGGAAATACACGATAACTTTTTGTTCACTATAGTCAGCCTACTGTGCTATTGAGCACTATAACTTATTTCTTCTATCTAACTGTATGTTTGTGCCCATTAACCAACCTCTCTTCATCCCCCTCTCCCACCCTTCCCAGCCTCTGGTAACTATCATTCAACCCTCTACGGCCATGAGATCAACTTTTTTAGCTCCCATATATGAGTGAGAACATGCAATATTTGTCTTTCTGTGCCTGGCTTTTTTCATTTACCACAATGACCTCTAGTTCCATCCGTGTTGATGCAAATTACAAGATTTTATTATATTTTATGGCTGAATAGTATTTCATTGTGTATATATACCACATTTTTTATTAAGACCAATTTATCTGTATTTTCTTTTGGAATATAGAGGTGGTGTCTTACAGCTGTAATAGTTGTTGTGTTAGGATCTGGGAATTTAGATCTTGGACAATTTCTTTTTTTCAAGACACAACAATTAATAGGAATGAATAATAAATAAATATATTATACACCTTTTGTCTTAGTACTTTACAGTCTAGCTAGGTAGAAAAATATTTGTAGTCAAAACACTGAATGAGATTTACATTTATTTAAGCTTTTAGTATTAGCTTCAGGATCTCTAAAAATTTACTTATTAAAATCCTTTTTATCACCAGCCCTAATTAATAGTTTATTTATATCTAATTCTGGACCTGCTTGAACCTTTTTCAGAGGTATTTTACCCAATTAAAAAATGTCTACTTTAGTTTTTTAATTGTAAAAGGAATGGCAAATTATATTTGTGTTACTGAGAAATTCACAGTATCAGTCTTTCTTTGACTCTTATGATTTGATTAAATTAAAAATAAAATTGGCAGATTTTATTTTCATTTTTTTCCCTAACTTCTAAATTTATTTTTGACAACATTCTAATGTCTAACAAGATACTCAAGCGTAGGAGTAGCAAAGGGAAAAGAGTCAGAAGAAGTGCTTAACCTGGAGAGATAATTACTATCTAAATAAGCCTAGGGATATTTTTGGAGAGCTGAAAAGAATAGGTTCAGAGGATAGTTCTGTAGAGCATGAAAGTAGATATTTCCTTTTGCCACCGTGTGTATGTGTGTGTGTGTGTGTGTGTGTGTGTGTGTGTGTGTGTATACTTCAAAATTAAATGATTCCCTTGGCTAGGTTGGCCCTCAGGAAGATAATCAGCACCTGCTAGTCCGGAGTTGGTGGAACATGGAATGCTACTCTGATGACTAGTATATAAACTTGGCATTTAATATTATATTTATAGTATTGTGAAGTTCCAGTCAACAAGAGTTATTAGATATGCTAGAATCCAGGGGCATGGAGATACATAAAACACATTTTTTCCCCCATAAGCCAAATGAGTAGAGTAGAAAAAAAGAGACACCTGAAAAATCCCAACTTACCTATGCTGTAATCAGTGCTGGAGAATCTTCCTCTAGTTTGCTAAGACAGAGTCTTATAGAACATCATGTAATCAGGAGAATGACATCCCAGCACCGTTGACAGATTCTGTTGGTTAGATGCAAGTCGTAGGTTCTGCCTGAACTAAGGGGGAGGAGATCACACAAGGGTGTAACACAAGGATGCTTACCGAGGTGTGTCGCCCTCAGTGGAAAATGCAGTTTTTAGCTTTCTGGGCTCTGTGATACACAAATTGGAAGAGATGTTAAGGGAATCAATCTGTTGCACCTCCAAAAGTGTCTTTCAGGATAGGCTAGTAGTTTAGTGTGGCTGGAACCCAGGACTTCTGGGAACGGTTCACTAGGATGGAGCTGGAGAGGTAGGTAGGAGCCCAGTTAAAGTATCTGGTACATCACACTAAGGGGTAAGAGTTCACTTCCCTTCACCAAAGAGCCTGTGAAACCTTAAAGCAGGCAAATAATCAAATCTGAATTTTGGAAAAATTTAAACTTCAATTTAAGTTTAAGAAAGTGTATTAAAGTATATTAGGTTTTTATTGCTATGCAATAAATTATCACAAACTTAGCAGCTTAAAACAATCCATATTTATCAGCTTACAGTTCTGTAGATCAGAAGTCTGCATGGGATCTATACTCGGCCCGTCAGAGTCCTAAGCAACAGGCTGGTTCCTAAACGTTCCTTGAGGTTCATGCATCAACATATTGTAATATTTGAAGGGTATTTTAATTTAGGATTTTAAGAAGACAACAAACAGAATTGCTGCACATGACTGAGCCCATGCTCCATAATGGGAAATCACATTCTTTCTACAATGGTATGCAGGATATAGCTATATTAGTTTCTAATTCTGTATCATTAAGTAGTTGGTGTCCACCTCTAGTCTCTGTAGCTGAGGTCTTTGACCTGGGTCTTTGGCCCAGTCCTAAGTTGAGGATCCCCCTGACTTGAGAATCCCCACTGCTCCCTTGGTCTTCCATGTCATCTGTGTGTGCTGGAAGGCCAGATTCTTAGTTCTGGGCCCTTATTACTGAGTCAGGGCTTTGGTTTCTGCATTTGCTCAAAACACCATCTTTAAGCACCAAATCTCATGGAGTCCTTTTCTCTATCCAGTGTGCTTTGCAAAATCACAGCTGCCACTTAACATTAAAAAACATTCTCCTTCATTAACACTCTATAACTCACTGGTGATCGTTCAAAAAGTCTTTCGTTTTAAACTAAAGAGCATTGACTATATCTGCACACACATACTGTGAATAGAAATGAAACTGACAACTGAAACAAGGATAGGAAAAAGATTTTGACAAATGTATTATTTTATTTCTAGAAGTCCCTCTTTATTTTATTCCCAATCTGCTTATTTCTTATAGTCTGTTTTGCATGTTTATCTTTGTGATTGTTCTCTTTCTTTCTTTATATTTCATGCATAGCCCTTCTGCAAATCCGTTTGTTGTTTCTACCAACTCTTACTCATAGTGGCTTGCACCGTGACCTTTGTTTTATTTGTGAACATATTGGTTTTGTGAGTCTAACTCAAACTGGCTTTTGTTTAAACTGTGTATGCTTCTGCTACAGACGGCCATCAACTTGTAACTGCGTTTGTTCGTTTTGAGGATATTGGCTCCGTAAGGGAGACCCAGGCTGTGTTCCTCATCTTTCTGCTGACCCAAGACTCTGAATTCCAACAGTGTCACAGTGCTGCCTTAGTTTAGTCCTCAGCTCACTTCTCTTTTCTGGAGGGTTATGTCTAGCGCAAGCTATGGCTATTGTGCAGTGACAGGGATCTTCTAACGCCTTGATGGCCATAATGCTGCGTCACAATCAGGCCTTGGATTGTGCAGACGCAAGGCAATGATTACATTTCATTTGTGATACTATTAATTTTTTTTTCCTGGCTGCAGTAACTCAAGATTTTTTACTTATTTCTCATTTCATGCCCATTGATTTTTGGGTAGTGGTAGCAGAAAATATGTGTTTACTAAAAGAATGTTGATCAAGGCATCATTGAGGTTAGTGGAGCTTCCAGAAGTAGAAGAAAGCTGAACATATATTTTATTTTACTTTTAATAAGACATAGGAGAATAATGCTAAACAGGAACACTTCATATTTATTGGTAAAAACAAAGGTCTTTTTATTCATGGCAAATTGCATTCCTAGAAAAGTGTTTTATTAGGAATAATTATTTTGACTGACTTTCTGTAAAAAATCTAATATGAGGAAAAATAGTTCACATTTGATATTTTAAAATGTTCCTCAAAGATCTATTTATGGGCATCTAACATAGTGAGGGCACAATTTGTTTTCTCCTCCTTGGTAACACCTTACATAACCTTAAAGTATTGTATACAAAAATGTCTCCCTAACTAAAGAATTAGTCTCTGAGGCCATGAACTATATTTTATTCATCTTTCATATATATCCTCAGTACTTTATGTTCTGTGATCACAGTGCTTGGCACACAGTAGTTATGCAGTAATTATTTGTTAAATAAAAAGCCAAAGAAATATCTGGTTAGAATAACTTTCTGGAAAAATGAAACTTATGATTAAAAATGAGGAAATTTATTGGCACTAAGATATATTTTTTTAAATAACAAAATGATCTATCGTTACATTATTTCTTTCCTATCCTTCTGTCACTGTAGCTCTGACAATGAATGTAAAAAATGAGCCTCAAATTGAGATTCACTCATGATGAGTGAATAGAAATGTTCTCAGGGAGAAACAGAAAAACTATAAAGTCCATCTAGAGTTGTATAAATAAATAATTCACCAAATAAAAACAGAAAAAAAGAATCTTGATACTCTTTCTTAACATAAATTTTAGTTTCCTCATTAAAAAGTTTTGGCCAGTGGCGAGATAACTGAGAGCTGAACCAACTATTTCTTGTGGAGATTTAATCATAACTCAGAAATAAAGACTTTTGTTTTTATAATTATTAGGGACCTTTGAAGCATTTTTGAAATTCCTGGGGTGTTCACAGTTTTGTTATTTTCTGGTTTTGTGTCAGTGGAAAAGTCTTTGAAATTTTCTACTGTGAAGAAAATTGACCCAATTGCTGTCAATCTTCTGTATTTTTGCTTCTCATTTTCAGATACACACACCCAAGTATACAATCTGCTAACAAAGAACCCCTCTGAAGTCCTCCTTTTGTGTATTTTCAGGACATGCTTTCTGCACAAGAAATATAATTTCTTAGACTCTCTTGATAGGGAAGAATAATGATGTCCAGAGTAGGAAAATGGTTGAATGTGGTTTTGTTTTTGAAGAAATGTCTGTTGCTAGGCAGGTATATAGCTGCTGCTGGGATTAAGTCACTAGAACAATAAGAAAGATTATTCATCTTTATTTTCTTAAGCAATTTAAAAAATTGAGTTTTTGATGTGCTGTTAAGGTGGTAGTTAGAATTGTGTATATCTTGTACAAAATTCACCCTATCTGAATTTGGATACAAGCTCTGAAACTCTTGAAGATTCCATCCGCAAAGAAAGCATTCAGGTTAATTTCATTTCCCAAGTATCAAATACTCTGCTTAATAATTGATCTTGGTCAAATATGATTTCAATATTTTGTGCCTCTTTTGTTACTTTTCCCTTATCGATTCATAGAATCTACGAGTTGGAGGGAATATAGATCATATAATCCAGATGCCCAGCAAATGCAATCTCTGCTTGTTCACAGCTCTGGAAACTTCTTACACATTAAGAAAAGCACTCAATCCATTCAAAGGAAAGGTAGTATTAATAATTAAGAAATATACCTGAGCTCTAACTTTAACCTTTCTGTGCCCATCACCTTTTTATTCCAGGTATGCTTTGTATTCTATTAGTCAAATTCTTCTTTGATAGCTTTATATAATCATCTAATTTGACCTCTCATGCTTATACATTATCAATATAGAAAAAGGTATCACCTTTTTTGATCTCTAGATGTATCTTTTTTATGACCTTTTGATCTCCAGGCTCTTTATCCTTTTAGTTATTAGAAACAGATGAGCAGTTATTACTTTTGCTGTTTGTCCACTAAAAGACTCCAATTCTTGTCAGTAGTATGTAAAGAAACTAAATGAGTTAATAGGGCTTTAGTTTAGTATTATATTTAGTCTCTGAATCTAAGGCATATTTGCACAAATCCAAGCACAGTATTAACATATTATAAGTCTTTTGCCCTGATTTTCTTTTTTTCTAATGTATTATTTATTTTCAATCTAAAAAGACAGAAAGGAAGATTGGGGCAAAAAATACAGCAATTTAATTCTCAAGACAACTTTGTTGGGTAGATATTTGTATTTCTACTTCACAGATGAGAAAACTGATTTCCAGAGGAGCTTCTAAATTTGCCCAAGATCATATACATAATAAATGGACTATAAAAATTTTCAAATAGGAAAAGGAATACTGATACACCTAGAAAGCCTACGAAACAACACAAACATAAAAGAAAATGCACCCAGTCTCATATTTTAATAGATCCTGGGGAAAGAGGCAAGTCAAGTTATAAAGCTATAATTAATGATTCTTCATTTAAAAATCAAATCAATAATTATTTCCAGAAGATTCTAGAAAGGAACAATAAATGAGAAGTAGGAGAATGCCATCTTAAATGATGAACTTCATAAAAGCCTCAGGTCCCAGGGAAGATAATTATAGTAACACTTACTAAATAGTAATTCTGTACAGTACTAACAAATATTCATATAAATACAAATAAGTCATAGTCATGCCTTATTTTTATAATTTACTAATTTGTTTCTCATATATTATTTCATTTATTGATCAAATTAACCACTGCACAGAAACATGAAATATTAAGGTAAATGAAGCAAAACTTGTCAAATACTACATGCATGATTCTCCGTATAGAGATTTATGTTCAGACTCATCTTCCCACGACCTATGGGGAAGACATTCTGATGACCGCTAGCAAAGGTATATATAAGGAAGAGGCAGGAAATAATTCCAGATCATTTTTAAACAAATTTGAGAGAGTCTGATAGACTATCTTCATTCTTTATATTAATAATAAAAATGTACGTACATTGTAGCATAGCAATAGGAAGAACCTGCTCAATTTAGGAAAGAGTATGAATTTGAAGTCGAGGTTTGGATTCTGGTCTTAACTCATTCTTTATATAATGAAACCAATCCATTCAATCCTTTGGTTCTTAGTTTTTCATCTGTAAAATAAGGGATTTGATAAGATCAATGATTCTCAGTTAGGAGTCCATTGCCCTCGTCAAGGTATGTTAGGAATCGTGGCTGTTTTTTCTGTGAACTTTGAAGAAGTCTGTCTGTGGTCTGGGGAGAGTTGGCTTTTGGTGTTAAATGTCGCATAGAGCTGTTTGTGTGATTTATGCTACTCACATCCACTTATTCAGGAATTTCTTATCTTTACTAATTTACTTACTGAAGGAGGAAACCACAGAACAGATTTTAGTCAGAGAAATGTTAATTTTTTTCCTATCTAAGTTTAAGAAAAGCTAGGCAAATTTCCTTAAGGTAATGTCTGAAAAACTCAGGTGCCTGGAAGGCAAAGGATAGACATCATGTGCCTACACTGTAAGGCATTCCAGTGACTTTGAAGAAAGGACCTAAAGCAAACAGGGCCAGTTTTCTAAAATTAAATCTACCTGGATAATTTTAAGAGGACACCAGGTCACAGCATCACAGATCTCTAAATCAAACTATTCAGCCTTCACATAACCTGCCTTTGAAGAAATTCAAAAGTATCTTCAAGCACCATTAACTTTCACTTGGGTTTGCCAAGCAAAATTGTTTACCAAGAATTAAACACTTGACTTACACTCTCAGTGGATGGTTTAAGCTTTACCTAAAGACACTGGAAGATTCTCAGGAAGTGGGAGGAGGTGTGCCTCATTAACTGAGATATTTTCCTCCACTTTAGGATTATTGCTGGAGTTTACGAAGCCTCATGGTGTTTGAGTTTGGAGTGTTTCCTGTGCTTTTGTCCTTTCCAAAATACAACAGAGAGAAATGATAAAGGCATTCTAGCATTGCCTTTGTTTGTTGGACTATTTCCTGAGAAATTTTAGTTGCTAAAGATTACTTCCTCAACTTTGAAGAGCAAAAGTAATCTGGGATAAGTCAAGATAAGTATCTAGCTGTGGTAGAAGTCTGTGAGAATCAAATTACGAACTTCTAGGACCCTTACCCTGTGGTAATTATCCTGTCTTAGCCCTCAGATGCCTACTAGGTCAATATAGCTTAAGGAAGAAACAGCCATTATATCTATAAGAGTTGAGAAAATAAAGTTTCATAGATTTAAAATGATTGGTCAGGGGTATAGTGCAAAGTATTAAAAAGAGAAAGTGAAATTAAGAAAAAAAAAAAAACCTCTGCATGCTACTAGGTTTTGTATAATGAGGATTTTAAGAGCAATAGATAATCACTGTGTAATCAAGTCTGTTTCATTTTTAGATAGCTTGAAATACCAATAGGAAAAAACACATTTCTCTTTATTTCTAGATGTGGACATTTCTTGCAATGGTTTGAAGAGGTTTCTCATAGGTTGGACACAAATTACATCTGAAAAATGTGATGAAAACTGTGATTTAGCAGTAATGCCCCATCTCAGCTGCACCTGTACTCAATCATATGCAGCATAAGGTACCTCAAGATGTACCAACTATTTGTCACCATAGTGGAAGGTAAACAGAGCAGTCATTGGGTAAAACTGTAAAGCACAGAAAGTAAGATTTTTATAAAGCATCTTAAGCTTCTCTTTGTATATTGGGAGGACCTCTTTCAAATTTAATATTCTCTCCATTGTGGAAGCTCCCTCACCTTTAAAAATACCCAGAAGTGTCCTTATACTCACTCTCCTAATTTATTATTTTCAAGTTAATATGAGTGAGAGTTAATTTATTTCTCTTTCTGTATTTGTATTTGCAACTATTTCACTAAACCTTTGTTCTTCCAATAGAATGTGAGCACCACTGAGACAAAAACATTAGGTTTTGTTCACTGATGTCTTCCCCAGGGTTTTGCACATATCTGGCACGCAGAAGTGCTTGCTGGATAGATTAGAATTTACGATCAAATTATTTAGAGGTAGAACCCCTGTCTCTGTCCGTAATATGGTCTAGCCATTTTAGGAGTTGAGATGAAGAACAGAAAAGTTGAGGTGGACCATTTTAAATGACTTTGCGACTAGATAAAGTGAAATCAACTGTTGAAATTTTAAGTTAAAGTTCTATTTGTTCTGTCACAGCATTTTATTGAGATAGGGAAGGAAAGCTGGGAGCGCCATCTGGTGGTCAATGCCTCCCAGTCGCGGCGCCTCTCCCCCAGGTGCCGGACTGGGGTACCAAGAGGCACCACATCTAACCGTGTTTCCTGGGTCACTAGCATCCCCCTGGCCCCTGAAACTCGGAGATGCCCTGAGTGAGAAACTCCCCTCTGCTGTTCGTTCTAGGCCCCTCCCTTACACCCCTCTGTGTGTTTTCCATTTGGATCTACAGTCTCTTAAATTTCCTCCTCTTGCAAGCTTCATGCCGTCCTTCCTGACGTCTCTCCTTCCTTCCTTCTGCTCCAAGACCCCCAGAGCTGGGAAACATGAACGTGATCTCATTGCCAAGTATACATCGTATGTTCTATATCTCTCCATCTCAACATAGACTTCAAACCTTTCTGCACTAACTATTGCACATGGTAATTATGCCTATGGTGAGTTCAATTCCTTGAACACTGACTTTTAAGGGAAACAGTGAGTTTCATCCTTACACTACAAACTTGCAAGGTCAGCATTTTTATTAATAGTTGAGGAAATCTGGACAGAGAGAGGCTGCTGATTATACCTCAGAACCCTTATATGTTACACGAGTATTCAATTATTTTTAGCCAGCAGAGTTTGCTCATCCTCTAAACTAAATAGAAGCGGCATTGTTGAGAGCATTTATTTTTAATGTGTGAGAAAATCAGTTTCGTTTCTTACAAAGAGTTCCATTCTGCAAATCAAAGGAATGGAATAAATTGATTTTTAATCTGACATTCTTAAATTGTGCTAGGTAAGTTCAGAATGTGTATGAAAGGCCGAAATCCTTCCTCTTCAAAAACTTGTAATCAATTATAAGGAAAAGGGATTGAATTATCTTTCAGTTTCACTTTTCCATTCCTTTTCCTTTATTCACCTGGTTAGAGCATTGCTGCCCCGGTGAGACAGGGTTTCTGCACCAGCATCACATGGCACCATTGTTACCTCCCTCATTCCCTCCTGCTCACTCATTACCAGTTACTTGATTCCACAGGAGACCTATTGTGTTATTGGAAACCAGAGGCTTCAAACTGTAGGCCAGGGAGTTTCATCTGGCCTTTAGATATGTTTCATTTGACCCATATATCACTTTATTTAAAAGATTGAGCCAGCATTTAAATATCAGGAGAGTTCTCCCTAAAGCCTTGATTTCTGGTTATTTTTACAAAACTAGGCACACTGGCAACAATGGGCTGGAAATGAATATCTGCTGACCTGTTTATTCTAGGCGCTTCTTTCTAATTGGCTATAGGCTCCACTGGAGTTTGTTTCTGACCCTGAGACTAAGTGTCCATTTGCAGTATGGAAAGTGAATAAGGTGACGTTGGAATATTAGAATTCTTCCAGTAGGTCTAATCCACTCCATCCGTTACTGCATAGCTATGAAAGTCTTGAGACTCTGCTGTGACAATCTCTACCATTGGAAAGAAGTAGTTTATTGGAACTCTCATATATTTGCCCAAGAAGACCCTCTGAAACACCATTTCACCCTCAGGTAACACAGTAACCTGGTGACCTTCACCAACAGAAAAGTTAATTTTCAGAAATAGGGTTTGATGCTACTCTGTATGCCAATGATCCAAGGTCAAATCTATAAGGTGCACGACTTGCCTCAGAGATGTGTATTCCATCTGTTTCCCATAGCCTCTGCAATCTCAGAAACCTCAGTAGTGGCCCAGGATGGCATCTGAGAGTCCTCATACTTATGGTTAAGAACTTTGCTCAAAGTCACACAGTTAATGAGGCCAAATCAGGACCCAAACTCAGGTCACCGATGCTCTACATCACTATGCTGGGAGCTCCGTAGGGACTTGTTAAGTGCATAAATAAATCTGTAAGATGAGACCTCACATTATCTGTTGCATATGGCCATAAAGATTAAGAGCACCAGAAATTTGAGAATCGCCTTGATTTCTCTCTCTCTGTTACCCATCAGTAATTGATATTGCTTTCATGATATATCTCACATCTGTCCATTCTCTCCATCTGCACAGTGGCCGCCGGAGTCCGAACTGTTAACCATCAGACTAGTAGCACCTTAACTGGTCCCTGTGCTTCCACTTTTGTGCCCTCTACAGTCTATTTTCCACATTGCAGACACTGAGTGTTACCTGCATCTTACCAAAACAAGATCTTATCCTTCCTCTGCTTAAAACCCTTCAGTCCTTTCCTAATGCCCTCAGGACAGGACACCCACTGCCGGGTGTCCACCCTCGTCCAGCTCTGTGCTCCCAGTGCCACCCTGGCCCTTCACTTCCCCCACAGCTGTTCTGTTTTAGGGATTTCCCAGATACTGCCTGGAATATTCTTACCTCCTCCACTCCCCCTGCCTTTTAGCTTATTTAACTCAAAGTGATCGTTTCCAAACTTTCTTAGAGAGACTTTTCATTACTTACAATTCAGTTATAAATGTGTGTGTATATTTGGTTTTCCTTCATGTGATGCTTCACTTGTAGCTATCTAGTCAATTATGTCACTATTTTATTGTCAAATTTCTGAACAAGGACATGTCTCTGTTGTTAACTATTGGTGCCCAGCACTAAGCACACACTGTGTCCATAATAAATATTTGTTCAGTCAAATTGCATGAGATATGTGCTGGGAAATGAAGAGCAAGAGGTCGATGTGGTGGAGAAACCTCTCTGAGTAGACTCTGATTTTTCCCTCCAAATGAGGATATGGCCTTGTTGATTCTGAGCTTGGTTCAACGGTCAAGAGTGCTCCCAGAATGATATAAGCCCTGACTCAAAAAGACTGTGGCACAGGAATATTGGGTAATTTCTTGGACCACGCATGTGTCATTGCAAATGGAAGGAAGTGGATAGACTTGAGGAAATACAGCTGAGTTGGTGTGGGATTAGATGTAGGGGCTGAGAGTGCTAAATCAAGGCTGACTCTCTTGTTTCTGGGTTTTTCTCATTTAACCTTCACAATTCCTTGACATAGGTAATATTATCCTCATCGGATAGTCTGGGCTATATGCAAAGCATTCCTGGCACCCCTACTCTCCACTGGAGAACCACGAGCTGGGGAAAGCCTCACTGAGCTGGATGCTATTTCTGCTCTGTGGGGCCACCTCACTTCTGAGAAGTTTCTGTTCCCTTGACTAATTATGATGAGAACCTAACTCAACTTACAGGGTATATTAGGGATGGGCTGGAGAAAGAGTATGGTTGTCTCTTCCAGCTATTCTATAATCTCTGTGATATACCAAAATACAAAAATTCTAAAAACAGTTATCTGAGACATAGTAAATGTTTAAAACATAGCTATAATTATTAGGTCGTACGCTTGCCAGAGTAATAGTACCCTACTCTTAGAAAGAGAAAGCACTTGCTAAAGTATCTGTCATAAAATTGTTTTTCATTTTCCTGGTACATTGAGCTGAGAGGTGTTAGGTGGCTTTGAACCTTGACATTTCCATTCTGTTTTTGTGGCACATTATAATTTATCCTGTCAGCATGCCCCAAATTATTGCCTACTGAACTTGGTTGTGTGCATACAATAGATCCAGTGGAAATCTGAGGCTTAATCTTTTCAGAATTACGGACTCTGCAACTCCTATAAGGTTCCTGGTAAGTTTCTTGACTTCTTTTAAAGTATTTGAGAGTGAATGGATAGCCTTGGTTAAGAAAACAACATACTATATCAAGAACAATAGATGATATCATTATTAACTGTTAAGAAAAACTAGGTTCAGCAGCAGTTAAATGGACAGGTTCATAAACAGTTATCTGTGACCACAAGGAGTGAACTGACCTACTAAGATTGTCGTTCATTTAAACTTAAGAAAGTTAAGCTCGTAAGAAAGAAAGCTAAACTTTCCTTCATAGGTATTTATCAGTGAAACAGAAGCTTTCCTGTCATGCTATTTTTTTATGCATGTCACATTTCTGAAATGACCATTACCACAAGCTGTGGCTCCTTAAACAAATTAGAAATATATGTGTGTGTGTGTGTGTGTACATATATATCACAGTTAAACACGCACACACACACATAATCAGCTCTCCAGATCTGTGGGTTCTGCATCCACAATTCAACTAACCATGGATCAAAAATATTAGAAAAGCAAACCAATAAAAATAGTACAATAAAAAGAACACACAAATGCAGTGTAACAACTAAATACATAGCAGTTACATTGTGTTAGGTATTATAAGTAATCTAGAGGTGATTTAAAGTATTCAGGAGGATGTGTGTAGGTTATATGAAAACGCTGCATGATTTTATATCGGGGACGTGAGCACTGTGGATTTTGGTACTCACTGGGTTCCTGAAACCAATTCCCTATGGATACTAAGGGATACCTGTATGTACGTATGTATGTGTATGTGTGTACTTAGTAACTGACATTCTGTCAAGACACCTTACATATATGGTGACAGAATCTGAATGTAAATCGTCAATGGACTTACTTAGCCAGTCCTGCTTTCTTTAGTCACTGAACTGAATGCAAAAAGCCAACAGATGTAAGTAGCACCCGAGTAGTCTCATTTAGACTCCACCCTGAGGCTGAAGGTGCCAAAAGCTGCTTAAGACGTGGCTTTGAACTCCATCTGGGAAGACGGTGAGGAGAAGGAAGCAGGAAAAATCATTTTTGGTTTAAAAAAATTAAAAATCTCTAGGGACACTTTTATATGTTGTTTAAAAGCTATGAATATTCAGCATGCAAATTTCTTCATCATCATTCTTAAAGGAACCTATCGTGGGAGATAATCAAAACTAGGTAAGGTAGAAATGAAAGACATTTCCTTTTTTTTAAAAGATTCGTTTGCACAGTGACAAATTGGCTCAATCCTTTTTTCTTCACTGAATGCTGTTCTTAGTAAGGGGATTTCTAGGTTTTAGATGAAGTTCTTGGAGATCTACAATCCTCTTTTGAAATTATAAAAAAGATAATAGGCTGAAATGAAAAGTTCAAAACAATTATGTGCAAAAGAAAATATAGAAAACAGATAAATAAGACCATCACATGTGGCTCTGAATGGTGTTATTCTGTATCTACTGATCAAAAGGACTTTTGTTATATTGAACAATATTAATACTTTACTCATGGGTAAAGCTAAATTCCTCCCAAATAAGTCCAGGAATGAAGTGAACTTTTATGTAGTGCCTTCTATGGCATACTATTGTATTTCCTCATGAAAACAACTCTAAAATCCTCAGATCTACCTTTTGCATTTTAATCCTATTCCCACTTAATCTGTAGAGTGTCTAGGCTTTGGCCACTTGAGAATTGGAGCTGGTTGTGATGACACACGAGCCCAGTTGTGCTGAATATGCTGTGGAAGGTAGAAAAGAAATGAGATGTGGTCTTTGTTCTCAAGAAGCTCAAGATTCGATCAAGAGATAATTTGTCTCACCCTTGTGCACACATGCCCTTGAGCTATCCTTGAGACGGGAATTAATTACTTAGTTAGGGTTTGCTGGGGAAAAAAGAACCTCTACGTTTCTATATTTTGAAAATCCTACAAATCATGGATTATAGAATGTCAGAGCAGGAAGGAACACAGAATCATTATAGTCTGTCCCTTCAAGTGCCAATTTGGGGCAATAATTCCTTTGAAACATTATGAAGGAAAATTTTATGATGTTTTTTGAAAAGGCAATGAACAGGTTATCTAAGATATTAATTTACTTCACTTGATCAATTTGAAGCAACCAAAATGTCTAGGCCAATCTGAATGCCAAGTACAAGCAGAAATTTTAATCAAAGGAACTTGAGTCTTTGGCCTTGCTTTACTGAGCACTGGAGAGAAAACCAGAGAATTAAGCTTAGGGTAATATGAGTGTGAATGACATCTATACATTTTCCTGAAAATTTTAGGCTGTGAAATTTGACTGAAGACTGTCATAATTGCTACCTTAAATTAGGAAGCTATAAAAGAAGTTGCATTTCATTTTATATACAAGTTCCGAAACATTGTATTTTCCTGGAGTGAGAACTTTTAGCAACTCCAGGGGGTGATGTGCATATCCATTTTATAATGTGGTGTTATTATTGTTGTGCTGATAAGGAAAAGGTGGCTCAGAGAGGTTAGATAATCATCAAGCTTACAGAACTTCTGAGTGGCACAGCCATCATTTGGAACTAAATCTGCCTGATCTCCAAAACCCACTGACAACAGCTAGCTCATTCCTCGCATCTAATGGGCAATATCTGAAAACGGCTTGGACAGCCAAATCCACAAAGCCCAGGAATAAAGTGATATAATCCTTTCTTTAAAGAACCCCCACCTAAGAAAAAAAAGAAGGCAAATAAAAGAAAAGAACAAAAGACTTCTCCCCTGACTCCTGTGGGCAAACTCCTTAGTTGCTCACTTTAGGGTTTCTGGCTGCCCTGAAGCCTCTCGATTCTCTCTGAACACCAGAGGGGAAAAAATGATAAACTTTCCACAGGTTTGGTGGTACTTTGAACTCCAGTCTTCCCTCCCAATCTCCCTGCTGTTATTTTCTTTTTAGAGTCTTCAAACACCTGTTCCCATTGTGTTGTTACAGCTACATTCAACGAGAGAGACAACATGGAGAGTGCTTATTCCATCTTACTCAGAATAAGATTTCTGTATAGGAATATATATATAGGAATATATATATGAATATAAACAGTAGCATGAGACAGATCTTGGGAAAAATTCTGGTCCAATCTTCTGCCCTTAGCAGAATCACAAGCCTCCCAGGCTGGATGCTTCTTTCTTCTGAGAAATCTCCAGAGTTTTCATTTTGTTCTTTCCCGTCTCCTTCCAGTGTTTAATCACCCTGATGGTCAGAAAATTCCATAGATAAGGATGATGTATGTTTCATTTATTGATAATGGGAATTCTTATTTAACATTTCATTCAATACAATTCACCAGATTTGAGTGCCCAGTGTAGTTGAGAAACTGATATTTTGTGGAAGGTGGTCCCCAATCTCCTGCCACTGTCTCCCAGGTGGCACAAGCTCTTTCTCTGTGTTAAGATAGCTGAGTTGACATGGCTTCCCTTTGAAATTATTTGTAGCTGTGCTCCAATGACCCAACCCCTAGAAGAAAGTTTCCTCATCTTTTTTGTTTGTTTATTTAAG